>NC_140296.1:126485125-127685125 GCF_964211825.1 Aythya ferina | reverse complement strand
TTTTTTTTTTCTTCGGGTTTGCTCTTAGGCAGGAGCTATCAGGGAGCTCTGCACGCTCCCCCCCCGCTCAGATTAAAGGGGGGTACCGGAGGAGGGGGGGGCGGGGGAGCGGGTCAAAGGCTCGAGAGGGGGGGACACGGGACGTGCATGTGGCGCGCCACCAAGCAGGGGCATTTCGTCCTTAGCCTTCGCAGCCCAGGTGGGTGCCGTAAGCCCCTTGCGGCCAGAAAAGGGGGGGAAATAGACGAAAGGCAGGCTCCCCGCGGGAGGAAAAGTGCGGAGTGGATTTCGTTCTGTCGCTGTAAGGGAGAAAAGAGAAGCTGTCATTTGTGTGTGTGTGTCCCTATACGAGGGCCTCCTGGTTCCTTGTTAGCTTATAGAGAGGAAAAAAAAAAAAAAAAGCGCGTTTGATGTTACGTCTGACCAGCTGCTGTTCTCCATAATAACAAGAGAGAGAACTGCCTGCCCTGGCGAGTTGCGTCACTTTGCTTCAACTTTAGGCTAGAAATCAAGAGAGGGAGAGACGAGTTTCAAGGGAGGCAGGATCGAGCTGGAAAGCCCTGCCGTCTTCCTCCCACCCACCTACCCCTCCTCCTTTACCCCTCTCCTTTCCCCACCCCCTTCCCCCCCCCCAAAAAAAAAAAAAAAAAAAAAAAAAAAAAACTTTTCCATCAGAGAAAGAGGGAGATCTCTTTGGAAACATGGAGCTGCTGTGCTGCGAGGTGGATCCCATGAGGAGAGCTCTGCCTGACCCAAACTTGCTCTACGACGACCGCGTTTTGCACAACTTACTAACCATCGAGGAGAGGTATCTGCCCCAGTGCTCCTACTTCAAGTGCGTCCAGAAGGACATCCAGCCCTTCATGAGGAGGATGGTGGCCACTTGGATGCTGGAGGTTCGTATTTGCTGGCCACCCCGGCCCCTCTGAGCCCCCTGCCCGCGGGGGGCTGGGGTGCAGCGCCCCTGCCTCGCTGCCCCTCTCCTCCTGTAGCCTCTCGCCCCCCGGTCACCGTGGGTTTGGGGTTGGTTTTTTTGTGTGTGTGTGTGGGTTTTCTTTTTCTTTTTTTTTTTTTTTTTTCTTCTTTCCTCGGTGCGGTGGGGGAAGGGGCGCGGGGAGCATCTCGCAGCCCGCCCTGGCAGTCGCCCTGCCGGGGGGCTGCCGCTTCTGCAAAGCGGGGTGCAGCGAGGGGAGGAAGTGGGGGGGAGCTGGGCAAGTCATTTGCAAGTAAAAAGAAAAGAAAAGCCGCCTCCGGCTGCAGGGCGGCTGGAGCGCGGCTGGAGCGCCTGAGATTGAGGCTTTTCTGGGAAAGGGAGCTGCGCCTGGGGCAGGGCGAGGGGCGGGGGGTGACCAGTGCCCCCCACGTTTTGCCCAGCGAGGATTTCATGCCCACGTATGCAGCGGTTGGGACGTGCCTTTTTTCGCCATGTTGAGCTGCGTGCAGCTGCTCGGAGGCGCTGAGCCCGTCTTCACCCTTCTTTCCAAGAAGGGGCTCCGGGGGGGCCCCCCGCCGCTGCACCCCCGCCCCCCCAAATGCAGCCAGGGGCTGCAGGGAAGCCCAAGCAGGTGGCGGACACCTCCTGCACCCCAATCCTTAGCGTGGGGCGGCAGCGGGCCCGCAGCCCCGCAGGCTTGACTGCCTTGCCCTAGCCCCTACCATCATCATTTGCCCACTTCGGATCTCTTTTGGGGGGGACTTTTCCCAGACAAACCCCCCCGGGTTGGAAAGAGCAGACCCTCCGCTTGATTTTCATGTGCGATTTGTGCGGTTTCTCCGCAGCGCTGATTTTTAGTAAATTTTTGAAATAATTTTCTCGCTCGCTCCTGCTCTAAGGATTCAGGCTGCTCGGGCTCTCCCCACCCCACCTCGCCCTCGCTGTGTCTCCCGTCCTTCCCCCCCGCACCA
The DNA here is from genome assembly GCF_964211825.1 of Aythya ferina. Classification (NCBI taxonomy): domain Eukaryota; kingdom Metazoa; phylum Chordata; class Aves; order Anseriformes; family Anatidae; genus Aythya; species Aythya ferina. The sequence goes on along the minus strand of NC_140296.1, from coordinate 127,683,220 downwards.
GATCAGGGGCGCAGAGCTGGGGGATGCCCCCCGGGGGAATTTTTGCAATTGTCGGAAACGATAGGGGACCGCCCCGGGATGCCACTGGCACCAAAACCGGGACCTCCAGAGGTGTTTTGATATTTTTATCGATTTTTTGAAAATATGACGAAATCAAAAAAAAAAAAAAGAATTGGGTCGCAAAAAAAAAAGTCGGAGGCTGCTCATTGCTGCTGGATGGGGCTTTTCGGCTCTCCCACACAGTGTCTTGAATTCATTTCTTACTGAATGAACTAAAGGAATGTGAAAGCCGATTGACAGCCTTCCCAGCCTCTCCAGAGATCTCCCCCTCCCCCAAAATTTAGCTCCCCGGGAAACAAAAATAGCAGGAGCTGCAGCGCACAGGCAGTGGTGTGTTTTGTGGGGTCACTCGTTTATTCATTTTTTTATTTCTTGTCTCTTTCTCTGCCCCCCACCCTCCCATCCTCCCCTCCCCACGCTCCTTGCTTGCAGGTCTGTGAAGAGCAGAAGTGTGAAGAAGAAGTTTTCCCTCTGGCAATGAATTACTTGGACAGATTCTTAGCTGTGGTGCCCACTCGAAAGTGCCATCTGCAACTGCTGGGGGCAGTGTGCATGTTCCTGGCCTCCAAGCTGAAAGAGACAATCCCCCTCACAGCAGAGAAGCTGTGCATATATACGGACAATTCCATCAAACCCCAAGAGCTGCTGGTAAGCAGCCCCCTTCCACCTTCAGCACACCCATCCTCTGCATCAGCTCTTGCGCTGACAGCTGTCCCCTTGCCTCTCCCTCTCTTCCACAGCCAGCCACCACTTTTGCCACCCTCCCCCCACGCTCCCCCCTTTTTAAAATCATGCTTTCCACTTTTTTTTTTTTTTTTTCCTTCACACGCTCTCCTGAATTGTCAAAAGTGCTTAGAGCCACCCGTGTGATGGAGCGGGGCCGCCCAGATCCTGCGGGCGCACTGCACCCCCGGGGCTGGGGGCCGCTGGCGGTGGCAGCGGTGGTGGGGGGTCCTGGGCTCCCCTCCTTGCAGCTTCTGCCCCCACCCTTGGCACCCCTCGTGCAGTTCCCTGGGGCTGCCCGGCTGCTGCTCCTGCTGCTCCCGCATTTCCCCGGGGGAGCCCCGGCCCCACGCGTGTGCTTGCCCCGCGGCGGGGGCGCTGCTGCGGGCGGCCCGGCGCGGCTCAGCTCGGCTCGGCGCGGCGCTGCGGCTCCACCTGGCGGCAGACACGCGGAGCCGGGCATGACTTCACCCCTTGAACCGCTGCCAGGCGGCCCCAGGGAGGGAGTGGGGAGGGAGAGCAAGGGGGGGGGCAGCCGGATTTGGGGCCCCGTGGCCGTCTTCGCCCGGTGGTGCAGTGGCGGGGCGCTGCGCCTAGCTGCGGGGCTTGCTTGGCTGCAAGTGGCGGGGTGCCGGTGGGCAAGGTTGGGGTGCCGGGTGCTGTGCGGCTGATGAACGGTGGGTTGGTTCGTGCGGGGGGTTCTTGGCAAGGCAGGTGATGGGGGGGTGGAGTTTGACCCACGAGGGAAAGGGTCTTGGCGTTGGGGGATTCAAACCAGACACTGGGAAAGCAGAAACAGAAAGAATCACGGTTATTCAGGGGAATGCTTAATATGTGCAGAGTGGCATAGAGCGGGAGTTTGGAGCAGATGATCTCGGAGGTCTTTTCCAAGTGTAACGACTCTGTTCAGCCTGTCAGAGGGATGCACGCTCGGCCCGGTAGCTTCATTTGCACAGACGCTGGTGGATGTGCATAGTTAGCTGAATCCCACGAGAATTTCTCCTATGAATCACTGGGTGAAGCCAGTGGGAATTCCCCCTGGGGAGGGGCCAGGAGCTCATGCTTCTGCAGAATAAAGAGCTCTGCGCTGCAAACCCTGCCATGGCTGTCACAGGCATTAGGTGTCCCACTGGTGACACTGGCTGTTGCAGGAAGCGCTGTGGACCCTGTGCAAGAAGAGGGAGCACAATGTACCTCCCTCTTCTTGTCACGTCCATTTAACCTTGCATTCCCTCTACCCAGTCTTCCAGATCGCACCATTATGTGCTTTTCTGGATCAGAATCTATTGTGTTGGGAAGATCAGACCTTAGTTAACGTAATTGCCATTTTGTTAAAACACCTTATTTTTACTTTTTTTTTTGTGGGGGGAGGGAGGGAAGAAAAGAAGCATCTGTTTTTTGGGCCCTGTAGGGGGTAGGTACGTGAATGTGAGATTTCCAAGCTATGGAGGGCTCTGTCATAATCCAGTAGGAATGTCTGTAGGAAAGTAACTTGCTGTTAGAGCAGATATCTATTCAGAGAAACAACTGCAGAAATGGCGTTGTGGGGTCCATGTTTATGGTTTCTCAGCAACACTGGTTGACGTTTCCTGGGCTGCAAAATTAAAGGACGTTTTTTTCGACTTGCCAGCTCTACAAACTTAGCTGGGGCTTCCCGCCACGCTGGGCTCCATCAGGCTAACGCATCATCAGGACTCAAGAATCAGTGCATGGAATTTAATTAATAGCTAATGGTTGATGCATGAGACAGAAATGAGTCCAAGGCCTGAGTTTTGTCTGCTCTGCGGGGCACTGTAAGGTATTCAAAACTCATTTTAAATGTTTAAGTATGCAAACCTAGCCCCACAGTCAGATCTGTTGATGAGGTACCGTTCCTGTGTGTCGTCACATTGCAGGGAATGGCCAGTAGTTACATAGGCGCCCGAGTTTTCCTTTGATTTCACTGGGAGTTTTGGGCGTGCAAAGAATGTGGGACTGGATCCTACATGATTTATTGGCATATAATTTACACAGGCTACTTCTTGGCTGTGTTATGTGCATTTCCTTTCTGCAAAGCCTGTCTCAGAGTAGTTTAAGCACCATCAGATTTATCTGCAGGAGCTTTTGAATGCAGTTTTGGAGAGAGTGCCATCAAATGAACTTCCCCTGTTTTGAAAAAGAATGTATATCTAGGTTATTTTTGTGCGTGGTTATCTCGAGGGCTTTAAATGGCTATAAAGTAAGGACTACAGTCATTTAAAAGAAGTTACTAGGAAAGGACCACAATGACCTTGGCAATATCTAATTGCAGGCTAAACTTTCTGGGTGGGCATTCAACACTGGATACAAAAAAAGTAAAATCTTGGCAGGAGCTGCCAGGTCTCATTATTTTCAGCAGTGCTTGACATTTCCAGTGGTTTAAAAAAAAAAAAAAAAAAGAATAAAAAGAAAAAAAGCCAACAACTTCAAAGCAGTAGGGGCATACTGAAAAAAAATTGTTTGATCAGAACCAATTTAGCAGTGATATAATTACAATCAGATAAATAAGTGAAGTGTTTTCTTCAGACTTGATTATGGCTTTTCTTCTCTTCTTCCCCCCACAAACTCTTGCAGGAATGGGAGCTCGTGGTGCTGGGGAAGTTGAAGTGGAACCTCGCAGCAGTCACCCCGCATGACTTCATTGAACACATTCTACGGAAGCTGCCTCTACCTAAAGACAAGTTGCTTTTGATCCGGAAGCATGCACAAACCTTCATTGCCCTTTGTGCCACAGGTACGCCAAGGTGCCCTGGATATGTCTGCTTGAGATGTGATGGGAAGATTAGTCACTGGTGGCACGAAAGCTTTTCATCCCCTCCGTCCTTAGTATGGTGTGGGAAGAGCTGTTCAAGCCAGTGGGACTTTTGCAACAGGTGTTGTGCATCAGGTCCTCATACTGTGTATCAACAGTATCTTGTAAGGCACTTGCAGTCCTGTTCCTACTAATACATGTGGTGCTTTTGCTGTAAGGCCAATAAGGCTGAACACAGTGATTTTCTACTTTGCCTCATTCAGTAATGTTTTTAAAGAGCCACAGGTCATTTGTACGGTCAAATATGGGATAGCCAAAATACTAGAAGCTGTAAAAGCACGTTGGCCCAAAATGAATGTTGTGTTCTGTAAAATGTTGTTAACAGGACACTGGTTAACCAGTGAGATAGAGATTTTATTTTAATATGTATGTGATCCTACTACATTACTGGAGCATAGGGAATAACAATTTTAAAAAGTAATTATTAAAAAAAAAAAAACATTTGGATTCTTTCTCTTGACTCCAAGCAAGCAGTGAAACTGCTCCCTTTTGTAGGGAACCATTATGCTTCCCTTTTGTCATATTTTTGACTGAATACAGTTTCTGAAGGCTTAGATAAGAAAAATGGCTCTGAAGGAATAGAAGTTTTTGCTATATATTTATATGTAAAATGCTATTGTTATTTTCTGGTGACTTTTAAAGGCTAAGTGTACTTTAATTTTCATTCCAAGGATTAACTGTTAGACCACTTTATAGGAGTTAGACCTAAAGCAGATGAGCAGCATGCCATGTTTTACAGGGGTATTTCGAAGTAGTATATGGCTTAACATTTTGACTCTCTATTGTTTGATATACCTAACTCTTTGTGATGGGATTTGTGCATTGTGAGAACTGTTTCCCCCTGTGTGTTTGCAGAGGCAAATGGAAAATCAAATGCAGCTTTTGGGTAATACAAGTGTATGACTGTTTACTGCTATTTCTGCTTCTCAATGTTTGAGACTGTTCTTACAATGTAGGCCAGTTTTTACTACCTCAGTAGATCTTTTAGAGAATGCTTATATGGATTTTCAGAGGGTAATTAACTTTTTGGTTACTGATTTGGTTACAAGATGCTGAAGCTTTTCCTTCTTTTTCCACTTCTGTGTGATCCTTTTAAGGCAAAAGGCCACAGAGATCAACAGAAATATTGCTCAGTGCCTGCAGGATCACTCTTGGTAATCCATCAGATATTTCTGGTCTAATTAGTAACTTATTTTGGTACATCACGTGTATATTGGCTTTGCATTTTCCCCCTACTTAGGGTTCATTAACACTGCTCTTTCCTTCTGCAAAAGGTGGTCTTTTCAGTGGTTACAATTATTAGGATCATCATAATATCAGCCATCACTCTTCCAACATACTTGTATGTTGTCTTCTATACCAGCCCAGTTTTCCCTCTTCCATTGTTTTAATTTCCTAAAACAGTGTGTTATTTTGTTTTAAGAGGACATTGTCTTGAGTAACGTAGATTCCACTATGATTTACCTTTTCAAATTCTAGTCTGTAATCCTTTGCCCATGAAGTTTTCCAAGTAACCATACTATTGTAGGAGTGTGGGCCATGAAGGAGTTTTCCAAAGGCCTTGGCTTCTTTCCATTCTTTGTCCGTGAGCTCCTTGATGGTTGGTTCCATGTTTTACTAGTCCATTTACTGAGCTCCAGAACAGCATTCTCTTTCTGACCCTTGGTCCAGCTATGCGCTTGTCCTCTGTTTCCCCTGTGTGATCTGCTTCTTGTGGTATCAAATGCATGAACTGAAGTCCTCTAGAGTTTAACGAAGCAACGAGTCAAAGTTTCCTTTTTTTGCACGTTAAAGATGTAGGTATGGAGCTTCCCAGAAGAAAGGGCACAATGGCACTGGCTGCAGTTTTTCTTTTCTTTACGCCCCATTTTCCACAAATTGCTGTGGTGACATTTACGTCTGAGGTGGACCCACAACCCATCACAGCTTCAAAAGCAGATACCTTAACCAAGCCCCTTTTCCCAGTTGTCTACCTTATTCTCAGTTTACTAGCAAGCTGCAACACTGTTATTTGCATTATGGAAATAACGTGTTATTAATGCTTTATTTCCCTTTCACTACCACTCTTCTCAAAGCAATTCTTAACCTCCTCTGTGAAAAAATCCCCTTCTCATCAAACTTCCTTCCAGATCCAGTTGTCATTTCCTTTTCGTGTCTTATTTGTTGCAGAGTTCTCTTCATCAGCCGCTGCATTTCTTCTTTCCCTTTCTCCCTCAAAGCTTCTGCTCTTAGCCAGCTTGGGTTAAGCCTGTTGTTTCATTTCCCCATTTGCCTTCTTTCAGCTAGATGACCTTCTTTGACATGTGGATGCCTCTTCTTTGCTCCCTCCATGCATGTGTTTAGCCCAGTTTTGGCTCTTTAGTGTTACCAGACTTGACCTTGCTGGCTGGCTAATAGTTTTAGTCTTGTTTAATGTCTAAGAGACATTAGCACGCAATGTCTCTTCTTTTGCTTCCTGATTTATCTCAATGCTGCTTTACTCTGCTCTCAAGTAGTTCTTCTTTACTGTGTCATGTAAAGTCTGACATATTTTGATCTTTTCTCCTCTAGCTTGAGTTCTTCACCTACTGCTCCATTTTGGTTTCAGCAAAAGCTTTATACCAGAAATTCCCAAGTGTTCCTTGCCTTTGCAGAGCCAGCTGTGGTCTCAGTCCTGTGAGACTTCATGTCAGCAAACTGGGAAGGGGCACTGATGGGTTGCTGGGTTGCGTTGGATGTTTAGGATCATTTTAATATTGATTTCTAGTCTGATTTCTGTGTGAATAGTACACAAAAGGAGAAGACACTCCTTTTGTATTTTGTATAACTGAGAATACTTTTGTATTCTCAGTTATGTTTTATCATTTTGGTGCTCTGTCTTTATTTCAAGCCTGGTTTCTGAAACAAGCTGCATGAATATAAATCCACAGCCTCTCCCCCGTCATTGTAGTGAGTAATGATTCACATGAGCATGACTGAAACTGGAACATATCCCTCCTTGCTTTTGGTCCCATCTGAACTTATTACTTCTAAGCAAGACAGAAGCTTATTCCTTGAACAAGAAGTTTTCTCTTTTCCCTGCCCTGCACTTGTAACACTTTCTGAAGCCTCGTTCTCCACCAGAAGGATCTGAAAGTGGAGCCACCCTCAGCCCAGCTCTGCCTGTACTTGCAGAGCTGTGGCTGTGCACACAGGGTACTGGCAAGTGAGCAGAGCACAATCTGTTGACTGGGAATTGCCTGTGCATAGGACAGCTCTCTTCAAGCTGCCTCGCTAACTGCACAATAACACCGTATAGACTGATACGTGCTGACATACTGTGTCTTTCACAGTGTCATTTGTTTTCTTACCCTGCTGGTGGCTACCCTATGTGAGCTAAACTCTACTTCAGGAGCCCTGTGAATTTCAAAGGCACTAAAAAGTTAGTGCAGCAAGACTCCCTGCCCGTACAATATGGCTTGGTAAAACAGATGTTTACCTCTTTTTCAGCTTGAGAGGATCCTGTTTATCTGCTTGCCCCAAAGAGACCATTCTTCTTTTGCTCTCTTAAGTCACTGTCATTTGCTGTTCTTATCCTACCTCCCATCTGTTTGTTGCTTTTCACTCTTCATTTGCCCTGCAATGGGCTTACCTCTGTCTCTTCCCATAGCACTCCACAGTTTGGGAATTTTTCTAGGGGGTCATCCATTTGCTTGTTTGTGTTGCTCTCCAAGCCATGGAGTCACTCCTGGAGGAGCAGGAAAATGCCCTGGCTGCAGAACTGCATGCAGAGCATGCCACACTGCAGATGGAAGGAGGACTATTCATTATTTCCTTGACTTCAGCTTGCCCTCCATTTCTTCTTCCAGGTTGTTCAGAGTTGCAGATGCTTGACTGCTTCCTTAAGTTATGCTCTCTCGTTGGAGGCTGTATGTGACACTGTTTTGGCACAGGGTATATATGTATATTTTTGTCTCAGGATCTACAAAAGAATGGGTTTTGAGGGTGGAGAGGATGTGCAGACCAGGACTCAGCAAGAGGAGCTGTGCTTCTCTGGGCAGAAGCAGTAATGGAGAGACTAATCACAGGAGGTTCTTGGTGTTTTATTTAAGTGGCATGCAAAACTTGGAAGCAGAAAGCTTTGTGGACTTGCAGAGACAGAAAGCAACTGTGTAGATCCCTAGACTCAGTTGTTTGCACATTCTCTTTTGTGCTTCAGCTGAGTCCTCTGGCAGGTGAGATGTTACCATAACAAATACAATGGAGCATCTCATGACTGGTGGCTTTCAAAATCTGTGTCTAGAATGAGCCTAAGAAACAGGAGGAAAATTTCAGCTTTAAGTCAGTTTTGTACTGTGTGCCAAACCTCTGCCCACTGTTTCTGGGACATTAATCATCTACATTTGAAAGCTGAGAAAGCTTTTTTTTTTTTTTTTTTTTTTTTTTTTTAACTTCTGGGCCAAATCCGGGATCCTTACTCAGACAGAAGTTCTGTGGAAGTCAATGGGAGTGTTGTATGAGCAAAGACTGCACAGTGAGGCCTATAGCCATGCCGACCTGGAGGGTGACTACACAGAATGCTGTGTAACACCAAGAGGCATGTTTGGTCCTCAGGAGTCCTGCTGGGCAATGTGCTATGTGTCCTTATGCTTTTAGCCAATGTAAGACTTACTTGGCTATGTCTGTGCAGAAGGCAAAGGTGTGCTATGCATCTTAGCCAGGACCTGTTCTTCACAGAGGGGAAAAAAAGTCCAGAGAGGCTTTGTTAGATGCATTAATCTCATAGAAGGAAAATACGCATTGTAAAGTGATGGTGGTTGCACAAATGCTTCTTGCATTACACGTGTCAGAAGAAAAAATAACCCATGTGATTTTATTGCTAGACAAAAGAAGGCTTTTGCTTGTTCCTGGGAGAGGCAGCTCATATCAGTATAACAAACCTCCAGCAGAATGAGGCCACAAGAGCCATCACAGCTCCATTAGCAAGTAGGCAGGGCCTGGGGACTATTTCATATGAGCAGGCTCTCTCCTTAAGTTGTAGGACCCAACAAATCTGGAAAGATGATGTGGAATGAAATTGAGGAAGAGAGCCTTTGCTGATACAAGCTAGTATATTTCCTGAGCTGGAAGATAAGTTGTCCTTCCTACCAGCTGCACATTTGACCTTTTGATGGTTCAAGTGTTAATATAATCCTGATCTTGGTTAAGCTACCTTATTGAAATTGCAGATCAAATGGCAATAATAATCAGTACAAATAGTTATTCAGAAATAGAGCTTATGATTTAATCTGCAGCTAATCAGTATGCTGCATTGAGTGCCTGTATACTTTTCTATGTAGAGTGTTCAACAAGTTTTCCTGTCTATACTTCACTCAGAAGGTTGTGCGATAGCATTAGCATTTAGGATACTTCAAAGTATAAAGTCCAATCTTTTTAGCCTTACTGTAGCCCAGGAACAGAATTAGGTGTCTTCCCTGCCACCTACTCAATGGATAGAAGCACTTACATCTGCATCCTATTTTACTTGATAGTTTTTTCTTTTGTCATTCTTGGCACTGGTATACCTTTTTTTTTTTTTTTTAAGTGCTAAGGAGTCAGTTGGTTTTGCTTTTAAAAGCAGAAATTGTTAACATTGGGAAAAATTGTTGTATCTCGCAGAATTACAGGAGTAAGAGATAAAATGGCCAGTGCAGTTAAAGCCAACTGGATTATTAACACATGAACACAGGAAATGCATTTGGATCAAAACAGGCAAGAATTAAATGCGTGACTTATATTGTTTCTCTTACAGCTTTATTTTAAACTTACCTTCTAAAATAAAGATCCATGCTTATCCTCATAGTAAAATCATTGGCTATGTGAAGTTCGATGCTGAATGAAATCAGGCTGATAAATGTTGATAAGAATTATATAGCAATTTATAAACTGATGTTGTTGAGGATCATCGTTGTGTTCTCCTGATGGAGATAACATTTCTTTTTTTCCTCCCCCTGTGATGTGCCCCCTGAGAAGCATTGCTTTCCTCTAGGTAGCGCTTTCCAATTCTGCATTTGCAGCTCTGCAAACAAACTTCTATTAAATCCTATAGATGAAAACTGGCTGTTAAAATAGCAACCTGCAACCAGAACAGCAACAGGGATCATTGTGAGAAGGTGGAGTTCCCACCTGGCTTTGGCACACAGAGCACGTCCAGCCTGGGTATTTGTCAGTGCTCTTTTCCTTCCGGCAGTTTTCCTTTATTGGCTGTGAGTTAGGGCTTCCCCTTGCAGGACCTCTCTGGGTTCCTGCCTCTGGTTCTCTCCTGCTTTAGTCTGACTGTCAACCGTTCATTTTCCTGGCTCAGAGGTAGTGAAGTCCACTGGATCTGCCTGCAGGAGTGAGCTAGCAAAATAGCTCAGCTGTGGTGTGCAGGGTCCTAGCACCTGACCGTCGGTCACATTTGCTGCACGTGCAGAAAAATGATCTTGGCATGTGCATACATTCCTGTCCTGGCTGTCAGTTCTAGCTTGAGTGCAGAAGAGTGCTGATTGTCCTTGGTACCCTGAATTTGCTCTGGTTGTCTGGTCCAGAGGTGGCTGTGTTTCAAATGGCACTTTCTTGTATTTGCTTTTTTTAATTTTTTTTTCCTCCAGTACTGAAGTTACCTGTAGGAGTCAGTGGGGTTGTGCAGGGTTGGTCCCAAGTTTTTAAGATCCTTTAGGAAAAAAGGTGGCATGGAAATGGTGATGGGATGGTTCATGGCATTTATTGCCTGGGAATAGAAGGCAAAACAAGTCCTGCTTTCTAACAACCCATTTATTTCCTTAAAGTGTTTGCATGTTCTTATTCTCTTAGACTACATGTTGTTGTGCTACCCCTCTGACTTTCGAAACTCTTTCGTATTTTGCTGTGGAGTTGCATAAATCGCAGCAAAGTTAAGAGTCAGAGCCATGCCTTGAGTACATACTCTGGGTTCCCATTAACCAGGGTTGCATATAGGTCCATAGCCATAGCCTTGCTTCAGGTGTCCAGTGCTTTTTATAAGATTGCCTTTGTAATTCAGGGTTCATGGTCTCCGGCAAGAATTTAAAGTAAAAGTATATGTCTCAAATGTTTTAAGTTCTCTCTCTTCCCCCTTTTATTTTGATTTTTTTTTCTTAAATGTCAAGGCAAGCTTTTGACTTAAATCTGGGGGAAGTTTTGCCTGTGAGTAAGAATGGCGAGTTTTGGCTGTTATCATGTGGGAAGTGGGACAAGAGCTTATAATCAAGAAATCATATATAGAAATCTTGTTTCAAATTTCTTGATGGAATGTAAGAGACTCGGAGGGGGGTTCTGCATCCCCTCAGATACGGTGTTTAATATTTATGCTTTCATTGCACCTTGACAAACACTTCACGTAGTTATTGCTTTGCTTGAATATGGAAATATGTTAATTACGGCCTTTATTCCGCTGCCTGCTCTTTTCCTCAGCCTTTTCTATTCAACCCTCTAGGTGGCCCAGCACAATGTGGCTTCTTTTCTTTCAATGAGCTCTTTCCACACTAATAGGGTCCAGGGTGATGTGGAGAACCATGTGCACAAAATTGGTGCACCACCCCCCATCCCTTTGTGGGCATGTCAGGTTAAATTCATATCAGCAGGAGGGTCACTGCCATGATTTTCAATAGCGCGAGATGAGGTGATGACTTCAGACAATGGCGCCACACTCTCCAGTTGGAGACACTTGCCTCACCAGTTGCAGTAGTTAATTAATATGCTAAAAATAGGAGCCAGTGATACAAATCGCTGCCTGTTGTACAACAAAGACTGGGCATGTGTAGCTTTGATAGCCAAGTTTATGGTGCTTGTTATGGAGGGAAGTTAGTTTAGAGCTAGAGGCAATGTAAGACTTTCTGGATGCTGAGCTTTAGTCACTCTGGGCCTCTGGCCATTCGCTCGCTGTCTCATTTGCATTATGAATGACATTAAGGGAACTAACAAGGTTATTGGGCATAGAAACGTTCTCATGTGACCCCACGTGGAAGCAGACCTACAGCAGTGCTAGTTGGCAGGGGCACTGTGGCTCTTTATTCAGCTTCCTAGGAAGACGGTTTCTGGAAGTACATAACTTGTAGGTATAAAATCAACCACGAGAAGACCGGCATTTGAATAATGTGGAGGTCCTGATGTAAGCCCCTAGGAGGCGAGGAAGTTCAGAGGGGAGGCTGAATGCGTGTTGTTCGCTCATCTCATTGAGCCTGGGCTGTGATGAGTGTTGGGAGAGAGACACAGGAGCTCCCTGTTGATGAGATCTCCTCTGCTAGCTGCTGGCAACTGGGGGAAGCTACGCTGTGAGGACACTTGTGAGGCATGGGTCCACCTGGGCCTCCAAGGGGATCTGTTTCTCCCAGCTGCAGATGCAATGGGTGGGAGTGGAGGCATGTTGTTCTTACCCACTGCATTGTAGCTTCTATATGGACTGTCCAGACTTTGTTGGAGTTATCTTTTCCAAAAGATAACTGCATCTTCCCAAAAATTGTGGAAAGGAGGAGTAGATTATGGAAGATCCATGGCCACTGGCAGGTCTCTAGTTCCCATGCATAATTAGGACACAGTTTGGTAAGTCCAAAAAACAAATGCTGGAGTTGCGTCCCAGCTTATGGCCATGTTAGTCAATTGCAGCCTCATTCATGCCCCCATAAGCACACGGGGTTTGCACTCGCCGTTTTTCTCGTCTCCTTCATTTTATGCTCACATGTACTTCAGCAGGCGTTGTGCCACAGCCTGCTTTGTCCCCTGTGGTATCAGCCAGGAGCACTGTTAGTTCCCGTGTCTTTGTGCTGTACGTGGAGGTGAAACATGCTGAAGTCAAAGGGCTTGAATGCCTTGTTCCCAGTTGAGGAGAGTTCCCAGCAGAGCTAAACCCAAGCAGTTGCAGTGTGTACAAGGGTAGAAACAGATCAATGGAGATGCATCCTTCTTTAATTCATCCATTTCTACAGAAATTAGTGGGGTTACTCATGCTCTGTAGGAACAGATTTTTGGGATGCTAAGTCTGTTCTATAAATGTTGTTTGAATATTTTAAAATGTTATAAACATTTGTTACTTGCTCCATGGACTGGGAGAAGACTCTGGACAGTAATTAAAGCACATAAACATTTACGAGCTTTACAGAAACGCCTCTTTATTAGTCCTGGAACTGTTCCTGGTTTTCATGTTGGACTTTGTAAACTGGTGGCCCGTGCTTCTTCCGTGGAGCCGCTAGCTACCAGATCAGTCGACAGGAATGAGCTACAGCAAGGCACCCAGAGCTGAGTCCCAGGGCTCCCAGTAGGTAGCCATGAGTAGGAAAAGAGGCAGCATGGCACAAAACAAGGGCCATTTTGAACATCCGTTTTCAAGCAGGATGAAAGAAGAAATGGTGAGTTCTGCTTAAAATCCCACTGTGTTTATGGCCTGCTCTCAAGGTCTAGCCCAGTAATAACCACAACAGCAGGCAGAGGCACTGAGCAGAGCACAGGCTCCTGCTGAGAGTGCATGTGCTCTGTATCGGGTAGCACTATTTGTTCTCCCTGGTCTCCCACTTACAGGCTGGGGGATGCTGTCCTATGCTGCATAAATTCACATGAGGTAAATGTGAAAGATTGATTTTGATGGTGGAAGTGTAATTCCTTTTACATTGGTGGCGTCATTTGTGATGCATGCTGAGATCAGCATTCGCCAGGCAATGTCCAACACTGACAAGAAGGGGGGTCAAGACTTTCCTGATGACTTAGTTGTTAATTTGGGCACTATTATGATTTCCAAGGCTATTGGCTTTCTTATATATATAGTGAGTTACTACTACAGAAGTGTATAATTGTTATTTTTGTAATAATAGCAGTCCATAATAGTTGTTTCTGTCAGTGGGAATTTGATCATTCAGAAGTGTTTGTCTGTGTGTGATGTCTGCTGAGCTTTCCTGGGAGGAAGGACAGTGGTGGGCATGCAAGTGGTCATCTCCCAGTGGCTCCATGAGACAGATAAGTCTGTGTGAGCATTTCAGCTCCTCTCTTTTCTCTCCCACTTTTAGCTCCCCTTTTAGCCCCCCTCCAGTCCATATGGTTCAATAATATCACCAGAGTTCCTGTCTTCGGTGAATTCTGCATTCCTTTTGGATCCCAGGTACATATTACAGCCTGGAGAAGAACATGCCATCTTCAGAGCTATTCCTGTGCCTGCTGTCTCAGTACCTGAGAGACTGAGAAAGAAACCTCTGTGTGTTTGAAACTTCTTTGGTTACACAAAAATCAGCAGGATTACAGAATTTGTGCTAGCTGTCTTCAGACTTGGGATGTGCCCTTAATGGAAGGACAGTTTTCTGTGAAGTGTCTGTATAAATAGACTAAATATGTTGATAGCATTTCTTTTATATTTTTACTAGGATTATTATTTTTAATCTGGGGAAATACTTGGATTTCCTCTTCTTTCTCCTCCAGTCCTTACAATCGAAAAGTGGTAGAGAAGGGTTTAATAATGAGTTACTGTTGAACAAACAACTTGCAAATCAAATTTAAATTTAGGAAGATATTTTTAACCTAGAAAATCTGGGAATGGTGTTTAGTAAAGGAAATACAAGTTACCAAGCGCCTATGCAGTATGGAAAAGCATAAAGTGGCCTTAGAAAGGTCACAAGAGCATTCAGTTTTATTTTCATTTCTCTCTTGATCTCCGCAGATGTGTGAGAAGTTTTGAAATGCATTTTCAACCTGATTGTTAAAAAGTAGTAGTAATGAGAAATGTGATCTTTGTTTTTTCTTTGATCACATAGCTATGGGCTGTAAGTGTTCTCACTTACTAATTGCAAAGGTGTTGAACATAGAGCAGTAAAGATGAATTGTTAATTAAAATCTCTTTCCCAGACAGTTTGTTAAATGCTGGAATTAATTAAGTCTTTAAAAACTGACGTGAATAAAAAAATCTCAGTTCAGTCCTTTGTGATACCTTATTCCAGTTAGTTTTCTGATTGTACATAGAGCTCTAGTGTGACCAAGACCCAAATTTCTGACATAAATTACAGAAAGCCTCCCTCTTCTTTTTCCTTTTTTTTTGTAAACTAAGAAAAGACTATTAAAAATTGTCCAGGTTTATTTTATGCATCAGTGAGAATAAAAGACCAAGCTGCATTTCCATCTTAATTTGTAGATCTGTTACACCTCCTTTGACTACTTGTGATGAGTAGTGTGACTAATGAGCTCAGTCAGACCAAAAAGAGTGGCACTTTTCCCTTTCTTCTACTTCCCCGTTTTTTTATTCTTGGGTGTGGTTTTTATGTTGATTGCCTGTGATGTTTTGTAGCTTTTCTGGTCCAGGCTTGGACTAATTCCCAGATCTGTTCTTGCAGATTTTAACTTTGCCATGTACCCACCATCAATGATAGCAACTGGAAGTGTGGGAGCAGCCATCTGTGGCCTTCAGCTTGATGATGGGGACAGTTCACTCTCCGGTGACAGCCTAACAGACTTCCTGGCCAAGATCACAAGCACAGATGTGGTGAGTGTCCTGGATTCCTGTTCTTGTTTCACTTCTGAGAGCTCTGAGGAAAACTGGGCCATCCATCAAATGGGTTCTGATCCTGAAAGCCTGCCAGAGTGAAGGGAGGGAATAGTTCCTGGGGAGAGCAGGTTGTAGGTGTGGGCCCAGTGCCTTGGTGGAAGTGATCTGGATGTCCGGAGTTCCTTGGCCTCATGGGAATCACTCTTCATTCATGTTTTGTTCAGCAGCTATGAGGGAAGAGCCTGCTCTGCCTTGGCTGGTCCGAGTGCTTGGACCCACTCTTCCTACTGTGAATAGGCTTGCTATAGTGGGGAAGCCACCCTTAGTGCCCTTCAAGTGATGGCACTGGAAGGCAGACGGCATCCCTCGTGGCATAAGGTAAACACAGGGGCAGTGGTCCTGTGTTTCCAACCTTGAAACTGCTGTTCTGTCCCTCACTGAGAAATCTCCTAAAAATCCTTGACTTAAAGGAAGTGAATTCTGAGTTTACCTAATCCTCCAGCACTGGCAAAATATGAGGCAGGTGCAACCCAGACCATGTGGGTTTCCGTATATAACCTTGCTAAACTCTCCCCATGAAGGGAATTTCTTGTATTGTCAGAAAATTAGGTTATCAGTAGGAGAGGTGAATCTGCTGGCAGTTCAGTGGTTCCTGACAATTAAGTTTAACTTCTGGTGGGTACCTACGAAAAACCCAAACAGGCAGCTCTGCTCAGCAGTCTGAGCAGAAAGCTGAGAGGACTGAAGGGAGTGTTCAGGGTACCTTTCCCCTAGGGGTTTTTCAGGGCACCTTTCCCACCAGTTGTACAGCTGTGTTGGTAGGTGGCTGCAGGTAGACTGTAAACTGCACTACGGGATAAACAGGAGCTTCACCTCCTGCTAAGGTGACAAGTTTTGCCATGGAGAAATACACAGAAAAGGAAAGAAATTGAGCGAGACTTTATGAAATGCAGGCCACTAATAATGCATTCTTACCATAAAAGTATCAATTTCCAATGTGTCAGCCTTAACATGTGTTAACCATAAATTGTTTTACTGCTTTTGCTTTGCAGAGTAAATACCCTGTGCAATTAGTAGATCTGTGATACAATTGTCAAAAGAAGTGTGTTGTTTTTTTTTTTCCAACAAATGTTCTGAATTTTGGTTAAAAAGGAATAGTCCAGTTTGAGAAAAAGGGAATTTCACAATTTCTTTTTTTTTTTTTTTTCCTTTCAATCAGTCTGAGCCTAATTTTAAAGTGCATTTTTGGATCTGCTCATTTCTTTTGATTGGAAATGAGTTCTGCAAAGAAAAAGGAACATTTACAATTCTGAATGCTTATAATGAAATTTAATGAACAGAAATTTAATGAACACTCATTTCATTGTAAGTGAAAATTTCACACAGGTGATTTGCCATTTTGTGCCTGTTTCATACGGGCACAGAAACAGCACTGGTATATTGCAATAAGCAGCGGGAACATACAAGAAAAAATGTATATGACAATTAAGACTGAATGGCTTGATGCAAGTAATTGCACAGTGCTCATTTGTACAGTTGTTCTATTTTAGCTTGAGTAAATCTATTGCATTTACTTAATATATGTGGAAAACAAGAATTACCAGTTATTGATATTGGCAGTTATTGGCTGACTGAAATTTTCTCTTTGGATGTTTTTTGATTGGATGAAACACAGTAAGTTTTGGTGTTGCATCCAACAAATGTCAGGCAGGACTCCTCTAGACATCAAGTGGATAGATATAAGCAGGACATTAGAAACTGGGCAGAGGAAGACCAGAACTTACAGAGAGACTAAGATCTCGTTAACACAGGTGCTGCTTCTGGCCATACTTGTGAGTGTCCACATAATAAGGAATATAGTTGGTGTTAGCCATTGAGAGCTTCTTGTATAATTATCAGTGGTTGTAATGCCATGGGATGTCCATGGACTGATACTCCACAGCCATGATTTTGCTTGCTGCACAGCAAAGCCATATGAATTTTGTTTCTTGGCTGAAGCTTCTGTTGAAGCTCCTTGGCTGCTGCTTATTTTCCTGCTTGCTTTTGCTGATGGATGCCCACACAACTGTTTATGTCCCTACTTCAAAATCCATCCTGGAACTGATTGAGCATAAAGAGGGAAGGATCATTTGTTGTTTTGGAGTTGGTGGGGGGAGTTGCTCAGTTTCTAAGAACAGCCTGTGCTATCAGAGTCGGAGAGCTTTACAGATGCAGTCTTTCCATCACTAGACCACGTTCCCCATACTGGTAAGAGCTGAGAAACTCCCCATACTGGTCCAGATAAACTTCTACTACTATCTCCGCTTGTTGGAGTGGAGATGGCAGGGTAGCACTGCTGATGTGTTTCTCTCAGATGCATGTGGTGAGGTTTTGATCAACCATTGAGTAACTAGGCTCTGTCTTTCTGGAAATGGCAGGGAGCTGTTCAAGGTCATTCTTCGTGTCTTCTGAGAGCTTCTGTTTGCAACCACAAGGATCTTTGTCCTTGCTCTTTTTTAGCATGGACAGGAGGTTTGGTTTGCAGAGACAACAGGCAGCTGACAATACTCAGGTGAGGGCAGGCAAACTCAGCATGTGGGCCACAAAAGTTGCGTCACTGGGATCTGGCAAAGTACTTGGATGTACCTAGATTCCACAATAACAGGGAAGAGAATTACCACCCTCAACTGCTTTTTTTGCCAGCAAAGAGGTTTGAGCATCACTTTATGATGCAGCCCTTGCCACAATAATCTGTTCCTCACTCACCTTTAGATTGGGTAATTTGCAGTTCATGCTGCATGGGGTGTATTTGGATAATGTTTAGAAACTCCAGTGAGGCTAGATGCAGCTGCTCGCTTGCACAGTCAATTGTCATGGTAGGGATTCAAATCACAGGTTTTCCTACTGCACCTCTCCATGTGTTTTTTTCTGGTTACTGGCTGGTGTCTTGCTGTGAAGCCCTCCTTGAATCAGGATCCCAGCTGTTGTAGAAGTTGGCTCTTCCCATGCGCTGTTTGTGTACCGGGGATGTCTGCAAAGGCTTGTAAAGACAAATGAAAAGTCACAGTAGGGTGTCCTGCTGGTGGAATTTTCTTTCTCCTTGGTTTGGTGGAGCCCCTGTTAATTAACTTCCAGAGAATGTTGCAAGGATATTACACAAGACCATGTTGGAAGGGGAATATATGGCTTTTTTTTTTTTTTTTTGCTGTCTTGGGAGTTTTTTTCTGGATTCCCTTCATTTGATATTTATGGATATACATTTAAAGCTCATTTTCTTTCTTATAGGAGATATATGAAGCTTTCTCAGGCTTCCCGATACTTCTTAATGTAATGCCCTTTTGCAACATCTTGCAGATTGGGCAAACTTTATCTCTCATGCTGAATTTTTCTATCCTGATTGTTTCATTCTGAAAGAAAATACCTGCCAGAACAGTTTAGTAGTTCTTAAGTGTTTAGAAGAAAAAAGATGTTGTCTCATTGAAAAATTCATCATGCTTTTTCTTTGAAATTTAGCAGATGGCTTTTTGTCAGAAATGTGCTTTTTGCCATCCTGCTGAAAATCTTCCCAAATTTGGCTAAGCTTATATGCCTTTGGGAAAAAAAAAATCACTCTCCCCAAATAACAAAGAACTCTTAACATTTTACTAGTCACATCCTCTCCAAGAGTCTGTCGGCACTGGGTAGAGACAAGCTTTCTTCTTTTTGCTCCTGGTCTCAGCCCACAGCAGCACAGACTTCTATGGAGACTCTCACTCAGCCTCCAAGTCAAAGCTCCAAGTCAAAGCACACTCAGTACAAAAGGAGCTTCTGGATAATTTAGTCACTGAAAAAAATCAAGTCTTTAAAGAACTTAGATGTGCGCTAATTTTTCAAGATACTTCCATGTGGCTAAACTTGGAGGATTCTCACTGTGGCAGAGCTGGCCCTAACTCAGAGTCTGTCTCCTCCAAAAATTTGAAGTTGCAGATCAACCAAAGTGAGCAAGAATTGTTAACTTGGGCAAAAATAGTGTATATTTCATTAGCCAGGTATTTGGAAATATTTTGGTAGATATTTTCCCCGTGACATTTTTGTTGGAATCAGGCCATGAGCTGGAAAGTTTCACCCCACCTGTTAAAGCTTAAGGGAGCGATAAACAGCTGAAAATAGCTGAAAACAGGGTCTCAAAGAAGTATCAGGCAGTCTTAATAATAGGTAGTTATATCAGCCACATCTGTAAAATGTATTGTTGGCAAAAATGTACTGGCTGGATTGTGTAAGAGTCACCCAAGGCTGTGTTAATGAAGAGTAAAGACTATTGTACTATATTTTATGCTGGCACTTAATTAAAGTTGAATGAAAAGCTTCAGTTCTCTCACTTCCTAATTTCTGATGCCTGAAAGCTGTTTCTGCAGCAACACAATTAATTCATCGTCACTGTATGAATGATCTTGTTTTCAAGGGGAGATTAGAGAAGAGCAAGAATCTATAGCTCAGAGGTTTTAGGAGCATCATGCAGTGGAAAAGTGAGGTAACTTGCAGAGGTTACAGCTCTGCAGGGGAAAAATCTGTGCCTTTATGCCCCTTGTGCCTCCTCGTAGCCCACAAAATGCTGCACAGGGCTGGAGGAGAATCTTCCCGACGAGCAGGTCCTGAGGGCAAAGTGTTGCAGAGTTCTGCTGCCCAACAAGGGGTGCCATGGTGTTTCCTATGGGGTCCCCTGTGTTGCAGTTGACCTCCTAGCTCAGCTTGTAAATAAAATGAACTTTCCTGCTGCTCAGCCGAGGAACTCTGAGGAATGCAGGGACATTTCCTGAACCAGCCACCTTGGATGCTTCCGATATTTGAAACTAGTTCTCAGTTGTTCAGGAGCAAAGAGGTGTCTTAAAAACCCACATCAGCAAATGGGGGTGGGGGAAGTGTTGAGAGAGAGATTGCTTAGCGTGGAAACATAATGGGAAATTTTCATGAACTTAAAGAGAAATGTCGCTATCTGAGGTAAAGCATATGAAAAATTTCAGCTTCAAAGTTGCAAGCGTATGAAAACATACTCTTGAGAATGATAATGAAATCCTGCTGTAACTAAGCTGCACTGAGCTTTTCTAAACTTTTACTGTTCTACAGAGATAATTTGAGGGTGCTATCTGTTTGCTAGGAAATAGCAGCATAAACCAAGAAGCTGAAATCAATGGAGTTATTTTAGATTTACACTGGTGTAACTGAGAGTGGAGTTTGGCATATAGTGCTGTAATGTTTTTAATGGGTGTTTCATTAAGAATTAGACCAAAAATATGCTACTAATAAACACCATTTAATTTAGAACCCTGCTGCTGGGTAAGCAAAGAACCAACACGCTAGTGTTTCTTTCAAAAACACATGGATGATGATTACCCTCGT
The DNA here is from genome assembly GCF_964211825.1 of Aythya ferina. NCBI lineage: Eukaryota > Metazoa > Chordata > Aves > Anseriformes > Anatidae > Aythya > Aythya ferina. The sequence goes on along the minus strand of NC_140296.1, from coordinate 127,662,797 downwards.
ATGAATGCAAAGCAGTGCTCTGGGCTTCAGACAAGATAGTACAAGGCATCATGCCAGTATCGTTTTAATGATAACAGTGATTTATGATAAATAGCTGCCCCAAGCTATTTGTTGAAGGTTGAATCACAGTTTTGAAGAGGCAGTGACAATTAGCCCATGTAAACCTCAGTTTCATTACTCCTTTCACCTACCAAAATAATCATTAGGGAGTAACTCTTGGAGGAGTTTGAGAATGCTCATCGGTGTTACGGGTAGCAAAAATAGGCTCTGTATGGCATATCTGAATGGCCTTATCTGATAACTGTTTTCCCAAAGAGTTGATAAGATCGAGTCCAACACAGCTTGATGCAGTTTTGCAGGATGGGGATTGCACAGTGTGATCTGTTTTCCTGCCAGAGGGTGGGAACATTTCCTTTGCTGTTTCTTGAAGAGGAGAGGCTGGTAGGCAAAGAGTTAACAGAACTACTCACAGGAAGCACACAAGCTCCCTGTGCATCTCTTGGAGGATCATTGCAATGGAAAAATAAACAACTCAGGAAGTCACGAATTTCCAAAGCATCCCAGACGAGCACTCCAGTGTGCACAGTATCCTGTTCCCAGTGGAGCCAGCTGCTTCAGAGGAGGATACGAGCATTCCTGCTGTGTACAATTACGGGATATGAGGAAGGATAGCTGAATGGGTAGGGCATAAACCTGGCATTTTGAGACTTTGAGGTTAATACTCCGCCTTGTGACAGACCTGCCTTGGTTAAATCTCTCTTCACCTCCTTGGAAGAGCAGCCATCAGTTCAGTGTGTCAGCTTCCTAGCCACATGTCTGGAAACTGCCTCTCTGACCTTGCTTGAGAGCATTCTCATAAAGCATGGCACACGTAGACATGATTTAACCTGGTTATTGCTTGCATTTCCCTTGAGTCTGTCCAGAGACTGCCTTGCCTGCATTTTCTGTTGTGCCGCAGACCTCCTCATGGAGAAGTATACTGAGGATTCCAAGGTGCTTTAGAAACTACAGTAGTGGTAGGTAGATGAGCTTTTTCCTGTAACCTTGGAAAAGAATTTTATAGGCAGAAATTAGTGAGAATTAGGGTTATCTTTAAAACATAGTTATGTACTTTGAGCATAGTTATGTGCTTTGAGCAAAGGGTTATTTTAAATGATCTCCACAGTTCCTTTCCAACCTCTTAAGTGCACTGAAACACAGAAATGATTATCTCATGTTAAAAATGTGTTCAGATTATATCATTGATAAAAACCGGCAAGGTTAGATCTAAAATTAAGCTGGTTAGTAATTGCTTGTGGAAGAAACTCTGTAAAATGATAGCAGCCAGAAGCATTGGTCAGGTTCAGTCTGTGTGATAATGAGGTTTATGTGCACACATCTTCCTTCTAGAGCCCAGCTTTCAGGGTTGCAGCCCTGAAATGACAAAAGTTGTTGTCCTCCCCTGCATCAGCAGTAGGGGAAGGGTTTTCAGGCAGAGCCAAATGTAGGCTTTTATGCAGGCACAAGTCCCTTTAAAAAGTCTGTTCCCTGATGGGAACTGGTGTGTTCTGAGTGGTTTTGAAAATCCAAAGCATATTTAAGGGCCTGAGGTAGAAAGAAAAAGGAACCAAGCTTTTCTTAAAGTCTTGTCAAAACAGCTGGCTATGAGCCCTTGAAAATGTGGAGTCAGGCTGTTTTGAAGACTGGATCCATAATAAATTACATTTAAAATATCTCCACTTAAATGTGCTACATATGTTAGTGCTGGGATTTTTTTTTTCCAAGGTCTGAAAAGTTCCTTCATAAATATCCTTGCAAATTTTTGCACGGAAATGGCATTCAGAACCACCATACTCACTCAAGAATTCATTTTCTGTTGAGCTGCAGTATAAAATCATGGAAATCTATCTTGAATGGATAGCATTTGAACATTGTCCCTAAAGCACATACACTATTTATTCTCTCCTTTGTAGTGTTCAGGGCCTGTGGTTTTGGAACCAAGTAACAGGACTTGCTGTATCTTATCCTGCCTTATTTGTTGCAGACCACATTTTGTATGCAAGGAAACAACAGACAAAATAGCCTCCAAAGAAAGGAAGAATGAGATAGTTTCCTAAGTTGTCTTTGCCTGAGTTGGCAGCTGCTCTGGTTCATTCAGCTTTTTGTTCCCCAGTGAGTGCTGTGCGTGTGTAGTAACAATGGGGTGATGCAGTTACACTGTAGGCTAATAGCGGAGTTCCGTCAAATCCATTCATAAATGCAGAGGAGGGTGCAGTGCTGTGAGAGCCAGCCAGCGCGCAGAGGAAGTGAGGCCCCCGAATAATGAGCTCCACATCACAAACATAGCTGTCAGAGCTCAAGGGTTGGTGATAGACTGCGATCATCTGGTTGGAGCCTTGCCCCAACCTACGCTGCTGCAGATGTGTGACCTGCTCAAGTTGACAGGGGAAGCTGATAGCAGCCGGCAGATTCCTTTCCGTATATCCTCTGCTCTGATGCGGCTTTCTGTAAGGCAGGCAGGTTATTACAGCTTTCTCCAGAAATTCCATTTTTTTTAATAAGTGATCACAACATTTAGTGCAGCAGTGTAAAAACTAAATTCACAGCTCTCATCTGACAGTTGCAGAGTATTCTTCTGCATGTTGGAGAGAGATTATCAACTAGAAATCGCAAGTCACATTAAGCAAGGAGTATAAATTCAAGCATGGCATCTGCCCCTGGATCACCCTGCCAGTGTTTTGGCTTTACTCTCACTTTTTCCAGTTCTGAAAACATTGTTCTCTTCTGTTGCTATGAGAAATACCACAGGAGCAACAGGAAACCAGCAAACTGGCTGTTTAAGCAAACAGTGGAACTGAATCTAGAAAGTATACTGTTGAAAGTGCTGAAAAGACTGAAAAATTGCAGAGAAAAGTGTGCCATCTTTCAGATGCTTAATGCTAGCTATGCTATATATTACATTATTACAATAATGTAACAATAGTGAGTGAAGAAATTCTGGCATGGATATGAATTTTTTTTTCAAGTGAGATGTCCTCATTAGTCTGCATGAAATGCTCTTTGGAACAGCAAATTACTATTCTCTGTACTTTGTAGATGGAAAAACAGAGACATAGAAGCTTATCTGTAATTGATGCTATTTGTTACAGTAGCAAAAATAGGCACATTTAGGAGGGAAAATATGTCTGTTTTTAAACTGCATCCATTAGATGTGAGATCACTGAGATACAATAAATGTAGTAAATGGGCATAATATTCCTGCAGCTGCTTTTCAGGCTCTTGTTTGGGAGAATGTCAGAGAGCTAAAGGACAGTGTTCTGCAAACGAAGGCTCTAGTTTGGGAAGGAATCCCTGTTTATGTCAACAATGAAGCATGTGCTTTGGAGAAGTTTGAATTGAGGCCTAAATGTGAACCAGCAGAGGAATCCAGCCCTCTTTTGTATCTAGGAATACGGATGACATGTTTCATGCTGGAATTAATGTAAATCCCAACTTTTCAATGCATGTCTAACTGCTGCTTTCTTAAGTTATCCAAGCAATGATTTCATGACAAGCAAACAGTGTTGTCACTTAAAACATCTCCAGCATCCTTGCCATTTATCATACCAAGTCTTGCACCTAAAAACAGTCCTTTTCTGGTTTCCTTTTTGCAATTAGTTTTAAGAAAGAGGAAGAGATCTTTAAAGCAGTCATCAGGGGTGTTAACAGTTATTTGTGAAGTTGTTAAGTTGTTAATCTATATGTAGAAAGCTTTAACACAAAAAAAAAAAAAAAAAAAAAAAAGGCCAGAAGAATTTTGCAGTGTTCTCAGCTTTGGCAATTTCAGCACACAGCAAAGCATTCAGGGTTTGTATCCAGGCTTCTAAATCTTGTCAGGAGATGCAAGAGGATAAAGAAGTACCCGGTGCAGCTACAGCTCAGTATTTTGGATTATTTGTGTGCATATGTTACATATATATTTATATATAACAACAGCCCTACTGTTACTCTTCTGCTGTTGGTTTTAAGAGAGTAGGGCTGCTGTTCGGTTTTCTGAAGTCCTTGAGAAATGACGTGCGCCATGATTTAGTGTGATTGCCCTCAGCCTTGTCATTGCAAAGGATTTAATGAATCTCCCTTGCCATTGACCTAAGCTCGGCACAACTTGGACTGTAGTAGCAATGGCTGGCGTGTTGGTCACTGTCAATTGGAACTGTGTTTTCACTGGAGCTGCCAAGCTGTGCTTTTGACAGCTAGATGTCCATACTTCCCTGGTAGGAATCTGAGATAGGGTATCGCTTCTCCTCAGTCATTTCCCACTCGTCTATCAAAGCTATTTAACTGAATTGGGCTTCTGTTGGTGCTGGCCTTACTCTTGGACTTCTTGGTAAAGCTAAGATCTTGTCAAGAGTTAGGTAATATTTAAATTTAGCAGAATTAAAATGGAATGTTGTTAGAATAATAATTTTGCAGTCTGGGTTCTTCTTAAAATGATGTTGTAACACATCTTCTCTGTACATTGGTATTTCCATATGAATGCCATCTTGGATAAGCAAAACAGTGCAAGGTTCAAACGAGTTTATGCACACCCAAGTGTTTCCCAAAATTTCATTGATAAAACAATTAAACCAACATTAGGAGTCTTGCCAGGGTAAGGCTAAAACTGCAGTGCAAAAGGGAAATCTGAGAATCACAATATACAATATATTGTGTCTTAAAGCACTGTGGAAAAGACAGGAGATAAGTTCATCACCAGAGCTTACTTTTGCAAGGCATGCCTTCCTGCCTGCCGCAGTCAATGAAGAGCAAGTCTGAGAGAAACTCTGGTGTCTGCTGACACAGGGAGCTCAAGTCTTGGCAAAACTGGGTGTTACATGACCAGAATGAATCCAGGGATGCATTATCATTTCTCAGCCCTGCCTGGCTGCAAAATGAGTCTAGTGGTTTAAATATGTTTTAGAGTGGTCGTTATCATTGGAGTAAGTGCAGTGATAGACAACCACAGTTGCCTTACAGTCACAGAAGCTCTGGATTGATTCAACATGGAGAAAAGGTAGAAAAGATGTATGAATAAAATAAATTACCTTATTATGCTAATGGTCCACTATTGGCACTTGAAAGAGCGGTGTTTTCCTTTGTGGAGAAGGTGGTAGACTGCTACACTGAGGGATCTGGTGCAGAGACCACTATCATCCAAAAAGTACAATCTATCAACTTCAGTTTGGACATGGTGCCATGGACAGTTTGAAAATGTCTATATAATGTCTATGGCAGAAATCCAAGTTAAGGTACTAGAACAAGTACAAAGCCCTTCAAAGTCCCCTGTTCTTTCCCCCCCCCCCCCCCCTTATTAAAAAAAAGTATATATCAGTCTGGTCATGCTCTTGCAAGATGGAAAAGATGCCTTGCGCCTCTTTAACTCAGTGAAGTTAGATGGAATGGGTACCCCATGTGAACAGGTTGCTTGGGTCATGATGTCATGATTCTGGAGATTGGAGCAGTCAGGACTGAGAATCCCACTGATTATGAGTGTAAAGTGAGAGGGAGCCTGTTTGCTGGGTCAACTTGAGTGGGATTCCTCAATGACAGCTTGCTAATTGCAATCATTTTCGTAATAACATTATAAACATTAGTTTAAAACTGGAAGCTGGGGGGCAATTTAGGTCACATAAATTAATGATGTGTTGAAAAGTTCAAGAAAATGAATTGTGTATAATATTCTGCATGATCTTTCCTACTGCTTATGCTTTCTTTCAAGACTGTCATGCATGGAAATGGAAATTTTCAGTTATTCGTTTGAATAACTAGATCCTGCCATAGTGCTGATGACCCTTCCTTCCAATCATTTTCACTACTAGCGTTTCTATCAGAGCCATGAAGTTACTCTTCATCACACACAGGAAAGCATTTATGTTCTTTCAAATGCTTCTCAGGTGTGCTTGTAAAATCAGCTAGAGTTCAAAAATTCTCCACCCCACTCTACAAAAACAATAACAACAAATACAAAAAGCAAATACAAAAGTTAATTGCTTTTTTAGTTCTGCACATGCTGAAGTAAAAATAAAACTATGGAGTGGAAAGTACCTGAACTATTTTCATCATTAAAACTACTAGACCATAAAGAAGAATGAGGAAGTTGATCCATGTGACACACTTAAAAAACAAAAACAGTCCTACAGTATTCTGAAGGATTGGCCCAATCCCTATGTCGCAAAATCTAGGGCCATTACTTCTGTCATTATGCTGTCTTTCAAGGAAGATCTGCTGAAAATAGTGAATTTCATACTTTTTTTCTTTGATAGATTTTTAAAGTTTGAATTTTCTCTTATCAGTACTGTCTAGAGTTTGCAAAATGAAAGTCCTCTAGTAAAATGTGTACACGTGCAGCAAATTCACATGAAACTTCAAGGGGTTAATAACACTGTCTCATGGGAAGGCCCAGTTGTTTTCCAGGATAGTTTTTTTTTTTTTTTCCTTTTTTTGTATTGTATCACTTATCTTTGAATTGCCAGAAAGTTCCACTGAGGCAAGCAGAAGCAGTAGCCCCATCTATAAAATAAGCCACTTTCTATAACACGCTCCAGTAATTGGGTGATAAGATACTCATAATAAACCCATCTTTTCCTCTCACCTGTAACATTACCATCCATCAGGTATACTTCATGGTGGTTACAGCTAGTTGCACATTGAGGCTGTGGTTCAAGTGCAAAATGTGGTTTTAGGATTTGCTGTGTAAGAATTCAAGCAGTTTGCTCACATCATTGGCCATGTGTAAACTTTGTCTGCTAACTCCAGTTTATTAAAAAAAAAAAAACAAAAAACATTGACAGGTTTAGTTAGTAACTCATCTGACCAAAAGCATGTAGCTCAAATGTGTCCACGCCGCTCTGACCGTGTTGTGTCAGGTTTCATCTATTGTCCTGCAGATAGCACGTTGAAAAGACATCATGTGGTCTGAATACCTTGGCAGAAGTGGTCTTAGGAGCCTGTGCATGATGTTCACAGAATCATCGCGATTGGCAGATGAAATAGTACGCAGATCCAGGACTAATGGTTGCACAGCCACAGTCTCAGGTGGATGATTTGGTTGTATCTCAGTCATCAGTACTGAAGAATCTGGACTAAATCTACTGGTATGTTCCAGCTCATTTTGCTGCATGACTGAGATTCACTCATGAATCTGGTGTTGAGGTTTTTCTTCTTACTAGATTTTGATTGTAGATCTTGACAACCTGCAAAATAAGGTGACACCATTTTAAGTTAATGCTGGCCAGCCAATTTCGGCTTATGGATGGATGCTTTATAGGTGAGACTAAAAAGAATGTTTAACTCAGATTAATAAAAACAGAGTTCTAGCATGCAAATAGCAACCTTTATATCTATATAGATATAGATATATTTGGAAGCTATTTCACACTAAATGCAACATGCTGGTCATCTTTCCATAGTTTTCTTTGTTTTAAGGACTCCTGTGGTACATTATTTTATATTCAAAACATGAGTGTAGACCCGAGCTAACATGTGACAATAAATACATCAGTGGCTTGTGGATCCCTGTGTAAGGTAAAATTCATGTAAACTGTGGCAATTTCAGTCTGGACTGCTTTATTGGTTTTATGTACAAAATGAAGACATCAGAAATGGCCATTTTTTTGTATAAAATTACTAAGAGATTTTAGCTTCTTCATGAATTAAATGAAGCACTATGTTGACCATTACAAGTTTTTACAATTACAGTGTAAATTATCATGTGTAAGGAGCATATATATATATATATGTATATATAAACAGGCAAAGCAGGCTCCAAATGCTCAGGCCTTATGTTCCATGTGTCACCACCCTTCCTTCCCCAAGCCTGGCTGTAAGGAAATTGCCTCATTAAGCTCTCTAGTCAGTAGCTGCTTGTAAAAAATCTGGCTTATTTTCAAAAGGCTGTGTTATTTTGAAATTTTGCACCACTGTGCTTTAAGAGATTCTTATACAAAAAGAGCATTATGACTATAATCTGTTACAATAGTCTACAAATTGGTGGCTCTGCTCTTTTTTCCATTTACGGCTCTGATCCTGCTCAATTTGGCCATCAACTTAAATGGGAACAGGTTCTGGATCTCCTCCAGGGAGACTTGCTGCAGCTGGAAGTGGCAGCCCATGGGCTGTAACACTCCAGGACTCCCCCACCAAGGGGACTCGTCTGTACCAGCTGGGATCGGGTTTTGCTATCTCTGTGGCTGAACCTCTGCTTTCTGAGAAGGGTAGCTCCCAAACCAGGGTCACAGAGTGAGAATCACTATCAAGTGGAGCTGCACAAAACCATGTCTGATCATGTGCAAGGTGCCTTTGGCAAGTACGTTGCAGAAAAAAAAGCAGTGTAGGTAGGGGTGCTTCGCTGATCAGAGCAGAGCCGCTCTGAAAACATTGATTAGGTCTCTTGCATTTTCTCAGAATCTGTTCAGGAAATCTCAGCACCTGTTCCTACAAGCAAGAAGCAGTTTCTACAAGCAAGCGGCAGTTTCAGTCACACACACATAACTGCCTGCTAGTGTAACTGCATCAGCTTTGTACCCTTGAAATGACTTGCTGCTATTGCCATCTCACAAAGAAGTGAATGATTGCAATGGAGCTGAATCCCACCCAAGCTAATAGTGGGGGATTTTCTTTATCGGAGTTTCTGATAGCTTTTGGCAGTCAGGTATTTCGGAAGAAAGGACAAGGAATTTGTCCAACTCCCATCATTAAACAATCAGTTCCAGTACTAGGAAATCACTAAGTCCCCAATAATAAAAGAGCATTACCCAGCTATAAACAACATTTACCTGATTAAGTAAAAGTACACATTCTTACCTTAAAACAACTAGATAGATTTGCCAGCAGCAGGAAAGTGGAAACAGAGGGAAGCCTTTCTCCTTACCTTCTGTTAAAGTGACAGGAAAGGAAGAACCCTATGAGGTGAGGCATGCTAAAATCTTGCTTGTTTGTTATGAATCTTATTCATCACCAGAAAAATCCACTGTGCTCACATTTTATTGCATCTTCAAACACATTTGTCTTGTCCTCTCACTTCTGAGGCTTCCTGCTCAGCTCCAAGCAAGCTAGATATTAAAGCTTCCCTTCTCTCCAGGAGTGGGAGTCCAGCAGACTGCAGTTCCCTGCCTTCTGGTGGGAGCCAAGCACAGATGTGAGTGCGAGCAGAGACAGGCTGCCTAGTGTCCTGCCTGCCAGACAGCTTTGGGAGGTCGGATTTTAGGCGTACCCTCCTCAGTCCTACTCAGTCTGTAATTAAGCAGATTCATGAAACATGTGTTTGGTAACTGCGTGTTTTTTTGATTAACCTCCTGCTGAAACGGTTGCCACATGAGGAGTTTTGTAACGTGGAGTGCTGGGAAAGGCAGCAGGCGCTGGTGTGGGACAGAGACAGTGTACAGCGGGAACCCATACGGCAAGCCCAAATCCAGTCCACCCAGGGCTGGCACTGGAACAAGCTGATGTCCTGTCTGCAGAAAGTGGGAAGCAGTGATCAGGAGACTGCCAGTGTAGTGAAGGCACACAGAGACTAGCATTTTTTAATATAGCTTTCTAGCCTGGGTGCTGCTGTTTCTCTTGAGTTCTCATTTCCATAGTACCCTGAAACCCCCTGCATCTCTCTGAATTTACTTGGCATTTCAGGTGCTCCATGATTCTCAGTCCCACAGTTATCTACTGGGTGGCAATGACACTAATTATGCATTGGCTGTGGTAGGCAGTGGTTGTGCCCATGTGATACCTGTGATAACTCTTCCAGCTGCATCATTCTTGCCCAGAGCGTTGGGATGAACTGCAGGAGTAACAAAAATCAGGGCATGACCCTGAGCAAACTCTGCTCTCTCCAGAACAGGAGAGAGGCATAACTTCTGCCTTCTTCCAAAGCATAGACCTTCTCAATCTTAAGGTCTCCAAATGAAGTTCATCATACTTGCCAACATCTGTATTAGAGTAGCAAGACTTTTGAGACTTTGCTCCCAGCTTCCTTCTTGTGCTGTCCAGAGCTAAAATTAAGCAGGTGCTGTGAGAAGGGGGCTCCCATCTGCTTACAGAGGGAAACTGCACTTTCATTAACTGGCAGATGAAATTGCTGAGCCACAGTCCATCATATTTGAGAAGTCATGGCAGTCCAGTGAAGTTCCCACTGACTGGAAAAGGGGAACCATAAACCCCATTTTTAAAAAGGATAAAAAAGGAAGACCTGATGAATTACAGGCCAGTCAGTCTCACCTCTGTGCCTGGCAAGATCATGGAGCAGGACCTCTTGGAAACTATGCTAAGGCATATAGAAAATAAGGAGGTAATTGGTGACAGCCACCATGGTTTCACTAAGGGCAGATTGTGCCTGACAAATCTGGTGGCCTCCTACAATGTGGTTACAGCACCGGTGGAAGACCAGCTGAGATCAGCTACCTGGACTTGTGCAAAGCATTTGACACTGTCCCACAGGCATCCTTGTCTCTAAATTGGAGAGATGGGTTTGATGGATGGACCATGTGGTGGGTAAGGAATTGGATGGGTACTCACACTCAGAGAGTTGCAGTCAACGTCTCAGTGTCCAAATGGAGGTCAGTGATGAGTGGCATTCCACAGGGGTTAGAACTGGGACCAGCACTGCTTAACAGCTTGTTTGGTGACGTGGTATTGAGTGCACCCTCAGTAAGGTTGCCGATGACACCAAGCTGTGTGGCGCAGTCAACACACTGGAGGGCAGGGATGCTATCCAGAGGGACCTAACAGGCTTGAGAGGTGGGCCTGTGCAAACCTCATGAGGTTCAACAAAGCCAAGTACAAGATCCTACAGCTGATTTGGGGAGATCCCAAGCACAAATACAGGCTGGATACAGAATGGATTGAGAGCAGCTCTGAGGAGAAGGACCTGAGGTGATGGTTGACAGGAAGCTCAGCATGAGCTGGAAAGGTAAGCTGGCAGCCCAGAAAGCCAATCGTATCCTGGGCTGCATCAGAAGAAGTGTAGCTGGCAGGCTGAGGGAGGTGATTCTCCCCTCTGCACTGCTCTTATGATACCCCACCTGGAGAACTGCGTTCAGCTCTGGGGCCCCCAGCACAAGAAGGACGTGGACCTATTAGAGTGAGTCCAGTTATTGTGGAGTTTTGTTTGTTTGTTTGTTTGTTTTTGCTTTTTTTTGGGGGGGGGGGGGGGGGGGGCATAGATACAGTACAGCTGCAAACCAGTGAATTTGACTACTAGTCAAGTTTTTCTTGAGCAGCCTTATAGTTCCCTGCTTTCAAACCCAAAGACAAGGGTGGGGAAGACACAGTCTGCCCCCACGCATACACTGTGGTAGCAGAATTTTTTAGTATCATTATGCTGTTTCACCATGGTGTTACTCACTGTGATAATTCTTGCTGAGGGAACAAATTTTGGGGTCTGACTGCACACAGGTAATTCAGATACTTACATTTCAATGACATCTCTTTCTAGTTGGGCAGTGTTGGTTTTAGCTCATGTGATCCGCATCATTGAATAATTCTGTCTTTAATACAGCCAGCGTCCCATCCAACCCCTTTTTCCTGTTCAGTTTGCAAAAGCCATCTTTCACAGCCTGTCTTTGGCAGATGCATCTTCAGACAAAGGTTGTGATACTCCATTATAGAATGGCTTCATGACAAAGAGAGGACATGACTTTACAGCTAGCAATTGCTGACCAGTAGGCAAGAAAATGGGTGTTTATGACACCCATTTACACCAGAGCTAATTGCGTGCACTATGAATGTGAATATCAGAGGAACAGATACTCTGCATTTGACATGTTTTCCCAGTCTGACCAGGATGACAAATTGAACCTATGTACATGAATATTTCAAACGCTCCTTGAATAACCTGATACTGTGTGGAGAAAGTGAGTGCTGTTGCTTGTCAGAGCCCTGCTCCCCAGAGATGCACTCATGCTCTGTATTCAGTTCCTGGGCTGACACAAGTGCCTGTGTGACCTGTGGAGGTCAATGCCTATCTGTTTTTCAGCATCCCTTGCTAAAAATAGCAACGTCTCTGGTCAGAATACTTAGAAAATCCATACTAGCCAAAACTGCATTTCTCTACTGCATGAAGTCTTCGGGAGAGACCCAGTTCTTAACGTGTCAGAGCTCTATCACATTCACATAAGGCTTCAGTGAGTTCATAGTATTGGTACCTTTTTGAGTATTTTAGAAGGACTCTGCAAGACTGCTTTCTGAAAAAAAACGCCTTTATAGTAGCACCACCTGCCCACATATGCAGTGTGGTGTTGATATTCAATCCCAGCATGCTACACATAAGTAGCATTGTGTTCATACAGTTATGGCTTTAGTTTTATTTTTTAGTTTCTGCTAAAACTAGGAGGTTGTCAATCTTTTCTAAAATTTCTCTCTCTTTTTTTCACCCCCAGCAACCCCAATATTTGGCCTTCCAACATACTATCAATGTGGAACATCCTGTAATACTTCAACAGTCTTGTTCTTTGTCATTGTGTCTGGTATTAGTGTGGTGAATTCTTCCCATTTCTTTATTCATATCTCGGTGAATGTTGCAGGACTGATAATGTACAAGGCTCCCAGATCTGTGTTGTTGTACTATATCCTTTTTTCCCCAAGTGTTGTGTGCTGTAATTTGGAATGTAGTCATACCTGAGGCTTGGTTATGCACTTCTAACTTGCATCTTTTTATTGTATCTGTCTTTGCTTCAATGTCTTCTGTGAATGATTACCAATGACTATTCCTAAGGATGTTAAAGTAGCCCAATTCCAAGAGTAAAGGTATGGGAGGGTACACTATACCTCGTCCTCCTGTGATGCTGAAATCACCTTTTTTCTCTGGAATGTGTTCAGAGGATAATAATGCTGGCGAATTTGTGGATATATGTTTGGGGCTGGATTGTTAGTTCCCTCACCATGAACAAAGCCTTATTTCCCTTCAGAGTGCCCAGTTACTGTGCAGTGTGATTTGCTCTTGGATTAATGTTCAATTGCCTTTTTCAGAGACTTAGCACAGAGATGGTTCTTTCTTGCTTCTTCAACAAAGACTCTTTAAAGGAAAATAGCGAAATGGCATGAGTTGATGACCTGTGCTGCGCCATGTTGGGATATATTTGGAAGCAGTACAATTTAACTCTGTGATGTTTCTGTTATTCTGGACCTTTTCTTCATGCTTAAATTTTCACAGATACACAGACCTTTCTTTTGCTTTTGGCTTCGGATACATGACTGATACAGACACTGTGACAAGGAACTGCACTTTTGGGGGGACCTCAAAACTCCTGCTTGACTTTAATGTGTTAAACTTGCTTGATGGTAGAAGTGATGTGCCTCTGTCTGCATTACATTTGTATAGTGCATGTGGTTATTTCAGAAGAAAAACACTTTTCTTTTTCAGTGAAGACCCAGCCAAGTCATTTAACCTTGCATAGAAGAAAGCACAAATTCATTTACCCTGCCCTTTGTTTTTCACAAGAGTGCTGAGGAGTGCTTTGAGTTCTTGCTCAAGACAGCACAAATGAGCAAGGACAGGTAAAATATTTAAATTTTGAAATTATAATAAGTGTGGAATTATTATTTAACCCAAGAGTTTGTAAACACTGATCATTTTTGAGAATTCAGGGTTATTTTCTGTCACAGCGGATGTTCCTTAGCAAGACCCATTTGCTGATTTTCAAACTTTTACTAGCTCAGTAAGAAAAAAAGTAACTAACAGATCAATTTGCTTTTTATCCTTTAGGACTGCCTTAAAGCTTGTCAAGAACAGATTGAGTCGGTGCTAGTAAGCAACCTTAGGCAAGTCCGGCAGCAGCAACAGCAAAGCAATCCTTCTAAGACGGTGGATGAACTGGACCAGGCCAGCACTCCCACAGATGTGAGAGATATCAACCTGTGAGGACATCAGCACAGAAAGTCATGCTTGCTCCCCCAGCCCTTTTATTTTTGTTATTATTTTTAGAGTGAAATCTTTTTTTTTTTTTTTTTTTTAATCTGCTCCCGTATAGAACGTATTTAAAGTTCTTTTAGGTAAAAAAAAAAATACAAAAACTGAATAATGAAAAAAAAACCACAACATTTGGCGCCCATGACGTTCTACAGAAGGGAATCCCACAATATATTTGGTAATTGCTATTTGATTATGTATAAGTGATATTAAATGCTTATAAAAGCATACAAGTAGCTAGATAAATGTAAGCCTGCATTTGTGGGAAGAACGTAGAGTATACTTGTCTGTGTATTATGACCTAGTGCATACACCCCTTTTTTAGATTTAAGAAAGGAATTGTGTGTGCGATTTTATGGCTTGACTAGATTGCAAAGCAATAGAAGAAGGGGCTAGGGCAAAGTGGGAAAAGGTCCCTGAAGCAATTGAACCATTTTGAATGCAGAAGAGATTTGCTGATCTGTCACCTCTGTTATTAGTCAGAAGTGTTTGTTGGATCTCTGTATGTTAGTTTTGTTTACTCTTGCTGTCTGTGGTAGCTGCTACCTAAGAAAGAAGATGCTTTATTTTGCCAGCCGGAAGAGCAGGTGTTTTTTTGTTTTGTTTTGTTTTAAATTCCCCTCTCCCGTCTGACTTTTTCTACTTTTCCTTCAGAAATGGTTCATTCTAAACACAGCAGCATCTTTGGCATAATGGCAATCCTCTTTACCCAACTGTGGGCCAAGCCAAAGTTATCGAGTGCTCACGTTAGATGGGGGAAATGAACCGATTAATTTCGACCAGTCGGCTAATCAGACCACCTCCGACCTTTGGATTGCAAGATGCAGTGGATCATCTGTCAAAAGCATTATATTCCTTTACAGTGCTAATGCTTCACATCAATGTTAACTTTTGGCAGCTCCTTAGCTTGGTGTAAAGACAATTAAATGATGCTCTGTCCATCTTCCTTTTTAACATATCCTCACTGTGTTAAAGAAGATGAGGTTTGGTATGATCCCTCTTCTGTCTACACAGCTTCCCCCACCGCCCCATCACACCTTTTCAGCATTTCAATAACTTTATTGATCCACAGTGAGCGTTATTATAAACCATTTCATTCGAAAAGCACTTTGAAAATTGTTCCTAAGGGATTAAATGAAATGGTTTATGACGATTTTGCCAAGGAAAAAAAAAAAAGGAAGAAAAAAAAAAGAAAAAAAAAAAAAGAAAAAGTCACAAAAGCAAAGCATTATAGCTTTTTATAGTCAATATTTTCCAGTATCTGGTGTACTTTGTTAGTTGTGGTGTTGCTGGAAATACCAACACCTGCTTCAGATGACATTCCTGTCATGACATTCCGGATAAAAGCCTGACGATTTGTATTGTTCAGTGTCACAGAAGGATCTTAATACCACCTGCATGCTTATCCATGGACAATGAAAGAAAATTGCTGGTGCACAAGACACAAGTGGTAAACATCAAGGTGTGTGACTTGGAGTTTTATTACAAAGGTGTATTCAGTGTACTTGAATTTATTTTTCTGCTCCATCTATAAAGAAGAGGCATTTAGATGGCAAAGGAGTTGGAGCAAATTTTTTTTTTTTTTTGCACAATTGTATTAACAGTTTGCAAATATACAGAATGAAGCTGTTGGTTGAAATGTTAAATGTTTGCATTTTCAGACAAAAATCCAGAACGAACATGCTACTTCGAAGAATATTATATGAATGGACTCAGCTGTATTTGGCTAGATGAGGGTAGAAAATGGAGTAAGATTCTAAGGTTTTGTTGGTTTTTTGTTGTTTTTTTTTTTTTTTTTTTTTTTTTTTTGCGCTGCTAAGAAGCTATGATTT
The DNA here is from genome assembly GCF_964211825.1 of Aythya ferina. NCBI lineage: Eukaryota > Metazoa > Chordata > Aves > Anseriformes > Anatidae > Aythya > Aythya ferina. The sequence goes on along the minus strand of NC_140296.1, from coordinate 127,647,071 downwards.
GTTTCATTCTTATTCACATTAACAGTACTTAGCTGTATTGTTTCACTGAGTGTGCTGCTATTTTATAAACATTTTTATAATATATTATTTTACTGCTTAAATTTCAAATCCTGAAGTAGATGGTTAAGTGGAGATATGATGAGTTCTTTGATTTACTGGAAATGCCCTGTACAGGTTTTTTTTTTTTTTTTCCTAATAGCGTGTTCATGATTTTTTTTTTTATTTTATTTTATTTTCCTTTTATTTTCTTTCTTTCCTTCTTTTTTTTTTCCTTCCTGATCACATTCTGCAAAGATGGTATACTTACCTCAGGTTTACTGGACAAGACAAAAATGGTTCCCATTTTCACAATACCTCACAACGTGACAGTTACTTTCTCCCCGCCGGGAGCCTCAGCGGAGCGGTCGGTGCAAGCGGCAGCTCTTGGGGCCTGCACTTTGGCCAGCGGAGCATGGTCGCGCCGGCTGCGTCGGGGAGAAATTGCAGCAAGCAGGGGCATTGGCTCCCTTTTGGTCTTAGGTGTCCTTTTCATAGTGGAAAAAATGCATTGGTCCAAGCGCCTGTCCAGGAGCATGCCCTGTGCCTCCAGGCCCTAATCCTGGACACATGGATGACATGCCTGTAGTGGCTGTGCACCTCCCTCCCAGCGCCCCTCCAAGCTGTCATTGCAGCATGGTGGCCCAGCCCCTGGTGGTGTCTGCACAAGACAGGGTCCAGCACGGTGCTGCCCAGCCCCTGCAGGTTGTTAGGTGGGCAGCAGGGCAGCCACCGGGGTGGATGCTCTCAGAATCCTGCTGTTCAAAATGGCCATTGCCTTGTGGAGGACCAGGCCCAGCTGCACCACTGCGCCCCAGTGGCCAGGTGCCAGCCCTCTGCCTGTCCCCTCAGAGCTCTTGGCTGTACTGCCCTGCAGCTCTTGGGTGCACTGCAGCACGCTGTGTGGAGCAGAAGTCTCCCCCTTGTTAGGTGACAGTAACTGATGGTAACTGCTCTTAGCGAAGCGCGAGGGCCGAAGTGCTCTTCCCACTGGTGGCTTCAGGGGCTGCAACAGCTTTGGGGGCAAGAGTGGTACCCTGCAGTTCGCTAGAGCAGGTTTCAAAAGGGACAAGCAGCAGTGTTGCTGGAAAATGGTAGGTGGATGGCTTTGTTCTGACAGTGGTGGCTTTTCACACTGAGAACATGTGAAATTCAGCAACTACATCACTCTTAGGTGATAGTTTTGTGGAAGCACCATGATAAGCAAGATTTCAGAACTATGTGCAGCGCACATATGAGGTAATGTTCCCTGACAGATCAGGTAATTCCTAGACAGTGTTTGCATGCACGAGTTCTTGCGCTAATCAATGTTGTTTCTTGGGGAAGTGCACCAGAGGAGTCTGTGAATCCTGAGAGAAATGCTACATACACATGCTTGGTGTTAGCAGAGCTGCATGTAGAAAGTGTGAGCACTGCATGCATCGCACTCAGGTGCTTTGCTCCCCTTTGTTCTGCCAGTCAGCGTGGCTGAGTATAGGCAGGAGTAGTAGCTATGGTTCCTGCCCCTACCCTTGAAAATTATGGAAAGTTTTGTGGCATCTTTAAGACAGCCATCAGAACATTGGCTTCTTGGCCTGATGAAAACACAGGCAAGTCAGTGGACTGAAGTTTAGCGTTTTGCCCCATTGGGGTTTATGTGGTTGCAGGGGGGTGATAGCCCACCCCATGCCCTGCGGTGTCCTTGTCCCCTGTGGGGCTCCCCACCAAGGCTTCTCTTTGCTGTGTAACCTCTTATGTGGGTCCGTGTCCACTCACAGTTTCATAGGTTTCACTGGAAATCAGTGTAAGTGTTAACGTCCACTCACCTCACCATGGCGCAAGAAGTGGGCACGGGAGTTGGGTTGGAAGTGGCGGCACCAAGTGGCAGCCCCTCATGTGGCAGGGAGACCCACAAGCTCACCACGAGTGCTGGGAGTGTTGTCCTCTGCAGTGATGTTCTTAAAAATTATGTGACATACTTGAACATGAACATTTTCACAGCACCACCCAAACAAAAATACTGCATAGTACCCCTTTTAACAGATGTTAATACACTGTTATTGCAAATGAGGTGTAAGATTTCTCCCCTGAATTGCAGATATAAAAACTTCCTATGGATCAGAAATATATATATATATTATATATATATATATATATTCTGATTATACTTTAAAAGTGCTAAATGACTGGCACAACTGCTAAAACCATTTATGTCAGCTTTCTATTGATGGTACCTTGATCTTCCCCTCCAACCCATTACTGTAGTGTAGGAGCACCTTGTAATTGGTTTATTTGTACAACATGCTTGTGGAAGAGAAAAATACTGAGTCCCATTTTGATGTCAGTGATTTATGCTTGAGTAATTGGACATCCCTGTACTCAGCAAACCACCTGGCCACTGGATTTTTTCCACTATGTTTATTACCATGTTCTCATGTACCTCAGAAATCACTCTCAGTTGCACAGTTCCTGTTCTCAAACTTTTTTTTTTTTTTTTTTTTTTTGCTTTAACGAGTGTGATGCCATATCAAGTCAGCTATTCTCTCACAATGTGCTCTTTAAGAGGTGTGGATGTTTATATGGTCAGGGGATGCTAGAAAGTGTGGTAGTAGACATGATCAATGTAAACAAAAGTATTTAGAAAGTATGTGAGATTGTTTTTGATGGATAAGACTCTGATACAGTGTAGTCTTGATTACCTTTTAAAAGGTCTTCTCTGTTCAGTGTTGTCATTTTTATTAATAACCCGTTGTTTTGACTAGTTTAAAGATGGTTTTAAGAAAAGTGTTTTGGCAGGATTAGGTATGCTGTATGGACAATAAACTCACCTTGACCTAAATTTACCTGTCTTGTTTTTATTCATTCATTCATTCATTGTGCAAAAGATGATGTGATTTTGGAGCTTTTTATCTGGATAGATCATGTTAGCAGGCATATAAAATGGGAACTGTTTAATGTTGCAGTCACAGAAGTTTTCCTCTAAAAAAAAAAAAGCATTATATGATTGCCTACTGTTCAAGGCAAATTATATGATTGCCTACTGTTCAAGGCAAATTCTGGCTGTTTCTTCCATGAAAAGGTCCAGGTGGATTTAAGGAGAAAAAAGTCCTAAAGATGGTAAATTGCTAGATTAAAACATTTTGTGGAAATTAAGTTGAGGTTGTGGAAGAGTGTTTGTAAGTACATGGAGTGCACATTTTTGCAACTAATTTAAATCTTATTTAAACATCCAGTTATTTGATGTATTTTAAAGGCTACTGCAACATTCTGTAGTTTTTTCTTGTTTTTTTTTTTTTTTTTTTTTTTTTTTTTTTTTTTGTATAAGCTTTGGGTAAAAAACGTGGGAAAGAGTTTTTTTTGTGGTGAAACCAGTGGGAAGAAACAAGCCTCCATAAACTAAGTCTTCTTTAGCCTTTAACCAGGTGGCAAGACAAACCCTCTCTGTCTCTCCCATTTTCATCACAGCTCATGCTGGTGAGGTCAACCTTACTGTAGGTTGACCAACTTAATGCGTAACATGTTTGGCCTAACCTAAGTCTCTCTTGCTCCACAACACTGTAAACAGGCACTGCCAAGACTCCCCAGTCTCTGTTGTAGGTGAAATTCTCCACTGCCATCAAGTAGTAGTGTGCTCCTTTCTAATGAATTTCAGGCTTTTGGGTGCCCTTCAGGAGAGCAAAGAGGCACTGAAGAATGAAGAAGTATTTGGGCAGACACTGGAGAAAAAGTAACACCATCATGAAATGAATAATGCTACAGACAAAAATAGAGAAGTGAAATGAAAGAAAAGTGAAGAGGAAAATGAAAGCAAGATGTATTGAACCGGGAGAAGGAGAATACTCAGAGGGAAAACACATGTTGCTAAAATGAAGAAACGTATGACATATATATATGGGGGGAAGGGGGTCATATGTTTCTTCAGATATATATATTCATATATATAAACAAATAGAAGAAAAAATCATGGATGGGATAGGAAATATGATGGAAAGTGTGAGGTATGAGTCAGGAGATAGAGCTCCTTCTAGTCATAATCACACAAATGAGAGCTGTGGTTTACAGCAAGGTCTTTTAAATCTTCCCTGGAAATTGACCTGTGAGTCACAGGTTATCTGCACCAAAGATTTTAACGCATAATGAGTCCTTGTGTCCCTCTGGTACCACCAACAATTGACCAACAATCTGTAGCATTTCTTGGGCCTAACTAAGGGCCAAAGAACTTGAACATGTGAGAGTTGTTCTTACACCTTCCATTTGTGTTTTGAAGCTCAAAGAGCCTGTCGTAATTACAGGTCTTGTCAGATTAATTTTTTTTTCTCTCTGTAGTGTCAACAGTAGTCCCCCTGAAACTTAAGGGATGTGCTGTGCAGCTTTGTGTTTTAGAGGTCTTACTAAAATTAGATTTAGCAAAGAAGAGATTTTCTGTTGTAGATTAAATAAATGTATGTTTTCAAAATTAGTGGATGTAGTGTGCAGAAGCTAAACTGAAAATAATTGGAAAAAAGCCTGTTCCCGTTCTTTAAAGAAAGCGGTCTGAATGCTGAGAAGCCACATACAATAGGGTTAAGTTCCATTATGTGGCCTGTGAAACTATTTTGTATTGTCATCTTCCTACCATCTGCAAACAATATCTGCCCATCATGATCCTATACGTTATATAAGGACAGCCTGAGGATTTTAAGGAGGGACCACAAAGCAAAATCCTGCTTTAAAGCAACTGCATGCTGGACTGACTTTTATATTTAATAAATAAATAAATAAATAAAAATTAATTTGTCCATGAACTATGGAGCCACTTTTCATTCTGTGCTGCTCCAAAGAAGCAAAAAGCCCTACAAATCTAATGCAACCAGTACAAACAGAATGAAATTATATCCCTGCTGAAGACAGTGAGAACTCCACTGTTGACTTCTAAAAAGTTCAATAATTTTCCCACTAACCTCAGTTCATTCTGAGTTATCATGAGTCCATCTTTTTCAATACAGAGTTAACCCCTGGGCATTTCAATGGTGCTTTATCCTATTAAAATAAACATACATGACTGTCTAGGTCACTGAACCTCACTGCCAGCGGTCAGAGGCCATCAGCCACTATACTTTGTCTAGAAGGATGCACAGAATGTCTCCACACTGTATAAATTACAGTAATTTTCAAACCTACTGCAAATCAAATGTTTTGTGGGTAAAGAGCAGGAGAGATGAAGAGCAGGAAATGCTGTATCAAGCTCATGGACTGCTTAATAACAATCTAGATAACAAGATAGAAAATGTGTATTTTAATCTTATGTTTCACAGGGAAGAAACAGGCCAGGCAAGAGTATGCCCCTGCTCATGCAGGTGACTATTGCTGATACAGGTTTGCAACAGTCTACAATTACTTGCAGCCATAAACATAAAGCAGTTGCATTCAGTTTTTAGAGAAATTATATTAGAGCATTCTCTGCACTGCTTTGCAAATTACAGCCAGCCAGCTGGCACTAAGAGAAAGAGGCTATGCTCTAGTTTTTTGCCCCCACAGCACACTGAATCATTTCTCCCAATTAAGGGAAAGTTTATTTTAAAAAGACTGGGGATCCCTTTAGATCTTCTGAGAAAGTTGGCTACACCACACCTTGTACCTCCTTGAAATATTTAAAACAACAACAACAAACAAGCAAACTTCATTTTTCTTAATGTCATGTTATATTTAAAAGGATTCCCAAAGGTGGTTCGCATTTCAGCTGTGTGTTGTTGCAGGGGCACAGGTACCACAATATTTTTACACTAAAACCAGGGGAAAACAGGGAAAATTGTGGGTATCTTATTACAGACACGTGCAGGGGAAAACATCAGGGCACTGTTCAGCATGGGCTTCAGGTGCACTCTGTGGCTTCTGACTGTTCAGAGCTGAGTGGGGAATAGTAGTTCTCGGTAGCAGACACATTAAACCTAGACCTGTTAACTTAAAACATGAAGATGAGTAAAGCTGAGGTATTTATAATGAGGTAAGAGCTCTACATGCCATATGCTTGGCAAGAGGGGCTGTTCTGTGTTCTGCTGCAACCTGCTAGAGAAAGAGAAAGAAGTTGATGGGCAGTACAGTAAAAGGGAAAAATGTCTGTCTGCTTAAATGTCTGTCCTTCTGTAGAAATGATGTGGTGATAGCTCCATATTAATATTGATTCTTCTCTAAAAATAAAGTGGGATGTTATTTGAGCTTTTCCAAAACATAACATGCAGAAACTACGAGAAGCATTAGGACAGAGCAGTGAAGGAGAGAGAGAAAGATCAACACACTGGCCACGTTTGGAGCTACAGTTGCTCAGATTATTCAGTAATTCTTCTTAGAGCAAGACCTCTGTTTTGTCTAGCTGGAAAGTAACAAACATCCATCTCTGAAGAGCAACAGATTGACCTTTTTGATGATTAGGGTTTTTCAGCACTCGAACAAAACTGTGAGCGGGAGGGACATAACCAGCTGGAGGATAAGGAATGAATCAGGACTATTACTCAACACTCCCAAACAAAAGTAGTTTCCCTCAGTTTTTCCAGCTTCAAGTTTCTTTGGATTTGCTTCTTACATATGGCAAAGTATTGATCTTTCTGGAGTGCCCTGAGAGCATAATGCGTTTCCCCAATTTTAGGTATTAAGGTTTGGGCCTCTCGTCATAGAAACTTGAAACAGTAATTTGTAAAATCTGGATGTGATTCTCCTTGATGGCTAGCAGCACTGGAGCAAACGATTAAATATGTAATCTGAGTGACATGCAGAACTCGAATGGGAAGGAACCTGGCTTGGGCAGTAAAATCGAAAGGTGCATATTTCGCGGGGGCCGCGAGATGGCAGTAACGTAACTCTCACCACTGCAGCTGCTTGGAGCTCCTGGAGGAGATGCCGGCCGCTTCGCAGCCTTCCGGGAACCAAAATGTTTCACTGAAACTTCGCACTCACCTGACAGCTCGCCTGAACGTCCTCATCACCCAGAAGGCGTGCAAGCGTGCCCTGAACTTTCACACTTCGAGGTTGGTGCAAATTGGCCTGGAGCACTGGATGTTTTCCGTTCAGCGGGACAGCCACATGGGCTGGCTCTGCTCCCTGTTTGCAGCTGGTATATATCACTGAAAGCCATCTGAAAAATAATTAAACACTTTCCTGAAGTTACTTTGCCATGAAAGCAATTAAGGTAGTTGCAGCAAAGGTACTACACAACCATATTCTCCAGCCTGACAAATTTAAGAACTGGTGAGAGCACAATCTCTGTGCTAGGATTCGACCAAGTCATGAATTTCTTCACGCCAGCATGTCCTTGAGAATTGTATTATGAAGCGAGAGGGGTGGGGGAGGAAAGAATTCTGCAGAAGTTCAGTCTTGGTTTCTCCTGGGCTGGTGAATTTGCCAGAGCAGGAAGGAAGATCATCTCCTGAAATGATAAGTGATCTGCAGAGAATACCACCCAGATGATGACTTCAATTTTGCATATTTTAATTGCTAGCTCTTCTTCCGAGGAGACAAGTTTTCCTGGCCTGTTGATATTGTCTGGTGTTAGTGATGTGCAATCCATGTGATAATGACTTTACTACACAGTCAACATTTTTCAAAACCGATTATTTTTTTTTATTAGAATATTTCCTGTTTGAAAATTTTCAATTTCCAGCACCATAAAATATTATTCTTCCTAAGAAGAGTTCCTCGAAATACTGTTCCTCATTTGAGGAGTTTCTTTGTTTGTGCTAGCAGTTATGCTTTATAGACACTTTGCTTCAGTGGGTCAATTTAAAACATAAACACAGGGTCATGATCACAGGCTGACATGATATGCTACAGCAGAAAAATTACTGAAGAGGAAGAAAAGAAAAATAAGTTTAAAATGCTCAGGAAAAAAATATATATGAGTGTGCATGCTGAGAAGATGAAGAAGACGAGCAAAGATAAGAGTATTAAACAATGATAAAAGGAAACATTATCTAGTAGCTAAGCCATGAGTCTGTAAGTCAGAAGCCTCATGCTTTTTGAGCTGTTTTCTCACAAGTCCAGGCTATGGAACTTCAGACAAAGTCTCTTAAAACTTTGCCTGAAGAGCTGTCACTTTTGCCAAGGGACCCGTACCAAAATATGCATTTATAAGATGATAGACGATAACAGTGTTGACTCACATTTGTTTCTTGTACTTTTAAAACATGCTTGAAACACAGCTGGGGGCTTACCATCATAGCAAAACGCAATTGTTTTGTAATGGTGTTACAATAGAAATAGGTCGGAGCTGAGTCATTTGGCACTGGATCATGTAAAGGCTAGACATGTCACTAATTTCACCCATTTAAAATGTCAGTTCTGAGGCACTACAGAAAAACAAGGTTATGCCACAGTACCAAAGGAAGATAAAAGGGGAATGAAATAGACCCAGTGCTGTATTAAACATTTAATTTATCATGTGGTTTTAAAATGCTAGAAAATGAAAGAATTATGTTTTAGTCTTCATTTATTTATTTATTTATTTGGGTGGGGGGTTAAGACATAAATTGGTTTCAAAGTTAGGTCAAATGTCTAGGCAACCCAGAAAAATTTCTCCAGTAACTGATTTTTAGATAACATTTATTTCTTTCTGTTGTGAAATCCTAAAGCAAATACACTCAGCTCTCTGACCAACTAATATTTTGGTTAATTAGATCATCTGTAAACCATAAAACTTCAGCTTTCTGAGGTGAAAAAGATGATCTGTGGTTGGTTCTTTTGTAACTTTGTCCATTTTACCAGCAGTTAGGTCATTGCTCATTGCTTGTTACAAATCATCCTCAGCAAAGAGATTAAAATATTAATGTTAAATGCTGTTTTCTCAGTCCTTTTGTGTTATTATAATTTCTTGGGTGTTCGTGTTCACCCTTAGGTGACGTCTCCATTTCTTTCCGTGCTTTTGGAAACCATAAAATACATATTACCTGTTATCCTACCCTATATCAATAACAGAGACATGATTTGACCAAATTTTTATGGTTAATTTCCCCAAATGACAGCAATTTTAAATCCTTACTATTTCTGGCTAGTAGGACCTTTCCTGGGGAGAATATCTTATTTCTGTGTTAATAAAAACACCTTCTATGTAGTGTTGTTGCAGTTTGCCAAAATGGAAGTGTATTTTTTTTTTTTTTTTTCAAAAACAGGAGGTAAGGAAGGAACAGCAAAACAAACTTCTATTTTTCTAAAACTTCTTTTCTTTTGTTTTGCTCATCCATACTAGGAAAAGTGAAAGTCAGAATGGCAAACCCTAGCAACAGAAGAAAGAATCCCTTTACTCACACAGGGAGCAATGCATAAGCAACAAGAATGTCAACTACAAAATGAAGATGCATCTTCCCACTAATGTTGTCAATTGGCCCAGAAAGAATACCACTAGGCAACAGAGCTGATTTATTTTATCCAGATCAGATGTCAGTTTTACTCTTAAGTCTGCAAACACCACTGTAATACAGGGCATGGGTAAGAAGTTGGTAGGTAGGTGGGTGGCAATGTTCAGTTTAGTTTTGCTCTTCTCTCTGCTCCTCTTCCCAGTTCCTCTTCTCTGCTATTTCTTAAGAATGATGGTGGCTGTGGAGCAAAAGTGGTTTCCATCCAACAAATCAATCTGCAACAGTCTTAATATGAAATTCATCCAAGATTCTGGATGCCAAAATTTTATTCCACCTATCTCCCATCTAGATCACAGGCACTGAAATGATTTGGGTAAATAGGGCCTGAAGAAGATCACAATCTGTCTCATTTTTCAGAAAATATAGGGAGGCTTTGGACTGCATGAAAAGAAGCATGGACAGCAGTTTGAGGAAGGTGATTCTCATCCTCTTCTCTGCTCTTATGAACCCTCACCTGGAGTACTGTGTCCAGCTCTGGGACCCCCAGCACAAGAAGGACATGGACATGTTGGAGTGAGTCCAGAGGAAGGCTGTGAGGATGATCAAAGGGTTGGAGCACCTCTCCTGTGAAGACAAGAGGGCTGGAGATGTTCATCCTGGAGAAAGCTCCAGAGAGACCTTATAATGGTGTTCTGGTACCTAAAGGGGGCCTGTATGAAAGATGGATAGGGACTCTGTAGCAGGAAGTGTAGTGATAGGACAACGGGTAGCAGTTTTAAACTAAAAGAGGATAGATTTAGATTAAATATTTGGGAGCAAATTCTTCACTCAGAGGGTGGTGAGGCACTGGAAGAGGTTGCCCAGAGAAGTTGTAGATGTCCCTGCCTATGGCAGGGGGGTTGGAACTGGATGATCTTTAGGGTCTCTTCCAACCCAAACTATTCTACGAGTTGTATCACACAAGACCAGCTTGGCTCCAGTTGTTGTGGAAGTCTACAAATGTGCCTGTATCACCCACTTCTTTGCCTTGTGATCTGCCGCTCTGGAACAGTTGCTTTGAAACCAGCCCTCTCTCTGCTGCAGATCACTGAGAAAATATGATTTGGCTTCCAAGACTTTTAACCAAAACTTGTACTAAAGCATAATTTACCCACTACTGATACTATGAGCAAAGTCCTGTTGTTGATTAGTGTTCTTATTTTAGTTGATAGAACAAGTCTGAACATCAGCAAATATTGTGTCTTTTGAAACCTAATAAACTTAGTCAAGCTTCTTGTCCTAGAATCATAAGATTACGTGAAAATCAGTGTTTAAGATGAAAGCCACCTGATTATAATTGTAAAGTAAGAATATGTGCATTGAGACCTTAAAAGATGTTTCAGACTGTATATGTCTTTGATTTAATTGTTAAGGGGATTTGTTAAGAAGAAATATTCTACATCCGTAGCATTTTAAGGCCTGGTTGGCACAGCCCCTGCCTCCGCTAGATGATGCACCTGCTGCCTGTAGAGCAGCCGTTCCCCCCAAGCACACTTTCTCCTGCCAAACACAGGTTGAGCCTGCGTCTATCCCCACAGTCCCTGACAAACAGCAAGGTGATGAACGCGCTGGGGCTCCCAACATATTCCAACAGGTGGAAAAAGCTCATGGCTGAGGCACAAAACTGTGCCTCGGTGGCGCTTCTGCTTGCGGCGGGTTGTTGGAATGGAGGCAGAGGAGGTTTTGGAGGCAGAGAAGTTTTTGAGGAAAAAAAAAGTTCGTATAGAAAGTGTATTTTTTAGAAAGTGTCTTTTTTTGGGGGGGGGGGGGAGGGGGCAGGGGGGAGGTTTTTGTTTATTGATTGATTGTTATATTTATTGATTGATTGATAGATTTAGTGAAACGAGCCGAAGGCTTCCCTCAGGAGCGACCTTCCCGTTCCGCGCACCTCAGCGGGGCGAGGCCAGGCGCTCACGGCCGCCAACCGCCGCCGGTGCCAGGAGGAGGAGGAGGAGCAATGGCGGCTGCCGCCCCGTGACGTCACCGCCGGGCGCCGCAGTGCGGGCCCCGGCAGCCGGCGTGGTGGTGGCGGTCCGTCATGGTTCGCTTCGGGCTGACCGTCGTCCGGCAGTGAGTACCGCCGCCTCCTCCTCCTCCTCCCTCAGGGAAACAAAGCCTTCGTCTCTGCCGCCAGCCCTTCTCCGGGCGGGAGCTCCGTCAGCCTCACGGCCCTCACCCGCAGCCGGGGGGTGGGGGGGTGGGGGGGGTGTCGGGGGTGCGCTCTGCTTAAGGCAGGCTGTGATCGACCGAGGTCCGGTGTTAGACGTAAATTTAGTAAGGGCTATTTATGAGCTCCTGGGTCTTGTGACCGTCCTCCTGCCAGAAGCTCTCTGGTGGGGTGACGGGTTCGCTCCAGAAGGGTAGGCTAACCTTTCTGCTGCGAAATGTTACGGAACTGGCATTTGTGGCTTCTTCAAAAGCACTGAGGCGAGCTGCACTTCCAGGCTGTAGTGGATATTGACCGAGACCAGTGGTTAATGGGAGTAAGCAGCTCCAGCTCCCTCCAGATGAAAGTCAACTTAAGTTAGCAGTTAGCAAGCTAGCTCCAGCTCCCTCCAACTGGCAGTAGTTTGCTGCTTAACTTTATGAAAACCAAACTTTCATTTCATCTTCAGCATAATATGGCTTAATACTTGATTAGTGCAATTGGAACAACAATTTCCTTTTTCTAATTTTCCTCTTAAACAGAGTTATTCTTCCCTTCCAGACCTATCTCCCATGACTCGGTGCTCTAGTTGCAGCATTACTTTTACGTCATTTAGAAAGCATCAAAGCCTGAAACAGTTTGTTAAACTATCTTCAGGTGGGAATGTAGGAGGCACTTTGGAAAGATACAAGTCATTCATCAGGAAATGGGTTGGTGTTAACTTAGGCTGTGCTTGTGTGCGCTGCACTAAGTCAGTGCTACTTGGAAATCTGGGGATGCTGCTGTTTCCCCACCCCCAAGCTGATGACCAGCAGGATGGACTCCATCCACCCTGATGTGTTTTCCTCAGGAGGCTGAAAACAGCTGTCAGGGTGTGGATAGAGTGTGAAGGATTAAATTGTTGCCCTGTGTGCAGGGATGTTTAAAGTGTGCTGTAAAATAGTGTTCTCTCTTAAAATACGTGCTTTCTGTCATTGGTTATCTATTTGGGGCTCATCTTAAGGACTTTTGCCCAGCAGTGTTGACAGCTATTTAAAAAGCAAGCAGCACGTTTGGTCCTCAGTACTGCAAAAAGTTAAACATGTGATATTTCAGTCAGGTGAGGCATCTCAACAAACCATGCTTAAATTTGTTCATACTAAGTTTTTCCTCCAAAATATATCTTCTCATGGTTTTAGTTGTTCTTTTCTTGCAATACACCCAGTTATGATTTTCAAGATTAAATATTCTAATTTCGAAAGCAGGTTATGTTAATTCTAGTAGTTTTTCTACAGCTCTGGCATCTTATACTGTGCTTCTTCAAGGTGTGCAAGCAGCTCTGCTGTCAATGTTGATAATTGCTTGAGTTGGCTTCACTCTAAAGCACAGGGGTCCAGATGAGTAGTAAATACCTCTCTTAAGAGGACTACAGAGTCTTCCTACTTCTCTCTCTCCGATACAACACTGTAATAGATAAATTATGCTGCATTTATGATGAATTTAAGAGATTGCTTTCCTTCTCTTTGTTTCAGGTAGGTTTGTCTTAGTAAATATTGATGATGTGATTGAGGCTGATTACTTGAAAATGGTTTTGTTCTATAGTAAAATCTTCAAATACATCTGTTTTTGAAAGTAAGTTGTGCTGTACGTTGCTTTTGATATTCAGACTCTTCTTCTCCGTTTTGTTTATAATATAATAATGTTATTGAACTTTGACTAAATTATTGAGTCACTTTTTTGTCTAATGTCTTTCAGTGGAGAAACAAGATACAACAAAGACAAGATACTGCAAGGTTAGTGTCAGTTATTCTACTAGCTTCTTGGAGATTGAGAACTACTTTTCCCTACAAAATGAAAAATCCCAGAATCAACTGCTAAATACTACTACAGAATAATATTGAATACCTTAGGCTATTAAAATATTTTTATTTGTAGATGGGAATGTTAGCTTGATAACCGTAGAAAACTACAAGGATTCTAAGTCAGTCTCTGCAGAATGCCACCAAATAGTGGTACTTTTCTGGTATTGACAGAAGTGTTACATTTCCTTTTGCTAAACAAGAAAAAAAAAAAGATACCTGTAATTGAATAAAGTGATAGCAGCACCTGTTAAGGATGCCAGAATGTCACAGACCACTGTCTTAAGTCTCAGGAGTTAGTATCAAGACTGAGAAAAGGGCTTATGGGACTTGCATGCGTAGTGAGAGCAGCAGCTCTGATGAAGAAGCAGCTAGGTACACCTTCATGCAACGTCTGGAGTTAGTAAGGAACCACAGAGGCAGGAATAAGGGTTATGTTGTAAAAGATGTTGTTGCCTTCAGGTGGCAATCTGTCACCTGCAAGGAAAAAAGAAAAGTGAAGATTGCTTAAAAGTGCTTGAATTGTTCAATCCCAGCTCTTTCTATGACGATAGTTTTTAGAAAAAGCATTTAATTAGTGCTGGCTGACTCATGCACCCAGAACTGAAAACTGTGAGCTGTTTAGATGCCAGTTGTAGGAAAACTGAGGCTTACAGCTACAAAGAACCTTGGAGGCTTTTACTCTGAGTAAATATATTTTTTTCAGTGCTATGTGTTGTGAAGAAGAATCGTGCTTCTGGATTTTCCTACCTCAATTTTGACATTGCAACTTAAAGTAGGCAATACAAGCACGGACACAACAATTTCTTACAGGTTGGTCCCTCTGCCACAGTTTTGGGTGTATGAGTCAGTCAGCACAAAGGAGCACACCTTTGTCATTAATGTTGGGTCACCAAAGTGCTTGTTCTCTCAGCACTGTCCTAGTGCTCTGTGGCCAGTTAGCTTCACAGACTATTCTATCTGAAAACCATTTTTGTAAGGGTTACTTTTCAGCTAGATTTGTTGCTGTGCACACACTTGCTGTGCAGCTGTATGAGTGTTAGTGTCAATATGCGAGGTGGAGCAGGGGAGAGAAATAGACCACAACAGATTGTGTTTACATCAACTCTAAAATTCTTGTGAAACTGTGTCTTTGGCAAAGAGTGTGTGCTGCTTTCCACATTACACAAAATCCCATCCTGTTGCATCATTTCTTCAGGGCATTGTCGATATTAGGGAATGGGCAGGAACCACCATTTCATATTTGTTAGGACTTGCCTCTCCTGATGTGCATGTTTTTCCATGTGTGTATTTTAGTATCAACAGCTGTATCTCAATTGTATTGTCTGTTTTTTCTTATTTAAAATGAAGAAACATTTTCAGTTTTAATTTCACTTGAGACTGACTCCTCTAGCAAGGAGCCTACCAGAGCCTACTCTAAAAAGGATAAGTGAGTTGAAATTAGTACTCATGTTTAGAAAATGTAGGCTTCTGTCTTATGTTTAAAAGCTTTTAAAAAAATTTCTTATGTGAATACCTTAATTTCAATATCATCAGTAAATGATCCTTCTGCCTTTCTAGTGTGTGCTCCCTTTCTTTATACTGTGTGACTAAGTTTAAGAAAGACCAGAGGAAAAGTCACTTTCACAAATAGTTGGCTTTGCTGCAGGAGAGGCATTTTATAATGACTGAGCAGGTTCTGTCTGCCATTCATCTGCTAAGCTGATGAATGATTTTAAATTTACTTGTCTTAATGCTGATGGGTTTTTGTTTTGTAGGTCAAGGAGTAGATGAGCCACTCTCTGCAACTGGTTTCAAACAAGCAGATGCTGCTGGTTTATTTCTAAGCAATGTAAAGTTTACTCATGTCTTTTCAAGTGACCTCCTTCGAGCAAAGCAGGTAAATGCTTCTTGAGGCTGAGTGTAAATATGAGCTTCAGATTTTGGTGTTTATTTGTTATTGATGATACAAAAATAATACAGTGAAGGAAGGCCAAAGGCTATTTTAATGGATTTAAAACTGAAGTTTGAGTTGCGTAGAATTCCAGAAGGCCTCTGTGAATATGGGAATTTCAGTGCAAACAGCACACTGATGAAGGCCAGCTTGCAAGATGACATGTAGTGTTTTTCTTATGGATTTTCCATTATTTTGTGTGTGCATAGGTTCTTGTTAAAAGAGCGATTGGGATTCAGAGGTAACACAGACCAAAGTTGTTTTTTTCTTTGAAGAAACAAAGCAAATTGCTGTATGCACTGTCTTATGCATTGTAACTACTTGCCTTTTTTTGAGAAAGGCAGACCAATAATGGCAAGGTCAAGTTTTGCTGTCAAGTCAGTACGGGAACCATTAAATGTATAGAGCTGTTGGATTTTGGCAGGAATGTGATACCATACATCTCACCTTATGTACTGTTTTAAAAGATTATTTAAAGACAAAAAATAGATTATTTAAAGAGGAAACAATGTTAGTTACTGAGTGGGTTTACATGTGGCTTTGTATACAAGATTACAAAATGTTCAAAAAAGTTAGGGAAACAGAACTTTTACACATGTATGTAGAGGTGTCGAGCTGCTAGCAGTTCTAGGAAGGCCACATCTCCTATGGGAGTCCTACCCTTAATTCTGTTTCCTGTTACTGATTCTGTGATTTCAGGAGACATAAGACTTCACATGGTTGAAACTAAGAAATTTATGATAGCCCTAGTTTCTTGCTTTTTTCTTAGTTGTACTGCTACAAAAATCTTTAAAGCCTTGTAAACCAGATCAACAAAATCTAGGTTACAGTTTCTTCATTTTAACACAGATAATCTTGCTCATCTGTTTTTGCAGCACATAAACTTGTGAGACCAGTGACTCATAGGCTTGTAGCAGCATAACTTAAGCAGAAAGCAAACTAGAGAGGTAGGGAGTATGCAATAATTAAATATTTCTAAAATGCATAATAGTGGCATCTTTTATTAGAGAAAGCCTTTTCCATGGGAAGCATTTGTGCAGTTCTAAAGTAGAAAGGAGACCTGAATTTGTCCTTTGCATAAGGGCAACATGTTTTACCATTCTTTTGAAAAGCTATCTAGACTTTGTGGAAGCTTTTCCAAAGACGTGAAGAGAGCTTCAATTTCTATTTGTTTGTAACTCCCTTTTTTGGCAGCTGCAGATCTATGAAGGGTGCCCTTTACTACACTGTCACTTCACTGCTCAAGTATGAGAGGAATGTACAAGTTCCTTTGAAAAAGGGGTGGGGGTGGGGGAACACTCAAGCCTGAACAGGGTAGGAGAAATTGGGTATGTATGCAAAGAGAATTGTACTAGCTGAGCAGGAATCTTGAGCACTAGAAGAGATGCACAGTGAACAGGTATAGGACAGGCAGAGAGAGAGAGAGAGGCTTTGCAGAGGAGCATGTTTGACAGTTAGCCTAGTAGGGAGGGGTCAAAGACTAGCTCCAGAAATTAGCAGTGTGGAAGAGAGCAGACAGACCTGGAATGTGAAAATATAAAACTCAAGACATTGTTAAAAAGCAAACTGAGCCCTTTGGGTTTTCTCTCTCTCTCTTTTTGGCCATGCTGTCAAAAAGCAGGTGAGTATCATCTGTTTTTTTTCCAAGTGTATAATCCAGTGTGCGTCTCCTTCCTGAGCATCAAGACTGACACTTCTGTTTATTGCCAGCAAACACCCTTCTTCCTCTTAAGTGCTTCAAGAGTATTTGATTTCCGAGGTGTATTAAGTAGCTATTTGCCAGAAAGTTACTTCATTCAATAGATGTTATATTGTTGGCAGTTGGAGTAACTGATCAGTTTTTAGGAATGCACTGCTTGCAAGCATGACCCACATACTACAAGTATGTGTTGGCATGATCGCTTTGTGAATGGCAGTATACTCAAGAGGAGATGTGGTTTTTTATCCCAATAAATTGTGCTGCTGATGTGCATCTAGCTGCCCACCTTTCATGGGTGCTAAGTGTATCTAGTTGTTATGGACTTTGAATTGGGGAAAAAAAAAATCTGCCTTTTATGGCATGACACAGGCCATATATGCAATTCTGACAGACGCTATTAGCTGGAAAATTCTTAATCTTGTGTACTTGGGTTTTTGGGTACTATTAATGCAATTCACTTAGACTGTGGTTTTGTAAGATCGTTTAGATATTGATGTGACTGTATATTCACTTTTTAGACTGCTGCCACAATTATAGGAAAAAATAAGTTTTGCAAAGATTTGGAAATCAAGTATGATGCAAGACTTCGAGAGAGAGTAAGTGCCAAAAGAGTTTGTTTTAATATTGAACAATTTGAAAGTGCAACTTACTGCTGATCTTAACTTTATTTAATAGATTTAACAGCGAAGAGCACTATGCGATGTATATTTAATAATTAAGAATTGATTTTTTATTTTTTTTTTTTACATTGGGTACTATAAATAGTTTGCCTGATTGCAGAATTCTGAAGCAAAGCCAAAAGCTAGTGATAGGGCTGTAACTGGTGTTCTGGTGATTTCAGTACTGAATGACTTGCATGTGGAGGGAGTTATCTTAAATGTAATAAAAAGCTTAGCTATGCATTCTAGCCCCATTTATAAAACATTAAAGGTGCTCCCTTTGCTTCCCTTCTGTATTCTGGTGGCACAATCTGATGTTGTTTTTTAACCTGTTTATACCTTCTCATTTGCATGAAGACTATTGGAAAACTTTCTGCTGGTCATGGAACAATCTGCTCTCCTGATTAGCCCCTTTATCTAATTACAGGCGTAATAGTACCTCCTGTCTGTTTTTAACTATGTCTTGATCAGAATAAGCTCAGATGCTGGCTGTTTCTGCTAGTATGAGTCACCCTTCAGATGCTACACTGACTGTGTCAGCTGAATTTTAAATACTGAAATGCTACAAAACCAAAAGTGGGACTGCATATTGCCTGCAGGCAAGTAAGTGTTTAAAGAGCAGAACTTGACTGTAGCATTTCCCATTTTGATCTCTTTCTCTGACAGAAACTCTGGTTCACCCCCTGAAATCAGCAAGTTACATGCCTCTCAGTCTTCTTTAATTGCTTAACCACCTGGTGTTTTCAAAAATATTGTGGGTTGTGATACAGTTTTTACAAAGAATAATCTTAATTGTACTTTTTCTTTTCACGGTGTTTGTATTACAGTATAAAACTGCCAATATGGTTTCTGCAAGCCACAAGTTGTAAGGCATTGCTCTGGATAACTGAAATTTAAGTTTGAATAGTATGAGAAGAAACTTAAGCTTAAAGGAACATATGTCATCGATCCTATTAAGAAAGCTTTATTATCTTGTGCCTTGCTTTCATGGGAGAAGTCTGGAAAAATCTTTTAAGATTAGGATTTCCTTTTTAGTAGTTTCAGAGCTTTTATTTCTTCATATCTCAATGTTCTTAAATTGCAAGGTTCCCTTTAGAGAAGGGAACTGACAGTAGACTTGTTTCAGTACACATAAATTCCTAAGACTATGATAAATTATTATGGCTGCAAATTCCATGTCCACAGCATAGAAATCAAAATATCAGTGATAAGCATGTATCTGTTTTCCAGTTGTCAGTGTCTGGATCTATGGAACACAGGTAACTGAGAGTTTAACAGTACAGCACAAGTCCTTTCTCAAAATACACATAACTGTACTGTTTTCACTGTCTTCAGTCCTTCTAAGAAAGGACCAAACCTTTCTGTTTGAATGTATTTTTCATCTGTTAGTGGTAGTGAGGTATTAATCTTCAGTGGGAGAAGTATTAATCTGTTTTGCCACTGTTAAGAGATGTACTTTGGAAATATTTTCAAGGTAAAAAATGGTGGTAGACATCCACATGTATATCTTTTAAAATATATTATAGATGATAAATATTAATTTATAATGTGACCACTAGTGGTCCAGAATGACTAGTTGATATATACATGTATATGGGTTCTTTTTTCTGTTTCTCATATGGGCCTTGCCTTTGGAGGTCTCAGGAATAAGTGTGTCATTGAATATCATTAATTGCATGTTCTGAGTCCATTGTCATATGTTAAGATCATTTTCTTCTTCCTTGTTTTCTAAAAACTCTGTCCACAGCAATAATGTGTGCCCTGAAAATACAGGGGTGGCCCTTGGGTTATTTTTAATAGATGTAATACTTGTGGTGTTTTAGTTTACTCTTTGTCCTTTTCAAAAACTTTGTTTGTTTTAAATGGATTAATTCTGTCTTGTGACAGTTACAGAATTCTGTAGATTAAATATTTTTTTGCTTGTGAAAAATAATTCCTTGTAGTATTTCTGCAAATGAAAAGTAAATGGAGTTTATCCTCCTATGAACAGGTATGTACAGAGGTATTTGCAATGCAACCTCAGTTATGAAGACATGAATTTTGTATACTAAGAATGAGTGTCAAGAATATAAGAAAAAAATCTCTAGTCAAAGATCAGGCGGAAAGTAGTGTTTTGAATGCTAGCCCTTTAAATGAGATGCTACTTTTAATGTATTTCTCTACCCAATGTATATATACTTCTAACCTAAATAGCAGATACATTTAATTCCGATGTTGGGGGGGAAAAGGTAAAAAGTAGTTAAATCTGCACATTACACTTGAGAATCTAGAAAACAAAGCTGGTGGGAGATGTTTGCATTGGACATGATAGTGAAGATTTATCTTGCTAAACCTAGTCTTTGTAACTTGCCTCTCATAGAAATACGGAGTTGCAGAAGGAAGGCCATTGACTGACCTCAAAGCTATGGCAAAGGCTGCTGGAGAACAATGTCCTGCATTCACACCTTCTGGAGGAGAAACGCTAGATGAAGTATGGTATTTATGTATTTGTGCCCTGGTTTCTAGGCAATTTCACTAGTGCAGATACAGATACTGCTTACTTAGGAACATCTTACTGAAAGTTTAGTCCAACCAAAGGACTTTTTCCAACCATTTTTCCAAGCTAAAAACACCACTTGACCTAATGGTTGTCCATTAGGGAGTCTCTTTAGAAGTAAAATATTCATTCTGAGATTGACTCTTCATTAAGCTCTCATATGCAGAAGGATGGTGGCAATTGCTCTCAACCTTGGCTTTGAAGGGCAGAGCAGTTTTCACAGCATTCACTAACCAGTGCTTTCAGAGTCTTGTCTGTGATAAATGTTTATATTTTATCTGAAGTAGTTGTATCTGTTTTCTGAAAGCTAAAATCTCTTGCATTCTTCACAATGTACTCTTCTGACCTTTATTTTCTTTTTAGGTAAGAGAACGTGCAAAGGATTTTTTTGAATTTCTATGTCAGCTAGCTGTTGAAGTGGAACAGAAGGAGCAAGAGGTGCATGGTGCAGCAAGCAGAAGCTCAGGAACATCTGAAGAACAGTCAGTTTTCCCTTGGACAAATCACTGCAGTCAACCAGGACTTAGATCTGATAACAGTGGAACTTCTAAAATATTAGATGCCAATATCTTAGTGGTGAGTCATGGAGCCTACATGAGGAACTGGATTGGTTATTTTGTTTCAGATCTCAAGTGTACTTTGCCAGCAAATTTAACAAAGTCTCAGTTGTCTTCTGTCAGTCCCAATACAGGAGTTAGTCACTTCATTATAGAACTTCAAAGTGGAAGTAGATTAGAACCTGAAATCAGGTGTGTTTGTCTTAATCAAGACTCTCACTTGGTGGATGTGGGAGCTGAATGTGTAGCTCAGAAAGTGTTTTAAGAGTTTTTATAGTGGGGAGTGGTTTTCAGTCACCATTATACTAAGCTTGGGAAAGGTATTTATACTGACTGGAGTTATTGGCACTAAACTGCAAGGTTGAAGACACACAACTGCCTGCCATCTTAAAATAACATTCAGTTTGCATGCTCCTAGTACATGTATAAGTTGGTGCTGGAGAAACAACACGTGTTCTTTATGAACAGTAACATCCAACCACTTGCATGCCTGCTCCTACAATGAATATTTTTAAAAACTGCTTTTTGTTAGTCCATAAATATTTTAGTTATCTTCAGGTAAAGCAGTTGGGGTAGGGGAGAGTAACGGTACATAAAAAAAGAACTATACTGTATTCTTGATTTATTACAAAATGCTATACTGTAGTATTAACATGTTTTGAAATAATTTTTTTGAATGCAATAGATTAACTTAAAAAGGGGTATTGCCTAGTCAAAAAAGTTGGTACAGAGTCAAATGACGTGTTCCTGGTTCTGATACTAAATAACTGTGAGACTCTGGGCAAACCTCTTTTCCATTTTCCCAATGGGGATGATGATATACCTACCTCGCAGGAGTGTTTTGTAAGAAATTGTTAGTGTGGTTGAGACCTCTGTTGCAGAGCACTGTACACAAACATAAAGTACTTATTTTTTAACTATAAGCAGAATGAGAAACCTTACGTGCACATAATTGAAACAATGGCTTCTATTCCAAAAAACAACCTTATCAATATGGTAAATTGTACCTGACTGGAATCCTGTTATCCATTGCAGTCATACACTTAATGGATGAATATTTTTGCCTAGAATTAGGCAAGTTTGATTGCTTGATTGTTGATGACTGATTGCATATAGCTGCTGTTAGTGCTGCATACCTTCCCCACTGGGGTGTTTGTAACGTTACTGTGTAAGCTTATCTGATTTATGTTATTTATAATCTCAACATACCTTTTCTTCATTTGCATATTTAAGCCTGTAAAAATGAATTAAAGGCTCCTGAACAGAACTCCATTTCTTTTGTATTTCCTTTGAAATAAAAGTTCTTGTTAATAATACTCTATGAAGCCTTGCTCAGATAATATAGCTTCTGTTTTTTTCTGAAAAACTCCAGGCTACTTTTTTAATAATTAAATAGAGCAGTTGTTTACTCATGAAGGGCTGATGGATTAGTGCTAACCTAACTCTTCACAAGAAAAAAAACACTAATGTTAAAATGGTAAGGATACACCTAAACTACTTCCAAGTGTATGAAATTAACTGACTGCAGTTTTAATTTTTTATATTTTTTTTAATGTGCTGTCGTGTACTTTAACCAATTTGGCACCTTTGTCTTGAAGCAGACACTTGAATTTTAAGGAGCAAAGAGAGGTTGCCATTGTTTGGTTGAACAGGTCAGTACGTATACTAAAATGGTGTCCTGCTGAAAACCAACAACGGAATTGTTTAATCTGACTCTCATGATTGTATTTTGCTTCTTAAATTCCTGTGATTGTGGTTCAGTAGGTATGTTGTCTTGATTCCTATGTAAACACTGATTAGGGGTATGCTTCTGTGGTATTGTTTGTCCAATGCTAATACTACTGAAATATGGAGGATAAAATGTGAAGTGTTCTGCCTTGTGATAATCAGTTAGCATTGTATGGCAGAGTTCTCCAAAACAACCAAACCTAAGGCTTTTACTTGCAATGGGATTCATTTATCTAGTAAATGATGATGGAACCAGCTAGCTGCTGCTGTGTCTGACAGCTTAAACCACAGAGAGGAAAGGCAGTGTGCCTGATGTGTGAAAATGGGTACTAGTAACATGTGTCAGCAGGGATTAGCCTTTTGTCCTGTAAGGCATTACATAAGAAGAACTGGACTCTTAAAGTTGGGATTACAAATTTAAATCAGAGGTGCGTATTGAATTTACGCATTGGTAAACCTTGTTACTGATTGATCAACTGCTTTCCTTTATTTATAGATAGAGAAGAAAACCTCTTCCTTATGGCTCTTGTTTTCCAATTTGAGGCAGTTCATAAATGTACAAGTATATCTGGTCACAGTTTTATGAGTAAGGTTGTTCCAGCAAAAATGAAGCTTTCATAATATATGATCATGGAAAACTTAAGATTTCTCAATAACACAAAAACAAGCTGTAGTCAAAATGACTTTTATATAAGCAGTCTTTGTTCAAAAGAAAGGTGTTCTTAAGTGTTTGGTTTCATGGTTTCAGTGTTATTCAGAAGTAAAATTTTTTGAATTCAGATTGTCACAGTAAAATGTTTAGAAAAAAATATATATTTTTTTTTTTTTCAGAAAGCCAGCCAACTGGAAAAACACTTGATTAGCTAGCCATTATTGACATTTTACACGAATACCACTTGAATGGTAAATTTGTATTTGTGAAATTATAAAGGGCCTGTTTCAAATTAAAAAGCAAACAAACAAACAAAAAACATGCCAGTGGTAGCTTGAGGAACTGTTCAAGACTCTTATTAAGTGTCCAAAGATTTTAAAAGAAATAGTTCCTGATTTCGTGACATACTAAATAAAATATGCGATGTACATATGATGGAAAAATGGGAATGTGGGCTTTTACACAAAAGCTTTTTGTGAAATGCATCTTACTAGATAGGTCCTGAATACTAGATCATCGCAACTGAAGAAGATGGGCAAGTTTTAATTATGTCTACTAAGAGAGTTTATGGAAGAGGGTAAAAGGAGAGTTCATTCTTAATTTGCTGGTCTCTGATAGTTCATGTTTATTTCAGGGAAGTTAGTTACATAGTGAGAGGCTATCCTATTGGTACTTTAAATAGCTTGAACTTTTCTGTAATTGCCACGTCCTGAATTTTGTCAGCCGTTTCCATTAATACTTCTTTGAACCAAAGTAACCAAGTTAAAAGTGCACATCCTTCCACATCTAGGAAGTGACTGGGGACCCAATACGCTTTCCTCCTAAAGTCAGTATGTTTTGTTGGATGTTTTAAAATATGCTGATGAGATGTGCTTTCCTTAGCCTAGAAAGTCTTCTTTTATTTTCTTCCTACCCCAAAACTTAATTACATTTTGCTTTTGTTGATGAGGTCGATATCGGAAAATCTATTTACCGGTCAAATCCTTTTACTACTTCTTGTGAAATACTTTTCCCTTAGAGATTTTTGTCTGTATCTCTACAATATGTTTTACCATATTGAATGTATTTGCAGGTGTTTAAAATGTAGTCCCATGCTGTTGTTGGAGACAGGACACTGGCCTATGTGATCCTATAGCCTGTCCTAATTGTGGAATCGTGGAATCGTAGAATGGTTTGCCTTGGAAGGGACCTTAAGGACCATACAGTTCCAACCCCTCTGCCGTGGGCAGGGACACCTCCCACTAGATCAGGTTGCCCAAAGCCCCATCCAGCTGGGCTTTGAACACCACCAGGGATGGAGCATCCACAGCTTCTCTGAGCAACCTGTTTCAGTGCTTCACCACCCTCTGAGTAAAGAGTTTCCTCCTAACATCTAATCTAAACATACCACCTCTTAGTTTAAAGCCATTGTTCCTTGTCCTGTCACTACACCCCCCTGACAAAGAGTCCCTCCTCAGCTTTCCTGTAGGTCGCCCTTAGGTGTTGTAAGGCTGCTATAAGGTCTCCCAGGAGCCTTCTCTTCTCCAGGCTGGAAAACCCCAACTCCCTCAGAATCTCTTCCCAGGAGAGGTGCTCCAGACTTTTGATCATCTTCATGGCTCTACTCTGGACTAGTTCCAACAGCTCTTTCTCGTGCTAGGGGCCCCAGAGCTGAATGCAGTGCTCCAGGTGGGTTCTCACAGGAGCAGAGTAGAAGGGGAGAATCACCTCCCTCAACCTGCTGGGCATGCTTCTTTTGATGCAGCCAAGAATACAGTTGGCTTTCTGGGGTGCAAGTACACGTTACTGGCTTGTGTTGAACTTATCATCAACCAGCACCCTCAGGTCCTTCTCATCAGGGCAGCTTTCAGTCCTTTCTCTTTCTCTGTCCAGTCTGTATCTGTGTATGTAATACCACAATACTTTTTCTTTCACTGTTGTTACATTGAATGCATGCATTAAAAAGTAAATCAGTAATTTTGATAGCTTCTGAAGTAAATTCTAAACCTTTTATCTTTACATCTGTGTATAGTATTGGTCTTTTAAGTCTTGAAATTGATGCGAAGATTAAATCTTGTTTTTGTAAGAAAATCATTATCTTGTACATTTGTACAGTTACTGTACAGTTTATTAGGATAATGGGAAAGGAGAGTTGAAGTTATAGATATTTACGTTCTGCTACTATTCCTAATGGAACTATTTGAGGGATTACTCAGTAGTGGAAAATGAATGTTTTGTCTTTGTGAAATGCCAGTCTCTAATTAGCAGTGGGAGACGATGTCTTAACTGCAGGTTGGATTTTCAGTAGTAGCTGCCAAGATGTAAGAGAGGCTATGAAAACAGATTGAGCTGTTAAAGAGGTTACTAGGATGATGAGAATTTCAAGTGATAAGAAAAAGTCACATTTTTCCTACTTCTGTAGGAAAACAGAACTGAAATAAATGTCAGAAGTATCTCAGCTTGCCCATTTAATGGCCTTTAGTGAGCTCTGAGAGAACTGATGCTTATTTAAAATTTATCTTTTAAACTGGTGAAGATTAAAATAAAAGCTGTCATGGCAGCCTTTCCCAGTTGAACAGGAGAAGGAAAGGGTGACTATGGCAGTTGCCAAGATCAAGAAACTTAGTCCCCTCCTTAAGCTAATGTTTTATTTTGCTCTTTATTTGTTCAATGATACTCTACTCCCAAGAAAGTTATGCTTCAAAATGTAGGGAGTCCCTTGTTCATGCTTAAGCATTGCTTTATGAGGCCAAGCTTGATTTGGAAAAGGTGACAGGAGAGACAAAGGTGAGTTCAAAGTTCCCTTATGAGTTCAAAGTTCCACTTATTCCTTAGTTTGGGCTCCAGCAACACAGTCTCCTAGCAGGTATGCTTAATGTCTAGCAGTCATCAGGCATGCACTTTAGCAGAGTGTGCTGATAGTATCACGGTTTCCTTCATCTAAAGTAAAGGCCTTTTTTCCAGACACTTGCTTTATTCCCACAGTTCTCTGCTAGTGTTGTTTTCCAGACATAGCCCTGTCCTTGCAATAGTTTGGTTCTCTCTCTCTCTCTCTCTCTCTCTCTTTTTATTACAGAATTTAGATCAGATGCATTCTTCATCCAGGCTTTTGGTATTTCATGAGACTGCCTCGGATGCACAGCCCACATGCCTGGGCTTGAAATATGTCAAGTTTTCCCTAGATGTGTCCCTCTTGTGAGCGCATTGGCCATAAGCCTGAGGTTTTTGGATATATAGTAATCCCAAGCAAATAACAGCTGCATGAGCACAAATCAACTGTGCAGTATGTGAACTGATTCCCTGACATCTGTGGATATGACAAACCTGTGTGGATGATCTGTATGTGTGTGGTAAATCTAGCACTGTTCAGGCAGGTCTTATGCACTGAGATAGCTCTAATGTCACTTGTAAACATCTCTGGGATTCCCTAGCATGTAGAAGGCCATGTTTGAGTCTTAATATGTCCTACCTGAACACCAGAAGCTTGTAGTGGGACCCCTGGGAGCACAATCAGAGGTTAATAGCACAGGCCTTGAGAATACAGGCAGAGAGGGTGATACCAGGAGCCCCAAGGATAAAAAGCATGCATTTGGAATAGGTAATTACTTTCACTGAAGTAGCGTATTGGAGTCCAAGCAGAACCCATGTGGGAGCATGATGGGACATAGTAGTCTTTTACTGTGGCACCAAGTTGCTTTATCAAGCCATAACTAAACAGCAGTGTGATGTGTTAGACTTAGCACAGTTAAGTCATGTATGTAGCCTTGGAGAACTAACTGAATTCACTTAGAACCTTCCTTACCTCATCTTTTAATTTATTTCAAAAAGGGAGACGTCACAAAATTATAGTGAGGTCAGCTTAATACTTAAGAGCCTTAAATGAACATAATATAAAAGAAATGGGGGAAAGTTCTGTTTAAATAAACTGAATGTAAAAATTACCTAGACCTTCTGTCCCAATTAGCAACAATTATGAGGAAGGTCCTCAGGCCCAATTAGATGAATAATCATTTCAGAAAGAGTTACTAGTAGTGGGAAGAGACCCTATAAAGTGTAGGAAGAAAGCTGTATTGTGCAAAAAGATGCATCTTAGATATGAAATTATGAGAATTGGCATAATGCAACAAGTAGCAAAAAGAGCTTGAAATACATATATATCTAAATATAGAACAAGGGAAGGAGTTTCAGAACCGTTGCCATGTGTGGAATAGAGATTAGGTAGTTTTGAATTGTATCTCCAGAATGCATTGCTTCACTTGCAGTAGTGTTGAACACTAGGGTAAAAAAAAAAAAAAAAAAAAAAGGATAATGGGATTGAGGATAGGGAAAATACCACATTTAAAGCCAAAAACTAAAGAATTTAGCATGCTTCTGTCAGGGGAAATGACTAATCTTTATTCCAGAATTCTGAAAACACATCTAAAATTACATGTCTGAAAGCAAGAATTTTAAATAGATCTGTCAAGCTGGGTGTGGAACTGTATGACTAGAGAATAGGAAATAAAATATTTTTTATTAGAGAACAGAGGACAAAGTAATCCTACAGAACAGTTAGTTTGACCTTAACATCCAAAGCTTTAGAACAAATTCTGAAGGTGAATGTAATTACAAGCAGAGTGGTAAATGAAACCTGGGATATACTTAAATAAGGTTTTGCTATAGGTAATTGACGTTAAACTGATAGTTCTTTGAAATAACTGATGTCTAGGCAAGGGAACAGTGATAGAATGTGATTCAGGTGAATTTTAATTGATCACTTGATACAACGCAATGGCATGAACCCTCAGCTCAACTGGAAAAAAATAAGTGTTACTAGGGAAAGAAAGTGAAATAGGTATCCAAGCAGTTTCCAGACATATGATTAAGTAATAGCATTTGAGTTTGAGCACTGAGAGTAGGTTCCTCATGGGGCTTTTTTTTAACGACTTTGAGTAAAAATACTGAGGAATGTGGAAGTGTGGGGAGGCATTATCAATAAGTAAGTGGATCAGAATATCATGTAGGGAAAGAAACGATGAAATTGAGGCATGGGGTTAAATTGCTGAGACCAACAGAGGAGAATAATTTGTGTAATATAAATCTCTTACTTACTATGGGTAGTTGGTGTTGTTGTATTTAGAAAGATAAGCCTAATCCTGAAAGATGACTCCTTACCTTGACCAGAGACATTAATGCCATTGTATGAGCAGTGATGAGATTGCACCTGCAATACTAATTTTTGTCACCTTTGAGGAGGAGCTGAGAAATGTAACTCTACCTTGAAAATGCAAGCCAATGGCACAAGTTAAATCAAAGCCCTTCATTACTTAAATAAACACCAACAGCATTTTGTAAAAGTTTGCCTTTTATCAATAGGTCCAGGAGTTGGTGTTTAATGCATGTTTAGTTTTGGGAGGAGGCAGACAATATTTTGCTCAATCAGATAATGACAGCACAAGGGGAATGGTTTTAAATTAAATGAGGGAAGATTTAGATGCAATGTTGGGAGGAAATTCTTCACTCGGAGGACAGTGAGGCACTGGAACAGGTTGTCCATAGATGTTTTGGATACCCCATCCCTGGAGGTGTTCAAGACCAGGATGAGTCCCTGGGCAAACTGATCTAGTGGGTGGCATCCCTACCTATGGCAGTGGGGTGGAATTAGATAATTTTTAAGGGCCCTTCCAACCCAAGCCATTCTATGATTTCATATAAGAAAGCTCCTCTTTCTAAACTGTACCTTCCTAGGTAAGTTGCTTACCCTGAAAGCTAAGACAAGAATGAAGTTCACTGATGTGCAGATGAATATTACAAGTCTTGCATCTTGTTTACATGCTCAGCGTAAGGTTGGAGGAGAGGCTTACTCTGCAGAAGAATTTCCAACAGCAAAGCATCAAAAATCATAGAAATTGAGGTTACCTTTAGTTATATTGCTGGTCTTACTACTTCTTAGGTCTTAAAATCAGTTCTGAAAACATTTGTGCCGTGTCTAGGATTGTTCCTTTGCCTCAGCAAGCAGTCTCCTGGCTTATGCACCAGAGGTTGTTCAAATGAAGTGAAGAACTGTTGGGGATGAAGTTTTGCCCAGAGTTCTGGAACAGGTTCATGCTTACTCAGTCTGCTGCTTGCAGTGTGGAGTTTTCCCTTGCTTCAGCAAAATCACATTTTCCTCAATTAAGTTAATAATAAAGTTTTCAGATTTCTGTAAGTTATTACCCAGATCAAGCATTTATCAATGCAAATTAGAATGGGATCTGGTAGGTTAGAGAAGACTTGGAGAATTAAAAGAATAAAGGAAACACAAAAGTTCTGGTTGGGCTGTGAATCATCATGCTTTAGGATCTAAAACAAATGTCATCAGGGACAGGAGTCTGAACCAGGTGTGAACTTTCATGCTTCATCTTCCTCTGCTGGAAGGACAGCAACTCCAAGTAAAAAACTTCAGGGTTCTCGTATTTGTTTGAGTAGCCTCATTACCTTCATTGGTATTGAATGAGGCCTGTGACTAGCAGGCTTTTTTATTTATGCTGCTCTTGTTTTTGAATAGTAAAAATAAAACTTCATTCATGCCTGTGAAAATCACATGTGCTTATGTGATAAGGCTACAGAAATGTTTTTTGTCTTCCAACTTCAGCATAAATCCTCCCGGAAGCCTCTTCCTCCCTTCCTGACTGTGGACTTTCTCAGAGGGTCTGTGATCTTCTGAAAAGCACAGAATCAGGCAAGTAATCAAAAAAGAGTGAATCCCTGTTAAATCAAGGTAAGGGTGAAGACAAGGGTAGGGAAGACAAAAAAAAAATGGTGGGTGATGAAGAGAACTCAACCACAATTAAGGGAATGTGGCATCTCCTTTATGAGGAAAGGCAGAGGGAGCTGGGTCTCTTTAGCTTGGAGAAGAGGAGACTGAGGGGTGACCTCATTAATGTTTATAAATATGTAAAGGGTGAGTGTCAGGAGTAAGGAACCAGGCTCTTCTTGGTGACAGCCAATGATAGGACAAGGGTCAATGGGTGCAAGCTGAAACATAGGAGGTTCCACTTAATTATGGGACAAAACTTTATAATGCTGAGGGTGACAGAACACTGGAACAGGCTGCCCAGGGTGGTTGTGGAGTTTCCTTCTCTGGACACTTTGAAATCCCATCTGAATGTGTTCCTGTGTGACATGATTTAAGTGTTCCTGCTCTGGCAGGGGGATTGGACTAGATGATCTTTCAAGGTCCCTTCCAATCCCTAACATTCTGTGATTATACCTAAAGCACTAACAGCCTTTGATCTTGTGCTGGCAAGTCCACCAGCAGCCTAGCCCATACCAAAAGGAAACCGAGGGGCTTATCAATGTTTTGCAAAAACTTTTGTTCTGGGCTTTATGCTGTCTGTTATTATTATTAAAGAATGAAGGAAAAATTTGTTGGAAGTCTTACAAGCTTGTTGCTGTATACATTTTGAAAGTTTGGGAAGAGGAAAGGATTACAGGATTATTACAGAAGAGTAGTTTGTAAAATTGCACAATTTGCAATGAGGTGAAATACAGCAATAGGCAGAATAGCTGGGGGCTGTGTAAGTGTCTAGCTTAATCCCTTCTGCTCCTTGTCCTTGCATCTGCATCTGCTCTGGAGAAGAGAGCACTGGCCAAAGGCAGTATGAGGACCTCTAGAGAGAAGGTAGAAGAAGGTTACATCAAGCTACTATAATTCCAAAACCCCACCCAGCCAAATGAAGTAGGCCACTTTATTTTTTCCTCCATAAAAGGGTACTTTAATGCAATACCAAATGTGAGATTCTGCGTGCTTTTTTCTGGTATATCCATCTACTGGAAGCAGAGCCTGTACTGCAGACATTAATTTCATAACCCAATGCTGAGGTCACAACATGGATATTTGTGCATTTGTATTTCACTTTAAGTGGGTCCAGATTCATCCCAAACTCTATGGAACAGCTCAGAACATCATTATTTATTTTTTTTAACCAGCAGGTAATTATTTTTCCCTCTGATGTATCAACTTAATTTTTCTCTGTGTTTTAATGGCTTAGAAGAATTTTGCACCATACAGCACATCCACAACTATCCTGTGATTTCCACCTAAATATTGGTCATTTATACTAAAAGGAGTCAAACCACAGAGAACAGTATGGACTTCAGCATGACTTGTATTTCATGCATTGTTCTCAACTGTGGTGATCTTTGATTGCAATAGATATTCCTGTCCATGTGCTCCTTATACCACAGTGCCTAACTACTGTACCCTTCTTGAACCTCTACAGCATGCTGGTACTGATGCTATGTGTTCCCTTCCTTGGATTTCCATGCTATTTCTCTAATTTCTGCTTTCCTGTCACACACTTACTTCATTCCTTCCTCCTCCTCTGCAAGGTTCCGTGCTCTGAAGGCAAATCCAGCTTGAAATTGTCATGCTGCGACAAACTGCCAAGCTCTGGGTAATACCATGTAATCAGATAGTCACCTGCCATTTGTCAGCCACTCCCTTTCCTTCTCCTTTTTCTCCTTGTCTTTCACCATCATGTCAGGTCTGTAAAGAAGCAAGAGGTAACTTCACACCAGGGTGATCACGCCCTGTGGTCAATATGGGGTCAGGCTCCTTGATCTCCTACTAAGCTGACAGTTTTTGCTGCAGGTGATAGTCTGTGCAGCAGTGGTACGTGGGGTCTTGTCCTACCAATATGCCCTGAAAGCACACAGAGTACTGTCAAACCTATGAAAATACAATAAAATATTTCAAGCCTGTAACAAAACTGTTTTAACCGATTCGTACATGAGGAATAAAAACAGATGTAAACCACAGCCATAGGACATAGTCCTGAAGGAGCTGTTGACAAGAAACAGTATAAGCAACTGATGTCATCTATCTGGACTTGTGCAAAGGACTATCTGGACCACTCAGTAGAAAAGGAATGTGCTGAATAGCTGCACACAGGGAATTGCAGTCAACAGCTTTATGTCCAGGTAGAGATGAGAGATGAGTGGAATCCCTCAGCGGTTTCTGTTGGGATTGGTATTAATTAACATCTTTGTTGGCAACTAGGACAGTGGGATTGAGTGCACCTTCAGCAAGTATGCGGACCATAGAATCACAGAACAGCTTGGGTTGGAAAGGACCATAAAGATCATCTAGTTCCAACCCTCCTCCCACTAGAATAGGTTGCTCAAAGCCCCATCCAGCTTGGGCTTGAACACCTCTAGGAATGGGGCAACCACCACCTCTCTCGGCAACCTGTTCCAGTGCCTCCCCACTCTCTGAGTGAAGAATTTCCTCCTGACATCAAATTTAAAATGGGGACTCATGAGGGCCGAGCAGAGGATAACAACCACCTCCCTTGACCTGCTGACCACTCCTCTCTTGATGCAGCCCAGGATGCAGTTGGCTTTCTGGGCTGCAAGCATACACTGCCGGCTCACATTGAGCTTTTTGTCCACCAGAGCCCCCAAGTCCTTCTCTGCAGGGCTGCTCTTGAGGAGCTCTTCACCCAGTTTGTACTCCTGTTGGGATTACCCCAGTTGCAGCACCTTGCACTTAGACTCATTGAACCTCATTAAGTTCACGTGGTCCCACTTCTCAAGCTTGTCCAGGTCCCTTTTGATGGAATCCCTTCCTTCTGTTGCATTGACTGTACCACTCAGCTTGGTGTCATCTGCAAACTTGCTGAGGGTGCACTCAATCCCATTGTCTATGTCGTTGATAAAGATTTCAAGTGTACCAGTCCCAAGACAGGCCCCAGAGGGACACTACTTATCACTGGCCCCCTCCTGGACATAGAATCATTGACCACCACTCTCTGGGTGCAGCCTTCGAGCCTATCCTTATCCACTGAATGGTCCAACCATCAAATACATATCCCTCCAATCTGGAGATCAGGATGTCATGTGGGACTGTGTCAAAGGCCTTACAGAAGTCCATGTAGGTGATATAAATTGCTCTTCCCTTGTTATCTTATGCAGTCACTTCATCATAGAAGGCCACCAAACTAGTCAGGTTCTGCCTAGGATATGAAGATCTGAAAAACTATGTTTCTTATACACTGGCACACTCCTGTCTAGAACATTTTAGTGCTCCCCAGAGTGGGCTGCTGGGATCCAGCCTAGATCCTGGGGGCTCTGTATCAGCAGCAATGGTGTTCACAGGGGGTTTGTGCCTTGCTGTAGGACAACCCCATAATGAGAGGCAGGGAGGGTAAGCAGCAGGGCTCCGTCCTTCCCCATGTTCTCACTGCCTTTATCATCTCTTTGCATCACCCCAGAGCCTAGGGGTCCTGTTCTGTGAACACTGTGTATTATATTTGATTTGAAGCTACTTGGGACAACATGATAATCCATAGCAAGCATGTGGCACATTGACTCATATGACCCAACATGAGGCATGTTCTCTATGCACATCTGTGTGACAGACGGGAGAGTCAGAAGAAATATAATTTAGATTAAAGCCACATTGGGTTAGATTTCCTTTCATCCTTACAGAAGTAAATAGATGCTCCATTCAATTCACAGTTGTATAGAAGAAGATAAATCCACAGCTGAATTTATGTGGGAGCTGTTGTTCTATGTGGGCTTGTGAGTAAGCAATAATGAACAGTGAGAAAAATGCTGTAAGACTAATTAGGTGATTATTGTGCCACATTATCCTTCTCTGACACATCAAGGCTGAATTCTGCTCAGATGCAGAAATAACCCAGGGGGAACAAAAGACTGGGAAGTGACAGATGCCATAAACTACACAATAGACCAGTGAGATGGTAAGCCTGAGGTGGGATGGGTTTCCTTCTCTGTGTCTGGTTTTAGAAAGAAAGTATGCATGGTGCTGCAAAAGGAAGGAAGGAACCTCTCCCCATGATGCGGGAGATGGTGTGAAAGAGAATCCTTTGAGAGCTGAAACAGTCACTGGTGGGTGCCTGTGGGCATAGAATCACAGAATCCCTAGTCCTCTGCCATGCTATTTCTGATACACACCAAGATGCCATTGGCCTTTGTGGCCACCTGAGCACACTGCTGGCTCATGTTCAGCTGGCTATCGACCAGGGCAACTTTCCTGCCACTCTGTCCCAAGCCTATACCACTGTATTGGGTTGTTATGACCCAAGTGCAGGATCTGGCACTTAGCCTTGTTGAATGCCATACAGTTGGACACAGCTTATTGATCTAGCCTATCCAGAGCCCTCTGCAAAGTCTTCCTACCCTCAAGAGGACTGTCAGTCCCACCTCACTTGTCCCCAAGACTGAGCCCTGGGGAACACCACTCATCCTCCAACTGGATATAACTCCATTCACAATGACCCTTTGGGCCCAGCCATCCTGCCAATTTTTTTACCTAGCAAACAGTACATCCCTCCATGCCGTGAGCAGCCAGTTCCTCCATGAGAATGCTATGGGAAATAGTATCACATGCTTTGCTAAAGTCTGAGTAAACACCAACCACACCTTTTCCCCTGTCCTGTAAGCATGTCATCTTATAGAAGAAGATCAGGTTCCTCAGATTTCCTCTTGGATTATAAGGGCTTCATTCTTCTCCCTGTCTCTGTCTTCCAGCTGAGTGGGCTGTGTACCCCAAGAACAATTAGTCCTACTAATAAAGACTGAGGCATAGAAGGCATTAAGCACTACAGCCTTTTCCTCATCTCTCATCACTATATTGCTTCCCACAAACAATAAAGGATCTTTGTAGTCCTCCCATGTTTTCTTCAACCTTCTTCCAACTTTCTTTTTCTTTCTGAGTTCCAAAAGAACTGCAAGGATGCTCTTCTTCCTCACCAGCTTGTCTTTTGGCACACAGGGACAGCCTGCTCCTGTGCCTTCAAGATTTCATTCTTGAAGAATGTTCAGCCTTCCTGGATTCCTTTGCCCTTTAGAACTGCCTCCAAAAGTGACTCTGTCAACAAGGTCCCTAAATAGGCCAAAAGCAGTCCTCCAAAAATGCAGAACTCTGCTGATCACCCTCCTTGGTTTCCCAAGGATTGTGAATTTTTTTCATCTCAAGATCACTGTGCCCAAGATCACTTCCAGTCAACAAGCCCCACAAGACCTTCCCTGTTAACAAACAAGTCAACCTTCCCTGGTTGGCTCCCTCATCACCTGTGTGAAGAAGTTATCCTCCATACATTCCAGAAATCTCCTAGTCCATTTCTTCTTCATGGTATGGTTGCTCTGCAGCATGCTTCTTTTTATTTCTCTGTGCACACCTTACTGTGAATGAGCTCAAAAGGTCCCAAGGCAGTATGGAGATTTCAAATGTGTGTAAAACTAAATGATACAAGCTGATTTTTTAATGAAGTTTCTATAAAGTTTTTCATGTGCTTCAATGTTTATTGAATATTTCTGCTGTGTTTCTTCCTCCTTCAAGTACACAGGTTTAAATTTACAGCAATGGGAGGAGAAAGGGGTCTTGGAGGAGAGAGGAGAGACCCCCACCTACCTGATATCTCTCTCCCACTGAAGACCACTCTCTTCCTGGTCACAAAGTGCAACAGTACTGTGGTACAATATAATATATATATTATAATATTATATATATATATATAATATATATATTTTATATGTAATATAATATATATAACTAAGAGTGAGTGTACAGTACAGAGATCCACAGAGTGTCTGTGGTGAGGGAGCACTACAAAGAGATAATTTATCAGACCCATGGGCCCTTTGCCATTTTGAGGGTGTCTGTTAGGTCTTTGTGGGCCTGGATACCATTGCAGAAAGGGAGTATCTGCAATTTTTTTCAATCTGTGACCTGTTTGCTGCAAAACAGCCTGATCATGGCCTTAGGAATGGAGAAAGAATACTTTGTATGAGCAGCAATAAGATAGAAGTAACAGTAATTTACCTAATGCCTTTTATTATAAGATTGAGTCAGGATCACAAGCATTTCCCAGTAGGACCGAACTGTTAGACCATCAGTTTTCCATTACTTCTGTGTTGCACAAGCAGTTTCCCAGTAAAGGTAACAATCTCTTCACAGTCAGTTTAGACCCACTAAGGCTTTGTTTTTCTCATCATCTTTCGCACAACTTTCGCAGGTTTGGTACATGAAAAACCCAGGAACCTGCAATCTATGAAGCTGAGAATCACAGAGGACAGTAGGACTCACTTATCAGACACAGGTAGTACCATTTGTCCATTCAAGTTTTTTCTGAAATGGGGGGCTTGAACAAACAATGCAAAATCCACCACTCTGAGAGAAAGAAAAGTTTATTGGTATTTTATAAAAGGAAATGGTCACTATAATACATTGATATAAATATTTATAAATATTATATGGGACTTCAGACCCACTCCAATAAATAAATAAATATTGCAATATTAAAATATAAAGTAATGCTTTCTTACTAGCTGGTGATGGCCAGCATCTCCTTTGAACAACTAATTCTTTTGACACATTCACTACATTTCTTTGTAATTACAAATATGTTTTTGATGCAAAAATTACTGTGCATTCACTCTTAGCATAGGGACTAAATCTCCTGGCTACTCATGGAGTGAGCAACCCTTCTTACTTTGTTATGATGCATAAATATAGAGATGGCATAGAGATATAACCCCACAGGATTTTGTCATCAAAGCTTGATATGGATTGAGACAGAATTTGTCACGATTAAAACTGTTATAAATATATTGACTCATAGACCTGGAGCGCTCTCTGAAGCTTAGAACAATTTATGCAAAATTAAACTTTTGCTTGTGTGATTGCAGTCCAGAGGTGTCAAGGAGAAAAAGCCAAGAAGAATGGTAAAGAAATAAGTAAAAATATTAAACTGAAACACAAATAAAATGATACCTGTTCACCACATAAACAACGAGGTAAAGAGTCTTGTGGTATTTTGAATAAGCAAGAAAATACACAACCCCTGCTCTTCAATTCTCCCAGTCCATTATAATCACTTATTTTCCTTAGAAGATAATTATAAACATGATGAATTTAGAGGATGAAAAATAATAAATTGTGAGACCCAATTCTTGATCTAATCCTAATCATTTGGATTGTCCTGTGCTCCTGGGTACTTGTATGAATTGAGAATCATGCCAAGTGGCAAAACTATTGTAGCAGCAGAATCAGGCCTTATGATTATCCTAACATAACTACCTGGAGGTTGTAAATAAATAAATATTTTGTATGTGTATCACTATATATGCATATATAAATATGTTTTAAATGCTGTCAGCAGGACAGACCCTGTGCTAAATCCAGAATTTCCATGAAAAAAAAGAACTTAGTGGGTCTTACTTTGATCTTGTTACAGTGATGCAGTTCCAGTCACTTCAGTGAATTACTTCACCAGACAGTAGGAAGAACAGAACCAGAATCTAGCCTGACATATTTTGTGTTATTGCCAATAAAACTGGCCAAATGTACTATTTTCAGAATGGTGTCAGACTGTTAAATATACTAAGTAAACAAAACAGAAGGGTCTGCATCTTGACAGAAAGCACATGCACACCAAGATGTAAAACCCTTCTCATATATCCACCACACTGGATTTTTCTCCAGCTGTTGATTTCTGATGCTATTGATTTCTGCTGGAGTACATCAAGAATAGCTTTTTCAGAATTACTCAAATTTACTCCCAGGAAGATAGGATTAAAAGTAAAAGAAATAAAGGAGAAAAATAACTAAATATGTGTACAATTTTGAGTCCTGAATATAGCTTCATTAAAACCAGTGAAGCTATACTGAATTCTACCAGTTAACAGTTTGACACCTAAATTACAATGAAAAGTTCTGCTCTGCACATATCTCATCTTAACTAAAGATTTGTAAATGTCAAATGTATATATTTAGGTTATATTTTGACAAATAAACTTACCATAGCATATTCCAATCTAGATGTCTAAATTTTGTCAACATTTAGAGATTTGATCACATTAAGGTCATTTCATTCTTACAGACATAAATTATCTGATACCTGCTCAGAATTAGATAAAAACATTGATGCCAAACTTAGATTCTCCTTTTCTAAATACACAACTCATTTTCACTTATTAGATGAGAGTCTGCATTAACTGTTAATATTTTAATGTCTATGAGGCGTAATTTGCGGGGACTTTTTTCCCCAAGCACTGTGCAGAGTTAAACACTGTACAAAACAAACAAACAAACAAAACAACCTATTTGACACATTATTGGTTATTAATATTTCTGTTACTTATGTCTCTGTTGGAAATATGCAAAATTAATGAATGTTTCTACATTATGTTTCACATCATTACAACTAAGTGAATAGAGAGGTGTGACAGAAAAGGACTTAAGAAAATGGTGAAATCAGCTCCTCTGTTTCTAAACCTCAGCTTGGAATCAAGATGTGTCAGAAATGACTCTTCCTAAACAAAATTATTTGATCCTTGTTCTCCTGTCAGTTGTTACATTTTCCATGTGTGCTGTTTTTTTGTTTGTTTGTTTGTTTGTTTGTTTGTTTTGTTTGTTTGTTTTTAACAGCAGAGTGGTCACTTTTCAACTCTTATAGGCATGAAAAGAGACAAAGTTCCAATCTTAACAGCTAAAAACATATATCATAAATTTTATATAATAATATAACACACCATTGGTTAGTTAGTCTGCTGTGCTTGCAAGTGAGCTGGTAAGAGGATTCTCTGCCTCTGCTGGAATATCAATTGCTCCAGGGCCCAAGTATCTTCCAAGCTACATCAGTTTCCCATTCATTCCAGTGAATTTTGTTTCTCACTGATGCATACCAAGGGTAATTCAGACCCTAGAATATTTGGTTTGTATTATTCTTTTTGAAAATTTCTTCTTTCCAGTAAAGCAGAGTGCAACTCTATTTTTTTTTCTTTTCTTTTTTTCAGTAAGCTGTCATCTGTAAGGACAGAATTTGAAATACAGTATTTTTTCCCAGTATCTTTCAGTTTTCTAATAGCCATCTTAAGAGTCAGAAATTGAGTGTGCTAGGCACCTCCTTTTGTCTATTATATTCACTCACGCATGTCATCAATTTGCAGGTGGCCCCAGTTATCTTGTAATATAAAAGCGAGGACTCGCATACCTCCTGGCATCCATCATGGCATGTGGGTCATCTGGGTTCACCACATCATTCTGATTGATTCTCATGGGTTCCCTGGGCATGTGGGAAAAGTCTGTTTGTAGCTGCAGCTGAGATCCTAATGCAGAGACCTTTCTCTGTGGGACCAGGATCTGGTGAGGATCCATTGGATCAATATCTGCACTTCTAGTATTTCTGTGGGGCTCAGGTGTGTTGAATCGAAACAAAGGGATTTCATTTCTTCTGGACAAAAACTGGGAGTATGGTGGTGGATTCATACCAGGGAAGAAAGCTTGTTT
The DNA here is from genome assembly GCF_964211825.1 of Aythya ferina. Classification (NCBI taxonomy): domain Eukaryota; kingdom Metazoa; phylum Chordata; class Aves; order Anseriformes; family Anatidae; genus Aythya; species Aythya ferina. Next base: position 127,607,688 of record NC_140296.1, on the reverse strand, counting down.
AACTCTGCCTAAACTAACCAGAAAGTTGTGCTTGGGAGATTGGTACACATCATATCCATTTTCCAGTGTCCTATGGTTGAACACACAGTCCTCTTGATTGAAGTAATGCTTAAAAAAAAAAAAAAAAGACAACTGTGACAACTGTGATCAAAGGCAATTGGTAAAAGACAAGTACCAATTAAAGATGGAAAGAGGAATGAGCTCTTTCAGCAGGGTGTTTTCAAGCTCAGTTAAACGCAAATCTATTATGGGTGCCTACATTTTCAACTTAGGTATTATTCAGATAGCACTGTTTTCTTTCAGAGGTCTGCATTGTTTGAGCTACTCCCAACCTGTGGATCTACACTACAGCAAGACTGTAAGATCTCATTGGATCTCATTCTGCTCTCATTTATCCCAGCAGGAATTCAGCTCTACAATTTAACACAAACAAAAAAGAGAGGAAAGTTTAATTTAAATGGCAGGTTGTCAGCTTGCTTAAGCCTGAATCCTCCTGCTGTAGCTATACAGATTTGCCCTAAATGAGTCTTAGTAAAGGTGGCTCACCGATCCAAAGATGTTTCCTTTCATGTCCATGCATAGGTAGCGTCCACTCTTCACACCTGTGATTATTACACAGCCAGCACCCTCAGACTTGATCATTAAGGCACCTGTTTAAGAAAACAAAGATGTCAAATCCAGGACCCAGTTCGACATTGCACCTTTGCCTTACTGGTCCACAGAAATGGTGACTGGAAGTGTCCTCTGAGGAGTCTGAACCCACTTACCATGTGAATTGAGACTATTGTGCACCCTAGATCTAGCTGTGGCTTTGTCTGAGCTTTGGACAGCTCCCAGGGTGGAAATGCTACCAACTCTCTGGGTGCCCTGTTCCAGTACGGTAGTAGAATCTCAAAGACAATTTTATTCTAACATCCTAATTGAAGTCCCAAACCCCAATTTGGGGCTATTACCCTTTCTTCTGTCACTAGCCATGACAACGAGGAGTTTGGATCCCTCATCTTTATGACTGCCCTATAGCAACTGCTACGTGGTATTAGATTATCTTTAACCTCCTTTTTGTTGTGTTAAAAAGATCACCTCCTTAAATCTTTTTCAAAAGTTTGTGCTCAAGGTGCCTGGGCAATCTGCAAACCCTCTGCTAGACCATTTCCAGTTTCTCCACATGCGTCTTGAACTGGGGTTGCTATAGTACTCCAAGTGCAGTTTCCCTCATGACAACTAAAGGGGGAAAACTAACTTCCCCTGATCCACTGATCACAGTAGATGGCTTGTCATCTTCTCAAACTGAGTGTGCTGTATTTGATTTGGTGTCCTCTGTAACGCTTAGGTCCTACCCAGGAGAGGTGTATACACCCAGCCTCTGCCCAGTCTGTGCAGCACTTTGGACTTCTTATTTACCTGGTGTCTGAGTGGCACTGTGGCGACCTGGCAGAGATTCAGTCACCTTCCCTTTCATGACCCCTTTGTCTGATTTCCACTATTCTAACATTCCAAATATAGGTGGTTTTGTTTCAAGGCAGACATTGGCAAAACGTGATATTTTGCTGGCTGTTATTGTCGACAATTTCTCCCTGGTTCTTGACCAACATACTTAAAAGTGAATTTTATAAAACCTATAAATATGCAGGAAGAATAGCAGCAAGACAGCACAGGCATTCCTAAAAGTGTTTCATCAGCAATTCCTTAAAAGAAAAAATAGTGAAACTTGATCCCTTTTTCTCCTTAACAAATTACAACTTTTCAAAATATCTTTTTTTTTTTTTTTTTTTCCCTTATATACTTCTACACAAATATCACAAGATGTGTTTACATTTTGCATTGTGTGGGTGAAGAACATGCTATGTGGTAATGAAATAAATGACTTTATAGTGCATAGCTACTTGTGATTTGAGTGATGCTAGAAGAGAAGTAATTTTGGAATCCTATGAAATAACCCCATGTCTTAAAAAAATAAAATGTAACAAACAAATAAACAACAAGAGCAACAACATTTTTTTAACTAGTTATGCTGTTTGGGCAGGCATTCAGCCAAGGATACCTGAATTTTCCATGAAAATAAACTATGATAGAAGATTTTCGTTACAAAAGGGGATGTTTACTTCTTATGAACTCCAAAGGCGTAGCTCTTCATTTATGACAGTCTGGCCTTCTGCAGTTTCCCCCCATTTAATCAAACATGTCATGCTTATTTACCCATGTTCTATACATTGCTGAATTAGTGCCACGCACCTTCTTCAGACATAAGAATTCGAAGGTTGCCTTACAAACCAATTTTAAATAAAGAGAGCTACAGTTATATTTGAAAGGACATAACCTAGTTTTAGTATTTAGCAGCTCTCTACCCCAGAATAAAGATTCTGTGGACACAATCAGTTCCCCAACCGGTACTGCGATGACTTTCTTCAGTACAATGCTGTCACTGCAACATGAAGTAGCTCTTTGGGACATATCACCAAATTCTAATAGGAACTTCCACAAGAAACTGTAGGTAAAATCATGCAGTGAAGGATAATTCAGGTAGTTTTTGCTTGAAGAGGATTACAACAACCATAGAAATGTAGTGCTCTGAGACAATGAAAGAAATTTCCCACCTGCTATATTTCTTTGAAGCAATTTTATTTGTTAATCAAAAGAAGCATTATAATTGTGTATGTTTTCCAACCCATAGCTATACTCCTCTGTCCCAATGCCTAACAAGAGGATGGAATTTTCTACAGGTAGCAAGAAAACAAAAGTCTTGTCCTCCCTCCCCTGTTCCCATAAAGACTGAGGGTCCGTAGTAAGCTACTTACTGTATATGGTTTGATGAGGAACACCATCAATGTAGCCATCAGCATTGATTTGGAGATGGAAGCTGTTCCTCTCTGAAGATGTATACAGGTGCATCAGGCGATCTCCATTCCCCCAGCTGGGATTCAGCAGTGGAGAGGAGTTGGGAAAGGCGACTGTAGCCTTCAGGCTACAGAGTACAAGCAGCATGTGCTCCAGGCAGCAGTAGGGACTAGTCTGTTGCATGGCTCTCTGTTCGTCGTGGCTGGTTGGTATCTGAAACTTGATACTCCTCTGTGCTTCTTGCTTTCCCTTGTTTGCATGTGCCTGGAGTGAGAATTCTCGGATAGGTTCCCTTCTTCTTTGCAGAGGCTTATAAAGGGCAGCAAAATGACATCACACAGGAAAAACTTCTCCACATCCTTGATTTTTGTCAAAGCAACATTTTAAGTGTCCCAAAACCTCAAGGGAAGGAAAGCACGTAGGATCTCTGGGTAAGGTGCGGGGGGGAAAAATGTAAGGTTTCTAAAGACAGCTCACAAAAGCTAATCATATGTTCAAATGTTATCTACAACCCTGTCACATCTGAGAGCTTCCCACGCCCCTACTGTTAAATCCAGGAAGAGCACTCCACCGTCCTTTCTGTGAAGAGAAGGGAATGACCCTTTAAACTTCAGTTATCTTTTTTTTTTTTTTTCCTCATAGATGTTTATTTAGATTCCCACCTCCCTCTCAGTTTCCAAATGACATTCTGATTTGGTGAAAATACCAAATGCTACTAAAAATTTCCACAGCTGTATCAAAAGCTGACATTAGGTTGGTCTGGGCCTGATTCCCTCTTCATTATAGTATAAGTTTAACAGTGACCTTGTTGGACTGATACTTGTGCTACCCCGTTTAAGCAAGTGAAACTTGAAGCAAGTGCAGCCCATTTCAAATAAACTCTCCCTTTTCTTTCTCCTCTTTGAGTCACTAATTAATTTGAAGTTGGCCAAACATTAACTGCAAAACTAATTAAAATTAGAGGCAAAATACTTAGAATCTTCAAGAACCTGCACTGCAGATCTAGCTGACAGTCTTTTATAGAGTCATATTGGTTAGCATGGCCAGAAGATCTCAGATCTGAATCAAGACTAAAACATTCATATTGTCACATTTTTATTACTTCAGGTACAGCAAGAAAGCTTGGAAGAACTACTTAGAGACATGACCAAACTGAAAAAGTAATAAATGTAAAGCAATGTTAAAAAAACACTCCAAGAAATGAAACTTGCTTTTCAGTTGTCCTGCCAGTGTCCTGTGGTTTTACAAAAAAAAAAAAAAAAAAAAAAAAAAAAAAAAAAAAAAAAAAGAGATTAAAAAAAATATGGTTCTGTTTATTGTAAGAAAATGCTGTACTAATGGGAAATTGGGTATACAGGTAAAACACTGATGATAGGAATAACAGGTCACAAACTAGGCAGTGTTTAGATTTCTTTTTAAAATGAATATAGAACTGAAAAGAATACTAAACAATAAATTGGTCACTTTTTAAAAGGAAACACGAGGATATTAAGTGTAGCAGTCTTAAGTTCACCAATTCCAAGCACAGATATCAGTGAGTTAGTCTTTAGTTAGACACAGTGTGCAAAATTTTTAGTTCTATGAAGAACCTGTGGAGCAGTGCCATCATCACAGAATATGTTATAGCTTGACACAACTGTAAAAGTTGATGTGATTCTTTTTTTTTTTTAAATCAGCAAAATATTTCTGCCAAATACTTCTGTCACACCTGTGTAAATCTAGAGGCTTGCGTCATTGTATATACACCTGTGTAAATGACAGCATTTTTTAGCCAAAGTGTATAAGGGTCATATCTTAAGCTGAGTAGATTGACAAAACTGTCTTCACTGAGAGACATTCTAGGGTACAAATCTTTCACTGGTTATAACATCTGAAATGCTTTGCCATCTTAATTGAAAAAATAGCTTATAAATAAAGGAGTTCTTGTTTTGTTTTGTTTTAAGTGATGCATCTATTTACTGTTGAAACTATCTACTGAAGCTTTTTGGTTCAGCATTCAAACAAAAGTATTTTTTGTTTGTTCATTCGCCTTTTGCTCCCTTTCATTAGACTACCATGGAAATGTGGATATGGATACTTCAGAAGTAGTTGCAAAATTTTCCACAAGAGGCACGTATAGGGTACTGAGTCCTCTTGGAAATTTTTGTGATTTTTTTGTTAACGCACTTTTTCTGGTTTGATATTTCATATTCATCATGAAGTCTTCCTATGCTTACCATTATGCACTCATTTGATCTCTCTTTGGTGTCTTAACTACAGAGAAATGGTTCTCAGGTGTTTAAAAAATGCATTCAAGCCCTGTGGTAGCACACAGCAGTTGTGAGAACCTGATTTTTATTTATTTTTTTTTTAATGTCTCAAAGAAGCAAAGAGTTCTTTCATACGCTTAAATTGTTAGGCTTTTCAGAAGCTTCTCAGAGAGTCAGCAAAACCCCTGACTTTGCTGAGTTGTGTATTAGCAACTGGGCTAAACTCTCTACTTTTGAGGGTGATAATGTAGGTTTTGCCTTTTCATTTACATTTCTGTTTTAAACCTATCAATGTACACTGTCGGTGGTTTGTTTTGTGTGTGTTTTTTTTTTTTCTTAACAATACATTTCTTTTTTATTCCTGGTTGATCCATTTATTTTCTCTTTTGGTATGCCACTTTCCTACCCATTCAACTCTTTGCTTGATTTTTCAGCTGCATCAGTTAGAAGTAGTAACCACCCTTATTTCTCTTTTATCATTATGCTGTTATATCAGTAGTAACAATATTTTTGCAACTTCTACCACATATATTGATATTGCTTTTTTAGCTCTCTGTATTGTTCTAAGACGTTTGACCAACCAAGACAGCTTTTGTCAGTGCTGGGCTTGGCTTGCAGGTGCTTGAGAAAATTTTTGATGCTCAGCACCTTACTGGATCCCATTCTCCTCTTCCCCTCTGCCATGCCTTGCTCCCAGGCCTACTCCTGCTGCCTCCTTCCTGCTGAGGCAGCACAGGTTTGACTGTGCTAGGTGCCTCAGCTGTAATGCCTGAGTACCTCACCAGTACATGTCACACTTAGAGTACAAAGTGTGCTCTAAGTGTGACAACAGCACATGCAGCAAACAGTGGACAGAAAACACTGGATATCTGTAAATTAACAAGATAACTTTCTGTCCTGAGTAAAGTAAATGTATGGTGGAAAGTTCTGTAATTTAAGTAAATTATACACAAGACTGTAGACAAAGGGAAGTGTGTTAGGTTCATGGGAGCATCCTAAACTCTGACTTCCCCCTAGCTTAATGATGTCATGTTTCAGCCTTAGTTTTCTTTTTCTTTTTTTTTTTCTTTTCTTTTTTTTTTTAATCAAAATTTATATGTTCAACTCTATAAAACCCTGATCTCAGCAGCTATGTGTCATCTCTTCTTCAGCTGCTAGCAAAGTAACTCCTTTCCTCTATTGTTTATCACTTCAGTCAACTGCAGAGGACTTTCAGGGGAAAGGCAAGCTTTTTATTACAAATTTAAGTTACTACAAATTATTTGCTCTCAGTTACCTTTTACAGACACCTTGGAAGTGCTTTATGCACCATCAAAAAAAATCACATTAAAGAGAAGCTATTTAAAAAAATCAACATAATGTGGTTGCCTTCCAGGACTCTCCCATAAGTAAAGAGGCATGTTCCCTCACAGTGTTAGACCACCTTGATCACGTAGGAGCACCTGTAGCACTGTTGCTTAATAAAGCATATTGACCCTTATTTAAACAGGTGTGTAGCTTGTCCCTTTGCGGAACTCTGGCTATCTAGGGACAGAGAGATGTTCACCATCCCTGTTCAGTCAGCCTGTCCCCCTGGCTAGGAGCCACGTGGTAAGTGTGTGAGGCTGGGCAGGAATTGCCCCTGCAGTTCCCAGGTATCTCAGATGGCCTCAGAAAGCCTCGTGCTCTCTACTGTTTCAAAGATTGCAAGGGAGTTTGAGTTGACAGATTTGAAACTAACTCTGCTTTTAACACTTTTATTTGCATTGTGTCACTTCAAAAACATAAGAGAAACTGGGGTCTTTTTTCCCTCCCTCCTCTTCCTAAAATCACTGTAATAACTGGCTCTGGGACAATCACATCTTCAGCATTGAAAGTACAAGGGTGGAGTGCCTCTCTAGTAGTTATTCTAGGAATAATGACGCACCAAGTCGACAGTATGTACAGTGGATGCTCTGTAAGTATGTTTATGCATGAGCCTTCACCACAGACTTTACCCAGCATTGTTAAACACATCCTGAGGGACCTTATTTGGGCATCCCATTCTTGTCACACTGCCCACGACTAAAGCAAACATCCTGGCCATCCTCACCTACGTGAAACAAATGAAGTAAGAACAGCCCACTGGGTTTGGGACCGCAGCGTGTACTAGCAGTTTCTGCCATGTACTTCCAAATATATTGTCTTGGCTCTTCTATTTTTTCCCCTCAACCTTTTCTCTACATAACAGACATTTTGGAAATCTGTTTCCAGTTGTAGAAGTGCTAAATCACATGTGTCTGAAGCTCTGGAGCAGCTTCTTTGATGCCTGTGTTCACATGATGCAGGATATATGGTCTTCATGAGGAGTGCCTGTCTTTTCTTCTAGGCTCTTTTCTGTCCAGTCAGACAGAAGGCCGGCATAAGCTTTTAGCTCTCATTCACAATTCCCAAAGGGAGGTAGATTTTTACCAGTGGCTTTAGAGATTATGGGTTTTTAAAATGCAATGCTACAAAGATGGTCAGAAGCAGAAAGCCCCAGTACTTCACTATATTCTGAGGAGGAGGTTAATAAGAAATCAGACTTCCTGGTCTGTAAACATCCCAGATGGGCATTTGTGATGCTGTTTGTGCTGTTTTACTCTAACTGACTGAAATGAAGGGCCTCATTCCTCCCCCAGCTGAAATCTTTGGCAGAGCTCCCAGTCAAAGCAGAACGAGTCCCTAAAAGGTTGTGTTTTCTGAACAGAGACTGTTTCTGTCATTTTAAAGGGTCTGAATTTTCTTAGGTATTGTGGAATAGAGAGTGGTCCCAGTCTGAAATGACAGCTGCTGATATTCTCCATTTCCAAAGAGATGCTTCCAGTTCCTGAAATGGAGTTTCTCAGGCTGTGGTATCTGTTCCTTTGGGGGTGGGAAAACCCTTCCATATGCAGGGACCTGCTTCTGAACCTCAGGTCAGCACCTGGGCACAACCAACCCAGCTAATATTCTTGGTGGTAGGTAGATGAGAGGATGGACTTCGCCTAGGGTGAGAGAAATGAGAAAAGTTGGTAGGGATTTGAGGGTGAGCCCCAGAACGGGAGTATGTGGGAGGCAAGTGTTCAAAGTGAGCAGTACAAGTGTGAGGGGTACACCAAGAAGGAGAAGGCAGAGAGCACAAAGACAGACCTCTTTTCATATTTGGCTGCAGGACCTGCTGCTCTTTGTCCATGAGCAAACTCTGAGGTAATCTGCTTGAAGGACACAGGTGGCCAAACTAGGTCTAGGTGTCCTTTCCCAGTGTCTTCTGGTAGTAACTTCTCCTGATAGTCTGTGGCTTGAAATACATATATATATATAAAAAATATATGTATTTACTAAAGATATGTATTTTGACTCCTCAGTCTGCACCTTGTAATTTCATATAAAGTACCACAGCAGTGAAAGTCTTTCAAGTTAATGCTGTTCTGACACACATACTCGTAGTAGCTCTTGGGTGTTTTTTCTCCTCAAAACTAGACAGCTGAGTCAATTTGAGCTCTCATGTGGAGATCTCGGCATGCTTCCACTGAGTGTCCTTGGATGGTTGCTCTTACTCACTTCCTAGTCTGAATACTTATCTTCAGTTCAGACCACCCTCTATAAAACAAAATGCTTGTGACCAGCAGTAAGAAAATGAAACATCTGTCCATCCCTTGTTTCACTTCACTTTCATTTCTTCCCAGGATACGTCTCTGTTATTTCCTGTATTCTCTACTTGTCCAACGTAACTAAATACATGCTCTTGAGTAGCTGATTACTCCAGGCAGTAATGCTCAGCCAGGAAAGCCTGAGCAGTCCAGAAGTCCCAAGCAAAGCCGGAGCAGAGCTTTGTACATGTGAGATGAGACAGCAGGGTGCTGCGGCCTGTAGGACCTGCACAAGTGGCCAAAAGAGCTCACCTGTGGGTGCAGACTGGACTGGCTGTCGCTGGCAAGGAGGCTGCGAGGAGCTGAGGTGTGAGAGGTGGCTGGAGGAGTAACAAAGCTCTCTTTGTGATACGCAGTTTTTAAGCTTAATTATAATTCCCCCTTCGCCCCCCACCTCGCCTCTCATAGGTAAGTACAATAGCCTCCCCTTCATCTACAGGGCTGGGGAGCAAAAAGATACACTGCAGCCTCTAAAGGGCTCCTTTTGGACACACAATAGTTTAAAGGCTGGCGCTGAGCTCTTTGTGAAATGTTTTGCCCCCAAAGGCTGTTGGCTTTCACTTCCATTCTTCTTAGTACTGGAAACAAAATCAGTATAAATAGAAATGCGCCCATAGAAAATCCTCCTTTTCCTGTGCCATTTTCCATACTTGATACAAAAGCATTTGGGTGCTCAGGGCTAAAGGGAATGTTCGTTGCTTGATGCAGTTATCACATTTAGTGTTTGATTATGGGTGCTAAATTGAATTCAGATCCTCATAGCCAAATGCTACTGAAATAGTGTTGTTATTAAACTAGTCAAGGATTATTATTATTGTTATTGTTACTATTTTTTCCTCCTGCATATCAGCACACATGAAGTAGATAACTCAGTTTTCTGGATACTTTCTTTGAGGTGTGAACTCGTCTCTCTTGTAAAAATCTATTGGGGTTGTTGGCACTTAAGATGGAGTCCAATGTTGTAAAATGCAGTTTGCTAGCATGGCAAATTTTTGCTGTCTTTGAAGAGCATTTCAGTTCTCAGCTGTAATACAAGTTTGCACTTGAGAAATGAATACTCTTGCACATGGGGCTAGGAAGGATGGAGATAGCAGCCTTATAAGCAGAAGCAAAAGGTTTAAAAGAGTTTGCTTTTTATTTTTTTAAATGATAATTTCTTATTTTGTTTCCAAACCTGTTTTGGAGAGGAAAAAAATTGGTACAGTATTCACAAGCCTTAAGATTTCAGCTTTACAGAAATGATATTTGATCTAGACATAGCTGAAGGTAGTATCTGGGCAGCCCAAACTCACCACTTCATCTCTACAGATTTGCACCTGAGTTTTAGTGATTATGAAGGTTCTTATTTATTTATTTTTTTTCCTGAAGAACAGCTAACATTTTTTAAATGGACCTATCTAGCATCAGCTTGGTTTCGGGTGTCAAGAAGCAAACAAGATCCTCTCAAAATTTTGAAGAAAAACTGATATTACAAAAGATTTTTGAAATGCAACTATAAAGCATTTCTGAGTAGTGTTTGTGTTATAAATGAGGTCTCAAGTCAATCTGAATTTTGTAATATTTATAAAACAAATATTTCTAAAAGGTATAAAAGGCAAGTAAACAGCACTGGGTGTGCGGGGAGTCTACGCTCCACCAACATGCACACACAAACATCAAACATTCTAAATACACAGAACATTGCTTTACATACTAAACCCGAGTATGCCTATACATACGTACAATCAGGAAAGGCAACAAACAATAACTTACTAAAATCAAGTATGCCTATACATACGTAAAATCAGAAAAAGTAACAAACAATCCTTTAAGTTCCATGACTTAACAAGTCTCCATTTTCCATTCCTTCTGAACAATATGTCTCGCTTTAAGTTGTCAAGCAACTTGGTCTTCAGGCCTTATGTATCCCGTTCTTCCCAGATCAAAGAAAAACATATCCACCTCCTTTCCAAGGCCAATAGGCCTGGGTCAAAAGGCATGTCCAGGTCAGCAGGGGGTGTAACAGCAAAAGCCTTCGATGGCTGTAGCAGCAGAGGGGCCGATGGCATAGTAGTCGGATCAGTAAAGGAGCCCGCAGCTCCCTCACTATCTGGCAAGCCACACATTTCTGACGTGGCCCCACATGGCTCTTTAAGGCCTCAGAAACTGCTTGCCAGGTGGCGAGCAATCCCACTGCAACCTCGCCATTTTTAGTTGCAGAGTCCCACACCTTGACCTCAGTTTGGTCCCATATTTCAGGGTCATAAACTGTCCAATTGTTAATAAGGAGAATAAGCTGTAAGGTTACCAGGACAGTCTTTGTTCCTAAGGACGTATGATTCCCCATAATGCGCAACTGCTTACCAGCAAGGGGCAGTTGTGTGCGCGGCTCCGCTTCTCTCAGCTTGAGCTTCTCTCCAGCTCCAGTGCGCCTGTTTCCAGCGACTTTCAGTACAAGCTTCTCTGAGCAGTTTGCTGAGTCTGGCCGAACCTATCTTCATGAGGCAATCAAAATGTCTGTTCCCATCCTGGTCTCCATTCTGCCAGCCTGTTCCTCTTCACTTCTTTTTCATCATGCTGCCCTTTTTTTTTCTTTTTTTCTTTTCTTTTTTTTTTTTTTTTTTTTTTTGAGGCCAGGCTTCCCTCTTATACCCTTCTCTCCACAGCAGTTCTTTTCAAAACAACTTTTCATTGGTCAAACAACTTTGAATGTAACAACAACAGCAAACACCCAGAAACATCCATGCCTTAATGGCTGGAGAACAAGAGAACCATCTGGAGAACAAGAAACCGGAGACTGCATGGAGTCTCCTGAATCACCCTTCTTTGTTCCCTCTAAACTCTTTTATATTCCTGATGGCCTCGTCATTAAGAGTCTAATGTTATCTCAACCACGGGGCTTTCCAACCCCCATGGCCACATTACCAAATCTCCCCCTTCTTTATTAATATCAACCATTTTCTCGACACGAATTACCACTCCATATATAACAGTTTGCAAACCAAACTAAGTAGCATTAGGTACTGAAAAGAGGAGGAATCAAAACTAAATAAACCAGGAACAGAACACACAATGTAATTTTTAATTTGGTCTGGGAAAAAAAAAAAAAAAAGAAAAAAAAAGTTAATGAATTAATCCCAATGATCTCCATGGATAATGCTTTTTTTTTTTTTTTTTTTTTTTTTTTTTTTTTTTTTTTTTCCCAAATGGTCTTCTCTAACAATCTTCTCTAACAGTCCTTTGTAATGGACAATTTCTGTACTAAAACTGCACATTAAAATCCATTAAGTTTCGGTCTATTATGGTAAAATATACTACACAAATTGCAAAAATGGAAATTTCCCTTGGAGAAAAATTCAAAATTCTTCCCATAAGAGTGATGTAGCACTGGAGTAGATGCCCAGAGAGGCTGTAGCCCACAACCCTGGAGATATTCAAAAGCAGACGGGGCAAGGTCCTAAGTGACCTGATTCAGCTTGGCAACTTACCCTACTGTGATCTTGGGCTGGACTAGAAAGCTCCAGTGTCCCCTTCCCACCTAAATCTTTTTGTGATTCTGTGACATTGGGTATGGTAATGTATGCCATGACATTTACTGGCAGCTTCAAATAATAGGATCATTTTCCCTTGTTAGTAAGAAGACAAGAATAGACAATAAATTGTGTTCTAACCTAGTTCTAAACTTACTTCAGTCTCTTTGGTTGAGACGTTTTACTCCATTGATTCTGCATTCTGGAAGAAGAGATGGAAAGGCTTAGGTCAAAGAAATGACTGGAAAATGCAAAGAGGGAGGGGGGAGACCCTGAAACTGTCAAAAGACAAAATATGCAGACAACCTCATCATCAGCCAAGGGCCCTTCTGCTGTGTGACAGTGACGACATGGCATGCGACTGATTTGGTTAGAATTGCTTCAACACAGTTCCATGTGTTGTTCTTCAGCTCTGAGACATATTTTTAGTGGGGTCCCTTTGAAACTAAATGCTGGTTTAAGAAACTTTATATATTTATATATATATATATATATATATATATATATATAAGTTTTAAGAGTTATTTCTGAATCTGAAAACCTGAGCACTAACTGATGAAGGTCATGACTGAGCAAATCATTACTCTTGTAACCAGTATTTCTAATGCAGGGAAAATAGAAAAGCTTCGCAAGCTACTGCAAGACTAATATACAGTTCTGAACTCCTCTAAAGCAATATGAAGATCCAACTTCATGAATGGCATGGAAAGATGTATAATAGTGACTTCATCTTTCCACCGGGAAAGTGCACATCAGTAGCACATAGGCAAGGACTGATTAGGTTGAATGGAAATCTGTCAAAGATGTGTCTTGAATGCTGTCCTTATTTAGGCTTTAAATCATAGAATGACTTTACAGGTAGATTTACACATCTCTGCAACCACAATATTTCTTCATGTTGCCTTCTCATCATGCTGCTGGTGGGGAGGAACTTGGTGTCCTGGATGCAGAGGTTCATCAATTGCTGGGACACTGATCCTGCACCTGCCCCCTGCTGATCTTTAGCCATTTTTACAGCTGGCACAGTCTGGTGTCATGCCAGGACTGGTTGGGAAATGCATTCTGTTTCAAAGAATAAAAGCAAGCTGGTTTTTATCATCTTTATTGAAGTTTTGGCCTCTCATCAAACTGCTCAGTTTTCCAAAAACAAAGAATTGCTGGCTGATATGTTTTTTAAACTTAGAAACATAATATGTATTTTTTATTATTTATTTTATTTGTTTATTATTATTACTATTTTTTATCTATTCCTTTGCCCCAGTGAACCTTTTTACATGTCAGAGGGTGAGTAGCCCACTTGCCTAGCCCAAACATGATTGTGTATCTGACACAGTGGTCCCTTCAAGACCCTTTGCTCCATGGTTCATTCACCTCTCTGACTTCACTTCTGGGGAAAGTGATGAAAATGAGCTTAAAGGATGGAAATTTAAAAAAGAATGGAAGTTAACTCAAGTTAGCACTTTGATGTCTGCTGATATCCAGCTCAACAAAAAATTGAAGTTGTGCAGAATACAAATATACATAAGAAATTTCAAACAAAAGAAATTTCACAATAACACAAGGGGCTTTTAGACCCGCATGTTGACTGTTACAGGGTTGTGAAAAATAAATTTTGTTCAATATTACTATTGTCTTCTTTTGAAATCTGCAAGTTTTTCATTAAAATCCACAATACAGAACATCTATAGATTTGGTCAATATTTAAAGAATGTGACACCCATACATGTCCCATACATGTCATTTTCTTTGCAAAGTGTTGTTTTTTGGTGAGTTGCCATGGAAAGGCTGCAGTTTCTCTCTCTGAATTCTCTGATTCTGAAATTTGCCCTATAATACAGTTTCTTTAACTGGCACATCCAGTATTGTTGACCTGCCTATCTAGGTAGTGTGTCTCATTTACAGAAGTATATTCATTCTTCTTGTGTGCTTGCTTCTATGTCCTCAGGAATACTGAAGATCCAGATATGCAGTCTCAACAAGAAAATCAGTTCAGGCATTCATCCCCTAATGTACTGTGCTGCATATAAGCTAAAGATAGGCTGACAAATTGTTTTGTTTTGGGAAAAAAAATAAAAATCTTTGGTTTGCTTTAAGTTTCCTAACATTTCTGTTCATTTAGCTCTAGGATTTAACACTTTTGCATAGGGTTAGCTACATGGTTATATTAAAGTGCAGGAGTACTTAACATTTCACAGTAAGGGTCTCTGGATCAAGCCAGGCAAGATCATGAGGTTAGAGTCAAATAATGTACTTGTTATTCCCATCACCTCAGCCTGAGGTCTGAAGGCCTGGCTGCATGGAAACATTGCCAAGAGCCAAGGTAGTGTAAGGATTTGTCAAGTGCCCTGCTTGTATTTTGACCCTGGCGTAAATGTAAACTAACTTGTTCCTCACTGGATAACTGAGATACTTAAAGTGCTTTCGAAAAAGGTGATGATCTCACTGAATGACACCTATGCTCGTTATCATAACTACCTTCTATATATTTTAGAGGCAGATCTATTGTCCATTGAATAAACCGGAGGATTTTTATTGGCCTGGTAAGCTCTGGTTCAGGTCACAGATGGAATAACCCCAGAAAAAAGTAGGCTCTGATCACCTGGAATAACTCAGAATATATCAGTTCTCCTAAGAAATATTTAAGAGAAAGTTAGGTGCTTTTATCCCAGCAACCCTGCAAAAACATAACTGCAAACAACTTCATTGTTTTATACATTATCCCTAATGATTTCTCATCTGACGTAAGTTGGTATGGTTGTATTGTCCTTGGAGGAGCTATTCTAGTGCTATGAGTTGGGCCCATGAAATCACAAACACACAGTAAAATTGAGGACTGTAAACAGTTGAGTTAGGGGACAGAAATTTAGTCCCAATCAAGGCATTTTACTCTACACCTTGTAACAAAAAATAACTAATGATATGCATGCATGCAATAAAGGATTGAATTATATGTTCTTCTCATGATCCAAGGGCACAGCTTGTTCAGCTCATCTGGACTTATTCGCCCCTTGGATTTTGGCCAAACTCTTTTCAGCAGACTATGGCTTCCAAAACAAACATGCTTTTGGGTTGAGCTGGATGCAGAGGTTGGCTGCAGAGAAAAAAAGAACTCTCTGCTTGTGGCTGCATACTTAGTTGTTTGTTTTTAGGATTTTTTTTTTTTTCCAGTGACAGCTATTTCATCAGTCAGGATTGGTCACTGCAATTAAATGTACATCCAGTTTACATTATGTGTAATAAACCTATAGATTCCCACACTGTTTGTCTTATCCTCAGTCTCTTCCTCAGTTACCCAACAACTAGAAGAGATTCTTGTTTCTTCCTTCAGTCTTGCATTATGGCAAGGAAACCAAATATCCTCTTTGCTTCTGCTGAGTCATTTGTGACTCTAAACCTGAGGCACAAGAGTTCGCACTTGGGTCATTTTCCCAAAGAACAAAGTCCTTCTTAGTTAAATACCTGGGACATAATTCTGTCCTTCTTTGATTAAACTGATGCAGAACATTCAGCAAATGACATAAGAAAAAGTAGGGGTGGGGGTGTGTAGAGAATATATATATATATATATATATATATATATATACATGTATATATATATATATAAAAAAAAGGAAATGCAAAAGAGATTTGAGGCTGTTTTTTTATTTTTTATTTTTTCCTTTTATGAGCATAGCTTGTTACATGGTCATTACTGACCAGCATTCTTGAGTCACTGAAAGATTATGGCCTGCAAATTTCTGTCAAAGATCCTCTGCTTTCCTTAGCAACGGTGGGAGCAGAGCAGAGCATTGCTAACCCTCATGGGGACTGGATTGTTTCACAACAGTTTAATTTCTCTTTGCAAATTGCCTTATGAAATCCAGACACTAACCTCACCCCATTGTCATGCTCCTGCACTGAACTGTATTAAATGAAGGTCTGGTGATTCCCTTGAGAGGCTGGAGGGGGAATCCCCAGTTTATAGACTCTCTGCCTTTACCAGCCCATACCCTCTGAGACTCCTTAGTTTAAGCAAGACTATCAACCCAACGATTAAAAAAAAACAATGGCATATTGGGTTGCATTCGAAAAAGCATAACCAACAGATTGAAGGAAGTGTTTATTTCCCTTTTGTAAGGCCACATCTGAAACAGTGTCTGATTTGGGGCTCCACATTGCAAGAGAGATGTTAACAGATGGGAGCACATACAGTAAAGATCCACTAAAATTTATGTGGACTGGAGAATGATACACAAGGACAGGCTGTTAGAGCTGGATTAGTTTGGCCTGGAGAAGGCAAAGGGTAAAATCTAGTTGGAGTTTCAGTACTTGAGTGGCAATATACAGAAGACAGAAATAATATTGTTGTTATGTGAAAAATAGATGGCTGAGGTAGTTGTCACACAACATTTAGATCTCCCAAAGGCTAGTCCAGAATCCTATAAACCTTTCCCTGCTGCCTCTTCAACTACACATCTCCATGTCAGACCTTTTCCCAGAGTTGTCTTTCTCCTCCATTTTTGGAACCAGAAATGCAATTTGTACAGAGTTGCGAAAATTCATGGTAATCTCTCTAATACTGCTAATTTACAGAGAAACATTGTTCTTTATAATGATGGTGATGTATCTCAGTCCAGCTTTTACATTTGTGTCTCATATGTCTGTGCATGTGTGTGGAACAGAATATCTGGAAAATGCTTTTTCTGTTGTGTGAAACACTGGATACTTTGCCAAATGCATCATCAGAAGATACTAAGACAGAAATTTATTTTCTCTGAAGCATCTGGCATAGAATCCTGCTAGGACACAACCACCAGTTTAAAAGAACAAAGCTCATCTCTTTCGGTGGATCACTCACTAGAAGTCACTGTGGTAAACAAGTGTCAGGGACCAGTGTGGGCTGGGTCTGCTCTCTAGGGGAAGAGGATCTGAGAGCTGAGAGGAAAAAATAAATAAAATAAAATAAAATAAAATAAAATAAAATAAAATAAAATAAAATAAAATAAAATAAAATAAAATAAAATAAAATAATCAGAGGCATAGCAAATCAATCACCTCACCAGCCAGCAGCTGTCCCACAATACCCAAACTGGGGCATAGAGCAGACCCAGAGATAGTGGCCAGGCCCAGACAAGAGCCCGGATCACAAGACAACATCATGGTGACAAGAAAGGTCTAGGACCTAGACCTGATCTTCCCATCAGAATCAGGTCCAGTGAAAGCCAGGCAGGTCCATGTGGTGACAGAGCTGTGTTAAAGCCAGGTTGGGAAATCAGACTGGGGTAAAGATCAGTGGGTTCCACGACAGAGCCGAACATGAGCACTCTGCTGAGGCAGCTCAGACATGCAGTGTGTTGATGCTTGTCTCTCATCCTGAGCTCTGCTGTTGTGACTAGGTAGGAGATGAAGACTGATTCTGCTGACCTCACCAGGCAGCAGGACCATTGAGTGGGCAGTCCTAACCTAGTTCTGAAAAGATAGGCCCAGAATCATAGAACCATTCAGGTTGGAAAGCACCTCTGTCATGTAGTGCAACTTTTAATCTAGTAGTGAAAAGTCCACCACTAAATCATGTTACTAAGTTCTACATCTACATATTTTTTGAAGATCTCCAGGGGTGGTGACTCAGTCATTTCCCTGGGCAGCATGTTCCAATGCCGCACAACCCTTTCAGTGAAGACATTTCTCCTAATATCCAACCTAAACCTCCCCTGGCACAATGGGAGGCCATTTTGTCTTGTCCTATCACTTACTGCTTGGGAGAAGAGCCTGATCCCCACCTTGCTACACTCTTCTTTAAGATAATTATAAAGTGCAATAAGTCTCCCCTGAGCCTCTATCATTTATTCTAGATCATTGCTAAAGATATTGAAGAGGACTGGCCCCAGTACTGAGCCCAGGGGGACACCACTAGTGACCAGCCTCCAACTGGATTTAACTCCATTCACCAAGACTCTTTGGGCCTGGCTACCCAGCCAGTTTTTAACCCAACAAAGCGTACACACACCCAAGCCTTGACCTGCCAGCTTCTTTAGGAGAATGCTATGGGAAATGATGTCAAAAGCCTTACTGAAGTCTAAGTAGACCACAGCAATAGTTTTTCCCTCATCCTGGCACCCTGTGTGTGTTCTGTTGTCAGGAACATTTGCAAGGCTGAGTTTAGCTGACCTACAGCAGACTCGAGGAATCCTGCTGCCTGTGCAGGACTTTCTTGATCTGTGAGAAACGGTCTAGCTCTCACCTTTGCTTTGGTTTCTCATTGTGGTTCCTAAAAGACAGGCTCTTCTGAACAGCTAGAGACTCTGAGACTCCCTTGATTTGAGTCTCCCGACTTGCACCAAGATTAAGTGAGAAGGAAAAGAGGACCAGGAAGCAACTAGGCAGGTCCCATGGGATTTCAAGATTGCATTCCAACCTCTTATCCTGCTCCTAGGATGAGTGCTGGGATCCTGTGCAGAAACTCACAGAGGCTGTACTGTAGGCTTAGATTAAGTACACCAGGCAAGCCTGAACCTGCTTCCTACCTTGATTATAGCAGCATAGATAAGCTCAGGTAAGAGAGTTCATCCTGGCCCTTTCCTCTCAGACTGTCACAGACTCACAGAATCACACAATGGCTGAGGTTGGCAGGGACCCCTGAAGTTCAGCTGGGCCAACTCCTGCTCAAGTAGTCAGCTAGAGCAGGGTGCACAGGACCATGTCCTGGTAGCTTTTGAAAATCTCCAAGGGGAGAAATTCCACAACCTCTCTGAGGAAGTTGCAATAGCCTTTCACTTCCTATTGGATTCACTTTTAAAACAAGAACAGCCAAAACAAAACAAAAAGTGTAAGCACTAAAATATCTCACGTATCTATGGTTTAAACTTGGTGGGATATTTTTATTTTTGGACAACAGAGAAAAATATAAAACTATTAAATGAACTTTTTTTTTTTTTCTTTTTTCTTTTTTTTTTTTTTTTCTGCCATTAACTTTCTTAATCTGAAAAAAAAATACCTGTAAATTTTTGAAAATGTTTTCAGGTATCATCTTTCCACTCATGTGTTCTAAGGAAAGTAAATATCTTATTGGAAAGTTTAAATTAAAAGTCTATTTTTATTCCTTGAGCAAAAGATCTGGTTACACATTTTTGTGAAACTCTACAGTATGAAACTATAGTATGAAACTCTACTGGACTCTATAGTGTGAAACTACAGTACCTGCCACTATTCTAGGAAAAAAAAACTGGGCTGGCTCAGTAGTTGGTAGAGAAGTGGCTAACTTGTCAATGATATTAGATATTTTACTGGCAAGCTAAATCTCTGCTTGGTATATTTCTTAACAGCATACTTCAAAATAATTGTTTCTAAGTGTGTGAGTGACCCCTCCGTTTTTTTTTTTTTTTTGTTTTTTTTTTTTTGTTTGTTTGTTTGTTTGTTTGTTTTTTTCTCCTCAAGTTGTCGTTTCTGCAGGTGGCACACTGCCCCCTGGCAGTCAGAGCACCAACATCTTCCCTGGGGTTCCTCGTGATGCAAAGAGTATCTCTGGTAGCAGATGGACATTGTATCAACTGTGAACACTTATGGCCCCACAGCACTATGTAAAATAATGTGCTCAGTGAGATAATGTAAGGAAATGTTTTCTTAATATGCTTTCAAATTTCTGCTTTCAATATAATTTGGGAAACGATGATATATTATTGTGCTTTTGTCCTGAAGGTGCTCCATGCTGCTAAACGGTATTTCCTGTCACAGGTGTCTTCTGGGACAGCAGGGGTGTACAATCAACCTTGTCATTTTGTCTTTTAAACTGTACCTTCTGGCATTGCTTTTGATGTGTAAGATCAGGTTTCACATTTGCAAAAACCTTGGTAAATCATCATGTTAGAAAAAAATGAGGAAAAGTAGTTTTCATGACAAATTTACATGTCTTGTGTTATGAAAAGTCATTAATCAATAAGATACCTGAATCCCAAATACCGTGTTTAGTTGCATCCCAGTTAAAATTTTGACTTTCCTGTACATGGGTGCAACTGATGTTGATACGCTGAAGGCCAGTCCAGGAGGTCTTAGCTTCCTTTTCTCCTTGTGTCCAGGCTTGTGTCCAGGCTTGTGTCCAGAACCTACATGTATGTCTAGTCTTTGACATCTCACTGCTAAATAACAGAATAGCCACCAGAGGGCAATAATAATAACCGCCAATAAAAAAAATGCAGTAATCAGCCTCAGGAGGTCAGACTTTCTGCCTGTCTCCATAGGTGTTACATGACACACATATATTACAACAGCACTGCTGCTGCTATTTTCGCTGAAAGTGATTTGGAGGTGTGCTGAAGCCAGGCAGTTGATGTACCTGTGTCCTCCTCTAAATCTTGTGTACCTACAACTGAGGTAACTTTGCATCCCTGAATTTTTTTATCTTCAGGGGACTGAAGCCTTCAGACGATTTCTGCAGCAAAGTGTGTTGGTAAGAATGAGTTCCAGTAGGAAACTAGAAACAGTTCTTGATGCACAGGCCAGATGTAGCTTGTGGCAAGAACTGATAGGGAGATGCTGCTAGCCCTGAGTGTGGCTTCCAGCAAAGCGTGAGCAGCACTGATGACCCCTTTGAGACATTTCTCTATGATTGAACCCTGTAGATGTGCTATCCAGAGGCTAATGAATAATGAGGCTATCACACAGGCTGTTGGAGGTGGTGGATGGAGGGGACTCTTCCTGATGAACCCTCCTCTAGCTTTGAAGTTGGTCTTGCTTTGAGCTAGAGGTTGAGTGGAGTCCTCTAGCAGTTCCTTCCAGTTTAAATATCTCTGATTCAATGACCAGGATGTTTCCAGGGCAACACCTATATAAACCTTAACTTTCATAGAGTAGGAAATATTTCCTGCTCTTTCATATATATTTACATCTATCTGTTTACTTTTAGATATCGCTACCATGGTTGAGCAAATTTTGCTGGCTTCAGGAAGGTGCAGTGCTCTCTGTTCTCACCTGTGCTGCTCAGTTTGAACTTCTGTCAGTCAGGAACTACTGACAACACAGGGTCATGAAGCTAATGAAAACAGCACCTGTTGCCTCATATAGAGGGTGGGACATCAGAGAAGACAAAGTCCAAATAAATGAACAGATTATGGGCCTCTACCAGTGGCTTCAGGCCAGGGGACACTGAAGGCAGTGTGACTTGACAGAAAGGGAGAGAGAAAAGACATACTGGGAAACTGTTCTGCCTGCAGAAAAAGACATTTCAGATAAGCAGTCATATTTTCAGTGAGAGGTCAAAGAAAAAGAATTGGAGGGAAGAAGAGGCTGGTGGGCCAGGATTAGCGCAAGAAGCTCAGAGAGGCACCCTTTATAAGCCATTTGATTAATTTTTCTGTTTAAATTACATTTGTCCTTCTCTGTTAAAACGTCTTCTTCCCTGACAAACATTCAGTGTCATAGGTGTACCCATAGGAACAGATACACAAAGACATTTCAAATTATCTGGAGAAGGAAGAAAATTATGTAAGTGGAGTAAAAAGCAGCTTTTTTTTCTGCAAAAAATTCCCTGTGGATTTTTTGGCACCTGAGCTGACAGCACACAAGGATATGGGACCACCAAACCCATCTCTGCCTCCCAGGGCACCAAGGCACTCATCTAGGTGTTTCTAACCAGCTTCACATTTCAAAAGGTAAACTGTGATACAGGAGTGGAAACTAGCCTATTTATGAGGTGCTGTCTCATGAGCTGGCCGTATGTAGCTCTTTCCTAGCCTCTGCAGGTGAACTCCTTACCAGGTCATTGAAGTTTTTGTTTTGCTGGGGCTAGGTTGGTTTGTCCTTTTGTTTTCAGTCACTTCATGTCAGCTTTGTAGATTTGTCTGTTCCAAATTCTGCCTACAGCAACTGGCATTCAGAGCTGTTAACAAGGCACTACTGTAGCAGACAGAAGTGTTGCTTAATCCACCTGTGAAATGTAGTCCTCCCACAGGTGAAATTCAGCACATGCACTAAGCAACAATATGCAAGAAATTTATGACTATTTGTATGCAAAGGGATCTATTGCAGGGGAGTTTATGCAGCCAAAATACAAATGCAGGAATACCATTTAGTGAGAGTGTTGGTGCTGAACCTTGAAGACTTGGCCACTGTGTGATACCTTCAGTGGTCTTCTGTGATGGAGTGACTGCCTCAGATAACAAGGGAAGACCAACTGATGTCATCTACATGGACTTCTGTAAGGCCTTTGACATGGTCCCACATAACATCCTCATCTCTAAATTGAAGAGAGATGGATTTGATGGGGGGACCATTCAGTGGATAAGGAATTGGTTGAAGGCTATACCCAGAGAGTGGTTGTCAATGGCTCTATGTCCAGGTGGAATTTGGTGATGAGCAGTATTCCGTCAGGGGTCTGCCCTGGGACCAGTACTGTTTAATATCTTCATCAGTGACACAGATGAAGGGATTGAGCGCACCCTCAGCAAGTTTGTAGACAACACCAAGCTGAGCGGTGTAGTTGATACAACAGAAGGAAGGGATGCCATCCAAAGGGACCTGGACAAGCTTGAGAAGTGGGACCACGTGAACATTCAACAAGTCCAAGTGCAAGGTGCTGCACATGGATTGGGGCAATCCCAACAAGAGTACAAACTGGGAGAAGATCTCATTGTGGGCAGCCCTGCAGAGAAGGACTTGGTGGTTCTGGTGGACAAAAAGCTCAACATGAGCCAGCAGTGTGCACTTGCAGCCCAGAAAGCCAACTGTATCCTGGGTTGCATCAAGAGAGGAGTGGTCAGCAAGTCAAAGGAGGTGATTGTCATCCTCTGCTCTGCACTTGTGAGGCCCAACTTGGGAGTGCTGCATCCAGGGGGTCCCAGCACAAGAAGGATGTAGAGCTGCTAGAATGGGTCCAGAGGAGGGACACAAAGATGGTCAGAAAGCTGGGGCACCTCTGCTGTGAAGAAAGGTTGAGAGAGCTGGAGCTGTTCTGCCTGGAGAAGAGAAGGCTCCAGGATGACCACATTGCAGCATTTCGGTACTCAAAGAGGGCTTATAAAGAAGGTAGAGAGCAAAATTTTTTGATTGAACATTGACAGGACAAGGGAGAGTGGTTTTAAACTAAAAGAGGGAAGATTTATATTTGATGTTCAGAGGAAATTTTTCACTCAGAGAGTGGTGAGGCACTGAAACAGGTTGCCCAGAGAGGTTGTGTATGTCCCATCCCTGGAGGTGTTCAAGGCCAGGCTGGATGGGGCTTTGAGCAACCTGGTCTAGTGGGAGGTGTCCTTGCCCATAGCAGTGGGATTGGAACTAGATGATCTTTAAGGTCCTTCCAACCCAAACCATTCTGTGGTCCTATGATTCTATACCATGCAGGTTGAGGACTAAACAGTGCATTTGAACTAAAAAGTAGGCAGCAGATTCACAGCTATTGATTTCTAATATCTTAGTGCCAGTTCCCGGATTGGGAAATGTATGCAGTCATTTAACCAACTGAAAAGCTGATTAAATGACAACATGGGAAGGTAGGGAGGGAGAGTAATCTTAGCAAATAATTGAAATTTACCAAATCACTGAAACATGCCCCCAGTTTTGAGGGATACTGAGGCAAAAACCTTCAGAGGTGGCTACAGGAAGTTGCCCTCCCAAGTTAGTTCCAAGCAAGAAGTAAAAATAAATAAATAAATAAATAAATAAAAATTCTTTTTTATTTAATGAAGTAAAGGATATACTGAAGAGCTTTAACAACAAGAGAGTAACACTAGACCCTCCCTAGGAAAAAAAGCATAGGAATTTAGACAGGTGAATATGATAGCTCATCTTTAGACAGATTAGAGTTTTATTTTCCTTCTCTTCTGTGAAACTTCTCAACAAGAATTATTTTCTTATGCCTTTCCAGGGAAGAAGTCTGAGGAATACAAAATTTTAACACAATTTTAAGTATACAGATATGTTCTCTGGTTCTAGAGGTGAATTAAAACTGTGTGTTTTGTTTCTCTGTTTGAATATGGCAGCTCTGAAGCAAGGGGGAAAAAAAGAAACACACACACACAAACAAAAAACAAAACAAAGCAAATAAATAAAAATGACAACAACAACAAAACCCACAAATGATAAGAGGGATTTGGAGTCAAAACACTTCCAAAAATGTATAAAACTTTATTTTATGAATACATTAAACTATTGTGCGCAGCACATACATATAAAAATAGAAGCAATTTCACAAACAATTGATTGAAAAAGTTTTGTGTTCTTTTGCAAATTTACAGTCTCAATTATGAGTCCATATTGAGTCAGAATATGAGGTATATTTTTGTGACAAAAAATAATCTGAGAACTTTGGCACCATTTTACTGTGCAAATAAAATTTTGGAATTGCAATAGGTAGTGAGGTATACATAAATTACTCTGCTTTTCCACTGTGTATGAATGTCCATATTTCTGCCTGTTTATGGAAAAATGGATTATTTAAGAACATGATGCAGTGGCAGTAAAGGCTATTTTCTAACAGAGGTGGATTAAGTCTTAAATTATCATGGACTTTGCCTATGGAGGAAGAAACTTCAAAAATAGGTTTCAGGTCATTGGGAGAATATCATTTGCAAAATCTAAGCCACAAAGGCCCATGCGGTGAATTCATAGCAATACTTTCAAAGTTTGCAGCTCATTTCATGGCTTTGTGCTAATGCAGAATGAGATGACATATGCTTTGAAAGGGACCACCAAAAAAAAATGTCAAAAATTGGTTTCTTAGCTCTGACTTGGGAAATTGTTTTATTTCATGCGTTTGTCTTTACATAGTCACATATCCATGGAACTGTTCTTTTCAAGATGGCCTTGCTTGAGAGTTTGCCAGATCATGCCCATATTCTCTCTATAACTTCCATATGATGCAAATTCAGCTTATGATTTTTTTTCTTCTGTACCAGCTCAATAAACTTATCCTGAAGTGTCTAAAGTGAGTGGTGGTCTTTCTAAGCCCTCCTTCTTCCATGAAAATGACAACAGAGGAAGGAGGTGGAATTTAGCTAATCGAGCAAGAGGAAGAACAGGGTCCGGCTTTTTTCGAGTCTGTGTAACTTCTTGAATTCTACCACAGTGAATTCTACTATTGTGGCCTGCCCCTAGACTGCTTGCACATGCACAGCAATGTGTCAGCACACACCTTAACTCCTCTAGTGAAAGTAGACAAGCATTCACTGAAGAAGAACCTCTGTCAAAGTTGCATTCAACCAACCTAAAACTGCACAATGCTGCGGTACTGCACTAGTTGTGCTGGAGGGGCTTCCTGCCAGTTACCACACCTGACAATGTCATTGTTCATTTTTGTATTAATCATGGCTCCTGGCACTGCAGAAATGTTTATGTTTTCAGTGTTGACTTCAGTGTTGATCTGGCTGGCATTGATATGTAATATGGACAAAGCAGTGGTGTAAAGAGTAACTCAGCAGAGTGAATGGTGGGAATTTCCAAATGCCGACCAAAACTGCATCCATGGGGGTCTGCAGTTCTTAAGAACAAGTTCAGCTCAGCTTGCTGCATCGAAACAGACTTCTTGTGACCTGGTCTATGGTTTTCTTGTTGTTGACCAGTATGCGTAAAATGGAGTAAGTGAGTCTGATTCTCATCTTTTTATACCAGTTATCCCATTACTTATCAGTACCGCCAACAACAAATTAATTTAATCTATGTTGGTTTAAGAGGGAACAGACTTCATTCTAACCTAATGACACTGGTGTAAGCTGTAATCAGAAACAAACGTGTCAGCATTCAAACTATGATTTCTTCTATGTCCATGCACTCTTCCACCCTTCTTCAAATTTCGTTTCAAAAGACAATTAGGAATATAACACAAGAATACAGATTGTCAGCTAATGTATTTCAACACAGCTGTGGTCTGCCTATCAGCACTATTAGGGACTCTATGTCAATGTAACTGTCTGATATCAACCGAACTTTGCTTTGGGGCAATCTCCCCACTCAAAACATCCTACTTTTTCTCTTAAAATGCATTTTTTTCCCAAAGTAAACTGCTGCACACATTGTAGATGAACAACGGGTGCCAACTTGGCTTCTTTCTACATACTGCAAGACCAGAAAATTAAGAGTAACTCCTATCCTTTGCCATATCCAAAATGTCCCCTTAGTGTAATGTAAGCAATGTTCCATTCTTTTTACTCTTCCTTTACATTGTGATCACCACTTACATTTAAGAAAAATAAATTCAAGTATAAATTACACAAAAGTAGTGGAAAACTGTATTATGTCCAGAAAACAATTGTCTTGACAATAAGTCAGAAAGTATGGCTGCAGATGCACCCTTGTAGGCACACTCTTTGGGCCAAATCTTCTGCAGCTATAAACTGATAGTCCAGTTTGGCTGCTTTACTCCATCTGAGGATCTGGCCCTGAACAGTGTTTTTCTTACATGTCAGAAGGCTCAAATTCATTATGAATAGACACCCCCTGCAAATAGAATGGCATGTCAAGGCTGGACATAGTCACATTTTGGCTGCACATGGGAGATTATCTTGCACTCAGATGTTCACTTCTGCAGCAGCACAGTCCATCTATGCTGAAAATGCTCATGCTCTGACATTGCATTGAATCTAGTTTCAAATTTAGGAGCACGCCATCAATGCAGGAATCCCAAGGCTTCTGGTAACTGACATTTATAGTGACTATTGACTTTGGACCTCTTAAAATACTCTTTCAAAGGCACAGAGAATTGTGATATGGAAAAAAGATTGTCAAAATAGTAAGGCAAGGTTATGCACCATTTGTATGGTTTCTAGGAGAGATCTGGAGAATATTTCATATAGCTTGCCATGATGTCTTTGAATGTGATGCTTTGCAATTGACAGAAATTCTAATTATAGTTAAAATTCCTCTGCACCAACCTGGGAAGGTGTGCTTACATAAATTCCTTCTTCCTCTGTACATGGTACCTCAGTGAGGTGTCATAGAAAAGAACCAAATATACTTAAAGCAGTAAATAGAATTGAATTCAAAACAGAGACATTTTCTACAATAACCATTAGATGGAAGCTTTCATGAATTCCATACATCTTATATTATATAATTAAATAATGCATCCGACAGACCAGTTTCAGTTCTTAGAGGTAAATATGCTTCAGCTAAAACTGAATACGTTGCTGTTAAATATTTATAATTGTATGTGTGTATGCATATCAGAGCACCTGGGCATCTAGAGACTGGGATGACTGATGCATTAAAAGTATGTAACTACTTAGATGCACAAACACACATACCATGTCTCTCTATATATTTATATTAAAGATATACATTTCTATATTAGAGGTAGGTCTAAACTTAAGTAGCTCACAAAATGCCACGTGGGTGGCATTCAACATCCTAATCTCACAATGCATTTTGTATTTGGGACCCATCTCTGATACACCCCATGGCCCTTCCTGAGGGAAATCGATTGTAGGTCTTAATTTTGCCAAAAAGCCCATGTGAAGAGGACCTGCAGAATCCCTTCAGAGAAAGAGGGACTCTGGGGGTAGGCAATTTGCTTGTGTGGAAACAGTTGCGGAATGGGCACCATCATGGTCAAAATAGTCTGAGGACTTCACAAGACAAGACACAAGTGTACATGTGTAGGAGGGGAGGTGCAGACAGATATTCAGATGGAGTAAACTGCTCAAAGTTCTGGTGAAGCAAAGTCATCTGATGATTTGGCCCATGATATGTAAACAGCTCACCATGTAGGGTTTTTATCTGAGGTAATTAATATTAACTAGTAAATAATAAATGGTTGATTAGATATTTATCACAGCCATTCTACATCTTCCTAATATTTTTTATCTTTGCACTTCAACTTGCATTTTTCTCTGTTCAGCACCAAAGGAGGCACACAGCCATGTAAAATTTGTACAGAGTAGAAGAGAAGCAGCATAATATTGCATATGCTATATGATGAACCTAGTACAAATAATTTTATCCAAATATACACATATAGATTACTTTTTTCAATGAACAGTATAAATACTTTACCTGGGAGATTATTCCCATGTGCAAAATGAAAGAGTTTTTCCTGGGATTAAGTCTTCTGCTTTGTTCATGTTCATATTCTTGGTAAAAAGTGGGTCACTGTCATAGCTGGAGAAACTTTATTTCCTCTCTTCACTCTCCCGTGTTTGCTGAGTGCTATGTAAGCCCCGTGGTAAGCATTTGATTCATATGCATTGTAGTTATTGGGCAGCAAGGTTTCTTTGAATTTGCATTCGTCTTGGAAAACAGCCTATAGAATAGGAAGGGCCGGGGGGGGGAGGGGGGAGAGAGCAAAGCACTTGCAATAAGTATTTCAGGAAGACCCAAGTCACTTTTATTACTAGCATTTTTACTGAAGAAGAGCATGTTATAGTGTGCAACAGGTGGTGCCGTAGTGTCTGCATCCAACAATAAATCTCCCTCTGCAGTGCTAATTTGGTGTCAGATGAACTTAGATACCACCTGTCCAGATAATGAACTGTGGACTTCCTGTGACAGATCAAGTTAATTCATCATAAATCATGGATGTCACCATTTTCTTTGTAAGCAATAATTTGTCATCATCATGCCCTTTTGCCCAATTGATGTAGCTTTATTTCATACCTCCCCTCTGCAAGAGGTCCTGTCATTCATGAAATAATTATATGCTGCCTGTCAAAACATTCAGTTCTCTCACAAACAGCAGTGTTCAGGGAGAACAGGTTATTTGAATAAGGCATTTGAATAAAACCTTTGATTAGCACCAAACCTTCTTTTTTGTTACATCATTAGTGATGCTATATTTTGTTACATCATTACTCATGTTATATTTATCTGTTAGTGAGATATGATGTTCCAGCTTCTAAGCCAGGAAAACAGTTTTGGTTATCTTCATATGGTGTCACTTCAGTCCAAGGAAATAGAGTTATCTGGGAGAGAAGGTGACAGGATAAGCAGGATACAAATGCAGAGCACCACGGAAATCAAAAAAGAAAGCTGAATAATTCTCTGACATCAAATGTCTGGCATATGAGACACCACCAGTGCAATTCTACTGGAGCATCTTTGTAATAAAACAATTCAAAGTTTATAAGAGTTTAACTCAGAGCATTGCATTGTGCAAGGGAGAATGCACGTCTATTTCAGCATTTTAAAATGTCTTTGAAAATAAGCAAGATTGAATAGACACTGTAAAAAATAATCAAAAGGAGCCCTGGATTTCTTTAGAAAGAAATTTCTTTAGAAAGAAATCCAGGCTGAGCAAAACATTTGGGCTTCTGGCAATTCTAGGTACTTGAAATCAGACATGAGTGAACTAATATTCCAAGAGTGGAACCTTAAGATGCCCCATTACTATTATCTGTGTGAGCAGGAAACAGCCAGATTAGTAATGGCTACCAGTCCTTCACAACATTTGGTATTTTATTAAGCAGTGAAATGCTTTGTTTAAAAAAAAAAAAAAAAAAAAAAAAAAAAAAAAAAAAAAAAAAAGGTGAGTTCTGTCAGTACAATTCATTATTGTGAGATGAGCTGGTTTGCTTATTGCCCAGAGTCAGACTCTTTCAAATGAGCTTCCTGACAGGTGCCTTTTCTACTCCGTGTTGAGACTGAGGACACCTTGCTCAGGTCTCAGAGATTAAATTGCATTTAAAAAGCATAGCTAGCACTTTCTGGAGGAAGATGATTGTGATGATGTTTCAGTATGACTTGCATACCATTATTACTAGCTATTACTGTTTCTTCGTTCTTTGGGATTGATCCCACAAAACCGATCCTTAAAATAGCCCCAGTCACATATGTGGGCGTTGTAGGGTAGACTTCCTATTTATTCTCCATGCTGTGTTTGTTTTTAGTAGGGAGAGGCATGTTGTCATGATTTTACTAACAGCAGCTAGCACTGATATAGCTCTAATTCTCTCTCTCTTACATGCTTATGTATGCACATGATCACATACACACACTTTAGGTTCTAGCAGTTTTTCCAAAGCACACCCTTTCATTTTAAGTGTAATGAAGTGTTGGCATCAGTAGGATTCACTCTTACTACAACGTTTGCAGTGCTGAGCCCTTAGAAGAAGGTATCTAATTAATCTGTACTATTTGCAAAATGCATTAATTTTCCTGGGGTGCTTTCTGTACAGTGTTATTGGAAAGCTTTAAAATAACAGTCCACCAACAGACACAACACTTGTTGCACTGAATAACGCTGATGACTTCAGGCCGGGTACATTCCCTGTAATTGAAAGTCTGTTTTCTCTGCTTGAAAGTAGAGATTTTCAAGACAAAAAAATAAAACAAACAAAAAAACAAAACAGCAAAACTCAGGACCTTTTAAGTTTTTTTTTTAAATCTTGAATTATTTAATTTATTTTAATTATTAAAATTATTTGCACTTGTACTCACTGTTCCATACAGCTTCCCCTTGTTGTTCATTGCAATGAAGAGAGCACTTTTCACACCAAACAGGCTAACAACACCTCTCTCTACAGTGGATATTTCAAAGAGACCTAAAAAATAAGAAGTTAATAGAAACATTATCACAGAATTTGTAGCTAATCAAAGGCAAATCAGATATGACTACTTTAAAACCTTAATGAACATACCTTAATTTTTATTAGAACTATGTCCCTAGTTGGGCATAATAAAAGTACACAGAGAAAATGATGTTTTTTCTATATGCCAAAGGATCTTATAATAATTCTTCCAGAATCATATTCACATCATATAGAATCCTTTTGCTCTTGTATCTGTCAAATTCTCTTAGACTTTTTAATATGCAACTTATTTTTACATTACTGTTACTGTCTTCTATGAAAAAAATCAAGTCCAAAGGACTAAAGCTTTTCCTTTAATCTTATAGTTAAAGAACAACAGCCATAAGAGCAACTACACCAGGAACAGCAAGCCCCTTCCAGTACTGAGTGTCCCAAATGTAGGATTCCAAAATCATTCTTTGGCTCTGTGAGCTTGGTGACAACCTCCCAGATTCAAAAGGTAAATGAGAAGGTGAGGAGTGAGCAAATGCAGCAGAGAGAAAGTTTTCAACCTGTTTTGTCTTTTCTCATCTGTGCGGTAAAGCAAAGTAAAAATAAATTGTATCTAAATTTGTCTAAGCATTTGTGACATGTTTCAGCCTGTAGGTTTCTAATGTTTATTGATCCCAGAGACTTTTAAAAGGCAACAGATGTAGCACAGATTAACAATAACAAGTAATAACATTTGCATTCTATGAAGGGTAATTACTAGAGTTCACAGCAATTAAGTGACATCTATTTCATTTCTGGATGCAACTCACTGTATTGGTTTTCATTGTGAACTCCGCTTATCCTTCCGTCTGGGAGGATTTGAAGGTGAAACCCGATGCCCACGTTGCAATAAAGCCTCCGCTGCCTCTTGATTCCTAGCAAATAGTCACTCTCCCAGTTCACATCTGACTTCTCCCCTGACATCCCAGCAATGGACCTGGACAACAGAGATTGCCATCCTCTTTCCAGCAATGTGCCATTAGTTCTGCTTACAACTGGATATGTTGAAGCAATCCCAGCTAAAAAAAACAGGAGAATGAAAGCAGACAACGTCCGATGAATGCTGGCTTTGGAGAACATAGTGATGAGAAGTCTTTGTGCAGTGGTCATCCGGTTCACCTCCTGGGCACGTGGTCAGAATTAATGGCCCTAAAAATACCGCCCTTCTTGTTTTTCTCCCTTCAGCATGGTGGCAGAAGCTTATTTTTGGAAAGCAAATAGAGATTGCTGACATGAAACTAAAGCCTGAGAGCAGTTGAGTTGGAAGCAGAGGCAGGCCAACAGGACTCAAACTGGTGGGGACCATGTTTTGGAGGTCCTGCTCTCTGGTGGGCAGCCTCGGTTGTATTTGATTGACCCATCTTTATAGTGCAGAGGCTGTCCCTCCCCACATCATCACTCTGACATCAACAGCTTGCCAGAGGTAAGCTTGCCATGGCTGTAACACTAACCTGCCGTCCTCCCAGGCTGGCTGGGGTTTGATGAGTGCTGTCATCCAAGACCAGAGGCAGGAGTGAGGTTTCATTGGCTGCGCAAAGCAAAGGAATCAAATTGGTTGGGCAGTCAGAGGCCTCGCAGGCAGCTTCCTTATTTAGAGAAGAAGGTGTAAAAACAGTCATGGACCTCATCAGAGAGCAATGAAAACTGTGCAGTCACTTCCTTAGCTGCATGATCGCTGGGTGTATATCAGGGTAGCTCAGCATTTGGGGAGAATTGGCTTGAAGTGGCTGTTTCTCTTTTAGTGCATGCCCAGCAAATCCAGGGCACCTCTTACGATAGCGGCCCATGCGCTAACAGCTTTTCTGTGCCTCTAAAAGGAGTGTTCCTGGTCTGTTAACACAGAGGTAAGCCATGTGAAAGGTGGGGCTTGTTCCTACCGTTTATACTCAAACATGCTTCTGCTGTTTGCAGTTGCAGTTCTGCTAAGCTAGGCATGCAGGCACAAGCATTGAGCTTGCTGTTGCTGGTACCAAGGGGACATTGCTAATGTTCTTAAGTGTTTGTGGTTTTCACTGAGGTGACTGCCAAGTGATCCCATTTATATGGGAAGGACATGTCTTAATACAGTGAACAAACCTGGGATCTGTGCTGCTCTAGAATACATTTGCAGGTGTGCAATTGTATTTGCAAGACAAAGGCTTTGGCAATGCATTAAAGAGAGAGGGAAATGGCCACTCCTCCCTACCTTTTCACTGTCTCTTTTCCTCAAGCCCAAGTGCTCCTTTACTTTTATTATTTACTTTTGTAAATGACAAGCATCTTCATTTTCCTCTTCTTCCTCAGACTGCCTTACTTATTTCCCCTCATTTTGCACTATTGTTGTTTTCTTCTTTTCTTTCTTCTTTCAAGTCTAGCACATCAGTTTTTTATCTTAATTAGTTTCATGGAGCTTATTAATACACCAGGTGGTGGAAAATGGCTGAGATATCTGCAAATATTTTTGCCAATATGCCTGGCAGCTTTTCACAGCACAGAACTTGTGTTGTCCGTGTCATTTGAGATGCCTGCACGCTAGTAAGGAGAGTACCTGGAAGCGCAGTGGAACTGAGCACATCAGACATGACATACAGTTTCACATTCACAGGGCTGTAATATGAGGCCATGGACACAGCAAACACTCAAGCAGAGGCACTGTGAGCGATGGGGAGGAGATGGTAGCCTTGAAGCAGGTGAGCAGATAGATTCAGTGACGTGTGAAATACTGATTACTCTCTTGAGAGGAGCTCAGCTATAAAAAGACTGGGAATCACTGGACTAGTACCCCAGCTTGTGCCAGGTGGCATTTCAGAAGCTCTATGTCTTGGTCAAAGCAACATTCAGGGTATCTTCTGCCTTTTGTTCATGATGAATTTTTTTTTTATCAATTTCTCTGCTGCTGTCTACTTTATCTCATGATTTTCCGCAGTGTGAACTGCATATATAATTTTTAGCAATTACCTGCATTTTTCACCCTCTCGGCACAGCTGCAGTGTCTCTGTGGGAGGCCAGTGCTGACAGGAAAAAAGGCTCATAGTTATAGGGATGTTATAGGGATGAAGCACCGACTTCCTAGGTTGTTTTGTAGTGCAGTCTGAAGTCCTGCTCATTCCCAATGCATGTGACTCCAAGAGAAAAGCTGAATCTCTCAGAACCATCCCTGTCTCTAAAATAAGCATTGTAATATTCACTTCCCAAGTGTAGTTTTCTTCTCCCTAATAAATGTTTGAAGTGTAATTTTGCAGTTTGCTTGTGATCAGTGTCCTAAGAGGAAAAGCAGAATACAGCTGTCAATCATCAGGCAAAACAGCAGTTGGTGGTTTCACGGGTTGAGGGAGAAGGATGCAGAGCTGGCTTTCCATCGCCAGCTTTCAGTCACTTTTGACTTATTTGTCAGTTTTCTCACAGCAGGGCCAAGACATGGGCTAAAACAGCTTCTCTAATTTTTCCTGGCATATCTGCTACTGCCACTTTTGCTTGATCTGGAAACTAAAACAATAGCTAAAAATTGACACTTCACTGGGATGTCTGACAGTCCTCAGAGACAGAGTTTTGGTACCCAGCCTAAGACCAAATAGTGAATGGTGTGCAGCTGAGAGATGAGATGTATACTATAGTCTTGTAGTACTTGGCAGTTCTGCATCAGAGCTGAAATGAGTCTTGAACCACCTCTCAGTCTGATCATAGCCAGCAGGTTGCTGAGTTTTGGTGTATTGGGAAAGGTGTCTGAAGACAAACTTTTGTGTAAGTTCTAGAGTTTCTGATTCAAATAATCCTTTTCTCCTTTACAATGTATTTTGTTGGGTTAAACTTTTCTTGGCCTGTGAATTAACTGTCTCCAGAAAATTGACTGAAATCTTTTTGATTTTTCAGATAGCACGTTGTTCTGGCATCATGTGTCCTGCAGAATTTTCAAGGTGTCAAGGGAGGTAGCAGTAAAAAAATATAAAATAGAAATTTACAGTAAAATAAATCCCATGAACTCCATAATGGTAAAAATTTATCTCAGCAATCAACCTCTTCTTACTCAAAGTCGTAAGACCCAGGATGATGGGGGTTACCACCTAATTAAAGTAACAGGTTTTCATTGTCAGTATTTCAGTGCAATATTAAAATAAGGCCCCTCTGGAACACAGCAGTACAGATCCACTTTCAGATAGTCTAGGAAAAGCCAGGCAGCTGAGCAGTAACGTGATACAGATTCAGAGCAAGTCTTTCAAAAATGCACGATGACCTAGGCTCCAGGGTTCCATTTTCAAATCTCTTAAAAGTCTCTCCCTATTTTAAGGCACGGAAGGAGCCGTCCCTCGTTCGGAAGCAGAGTCAGACTAAAATTGTTCACCTTGCCTGTGCTGAAGATCCAGGCTGGTGGTGGAACAGAGGAGGAAGGAGATTGCTGGGTCACAGATCGGACTGCTATGGCAGGGTATTGCAGGCTCTGGATATCTCACACAGGACTGTTAGCCCCAGTATGAACATAGAGCCCCATCAGACCATCTTCAGGCACAGGGGGTTTGCTGAAATGAGTTGGCCAGCATGGAGAGAATTGTAACAGAAATGCTATTATGAATGAAAGACATAAATCACAGAATGTGTGTATGAAAGCAAAACCAAAAGAAAATATAGCAAGGGTTATGAAAATGACTTTTATTGATACCCAAGGACCCAGCTAACAAAAATAAAACTGGTAAACACTGGGTGTGTTGCTGACATTAAGATCAGACAGCCCACATTGGATAGGGCTACAGCACATGTGACTAATCAATAGAAGACCAGAATGCTGGTGGCAAGACAATGACAAAGAGGGCTATAGCACGCTGCATTTCTTCCCGTTATCCCACTGGGAAGGCAGATGTGTAGCCATTTATACCCAGAGTGAGTAAGCAAGAAAATAGACAGCAGCCTTGCATAAGACACTTAGAGGCTGAAGCAAACAAGCTTCTGAAACAAAAGTATCACCTTGTTACAGCTACTGACTTCTGAAGCATGTAAAAGGCATATTCAAAAACCAGTTTATCATCACCAGTCAAAGTGAAACCAAGACATAGACTGAGGATGTAACAGCTAGCCTCCCTCATCTTCCATGTCACAAGCAGTGATCCTGGCCAGGACACTTGGACACATATGTCTTGGTGCATGTGAACATGTGGGTAGGAGAAAACTTAGAGATTTGTTTATAATAAATATCATCTTCCCATTCCACCACAAGGCCTCTCATTGAGGTTTTACATGCTACTTTCCTACAGACAGGTACAAATGACAGAACACCTTCCTGGCATTTTTTTCCGAGAAAGTAGAGGAAAAGATCCACTCCCAAAGGAAGCCATAGAAGAGTCAGGAATATATAAGTATTATAACTTACTGGGAAAATTTTGGTTTACAGATCATTCAAGATAAATT
Source organism: Aythya ferina (assembly GCF_964211825.1). Lineage (NCBI taxonomy): Eukaryota > Metazoa > Chordata > Aves > Anseriformes > Anatidae > Aythya > Aythya ferina. The sequence goes on along the minus strand of NC_140296.1, from coordinate 127,571,635 downwards.
CATATTCATAATCCAAAGAGGGCATGTCAAACATAGATATGCCAAGCCGATTAGTCTTTTTCTCCCAAGGCATTAGCACAGAAGTTAGTTCATAGGGACACAGAGTAACTTTGCTGTGTTTGCACACAGACAGAATTATGGGCAAATCTTGCTCTTTATGACATGAACACAAATTCCTTCTTGCAACAGAGTTGTTCTTCATGTACCATGATGTAACTTGCACCTTACCTTTATAGTTTTCCACACAAGAGCTGTCCTAGGCTTATCCTAGTTTAAAGCTTGGCATGGAAACCCAGAGCCTGGAAGACTTCTGGGAAAAGAAATTGTATTTCAACTTCTCCTCTGTTCTAGGGGCTGTGAGGAGAAGGTAGCCCACATAGGCTGCAGATGTGGTTGGTGTTGAGTAGGAAATGGAGTGGCCAAAGCAGCTGGTGATTGCACTGGCTCCCCAGTAGACCTCTTGCTGGTACAGCTTGGAGGACACTTGAAGATTTGTGACTGCTCTCTGGAAGCACAGGAAAAGACTTCTGTGATGCAGAGTTGTCAGTAAGAGATGTATTTTTGTGCAGCTGGCCTGGTTCTTCTCTACATTCCTGGGCACAATAAAATCCCACCAACAGCTTTGAGGTGGCTAAATCTGCCTCGCCATATCTTATAGAGATTGAAATGTCTTTCAGAAGACAGACCAGTGAATCTATGGTGAACCTTTTGCTTCCCAAGCCAGTGCTCTGCACACCAACCCACTGCCTCTCTCATCACCTCCTCAGCTGTTCCCACTCTGCAAGTACAGGCAGTCCGAGGGCAAAATGCTGAGCTTAAAAAAGTGACAGCCACCAGCCCCCACAGAGATCTCTTCAGTGTTATTTATTAGAAGAGCAGAATGATGTGGGACATGTTTAATTTGGTTTTAGTTTATTACACCCAGGGTTTTATCATTACAGCAGGAACAAGGACAGTGCAGGGATAGGGACACTAAATGGACCATTCAGGTAGCATCATCAATAGGAAAGCAAAAATAACAATTTTTTATTGGTGGTAGTGTTGATGTTTTGTACAAGAGGCCAAGTGACAAAGTCTTTGGGCTATTCCTGACTGTGGAAGCCATTCAGATGATTTGAAGTAATCCAGTTTTGAAGGTTGAAGGCAATTTCTTCCACGTGCCAGGTAAATGTGTCTTCCTTGTTTTGTGTTCCATTAGTTCAGGTGAGGGCTTTCTCTTGCATGTCAATTCTGTATCTCTTGGTCTTGATCCCTCATGTTTTGGGGAAGAAATATGAATCATGGGGCCTTTGTGGGGCCATCTGAACTCTTTCCTGGTTTCTTGCAAGCTGGGCAACACTGAAGGTCTAAAGCTTGGAACCCAACTTTGATAATAGTTACAATTTGTTGCTGAATTTCACCAGGAAAGGAACCTGCCTTTGAGTTCTCCTGCTTTCTTCCCTTTTTTTCCATTGTCATTGCAGTGTTGTTGGGGGGAGAAAAGGTACTCACCACATCTGAGGATTTCAAAATCCTGTAAGAAATACAGGTGTGTAACCCTTGTCATGTTGGTCATTCACAGGGGAAGGCTGAATTAGTTAGAGTGAGTCCTGGAAGGGGTCAAAATCCAGGGCCTTGAAATGCAAGAGGAGGGCAGAAGAGAAACCCATTCTGGCAAGAGTTCCTGGGCCATTTTGGGTGAGCAACTGCTCTGTGTTCATATGTGGGTGTAAAGGTACCTACACTACAGTGAATCCATGTGCTCCAAGGGTCTAAGCTTGCAGTACATTCTGGGGGTGTCTAGTTAACACAGTCAAGGAGTACAGAAACAGCTCACCAGCCAGGAGGTGTCTTCTCCAGGGTGAGCTGAAGCCTTCTCAGGACTCCACTACCTTCATTGACAAGGTCTTCATGTAACAGGAGCTGAGGCATGCACACATTGACACTTAAATGGAAGTTTTTTAATGTGGAGATGAATCCCCTCCCTGGTGCCCAGCAACCAGCCCAGGAACAGAGCAGCAGACAGACTGCAAGTAAATGTGTGTGAGCTGGTCACAACCAGGATATGTTGTGTTTGATCCAGCAGCATTTGCAGTGATGGTGTCTGCTTGGAAATCTTTTGCACTTTTCTCCCAACAGCACAGACATGTTTCTTCACTGAGCTCTGAAAAGCTATCTCAAGCCTATTATCTGAAGTCCTACAGAGTCTTCACACATACTTGTGTCAGGAGTGTGTCTCAGCCACAGGCTGCAGTGTACAGGATGCTCTGGGTATATTCAAAGACCACAGGACTTTGTTTTGTGCTACAGTATTTGCACATTCCCAGCTACATAAGAGTGGGTGGAGAGTTGCTGCACAGAGTGTCCCTTTAACATCCCTCTTTCTTCCAGATCTACACTTGGGTGAAATTTTCTAAGGGCATCAAAACTCCAGACTGATCTAAGTGACTCAGGCAGGGTTTCAGAAACCCCTGGCTTCTGGTGTCAGCTGCATGTGCTTTCCACATGATTAGGCCTCCTAGAGCTACCTAGCTATAAGGAGGTCAAGGACACAAGTCTCACCAGCCAACTCACAAATGCTGGCTCATGCTCTGAATATGTTGTGGAATAAGAGCAAGAAAAACAGATTCTCCAAATTCTTTATGCTTCTGAAATTAAATCACAGCAGCCATGGGATGCCAGTTCCCTTTAACTGCCCCTCTTATGCCCTTGGCAGACTTTTCAGACTAAGCCTTACCCCACCCATGGAAGAAACTCCTTGTTTCTTCCTTAGGTGTTTCTTTTATTTGATCTCAGTGTTGTTCCACAGTGTTCCTATCATGTTATTGCATGTACAAAAAGAGCAATAATTTAATACCTCACATAAGGAGGAAATCTGGTGTGCCAGTGATATTACTAAGATCTTAACAAGTTTTCTCCTGCCCTTTCTCACTAAACTTTTCTCTGTTTCTCTGACCCCCTGAGTGAGTCACAGAGTCATTGAAACATGTATATTAGAAGGGACCTAGGGAGTCCGAGTTCAGCTTCCTGCTCTAAGTAGTACTAACTCCAGTGCAAGAGCAGCCTGACCAGTCAAATACTTAACATTATTAGGCAGCAGCAAGAAAGGAAAGGAAGGCAGCAGCTGAGGAAGGCTGCAGCATGGGCTTGGTCTGTGCCTTCAGTGTTGTGCCAACGATAAATAATTTTTCCTTATGACACACTGTCCTCAAAAATGTCCAAAAGATAGTAGATAGAATGCTCCGCCTTCAAGCTCTGGGAATATAAATCAGACAGCTGTCAGCTTGAACTATTTGATTGCTTGAAAACGTCATTTGTGCTGAAAGATGGAGCTAGTATTTTCCTTTCATGTTGTTCTTTATGTGAAGCTCTAAGAAATAAGAAAATGAAGGTAAGAGATCAAGGGATTTGTCCTTCTTTTTATTTCTTTGTTATTTAATATAAATTAATCAGTTCCTGGGACTAATTGAAAGGGGCCTGCACTTGAACTAGATCTATAGGAGTAACTGAAGATTTTTCATTCACTCTTTAAAAATGTGCATCTAAAACTATTTCTTGCTCTCCTAATCAGGGGTCTAGTAAAGCTCAAGGCTGCATTCTTAGACAGCTATCTAGATGGGTAGCCAAAATTCAGCCACCAGAAATTCATCCAAACAGAAAGTTCATCAGCTAAATTGGGACATTTTGGAAGTGATCTATGCTCTATCTGGTCAGATTTGCAGACTAAAACAAGCCAAATGAATTTTTCATGCACAATTGCAATAATTCAGTTTTTGTTCCTATAGCTCCTTTTCTGAACAGGAGATAGTGAACAGGATATCCTTTGGCTTCTCAACACAGGACAAATGGTACAGAAAAGAGGGTTCAAACTATGTCAGAGTCTGCTGAGAAGCTCAAAATTTGTATAGAACTTGAAAGGGATCGGGAATGCACAATGGGAGAGTTGGTACGAGCCCTCACTGAGTTCAACTATGCAGATCAATATGATTGTAACACAGATGCTTTCATTGCCAAGGGTGAAGAAAGAAAAAGATTGATTTCATTGACGGGTGAAGAAAGAAAAAGACGAATCATCCTATGGTTTTGTAGAGAGAAGAGTGCTTTTGGTTGGCACTGCATGGGAAGTGCTCTGTGATAAGTAGGCCACTGTTTCTGTGAGATTTTCATTTTAGCTTCTTCCCAAGGCTCAAGCCAGTTGTTTGTTATAGAGTTGCTAGCTATTCATTTAGGCCTATGACTAGATTCTAACTTGAACAATAAATTAGTCTGGTAAAGGTAAAGCTTTATTCTAGGCAGAAGCATGAGTGCTTGCACACAAAAAGCAAGGAGCAGGGAAAGTAAGCAAGGTCTCACTACTCATCCATTTGGTTAGCATGTGGCAGAACATTTGTTTATCTCATCTGAACTATTGTCCAGCAGAGCTCTTTATCCAGAGAACAGCTAAATGAAATGATGTTACTGAACTTTAAACAGGACTTACAAAAGAAGGAGTGGAAGACACTGAATTAGAATACAAGAATAGATTAAAAAATGAGCTACTATAACACAGATTTTTTTGTACATTTTGCATCATTAATAAAGAGTCAGATATACAGAACTTGCTATTATAGTCTTTGTAGGAATGGGATAATCAATTTTTACTCTGAATAAATCCTTACCCAATTATTACAGAGAATACCCAAGTTGGAAGGAACCCACAAGGATCATCAAGTCCAACATTTTTTTCAGAAGATTGATCTCTGAGAACAGGATCCATACAGCTCTCAGTGAAGGAAAAAAAAAAAGAGAGAAAGAGAGAGAGGGAGTATTAAAATTGTTGACTAGTAAGGAACAGGTAAAAGTTGTTATAATTTTGGAGATACAATGATGTAATCTCCAGGGACTTCCTTTCTACTGTTTAAGGCCCTGTAAATGGTAAGATTTAGTTCTACAAGGACACTTTGGTAGGAAAGATGAGAAGGTGGAAATAATTCTCCCTGGGAAGTGGAGAAGAAAGGAAAAGAGCAAAATCACATCCGTTTGAGACAGAAAGGTGATGAAGTGGTATTTACATATACCAACATATCTGGAATGAATTTTGTGTGTATATGTGGATATTTGTTTTAGAAATAGTGGGAAGCATATCAGATCTGCAGGGGCATACAGGAAAAAAATATAAAAGAATGGAAGGTGGAGCAAACACTAATAAAACATTAGGCTGAACAGGTAGCTAATAGGTGTTGTGGCTTACATCATTAAGGACCAAAGACATGCAGCAGGTGGCTGGTATGAACCAGTAGATAACTCTGAGCAAGTTTCAATTCTTAAGTCTGTGGTCTTTGTTTCCTGTAGACCCTTGGACTGTTCATGCACCCAAAACTAGGCATATGCTACTGCAGATGGCTGAACTGGCCTGATTTACAGTAGTAAATGTAGGTACATGTAGAAGTAGTTTGAAGATCAGAGCATTAATGAGCAGAGGGTGCAAAATAAGCAGAGTCAGTGAACATTTCTTCAGTGTTAGATAAGACGTGATAGATATGGAGTGGCCTGTACCTCCACGGTATAAGAGGTTATAAAAGAAACATGGAAAAAAAAAATGGAATTCAAAAAAGTAGAATTGGACCAGAATTTGAGCTCTGGTCATTCTCTGAGACCTATACTTCTCCTGTGGAGAGCTACTAGAATTGGATTCCATTGGTTTCTTCTTTGCTTGAAACAAACATTTATTACACACACGCAGCATTCAAATTTTGTGAATTCTCCATAGGATGACAGAATGATTTCATGGATAATATCCAGGACCCTATTCAAAAAGCATCTGTCTGAGAAAAATGGAAACGTTTTTACTTTGCTAGAAGGCTAAAGCTCAAAAAAGCTACAGATAGCTGAGCAGTTACCTTGATCCTTGGTATGTTGCCGACAACACCCTCAGCCTCTCCTTGAACATCAAGCGCTTCAGCCCCCTGCGAATCCTAGTGGTTTCCCATTGTACTCTCCCTAATCTGTTGACCTCTCTTTTGTGCTCAGACGCCCCAAACTGGATTTAGCACACCAGATGTGCCCTCACCAGTGCCAGTTACAGGGAAATAATTGTTTCCCTTGAACTCTAGGCTACATTCTTGCTAATGCAGTGGGGTATAGCTGTCCTTCCTCACCACAACTGCTGCCTCAGATTCGTCTTGCTCTCTACCAGGATCCCCAGCCCCTTCTAAAAGTGAAGCTGCACCCCCATCAGTCAGTGCCCAGACTATACTGTTGTGAGAAATTAGGTCTTGCCAGGGGGCAGGTCTTTTCATTTGTTAATGTTGAACTGCATGAGAGACCTGTCAATCCACTTCTCCACCTTTTCAGGGTCCTATCCTATTTGTATCAACTCTTACCATGCTTTGTTGTCAACTGCAAACATCTGAGTCAGTGAAAAGAAACTAACATGGTGCTAGTGGTGGATTCTTCTATTGATGTGTCATGTTGTTTATTTTCTCCAAATTAATGCATTGTGATTGAACACTATGTAGTACCCACAGGAAAGGAAAGGAAAGGAAAGGAAAGGAAAGGAAAGGAAAGGAAAGGAAAGGAAAGGAAAGGAAAGGAAAGGAAAGGAAAGGAAAGGAAAGGAAAGGAAAGGAAAGGAAAGGAAAGGAAAGGAAAGGAAAGGAAAGGAAAGGAAAGGAAAGGAAAGGAAAGGAAAGGAAAGGAAAGGAAAGGAAAGGAAAGGAAAGGAAAGGAAAGGAAAGGAAAGGAAAGGAAAAAAAGTTTTTTTCTTTTTTTTTTTTTTTCTCTTACTTTTAACATGTTATTTTTAATGTGCATTATTCTAGATGTATTGCTACTAAACCATGATTGTACTATACAGTTAGACTGACTGAAGCACAACCCAATGACAAGCTGAGATTAGTAAACCCAGAGTTTTAATCTGGTTGATTACCATAATCATCATGTAATATTCTTAAAGTCTACAAGTCCCATTTTTCAGAAAGGAAACCATTTATTTTTGTCAAAATATCCTCTGCTCCCAGTGCATTGAGGGTCCTAAATACAAGTACCATTTTTCACAGTGAAGCCTCAGAGTTTTTGAAGAGCTGGCTGTGAGTAATGGGAACATTGGTGCCCTCTCTCCAAACAACATGCAGGTTTGCAAAGTTATCTGGCTCAAGACTGCCTCCTTGCTTACCTTGAAACGATCATTTCTGATACCTACTCTGATAAGAGTAGCAAATCTGAACATAAAATAAACGCTTTGTATTTCAGGCTGCAGCCACCTTGTTATATCTTTCTCAGGAGCCACAATGCAAGGTATTTGTTGTGATGGTTTTTAACATATGGAAGATCAAGATCAGATTCCTAAAATATTCTGAAAACCAGTTATAGCTTTAACACTGACTGTGGTTAAATATAAAACCCAAGCAATTTGTTCTATTAAAAAGCCGGAGTCTTATTTTTATCAAGCGATGTTATGAGGGCATGTTCTAAATCAGCCAGAAGCTCTTGAAGTTATAAGAGCTTCACTTTTGAAATTTTTAACAGCCCAGTTAAGTTGGTGTAGGTTCTTAGTGCATTTTGTCAGCACAGGATTCTTCCTCTGACACTGACCAAATCAGAGTAACTCCAGAAGATTAAACATTTAAAGACATAGACAAGGGAAATACAAGAATTGAATTTAATTTTCCTCTGCAAAGATGATTCTCATTTGGACAGGGTCAGGTTATGGTGGGAACACAGGACTAAGAAATAAAAACACACATTTAATGCATTCATACAACACCTCTCCTCATGACATCCCTCTTCCTGCTATCATGCACTTTTCCATATGCATGAGCCCAGTTTAAGATTGCTCTACTAATGATGATATGCAACTATTCCAAGCATCTTTTAACAGAATGTGTATTCCATGCAGGATTAGAGAACAGTTTGTCTGATGCACACTAGACAGGCGGTATGGAGCAGGGTCAAGGCAAGCATGTAGCAGAGCTCTGAAATTTCCTTTTTGATCAAGCAAGTAGTCAGCATATGTTCGCAGCTGGAATGTGTGCTCAACTTACTTTAGTGAAGTTTCAGCACTGACCTTTTGCTGCATTCCTCCAGCAGCAGTAAAATGGTTCTGCTTAAGTAAACTGACATATACCAAGTGCAAGTCCAGCTGTCTCCTCCAGCCCACCATTTCTCCTACTGTTACAAAAAGCTTGAAGGCATGGGAATGCTGTCAATTAATGTGTAATAACTAATCATGAAAATAGTGTTGTGTAAAATAATTGTGTTGATGGCACAATGAAAGCCTCTTATACATCTCCTGCTGAATCATGTTGCTGTGTCCAGCTTGACTGATCCCTAACTCTCTTTGGTTGTGTTTGCCACCTTTGTTCTTGTTCTGCTTGTTTTTAAGTGTCTAGGTCTGGCTTGTGTATGACTCTAAAGTAAAAATTAAGATAGTTTATGCAGCAAGTAGGTAATCAAGCAGGCACATATTACTCTGCAAAATGTTTTTTACAGAGAACAATTTCGTTCACAGAGCTTCTCATGACAGCAAGCACTGCCACTGGTGTGAGCACTGCACAGGTGACAGCCAGATTTTGTTCTCTTGTTTCATTTGCACTGTGTGCAGGCCAAGACTTTCCCAGATGACTTGTTATTCCAATTACCCCTATTTTTGAGACATATTAAACTTTAGATGCATGGGCTTGGCTTTCAGAAAGTGCTGAATATCCCATTTGAAAGCCAGCCTGTTCAATCTGCCTTAGTTTGTGTACTCAGAAATGAAGACATTACCTGGCATTTGGATAGACAGGGAAGAGCTTTCCTTTATGTGCATTGGCTGAGGTTCCTGAAAGTCACATCTGAATGTGTCTTTCCCTATAAAAATGCAGCAAATTTAAAGGTGATAAGGAGCCAGCATGTACTGTATACAGCCTGCATTGTCACATTCTTGCTGACTTCTTTCTTTTCTTGCTGATTTCTTTCTTTTGGAAGCTGGTGAAAAATACTGATGAACAGCACTAGCAGTCAGGAAAGATTCAAAGATCTCTTTTTTCCCCCCTTCTCATAGGAATTAAGGTGCTGTCTCCATTACCCTCCTCAAATACATATCTCAGCCTTGATCGAGTTTTCTTCCCACTGCCATGACATCAACTGAAAGATTATCACCTCCTGCTGCTCCTTGCTGCTGCCTTTCACTCAAACTGTGGTGGGTCAGTTAACACAGGGCAACTGAGGGGCTCTTCTGACCCAATTCTTTCTGCCTACAGAGCTCAAATTGCATTTTGAGGAGCGTTTCACCCAGTGGAGGTAGAGATGGGGGTGGTGACCTTCAGCAGGGCAGGATGGCCAGCTGGTGGAAGTTACCCTTTCAGTGAGCAGGCAGAGAATGGAGAGAGTCCTGAGCTCCTCCAGTTTTCCAGCCTCCCTAGATCAAGCCTCCTTTCCTCCTGATGCATTCACTCAGGCCTGTGCCCACAAACTCTAAATTTGCTGCTGCAGCTCCTTGCCCCCAGGTCCAGCAGGGCTGAGTGTGTATTTCCAGCGGGCACACATGCACACAATTCAAACGTACATCTCTACATGGCTGATCCTACAGATCAGCTCAGACAGAAAACACAGCAGGCAAGGAAACACAATCAGTGCCAATGGGTTCATCCTGTTACCTTCTCAGACTGATTGGAGAGTGGAAAATATGTCATTATCAGGGGGTGTAGTGATAGGACAAGAAGTAATGGTTCTAAACTAAAAGAGGGTAAATTTAGATTAAACATTAGGAAGAAATTCTTCACTCAGAGGGTGGTGAGGCACTGGAACAGGTTGCCTAAAGACGTTGTGGATGCCTCATCCCTGGAAGTGTTCAAAGCCAGGTTGAATGGGACTTTGAGCAACCTTGGTGTGGTTGGAGGTGTCCCTGCCTATGGCAGCGGGGTTGGAATTATGTGATCTTTGAGGTCCCTTCCAACCAAAACTAATCTATGATTTTACATGTATGTATGTATATGTATGCATATATATGTACATAATACAATATGTATCCTTCCAGTGGCTGATGTGCTCTTATACACACTATCTGTCCTGTAACTTCCCCACAATCTTGCACCTCTCCAGTGGCTGGCATTTGGACATATTAGCCCCACAGGCCTGCAAACCCACTTCAGCTACTTCCTTGCACACGTACAGAAACACATGCCTTATGGACATTGTTTCCCTGCAAATTATTTCCCACTGCCAGCCAGAAGTAAAATACATGTATGCTGTTGTTGTCTAAAGCATGATGTACAAAGATAAAGAATCAACATGATGGAAACTTCCTTTCTTCAAGCTCTTTCTATAGGAATAGTTGAAATGAGCTCTGCACATCTCAAATATTAAAAAATAAATAAGATGGTCCCTTTAATTGCAATATAGGCATGAGATCATACTATCATAGAAATGTTTGTTGGAAGGGAACTCTGGAAGTCATCTAGTTTAACCTCCCACTTCAAGTGGGAGTGTTGCCAGCTCTAGAAAAGATCAAGTCATGGCTGACCTTCATGCCATATTTCTAGCTGTAGAAAGATACCCATCTAACTTAACGTTTACTATAGGGCTAAGAATACTTCTCTGACTAAGGTGCTCTTTTGAATAAACTGGATGGTATCTGACCTTTTGCAGTGGATTTTTTTCTTCTATTTTTTTCCTTTTTTAATAACTGCACTTTCAGAGTTCAAATATTCATAGCTTTCCCTTTTTCTTCAAGGAACTAGATCTCATGAAAATTTGAATAGCATCTGAATAGCATTACTGATATGAATGCAATGTGTAAAAGTTTGTTCATTTTTTTGCTTTTTCATGAGGTTTACACTACCTACACCAATACACCATAAAAGGGAACGTAGTGAAGTATATACTTGAATGGTGAGGAGCTGTATATATTGTTACCAGAAAACCATGTGTCTACATGACCTTTAAGTATATTATGACATTCATCCAGCAAGCTTTTGCTGTGTATCTCCGTTTTGCATTGCTGAGTTTCATAACTCATAGTTTTAAAATGAAGGAGCTGAAAGGGGATATGTTCGCAAAATATGCCATGAGGCACTGGTGACACCGAGGTCTCCAGTCCAGATTTCGAGCTGTTAGATTTGGCTTCTAGACATCTTTTGTTTAGAAGAGTCACAAATATTTGATGTATTACACATTTTGCACCCATTCCTCTTACTTAACCACTGTGTGTTTCTAGAGCTATATTGGGAAGTGACATTCTGGCCTTACTGAAGTCAATACCATAACTTTGTCAAAGTTCATCAAGGCAAGGATTTAACATTACTGTTGCATATGAAAGCCCTAAATTTGACTTGAGCATGCAACTGAGTGTAGAAGACTAACTGCAAACTCAGCATGTACAATGCATCCAGCAAAGATCCATCATGTGAAGGCTTTGTGCTTTAGCTTTCCAAATTCTGTGGTTTCAGTGTAAACAGCTTTGATAGTGCTCTTTACAGAGGAACGAAATTTAAACAGATTTTCTAGGAATAGTCGGGTAAGATTGTTCTCTGACTTCATCACCCCACATTAAGTAAAGGCTACTTGAAAGTCTTCCCTTAGCATTTTGAGTCATCCTCTTGAACATAGTATTTTATTTTTTATATGCATTATTCAGCTGATCAGCAATCAGCAGAGAATTTTCATGTCTTCACAAGGTTTTTTTTTAAGAGGGAAATTAATCTTAAATTAAACTCCCCTTTTAAATTCCCCTAGATTGTATTTCATGTATGTCAGAATTAAGACAGGCTCATGAACTGAACTGTAGTTAATCTGGTAGGTCAGAGATAATAGTCATGACAGCAAAAATAAGCAATTCAGGTTCAAATCTTGCTCTTTCTAGGGGGAGAGAGAATGGCTGCTTAAGTACATGGTTTGCCTGGAAGTCTCTTGCAAAGGTCTTGCTTCTGGTATGGGACTGCAATTATATGTAATTAGCTTAATTTGTCCTGTAGGTGCTACTATTCTTTTCTGAGGCCTTATCAGAGTTTGGACATGTTACTTACTCCACTGCAGGCCACAATGGCCTAAACACCAGTGATAGCTGTTGCTTTTTGCTACACAGGCATAAAGGCCAAGGTTGTGAGGAAAGTTTGGCTAGACTGAAATGTATTTATTAATAAAGGTATGCTATTTCTCTACTGAGAATTTTGATTTTGCTCTGGAGTCATTGGCTTTTCATTTTCACTAATTCCAGTGCCCTTTGAGTGAGTACTTTGGTGTCCCAGAACATGTAATGGACTCTACTGTCACAGAATGTGGTGTCCAGCAGACAGTGAATTAAACATTAGAAACAACCAACTAACCAACCAACCAACCAATCCAGAAGCAACAGGCAAGCTTCCTTCCTGCTCAGAGTACCTGCGATGTGGTTGACATGAATGTAAGGCTCATGAGAAGGCTGTGGAAATGAGGAATGGCCTCTAAGTTTCACAGAGAGGAAAATGCTCTTATCTCTGTATGACATCTAGTCCATTGGCTATGTGATTTTTAATGCCCAGGTGATTTTAAATAATTTTAACTTTTCTATAGCCTGATAGTATTTCCAGGCAGTAAAGTTTTCCTGGTAGGCTACATTTTGTCCTCAAATAATTTATTCTACCATTACCTGGCACACAGTATGTAGTTTCAGTGCCAAAAATGAACCCTTAAAGTCTGCTGCCTGTCTTCTGTGTGACTGTCAACTAAATATCATTCAATCACTTGAGTCCTCATTAAAAAAAAAAAAAAATAAATTTAGTAGAATAATTTGCTTGACCCAAGCTTTACAAGGAGTAGATAATTTGACATGTAGGGAGTTTGACTTCCCTGGGTCTACATCCATCACTTAGCTTTGCTTGCACACCATCATCTTGGTTGGGATTCATGATAACTTCCAGCTATCAAGTGACTCGCAGGCAGGAAGGACACAGGACTTTGCCTTTCATGAGGACTCCAGGTAGTGCCCGTTATTAAAGGCAGAAATGAAGAATCAGTAGACTGATCTGCACAGTAATTCCATCTGCTGAAGCACAGCAGAAACTGACACTAGTAAAAGCATGTGCACCAAGGAAAGTTAAATATCCTGTATTTTTAGGTGGCACTTCCCTGAATTATTGTGAAGGTTTAGAAATCAAGTGAATCTTGGAGAGATGCAGCAATTGTCAACAATTTTTATCTGCATATTTTATCTCTTAACGGGAAAGTTCAGTAAACAGAGCTGAACAGGGCTACCTATCAACACAAGGGTGGTATGTACCATTTTCTATTTAGTAACATGAGTTTGCAAGACTTGCCCATGATTTATGGACTGCTTAAAAGAAAGAACAACTTCCACAGGCAGGGAGAATTGCCCAAAATTGCTAAAAACACATCCAAGATAACAACTGGTTGTCAGACAGCGGTTTCCAAACAACTACTCAACAGAAGCACTCACATCCTCTTGTATAGCTTGTCAAGCTTGAGGGAAAGCTCATGTCATTGACCCACTGCAATTTCCACCTTATATTGTTGAATGAGGAAAGATTCATTTCTCAAAAAAGGAGGCTTGGCTGGCTTGTGCTGGCAGGGTTTCCGCTTTGGAAATAGGCATGCAGAAGACTGATAATGTGGATGCTGCACACAAAGCATGGCGGAAGGAAGCGGGCCCCTGTTTGTGGAGTGATGCTATTTCTGCCTGGATTTAAAAGTGTTCATTGGAACAAAGTCGAAACAGTCACTATAAATTACTTGTATGAGTGAGTACAGAGCATTTTGGAGGATTATAATTTATGCCGGGCAGATGCTGTTATGGTTCAGTTTAAGGCACTTAAAATAAGACTTTTGGGAGCCAACCAAACCAGCTTCAAGTCTGGTAACTTCCCAGTTCAAGACACTAAATTTATACGTACAGGGTCCATTCCTGCACAAGGGCCATAAGCCCTGAACTCCTATTGAAACTACCAGGTTTCAAAGATGCTCTGACAATATTTGACGCAAATGAACTAATGCCCATTATGAAAGAGCCAACAACGTCATGTAGCATGTGACTTTTCTTGTCTGAACCTGAATTAATCCAACTAAGTGATTTGCTCTCCAGCGTTTTGTCTTTCACAGGAAGTATGTCTTGAAAGAGTGGGGAATTTTTCTCCATGGCATGCTTCTTCACACACATTTGAAATGAGCTGGCATATTCAGCCAACTGGGACCAGACAATATCTGCTGGATCCAGATGGTTATGCATGTGTTTCCCAAAGATGGAATGGCAGGAGGAAGAAATCGGTTTCATCTGAGCAGTCAGAAAGGCAGACATGAAGCCCCATTTTGGCCTCTCACAGGCAGCTTAAGAGTACATTTTAACATAACAGCATAGCTGCAGCCTCACGTCATTTTGTAAATTATAGTGGATGTCACTCCATTCACTGACAAATTTTTATAAATTATGAGACTGATGTCTAAGTTTTTTAGAAATATTACTTCCACAATTCTTATGTATTTTTCTTTGCTCAATTTTATCCCTGTAGGCTAAGTTAAAACCCTTCTTGGAATACGTAGTACAACCCCGCCTCCTCTTTAATCTTTGCACCCGTTAAATATTTACAGATGGTTTTCATATTCCCCTTCAGTTGTCATTTAGACAGTGTTACTCTGTATCTGCTCAAACTTAGCACCCTTGGAAGGGCACACAAGGCCAAATTCTGCTCTCAGTTGCATCTGTGTAATTTTGGAGTAAGTCAGTGAACTTTAGTAGACTTAATTTACACCAGGAAAACACAGAGCAGAGGGTGACTCCTAAATAAAGGTGACTGCTAAATAAAAACTACGAAGAATATTAAAGTTAACATCATATCCAGGCCCTCCCTGGACTGCAGCAGCTTTTGTATGACAATAACTTTTGCTGTATTTCCAGTGATTGGAATGAAGATTTAGGAGACATGAACTGCAACAGCCATCTGAAAGATGTCAGTACCAACTATAGCTCTTCAAAGTGCAGATATAGTGCATTAGTAGATTAGTAGTCTGTTTTGAGTTATTTCATGATTTAGTGCTGCTAGCTTTTTTTTTTTTTTTTTTGTGTTGCAGATAATATTTAATACTAGTTATATCCATAGCTATATGTTACAAATATGACACAAGAACCTTGTTTTGTTCTGGGACTTATTTTCCCCAGGGGGTATTGATACTTATGCACACTAGAGAAAATTTATCAGACTTTTCTCAAAATTGTATAAGACTCGTTGAATGCACTGTTCCATGTCCATTCTGAAAGTCAAGAAACTGATGACACAAAACCCATGTATCACATACTTTAGTCATTTTCTGATTTAAAATAAATAAATATTAAAATATTATATTAAAATAAATAAATGAACATATATATAAATCTACATGGGGAGAATGTACCCAGAGGAAGATTGGCTTGCTAACTTGTTTTTTGTTTGTTTGTTTTTCATCCGTAGCTTATAGAGGTAATATCTGTAGGTTCACCTTTCTTTTCCCAGAATCTGGACTAATCTCCAGGACGTAATCTTGGAAAGAGCTTTGGAGGCTTCTTATGGGTTCCTCTATAACCTAAAGTCACCAGGGCAGCCTGGACCACGTGCAAAGTTAGTACATTCCAACTTGGAAATAAGTTGTAATATATATGCCTGCTTCAGAAGATGAGACTCTACCATCCATGCTTAGCTGCTACCCATCTACAGAAATATTTGGGAATGTAAATTTTACCAGGAACTTAAAAGCACCACTTATGAGTATTCATAAATCAATCTTAATTTCAAGAATAACAAGCTCGTAGTCTATTGGTTATCTCTGAGCTGATTCACATCATCAGCTGGGTTGTCTTCACCACACATGCTCTCTGGGGCCCAATCTGGTTCATGTGGTGAGACTTCGACAAAGATCCTGACAAACATGGTCACTGTTTAAAGATTCCCACAAAATATAAAAGCACTTGCTTGCCCTGTTCAAGACTCAATTCATTTTTTGTTTATTAATATCATTTATTTATTATCTGTAGGAATTCAAAGTCACATTTCCTATCAAGCTACAGACTTCACCAATCTAGGGGTATTACCCCATTCTTCTTGTTGGAACTGTTTGTTGCTAAAAATGAGTAAGGTTCTTTTGCCAACAGAACGCAGCTTATGACAGATGAACTGAACCCACCTGCCTGATGCTGCTAACTGTAATTACAATGCTTCTTTGCCTTCAGGGTTTAGCTGAGCTTTCCAAAGTATTGAACTATTGTAGAAGGAAAGACCTCTGATGTAATTCTTATCCCTCCGGGCAGTACCAACACTTACATCTCTAGCAGTGTGAAAAATATATATATTTTACAGCAGTGTAAAAGAAGTCTGGTCTGAATTACAACTCTAAATCTGTTCCTCAACTGCCTGCATTCTTTGCCTTGATTGTCATCAGTGATCTTGTAAGCAAACTGCTCCAGATTGTATAGCTGAAGACAATGGATATGAAAGTCAGCTAGGGATGTTCTTGACAAACTAAGACTTTAAACCTCAGTTCAGATTTTGCTAAGGGTATCTGCAGTTTATTTCAACCACCATAAGCACATTCAAATATCTGTACAATGTCATGTCTTCCACATTTCTCTTCAAAGCAATTTACTTAATACAAGCACAGCCACATACACAATTTTATACAACATCTTTAAGGTATTCAGCACTGTCATCCTTCCAAGGAATGCTGCTGTGCATATACAAATAGAAAACCTCATGCTGATTGAGTCATTTTCCTCTTAATCTCAAATAGCTTCTCACAGCCCCAGTAGGATTTCTCAGATGGCTTTATTTCATAAATTGCAGTGTGTATACTACTGGTCTGTACAGTTGCCAGGTACAGATCAAATAGAAAGGACAGCCGAGGTCATCTCAGCTCTGTATTCTGTTTTTCTACAAAGAATGACAGCTAAAACTTGCTGTTAACACTACTTCCTGGAAACAGATATGAAAAGCAGGAATAATAGATGATGTATCAAGAATTCTTTTGACAAAGTCTGGCAAGCCCATTCAGTGCTTATTAGGGCCAAGCTTCAGAACAAGTTAATCATAAATAATAGTTTAGTACCATTTCTTCCCTTTATACTTTCCAAAACCTCACCCCTGGAGTTTATTTGCTCATTTTTGTATCAAAGAGGAACTGGTTATTAGGGTGAAAAGCTCATATATAATCCACTTTCTGAGGACTGAAAAAACACAGCCTCAGAAAATGAAAGGCAGCAGGACTTACCACAAAAAGTAAATAATTATTTTTTTTTTTTGACATTATTTGCAGTTTTACACAAGTGTTACTAAATTAGATATGTCCTGAGGTTTTGTCATAATAAAAGTATTTGTGTGGAATTTTTATTAAAAGTCTGAAAGTATCAGACAGATAACTTGCTCAAGGATTTTTGGTGTTCCACGGGTTACTTCGTGGTAGATGTACTGACTGGGGGGGCAGGGGGAGGAGGCAATTATGTAACACACCTCTCTCTTATAAAACAGATCAAGTCTTACAACTTACAAAAAGGAGTACTTGTGCTACCACATCTTTCACAAACAGAATCTTGGTTAGAGCACTTGATTTTCTAGGACTAGAGTTTAACTTCATCTTAGGAGTAGCAATGAGCTTTAACAGGATTAATCCAGATCATTCTAGATTAATTTACATCCTTCTATTCTGGAACACCAAACAAGGTCACATTGCTTTCATGATTCTTCTTTAGAAGCTGCTGGCACAGGAAAAGAAAGCATTTGACAGTTCAGCAATAGATAGTTGCTGTGTCACTTAGGTGGATTCCGTACAGCATGAAGGATTCAGTAAAAGTATTAACTTCAGAGTTTATGCCATTTATAAACATCACGAGTTATTAATATTGATTCTCCAAGAATTTTAAATTATAGTTATATTTCATATTTATTTTTTATATAAATTATAGCTATAATTTTTAAATTAGAGTTTCCCCAATACAAAGCTTTACACTCTTCGCATTCATCAAACTAAATAAAACAATAATAAAGTCACAATGAAGCTAGTAAATCATCTAATTTTTAGCTGTTTTTCAAGCGCAGAACTTGGGCAATCTCTAGAAAGATATAGAGTCAAACCCATCTCTGCCAGGATCCCAGTGTATCCTACAGAACAGAACTGTGGGCTTCAAAAAGCTTCCTGGGACTTTCACTACCTCAGCTACTTTCTCGTGAGCCTAACTCTTCTGGGAACACCGAGAATACCAGCTTCAGACAGGACTTTCCCTGTGACTGGTCTCTACACTGATTGCTTACAGCCTCTTGTGCCCACAGACATGTTCAAAAAGCTTGACTGTCCAAGATGGGATAAAAGCAGTTTCTTTCCTAGTTTCCCATCAGTAGGAGGCAGAAGGTTATGAGATTTGAGTGGATTCAAGTTTGGCCTAAGAAATTTCACACAAGCATCTTGATTACTGATAAAGACCCTTTAGCGATAAAACATTTTGACAATAAGCAGCAAAATATACCTGTGCAACAGATTTCAGAACATTGTAACGTTCCTACTAAGTTGTACATGAGACTTGTCAATGTGAAATCTTCAAAGAAAGCAGAAAGATAACATAGTAAAAAGGTAGTAATTAGAAGAACACCTAATCATTTTCACAGATACATTAGCTTGATTCTTTTTCAATACTTCCAGTGGTTTACAAAATGCAATATGCTTAAGGATTCTCTCATGTTTTTCATTTTATTACAGTTAATTGGTAAAACGAGGCATTATTACATTTTATTTTGCAGTCACTGTGAGCTTGGAAAGACAACTGAGAATAATTTTGATATAATTTGTCAAAGAAGACATGTAACATCTTTTTCTTTTTTCCTTTAAATGTCACCAAGCCAATTCAGAAAATGTTTCTAAAACTAAGCAATCTGAAGCCCCTCACTCCCCCCGATCCTGCTTCTACTGTAAGTCTTATTCCTACCAAACTATGTGAATCATTTCTGTGGATTACATAAGACTAGTTACATTTCATGTCTTTCAGAAAAAGATGAGGAATTCAACATAAATGCTGTGCTGAAACAGAGAGAGACAAAAATAAAATGCTAACAACCAAATGCAGACAGCATGTATCTTTTATTAAGATGACATTATTCTTGAAATTGCAACAAATGCCAACTCAGGGTCATCAGGCCTTGGAAAAGAGACATTTCCATAAAGAATCTCCATAGCTTCTTCCTCTGTCAACAAGGTATGTCTTACTGCTGCACAGAATTCAATGCTTAGAGGTTAGAGTCAATGTAGAGGACACTCGGAAGATTTGGGGAAGCATGTTACTCAGTTGGTAAAACATTTCCTCAGAAATTGTCTGGGGGGAGGAGAGAAAAAGAAAACAATAAAGAGATACACCAGTAAGCTTTAGCTTTTTGCTGTAGTTTGGAAGAACTAAATCTGTTTAAACTGTGTTTTTTAACATTTAAAAGAGTGTTGCAGTTTTTCAGAAGGCCAAGAAGATTGTTTTCAAAATGTACATTATAATTCTATTTAATTCAATCAAAAGAAAAAGATTGACCTAAAAATCATGTTTGTATATTTATGGGATATATCTCTTTCCAGTACATTTCCTGTTCTAATAATTGATCAGTTCTGGTAAGCAGAATCAGGACAGTGCTGTTCATTATCTACAGGACTTCTGCTGTCTGAATTCCAACGTTAGAGTCATCTTCAATTTATTTATTCTTTGCTTCCTCCCTGCTCAGCAGTTTAGTACTTTGTCAACAAGTATTTGCTATTTCTTTCATACCACAATTCTGATTTTTTACAGAACTTCTAGCACCACTTTTTAGAATAAAAACAAACCAAAAAAATAACAGCACAAAAACCACCTCAGTGTTGGTTACATTTGCAAAATTTCCTGTTTCTGCAAATCAGTTAGAACTCCAAGTTAAATCATTCCAGAATCTTTATTACAATTAACTTGAAACATCTAGAGTAATCAATTGTTTTGTGGAAGCATGACTGAACTCAGTACATTGCAATTTTCCAAGATGCTCAACAGTATGACTAACAAAAAACTAATGTTATATAATGCAATGTTAGTCCCAACTCTTCAGAGAAAATAGGAGAAAAAGAAAGAGTATCTTCTTTTAAGGTTATGTATTAACCATTCATAAAGGTGAACTTCCCAGTTTGCATTTTCAGCATCCTCAGAAGATATTACAGGATACCCAAAAATATAAAACCCTTTTATTCCTGTTTTGTAAGCAAGGGATGAAACTAACAGCAATTAGGTTTAAGCTCAAACTAAAAAACAGGGCACAAATCTAGATCTGCTGACATTTAACTTCTTGTTCCCAGTCTCCCAGTTTAGATACAAACTTGATTTAACCTACCTGCGGTACCAAGAATTGTACAGTCCGAGAAATTCCTCCATCCCATGAAGCCATTTCCATCATGAAACCTAAAAACCAGCACTCATATTATATTCATTATATACGTACACTCCTCCCTCAATTACACTGTTATCAAGCAATGAGGAAGTTTTCACATACAATTAGGATTTTAACCGCCTTAACTAGGGATATCGTTAGTCACATTTAAATCAGACTTGACTGATCAACTGACTGAAATCTGATTTAACTGGAAAATCTAATGAGGAATTATTGAGAAAATTGGAATACCCTTAAAGAGCAAAATAACCAGGTCTATGGTACAGCAGAGTACTAGCCAGCGGAAGTGAGAACTTTCTCCGAATATGATTATTAGGAGTTTTTTCAATAGCTTGCTTTCATTGAGAAGCAGCTTTTTTCTTTTGCTCTGATGTGATCACATCCAGATGAATGAGTGCAAGACAATATCCAGTTGCCAAAAGGGTTTTGGCCATCTGGCAGGAACAGAAACTACTTGGACTTACTTACATAGAAAATGCTTAATGCTCAGTGCTCAACTTATCATCATTTGGCATTTTTATGCTAGCATTTCCTAACTATAACCAATGAACTACAAGGTCCACAGAAATACATTAGTGACAAATAAAGATGCTTGGAAAAATACTTGTATAATGAAAATGGTTACATGGATGATATTTCATTGTGAACCGCTGAAGTTCACAACAGCAAGAGGTTTCTTAAGTAGGTGGTAGAAAGAACATAACTACTAGCATTTTAAATACTCTAAATGACTGTTGCGAGTGTTTAAGTACAGGACACAAGAATGCAGTAAGCAGTAACACAGTTGGGAAATATAGGAAATGACAGTCAAATCATGATGACTTTCAAGCAAAAAGGCGAATTAGCATATAAACTAGCCTTGAAAACGTATAGGGAATTGTCACTGAGGAAATTAAAATACAACAGACACTGGGAAGTATACTGTAGAGAACCACCTTCTCCTGCCCTCCTTCAGAGATTGCTCAAATGCAGTAAGGGCTTTTTCTTTCACTGTCTTTGTAACAGTTGTGAAGATACTTTCAAAACACTTTTAGTTTTCATTCTAGTGTGAGATTATTTCCTGATGCTTAAAATAGTCCCACAATAATAGTTAATTTTTTTAAAGAGAAAGCATAAGTGTTTTAACAAGTAGTAAGTTACTAAAATGACTTGTTTTGGGGAAAACATACAGCTTGATTTAAGACTGGATGTCATCAAATGCAACACTGGAAATGAACTGAAGCATTTACTAACATACCTTTAACACACTTGAACACAAGCTCTGCTCTCTTTAAGCACCATGGAATGGTCATTTCCTAAAAATAAATAAATAAATGAAAAAGGTCCAATGCCCATGGATCTACCATCAAGAGAAAAAAGGAAAATTATTAAAAATAATAAGTTATTACCATAAAACCATATTTTTCCACCAGGTATCCAAGCAGCATTACAGGCCATGATGAGGGATTCAGTTTTCTGAAGTACTCTAGACAGGTGGTGTGTGTATATGTGTATGGATACATAAACACACGACCCATATATACAAATATATTTTTTATATATATATTTATATACATGTATATGAGACCATAAAAGCACAGCCACTGCTTATTGGTATGAGAGCCTAGTGTCTGAACAGCCTATATATTTTTGAGATCTTGAAAAACAAACACACACCATCATACTGTTGATAATAATCCTATTAATGTCACTGGAAAATGAGTCTACTTAATTCCTCTGTGGAACTTCAGAAAAATGTGCAATAACCAATTGTAACTATCAGATTTGTGCTTCAGTTAGCTGAAGAGAGGCTCCTGACCATGTCTTAACAGCAGTAGCTGATGATTAACAGCTATTTTTGATGACTCTGGTTTAGGCTTATTGGCATACCCATACACCTTCAGTAAAATATCTCTAATACTGAAATTGGTAGAAATAATTTTATCCTAGAGGTGCATTTTTATTAAGAACTAAAACAAACAAAATCCGGCTTCATCCGATGGGACAGGTTTCAGATATGACCAGACAGCAAATTCTTACCTGAAGTTAAACACCAAGATGGTATATGAAAAGCACCTGTATAAACTACCTTACTGTATGGCAAACAGGCCCTGGTCTAAAGAATTTAAGTAACAGTTCAAATGCATTAGTACATCAAACATTCTTCAGCTGTAAACTATAAAATGAATTATATTAAGATGAACATTCCTAGAAGGCAGAAGGAATGTCATTGTAAACACTTCTCAGGAAGAAAATAAAATTTGTTCTGATGTGCCCTCCAACATCAAAAAGTGCACTTTCTAGTATGAACATAGGAATATACACATGGAATCAAATTTATCATTCCATGTACCTTTTAAAATTTATGCTTTACATAATTTTGTATTCAGTAAAGCCAGCATTTATTTTGCTATGTCAAGCAGTGTGCAAGCTGTCATTTTCAAAAAGCTTAATTTCAGGATTTAACAAGATTATTTGAGAAGCAAGGTTGTCCAAGAATGCTGACTGATAATGTTGAGTCAATATATTGAATGTCTCTACACTAAGCAACAACTAAAAGCTTAATTCTTTTCTTAGGTGGGAGCATCTCCCTATATTCTCCCATACCTGAAATAGTAACAGCCTTATAGTAACATAAAAACAGCCTAAGTTAGAATAACTTTACAGACCTTTTTTTTTTTTTCATGAGGTAAATTCTTGCATCAATAGATGCTGCTTTTAGACTATACAACATGTGAATCAGAAACAACAATATTGGACAATTTATTTTTTTTATTTTCTAACCTTTCTGGAAGAAATAGCTGGTCTTTGTTATAATTTATCTGCCCACATTTGCATTCTGTCACAAGCAATGTAGGAGTTTATTGCTACTTTTGATCACTGTTTTGGCTTAGGTTAAAAATGAATACCTAAAAAGAACGGTCCTGTTGCTCTGAAGGCAACTTACGAGCACATTATATAATCAATAAAAGAAACTAGCCTTAAAAGGACTGATTGAGACAGCAGGATATGACTCTACTCCTCAGACTATTTCAGAGAAACATAGATGTTAAATCTTGTGGTCAATCAAGGAAATAACAGGTTGAATCTACAATGTCAGTGCATGCAAGCCACAAGAACAGAGAATGACGCAGTAATGATTTGATTTTAATTCATCTTTAAAAACTTAAGTTATCATGATCTTGACACGTTGTCAGGACTTTTCCCTATATGTAAATTAAGTAACAGTTGTGGAAATTAATAGCCAGATAAGTGCCAATTCAAAACACAGCACAGGAGACACGAAAATAACAAACACCCCATCAGATATGGTAAGTTTTCATTAACAGCATTCTAGCAAGTAAAAAAAGCGTCTGGGACTTTTGGTTTCTATTCACTACAGAAAGCACACACCATTCCTTTTCAGGATGAATAGATCTTTTGTTAGATTAACATTCCTTTAGCTGATAAAAATAAAAAAGGCCAATCACTGAAATTTGTGACAGAGTCACTGCATGGAGTTGCTGCTTTTTTGAATCTAGAAGACCATCCTTAAGTCTCTGCAGAACCGTGTCATAACCAGGTAATGAAAACACTAAGTCCATACACTTCTTATGGGACAAAGGTTTCAAACCGAAATTCAATGGTTAATTTCAGTAAGTTAAGAATTAGCAAGGTGTTTATTTAAAGTATATCTATGCATGTTTCACGGTATGAAACAGTAAGAGAAAAACTGAAGGTTAATACACTCTTTGATAATCTCTCTACAAGTATAAATGACATTCACAAATATTTGCTGCACACCTTATATTCCCTTAATATCAACTTTTTTCAAACATTTTTTTCTTAACTTATCATCACATAGGCAGCTGCCTGAGAGCTCTCAAGAGGTCTGTTTTCTTCCACATTGCTATATGGATGGCAGCATACGATACCCCTTATGTTGAAACTACCAAGGAAGTATGCCAACTCCAGCATTTTTAATGATTTCATGTAACCATTTCATTCCCCAGTTCAGTTTATGTTAGATTCAGTGCAATGATCAGACATTAGGACCTCAGTTGTCCTAAATTTGAACTTGTCTATTTTTGTCTTTCTCAAATATCAAACACAGTTTCCTTCCTTTACTGAAATTAATGATCAGAACAGGAAAAAAGAAAAAACAACAAACACAAAACTGTTGTTGTTGTTGTTGAAGTAACAAGAAAAAACAAGAAAAACAGAATTCTTTATTTTTTTTCTTGGGGGGGAGGGCCAGGAGG
This sequence comes from Aythya ferina, assembly GCF_964211825.1. Taxonomy (NCBI): domain Eukaryota; kingdom Metazoa; phylum Chordata; class Aves; order Anseriformes; family Anatidae; genus Aythya; species Aythya ferina. Next base: position 127,547,082 of record NC_140296.1, on the reverse strand, counting down.
AAAGAGTAGCTTAATACGAAGGCTAAATGATAACAAAGGGTAACAGCTTCACTGAGACTGATACACTCATTTTTGTGGGGTTATAAACACTACTCTTCCATCCATAAAAGAAAACCTTTGGGAAATACACAAAGCAAACTCATGATGAATGCTTGCCACAGCGAGGCACGCAAACATCTCTGCAGCTGTGCTCCTGGTTAACCACTTTACAAAAATGTTTTTTTATGTAGGTGGTAAACGCAGATTCAAAACTGGAGCTGCTGAAGGCACCAAGTTCAGGTTAACCTTCGGAAATCTGTTGTTATTCACTCTTCCCTCAACAACAAGTTACAGACTTGTGTGTTTCAAATGAGGTCAGCCAGCTGCAAAACACCGTAATAAGTGATGCTGCTAATGCAATTCATGCAGTTCAGTTTTGGCTCAGTCTATGCTTATCATACAGGTCACTTTCAGCTTACTCCACAGATACTTAAAAAGCTTAATATTAAAGATGAATCATTTTACCTGGACTTTTAAGAATTCAGCATCAGACAAGTAGATGGTTCTTCAGTTTCACACATTTCAGCAACAACACCTTTCTAAAAGCATGGTGAACACCTGGTCTTGTGCTCTATTTGTATTTTAAACATGTTATTTTTAGCTTTCATTGTATGTATGTATTTCAAAGGGAAAAAAAAAAAAGTTTAATGGGGTCACTTGCCAACTTGATTAAGAGAAGAGCTCTATAAACTTCTGAAACACAGTAATTGGGTCCCATTAATAACTCAGGTTGCTGTCCTGCAAGTTGATTACTTACATTTGCATACAAAAAGTGTTAATACCAAAGATGTAAAAATATATTTCTGAAATAAAATCTATTACTAAAAGTTCACATTTTGAGGCACATCCTTTAGAATCTTCATTATTGGATATTTTTAACATTGCTTGAACTGTATAGACCTCTATCTTGCAAAAGGGATCCAGTTCTACATGGTGTTAAGATAAAATTATGAAAAAAAAAAAAAAAAACCCAACAAAAAAAAACAGTTATTCCACCTATTAAAAGCAATCCAATGATGAGCCTCTTTCTTGCTATGAGTCAGGCACTTTCAAAGGAGAGGCAGTCTTGAAATTGGTGCCAATTTTTTTAAAAGAAAAACAACAACATAACAGATTGCAAGTAAACATATGCAAAGATATAATTAATAGCAGTGTTATCTTATTCTCCTAATTTCTTTTAGTTTGTAAGTTTGTCACCTAAGGAAGTGTGGCATGTGGCTGTACTTTCTGTCTGCTGGATCTCTCCCCACCTCCATTTTCTTCCCTGCCAGTTATCTTTTGAAGCTGATCTGACAGAGGAAAGATTGTAAATGGTATTAAATTATAAGTTTACTATGCACTGTAAAAAAAAATACAGTTGAGTAAGAGAAAAGTTCTACACACTAGTGTCCCACTGAAGAAAAAAATACAGCAGTTCTGCAGAATAAGCACACTTATGTCACCAATGGATGTGACATATCACTTGAGTCTCAGCAGTATGCTACTTCTTCTCCATCTGGTATGTGGGGGGCTCTGGGGCAGAAACTAAACATGCAAGTAATTAGGGCATGAAGAAGGAGACCATTCAGAGCAAAGGTAAAATTTTGTTACTGCTGCACAGGGCTGAGGTGATAAAGAATGGTGTTTAGGGGTACAGAATTCAAATTTTCTAAGAAAACAGGCTTTGCTAGTTCTGCTGCTCATAAAAAGTTAGTTTTAATTTTTTCTAGCTAGAAGCAATTATAATTTGCATCTGCTATTACTATTATATCAGCATCTTACAAACTATAGTTTCTAAGCAAGAACTGCTGCCACAAAACATCTTTTTAACATCTAAATATGTAGTCCTATCACCTCTTTCATTAATACCTCTGTAACCGTGCACTGAGCTGGATCAAGGAGAGATGGAAATAAAAATGAAGAGGTTCAGCTGACTGAAAAGCTTATAACTGATTCAGTTCCTTAACTCACGTCACTATACAGATACCAATGGTAGCACAATGATGTGGCAGGAGCATGTGACTAGGATAAATTGCTCCATTTGTCTTAAACAAGACTGAGACATATCCTTTCCAGAAAAAAAAATAAATAATTGTTGCACCTTAGAAGCTAAGAAAACAAAACTTTAAATTTACTTACTTCTGACATATCATGTACCAACAGGAGAGGAATGCTAATGGTAGTAATGTCATGCGTGCAGCAAACTTTGAGAATGTTTCTGAGTCCCATGATCGCAGGATCCCGAGCAGTTATGTTTCCAGATCTTACATTATCATCCACACAAAGGTGAAACGCAACATGAATTTCAGAAAGATTTGAATGGCGTGTTATGTAGAATTCCCCTACAGAATTACATAAACCAAAAAGGCAAGGTATCACAGTAGTGACCTATACTGAAACACAATTGTTATGAAATGTAAGAATAGGGTCAGTAAGTTAAGACAAAAGGTAATACAAGCAGACAACAGATCAGAACACGTACATAAGGAGATACATAAAAGTTAGAAACGAACTGATCTAAAATCTCTTGGAGTATGATTGTTTTACATTCATCCTACACACACTTCCCTGCTTTGATGAGTTTCACAAGCATCAGGGACACCTGGTGTAATAAGATGTAACAGTGCCAGAACAAGCGGATACGATCTATATATAGCATGAAACAAAAAAGCAAACACAGAGGAGGTGTAATACTCAAAATATATAATGTAAGCACTGAATTGCAGACAGATGTGGGAGGCGGAAATACCAAAAATGGATGCATTAAAATAAAGTATGCAAAAAGTCTGTGGAAAAGGATAGTGGGTTATGCAATAACAGATACATTCTAGAAGACAGAGGTATAAACGATCTTTAGAATTTAAAACAATTCATAACAATGGGAAGATTAGTTACAAAGCTGCTTTCAAGAAGACATCTTGCCAGAGAGATTTTTAGGCTTAGTTTTCATTTATCAAAGATAAAGAAGCAGTAAATGGGCAGTGAAATGCAGGTCTCTGCACCTTACCTTTCTGCTGGAGAGCAAAACATCTATACTGGAGTCAACAAAAAAGCAGGTATACAATACCACTACTGTTCCAGTCAACAGATAAGCATCTTCCTTCAAACCTATTTTCACTGGCAATTCCAGTTAAGACTTCCTTTGCACTGGATTATCTGAAGAATGGGTATGTACTCCTTCCTGATGATGGCTAAGGTAATCCCCAGCAATGTCCATCTAATAATAATGATACGCTTGCCACTGCAGCAAGATTTTACTGGGATTTATCTATTAAGGATCAAAGCGGATTTATAATCCACTTATATGACCAAGATCTAAGACAATCTTGAAAGCAATTTTAAGAAGCCCTCCTATTACCCATGGGTTGTATGAATTTGTCTCCTTCCCCTACACCTCCAACTGTGCATTCATCTTCAGACTCCACAGCAGCTTTCCATGGTAAAAATCAGAGATTCCCTCTTTTAGAGAAATGCATTCTTACATTCTCAAAGTTAAAATACATTCTAAAATGCTTTACTGGATCAGCACAGTGACATATATAGTTATTTTCACAAAGTTATTTGATATTATTTATGTTTCATTTTTTTTCCCAGAATCCTCAGAGATCTTTTTATCTCCCCTCAAACTCTGAAGAGAAATTTTAGGCATAGAGAAGTGATTTGCCCCACAGTCATATGACGTGGTGGCAAAGCTGGGAATAGAAACCAGATGTCCTGACACCCAGTTCTCTGCCTTAGCCACAAGAACATCCTTCTCCTCTGATTGAGGTCAACTTAGGTTTAGTTTATAATTTATGTTCTGAATTTAGAGCTAAAAATGTGCATCTATAAAACAAAATTTCTTCTAAGAAGAGGGGGGAAACCTCTTCAGTGGAACTCACCTGGTAAAATATTTGACTGGTTTCGTTCAATATTCTTGGATTTGTCTTCAGTTCCACTTTCTTTATTTCCTGTATATAAACAAATACCACAAATATGAAACATAACATGTATTAATCATGCTTTGTCATATAAAATGTACTGAGATGATATCCAGCTTGAATTTTCACCATAGAGTTGGATAAATGTGAGGGTTGGACAAGAATTGCTTCTGCCGACTTCAATAAACGCTGAACCGATTATGAAATCATAAATGAACTTATCAAATCATAAGCTTTCTTTTTTGATCATCCTATGATACCTCTTTACTCAGACAAATGGAAACACAATGTTCTCAAATGGAATGCTAAACTTTCTGAATTACCCTCACAACTGCATAGTACCTTGCTATTGCTTTTTAAATAATGCATATATTTAAAGCAAGTTTGTTCCTAGTATTGCAAGGAAAATTTTAACAGAAATTTACATAAATCACCAATATAAAAACAGCTTTCAGAATTCTCCTTAAGACTACAGCCATATGCAGATTCCTAAGAAAACTTGTTTCGCCATGTACTCTTATGAATCTATTCATGTTACTGATGTATTTAAACCACACAAGTAGTTCTCTGCAAGAAAAACAAAGCTTCATGATGTACAAGTACTGCCTTAACACCATGTGGTCAGAAAATTTCTATGCCATTTGTAAAAATAACTGCGAAGTAAACCATTCACAAGGATTTGGTCAATACTAAAGAGTATACACATATAGTCAATTTATTACTCCATTTTTAGTACTTATTTATATGGAGGGGAATAAGTTGTAACACATCTGCAATTTTTAAGGCTTTGACTTTCATTTTCTATATAAATACAAGTCAGGTAAGTCCATGTTGTCACCAGCAGTTTAAGCTGCAGAGGAAAGTATAATTACCCTACATATTTCCCATGCTGCTAAAGTGTGATCAGAGCTTAAGGACTTTTTTTCTCTAAATTTATGTCTATTATGGAATCAAAGACATCATGTGGACATACTGTCAGTGAACACAGGATTTCATGCAGATCTCTCTGAGTTAACTGACAAACCAGAACATCACATTTTATTGATTTGTAGATATGAAGAAGAGTGAAATCAAGTCACCCCTAACCATAAACATTCTACTGACCACTATGCTATTTCAAGGAAAGTAATTTTGGTTGTCACTGACCATGATGTCTTTTCGACTTACTGCTACGCTGTGCTCTGGCCTTAAGTACAACCTTCTGGACAATTTCAAGTTGTTCTTGAATTCCAGGAAAATGAAAATCCGTGCATTCTTGGCAAACAGTTGCAAAATCTAGGAAAAAAATAAAGATTTAAATCCACGTCATAAGGATGTGCTTAGTAACATTACATAATGCTGTTGTACAGTTTAAGCAAAGACAGATACAACAGCAAAACTAAAACAAAACAAACAAAAAAGCCCTGCTGCATTTCACCTTAAGTCCTAAAAAAAGCATTACATCAGAAACAAAGTTGTTTTTTTTTTTTTTTTTTAAATAAATGAATTCCTTGGAAAAAAACAACTTGAAACAGTGCTGTTATTCTTCAGACAAAATAATCCATGCAAAAAATAAACCTGAAAATAACAGCAAGAATCACAGGATCACAGAATTCTAGGTGTTGTAAAGGACCTCAAGAGATCATTGGGTCCACACCCCCCTGCCAAAGCAGGTAAAACATACATGCATTAAATGTTACCATCCTTAAAGTGTTGATGCCTTATTAATAACAGTCCCTTGATCTGTGATGCTTTATTGAAGCATATATAGTAGATATTTCCAAGAGCAGCTATGGCACCCCAGTGTGTTTTGCAAAACAAGAGCTATTACATTCATAAACAGCATATCTGGAAAGTTGGGATTACAGTTGTTTCCTCTTAGTTCTCAAAACAGAGATCTGAAAGCTAAAGAAAAGTGCCATCAGCTGAAAAGAGCTGCCAGTTTATTTTCCTGATAAGCAATGTCAGACTTGGAAAAATTAAATTAATAATTAGGATCATAACATACTGCCCCTGTAATGCATATTCTAAGCGCAGTATCCTGATGTCCAGCCTTTTCTCCGTTTTTAAAAAATGCATGGTTATCACTGCCAATGTTAAGTTAATGGCCGCCAAAACAAGCAATTATCAAGAAGATGAACTATACTAACCAATCGTGACTTACTTCTGAGGAACCTACCTGGATTAGATCCCAAAGTACTTAATGTATTTTGATTATCTGAGGATCACCATGTAATCCTGTGAACAGGCTATAACAGGAATAGGCAGGATATAAAGAAAACCTTAATATCCTTTATCTTTTTACATCCTCTGTATCATGAAGTCTATTTTCAAAATGCTTTATTAAGTTCTGGTTTCCAAAATCAAGGGAAGAAGCAGCTCATATTCTAAAAGATTGTGTTTTCTGTGTTTATCAAGATAAACTAAGGCCAGGAAATGTTTTATTTGAAACAAAAAAAAAGGAAAAGTCTCTTATTTAAATCAAAATTAAAGTTAGTTTTAGTTTACCATTTGAGTGTGCTATACCTACTTAAAATCTGAGTCATAGTAGCCCTACAAAGTCCTAACGTAAGAGGCTCATGCTAGGTAATGCATAAATACAAAATACATGAGAAGACTATTCCTCTAGCTTACAAAAAGGAACCTGAATTAAATCTGGACATTGGAAGATCATAAAAAGTTCAACTTCCTGTTGAAAGCTGTTTTCCAGAGATGGGTCCAAGTCCAATTTCAAAGGTATATTTTACTAGTCATTGTTTAGATATCGTAAGAGATAGTGTACCCAGAAAACACTGCAGTCATGTTTTTCAGTCTTGCAAATACCTCACATATCCTGAACTTTGAGGCAAACTGAACCATCTTTGGATAATAGATTCACCAAAGACGCAACATCAAAATGTTTGTAAGACAACTGAGCTAGCAAAATATATACTAAACAAGAAGGACATTCACTAGGGTCCTCAAGATGGATCTAAACAAATTAGGTCAAACAAGTAAGTTGCAAGACTTTGTAGGACTGTACCCACTTTCCATTTAGCGTTTGCTGAGTGATTGGTCTTGCTCAAAACAACACAAAATACTTGAATAAACAGCATACTCACATGAAGCTCATCTATATCAACCTTTGCTAATCTCGAGATTAGAGAGTGATTCTAGTCCATTGCCAAACAACAGCTATTAGGTTTGTGTTTTTCCATTTTAGGACAGAAGCACTTCTACACTTTTGTAACCCAGAAATTTAGACTACACATGACATTACCTCCCTATTTAAACACCAACATAAACGTATTATTTAAATGTCTTGCAAAAAATGTTATAATAGAAATGTTATGAACCTTTGAAGCCCCTAGCACATTTACATGTATTTTTCTTTAACAGGCCTTTTCGTACGGAGAATGGTTTCTGTGTAGTGCTCTTGCAACAGATTTAACAATTTTAAAGCAAATTTTCTTCTCAAAGGTATTTAGTACTGACCTTTGCCAGAAGGTATCACTCTCACCAGACAGTAGATATAAAGAAATGTACCCAAACCTCTGTTGCTGCCTCTAGTAGTTTGAGGTCTTAGCACAACCAGATGTTCATTGGTGGTTTAAAGTAGCATATTTGATTCAGTTGGAGGAACAGAGACAATTTAAATGCAACATTTTAAAAAAGAATGGAGGCGCAGACAGCTGTGGAAAGTGCTCACAGTTAAGTTTGCCAAAGTCTGTTTGGAATTAAGAGGAATCAAAATTGACTAAGGATTATATTTTATAGATTATCCCATAGTCCCTTAGTTCCCCCCTCTACTTTCCCCTTTGCTGAGGCTGCAGTATCTAATTTTGTGTTTAGTGGTATTATCTATATGTCCATTTTCTCTTGATCATCTAAGATTTATGCACAAATTTTCACCGTTAATTTAAATATTTAAGCAGTAATAACAAAAAGCAATGGAAAATGAGTGCAAGAGTGAAATAATACTGTTAGAATTAAACTTGGAAACCATATACGGAACAAACAGAACTGGAATTTTAATAGATACACTTCCCTCTCCTTATTACAAGCCTGATTCCACACTATTTTCAGAGTGCACCAAAGCCTACTTTCCTCCCCTTTCCAAGAAAATGCATATTAGAATGATGAAAAGTAATACTGTCTCTAGTCAAAAAGACATTTCATATGTAAATATTTAGGTATTAAATTTCAAGAGGAAGATGGCAAAGTCTACAAAGTTGTTCACAGAGAGCCTGGGTGGCCAAAATTCGAACAAGAACAAACACACGTGTCATTGGTTAGGCTTAGAACACCCTCACAGAGACCAGTTAATCAAAAGATGTGCACTTAAAATGTCTATTAATTAAACTTTCCAAGAGTAGGCAATTAATACTCCTATTATACTTCCATTGTTCCCTGTTAATGGAAGTTATGGTAATACAGATATTTAAAGTAAATGTATAAATATGCTACATGCTTATCAATTTTAAAACTTCAGTTTGAGTATTTAATTGTATGGCAAATTAACATTAGAGAGTTAGAAGACCCTACTGATTATCAGCTTGTGTAAGGCAGGCAAATTAACATTAAAGTGTCCACCCTAACACCTTACTTACTCAAATGCAAAACCTAGTACAGAGATACAAAAGTTAACAGCATATCAGAGTTCAAGTTACTTAGCACAGCTCTGTCCCCCATTCTTATCCATTTCTTTTTGCTTTTCCTACCCTTCTGTAATACCACTTGCAAAACATTTACTCTAGTAAATTTTAATTTTACTGTGAATACTTTTTGTGAGAGAAGACAGCAAGTCTCAAAGAGCGATGCTGGCTTTCACTGACCTGATATACTCCATCAGAGGACTCACCTCTTTTGATGCCACTGTATGAACTGATACGATTATCTACCAGTAATACCAGGCCACAGAGGGAAGTTGAGTAGAGGGACATTGCGGTTTGAAGCCTGTGAAGCTTTACTCCACTTCGATGATTACGCTTATGTTTACAAAAATCCAGCATATCAGCTCTCAGTAATCTCAAGTTATGCATGGTCTTCAACTGAGCTCCTGTAGCAGATATAAACGATACAAACAGTATCATTAAATACAGTAGTATTTAATACAAACAGCAAAAGATGAAACTCATGATTATTATTAAACTGACCAAAACGTTCCCCTAAGCTTTGTGAAAAAGATATAAGGAAAGTATAACCAATAATACTTGCACAAAGTAAGTTCTTAACCATATATGCAATTTATATGCATATCAGCAAATTACAAAATAAAGAGTACTTGAGTGCAGTCAAAACAGACAGCATAAGAAATCTCTATTACATAAACAATACTAAAAGAAAAAAAAATCAAGCATCCATTTTTCCGTTAAGTTTTCTTGGGAACTAAATAAACACCCACATTTTAATTTATTAATCGCTATGTGTATTGATGTTAACATGTTTTTCTATATTAGTCACCTTGCTAAAGTGGATACAAATTTGTTTTTAAAATGTTTTCCATTGAGTATTTTTCAGGTAGGTAGACATTGTTTGATACAGTTTATGCTGTATTGTACTTCTCTCCCAAACTGGGAAAAATAAATATATTATTAGTTAAGTACTGTAAATAAAACACGGTTAGATGCATAATTTATTAGTTACAATCTTTGGATTTACTGTGAGTTTATTTTACTTACCCAAGTGAATAGTAAAACTTTCTTCTAAAAGTCTTTGCTCTTCATAAATTCTTCCATTTCCTTCCACAGATTCTCTCAATTGACTGGGCTGAACCTTAATTTCATCACTAAAATAATGAGAAACCTACTGAAAAGTTTATACTAGCTTTTGCTGACAATGAACAACGTATTGCAAACTCTATCCAAAATTTCCTCAGCTAGTCTGTGGAAGCCAAGAAACTAAACCTATTTGAATGAACTCTACTCCTCTGAAGTTCTGCCTTTCTGGTACGTAACACTTCATCCTTATACCAGCAGGAAGAGTAAACTTCACTATTAGATTTACATCATCAGGCTTCTTTGTAAAGCATTTTGCGATTGAGCAATAAGAACCACAATACCTAGTTATAATGAAATGAACATATAAATAAATGGGAAAAAATCTCAGTCTATTTAGAACACAAAACTTTATTCATGAAGGTCCTGGATATAATATTCTTTCTACCTGCCTCCCCCCCACACACAAAATGGGAGGTTAAAAAAAACAGTCAAGCTAAGCTTGCCACACTGTACAAGCTCAGAAGCTATGCAGTCCTAGGAACATATTCTGGGACTAACCTGAAAACTGCAAAAGACTTCCAAAACACAGAAATTCAGACACAATCGTGAGGAAAGTAGTGAGAAATCAACATGTATATTATCTTCTAACATATTTCCCCTCCTCTCTGTCTCTTCCCTCATGTTCCATACACTCTGCTTTCTTATACCAAAAGTGAACACTTAAGAGGAAGTGAAGTATTTTATACTTTATGTTCCATGCCATTTTCATCTTATCACTCACATCCATTTTAAGCAAAGGTGTCATTTTCCCCATAAATCCTTTCTGTATACATCTAAACAATCTACTCAGGCTCTTCTACTAACGAGACATGAAAAAGCACCAGGTTTTACTCCTTTCATTTTCCAAATAGTAACGAAGGTGGTAGACACTAATGATACAGCATAGGGCTCTCTTCAAGTTACAGATTTCAGTTTCCCTACTATATCCTCAATAAGAAAACAACTCTCACTATAAGTGGACAGACTGAAAGACTCCAAATATTTTAGCTGTACAGCGATGTCTATATAAAACATTAAAAAAAAGGCTTGTTATTCAAAATGTGTTACAGTTCTACCACTTATTAAACTTTAATTATTCTGTGTAATATAATTATGTGATAACAGAAAGCATTATGAAAAAGCGTTTAAAAAAAGACAATGTAAATAAGGCAAAACAGGAGGAAGCTCCATACTGCTCAGACTCTAATTCAGTGTATGAGAACATTTCTTTGTACAGAACGGTTGTAAAATGTCACACAAAGAAAAAAGGTCTAAAAATGTAGATATTTAATTATGATGGTTTATTTGCTTTTGATTCTCTTGGATTATGTTGTTTAAGCAGCTATTTTGAAAGAAAGAGTACATAAAACCACGTCTTTTGAATTAATAGAGACAGCAGTAAACGTCACCATGGAACTAAATACCTGATTGAGCTATTGTTGGGATTCTTAAGGTCCTGGTGAAGTTTTATCACCCATTCCTGATATTCCTGCTTCTGGATAGCACTGGACTGTTTTAATTCATTGGTCCATTTGTTCTCCAAATCCTAACAAGAAGACAGACATAATTTGAATGTTTTGGGTTCTCTTTTTAAGCAATTATTTGCATAATGTGTTCTAGTTCAACGCATTAAGATTACCTGCTGAGATTCAAAATGCTGAGCCGCTAATGAATTTACATCTTGGTCTGTTAGAGATTTCCCTAGCTCCTGCATCACCTTATCCATTTCTGCTCCTTGTCTGAAAGGAAAGGAAATGCAGATTTACGAATAACATTTTCAATAAACTGGCAGAGGATGTGCCGTCAATGTGCGCTTGCAACCCAGAAAGCCAACAGTACCCTGGGCTTTCTCAAAAGAAGTATGGTCAGCAGGCTGAGGAAGGTGACTCTTCCCTTCTACTCTGCTGTCATGAGACCCCACCTGGAGCACTGTGCTTAGCTCTGGGACTTCCACCACAAGAAAGATATGGACCTGTTGGAGAGTCCAGAGGAGGGCCAAAGATAATCAGAGGGCTAGAACACCTCCCTTATGAAGGCAGACTGAGGGTGTTGGGGTTGTTCAGTCCAGAGAAGAGAAGGCTCCAGGGAAATAATACAGAAGCCTTCCAGTACTTTAAGGGAAAGCTGGGGAGGGCCTCTTTATCAGAAAGTGCACTGGTAAGACAAAAAGCAATGGTTCTAAAGTAAAAGAGGGTAGATTTAGCTTTAACATTAGGATGAAATTCTCTGCTTTGCAGGTGGCAAGGCATTGGAACAGGTTGCCCAGAGAATTTGTGGATACCCCATCCCTGGAAGCATTCAAGGCCAGGTTGGATGGGGCTTTGAGCAACCTGGTCTACTGGAAGTTGCCCCTGCCCATAGCAGGGAGATTGGAACTAGGTGATCTTTAAGGTCCCTTCCAACCCCAACCATTCCATGGTTCTATAGAAAATTCAGCAAATAGCTGAAAGATAGGTCATGCAGTACTTTATCCTTCTGCTTTTTTTTTTTGGAATCAGAATCCATACATTTCAAGTCTTTCTGCAGAGATGTCCACAAGATAAGACAGTTTCTCTAGATACTCTAATATCTGGATCACTTCACTGTCCTTATTATTTGAAGAATTTTAACTAATATGTGGTCTGAACTGTCCTTGCTGAAATTCAATTACTGTGTTTTTTGTCTATTTTTCTACCAGGACACAGAAAAATCAACAGCTCTTCTCAACAGAAGCATCCCTTTATGCAGGATGGACTGGGGGAGGGATCTAGAAGACCTTACAAGGGGAACATTCTGAAGAGTCTGATAGGGAGTAAAGTATATGACAGTGCAATGGATGAACTGCATTTTACAACAGCTATTTAGTCAGACACTTAATGCTGGCAATGTTAGAGAGGAGTTCTTTATTTTACTCCTTTGAGTTAACAATTTGATCCAAAAATAATGGAACAGTCACCAGACAAAGTAAAAAAAGCAGTAAGTTTTCAGTCCCAGAACCTGAAGAATAGTTTTCTTTTACTGAAAGCAATTACGAACTAGATCTCTCAACTTTTATGCTAAAAACATACATATTTTCAATTTATTTTCAATTTAAAAATATTTTCAATTTAAAATAGCTATTATTTTTAAAAAGCACGTCCTGTTGTGTTTTCTTTTTTCCTTTCGATTAAGAATTAAGAGTCCATAAGATGTATCAAATAAAATTTCTAGATACTAAAGCCTGTTAAGAACAAAAAGACCAATACAATTTTTTAACTCTTGCCCAGGCTAGATACCATAATCCAGAGACAACTGTTATTTTGAAATGGACTTACTCTATCCCTTGTTTTTTTTTGCCACCAAGCGCAAATGATGCAGACATGGTAACCACCAGGACGTAGGCTAAACACACTTATTTTTAACAGCCAGATGAGTTTCCAAATCAAGCTACATTCGAAAAGGGGAGCTGTAATTGCTAGGCTGTCCTGCTATCATCAATTCATCCAAATATCTCGTCTCTCCTTTGTCTTCCTCAGTGTCCCTGGCTTCATTTGTCTTTTTGTATTCACCCCACCTTTAACAATGAATCGATATACTTTAACAAAAACTTAGTAATTAATATCCACTAAACAAATTTGATGGTAAGGGATTCCAAATCAACTCCTGTGCAAACAGGACATTATCTTCACTCAAGTGGGTTAGTCTCAGCTGTCATCAAAATACAAACTTTCACAATTACAGCAAGCAGATACAATAAATTCCACTGAAGTCAATACACAGCTCTATCACACTGGAGCTGTACAAGATTACTGCTCTTAATACTAAGTGCTCTTTTTTCTATATACGTAGTTGAGAAGAGTCAGTATGCAGCAAAAACCATTATGCTTACATTACTGCAACTTTTATCCCCAGATTAGAGATATGCAAGATTCAGAAGTGTTAGAAAGAAACTACAAATATGTAAAATTCATTCTGGAAGTACACTAGAAAGAACCTATATAAACAGGTGTATACCGTAAGCTTAAAAACAAAGAGTACTACCCCTTAGAAAACACACCTACTAAGGATATTTTGGCATCTCACAAGCATTGCCAGGATTCGTTGCTAGTACCTATACTATACATTCGTGTCCATTTATTTTTTGGAACCTATTTAGTTCACCTGGGGGGTGGGGGGGGAAAGAAAGTAAAACACACAATGCACGTGCTCCTCCTCGTGGACAAAGCAGCCACCTGCAGCTTTGCAAGCTTCCTGGGGAGACCACAGGGACTTTTACAAACTTCCTCCTTCAGAAGTTTCTGAATTAAAGTTTGTTCAAATCTTTTCCTCATCATTTCATCTTGTGGAACTTTCAATTTCTTATTTGAATTATATTACAATAAAGGCAAAGCATGACACATACTTAACCTAAGCACTCAAAACATCGATAGGAATGGAAATGAAACAGCAGTGGAAATTAAAATGGAATTTGAATGGAAAGTTTAAAAAAAAAAAAAAAAAAAATCAAACCTTGTACTAATCAGATGACCTTTGCTTGTATAATTTTCAGTGCCTGAGGAGAGTGGAAGATAGCTGAGCCTAACAATATAAATGAAGCATTATATGACTAAGTTTAAAGAGGGAAACACGACACTAAAATAGGGCTTTACACTGACAAATATAAATTGACAAGCATTATCATACAAGTTGTATACATCCATTAGTATGCACCTGTATTTTGTAAGACAACTGAAGAAAAGAATGCAGAATACCTTTCCCGAAGCTTTTTCAATTCCACATCTCTTTCACTTATTAATTCCGAGATGCTAACAAAATAATTGTGTTCCAGGTTTAACAGTGTTTCAGAAGCTGGAGAATGTATCAGATCATGATAAACATCTGCAAAATCTTCATCCCAGCTGGTTTCTTCAGGTTTTGCGTACTCTAATGTTGTCTAAAAATTATAAGAGAGAAGTCTTTAAAGTCACCATATAATATAAAACAATGATCTCTCATAATGGGGAGGCAAAACCAACTGGGCATTCACACTGATGCATGTCCTTCAACATACATGAATTATCTCCTTGATTTGAGCTGTCTGTATTCTGCTTTAGCTTTTATCGTTTTCTCTCTTCTCATACTCTCTTTCAAAGCAACTAGCAGCAGAAGTATTATGGTTTTGCCAACAGTGAAGAATCATCAATTTTCACCACCAGCGTGAAAAGAAGAATAATTTAGCACTTACTATTTTAAGTATTTAAGGTGCTGTCAAAAAAATAAATCTGCACAACATCATTTGCATTTGATGAAGTTTAGATAGGGTCCAAAACATCATCTGCGCAAAGAAAAACATCTTACTAGAAAGGAGGACCAAACTCTGATGTCACTACAATGTGATCAACAACAATGACTTAAGAAAAGCAATTTTTCATTAACAAAGAATGACTCAGAGATAGATGCCAGTTCAGCAGGCTCTTCTATACTGAAACGATCCTTGTATTTGCTGTGATTCCCACCATTCAGATGATAAATTTAGATGGTAACATTGAAGAAATGTCAAGAGATGATAAAATCATAATCCTTGCACTGAGGCAAGATTTTAAATAAATTTTTAAAGAGTTTGCCTAACCTATTCATAGTAACCTTCAGAGCAGAAGAGGGTAAACTCTTTCAATGATTTGAAACATTCCTGTGCTCACCCAATGCAGATTTTTCCTTCTTAAAGGTAAATTCATTTTTCTTCTTAGGCTAATTTCATTTTATTCATGTTCATCAAGGCATACAATTTGTTCACAGTTTTCTTTAGGAGACTTCATTGGTATTTTTGACGTTCTGGATGGGATCAACGCAAATCTTATTCTTTGAATCTAATGTATTATAACTCCTAGATCTAATTTTGTTTGACAGTCACTATCTATTTTACTTCTCCGTTTTGTTTTTTTAACTCTACTAAATTTTTGCCAGTAATGAGGTAAATTCAGGAAAAAACTTACTGATAAGTTCCAGGGTGAATACCTAATAATCACTTTGGAATAAAAGGAAAAAAATCATAACAATTGTAAAAATGAATTTCCATGTAATTTTGTACTTTCACAGAATTGATTACGTCTGCATACATGTGCATACACATACACATAAATCAAATTCTGAACATTAATTTTTCAGCCTTAGTCTTACCTCTTTGTAAGCTTTAGACCAAGTATCTGCCAGCTGGTTTATGTCTACTTTTCCTGATTTCACTGCTTCCAGAGCCATTTCAGCTTCTCTATCATAATCTTTTATAGTTTCCTCTTCTATGAACTTACTAAGAGATTGCTTCAGGTCTATTATAACAAACAGAGAATGGCCCATCAACAAAACCATCTAAGTGGAAGTATCAGCAATCAACTAGGAAACATAGATTTTTTTTTTCTGAAAACCTTTTACTTAGGCACTTTCCTTCTAGTACTGATAGCCATTTTCTTAAATGTTTAGCTATTAAAAAAAAAATAAAACATTTCTACTAAGTACCTTTCTTTTGGTTTCTTCAAGTGTGGTGTAAGGGATTTATGGGCATGAGTATGTGACACTAAAAATTCAAAATTTAAAAATTCAAGTCTTACCATTTTCTATAAAACATGGCAGATTGTGCAGAAGCATTAGACGTCCATGCAGATGACTAACATTTTCTTGCACAGGAAATTTAAGGGGCACTGTCAGCACTAGATGCTGATTTCCAGCATTGAATTCGTACACATAGTCTCTCTCCCTAATGCAGACGTTTCCTTTATCAGGCTTCATCTTCGAGCTGATTTCCTGAACTAGCAATAAGACGTGCATGAGTTAAATTCTAGTAAAACCATAAACAAATATGCTAACAAAAAGCGTGTTCTGTTAACAATTAACAACTTCTAGTTTTTAAAACTTTAAAACCTGCATTTTTCACAAATATTAATCTCATTTTTGACAAACCCAGCCCCATCCATTCTGCGATTTTAAACCAAGCCCAAGCCGCTTACCCCCACCACCACGTACCCCAAAGCCGAGCCGAGGCCGGGCCGAGCAGCCCCGCTCCCCGAGCCGCCCCCCCGCCCGCCCCCAGCCCCCAGTCCCGGCCTCACCTCCGCGCCCCGCCGCCCCCCGCTGCCGAGCGGCCGGCGCCAGCTTCGCGTCTGCAGGCGCAGATTCGCCACCAGCCGCCCCGTGGCGAATGTGCGGGGCGGGGCGCGGACGGTGTCGTCATGGCCGCGGGCACGGCGCGGCCGGTGCGGAGGTGAGGGCTGGTGGGGGGGGGGGCGTTTCCTAGAAAGCCGGCGGCCGTTGGCGGCCGTTACCCGCCCGTTACCCGCCCGCGGCTGAGGGGGCCCGGCCAGGGCCCCGACCCTTTGCTATAAGGGCAGCAAGGCCCTGGATCGGGTTGCCCAGAGAAGCTGTGGGTGCCCCATCCGTGGAGGTGTTGAGGGCCAGGCTGGGTAACCTGGTCTGGTGGGAGGTGTCCCTGCAGGGCAGTGGGGCTGGGTGGCTTTAAGGCAGAGCTCAAACGCTTCTGTGGCTCTGTGGGTCTTAATAACGTTACAGTAAAACATCTGAACGCGCGTTATTTTTTTCCTTAAAATCTTGAGTTACCCGAAGTCAAGTATTAGCAAGTCAGGATTCTCACTCCCGAATGACTAACTCTGTGCGGTTTTGCCACAGGAGCAAGAAAGTTGTTGATTATTCGGAATTTGGTGAAGATGATGGTAAGTGATGTATTCTTGTATGTAACAAAAATGCCAAACACTAATGCCACTACCCAAAGCATCAGTGGAGTGTTTGTAATGAATCACTTCAGCAACAAGACCTACTGCTTTTAGTGGAAGTAAACTGTGCACACTGTTAAAAGTCCTGATTCAACAGGAATATGATGACCGTAAGCCAGGATATACGAACAGTTTATTAGGGAGCTAGTGAATCCACTGTGTTATTGCAAGAATATTGTTTCTTTCCCTGCCTTAGTTTTCAGAGAGAATTGCTTGTTCCATGTCCTCCCAAAGATCAGTTCGCAGGACTGTAAACCAGAATATTGTCAGGAGTTGTGGATTGTCTGTACATAGACCTAACATTCCTATTGCAGCTCTGTACCTTGATGGGTTCTGGGTAAGAACTTAACAGTCAAATGTTGAGATTCATTGATAAGAAAAATAGATTGCAGGCTATTTATTTTCACGACAGTCCTTTCCTCTGAGCCCCAATTGGTGTCACATATTTTCGGTACTGAATTTGGGTTTCCTTACTTTCATGGATTTGGACTATGAATTTTTTGTTGCTATTGGTTTTTTGTTTTCCTGCTTGCTCTTCATCTGTTTGTGAGATGAACTGAATAGTGTGAAGTGATGGGAAGGAGAAGGTAAAGTAAATAATGTTGATGGTCCCTTGCAAGTCCTGCAGGTTAATGCAGAGCTTTAATATTATGAGTTTAAATGTGCATGACTTTTCTTAGTCTTTAAGTGACCGTTTGTAATATTTAAACAAAAGTTAAGTCACTTTTATTCTGTTCCTCGTGGTTTGTTTTTGTTTGTTTGTTTGTTTCCTCAGAATTGATCATATATATATATATATATGTATGTATATGTTCTCTGGCATTTAGAGAGCACTGAAGACCATTATACTTTTTTCCTTATTTTGTACTGTGAACTGCAGTGTCTTCAGTTGGAAGAAAGGTGGTTTCTATGCCTTCTAATTTTTTTGGAAAACTGAAGAAAATATATTGTATTTGCTAAGAGGCAATATGAGAAAGCTAGAAAAAGGGAAGCAGGAACATTTCTAATGAACAGGAGTCATTAATGGGAACAATTCACAAAACCTCAAGACTAAAACTGATTAATGACAATGATTGATATTATAAAAATTATTGTTCTGTATATGAAAAGGTGAAACTTTAGTTATTGAAATTCTGGTAACAAATGATCACCATTAAAACAGGTGTGAAAGAAGTCACGTTAAATTTTCATTAAAAATACTTTTAAGAACAGTACTGTTACATTTTTTTTTTTTTTTTCTAGTAGTGTTGATGTCAAAAAGGCTATGTTTGGTGTATTTTCAGTGTATGATGAAATTGGGTTGAGTGACTTCTTTTTGGCCACATGGAAGAATATATTGGAGGATACCTAATTACTATTTGTTGTTATTTCTTAAATAGATGAAGACTTTGCATGTATAGCTGCACCTTTAAGCAAAAAATCCAGAACACAGCTGAAGGAACCAAAGAAGGAGAAAAAAGAGAAGCAAAAAATAACACACAAAGAATTAACTCAATTTCAAAAGCAGGCACCTAGTAAAAGGTGAGAACTGTTGAAACGTGGTTAACTGTGTTTGAAAAAAGAAGCTGTATTTCAATAGTAGTATTTGTGGTGGTTTTCGTTGTTGTTGTTTTTTGTTTTTTTTCTAGAGTTTTAAACAGCTGAGAGTAAAAATACAACGTATTAGTGTGGTAATTGTTTTCAGCTTTAATGGTGTAGTTGCAAAACAATGGTATAATAACTTTACATAGGGTCAGAAAAAGTTGCCTGAGGTCAGTAGTGAACTATGTCTATTGTTTTTTACAGCTTTAAACTACAGCAATCTACCTGCATAGGTGCAGAAACAGATTTAAGTGTCTGATCTTGTCTTGATATTTCTACAATGCAAATTAATTGTAAGAATTCTATATTACTTAAGGGCTTGAATAACTGATAACTACAAAGACAAGTTTGACTCCTTAGAAAAAAACATATTTAAAGTTTAATAGAAAATAGAGAGTCAGTGCCAATAAAAAAAACTGATTATTTTGATGGTAAAGTATTGTATCAATGTTCTGTTTCAATGCAGTATTTCAAGCAAATGTTATTAGCCTTTCCTGTGATAATACCAGTTATTAGGTCTTATACTACAATGTTCCAACACCATCGTACTTTGAAGTATAGTGTGCTTTAAATATTAGTTTCTACTTTATTGAAGTCTCTTCAGGAAGTAATTCATAGTATGATGATAATTTCTTGACAAACACCAGAACTCAAAGTTTAGTAAGTCAGAGATAGATCTGTAACACTCATTTCATTGTATTATTACTTAGCCTGTTTGTTTTTTCAGAATATCCTTGGATGACAAACTCTATCAAAGAGATCTGGAAGTTGCCTTAGCCTTATCTGTCAAAGAAAAACCAACAAATATCCTTGAGGTGCAAAATTCAGAAGAACAAGGTTATTTTACAGTTCAATGCAACACTCTATTTATATGTAGCGAATTTTGACATGACTGAATTTATTTTGCAAAGAAATAGCTTGAAAGTCATGTTTTATTTCAAGATGTCATTATGAAGAAATGAGAATTTCTAGCTTGTGCCTGTCTTCTTACATTCAAGTTTTTTTTTCTGTGAGAAAAGTAACTTTTCTATAAGACTTTTCAAACAGATTGTTTACAGACAGATAAAAATGCTCATTTCACTTCTTAATATCTTTACTTTTTAAAACATAATTTTGAAATATTATTGTTTAATATATTTTTTTAATTTTATTTTCTAGATCCTAAAACAGGTAAGAAAATTGAATCAGAAAATAGGAGACCTGTTTTTACCAACTGCAGTGTAGACAGTGAACTTTTAGGTAAGTTGTTCTCATATTATGTCTTTCCAAAAATAGCATTTAAATTTACATTTAAATATGTTTTTCTCTTATTTCTGATGGATTTTGTTTTTCACCTATATGGAAAAAAATCTTACTTATTTTAAAATATTCTTAACTTTGAGGGATGCATTCATTTTTTTGTTAAAATGTCCTAAAATTGGAAAAACGCTGCTCCTTAATGTGTCCAAAATGTCAAAGCAACAAGTAGATATGACCAAAACATATGCTGTGCCACTGGGAGCTTTTTCATATTCCTGATTTTATTTTTGTGCTTCTCTACTTTCATTAGTTTGATTACAGATAAATACTGATAACTTTCATTCCTAGATAGAACAGTTTTGCCAGTTAAGTGGCATTGAGTACACCTGCAGCAAGTTTGCCAGCAACACCAAGCTGTGTGGTGTGGTTGGCACAGTGGAGAGAAGAGATGCCATACAGGGGGACCTTCACAGGCTTAAGAGTTGAGCCTGCGTGGACCTCATGGAGTTCAACAAGGATAAGTAGAAGGTGCTGCATCTGGGCTGGGGCAATCCCAAACACAAATACAGGCTGGGTGGAGAATGGATTGAGAGCAGCCCTGAGAAGGACCCGGGGGTGCTGGTGGATGAAAACAATGTGAGCCAGCAATGTATGCTTGCAGCCCAGAAAGCCAACTGTACTGCATCAAAAGAAGCATGGCCAGCAGGTCAGATGAGGTGACTCTCCCTCTCTACTCTGCTTTCATGAGACCGCACCTGGAGTACTGTGTTCAGCTCTGGGGCCTCCAGCACAAGGAAGACCTGCTGGAGTGAGTCCGGAGGAGGACCATGAGGCTGATCAGAGGGCTGGAGCACCTCTCCTGTGAGGAAAGTCTGAGAAAGTCGGAGTTATTCAGCATTGAGAAGAGAAGGCTTTGGGAAGACATTACAGTGGCCTTCCAGTACTTTAAGGGGTGCTACAGAAAAGATGGGAAGGGACTCTTTTTCACGGATTGTACTGATAGGACAAGAAATAGTGGTTTTAAGCTAAAAGAGGGTAGACTTAATGAGGTACATATAATGAAGAAATTCTTCACTAAGGGTGGTGAGGCACTGAAACAGATCGCCTGGAGAAGGTGTGGATGCCCCATGCCCAGAAGGTTTCAAGGCCAGGCTGGATGGGGCTTTGAGCAACCTGGTCTAATGGGAGGTATCCCTGCCCATGGCAGGGGGCTTGGAACTAGATGATGTTTAAGGTTCCTTCCAACCCAAACCATTCCATGATTGTGTGATTCTATAAAATGAGAACCATGTGAAAACATGTGTAGATAACCTGCTAGTCTAACAGTGTACTTCGAAAACCAAAAACAAGTTCCTGGCCCTAAGACTCAAAACCTGCTTCTTTTTGACATAGAGAGAGAGCAGAGTTACTGTGAATTTGGATTAATTAGATCACCTTCTGTTTTTTAGGTCTTGATCAGGTTCTACACGATGACATACCTAGGAGTGGCTGTAGGCAAGGGACGGCAGCATCTAAAGCTCTGTCACATCAGAAGAAGTCACTGACTGTTGACAGTGATGACAGAGAGCATGATACTGACTCTGAGCGAGAGTCTGTACCAGGTAGGCTGTAGAAACCGTCTGCTTAAGAGTTCTTTTAATGTGATTACTTACACTGAGGTTATATATGCAGGAAAGTGTGTACTGCTTCTAATGTATCTTTCCTTCCCTCTTACCAAAGCATTATATTTTAATTGTAGTGCTTGTTTTTGCAGTTGTATTCTGAGGTTTGCATCAAAACTGAATCTGGAGAACTGTCAGGTGTTCAGTGCTTTCAGTACTGGCTTTCTTTAAGTTTATTGAAGACATAGCCTCCCTTCTTTCCTTCTTCCAATTCTCATCTGTCTGAAAACCTTTCTGCGTCTGATTGGATGCCAGTCTATCCCATTGCTGTAATTCTGGTAGGAGCCAACTATTGAATGCCTAGAAAACGTGATAGACACCTCTCTTTGTTATGCCCCAGTTGTTAACATGTCTCTATCCAATCTTTTGTCCTGTACTGCAAGTCTTATTGGAAAATACTTCCAAAATTACCAGTGGAAATATCTGGGGGATAGTCTAGATACTGCTGTCAGAAAGCTATTTCTAAGACTTGCCAGTGTCTGTTACTTTCTTAAATAATAAAGCTATAAGACTTATGCAGCTGAATTTTGACAAAGTATTTTTCCATTTTTTCCATATCTTCATATTTCCATTTTTTCCAAATTTCCATATTGCTTTCTACAACTACCTGAAAGGAAGCTGTGGGGAGCTGGGGGTTGGCCTCTTCTCACAGGTAACTTGTGACAGGACTAGAGGGAATGGCCTCAAATTGCGCTGGGGGTGGGGGTTAGGTTGGAAATTAGGAGACATTTCTTGGAAGGGGTTGACCAGGGAGGTGGTGAAGTCACCATCCCTAGGGGCGTTTGTTTAAGGAAAGGTTGGATGTGGTGCTTAGGGACTTGGTTTAGTGGGTGACAATGGTGGTAGGGGATGGTTGGACCAGATGATCTTGAAGATCTTTTCCAACCTTAATGATTCTATGATTACACATTAGAGCAAGAATATGTAAAAATTCGAAGAACTGTCAAATAATTGTAACTCTTTCATCTTGCACATGTGGGATATTTTTACTTGATAATTAAACAGTTTAAAGCATTATTATTTGCAGTTTATATCAGGGTGTGCTGACTTCCAAAAAAAAAAAAAAAAAAAAAAAAAGAAATCTGTAAATACTGAATATATTATGACAGCTATTTCTTTCTCAGTTCATCATATAAATATGTGCAAAACTGTGTGCTTAAGATACACTGGTTCTTTACATTCAGAGTGAGATTAGAAGATCCTGGAGTAATAATAAATTATATTTCCTGTAAAGAGATGAAATCCCTTTTCGTTGCTATAGATGAGGAATCAGAAGACGATTCAGATTATAATGAAGATGATGATGAAGACTTTGCTATGGAAAAGAAGAAAACCAAAGGAAATAAAAAAGAAACCAAACAAAAGAGGCAGGGTGAAAAAGAAAAAAAGACTCCAACATCCAAGATTAATATTACAGGTAAGTTTCTACTAGGAATTTGAAATGAAAAGTTCCTTTTGTATACAAGAAACAACGTCTGTACCTTTGACAGGGTTTTTGTTTGATGCTTATCCTTGTTTTTCTTATTAAAAAACAAGTATTTTAAAAGACCTGAAGTAACAAATACGACTAGCTGATAAACTGACTTCAGAGTTATGATGAATAAGGCTATATGCAGAGTAAAAGGGAAATGGTGATGAGAAAAAAAATCCAGGAAGAAAAAAGGCTTTATAGTAAACAAACATTGCTTACTATAAAAATAGTTTTTCTTTTTAAAACTAGCTTTTAATAAAAGGTTAAATAATATTATGTGATCTGAGGATTTTAAAAAATAAATGAATATAATATCAGGGCATGTTCTTGCATTTACATATATGAATCTTTAATTCAAGGGTAGCCAAACAATGCTAGTACTAATAACTGTTGGATTAAAGTGTTAAATATGCAACTTTTTCAGACTTAAGTTGTTCACTGTATTTACTTTCTTCTAAATAGCTTAAGAAAATTTTTACCCTTGTGTTCATCTTGTGTCTGACTTGATAATGTCTTTTAATTTCAATACTGAGTTTACAATACATAATTTAATCTTTAGTTTTATTTATGACAGGGAATAGTTTGCTTTGAATAGCTGACTGAAGAATCTTAGCTCTTAGCAATCTAGCATCTGGAATATCTTTAACAAGAAATTCTTGTAGTGCTTATTTACAAACTAGTATTGAAATTCCAGCATGTAACAGGACTGACTGTTTAAATCTATATTGAGTTTTGGAAGACAAGGCATTACTAACATATTCGTTTCACTCAATTCAGAGAAGTCTTGCTGTAAAGGGATCTATCATCTTATACAGTGTGACAATTTCTCTGTAAAAGTATTATTCTAAGGCTGCTTTTATTTTCTAAGTATCGCCTGTAGTTCCTCCTTCACTGGTAACGGAACTAAAATCTGAGCCAACACAGATGTCCAGTTCTTCAGAACCAATTGGAAGGCCTTTACATGCATCAAGTCCTGTAACAGAGAAGAAGCCTAAATGGATACCACCAGGTACCTGTGAGATTGTAACTATAAAAAGATACATTGGTTGTATTTAGTAAAGAATTCCAGACACTTAAAGTAGACAAACAAACAAACAGCATTTTGGAACGACTACTGCCCTCTTAAAATGCAAGGTATTCTTTTAACCTTAGGTTAAAAAAGAAAAAGAAAAAAAAAAAAAAAAAGCTATCTTCATGCTTCTTTTCCTCTTACGGCATTATCCTTAACTCCTTTATGTGGGAAGGATAATGAAATATTTTCCAGAGTGTGAAGCAGATCTTAATCAAGAGATTGTCTTGTGGCCTCTTCTCTCTTATACCAGAGATAAAGAAAGCTCTTAATATGCTGTATTGTTATATATTCTAAACAAATAATAATAATGTGCTGAAGTGTTCTAACTGCTTTAGTAAAGTAAATACTTAAAAGCTTTAGGTTATCAGAATGTTTAAGCTGCTGCTGCTGAGTCTTAACTATTACTTTGTTTTTCCTTAATAGTTGATTTCCTTTAATGCACACATTAATTTTCTGTTTGACTTGTTTCTCTCAAGCCTTCTTTTGTCACTTGATTTTGTATTTGATTCTGTGATTGTCTGTGGTGCACCTGAAAATGCTCAGTAGACCAGGAACAATGTTTTTGTGCTTGTCCAGTGCCACATGGTGGTGTTTCTCTGTGTTGCTTGTTACTTAAAACTGTGTGCCATACCTGCACATACCTGCTGCACTGGCTCCCAAATAGATTGATTCCCTGCAAGTATGCTGATTTTCATGTGCTTTTGTGGTATGTTGTTCTATCCTTATTACAATGTCTTTATAATACTTTTTTGTTCTGCTTTGAATGCATAAAAAGACAGGAGTTAGGCTTTCTTTTCTTAAAACTGCTTACACCTTTTTGTTTTAAAATTATTTTCAGCTGCATCGGGAAGCACTAATAACATTGGGAAATATGCTTCGGTTAAGTCACCTACTCATGGTCTTAGACTTGGCCTCTCCAGACTAGCAAGAGTCAAACCACTGCATCCCAGCGCTACCAGTGGTTAACTGGTCGTTGACAAGGTATCATGTGAAGAACTGTGTTCACAAAAGACTTTGGAAAGCATTTTGCTTATAAGTAGAGAGTAGAAAACCAGCGGGCAGCAAAAGCTTCGTGGCATCATCTGTTTTGCGGGACAGTTATTATGTACATTTCTAATACTACAGAGTTTTTATTCTGTAAAATGCAAGGCATCCCTAAGTGCTATTGAATAATATTATTTAATCATGGTGACATCTGATCTGGTCACCAGTTCTTTTATGTGTTATACTCTGAGATAGTTTATAATAATTGTCATTCTTTTATCTGAATGTGGCAATAGTCAGAAATACTATGTAAATTATGGATTTTTATATCTCAAATGAATTGTTAACACAAGTGAAAGTTACAGTTTAAAAAAATATTTATGGGAAGAGACATCACTTCTACCCCTTCATTCTTGGAAAGTTTCTCTTCACTCAAAATCTGTTAGTGTTTGCATAATTTATGTGTTTGTTAATTTTTTTTAATATAGATATGAATGGTATTTAGAATGCTATAATAAAAAAAAAGTTAAAATAAAATACTTTAATAAAACAAATTAGTAAGACTAGATTATATAATTTTGAAGTTCATTTCCAAATTTTGGCTACAGTCCTGCAAATATTTTTGCGAGTGAAAAATTTACTTGAAGTCAATAACATTTCTTAAATTCAGACAATAAGGTTTTTGCTTTGGGCTCCTTGATCTTTGGTGAAGACTCTGATATCCTGCATATTTATTGAATTTTATAAAACTTGAAGTGACTGTTACTTTGTTATGACTGAGCTTTTAGACATAAATAGTCCACAAATGTAAATAATTTCCAGTGTAAGCATATTGGTTATTCCAGATGCCACAGTAGATGCTTTTGGTCCTGTATTACTTAAAGGATTTGGTCATGAATGAGTGAGTTGTATTCACATAACTGAAGATTCCAGGTTGTTTAACATACAAGATATTGTTAAAAGAATATATGGGCCTGTTGTTCACAGTAATTATGCAGGTAAAACCATGATGTTGCTTAGAGTAAAAATATGGTATGATACTAATTTTTAACTGTATAGTGTTTAAATGATTAAAACAAGATACTAACAAATACTTATGTATTAAAAATAATAGGCACGTTGCCTTATGGAAGGACTTAAAAAGAATCTGTGGATCAAAGTGCGTCTCTCAGAAACAAGGAAACTCATTGTTGTGACTTATAATTGCACTTTATCCACATTTTGGATGCCTGACTCCTGGCATGAAATCACATAACTATGAGTGAGTTAGGGCCTGGTAAACTGGACTAAGGGAGTTTAGGGATGGCATTTGCCTGATGTCTCTGGTGCCTGTCTGCCTCATTTGTGAGTTGTCATTGCTTGCTAAAATGGTGCATCAGAAAAATAGAACTTTACAGCAGATTATCAGCAGATGAGCTTGAGACTTCTTTTTCAACTTTGGAAGCAGTACCCACAGGAAAAGGTAGGTATCTAAGAACAATGCTTGTGACAACTAGGAGGTGAACGTTGCGTTATTCCTCTCCTTGATTGACTTCTTGTGCTTATTTAACTAGCCCCCTTCTGAGATGTATGGTGGATAAGCAGCTGTAGCAGAACAGAGGAAGCATGGGGAGTCCAGGGCCCCAGGGTGGTTCAATACAGCATCCCAATCTGCTACCCTCCACTCATGCTTCAGTCATTTTCTTTCCAGAAGAAAGAAATGGTCACGCAAAAGAACATCTGTATGGTCCCTCACTGCATCACAGTCACCAGGTTTCTTTTTATTGAAATTAAACTGTCATTAATTGTTTTGCTTTTATGTTTTGTTTTGTTTTGTTTTTCAGGATAAATTAAGATCTCATGATGTTATATGTTTTCCTGCTATGCAGGGAAATGTACATAACAATGGAAAATACTTCCTCAATATTAATGCTTTTGAAAGATATTCCTGCAATTAGTAGATTTAGGAATCCCAGGTTTCACTGACCTTCCATTCATCCTGTTTTGGTATCTTTTGTTATTTTTTTCCATTAAACATACAGTTGAGACTTGCATAGCTCAGGTCTCGGTGTTGGCATTTTCATACTTTCAGAAATGACATAGCAGTCTGCCTTGGGTCCTTGGGACCCGTGGGTTTGTATGTGTTTCCAGTTCATGAGGATTTTCCAGTTGTTTCTATGCTTTTTTATATATATATTTTTTTTTTTCACTGAATGCAGGTTGGTCAAGTTCAATATAGGCAATTAGAGGAAAAAAAGTGCCTTTGCAAGGTAAAAGTTAAATGTTCCTATTTGTGTTTCAAGGCCACTCTGTACCCAACCTGAATAAAACAGGTCTTGCCAGTAGGTGGGATTATTTACAAAGATTTTCTTTTCTGTCCTGAGTTATTAAAGAGTATGGTCAGAAGTGGTCACATTGATTTGGATGCTGTAATTGTTACAATAACTAGTTTGGTCTTTTATTTGTTTGCACTCCTGGTAGTAACAGGAGTTGTTTGTGTTATTCCAGCTAGTTTCAGCCTTGGGAAACTTGCTTTTTTTTTCTCTGAAAAGTACTTTTAATTTACAGTTGTCTTACTGCTCTAAATATTAAACAGCATTACACAGAAATCTCTATGTATCATTCCTCTAGCGGTTGCATGGTGGTGTGATGTGGAATGCATGATTTCAGTTTGTAAAGCAATCAGAAAGATAGCGCATCCCTTAACAAGTCAGAGTCCAGTTTTCACATATCTGCTCTTTCTGAAGTGAATCTGTATTAGTAACAGAGTGACAACATGGTTGTTAAAGAATAGATCACTACTTTTAGATGTAAACTTTGCTGCCAAGTCCTTCCAGTTGCAACTGACTTCAGTAGATAATCTGCCTGATCTAGAGATCACCTCTTACTTCAGAACAACAGTTCCTTTCAAGTGTTGATGTCAGCTCCAGATGTACTGTGTTCCTAGAGGTGGAATCAACAATAACATAGGTGAAAGCTGTCTCTGCGTTGCTGTGTGGTTCAGTTGCTATGACCACAGGAATGCAGGTTGGTCATGCAGAACAGGGCTGCATCATAGACACACTTCAGAATTCTGGCAGCCTGGAGACATTATGCTCCAAGACGGATAAATAAGCTTATTCTGAAACAAGCATTAAAGTTAAAAATGCCTAAAATTCAGGGACATAAAAGTGTGAAATTGCTCTGAATATTTATAAAGCATTTTTATGTACCTACAGACCTTCTATGTCATCAGTGCATTTCTCACTTCCTACTCTCTTTGAGAGTAGTGATAATGCCAGAAAAAAAGAGGAAGAAATTGCCAGGCAAGCAAGACCAGAATGAACCTACAAAGCAGCAGTTAAAGTTAAGTACTGCTGATTGGTGGTATAAATCTGTGTGTTGGGGTACAACTATTGCACCCACTCATGCTTTGAGCCTCAAACTTTTGAGTCCTGTAAATCCTGTTTTTAGACGATGGTGGTTCACATGGAAGACATGTCTTGCTATGTTAAGATCTATCAACAACAACATGACAATTAACACTGATGCTTTGGAGCGGAGCTCAGCCTTCCTGATGTGGATGAACACAGGATTTCAGAAGATGCTGAACAGGCTTGTTGTTCATGGGTGTTTGAAAACTCCAGCATCATAATGGAAACCGAGCTCTTAGATCTAGGCTCCTCATATATGTTCACTGACTTAAGCTTGCTCAAGAGCTCTCCATTTGCAATCTGTAAAGTACTTTCATCTGTTTTCTGTAGGAGTTTTGCTTTAATTAGATTAAAAGTGTGCTAAAGTAATCTTTATTGTGTATGTGAGGCCTGGATTTTGCAATGAATTTGAATTTGTGGTGTACAGAGAATAGTTGATGTAATGTGGTCAGAGGTAACTATTTCTATGGTGTTGAAATACCACAGTACAGAAAAGGAGTTAGACATTTTGATTTGGAAGAATAACATGTCTTTGTTAAAACACTTTATTTGTTTTTGAGAACATGTTTTTTCTTCATAGTGATTTTCTAGTCTGTGTACGAAGGTGAATAATTTAATGATATAAAATAATAAACAGCATTAAGAAAAATATAATTGTATACAATGACTTTGTTTTATTTATAATTGATGTTGGGGTTAGATAAAAAGTTGTAACTGATGAATAGTAAATTAAAGGAATAGTTTATATGAGTAATCTTTGTGAGAAAAGTTACATAGTTTTGGATATGCTTAGAGAAAATATTTTTCTACTGGGAAGTTCTTGAAAATAATGTGTTTAGGGTTTATTTCTATGCTTAGACTCAGCCCTGCACTGGACTTTTTGTATGTCTAATTTCACCAAAAGATATGTAAGAATTTGTAATAGAAACTACCTGTGAAATTTCACTTCCTGGGGATAAGAGGAGATTGCGGAAGAGATTCCGAGCAATGAATCCTCAGCATGGAAGCAGAATTCATTAATCCTATCTTGAGAGAGGCTTTCATTATTTCTGGGGGAAAAAAAAAAAAGATTCAGAAGTTCTCAACTTGTGGATAATTCATTATATGGTTCATTTCTGAAATTCAGCCCTCATTCTGCCTTGTCTGTATTGGCTATACTTAAATAGAACATTTCACACATTATCTTTTGAGTAGATCAACAAGAAGGGTGGGTGAGCCATGGAATATAATAGGGAAACAACCCTTGTCTCATTAATTTTGTAATATGAACAAAAATGCCAAAATGTCATTTCCTGAGACCAATTGTATCAGGAATTCCATACAATTCTAAAGGTTGCTGTTGGTTAAACTGCTCTTGAATTTTAGGCAGGGGCTTTGAGTGTAATTTGGAAGATGCCCTATCTCTAAGGAGTTAAATATCACCTGTCTTTCATATTTGATCACTTCTATTGTTTCAGCTTTCTTTTACCAAGTATATCAGTGCAAACCACAAAGATGAAAAACCAATGTTACCACTTCCTGTGATCCCCTGTGCAGAAACCTGCTCTTTGCATTATAAAATAGTTTGTCCCACAGTTTCAAAGAACTGTTTGTTGGTCTGTCTCCACTCATGTGTGACATCATTCTTGTGAGAGGAAGTGAGAAGCTATGAAAAAAACAGATCTTATTTGAATTAAGATTATTTTCTGCTGTGCTGAATCTTTCTACTCCCCATACACCCAATATTCAGGATGTGTGTACACATTTTAAACAAAGACTTTGGGCACATTTTTCCACACACGCTTGGTTAGTGGGATAATGAAAATCTGAAATTATATTTTCTTCTCTTTTTTCCTCCCCATTTTTTCTATAATTAATTTTGGATATGAGTCTAATTTTTTAATAGCTAAAGATTAGTTTTTTCTGGCTTAACTGAATAATACCCTGAAAAGACTTACAAGCTTGACTAACTGGCAGTCTACAAAATCTATATCTTTCTTAGTATATATAAAATTCTCTCTATGTAGCATCCAGGTATCTCAATCACCCAACCTCTTTTCCATGATTGTAGTCCTTCAGGCCAAGGTAATCATATTTATGGTGTCATTAAAAATTCCTAGACTCTTAAGAACAAAGAAATCATCTGAATATGAGGCAATAGAACTGATCAAACATGAAAGATGGATAATGTTTATCTGCATGAAGCATCTTATAAAGTAGAACCAAAGATAACAGAATTATCTTTCTCTTTCCTTTCATGAACAGATGAGAGAATTTACCTGGGTATCCCACAGCTTTTTACATCCAACAAATCTGTATGAATCTTGCTTTAATTATGGTAATTTTGAAGGATTTTGGAAAAATTGTTTAAATCCTGTTTCAACAGAAACTGTAAAAGATAAGTACATAGTCCTTAGCATACAAACAGAAGTTTGTAACAGCATACAGGAAATCAACATTAGAGGGCAGTACATTGTTATTATTTTAGTACAGTAGGGTTAACATCTGTATTTTCAAAGCATATACTTATTAAACAGTCAAGACATGTGAACACCAGAGGACATGAATGGAAATAGTGCATAACAATAAATTTTTAAAAAGGGATATAACTAGACAGTCAGTGAGACTGAGGTAATTGTTGCCAGTGTTGTTAACTGTTCTTTAGATCTGCTGTAGATTTATTGACTGTAGTATTTCAGCAGAAAGCACAACAAGCATGAGAACGTTCAGATAAACACATCATACTTGCATCGGCAGTGACTGGCACCCCTCAGTTATCAACAGCCTACAATTAGATTTTTCCAGACTGGAGTCTTAGCAAAGTGGGATTCTAATGTAATTCCTGTAGTAAACATCAATGCACTGACTTGATGATGATCAATAAATCGTTCCTGTATTTGTTGTCTATGATTCTTTGAAAATAAGTGTTTTTTATATATATATATATATAAAAAAAAAAAAACAAAACAAAACAAAAAAACCACACAACTATTATCACTAATTAAATAAAATATTACAGTACAGTATTGGTGCCCTAACGTGTAGTGCAGCCCTTTAAATGCATAATAGGTTTTACTGAACAGGAAAAAAAAGCAGCAATTGGCAGGCATTCTAAGGTTATATTGTACAACTATCTCTTTTAAATCCTAAATGAATAAAAAAACAAATACAAATTTAATAAGCGTTAATCATTTTAACTTCCATCGAAGTATATCAAGAATTCAATTTTAGTCTAATATTTTTCATAGATGAATTAATTCAGGAAATACCTACAATTACTTATAACTGAATGAAACAATTATATAAGTTTAAAATGTAATTATTTTCCAAATGTTTGGTATAATTTTCTGAAGCATAATAATTCAACCCCTACCTGGGAAGAAACATGGTGTGATTTATGAGTGGGGTCTGACTGATGCAGTTTCTCTGTCACCATTTCGTAGGAACAAACTTATCACCTACAAGTCAGAAAATGTAAGAAAAAGCAGATCTGTCATCTTCCCCAACATAGTTACATCAGGAAAAGGAATGCAGCCAACACATCCACAGGTAAGAAAACTGTAGAACTCAGAAGTCAGAGGCATTAACTTACCAATAGTTCAAAATGCTATAGTGCTTCACTGTATTAAAATTAGGTAACAATAGGCAGCAATCGATCAGGGCTAGATGGTATATAATCAACCAAACCCTCCTTCTTTTTCTGTGTTCCTTATGAAGGCCAATACAAATACGATCTTGTACTCGAAGCAGCGCAGGAAAATCTGACCTCCTGCACATTAAACCAAACCTTCCTCTAAGGAGTGGGAGAGCATCCCTAAGGTTGCAGGGTGTGCAGTACCAGCTTGGTTTGCTCAGTTTCTATTACATATTTGATTGCTGTGTCAAGAAGTTGCTTCTTTCCTGATTTTGCCTGCATAGGCTGTTCAGGAGAGAAAAGCAGCTGGATCCCACCTTCTTCTGCAGCCTGGTACCTCATATTCAGTGCGTTGCACCTCCCATCTTCCTCTAACAGGAGGAGCTGCTGTTGTTATTCAGCCCTAATGTTAAAAAAAGGCATAACTTCTGTGACATAGCCAACATATTCTTGACCACCTACTGCTGTTGTTGGCAAAGATTGTCCAGACATTTCTGAGGTGTGTTGGTCTGTCTCCTTGATGGCTGAAGGAGACCCTAAGGTTTATTGACTGGGGACCTGCTACTGTGGGTTCTCTGAGTGGAAACAAAAATTCATAGTCATAATGCAAGATTTTTAATCCCGATTCTCACATAATCCTCTCTTCCTGTTTTTTTTTTTTTTTTTCCTGATCCAGGCTTATACAAATAATACAAAACAAAGTTGTCGTTCTATGTAATCGTTCATATATTTTAAACACCACTAGTAGGTAAACTGTGTTGTGCTGCATTACACATCTTGAATTACAAAATGGATTGGAAGGATTTTGGTGAAGGACCAGAACAGTGATGATCCAATGTGATGGAAGTAGGTTTTTTTGTTTTGTTTTGTTTGTTTTGCTAAATGGCATTGAAAGCGAAGGAATCAGTAGTTGAGAGAATTGTAGAGGTGGCAATAGGATATGAGTGAGAGAAAAATTCAAAATGGTATAAATTTTGTACTAAATTTGACATGAAGGACAACTTCCTCATATCAATAGTTTCACAGGTGTCTAGAATCCTGAGAGTGCAGAATGGAGGCTTCGATCTTAAATGAGCTCTTTTAGTTAATGGCAGTATTCCTGATGTTGTCAATACATTCTTGTTCATAAGTCTTTAAATACAGAATTCATAGCTGATTTCACAATACCGTTGATTTCTGTTGAGTGATACTTGTGATTTTCACTGAATCCCTGAAAGCCCTCCTGAATTATCCAAATTGTGATCATGATCATTCTAAGCAGTAAAAATCTCTGCTTTAGTGTTGACAATTATTCTTTTACTTATTGTCAGGATTTTGGTATTGTTTTTAATCTGCTGTTCTCATGTTCCTGGGGAAAATCAGTGATCCAATGAATTGGCTGCTGGAAGTATTAATGCTTGTTGAACCTTCCTATTGAATAGCTGCACCCTGTGGAATGTGAAAAGAACAGGATGTAAACTAGAGGTTAAACAAGTTCCTGCTACTTACAACAAGTTCTCTTGTGCCTTGTCTGGCTGCCCCCATCCATTTCATCTGCCTCTGTGACAGAGCCATACAGTGAGTGTTATGCAAACAGGATGGACTTACGGAAGAAGGTTCAGGTGTGGTTGTAAAGCAAAGGCAGAATTTACTAAGAGCTGGCTGAATTTAGGCCATCTGCAAAGGAACTGTAAATGTGAAGTGGGAAGTTTCTGGGAACGTTTAAATCAGTACGATACAGATTTAGCACTGAATAGTTTTGAAACCATCATTTAAAGAAAAAACATGATCTGTGTGGGATATATTTTCCATCTTTAATTTATATGCTTGTATACAGAAAGTCTGATTCTCCTCATTCATCAGCTTTGTGCATTGTATCTTCATTAGCCCCAGTGAAGCTATAATAAAAAATAAGTGATTATAGTTTTCACATTCTCTCCTGATCTATGTATGCTTTGGAACATGAGTGAGCTCATCTCCTCTGAGATCAGATCCTGCTCCGCTTTTTGGTTTGCTTTGATTCATAGTTCTTGCCAAAGAAATCTGGAGGCAGATTTTTCCAGCTGCTCTTGAAAGGGTGGGGATGTATGTTATTAAAGAGATGTGAAGCATTCTGTCCTTCACTTATCACAGCCAGCCTGTTCCGAAGTGGGAGCTGTGCCTAGCTCCCATATTTTGATCTGTATAATTCCTGAGCTGTATTACCCATCATATACTGCAGTAACTCCTCTGTACACTCTTCATGTTTTCTGTGCATCTCCCTGTAAGGGGAAAAAGAGTTTATGACCAAATTTTAGTTTTGCTAACATGTAATATGACATATTACTGTTCTGATTATCATATTGTTACTCTGTTGTTGAATTTGCAGGGGATATCTTTGACAGAGGGTAAGAAAATGAGTGTTATTGTCCAAAAACAGAGACAACTGTGGTAATACCAGTAAAAAGATAGATAAGCACAACCTCTGTGTATATCATAGAATCATAGAATAGCTCAGGTAGGAAGGGATCTTAAATATCATCTAGTTCCAGCCCCCCTGCCATGGGCAGGGACACCTCTCACTAAACCAGGCTGCTCAAAGCCCCATCCAACTTGCCTTGAACACTTTCAGGGATGGGGCATCCACAACCTCTCTGGGCAATCCGTTTCAGTGCCTCACCACCCTCTGAATTAAAAATTTCCTCCTAACCTCTATTTTAAATCTATCCTCTTTTAGTTTAAAGTTATTCCATCTTGTTCTGTCATTATCTGATAGAGCAAAAAGTTGCTCTCTGTCTTTTTCATAAGCCCCCTTTTAGTATTGAAAAGCTGCAATGAAGTCACCCTAGAACCTTCTCTTCTTCAGGCTGAACAGCCCCAGCTCTCTCAGTCTTTCTTTATAGGAGAAGTGCACCAGCCCTTTGATCATCTTTGTGGCCCTCCTCTGGACCTGTTCTAACAGATCCACATCCTTCTTGTGCTGGGTGCTCCGTACTGGGATGCAGCATTTGGAGTGAGGCCTCAAAAGGGCAGAGCAGAGGATGACAATCACCTCCCTCGACCTGCTGACCACTCCTCTCTTGATGCAGCCCAGGATGCAGTTGGCTTTCTGGGCTGTAAGTGCACACTATAGGCTCATGTTGAGCTTTTTGTCCACCAGAACCCCCAAGTCCTTCTCTGCAGGGCTGCCCACAATGAGATCTTCTTCAAGTCTGTACTCATTTTGGAATTGCCCCAATTCACGTGCAGCGTCTTGAACTTGGACCTGTTGAATGTCCACGTGGTCCCACTTCTCAAGCTTGTCCAGGTCCCTTTGGATGGCATCCCTTCCTTCTGTTGTATCAACTACATCACTCAGCTTGGTGTCATCTGCAGACTTACTGAGGGTGCGCTCAATCCCTTCATCTATGTCATTGATAAAGATATTAAACAGTACTGGTCCCAGGACAGACTCCTGAGGGACACCACTCATCACTGGCCTCCACCTGGACATGGAGCCATTGACCACCACTCTCTGGGTGCAGCCTTCAAACTAATTCCTCATCCAATGAATGGTCCCCCCATCAAATCCATCTCTCTCCAATTTGGAGATGAGGATGTCTTGTGAGACTATGTCAAAGGCCTTGCAGAAGTCCAGTCCAGGTAGATGATATCAGTCAGTCTTTCCCTGTCAACTGATGCAGTTGTAAGCAGTGATATTGCAGTTGCGATACAGAAGTGTTTAGGTTGGAAGAAACCTCCTGAAATCATCTAGTTCAAATTAAAGTATTCATTGCACAGCAACATGTAACAGCTAATTTAATAGTTCTTCTTAGAAATCTCCCTAATATTCTGTGTCTTGATAATGTGCATTAAGATGGTATTACTAAAATATTTCCTCTAAATCATAGGGAAGCTTCTTAATTAGATATATATTTCTCCTGAAATACCACTGGGACATAGTTTCTAGCATATTCCTCATTTCCAAGAAAAAGTGAGGCAAAATGTGTACTTAATTTTTTCTTAAATTTAAGCTAACAGTAGCAATGCTTATGTGCTAGGTATGGACTTCTTGGCACACCATCTTTAGTACAGTGAGATTGAGATTGATGTATTAAAACTGAGCATGTGTACTGAGATACAGTACACATACTGGGAGGTAGCAGTCAACTGGTGGCTAGCAAACGTGGCGCCCATCTACAAGAGGGGCCAGAGGGTGGAGCTGGGAAACTACAGTCAGTCTGATTTTGGTGCTGGGGAAGCTCATGGAGCAGATTATCTTGAGTGCCATCACGCAATGCTTGTAGGGCAACAAGGCAATCAGGCCCAGTCAGTATGGGTTTATGAAAGGCAGATCCTGCTTGATGAACCTGATCTCTTTCTGTGACAAAGTGACGTGCTTAGTGGATGTGGGAAAGGCTGGGGATGTGGTCTACCTTGACTTCAGTAAGGCTTTTGACACTGTTTCCCCCAGAATTTTCCTGAAGGAACTGGCTGCTCATGGCTTGGACTGGTATACGATTTGTTTGGTTAAAAACTGGCTGGATAGCTGGGCACAAAGAGTTGTGGTGAATGGAGTCAAATCCAGTTGGAGGCTAGTCACTAGTGGCATTCCCCAGGGCTCAATATTGGGGCCAGTTCTCTTTAGTATCTTTATCAATGACCTGGATGAAGGGATCGAGTGAGAATTTGATAACAGCACACAAAATGCAGGCAGCAGCCTGAATCCCAGGGGTTTCCTGTGGTATCCAGGTACTGAAAAATCTCTCTCTAGGCTGGTGGTTGCCAGCTGATGACAAACATCAACATCAGGGTGAATCAATATGGTCTCCCAGGCTTGCTCACTTTTCCCTTTTGTCAAATGTTGCCAGGAGCTGTTATCACCCTGAGGAGATGCAGCAGGGATGGTAGTGCTGCTACTATCGGAAACAGCTCAGACCCTTCTTGTGCCTTATGCCCCTTCATCCTCACACTACATTACTTACGTATGTCTGGCTGTAATCGTAGTGCTGTGCCTCCTTAGAGGCTCAGTGCTACTGCTGATCTGGGGAAGGAGTTGGACATGGACTCCTAAATGATCCACTGGATGCAGGAGGGACTGGATAGCAACAAAC
This sequence comes from Aythya ferina, assembly GCF_964211825.1. Taxonomy (NCBI): domain Eukaryota; kingdom Metazoa; phylum Chordata; class Aves; order Anseriformes; family Anatidae; genus Aythya; species Aythya ferina. The sequence goes on along the minus strand of NC_140296.1, from coordinate 127,509,648 downwards.
CACCCTGCTTATCGTGCACCAGCATTTCTGAAATGCCGAAGTGTCTTCATCATGTACGAAAATATGTTTTTGTCTTTAAATTCTGTAGCTAAATGTAGATACCTTGCAACATCTAAATGCAGATACCAGCAGTAGGTAGTCCAGCTTTCCTAAATTAGATCCCTGGGCTTCATGTACAGCCCTTGCAGGAAGGCAGAACAACTTGAAACATCCAGAGGAAGCAACTCAGAGCTAGTCAAAAGCAAACTGTAGGCAGAGGGATGTCCCCAGAAGCTGCATCTTGATTTTACATACTTCCGCATAATTATTAGATCTGCTTAGGAAGATCATCTTCTAAGGACGAACAGCATTTACAGTACACGTATACAGTGTACCCTGGTTCCTCCTTCCATACAATTGCACCTTGTATTGCACCTTTATCTGCCTGCCTAACAGAATGAGAAATTTTATACAATTCCTGACTATATAACCTGTGTGCGTTTATTTCATTGTTTTTGTATATTGTCGTGGTTTAACCCGGCTGGCAGCTAAACACCACGCAGCCGTTCGCTCACCCTCCCCCCTCCCTCTCTGGGATGGGGAAGAGAAATGGAAAGTGAAGCCCGTGAGTTGAGATAAAGACAGTTTAATAAGACAGGAAAATAATAATAATAATAATAATACAATGATGATAATAGTACTACTAATAATAATATGTACAAACAAGTGATGCACAATGCAGTTGCTCACCACCCGCTGACCGATGCCCAGCTTAACCCCGAGCAGTCCGGCCCCCTCCCCCCGGCTAGCCACCCCTATATATTGTTTAGCATGACGTCAGATGGTATGGAATACCCCTTTGGCTAGTTCGGGTCACCTGTCTTGGGTCTGTCCCCTCCCAGCTCTTACTGCACCCCCAGCCTGCCTGTTGGCAGGACAGAGCAAAAGTCTGAGGTGTCCTTGGCTTGGTATAAGCACTGCTCTGCAACAATTAAAACATCGGGGTGTTATCAGCGCTCTTCTCATCCTAAGCCAAAACACAGCATTCCACCAGCTACTAGGAAGAAAATTAATTCTGTTCTAACTGAAACCAGGACATATATACAGTTCCTTGACCTCTCAAAGCGGCAGGAAATCCATCCACTGAGGCACAACTCTATCAATTATGGCAAGTAAGAAATTGCAGGAAATATTCAAAGTTAATGCCCAAGTGAAGTGCCCAGCTGTAAAGAAGTGTTGCAGCTGCTTGTCTGTATATAGGCTTGTCTATATATAGCCAAGGGTTTTGCTCCATACAGGTAGCCAGAAGAAGCAGAGGTGTAGTGAATGATACATACTAGCAGCGTGCAAGCAAAGAGGGGGGAAGAGGTAAGGGAGTGGAGGCCTTAAATTGTTGAATTTTAAGCTTTTAATCTACAAATGATTTAATTGTAACCAACCATATCCTGGGCTGTATCAAAAGAAGCATGACAGCTGATCAAGGGAGGTAAAGCTCCTCCTCTACTCTGCTCTTGTGATACCCCACCTGGAGTACTGCATTCAGTTCTGGGGTGCCCGGCACAAGAAGGATGTGGACATATTATAGCTAGTCCAGAGGAAGGCCATGGCGATGATCAAAGGGCTGAAGCACCTTTCCTATGAAGGCAGGCTGAGGGAGTTGGGGTTGTTCAGCCTGGAGAAGAGGAGGCTCCAGGGAGAACTTATAGTGGACTTCCAGTATCCAAAGGGGGCCTACAGATGGGGAGGGACTCTGTCAGGGAGTGTAGGGATAGGACAAGGGGGGAATGGCTTTAAACTGAAAGAGGGAAGATTTAGATTCAATGTTAGGAAGAAATATATCACTCAGAGGGTGGTGAGGCACTGGAAGAGGTTGCCTAAAGAAGCTGTGGATGTCCCATCCCTGAAAGTGTTCAAGGCCAGGTTGGATGGGGCTTTGGGTAACCTGGTCTACTGGAAGGTGTCCCTGACTGTGGCAGGGGGCTGGAACTAGATGATGTTTAAGGTCCCTTCCAACGCAAACCATTCTATTATTCTGTGATTCTATGATCTTACTTCAGGCACCATCTGTATGAAGAAATTGTGTCTGATAGCAGTGGAAGAGGCGTGTCCTATGATTAGCAACAGGGTCCTAGAAACTTCTAGGGAGATAAATAAATTCATGATAAATAAATTGCAAGACTGACATTAAAATATTAGTCTAATGTATATTGGAAAGATATGGGAGAGCATGCAGTATCAGTGGCATTGTTGCTTGAATAGGCCTGAGGTCTAGTCAGTGGATATTATATCCATTATAAAGTGGGCAAACGTGTAAACACTGAAGGAGATGCGGTAACAGCAGAGAGCTCTGTGACTTAATTTCTAGGAAGGTGGTACTGTTCTCAAGGGACTGTGACACACATGGTTAGTCAGCAAATTGGGAAATGTGGACCGCAGCCTGCTCAGACTTCCGTTTGCTATATATACCCATTCAGTTATTCACAACTGCAAATCAAATTATGCCCTTGCAGGAGGTAAAAATTAAATTTACATACAGACTCAGCGCCTCTTAACATCTGTTATTTTCCTGCTGGCGTATTTGCTCTAGCAGTGTACTGATGTCAGGCCACTGCCATGCACCATGTATGTGCTGAGCAATAATAGGAGATGGTGCAGATTCACTTACTTGTCTCTACTCTCCTCCCAGATCAGTATGACTTTTTCAAGTGTTGAATGAGAGCCAATCTGACCTCTCCTAGAGAGAGGACAAATCATCAACCTATTGTAACCTATACGGAAGTGATCAGTTATTTGGCATCTTTTGATTGCGAGGTTCATAAGTGTTTGTGAAAACTAGGAGGAGCCATAACAAGTTTCTCAGTGCCTGAATGAAAGCTCACTTTTCTGTTTGCTTAGTTCATAGTGACTGTGGTTCAGGATCTGAGGAATCATCCATCTTTCTCTAGACTTCACAAAAACTTATTTGGTTTGATTTCATACAGTTTCTCCATTTCCCATCCCTTTTTCTTGTCTGATTGGAAAGCTCTAAATTTGACTCCTAGAAGCAGAACACTTCACTGATGTGAACTGTAGCAGAATATGAAGGCAAAGGCAGAATTTGTTCATTATCGTCTTCATAGTGCAAGCTGTTCCTTTTTTTATTTTTATTGCGGAATCTCACAAAACAAAACCTTTGCTGTTTCTCTGAAATCTTTCACAAGTTTTGAGATTGTTTTTGAGGAAGAGGTATGGTGTTCAGATCTTTATTTTTAATATTAAAACAGTTTGGGTTTTTGACTTCTTGGCATTTAGATTTTCTTTTCCACTTGTCTTTATTTAATCCCTCTCTTTCTCCTCCTCCCATGTTTTGTGTTTTGTTTTGTTGTGTTTTGTGTTTTTTTTTTTTTTTTTCAAATTTACAAAGAAAATAAAAATTGATTAAGAAGAAAATGTAACTTCAGTGTCTCTGGGGTTCTGAATCTTATTTTCCATGAATAAACATGGAAACAAGGATCAAATAATATATAAAATTATAAACTTATAAAAAATGTAAATGGTATTAATTTCAGTGTTTTCCAAAAGGAGACTTAGAGTTTTCTCAACTTTATTCCAAACCTACTGTGGCTTTATTGTAATAAGTTTGTGTTGTTCTTCTGCTTTTTTAAATCTTTCTTTCACTTTGACAAAGATTTTGTTTGCATTTTTTGCTCTTTATGAAATACAAATTGCTTTATCATTCTTCAAGAAAAGTACAGAAAATAATGAATTGAGATTAAGTGTTAGTTATTCCCCCATGGAACCTGTCAGGAGTACAAAACTAGATTACAATATGCTGAATAAAGATCACTGAAGTATTTTCCCTTTGTATTCCAAGCAAAAGCCGCTCCTTCTGCAAGCGTTTGTTTTGCTGATGGAGTATCTAAAAGGTTGTTAGAGCCCACAGAGGATTAAAGCCTAAGCGGAAACAGAGCTACCTAGAAATAGTCACTCCAAGATCACAAGTATTTTTGAGGGCTAAGAGGAAACCATGAGTGAAATGCATGGGGACATTCTTTGGACTTACAGTAAAACTCTATGAATTATACAAACTACCTTTGAATTACCTTCGTTATAGAGTTTGTTTTTAGCAGAACTAAATCTGTGTCTGAGTCTTTACGAAAGGAATTAAAAAAAAAAAGAAAAAAAAGAAAATGATGCACCTTGTGGTACCTCAAGGGACAGTTTTGCAATCATGCTGAGCCTAATTGATGAACATGTTGTGCTTGTGCTAGGTCCTCAAAGATTTCATAGCACGTCAGCAAATATGCTAATATTCTCAGTTTGGTTTAATATTACTTGGTTTGTGACAATGCTGTGGAACTGTGGTAAAACAACATGTGATTTAATTTCAGCAAGCTCACCCATGGAAATCATCAAACAGCCCATGCTATTACTGATACAGGGGCACCTGTATGGCAGGGTTGGATTAGACAAACAGTAACATCAGGTTTAAGTTACAAGAGAACAATTTAATGGAGACAGATTTAAAACATGGAGCTTTGTCATTATGGGGAGAGAAAGAAGCAGTGAAAACTGCTGTGATTTCAGCTTCTTCAATAACTCTTGTTTACGAATGAGAAGAAATAGAAGAATCCAGCCTAAGGTAATAATGGTTAGCATTTGCTTTTATTCTTTAAAGTATGTACATTTGTATGATATACCTCTTGTGTGGAATGATAAACAAATACTAGAAAACAGAAGACAGTTTGATCAATTATACTGTCTATTATCAATTCCATATATTTTTTTCAGGATTAATCATAATTTAATTTGTATTGAAAAGGGTAATTAACATGTCACTTTTTAATGAAAACATTAACATCATTAATGATGTGAAGTTAGTTAATGCTTACGTTTTTAAGTTGCAGGAGTATCTTACAGGTTTCTGCATAAATGTTAAAAGTGATTAACTTGTAGAATCTCAGAGTACTTAGGGTTCTGCAAAAGATTTCATACTGATCTTCTCATTTACATGAGAGGCTTTGTAGTTTATTACAAATTTTAACTTATATCCTATAAACAGCTAGTCTATTTCTTATTTTAGAGGGTGCTCTATAGAAAACTCCACTGATGGCACCATTTAGGAAGCCATCTAAATGTACAAGTGTGTACTTGAAATCAATGGCATTTGGGAAGGTGTTTAGTAAGTGCAATTATGAACTATACAAGGACTGGGAGATCTTGATTCCTCCACGCTACCATGCTAGCTTCTGCTTCACAAGAATAGACAGGTGTTTCCTGAACATTACCTGCAGACTGGTAGAAATAGCTGATGATCTTTCTTGAAAGAAAGATCTTGCAGGTCTTTCAGGGCTTCATAGGAAAGTGAAAAATACTTTTCCATCATGATAACGAACTTATTTTCCTATAATCTTTTTTATTTTTATTTATTTTTTTTTTCCCTGTGACTGCTCAGTGTGTTTAGGAGCTACATTTTGACTGTGTACCCCACTTGATTTAAATGAGCTTATCTGGTACATATCCAATTCCTGCTTCTCATGTGATTCCTCTTCGGCTTGTGAGTCCAGGAATAACCATATTTTCTGTTCTTGGAATAGTCCTAAGAACAGGTTGGTGCTTTAGGAAAAAAAAATGTTTGAGCACTGATTTCTAGGCTAAGTTCTTTATTTGCCCAGTCTGTTTCCTAGAAATTATAATGTTGCTCCAGTCCTGGTGGCTTTAGACAGCCAAACAGTTGTTTGGAAAATCCCCATGTACCCAGATTCTATCTAAATTTGGTCATGGACCCTTGCTCTGATGTTAGAAATTATCTTTCAAAGTTTTGATAATTATGTCCTTAGCTACACAGTGCTTGATTTCCTCATATGTGATTGTTATTTATCTTCAGAGCTTTTTTACACCTGAATAGTATTATTAATTTGTTTCTCCTGTTTGCTCATACCAGGAGCATATCCCAACCATGATAGGAATTATTAATAAGCTTTAGAGAAGCATCTTCATGGCAAATAGTTTAAATGTTAAAAAGGTGAATTTATCATTCACCAAGCTTTTGCACTCTTCTGTGGAAGACATACACTAAAGAAGTCAGAAATTGTGCAACTGTTTTTTCCATTTCCAGTAAACTTGCCCACGTTGGTTCATCTGGTGCAATCTTTGCCCGAGTTTATGCACGCAAATCTTAAATCACCCATTCCCTTTTCACTGGTTAAGCAGTAGTGTTATTGACATAGTTCATATGCTTTATTACAACAAATAAAACAGGAATGATTTAGGAAACATTAACTGTATTTTCTGGCAACTCCAGTCACTTCAGGGACTTGTATTCACCGTACTTGCTTCAGTCTGCAGTGGCAGCATTTCACTTTCTCCATTGCAATGGTCAAGCGTTTATGTAAGCCACTGCATGGACCTGGACACAAAGGGTTCAGTTTGTTGCCCCCTTGTATCTTTTGTCTTTAGTCAAATCAGTGGAATGACTGTAGGCAAGTAAAATGTTTTCAAATCAAATTTAGGATTTGGTATCTCTTTTGTTTAGTGGTACTAGTTCTACAAGGTGCATTGCAGTGCAGGAGGTGCACAGTGAAGTGTATAAAGAGCAGAATTTATAAGATCTAATTTTAGTGATATAAAATTTGAGGTACCTGATCTACATTACTTGCATAATCTCCTTCTCAAGCCGAGCGAACAAAAAGTCAGAGGCACTTCCACAGGGACCTTTGTTTACCTTGAACATTTAGGCTAAGTTGGAATGAATCTTCTTCCCACTCCAAAATGCCTAGTCCGCCACAGGGCAAGTTCTTTAATTACTTTACCTTTAATATTATTCTATTTCACAGAGATGTTGCTGAACTTAATAGGATTGTAGTTAAGGGTTTGCCTATGTGATGATCACAGCCAATGATGGCATCCACGAGGACTTTATCTACTATTGAACTTAAGCCCTCTAGTAAACTGTCAGAAATGGGTATTTTGTTAATAGTTAGTTACACAGACAAAGACCATAAATATTTCCTTCAAACTTAACAAAAATGCTTTGTAATTTATAGCTGAAACATTTTATGCATTTTTTTTTTACTTCAGATGACTGCACTTTTAACTTTACTACCAAGTTCCGGTCATGAGAATCCTGGCAGGTTTCTTTCACTTTGACAGTGTTGTTGAGAAATGTAAGAGAAAACCTTACAGTAGTTTCTTGTGTTGAAAAATTATTTGGTCCTCTTCAGGCATGAGAAAGAATGATCCTAAAATTTGTTTTTATTCCTCCATGACTTGACACACACACAAAAATAATTGAATATGCTTACAAGAATGTTATAAAATAAAATAAGGAAAATAGAAAACATTATGAGGAACAAAAATAAGGAAAATAGAGGACATTCTTAATGGGGGACAATTGAGTGTATGACCAGATACATCCTTTGCTCCCTTGTATGTAAATTATCCTAGGGATGTTAATAATTTCTTAATGAGTTAAGAGTCAAAACCTGAGATAAGACAATAAGGCCCAGAAGGTTGTTGAGCTATGCAAAGCTGTCTTACACATCTTTTAATAAACAACATGGCTGCACTGCAAACAAACCAGAGGGAATATGGTGTACAGCTTTCTCTTACATACCCTGCCTCTTATATCTAGCACTGCTGGTCGTAAGAGCAGAGTGCTGTGAGTGTCAGTAGTGGTACTTCCCACCTGTGTAGTACATGTACTTGATATCCACAGTGGACTGGACTGATAGCTTCCAGCATCACAAATTTATGTTTTCACACCACATTAGCTAAATCCCTTCTTGTGAACCTTTGTGAAAGCTACTCAGAAATGGTTGATATACCTGTGGGAGACAATAGCTGGAGTGTAACTAGCTGTATGTGCACACACATTCCTGCTTGTCTGTGTATGTTTGTGTGGGAGTGATTTAGGTTGAACACACTTGATGCATATTCATGCTGTTTCATTTGTATTCCAGCACATGGCATCTCCATGCATTCCTAGGGCTAAACCTGCACTGTTGGCATGACAGCCTATGATGTTATTTGGCTAGACAATGAGAAGTTGTTTTTCTTGTATGTGAGGTGTAATTCTGGGGAGGATTTGTTGACTGGAGAGCTCCAATTTGGGGAGAATGGAGAAGTAGAAGTGATAGAAATGAGAGTGATTTGCCTTTTAGGATGGTGCACCTCAACAATAGTATTATGCAAGGGCATTGCTTGGACCTCCATGACTGCAAAAGAATAGCTGTTTGTCCTCTGACAGCTCTGTGGAAAAACTCATCCACAAGCATCAGCAAAGGTGGCTGTCTTCTAGAATAGCTTCTGTGGGTGAGCATGTATCTCTTCTTCGTAAAGCCTGATTTCTGAGTGAAAATAGAGCTATTCTGGGTTGTCGACAGATTTAGAACCGGCAGGGAACATGCCATTCCTTGACTGTATGAAGGAGGAGAGCACATGGTATTTTTCGGTCTTAGCTATTCCCATAAGATGTTGGGGAGATAGGATCACTTCCACCAGTGCTCCCCCTCAAATGCACTACACCCAAATGAGGTAAGGGAAAGACAGGATGGCAGCTAAGCTCTATCTCACTATTTATACCAAAATGAGAGCCTCGTTATCTCACAGGTCAGAGAAGCTCTGTACTGATGCTAACAAGAACCCCAGGCAAAGGTGCCACAGTTTGGTCTTCAGTAAATGAAACGTCATGACCAATGAGAAATGAGTCCTTGAGGTATTAATCTATTTTCATTTTCCAAGCTGACAGTCTCAGTGACTAGATTTAACTCAATGTATAGCAAGGTCTCTGCGACAAGCTTTGAAAAAATATGATTTCAAGTGGTTTTTGGTTTCGCAAGCACACGATCTCAGTAAGAAAGAACAGACTGAGACAGCAAGGAGAACAGCCAATCCTGTTATATTTGTCTTTCTTATTACTGACTTGCCATGATAAATATGGAAAATTATATTTGGCTAGAAGGAGGTTGAGAAAGGGAACAGATGGCCACCAAAAGAATACTAGAGCAGCTAATAGTCACTGGCATATTTCCGGGATAAAAATTTAAATTTAAATCTGAAGCCAAGCAGAAGGGTTTTTTTCTGATCAGGGTACTGTGTATGAAATTGAGCCTGCTCTGCTCTAACTAGATGAAGGTGGGCTTCCTGAAATGTGTTTTGCAAATGGAATAAACAGCCTCTGTCCTGCAATTAATGGCTCTTGCAGTTATGCTGACAGAAATAGTTGACAAGGTAAGGAAAATGTTTATTTTCCTGCTGTATTTTGCGTGAGCAAATATGTATTTGCTATGGCTTTTGAATATACTGCATGATTTAACATTATGTTGCATTCTGTGTATGTATTCTACAAGCTTAATTCGATTTTGATAGTGGGCAGGTGTCCATTTAATCAAGGAAACTATGGAGTCTACGTTTTATATAGTTATGTGTTTTATCATTTCTAAAATTCTAATACATTTCTGGTCAATTGAATACTGAAAAAAAAAAAAAAAAAAGCTGACATATTGGGTATTCTGAAAAAGTGTCACACTTCCTGATTTTGCAGAATGGTGAATGCTCAGTGCCTCCTGTGATTGCAAATTAATTAGGTAGCGAATGGCGACACTGCTCTGTTTCTTGAGTGACAATTGGAATTAGCAAGGTAATAGCCAGTAATACATGATTTGAAGGGCTGGAATAGCAGGAGATTGTAGTTCAGGACTGCAGTGCACTATATGTATCTTAGTTGTAGGACAGGCCAAGTGCTATATGAGTACAACAGCCAGGAGTGAAGTGGAATGGAATAGTAACAGTTGCTGCAGTTTTTCTTTAGAGTGCATCTGCCAGATTAAACCATGCACAACAGCTCAGCTGTAGTTCCCATTACTAAATGTACAGGATTTCACTAGAGCAGCAGCTGATGGGTCATTTGGATCAAGACTATCAAGTAAGTCACTGTGTGGACTTAAATCCATCTGCTCCCTTGTCAGGTACTGGCAGGACTGTTGTAGGCACAGATCAGTTTTTCCAGTGGTAAATGTGTATGCTATCTAACTGTTTATTTTATGAGGGTTGATCAGCTATTGATTTTAAGGTGTTTTGAGTAAATTTCCCAAAGAGTACTGAAGAGCTCTACATCCTTAATAAGAAGGTTTAGAAAAAGAGAGGCAAAGAGAATCACAATTTTCTGCAATTAAAAAAAGGCACAGCCATGGGCTAATGGACTGATTTTGCTTTTGCAGTATTAAAGGAGAACTGTCTACCTCAAAATTGTGCTAATTTTTCTGTAGTAAATAGAAATTAAATAGATTCAGAATTCTGGCAGCATCATGACCTGGAGTTCACTCACTTGCTTCCTTAGCTCTTGCTGAGTTTTAATGTCATTTTGTGAGTTGATTAAGCTATGTTAGTAAATACAGTATATTTTGAAATTTATATTTAATAATATAGGCATCACTGCATAGCATTTTTAAATCACTGCTAAGAAATAAAATGCCATTTTAGAGTGAAGACTCTGCAGTCTGTACAGGTATGTGAAGTCAACTCTATCTTTATTTGCTTCTCAGTGATGACTTTCTCTTTAAAAGCCTGGTATTGTATTGACTTGTAGTCAGAAAAGCACACAGCATTTAAGAAACTCTTTCTAAATGGAATGTAATGTTTTCATCAGGTCCATAAACTGAAAAATAAAACTAGCTGGGAATAAAGTATGGATGAGGTGTGAGAAGAAATCTAGTATGTCCTGAAATCAATAGTTAAATGTATTAAGTTCTGGGTTGATACATCTGGTATAGTTACGAGTGTGGAATCCAGACTCATCTTCTTAATAAATCTGGTTCTGCACTGAAGTGCAGGATATGTAGTTTACATGCAAAGTGTTTGTATGTGAAAATGTTCTGGCAAATATTCATCTATTCAAATTCACTCTGGAAAATAGTGATCACAAGGACATTTGGAGCACCAGGAGAAGTATATTGTGCTCTAGGTAATTCATATGTAGGATGCGGTAATCCAGTGTTTCTCTTTGGGACAATTATTGTGTTTTGTTGCTGGGAAGTTTTGAACTTACGGTGTATGATTCTTCAGACAGTGAGTCTAAAGGAAAGTGGCATGGAGTCCCTTTCACTGTGGCTAGGCTGCATCATGGCAGGTGACTTATGGCCCATACAAAACACTAGCAATACTCCTCTCATATGCAGACTTATTTTCATGTGGACTTACTGAAGCCCACTACAAAGGCCTTTAAATAACAATCCTCTGGCACTGATCCTGGAACTGGATAGAATAAATGTCATTGCAAAGAGCAGTGACTTCTCTTCATCAGGTGCTCTGCACATTTAAGACTGTGTGACAGGTACAGGCCATGGAAGCCCTGGCTACAAAACAGGTAAAGAAGAATACAATGCTTTGTTGAAGTATGTTTAATCTTCAGTTTACATCCGTAAGACAATTTTGGCTGCAAATTATTTTTTTTGAGACACTAAACTAAAGTTCCCTCCCATGCCTCCAAGTTCCTCTGCTTTTAGAGAAAATCCTGCTTTTCTACTACTTCAAGAATCCTATAGTGGAATTGTTGTGCCTACTTGGTTAAAGATGATTTTCATGATTATGAATGGAATGACGTTATGCCTTACAGAGCCCAGAGACAAGGAAGCATATTTGACCAAACCTGGTGAGGTTCACTTGAGTCTATAGAGCAGAGCTCCAAGCTGCTATTGTGTTTCAATATCCAAATTATCTTACAGTTTCCTTCGATTCACTGCAGTCTCATATTGGACAGGATTGTACAGTACAATGCATTTTATGTTTGTAAGAAAACTGCATAAAGCACCAGCAGAATCTTAAAAATGACAAGCTACTTAGCGCTTTCCCCATGTTTCTTTTTCTATTATTGTAAAATTCTCTCTCCTTTGGAACCAATTGGATTTTTTTTCTTTATCTCAGTAAATTTAAACATTGATATGTGTTTTCTTTACCACAAGTTGAATTAGTATAATTCTGCTATTAACAATGGATGGATTTACAATCTACCTTATGAGCCATTGTAAAGTTGTCCTTCCAAGCAGGCTCACTATATACTTTCAAGCACATATTTTTAAGGACGGCAAAGGCCCCCCTTCCCCTCTGTTGACCACATGGGCACATCAAGCATGCTGAGAAGCACAATAGGCAAAGCAAGCTGTCTCTGCACCTGCCCACAAAACAGCTGTTCGACTGGGAGGGGAATTGCCAGAGAGTAGTGTGTTTTCAGCAGCTTTTGTGGTCCTCTCTCAAACACTATTTTGGCACAGATATTGCCACAAAGGAAAGAAAAAGAAAAAGAAAAAGAAAAAAAAAAAAAAAAAAAGCATTTTTTTCCCAGAGTAATTATTATTATTATTAAAAAAGCATCATCTCATGTTTACAGTCTTCTCATGTGGATACATTTTCTCAGCCTCAGCTGACTGTTCAAGAGAGTGATCATCTGGGATCTAACAGAGTCTTCCATGAGGTAGGTAACTCTTCAGCTGACTTTAAAGAATACCTAAATGCTCGTTTCCTAAAAGATTCCACATAATAAATAAATCTGAGCATAGAAAAGTCCTGTATTCCCTGCCCTCTTCCATTTTTCCTATAGCTGTATGACTTTGTCCCAAGTGCCTGAGAGTATTTTATTTTCTGCTAGCTGTTCAATAACATGTGAGGCATTTCTCCTGCCCACAGCCACTTTTGTCTCCTGAAGATGTAATGAAAAGTTCCCTGGAATCTCAGTTCTAAGGCTTTAAAGACTCTTCTATAATATTGGAAAAAAACTTACTTGTTCAAGATGGTTTGATAGAGAGCTTGTTTCTTTGCTTTTTGAGAAAAATATCAAACCTCTCTGTTGCTGTCAAAAGTTTGAAAAATATATTCTTATCAGATCTATGTTGCAGATCTATTTCAAATCTTTTTTCTTTTCTTTTCTTTTCTTTTCTTTTTTTTTTTTTAATGTTTGCCAAAGAAAACAGTCTACCTTGAATTTTTTCTTTGTTGATAAGAGGGTGATTTCTCTCATTCTAGATATCCAAGATATTAGAGGTCCTAACATTCATAGAACCACATACTTAAAAGACTGATTCTAGAAAACGAGTGTTATAGACATATTTTACAATAAGAAAAGGGACAAGTCTAAAGGAAAGACTAATCATACTGGAACTTTCAAATGATTATAAACATCTCATTTTCAATACAGTTTGCACAAAACACGCCTTTTCATTAACAAATCAAATGTTAACAACGGTGCCTAGGCAAAGAGAACTGTATGGAAAATGAGGGGGGAAGGAAATGCTGAGAAAACAGAACAGGGAAGACCCTCTCAGTGACTCCTTTTCAGTCCCAATTTCTCTTCTGCCACCTGGGATAGCTAATGAAGTTTTTTACCATTTACATTTCGTGTCTATCCTACATACACTTTATTTTCCCCACTCCTGCGGCCTGGAGCGGCTGTCCAGTTTCCCAGCCCAACCACCTTTTCCACCTGAGGCACTCACTCTGTTGCTGGATGCAGGTGTTCTTGTGGGGAAACTCGAATGCCCCAGAAGGTGCCAGACGGCCGGATTGCCTAGACAACCTCCTCCTGCATGTTAGAGCAAGTTGGAGCTGCTGGAGAGTATCTGCCCTTTTTGCTTTCACCGTTAGGTGTCAGAAGTGAACCATACACACCATTTCAAGGCTTAAAATACTTCTGTTTTTCGAAGCTGTTACACAGAATTGCCTGCTAGGATGTTATGTAATATTTACTTATGCTTTCTATTTAGAAAGTCAGTCACAGTGCTATTTCCTTCCCACATCTGGAAGGCCAAGCAAAGCATGGTTTGGTTGCAGACTCTGCAAACCCTCCCCCCCTTGAAAGCAGCCTGTGTCAGATAACAAATACCAGCTTGCAGAATGTGCTCCCCCCTCTTCAGGTGAGTTATAAAGTTCTTAAACATCTTGATTTTCATTAACTAATCAGCTTCTCTCTAGTATTGCTAAGAAAGTGTCAGTGGAAAAATGTCATAAATGTATTTCTGGGGGAAAGAGATAAATAATTTAGAGCCTACATTTGCATCAGTTTCTGTTTTCAGTTACAGAAAAGAAAAAAAAAAAAAGAAAAAGAAAAAGGAAGAACTATAAATAGTCAAACAGATAAATTGCTTATCAGCATGATCGTGTAAAGCTCCTGTGATTTTAATGGACACCTACACCTAACCTCATAGGAGCTGCCTGGGCTGTCTTCACTTTTGGTATTCCTTCTTCCATCTTCCCCCCGTCCTTGAGCTGTTGTGCTCCTCATACCTGGCAGCTCTGCTTTTGTAGTAGTCAATATTGAAAAAGAAAGAAAAAAAAAAAAGGAAAAAAAAAAAAAAAAAAGGGGGAGAAAAAAAAAGCAGCAAGGCTAGATGCAAATACTGGAAGATGATTTTAAAATAAAACTTTTCACTCACACTAACACGTTCTTAATCCAAAACTCACAAGTATCAAGATGCATGTATCCCATCAGGACTTTTTGCAGTGACGTGATGGACAAGGACTGCCCACGGTTTGGTCTATATCACATCTACTGGGTTGTTCTTGTGCTGGCAGCCATGTGCTGGTTTTGGGATATGGCTTTTGTATCATGGCACCCAGACAGACTGATCTTTTGTGTCTCTATCCTGGTCCTCTTGTATGAGTTGTCAGGACTTTCTCAAAGGCTGAAGAATTATAAATATATTTATTTATATATAAAGAATAATAGCATAACTTAGGTTGGAAATGTCTTCTGGAAAACATCTAGCACAACCTCCCACTCCAACTAGATCAAGCTTGGAACTGGTTGCTCAGGGCCTTGCCCAGCTGTGTTCGGAGTATCTTCAAGGATAGATAGTCCACAGCTTTTTTGGGCAACCTCTTGCAATAGCAAACCACCAGTACAGTAAAAATGTTTTTCCTAATACCTAACGAACAATTCCCAAGTTGTGATTTGTATCCATTAGCCAGGTATCCATCTTGTCCTAAGACCACACACCCCGAGAAGAGACTGGCTTGGCTTTCCCTATATCATCCTGGCAGGTAACTGTAGATAGCAATACAGCCAGTCCTGAAGCATCCTCTTCTGCAGACTGAACAAATGCATTTCCATCAGCCTCTCTTTGTACGTCATGTGGTCCAAGCTCCTAAACATTCCCTGGCCTCTCCCCTGAATTCACCCCAGTTGGTTGATGTCTTTCTTGTACTGGGGATCCCCAGCCTAGACTCAGCACTCTGTGTTGCTATGAATGCTGAAGAGAGGGGGAGAATGACTTCCCTGCTGGCTATCCACTTGCTAATTCAACCCAGGATGTGTTTGGCCTCCTTTGCTGGAAGGGGCAGAGCATACTGCTGCCCCAAGTCCAGTTTGTTCCCAGGACCTTCGCTGCAAAACTGTATCCTTTCAGTTGTCTCCTAACCTGTTCTATTACTAGGGAATATTCTGTTCTAGGTGCAGAACTTTGCATTTGTCTTCATTCAACTTCAGGAGATGCCCATTAGCCAATTTTTCCAGCCTGCTGGCCTTTCTTTGGATAGCATCCCTGATACGGCCTGCAGATTTCAGAGGGTGAATTCATCTATTGCCCACGTAATTGATGAACACAGTAAGACTGCTAGCTTTAGTATCAGTCCCTGAGGGTGGCTGCTGGTAAGCAATTACCACTGATCACAGTCCTTGGAACCTGACCATCCATCCAATTCTTGACTCACATTACGATCTGTTTATCCATTCCAGATCTTACCATTTAGGACATAAGCGTACTGTGGGAGACAGTTACACAGGCTTTGCTGAAGTCAAAGTATACAGCATTCATTGCTTTCCCCCCATTTACCAAGACAGTCACTTCATCAGAGAAGGAAATCAGGTTGTTCAGACACAAATTCTTCACAATTTATTCTGCCAAATCCACATTGGCTGTTTCAAATAAGCTTTTTGTCTTTTATTTGGTTGGAAATGGCTTCCAGGAGGAATTGCTCCATAGCAGTCCCTGGGGTGAGGTAAGGCTGACCAACCTGTAGTTTCCTGAATCCTTCTTCTTGCCCTTTTTGAAGATGTGTGATGTTTGACTTTTCCACATTTTCAGGAACTGCCATGGCCTTCAAATATAATAGAGAGCAGCCTTTCAGTGACGTTGAGCTCTTTTTGCACATTCTCAAGTCCATCCCATCTGGTCCTGTAGACTTAGGTACATCCAGCTACTTATGTAGTCCTTAAATATCTTGAAATATCTTGATGTACTGCAGGTAGATGAGATTTTTCCACAAACTCTGCTCCTTGACTCAGGGACATAGCAGGCCTGAGGGCATAACTTACCAATGGAAAGCATCTAGTACCTTAGTCTCTTCCATGTCCTTAGTCACTTGGTCTCAAACACCACTGAGCAGTGCATTCATATTTCCTTTAGCCTTCCTTTTTGCTGATGGTGTACTTAGAGAAACATTCCTTGCTAATTGCAGATTCAACTGAGGTTTTGCTTTCCTAAACATCACTGTGTGCTTGTGTAGTGCCTCTTATATATGTCCCAGATAACCCATCCTTGTTTACACCTTTTTTGTACTCCTTACTGTGTTTGTACCTGATCAAATGCTCCGTTTCCATCCATTCTGGCCTTCATCCATGCTTGCTTAACTTTCTGCATGTCAGAATAGACTGTTCTTGTACTTCAAAGAGATCTACTCTGAAGATTTATGAACCCTTCTGGTTTCCTTTGCCCTCCAGGGCAGTCTTCCATAGGATTATAAGAAGATCCATGAACAATTCAAAAGGTACTTTTCTGAACATCAACGTTTGTGGTTCTGCTCTTTGTCTCACTCATGTCTCTCAGGATTTTGAACTCCACAATCATACGGTCACTGCAGCCAAACTGCTCTTTCTTTGACCTTTATATAATCAGTCAGTTGAGATGAGCAATGCTGCTTGAGAACAGCAGGTCCAGCAGAGCATCTCAGATCATCTACATTAAATCCACAGTCCATAAATCTCCTGGATAGCTATTGCTATCTCAACAAATGTTTAGGTGACTGAACTTGCCCATGAGTATCAGAGCCTTTTAAGTTATGAAAACTCTTCCTTGATGTACCTAATTAAAAGCCCTGCTAAGCATGGTTAGCAAAGCTATTTGCAAATGTAATCTTGCCCTGCTTCATCAGTTGGATTCTTTTTCTTCTCAGCAGTCCTTGTTCCTCATCCTGTGTACATAGAAGACAAATCACTCCCTGTAGCTTCAGCCAGGTATTTATGCACTGAATGTATCCTCTCTAGCTGAGTCTTTTCCGTTCATTGAAGGGATTGAGAACATAGCTTGGGACCCCACACCTTCTATTCTTATCCCAGAGCACACTATTTTCTGTCTTTTTATCTGTCTTCCTTTTATATCCAACCCTCCATCATGTCCTTCTGACTTGATTCTGTAGGCTGTCCTGTTCTGGAAGGCCTGTGAACTGCATGTGCTGGAATCTTGAAGACCTGCTGATATAGATAGCATCTTTATATCATTTCTTACACCACTTGTTCCTTCTAGTGCTTCCACACCCATACGAGCCCATTCATTCCTCGTTCCTACCAATCTGGATATTTGTATTGCAATTGTGTAGGTGTGCAGACCCACACTGCTGTCTCTGCAATGCTGCAGGCTGCACAAGCAGTCTGATGGATTCTAGCACAACTCTACTCAATGTGTCCATACAGAAATCAGAGATAGAAAATGCCTATTTGACTATCTTTGCTGCACTTCATACCAGGAAGACCGTACTCAGATCTATCCTAGCTCATAAAAGATAGGCAGCTTAATCAAGCCATGGTGGTTTCTAGCATTTATACAATGTAAGTACCCATATATTGAATGAACATGGAAAATGAACTTTATTCTTTTATTTAGAAATTTATCCTTCTGTGGTCCAACAGTGCTATAGGCAGAATTTTGGGGTATTCAGTGAGTTCTTGTTTCCAAGCATACGTGTTCTATCTCAGCACAAAATTGACAAAGATCACTCAAGAAATCCAGCTCTTGTAGTCCTGTCTTTAGGAATGTAGTAGGTTGGGGTTTTGTTGTTGCTGTTTTGTTTTTGTTTTTGTTTTTGTTTTTCACAATTGTAGATAGCTGAATATTCATGAAAATATTTGAAAATAAATTTACTTTTTTTTTTCTTTGCTTGTCAGGAAAATGGAATTATAAGTAAGTTTCCGCAATTTAACCTTCTAAATAGTCATTCTGAAAATGATACCAGAGCTCAGAGAAAATCATCAGAACTGGAAAACACCAGCACCAGTGTCAAGCTGCCTATGACTGCTTCAGGTAGACTATAAGAGAGCATGCTAAAAAGACTAGAGTGACAGGTTGTGTGTATAGATAGTGAGTGTATGCAACCAGGATACTCACTGATGAGAGGTCCTTTGCTAAATGTTCCATGAAATATTTAATAAACAATTTGAAGGGCAGGAATATGGACGGGCTTGTTGATCCCTAACAATTCTACTTGCAATGTAAGAATGCAATAAATGGAATATGAAAATGAATAGACTAACACAAATACATAAACAAGAAATTTATACATTATAAAACTGAACTTGTATTTGTCAAAGATTTATGACAGATCATGAAGCAGTATTCTATTATGGTGATAAAACACTTTTCCCACTTGCTTGTAACTGTGTCACATTTTATTTATGTGGGCTAAATTGCATTTTGGTATTCCTCAGATGTAGAAGGTTTCTGGATGAGTAGACCTATTTTTACGAACAGTGCTGGGAAAAAAAAATGTAGTGGCCTCTTGCCTTCAAATGATTTAACATCACTGCATTAATGGATGGAAATCTGCTAGTGTTTAACAAAACACCCATGTGCATGCCTAGAGAACACATTGATTTATAATCTCTGTTTATTTGTCTAGATTTAAATGATATAAAAGGGGGTGTAGGTAGAAATTCTTCTGTACAGGTAGAATCAGGATTAGTAGAACAGCAGATTTGGGTCCCACTTAATTCCCAACCTCATGCATTTGAACTTGATATTTTTTGTTAGAAAAACAAGTACTTAAAAGCTTTGGTTAACTAAAGCTTACTGCCATTTCATAAATATGTCAATCCAATCAATAAAAAGCATACAGTTCTTCATGTAATCTGTGAAGCTTACTGAAACAGATGGACAACAGATGGGATTTTCAAAAACATCTGGGTATGTGACTTTGCTCAAAATCAAATGATTTTTACCTCAGCTCTCAAAATCTTGCTGAGAGATAATGAATGTTTCGTTGAACATAGAACAGTAAGTCAGAAAAGAAAGAAAAAGAAACATAATTTTGTACAAAATGTCAACGTAGAATCATAGAAATTATGGTTGGAAGGAAACTCTAGCAGCCATCTACTCAACCTCGTTTTCAAACAGATATGCTTTACTCTAAAATTTTCCACTGTTAAAGCAATTTGCCATTGACAATGTATTTAGCCACAGCTTGAGTACTGTATTCAGCTCTGGGGCCACCAGTTTAAGAAGGACATGGACCAATAGCAAGTCATAAGCAGGTCCAGAGGAGGGCCACAAGGATGATCAAGGGGCTGGAGCACCTGTCCCATGAGGAAGTTGTGATCGTTCAGCATGGAGAAGAGAATGCTCTGGGGAGACCTTATAGCAGCTTTCCAATACCTACAGGAATACTGGAGAGGAACTCTTCATCAAGGGCTGTAGTGATACAACTAGGAATAATGATTTTAAACTGAAAGAGGGTAGGTTTAGATTAGACATTAGAAATAAGTTATTTATTCAGAGGGTGGTGAGGCACTGGCATAGGTTGCCCAGGGAAGTTTTGGATGCCCCACCCCTGGAAGTGTTCAAGGCCAGGCTGGATGGGGCTTTGAGCAACTTGATATGGTGGGACGTGCCCCTGCCCATGGCAGGAGGTTTGGAATTGTGTGATTTTTAAGGTCCTTTCCAACCCAAACTATTTTGTGATTTTGCGATTCTGATTTTTGTTCTTATTTTCTTGTTTTTTAATTTAGAAGCCTTGAAAAATTTTAGAAACCAGTTAACAGTCTATGAACAAAAAGAAATTTTCAATTATCCAGAGCTATGGTTTCTTGGTCTGGAAGCTAAAAAGATTGAAGGTTTACCTGAAGCCCAGAATAATAGTTGTTATGATGATGAGAATGGTTCTTACCTGAAGGTAAGTGGAAACATTACGGTATTCACTTTCAGATCAATAAGTTTGTAGTGACTATCGACTCTTAAGGGATCAATGTGAGATAAATGTTGTTTCCTGAAGGTAAATATTCCCATAGCAAAACCATCAGTAATAATCATGGTAAAGCTTAGAAGAGAATCCTAAAGAGATAACCGCTTTTCCTCAGGCTTGATGCAAGGTGGGTGGATTAATGAACCATGTACTTGTTATTTTTCTCTCTTACAGTTGCTTAATGTAGACATCACTTGCTACAAATCCAGCCTCTTTCATGAACTACTTTAAAGCATGATCTTTGCCTTGCTGTTTGAATCTGAACTATTTGTTTTCTTTTGAAGGTTTTACATGACCATATTGCATATCGATATGAAGTGTTGGAGGTCATTGGAAAAGGGTCATTTGGGCAGGTGGCTAAATGCCTGGATCATAAAACCAATGAATTAGTGGCACTGAAAATAATAAGGAATAAGAAAAGGTGAGACATCCATTGAATTTAAACCAATACAATCAGCTCTTTATTATATAGGCAGTGACAAACTGAGATAATGTGAACAAAGCAAAACCAAGCCTCCAGTACCACAGGTTTTCATTAAACACACTCAGAACAGAGTGAAGAAAGGTTAAGTCAGGGTCTCAGAACTGGCCTGAGCCCAGTGGAGATACAGTCTATGAAAGCAGCCACAGTTTTTCCATACTTACAAAGAGGTCTCTTATCTGTGGCACAGTTAATACACAGCACAGGTAACCAGCCCAGTACAACTGTTTTCTGAGAGCCTACTTTCCTACAAGACCTCAAAACACCAAGAATAGTCTGGGGGGCTTCAGTCGCTCATTTTAGTATGGAAAATTCTGCGCTATGTTCCTAAGAAACATCTTCTCATTTATGTGACAGATTATAATTTTGTCAGTTGAGTTTAGTGTTAACTGAAGTCAAAGGAGCAGATGAGAAACAGAATCATAGAATTATTCAGGTTGGAAAAGACCTCTAAGATCATCAAGTCCAATGGTTAGCCTAGCACTGCCAAATCTACCACTAAACCATGTAACTAAGCACCACATCTATGTGTATTTCGAATACCTCTATGGCTGGTAACTCAACTACTTCACTGGGCAACCTGTTCCAATGTCACACAACCTTTTCAGTGCAGATTTTTTTCCTAATATCCAACTTAAATCTCCCCTAGCACAACTTGAGGCCATTTCCTCTTGTCCTATCACTTGTTGCTTGGGAGGAAAGACTGACCCCTACCTTGCTACAATCTCCTTAGAGGTAGTTGTAGAGAGAGAGAAGGTCTCCCCTGAGCCTCCTTTTCCCTAGGCTGAATAACTCCAGTTCTCTCAGCCACTCCTCCTAAGGCTTGTTCTCTAGACCCTTCACCAGCTTTGTTGTCCTACTTTGGATACAATCCAGCACCTTAATGTCCTTCCTGTAGTGAGGGGCCCAAAACTAAACACAGTAATTCAGGTGCAGTCTCACCAGTGCTGAGCACAGAGGGACAATCCCTTCCTCAGCCATGCTGGCCACGCTGTTTCTGATAGAAGCCAGGATGGCATTGGTCTTCTGGGCTACCTGGGCACAATGCTGGCTCATGTTCAGCCTGCTGTCAGCCAGCACCCTCGATCCTTTTCTGCTGGGCAGTCTTCTAGCCACTCTTCCCCCAACCTGTAGCGCTGCTTGGGGTAGGTGTACCCCAAGTGCAGGACCCATCATGTGGCCTTGTTGAACTTCATACAGTTGTCTCAGTGCATCAGTCCAGTCTATCCAGATCCCTCTGTAGAGCCTTCATACCCTCAGGGAGATCAGTACTCATGCCCAACTTGTTGTCATCTGCAAACTTACTGAGGGTGGACTCGATCCCCTCATCCAGATCATTGATAAAGATATTGAAGAGAACTGGCCCCAATGCTGAGCCCTGGGGGACACCACTAATGACCAGCCTCCAGCTGGATTTAACTCCATTCATCACGACTCTTTGGGCCTTGCCACCCAGACAGATTTTTACCCAGCAAAGCCTATGCCCATCCAAGCCATGAGCAGTCAGTTTCTCCAGAAGAAAGCTGTGAGCAAGTGTCAAAAGCTTTGCTAAACTCTAGGTATAAAATATCCACAGCCTTTTCCTCATCCACTTAGCACATCACCTTGTCATAGAAGGAGATCAGGTTCATCAAGCAGAACCTGCCTTTTGTAAACCCATGCTGACTGGGCCTGATCACCTGTTAGTCTTGTGTGTGCTGCATGCTGGCACTCAAGATGATCTGCTCTATGAGCTTCACCAGCACCTAACAGGCCTGTATTTCCCTGAGTCCTCTTTCCAGCCCATCTTGTAGATGGGCATCACATTTGCTAGCCACCAGTCAATTGAGACCTCCTCTGAAAGACAGGACTGCTGAGAAATGATGGAAAGTGGCTTGGTGAGCACTTCTGCCAACTCCTTCATTACCCATGGGTAGAAGCCATTTGGCCCCATAGAACTGGGTACATCTAAGTGGTGTTGCAGGTCACTAACCATTTCCTCTTGGATTATGAGGGCTTTATTCTGCTCCCCATCCCTATGTACCACTTCAGGGGATTGGATACCCAGAGAACAAATGGTCCTACTACTAAAGACTGTGGCAAAGAAGCCATTATGTACCTCAGCCTTTTCCTCATCTTTTGTTACTGTTTCCCCCTACATCCAGTAAAGGATGGAGATTCTCCTTAGTCCTCCTTTTTTTGTTTATGTGTTTTTAAAAGCATTTTTTATTTTCCTTTATGGCAGAAGCCAGATTGAGCTTAGGTTGAGGTTTAGCCCTTCTAATTTTCTTCCTGCACAACCTCACAACATCATGATAGTCTTCCTGAGTGGCTTGCCCCTTCTTCCAAAGGTCATAAACACTCTTTCTCTTCCTGAGCTCTAGCCGAAGGTTTCTGTTCAGCCATGCTGTCTTTCTTCCTCGTGGGCTTGTCCTCGGGTACATGGGGACAGTCTGTTCCTGTGCCTTTAGGATTTCTGTCTTGGAGAGTGTCCAGCCTTCCTGGACTCCTTTGCCCTTCAAGACTGGCTCACAAGGGACTCCACCAACCAGTCTCCTAAAGAGTTTACCCTCTCGAAGTCCAAGCTGGCAGTTCTTCTAACCTCCTCCTTGCTTTTCCAAGAACCAAAAAGTTCATTAAATTATGCTATTGACTCCAGGAAGAGCTGTATTCAGAGCTTCAACTGTTAAGTTTTTTTCCCTCAGTGAACACCGAGAGTAAAGACGTTCTTCAAAACTGACAGTCTCACTGTGCTATGTGTGAAATATTGCTCTGTTTGAGTAAATGTAAACATTCCTATGGATTTTGAAAGCATCAGGTTTTTACTCTGGATGTTTGTTTGAAACTATTTTTCTTTATTTTTTTTCAGACAATTCAAAATATCTACTCTTAAGTGCTATCTAAGACTGGTATATTTAGACTAGGAAACAACAGTGAATCAAATTTAAAGTAGTTAACAGTGAATGGTGAATTTTTAATTGTCTCACACATTGAGTTTATAGTAAAATTGTGGTGTTTGCAGTGTTTGTATTGCAATAAACTTAGATTGAGTTAATGATTCATCCATTTGGATGCCATATGATATTGCAGATTTCACAGCCAGGCTTTGGTGGAAGTTAAGATCCTTGATGCTCTTCTGAAGAAGGACAAAGATGATACTCACAATATTATCCACATGAAGGAATACTTCTACTTTCGCAATCACTTCTGTATTTCATTTGAACTGCTGGGGTAAAGTGTATTTTCCTTTACATAAATCTTAAGGGGCATTGTAGATCTTGTGCCTTATGAGCTTCCATTTTAATGCCTTCTTCGGAAGAATGTGTATCTCTCAATGTTCCAAGAAAGGAATACTGTCTAAATTCGAACTGCATAGCTGAGTCTTTGATCAGCAAAGATGAAATGAAAAAGGCCCCCTCAGACCTTATATAGACAATGACATGATCTATTCCTTATCTTCTGTGCTACGTATTAAAGTGTTCTTCTCTGAGACACCTATAAGTAAAATTGTGAGTTCAGAACTGGTAAACTTCAGGGTGTAGAAGCATGAATTATGTTAAATTATTATAAAATATTGCTTTATGTGAATGTATGCTGCAGGACACACCTCAGGTGGAATTTTGGATAAACTTCAAGGAAGTCAGACCATTTTATTCACCAGCCTCCTTATAATCAGGGCATCGAATTATAATTATGTTTACCTATAATTTCCCATTTCTTCAAGTAACAGCCCAGTTGCTGCATGTATCATAGCACTTGCTGAATTTTCATCATCCTATGGAAGTCTTGATCTCAAATACACCTAAATTAATTGTAATTAATTGCTGCTTGTAAGTCTGTCAGTCAGACACACAGGAAAAGAGTTGACTACTTGTCTCCAGGGAAGACATGGATGAGTCTTTTCAGAAAGCTGCTATGGAAAATTCACAGGAAAACATTCATGGTATAGTCAACATATGCAGCTTTTTACAGAAGAGTAGCAGACTCTGACTGTCATAAAAAGTATTTGCCCGATAAATTCTTGAATGCTTCTAAAATGCAATGAAAAACCCTTAATTTGTGAACTTTGTGCTCCATCAAGTCCTGGTAACTTTATTTACTTCCAAAGGAATGAGCCTTGTCTGAACTAGTGGACATGCAAGTGGGGAAGGCAGAAAGCTACAGTTGGTGTATGCCCTTGACGTGACATGGGAGCTGGGGTCTCCCAGGGCTGTGGAGGCTCCTGAAAGGAGTCTGTGAGCATCAGAGGCTCCCCATGTCCATCGTGACAGGGCCTGGTGCCTACCTGGTGCAGTAGGTACCAGAAACACCAGTAACAGTCCAGGCATTGGGTACCTTTCTGGGGATGGGCCAAAGCTGTTCTGGGCCATGGGTCCATAGGCTGGGCCTTGGGGAGCTGGAGCCCGGCCCTGTTGTTGGCCTCACTGGGGCAGTGGTCGGCAGCTATGGTGCTGACATGGGGTCCCAGGCTTGGTGCTTGTGGCACCCTCAAGCTCTCAGGGCACTGTTCACATGAGCAAACACTAGTCATATCATTTAATGCAGTACCGGAAGGCGCTAAGATACGATGATGACAAGAGGGATTTAAGAACCTAACAAGACCTGAATTTATGGGTTATTTATCTAGAATAATTTAATACTAATTAAAGACTTTTTAGACAAAATGGATTTATACAAGGTGCCAAAACAAAGATAAATGAGAGAGAAAAGAGACAATGTTTTTTTTTTCCTTTCAATTCCTAAATGATTGTTTTATTTGATGTAAATCAGCACAGTTGCATAACAGCATGGAGTTTAGTAAGCAAGCATGTCTATGGGCATTATGTCCTCATTAGATCTGAAGATTCAAGGAGATGTTTATGCATATTATATACAGAACATCATTCTCAAGGAGGAAATTACTTAGGTCGTTTTATTCTTCATGAGTCTCCTCCCTCAGGTAGGAAGACAGACAAAATACTTTCTTAATGCACTCTAAATTATTCATGCTGTTAAAAATAAGTTCTCTAATCTTTTTTCTGCTTTCTGCCTTCTTCTTCCAACCCCACAATCCTCACAGAATAAATTTGTATGAGTTGATCAAAAAGAACAATTTCCAAGGTTTCAGTCTGTCTTTAATTCGACACTTCACTCAGTGTGTGCTGAGATGTTTACAAGTGCTCTACCAGGAAAGAATCATTCACTGTGATCTGAAACCTGTAAGTACTGTCATTTCCTAATGTGTTATTCTGCACAGAATCTTATTTTTTTATTGATTGAGAGGAACACTCAGTAGAATCATTAAAATTTAGTAGGATATTTGTCCAGAAGCTAAAATTTCTCTCAGATGTTATTAGTACTAGGGTTAAGTGATTCTTTCTGTTGATTCAGTTTCTTTACTACAGTTTATATGTGGTTTTGTGGCTGCCAAAATATGTGCAAAAATGGATAAAATGCAGGTAATGGCTTTTTGCTTAGAGACAGAAAAAGGTATTTGTGAAATTAAATAATTCAATATGAGGAGCATTATAATATAAGTTACTCTCAAAGTAGCCTGTTTCTGGTTAATCCTGTTGCATATTTAATTTCATATGTGTAACTATAAAATTAAGTATTCTAGTAAGTAACAAAACAATTTTATAATACACTATTCAGGATGCTTACATATTTCTGGAGGAATATCTGCGATCCAATTCCTGCTGTTATATCTGCTAAGCATTCAAGCTAGATGAAACATTTCCATTCTCCTTAAGCCCCAGTCTTAACTCTCTCTCTCTCTCTTTTTTTTTTCTTTTTAATTCTTAAGAATTTTTTATTCTGTTCTTAAGAAAATTCTTTAGTATTTTTAATCTTTTAATTTCAGGTAAACCATTCTCTCGATTTTTTTTCCAATCATCAAATGAACCAATAAATAAATAAATCATCTCTCAAGTAAAAATGCTAAGGATGGAATTCTGCTCTCACTATGCGTAATGTAATCTAACTCAGAACTCCAAAAAGTCAAGTACTGTCTGTACCCGCTGTCTTGCCGACATCTTTAGCAGACTGGTTTACAGTGAGAAGTGAGGCTTGCAAGATAGTCAAAATATTGTAATCTGAAACAATTGCCCTAACAGGAAATCTCTTCCCAGACAGCCACTGCCATGAAATAAGGTTACCAATATCAATGAGTATAGTCTGCATTTAAATAGAGTGATATTAGTGAATACTTAATGGTTTAACTGAAAGAGAATTTTGTTCTCATTCTTTAAGTATGGTTTCATGACTTGAATTTTTGTTACCTGAAGCTCACGTGTGTTATTACATCTGCCTCCTATGATATTTCTCAATGTAAGTTAGGGCACAGAATTGCTGTGGACTTCATGCTAGGTAAGTAATGGCCCCAGAACCTGATTTTGCCATTAATCAGTTTCTTTGCATTGTGCGGGATTCAGTATTAGAGAATGAATGCTACCATGAGCATGGAAGCATAGCTAGCTGCAGAGAGAGGTTACATCCTGTAACAGGACCAAGACCATCTGGGTTGTGGAAGTGAGTCCTTGTCTTGACTTTCATCAGTATCAGCATCTTCCTCCTATCTCCTATTTTTATGAATCTAATAGCACAAGAAACTATTTTGTCACTAGTTGACAGCAATCTGGGAACTGTTCACTCCTTCAAAACTTTGACGCAAAATTGGTATAAAACTTGTTGATAAACGTAGCTGTCTCTCTGCTGAGAAGTGGAAAAGACCGTATGATCAGAAAGAAAATCAAAGGAAATTCTTGATCTCAAGAGATTTTTAACAAGGGTAGAATTCAACTATCCAGCAGAGAGCTAATAGGCTATGTTTCCTCATTGATGCAGATATTCCTGAGCTAGTTGTATAGGAATCACTTTTCAAGTTAGAACTGTAGGCACACAGTACTACTCTATCAGCACCCAGCTAATATGTCGATAGGACTGTAACATTGTAATTCATTGCTACTTTGATATCTCCACACCACACTATTGTGAGGTGGAAAGAGATAGGCTTACAGAGTATGGTGAAGGTTGAAAGAAATAGAGGGAAGATATGTGAATTACAACTTGTTCATGGGGCAAAGGCTTTCTGTGTTTACAAAAATAATGGTTCTAGTTAGATCATAATGTGACCAGATACAGTTCGCCTTTTACTAAGTTAATAACAATGGGTTTGCAGGGGCTCATTCTGCTCACACAGCAAGTAGTCTCACTGGCTGGTGCCTTGATAACACCACACACTGTGCAGTGCAGTGGCTTGGAATGTATGTCAAGGACCAGTGTGCCTGCCTAGCTAACCTTCAAACTCTGTCCATTTACAAATCTCCCCTCTGCTTTTGCACACATTCCTGGATGTGGTTGCCTACTCATGTTAGCAAATGCGTTCTCAGGGAAGATGAAATTTTAAGCTTTTGTTATGCAGATAAATGTAGACCTGATATATGTTGCTTTTTTACCCAAGTGTTCACTAACCTAATGGGGTGTTAACCTTTTTTTTTTTTTTTTTTTTTTTTTTCCTGTGATTTTTCCCCCTTTAGGAGAACATATTATTATATCACAAAGGCCAAGGTTCAGTTAAAGTTATTGATTTTGGATCAAGCTGCTATGAACACCAAAGAGGTTTGCAGAAAAGTCAAGTTGATGTAATTTTCTTAATAAGTTTTCTTAATTTTTAATAATGTGGGAAAAGCTAATTCTTTGATTGATCTAATATGGTCGCCTATGTCCCTAACCAAAATCTGACAAGCTGTTCAGCCATTGGTGGTGGAACATATACTTGTAGGAAATAAATAAGCTATTACCATGTTTCTTCTTTGTCCCAAGCCTAATCAGCCCTCTACTGCTGTTGAACTTAGAATTGCATTTGCAAAAATGGTTAGCTGAAATGGGCCTATCCAGATAATCCCAGTTACATGATTTAACAAATAGTTTGTAGGATCAGGATAGGTCCAGAGATCCTTTCCCAGTGGAAAGATTAAAAAACAGGCACTTTTTGGATGAATACAATGAGGTAGGAAACAGAAAAGAAAAACAGAAAGAAATCTAGACTACATTTTAAAACCAAAACTAGTCTTGAATTGCTCCTTTATTTTCCTATGAAAGTTTGATATATAAACTGAACCAAACATGTTCATTTATATTTTGGGATTCAGCCCATTAGATTTGCATCACAGTTTTGTAGGAGCAGGTAATCATTTTAGGTTTTCCCATATTTGAATAAAATATAATCTGAAGACACAGCCTAAAATATTTGCAGATAGTAACAAATTGAAACATAAACATCAGTAGAAAGAAAGAAGGATCATGACTGAGACTCTGTCAGCTGAAACAAGACTCAGTGCAACCCTCAAATTGGTACAGGATTAAAGAGTATAAAACAAAAAAATCAGTTATTTATTTGTGATAAAATGACAGAAAAACAGCCAACAATTATACAGTTGGCCAAATGCACAGATTACCACCATGGTGCTCTTTATCTGCACAGATTTGGTGAAATCGCATGTTGTGCAGAACTAACTTTTCAGGGCACTTTCCTTCCAGAAAGATTTCAAATATATGGGAATGTAAAGAACTGCAAAAATATAAACAAAGTGACAATCAGGTTGATAAGAATAAGGAAATAACAGTGCTTGTATACTGTAATAGTTTTCATTTGTTTGAACTGACAAGAGGCAAAAGGATAAATCTACTCATTGGGAGTCCAAACTTGGAATGTGATTTTTGATAGTTGCTGTGAGGCTATAGTTCAGACAATAATGCATGAACAGGGGAATCAGAAGGCAACAGGAGATATTCCCTAGATATCAGTAGAAAAAAGTATTTCCTATAGCGTAAGATTGTGATAACGAAGAACCCTTGATTCATTCAAGGGGAAGACCTGCAAGTATGAAAGTGAACAGAATAAGCTGAATCACAACATTAGAAGAAGAGTTTCTTTTAGTAAAACCTATTGAAGTATGATTTCAAATAAAATAGTGCTAAACATATTGCTCATTGATTTCAGAATGGGATAAGGGAAGGTTTTCAGAGCCTGTGTGAGCAGTCCATTAATGGGAGCTAGTAGTTAGAGTAGATATATGGTGCTTGAACATAGATATCACTTTTCCTGTGGAATCTGGAATCCACATTTCTGTCTCAATTACAATATTTTGCTTCTTGTCAATTTTTTATTTTTATTTTTTTGTTGCAGTGTACACGTATGTTCAGAGCCGGTTTTATCGCTCACCTGAAGTGATTCTTGGTCATCCTTATGCCATGGCTGTTGATATGTGGAGCTTAGGCTGTATCATGGCTGAACTTTACACAGGCTACCCACTGTTTCCAGGGGAAAATGAGGTTGACCAACTTGCTTGCATCATGGAGGTAACTTCTGGGATTGTATTTTGAATTACATACTCACTTGATAAACTGTGCTGCCAGCAACAAAAAGAAATTTCAAGAAATGAAGAAGTATAATTGATGAAGAGACAGCCTTTTAGAGAGCGGTTTATTGCAGCCACAAGACACTTTGAAAGGATAGGTTCTAACAAGAAATTGTTATTTCTATTTCTTGTGCTAAACGCTTCTTTGTACATTCACTGTCTCGCTTCTGAAGGAAACACATTTTAATCTGCTCAGAATTTGTACAGAGAAGCTACCACAGAAGTATATCTAGGGGGAAGGAAAAGCAATACAAATTATATAACAGGCTCCTCTTCTCTCAGAGATCACAGAACTGACAGTCAAGTGAAATCTGTCAAGGTCTTTAGTCCAAGCTCCTTCTGAGAGTGAGATTTTTGCTGATCAGTCAGCTGTGGCTTTGTCTAGCAAATCTTGAAAACCTCAAAGTCTGGAGTTTCTACCACCTGTCTGCATGAGCTGTTAAAATGCTGCTCTATTCTCCCGGTGAAAAAGTTTTTCCTCACAGTCACCCTGAACTTCTCAAGCTACAGTTTGTGGATGTTGCCCCTTCTTATACTGGCTGCCTACCAAAGAGTTTGGCTCTGTCATCTTTGTAACTGTTTCAGGAATGTAGTGTGATACATGTATATCCTACCTCAGATCATCTACCAAATGTTAGAGTAGGTGCAAAGCTGACCCATGAAAGCGGCTGCATACCAACCACTACACTGCAATCTGATGTTGAACTCAGCCCCAAATTCTCATCCTTCTAGTGCCATGTCAGTTTGTACAAGATTTTTCAACAGCAGCATCTCTCTCTTTGGCTTCCTACAATGTATTTTATTAACAGAAATGCTAGTTCTTAGAGCCCTCTGTGGATGAAGATCCTGATGTCAACTTTTATGAGAAGACATTTTCTATGTGCAGATAACTTTAAGGGAATCCATTAATTTCTTCCAAAATAAAATGTATAAAAGCAAATGGCTTGTTCATACAAGCATTTGCTTTTATACAAGCATTTGCTTTTATACAAGCAAATGGCTTGTATAAAAGCAAATGCTACATTCAGCTTCTTTTCAAATGGCGTTAGGTGAAATATCACATCTCTCCTGATGGCTGTTGTGTATGTTTATGAAATGAGCAGTAACTCCATGTATTTTTTTTTTTTTTTTGTATTGAAGGTTTTGGGTCTTCCACCAGCTGATTTTATCCAGGCTGCATCAAGGAAGCGAACATTCTTTGGTAACTGATTCTGTTTGTTTTTCCTTGCTGGACTCCTCTGCTCGTTAATCACTGATAGAGCACTGGTAGAAAGTAGGGTTAGAAGAACTTAAGCTGCTTCTTAGCTGACAAAACTTCCTTCAGAAAGAGGTATTGAGGTAAAGCAAATTGATAACATTAGGCCTACAAATGAATGTGTTCCTGTGTTCTTCATCTTTTATGGGCCTCATATTGCCAAGCTGAGAGAGAAGAAATTGGGAAATCCATTCCATTGTTACGTCTTAAAAGATGTTGTTTCAGAAAGGAACACAGGGTTGGGGAAACTAATTTAGACTAAGTTAACTTCTCTGGATATCATGTGGTTTTGGAAAAAATTAACAAAACACTTAGTGTAAGATGCAATCTCTAGGATGTAACCAGTATTGTTTGCCACAATGCTGACAGATAATCAGTTGAACAGGACAAAGCTGGAGTTAGTGGTATGGATGCGTACTGTTTTTGCAACTCTTAAAGTTTTGGTCAAGATTTTTAATGTGATTTTTTTTATCATGTTTTTATTTTTTAAGATTCCAAAGGTTTTCCTAAATCCATAACCAACAGCAAGGGAAAAAAGAGATGCCCAGACTCAAAGGATTTAAGCACAGTGTTGAAAACTCATGATGCTGGTTTCTTGGACTTTCTGAAAGGATGTCTAATGTGAGTTCATAGTTCTGATTTACATGCAGCAGACTGGTTTTGAACTTGCTTTCAATGTCTTGTGCCTTTAAAATCTTTGTATCTGTTTGTTGGCTTTTGTGTGTGTGTTTTTGTTTGTTTATTTTGCCCTTCATGGTATTGTTAGGGTAGCTATTACAGATACTCACAGCTTATTGCAGTGAAAAATAATTGCACAAAAAGACTCAGTGTAAGGGACTAGTTCAAGCTACGTTTAAAAAAAAATGTCATGTCTAAAAACATCTCTCCTTCCTCTGATGTTGCAGACTAAACTTTAAAAGCAACATTTTTTGTCTATTTAGACCTTTTGTATTTCATCCTTTCTGTTTTATCTAAAATAAAGGTTCATTCTTCTATGGAGGGTGTTGGGGTCATTCAGCTTGGAGAAGAAAAGACTCTGGGGAGACTTTATAGCAGTCTTCCAGTACATAAATGGGACCTACAGGAAAGCTGGGGATGGACTTTTTATCAGGAAGTACATTGATAGGACAAGGAATAGTGGTTTTAAACTAAAAAGTTAGATTTTGATTAGATATTTGGAATAAATTCTTTCCTATGAGGGTGATGAGGCACTGGAACAAGTTGCCCAGAGAAGCTGTGGATGCCCCATCCGTGAAAGGGTTCAAGGCCAGATTGGATGGAGCTTTGGACAACCTGGTCTTATGAAAGGGGTCCCTGACCATGGCAGGTGGGTTGGAACTGGATGGTCTTGAGGTCCCTTCCAACCCAACCCATTTTATGGCTGTGATTCCATGATTCAGATTAACACAAATAATGATAATGCACTGCCCCAAGGCAGTGCATATTTGCAAATCAAAGTTTGGTTTTGTACTTAAATCAGCCTCCTACTCTGGTGGGAATAAAGTCTTCCAAAATTTCCTCCAGTGGGAGATATATTGGGAGCTAACTTAGCTGACTTGAATTTCTTGATCATATTTTCTGTGCTAGGTCTTGGAAATGGCAATCAGATGATATGTTATGGCATATGTATGAAAATAGTTCTGCTTCTTTGAATATCTGCTTGCAACGATCTCACTGTCAGTATGTATGTTCCGTGGGTGAGATTAGACTTTTTGGTTATAATATGCTATAGACATCCCCCGTTGCACAGGATAAAAGGGCAAAGTATATTCAAGCATGTCTCCATTCCAGAATCAATAGTATTGTTTGCTTGTTCACTTCTTTCTTGACTGTGGTAGTTAGTGTGGAGAATTGCTTAGCATATTTACTGGAGTGTTACCTTGTATTCTGCATGCTGATTTTTTTTTTCATTACCATAGTTATACTTACTTCTCATCAATGGCAACACAATGTACGTTTCAAGAATGATCTGATCTGAAGTATCAGATAGACCATATTTTTTCCATTCTTAAGATTGAAATAAAGTTTTATAAATCAGTCAATCTCAGAATGCAAGAAGAGTCTAATATGTCTCAGGTCCTGTCATTTCTAAGATAATATGTTGACTTCACTCCAGTCAAGAATTTTGTTACTATAGGGCAAGTAGTATACAAATGTTTTCTTAAAGGAAATTGATGACTGGCACAATTTTCTAAAATGCTAGACACAAATAACATGGAAATGTTTACAGTCTTCACAGAAGTTAGGAATCAGACAGATTCTCTATGCCATGAACTTTTTACATAGTACCACAGAATAATTTAGGTAGGAAGAGACCTCTGGAAGTCCTTGGAAGTAGCAGGGCAAGTCCAAGCAGGGCAAACTTGGATCAGGTTGCTCAGAACCTCGTCCTGTTAGGTTCTGAGTATCTCCAGAGAGGGAGAATCCACAGCCTGTGGCAATCTGTTCCAAATACAAAGCACTCTCATGTTGAGAGCATCAATG
Source organism: Aythya ferina (assembly GCF_964211825.1). Lineage (NCBI taxonomy): Eukaryota > Metazoa > Chordata > Aves > Anseriformes > Anatidae > Aythya > Aythya ferina. Next base: position 127,475,873 of record NC_140296.1, on the reverse strand, counting down.
GCAAGGAGTCTTTGTGTTTGTGTGGGGGAAGGGAGAAATATTTCAGTGTCAGCAGCATATCATCTGTCTTCACAAAGTCATTGGGACTTTTTTATAAAAGAGGTATTGTTGGGAAGGCAAGCTATTTCATGGCTCAAGTACGATCATGGCTTTTCCAAAGAGGTCAGGTTACTAAGCATTTTACATGGTGAGACTCCATGATATGAGGTGTCATTTTACGAATAGTTAAAACGAAATCTGTTGGGAGGTGGTTACTAATGAAGTTTTACTCATCCATTGAACGAGAAAACTGAGCATAGAGGAACAAACTTGTGTCTGGTTGCCTTAAATATTTACCTCTTATTATAGGTAGAGTAAGCTTTTGTTCTAATTTTTACTGAAGTGTAATGGCAGCAGAAGCTGGTTCCATGCCTTTTGCAGTGCTACCTCTGCCTTATGCAAGGCTAGTATTTTGTGCCTTGTTTAACATTGTAAAATTCTTTCTAGCAGTTATGGGTTATTTTCCTAGAGAAATCCAACCTAGTTTGCAGTTACCTCTTCTCGTGTGTCTTGCACAAGAAGATTGCTTTTAATGTTCTCTGTTTGCTAAAGCTGTATGAATCATTGAATCATTTTGGTTTGCTGGTTGAATCATAAAATTTAGAAACAATTTCAGTGAAGCAAAGACACCTGTAAGCAAGTAATTTCAGGTCACAAAAAAAACATTTATGCTGCAGTTTTTGTTGTTATTGTTGTTTGTTTGTTTTAATTTTCATAGGTTTGAAATGAAAGCTCATTGGTGACAGAAAGAATTGATCTATTTGGTGTTTTGAAGTTGTCAATCTGTGTTTTTCCAAAGCAGCTTTGTACATTTGCCATGACCTCACAGATAGTTTTGTTCAACTTGAGACTAAAAAAGAATTCAGTCAGCTCTTGTGATGGCAAGAGCATCTTTTTTTTTCTACTTCATTTCTGTACAGTTCTAAACAGCATTGATATTGGGCAAATCAGAATGAAATACCCTGCAACTAATGTAGAGATTTGTGACATAAATATTAGGATTGTTATGAATGCAGTGTGAATGGAAATGTATGCTTGCTTAAGCACTGGAGTAAACAGCACAATGAGGGCCCAAAGAATTGTGCATATTAATAACAAATGATACCATTCCCAGGACACTGGTCTCCCTTGTAAAGCTGGGAAGTGCAGTGTTTGTGTTACAGCCAGGACAGTCAGGAAGCCTGCATTCTGGTGATACCACAGCACAGGTGACCAGCAGTGAAAAATCTGAAAGGTTGCAGAATATCACCCACACCATTAACTTTCCTGTTAGTCAAAAGCAAACAAAACAGATACATATTCCAAATCTACAAGTGAAAACAGACGATGAGTAGTTACCTTGCACAACATTCCAACACTTATGGAGATCAAAGTCGGAAAGGTTCTTATGTGGAGGACAATGCCTAAATGCCAGGTGACTTCTAAAGGATATGAAAGGTCTGTCCAAGGACTATTTCACTGTCACCAGTCAAGAACAACCCCAGAGGTGTGGTGAAGACTCAGTAGATGTCATCTCTTGTCATCTGTGTGACACACAAGTGATATCGGCCAGAACACTTGGTATTTGTGAGTGTGTAGATGTGAAAACTGTGTGAATTAAACCTGTGAGAGAATGAATGTGAGAAGGTAAAATAAAATTAGGAATTTTGTAAAAATATCACCTTCCATTTCCATAATAAGATCTCTCATGAATTTGTTAAACTAATTCTCCACATTAGTTTCAGATGCAGCTAAATTAGAGAAGATTTATCTTTTAATGAATTACCCTATGTCTGATTTGTGTTCACATTCTTGGAGCTTGCATTGACAGAATGTGAAAACTTTGAAACAAATATTCAGTTGGGTCCCTACCCTAATAACACTATAAACTGCACATTTTTGTATTTAAAAATATCTAGATGCTACAGATTAAAGCAAAGATGAGATCAGCAAAGCACATAGTGCTGAAGTAAGTAAAAAGCTTTTAGCAAGTAGAAAGATGGAGAAGATCAAGTAAGATTTTTCTTTATTTTCCATTAAAATTCTTTTGTTTCAAAAAATGGCCTCATGGCATGACTTTCAAATACTGAACCTCTTGGCTTAAACTAACTTTCAGTTATAGCTACTGTTGAATAACTTTTTGCCTACTGTGGATTTAAGGTGGGAACCTGCTCAGCGCATGACTCCAGATGAAGCAATGAAACATGCATGGATCCAGGAACCAAAAATATGCAGAGCAAAACAGAAAATGCAGGTTTCAAGGAAGCTGAGTGATGGCTCTTTCTCTACACCAGGAAAGAAAAAAGAGAATATCCGTAAGCATGTCTACCTGGAAAACTAACTGCATTTATATTGGTGTTTGGTATTTCTTTATATTTCGTAGCATCTGACCGATGTAAGGTGAGGTGATAGTACACACTATGCAGATAATGAACAGTCACTGGAATCTAGTGAATATAGCAACTATTTCTTACCTCTACAGAAATAGATCTGCCCACTACTTATTTTTTGTAGTGGCTCCCAGCAAGAAGACTGGTAGCACTAACGGTTCACAGAGAAAGCTTTTCCCTGTTCACAGCAAAATAGTTATGGTATCTGACACCATACCATAGTGCACTTCACTTTCAGAGCAAAAGAATGCAGCAGTGGTTGTTGTGAGATCACAACAGAAATTTTCAATTGATTTTTTCTGAGTTTGTAGTGATCGTGTGTTTAGCTGCTGCTGATAATCCACAGTCTCACCCTATCATTTTATTTATTTATTATTACAGAAAATATCTGGAAAGATACAGCTGACAATGTGAAAAGTGAACTGGGTGAAAGACTGACTCTCACTGTGCCCTCCACAGGAACAACAGAAAATGATGTACAGAATCACACAATGAAACATGCTATCCCAGAGAAACTTTTGGATACTGAAATAGAAAAGCCAGTCAAAAACGATCAAGCAGAACACAGTGGTGAAACAGCTCTTCCAAAAAATTCTTTCTTTTTCCCACCAATTAAATAATGCAGAGTATAAGTAATGATTGGTTCAGTTGCATACCTGGTGTATTTTGTAGGTACTTGTACTCAGGAACATAAGCTGTATCTGTCTGAACATGGACTGTGCATATTGTAGGTTTATTTAATGTTCATTTTACTTTGAAATAGTCCAGGAAAAAAAAAAAAAAAGAATTTGAAAAACATTCATTTTCCTCACCTCCATCCTTGCTATGTTCAGAGATACTTTACAACTAGCAGCAATAAAATGGAGACTGTAGAGACAGAGTGGCTTGTTCGTGATGTCATAACAGACTTCTGAATTTTAGGTTTTCCTGAAGCTAAAAGAACAAATGTATTGACTAAAGGATCTGAATCCTTTCACATACATCAGCATAACTAAGGAATAATTCACAGATAGGCTTGCTGGATTTACTTCTGTATAAAAAATAGAAATCAAACACAGCATCTCCACTTTCCTCCTTCTCTATCTCATCTTTTTTTGTGTGAAGCACTAGATGGAAGCCATTGTCGCACTTTTGTAGCAGACTTAGGAATGTAAATTATGTTCTTTTGCTCTTCCACAACAACAGAGGGTGGTATTTCATGCCCATTTCTGCAGGGACTTCACTCAATACTCATATCAACGAGAAAAAGGAATTAAAGCAAGCTGTTTAGATTCATGGGAATTGTTCTCCATAGGAACTTAATAGTCCAGAAAAAAAAAAAAAAAAGAAACAGAAACAAACAAAATCCACGAGATTTCTAGGAACCCTATGATTTCTATGCTCAATTTAAACATTAATCTCTTTGGCACACACCTCGTTATGACTCATTTACCTTACTGTGGCTTATGGATAGTACTGCAAAATATGAAAGCACATAGTGAGGAAATTGTCATACAAAATGCAGCTGCTGCTGTAACAGTGCAAAATAGTAGTCCCAAGAGAGCTAGGTGATTGTTGGTGTTAAGAGTTACCATAACAGCAAACTCCCGCAGGCCCTATGTGCAAAAGGAAAACCCAGAGAACATGAAAATGCTCCCTACACAGTTCTAATACAACAATGAATAAACAAGGCGTCTGATAGGGTCCAGAGGCGACTGCGTTACAAGAGCCCTACTGTAGGTGTGCTGCCAAATATAAAGTTAATGGAAACAGTCATCTCAGAGAAAATGGGCTGCACAATAAAAAGTGACCATTCATGTGGGTTTCAGGCAAGTCCTGGGACTCAGGACTGCACAGCTGGAAGATAAGCGACCCAACAGGGCAACAGCCCATTATTGGGTGTAATTGAGTGATTAAGCGTCTTGGTATTCTGGCAGTAAAATGTCATTCTGCTGTGATTCAGATGTTACTGACAAGCAGGCCAACTTGCAGTACCAGAATTGTCTGTATCTCTGGCTTCAGAGAGACTCCTGTTCAGCTGAACTCTCCTGAAGACTATAAAAAGCTTCTGTTCTTCCATGGAAGAATATGCCAGAAAAAGTGAATTCTCTTGTGCACTGCATTTATTTCTGTGATTACACAATACCCAAAGAGGGTGAGTATCAAGTGGGAGGTACACAGAGCCCTTACCATGTTTCATGGAGAAGGAATCCCGCCCCTGATGGGAATGGAGCTAGACTCATCAGCAGTTTTAGGGAATATTCAGATAGGTTTTTGCAGATATTTGGAAAATATTTTGGATATTTCTTGAAAGTAACACAGAAGATGAGAAGCAAAAGGTTTCCGTTTAAGTGCAAGGGTTCTTTGTGGACTAAGAACAGCAAGAGTACTTATCCCGATATCATGTAACATAAAAGGTCAGATTCTTATCTCCTTGGAAAAAGAAATTGTACAGTTTCTATTCAGTTGCTGTTCCTTCTACAGCTCTGTTGTGGTATGTTCACTTGATGACTGTTTAGGCTGCTCCAAGTTAAAATATCTGTTTTCTCACAATTTTGCACTTCTGTATTTGTCTGCTCTACCTTAGAGACAAGGTTTTGGGGTCTTTTATACCAGCCTGCTTTTGATAGTATTGTTTAGTGATAATGAAGCTGAAAACTCAGTCTAATGCATGGGTTCACGTGCTGGAGCTGTAGTTTCTTCCATTAATTCACAATTAATACATTTCAGTAGCTTTTTGTAGTAAGCAGCGTCATATTGCTTCTCTTGGCACATGTTTGTGTTTTTTCAAGACATTCAGAGCATATAGAAACAAAGCCACCAGAGACTGAAATTCAGTGTGATTATCCTATTCACAGTAGGCAGCTAGATGGCATTTTACTGTAGCTAACTGGCTCTTCTGTATTTTGTCTTCCCTTCTTTGCTGACCTGCTGTTATTTTTTAATTCCTTCAGCCTCCACAGTGATTTCCACCTTCCAAGTATTTCTTAATAAGGCCTCTTTTAGATAACTGTTGGATTATTTATTTATTTATTTATTTATTTATTTTTCAGATATGACAGAAATAGATAGAAATGCCTTGGTAGGAAGATCTAGTCCTCAGATATCATCACCGCTTTCACAATCTTCTGCAGAAAAAAAAAAAAAAAAAAAACAGATCCATCAGATACAGGTAGCATCCAGTTCTTTAAGCTGTAAAAGGAAAGTCAAAATACTGAGAACAGTCCTCTGACTTCTGCTCTGTTTGATCTACCTGCAGACTGATACCACTGAGTTTAAGAGAAGTTGCAGGAACCAGCACTGTTGCAGAAGTCGGTATTTAAAGGATGTAGGACACAAATCTGTAGGAAATCAAGCTGTGAAAATATAGGTGCTCATTGAACAAGTGAGGTGTATTCCTTCTCTCCCTGAAACCTCATTTAGAAAACGTCTGTGAAAACTAATGATAATACATGCACCTTGGCTCTGCTGCTTTTCTGGAATTTAATGCATTTTGGGGAAAAAAAAAAAAAAAAGCACCCCATTGCCCCTCCTAGGAGGCTAAGTGTAATTGCTGTAAGTCAAACAGTCACTGCCAGAGCCAAGATCAGACAAGACCAAACCGTGCGGATCCTCACTTCCGTGCGCTTCTCTTACTCGTGTGGGATCCTGAAGTTGGTTCTTTTATTCGGGGTTGATAAAGTTGTCATCAGCGGCAATGCTGAAACACTGCAGCCCCAGCTGGAGTAACGCAGAAGTGCAGCTGTTGACGAGGTGATGCCTGTCTGCTCGTTTGGGGTCGTTCGCTAATGTTCTGATGCCATCTAGCGTTACAAAAGGCTGCGTGTATTCTGTTTCGAGTGCATTGCTAATGGCTCTTTAATGCCCAATAAAAAAAGTAATAAGCTCATCAAGAACAAATCTCATAGAACAAAGGGTGACAGTGATAAGGTCTCTCTTTAGATCTAGAATGTTGTAGCCTAACCTGGGCACAGAGAGTGTTTTAGAGCCACACCTCAACTCAAATAACAAGAAAAACACATTATTTTATATACAGGTAGGGCTGAGCTATGTGGAACATTATCTCTACCTCAAAGTAAGGAAAAAAAAAAAAAAAAAAAAGGCCTAAGTTTAGTAATTGTTTTACTGAATCAGTGCAGCCAGGACAGGATATGCAGGAACAGCATTTTGATTTCCTGACTGCGTACACCATGCTAAGACCTACTGACATTACCTTTGGAGATGACCGGAGGGGACAAGATGGCTACCAACAATGTGAAGCAATCGCTTTTCCTGAGCATCTCAGCAGTAACAAAATACCTACTTTACAAGCTGTAGTAAGTTTATCCACACTCAGAGAACTGAGCCACTGCCTGTCAGTCAGGATTTTCCCTATTCTTCCACACCCACTACCCATCCCAGCTCTGTTTCCCCACAGGTCATGGGACTAGAGGAACCCTGCACAACCTCTGCAGCTGCAAAAGCCATCCAGAGAAAAAAAGTCTACTACACATAGTCCTAATGTTCTCTAAAGGAAACCTAATAGTGGATCCTCAGTGATGGCTTGCTTAATTATATTGTAAATTAAGCAACCTATTTGTCTTCCCATAGTTATGTTCTCTCCTTTATACCATTGGGAAAAATCAAGAACCTGGGTGTAGGGTGGGACGTGTCAGGCATTTTCCTCTACAAACAACCAGAGGAGAGGTCAGCTGCAATCTGTGTACTGGCAGGAGAGAGGGAAGACTCAGCAGTTGGGTCAAGGGGAAAGCTTGAAGGAGAAAATCATTGGGTGGGAACAACAGCAAGGTGACCCCTCACCCTGTCTCCCTGAGAAGCAGCAGTCCAGTTCTTCCAGAGCCAAGGACAGGAGAAGAATGGCAGGTCCCTTTTCTGAGGCATTTAGTGCTCAGCTCTTTTATCATCCAGGTCATTGTATATCTTATTTGCCCCAAGAATGAGTCACTGGGAAAGTCTGAACCCAAGGAGAACAGACCAAGATGTTTTGTTTGTTTGCTTGCTTTTAATACTGTTACTTTTGGCGCTCCCATTACTGAATTCCTTCTCAGACTCCATCTTGACACCTCTTAGTTCAAACATGTTACTAATTTCTGGCTGTCCACCCACGTGGGAAGCTTGTACTAGTAAACTATTGTGTGAACCTTCTACCTGGGTCTGCCCAGAGTCATGGATTGCCAGTCTCTGATGACTGTAGTGTGTGACTGTTTGGGGGTTCATGCTGGAAGGGACAGGAAACAAAGTGGCAGGGGCTGAAATGGCTCTAGGGAGAGATGAGAAAATATACTTAAAAGCTGGGAGGAGGAGGAATCAGATTGGGATGAGATGAGGTGGTCCTAAGTTCTGGAGGCCACATTCATCTGTGTTGATGAAAGACAAGCAGAAGAAGCAACCAAGTCTTTGTTCTCCTGAGAAACATTTTATACATTGAGCTAATAGGAATCAATCAACTACCACTACAGTAGATGTGTCTACCTCCAAATGGGGAAAGGTCTCCCTCCCCACCTCTCCCATCAGAAGCTTTGGGGAATGGAGCAACTTACACAGCTTAGCATGAGGCTTGGGCAGAGACACTGGAAATAATGCAGCCACTCAGGAACATGGGGATTTCACTGACCCAAGATGTCAAGGCAATCATGAGGAACCTGAGAGGAACCATTGGGAAAAACCCCTTTCCTCTAAGGACCTGCCCATTGCAGTCAATATTCTTACTGTACATTGAGTTTCATGAAAATGCAGTGCAACATCACTTACTTCCTCTCCTTTCTGTGTGTCTCCATCTGCCATATAAGACAGATCCTCAGAAGTACTGTTGTGCCCTGTGGTTCTGACCCTCCTCATTCTTTTCACACTTGGCTCCTGCATGAGCACTTAGTTTTTCTAAAGGAAGGGTTATCTTATTTCCTCTGTCATTTTATAATCATCTTTGGCATGTGGCTCACTGCTAATCTGTGGTATTTTACTGTTCCTGAATATCTCTCCCATGTCCCTTAGTAGTGGTGTGCAAACACCACATCCTGTTTCATCAAAGAAACCATGCAATTCTAATCCTTGTCACACAGCTAAGCCACCCCTCTTTGTAATCCTGGGATAACCATGTCTTCCAGCAGTGTATCAATTCCATCCCCTAATACCTTACTCCTCTCAGTGTAAAAAAGGGATTTTCTGCTTAGAAGAATAGAGAACTAGCAATGATGAAAATTTCTCACACCAGCAGGTCTGCAGAGCATCCTCATTGTAGCTGTGTATATTCCCTTCCCTTTTTCCCTCCCTCTACTTCATTAACTCTTGTCTTGGGTTCTCCCCACATGAGGGCTGAAGTCCCTCAGTTTTGACACCCTGTGATATCCTATCCTTTTGTCCTACTATATTATCACAGCCCTCAGTCCTGGCTGGTGTCCCTAGAACAGTGTGCTGGGCCTCTCTGGAGCAGAGAAGCTTTAAAATGTTGGCATTGTACTACATAATTCAGAAAAGAAACCGCAAATGTACTTGCTGCCTACAGCAAGACTGTCAACAATGTAAGTGGGCATCCAAGAAATCTGTATGCAATGTGATCTGTTTAAATCCTATCCCTGAAGATCAGATTAGATATCTCTCCTTCTCTGTTACTCATTTGTCCTGCAAGCACTTGTCTCAGCAGAATAATACAAATGGGCTTTTCTAGGCTTTCCTAGCACATAAGTCAGAATGAACTACAACCTTCTTCAAAATCCATAGACTCGGGCTATGTTTTGTAGTGCATTATGCAACTAGACAAATTGTAAATGAGATTCACAAGGCAATTCCTGGCAGAACTGGTTGGAAGCCTGCTGAGGCTATTTGTTTTTCTTATCAGTACTCCGAATCCTTCCGGAAACCATGTTAAGATACATGAAAGACAGGGAGGTGAGTGGAGATAGCCAACATGGCTTCACAAAGGGCTAGTCAGGTTTGACTAATTTGGTGGCCTTCTAAGACAGAATGACAACATTGGTGGACAAGAACAATGGCTGTCATCTACATTAACTTGTGCAAAGTTTTTGATATGGTCCCACCGAACACCCTTGACTGTAAATTGGAGAGAAAAGGATTTGATGGATGGATTATTCAGTGAATAAAGAATTGGCTGGAGGGTTATACTCAAGGAGCTGCAGTCAATGGTTCAATATGAAGGTGAAGAACTCTGAGAAGTGGTATCCCTTAGGTGTCTGTACTAGGACCGGTACTGTTTAATGTTTCCATCAGTGACATGGACAGTGGGATTTAGTGCATTTTAGCAAGTTTTCAGATGACACCAAGCTGAACGCTGCGGATGATACTACAAAGGGAAGGGATGCCATCCAGAGGAACCTTGATAGACTTGAAAAGTGGGCCCATGTGAATCTCATGAAGTTCAACAAGGCCAAATACAATGTCCTGCACCTGGGTCAGGGCAATCCCAATCATCAGTACAGACTGGGTGATGAATGGGTTAAGAGAAGTCCTGTAGGGAAGGACTTGGGGGTTCTGGTGGGTGAAAAACTCTGCATGAGCCAACAATGTTCTCTTGCAGCCCAGAAGACCAATTTATCCTAGGTTGCATCAAAATAAACATTCCCAGCAGGTTGAGGGATGTGATTCTCCCCTTCTACTCTACTCTCATGAGACCCCACCTGGAGTACTGCATTCAGCTCTGGGCGTCCCTGCACAAGAAGGACGTGGACCTGTTGGACCAAGTCAAGAGGAGGGCCACAAGGATGATAAAAGGGCTGGAGCACCTCTCCTGTGAAGAGAGGCTGAGAGGGTTTGGGTTGTTTAACCTAGAGAAGAGAAGTCTCTGGGGATACCTTATTGTGGCCTTCCAGTACTTAAAAGGGGGCTCACAAGAAAGGTAGGGAGGGACTCTCTGCCAAAGGAGTGTAGTGATAGGACAAGTGACCAGTAATGTTTTTAAACTGAAGGAGTAGATTTAGATTAAATATAAGGAAGAAATTCCTCACTATGAGGGTGACGAGGAACTGGGACAGGTTGCCCAGAGAAGTTGTGTAAGTCTTCACCCTGGAAGTGTTCAGGTTAGATGGGGCTTTGAGGAGCCTGATCTAGTGGAAGATGTCTCTACTAATGGCAGGGGGGCTAGAACTGGATGATCTTTAAGGGACCTTAGTTTGCTTTTAACCCATACAATTTTATGATTCTATGATAGGGCCTTTTGTCCATATAGCCCCAGTCCAGATTGCTACTGCAGGATAGCTTCTTTACATTGCTACTGCAGGATAGCTTCTTTATATAGCTTCACCATAGCTTCCTCTGATAAACTAGGAACTAAAGCTCACCAGCCTCTTCCCCACAAACTTTCCAATAATTATTGTACCAGGCAATAAGGTAGCACAGTCAGGGTTCATTTCAGCATTTGCAAGGAAAGACACGTAGTCAGAAGAGTCCTTTTTCGTTCGTGAAAAGAGGCATCATTCACCTATTCTAAGGAGTACTGGGTAAAACAAAAACTTTTTTTTTTTTTTTTTTTGGCTGTGTGGTACAAACCAGCTCTTTAAAATGTTGTAATATGTACATGGGATGGACTAGTATGGTTTCACAGAGGCAGGGTGCCAGGACATATTACGTAAGATGTTGATCTTTCTTAAATGTTAAATTGGATATAAAACAGCTGGTTTCCACTTCCCCTTTCTGGCAACAGGCCAGCCTCACGTAATTCCATATAAGATGGGCCCCTCACAGCAGAATAGCTGCTCAGGGTATCAACAGAACACAGAAATTGCAGCAGTCCTGTGGATAATGTCTGTTCCCTTCTCAAGAATAAAGGGCATGTTCTTCCTCTTGTTCCTCACATGGTTTTGTTCTGGTCAGCCTGCACCTCCACTCTTACGTTTCTCTGTCTACCTGGATCCTTTAAACATGGTATACCTTCGTTGGGACCATGATGAACAGGAGATGATGACTTTTGAGCTGCAGGTTCACACAACTGGCTGGGTGGCGTTTGGATTCAGCCCTCATGGAGAGTTGCCTGGATCTGACATTGTGATTGGAGGTGTCTTCCCTAATGGCAGCATCTACTTCTCTGTAAGTTGAAAAGCCTTCTGAAAAGTCTTCTTCTGCACCCCTCTTTGCCAAGGGCCACGTTATCAGTGTGTTGTCTTGAGAGCATATGGGCTTAACCGACTAAAGCTAGCTATCTGGGACCATTTTAGATGCTATAGTAGCCTCTGACTGAAAGAGTCCAAAAGGTCCCAGGTCTTCTGCAGGTCCTGTATCATGGCTGCTATCCCCATGCAGCTACCTCACATACACTATGATATCCCAGATGGCACTAGATGTTGTTGTTAGGCAAATAAACTGATCCCATCTGTGAGTCAAAACCACAGCTATAACCAATTAGATTTGATCAAAGCAGTCACCTACCGTGAAAGTAGAAAAGGCTGCTGGGAGAGTTACTTCAGACAGGATTCTGATGTGAAATTCCTCTGTTTTTCCTCACTTTCAAAGGTTTTTAACTTTTTCAAAGGTTAAATAAAATTCAAGAAAATTATGGTTTGTTTACTACAGATGTTGAGCGGATGGGGAGGAGAACAGCTTTTCACATTTCCCTGCCATTTATGCATTCAGCTGTCTTGATTTTGTGTAGGAGCTCATAGCCTATCAGAATTGTGGCCTAGCTTTGCAAAGTGGAAGAGACCTCCTTGGAGCCTAGCTTTGACCTGAGTATTGTGAATGGGAGTCCTCCTACCAAAGTAAAGTTGTTAGAGAGGCAGTCATCTGGATTGAACTAGCTTTCTGAGTTTCTTCTGGAGTAAGTGGAGAGATGTGTTCACCTCCACAGGTGGCTTCTTCCTGACAGTGTTAAATGCTCCAGTAGGAATAGGATAGAACACCCTTGGGGCTTGATGATTTTTTCCATTGACTGTAAAGGCAATAACTAAGGTTAGATGCCTGATGTTAAGGCAGCTGAACTGCAGATGAAGAAAATACCCATTAGGGTGCTAAATGCAAAAACGCTGTGTTTGTTTGTTTGAAAGAGAAATAGTTTAGTATTATCCAGACACAGGAAAAGAAGAAGGTACACCGATTAAATATTTGCAATTCAAAGTGGTTTTAGTTTGCTCAGACATTTTATTTTACCTATTCACATAACAGCAAAATGTGTTTTGCATGAAATGTGTCTACATTTTCTAAAGTCAGTGAACTTTGGAGGAGGTGAGGTAGCTAGCTTTACTTATAGTCTAGTTGTTTGCAAAACTGCTCTTGTAATACTGAGTTTTAAATCTTCTTTTGATTGTGACACAATGAATTATGGGGGTAAATGAAACTACAGGAGGGAAATAATATGGACAACTTAGAAGAAACTGTTGCTTGTACTTTGTTTAAGAGTAATTACAATAATAATAATAATTTAGGGTAAAATGAAAGCATTTAACAACTCCTAAAATGTACACCCTAAAATAAGAAATTGAAGTATTCAGTTTCAAAATTATTAATATTAAACTTTCCATAATATTCAGATTAAATATTTAACATTTTCATAGTTTCTCTGCCTTGGTAGCTGGAATTCTTTGCTTAAATTAGAAAATCACTTCAGTCCCACAGACATCCTACTTTTTATCAGCTTTACTACATGTAAGAAAATATGTCCCAATGATTTAAATCTGGAGACATTATAGTAAGCAAGCACATTACTGAACACAAAAATCTACATGTGTTGTAGGATGTGTGTCATTTCTCCTGAACCCATGAAACAGACTGTGGAAAAATTTGCTAGTTAACATAAATGGCATTTATGTGGAGCTTTCTCTTTGTGTTCTTCCCTTAATCCTGTTTCTTGTATCCTTGGTTTTTGTTTTAATCCCCTTTTTTACTTCAACCATGCCAAACTCATTATCTGAATAATGACCAATGGGTGGGAAAACTACCCCAAAAAATGTTGGATTTCTGTTTGTTGTTGTTACAGCTGTTCACTGCTTTTCTCTCTCTCTCTCTTTTTTTTTTTTTTTTTTTTTTTTTTTTTTATGATATATTTAATTTTACATATTTTTTCAAAGTACTTCACTTGCAAAATACTTATCTTTAAATTGTGATCTTAGAAGCTTTGGTATGCCCCAAATATTTCATATCTAAACTACCCCTGTTTTTCAGCAGGGCTTGCTTTACCTCCCAGTTCCTGTGTAACTTAGCCAAATGTGCTAAAATACCCTGGTATGCAGGAGGAGACACCCTCTGTCAGGGAGTAGGGAAGATCCTCTAGGACCCATCCTATCCAGGCCATCCTCTGGGCAATGGGACACCAGGGGCTTCTCTTCCCTTGAGAAGCTGGATGTAGCAGGACTGGATGGGAGTTATCTTTGATTTATTTGTGGAAATCGGTGGTGAAAGTGGGGGAGATTTTTTGGTGAAAGATAGACTTAGATTATTCAGGTACCACCAACAGTAATTAGAAACATGGCTTCCTGGAGTGTAGGAAGTTTTCTCCTCTCTATGGCTTCTACCACTCTTCCTTTTCCAGGATTTTCATGTGGTAGATGATGCAGCCCTTGAGGAAGATGATAGCCAGGACTACCAACTGCTGTCAGTGACAGAGAACGAAACCTCTACCACCATGCTGTTCAAGCGCCACCTCCGGACGTGTGACTCAAATGACTTGGATATCACAGTAAGGAAGGGGACTGGTCAAACAACAAACCAAACCAAACTGCTCTCGTGTCCCACTGTAGTCCCAGTTTCTCTGGATAAGATCTGAGAATAACAAGATTTTCTCACAACAGTAAAGTTACAGGAATATGAAGAAAAATATGGTATCATATGGCCACATTTATAATGCCCATTTCACCCATTGATATGTTTTATATTTTCTTACAATGTTTTCCATCAAATAATTGTGATGATGTAAGTCTCAGTGTTTTCTTAAGCTTGAATACAAGTTTAGGCTACGCAAAAATGTTTGTCCAGAGGTAAGTGTATATTCAACATTTTTCCAGAGTTCAAATACACGCTCAAAAAAATAGTTACATTCCTTTGAAGTGACAGACCTTCCTAATTACCTTCACTAATTGGAAGGAATATAATCCCATTCTAAATGGTAAGAATGTTCAGACTTCCAAGGCTACTGCTGTTCTTGCATGGTGGGGCAGATCCAGGCAGGAATGTATGCTCAGTGTTAGCTGCTAATGGAGAATCATGGTACTACAGTTTTGTTAGCATTTTTTGTTAAGTCTTGTAGCAATTCTTAGTAAAAGTTTCTGAAGCCAGCACCCTTTATTTGTAAGGAAAAAAAAAAGTGTGTGTGTATATATATATATAGATACATATACACGCACAAATATACAAATATATGTATATATTGTTTTTGTGCCTGGACAAGGCAAATTTTATGTGTTATAGTGATTAGTTTCTGTTGTGTGTTCTGATATGTTGCCCGATTGCCCATGTGTAATCTACATACCAAACATTCACGTTTATAATACAGGTGACTTTTAACTGCAGATGGTTAGTATTGTATTGGATTTTAATATGTGTGCAGCAGTATAATGCAGATGGTGTGGGTGAATTACATGTTTATCGTTGATGGGAATGAATTAAGATTTTCCAATGAAACACTCTTATTACAGATGGACACAGCACGTCTCATTACTGCATTTGGCACCGATGACACAGTACAACTCTTTAAGGGCCAAAAATTTTCTAAATCTCTTTTCTTGATGAGATACAGAAGTCCATCCAACTCAACTGACCCTAAAATATTCTTCACCTATGACCTGAGGCTGGACAACGTAAGTATTGGACAAAAAAGTTAGCTCCCAGGCTCAATGTCTAAGCTGTGCTTGCTCAGAGTTGTGGATAGGTGAACTGGAATGCTGGAGCAGGCTACCTGGGATGTGTTAGAGGAGGAGGACAGACTTACTCAGAAAAGAAATGATATATGTATGTGCTGTGCTTGAGACTCTAGACATACAGGAATTAAAAATTATTGATTGAACAGGTTAATTGTTAAGACTTGGTGGTGCTGATCACTGTATTTTCTCTTCACCAGAATGGAGTTTTATCTTCTTGAACCTTCATTCAAGAATCATTTCACTGATTGCTACCAGAACCCCATTAGTCTCTTGCTAACTGCATCACCTTTCTCTCCATCCTGACTGGAGGAACAGGGTCCAGTTCTGTTTTTTTTGTTCTCTTTGCACAGCCTTCTTTTGGCTTCTCCACTTTCCTGCACATGTTATTGTGTTGCCAGAGGAATCTTCAGGTGACTTGTGTGTCTGCTTCTTTTACAGTTTGCTGTTCCCATTGAAGAAACCAAATATGCCTGTACTTTTCTTCCACTGCCCAGGGTTAAGCAGAAACACCATATCTACAAGGTAAACTGGGGAAAAAACAGGACAGAACAGACTTGTTCCTTCAATTATGCTTGCAAGTCTGTCCCTTACAGCATTTTTAGCATAAATCAGGGAGCATTCCATGTGTCCTTCACTGCCATTGGGATGAGCCAGTTAATTTGTCTGGATTGCGTAAAAAGATTCTCTGCCTCATTTCTAACCTTGGAATTATCTTTGTCTTTATGTACATCACACCTGAAGAAATCTTCCTACAAGTCTGATTCTCTCAGTGTAATGAACTCAGGCCAAGTTACCTATCAGTATCTTTGAGAGCAAAGGGAGCCTGCAGAATTTTCTGTATTTGAAATAAATTCGAGGACTTTTCCTTTTGTTCTTGGAAATTTCTAAGCATATCTATATAAAAGGCAAAATTAACACTTGAAGCAGTTTCAAGATTGGATACGAAAAGAAAAGATCATGAATTTACCAAACCTAGATTAATTCTCAAATTAAGATAATTTTTCTTTAATGTCACACAACCTTTTTTAATTTTGTAGGTTTTGAAGGTTTAAAAAAGAGATGTTCCAATGTATTAATGTAGAATTTCAGAACGAAGAATTTACATGGACTGGAAAAGTGAGAATTTAAAGGACAAAAAGACAAGCCGACAAAACAAACTCATGAGTTTTAGTCAGTTCTGGTGGTAACATCAGGATTTTGAGGCCTGATCTCACTGGTACTAATAAAACTTCAATGATTCATAAACAGATCCAGGTTATTTGCAGGTTTATTTTAAACTATCTTGATTATAGTTGTGTTGGCACAACTGAGGGGTCAGCAAGTTACAGTGAACCTAGATTAAGCATCCAAGGTCAAGGTTCTTTATCTTGCTATTCAGCCAGTAAAGTGGTTCATGAGGTAAACTAGTTATATTTCTAGTCTGGAATCCCACTGCCCAAAATAGTAGGGCAAATAGACATCCCTATAATTCTGATTAAAGAAACGTGCTTTAGAGGAAAATGCAATTAAATTCCGAAAAACATGGACTCTGCTGGATGTGTATTGAAATTAGTAGATAAACCATCATCTAGTTTGCCATTCATCTTGTGAATCTGACTTTCTGTTCCCCCAAGCTGTGGTTAGCTGTTCTTCCTTGTTGCTTGAGAAATAAATATTTTAGGAATGAAAATAACTTTTTTTTTTTTTTTTTTTTTTTTTTGTCTCTTTATCTTGCTTACAGTTTGAGCCTGTAATAACTCCCCACAACATAACTTTAGTTCATCATATTCTGGTTTACGCCTGTGGCAATGCCAGCGTTTTACCAAGTGGCATAGATGACTGCTATGGAGCCAATCCAGATTTTGCCCTGTGCTCTCAGGTGGTTGTGGGCTGGGCTGTTGGAGGAGAGGTGAGTCTGTCATTCCCTTCCTTATTTCTTGTTGTGAATAGTGGTAACCCTTTTTGTCATCTTATCCAGTAACACCTCACTGTCCTGCAGAGCCAGTCAAATTGGAGGTCTCTCATTTTATTCTCACTCAAGTCATCTGTGGCATCAGTTGAAGATGTTGATTTCTACATAGCTGTTGATACATGGAGTGTATGTGCATGTTATTATCATACAGGCATTGAACAGTTATTATATGTCAAATAGTAAGGCTTTAATTCTGACCTTTTGATAATGTTGACATTAATGTAACAAAACTCTCCTTGGACTAATCTTGCATAAGAGAAAGGAGTGTAACTACTCGCTGCCTTCATTCCTACTGGCTCCACTTGTTTTTCAGCATAATAAAATTAAAAGTTCAGTGAAACTGGTGCAATGGATGAATGGTTTAGTTAATACCCAGGGTTACACAAATTATAGCATCTATATTGTGATGGTTACTTCACTTCTCAGAGCAAAATGTATTTTGTGGTTCTATGGTATGGATGTACATAGGGAGGAAAAGATGTAGGAGATGAATTTTAGACAAAACACATTAATTTTATTTAGATTTCAAATTATGCAGTGCCAATGCTGATGTGAAACTCAATGCAAGAATTTATACTTTATATAAATATCCTATAAAATATAGTAACAAAATAAAAATGAAACCAAGCAAAAGAATAATGGAAAAATAAATTTTGAAAAGCCTTCCTTATTGCAATTCAGAAGAAAAAAATAATTAGAACAGGAATAATTTTTGACAACATTTTGCTTTTTAATGAAGTCTAAAAAAATATTCAATATTCACAGATGCAAGAAAATCAAAACTTTATTTTTCTAAGTTTCCATATTTTGACTCTGTCCAAAAACAGAAAAAAAATAAAAAATAAAAAGAGAGAGAAGAGTTAAAATTACTCATTACTTCATGTAACTTTATTTCTCCACAAGTCTTATCAATTTCCAGATGATGCTGCATATTCCATCGGAACACCTTGGGACCCTCAGTATGTCCGACTGGAAATCCATTACAGCAATTTTGACTTGGTATCAGGTGGGTAATGTTGGGTAGTTGCCTGACAAAGAACAGCAGCAGGATAGTAGTCTCAGACCTCACCTACATACCAATTAAGAACCAGTTACTGAGTGAAATTCTTCCATGTATTGATCAGTACAACCTTCAGACAGTAAGAGGAAACTGAGAGGTGCTGAGAGTCAAGCAGTGACTATCTGGGTATTGAGGGGACTGGGGATGTGGACCTGGGAGCTGAGAAAGGTGAGGATTCAGACATGCACAGAATGGATGGAAAACTATGGAAATGGGTCATGTAAACCAGAGATGTTTCTAGAGTCATTGCTGAAGGAGTGGTTATTTTTATTTTAAAGGTTTGATCGACAGCTCAGGGGTACGAATCTACTATACACCAGAGGTACGAAAGTATGATGTGGGGATACTGCAAACAGGCATCTTCACCTTCCCTGTGCATTTCATTCCTCCTGGAGCAGAATCCTACAGATCTTATGGCCTTTGCAATTCAAGCCAGTTTGATGAAGTGAGTGTGGGGGAAAGACATTAAATCCTTCTTGATTTTTTTTTGATCTTTCTCACTTTGGTCTTTCATCTTGCTCTAGACATGTCCAAAAGCCATTTGGTGCAGGGTGCCATCTTGCCTTTCATTTCTGCATGTTGCAAAATGAATAATTTTCTAGCAAAACTGCTCGGAAGAGACCCAGGGTTTGGCCCAAGAGCATTGGCAGAGCTGTGCAAGCATGTCAAAATCATGGCTCAAGTAACCATTCACATCATCTAAGTGAATGGGGTGTGTGTGTGTGTGTGTAAACAAAGAATGTAAAGCTCCCCAAGACCCCAAGGGAGTCTGTTCCACTACATGTGAGAATTTTGTCCTACCACAGGCATGTGGTACTGGTGCAGGAAGGCGCGTGCTGGGCTGGGAGGAAGTGGTACAGTCTCTCAGGTCAAGAAGATACCTCTAGGGCAGAGAGCTCACATCCCTCTAAAAACTGCCATGGGGTTGCTTAAAACAGTCAATTCCAGTGGACTGTGGGATCCAGAGGATTTACCACCTCCAGGACTACTAGATTCCCCTTTCACTGCTCCTAATCCCAGCTGAGGCTGGGGGCAAACTCCAAAAATACAGACATCCTCCACTCCACCCCACCCACCCAAACGCACATGACCAGAGAGTGGTCTCAGCTGGCCGCCAACAGATCAACATAGACAGGAGTACAGTACCTTTATGGGCACCCCATGGGTGAGCACAGACATGGGGGTACCCTTGTGAGCACACAAATGACCCAGTCCTGTTCCTGCTATCTGGCAAATCAAGGTTAAAATTCACTAGAGAAACACGTACATACTCTCATGCAGCTTTCACCGGTACTCGTACTACTGGGTCACTCCAATTTCTGGTTCACACTGTAAGTCCTTCCAGCATCTGTGCCCAGACCTAGGCCCCTTTTATGCAGTGTCTTGCAGGGACCTTGGGTCTTACGTATGTGTAGTACAGAAGGCACACTCACACAGAAAATAATTAGCAATAGAGTGTAACAAGTTAGTATATATAGACTGCAGAGGTCAAGTACCAGGCTTGGCCAGCCTAGTACACTGACCTTAACTCTACTTAAGTAAATTTGGACTCTTTCCTTCCTCTCCCCGTTGTCCTACATTTGTTACTATTTCCCTACCTTTGAAAATTTCCCTAAACATCCCATAACGTATTTTGCACATTCCCACAATCCACTTACAACATCCCATAAATTTTACTTTTAATTGAGTGATTTTACATTTTTACAATTTTAAAAGTTTTATGATTTTAACTGCACATCCTATAAGAGGTTTGCTCCTTCATATGAGCTCTGAGGTAACCTTGGTTTTCTTCTTCTCACCAATTATTACGATTCTCTTTGAAACTTTTCTGGTTTACACTTTGGTCATTCTCTTAATAGCCCATTGATTGTTCAGTCTTATATATAAATATACTTACAGTACCCAGCTTGAGAAATCACAGACTCAGACACCTATTATAAAGTACCTAAAGTGAAATTTTCAGAAAGGCTCACCAGAACCTTTCTACAGTAACAACCTACATGAGGAGACAAGCTAAACCTTGTTGTTTGTTTGTTTGTTTGTTTGTTTTTTTAAATGCTAAGTTTAGAGAGGTTCAGTCAAGCTTTTGACTTGATGGACAGGCTTGAATGTGTATTGCAAAGCTCTGACTGTAAGACATGACCCACTTTTTTTTGGACTGCAGATGAATGGGACACCAGTTCCAGATCTGCACGTCTTTGCCTACTTGCTTCACACTCATCTGGCTGGCAGAGGAGTGAAGGTTGCCCAATACAGGTAAGAGACATATTCTTGCCCTTGCCATGGGCTCAGTCACTGACTCTTGGGTCAGAGCAGGCAAGAATCCTGCTCCTGGGGTCATTTCCATTCTGAAGGTGCAGGAGACTCCATAGAGCCTGAACTGTAGTGCCAACAACTAGCTCTGAAAAGAAGTTCAGTGAAGAGTGAAAGAGTAGGACTGCATGTCCTGTCAAACAAAATAGCCCCAGGCAGTGAGTTCAAGCACTGCACTGCTGCTCTTCTACACTGGTCAGCTGCAACAAGGTGCTCTGAAATGTCTGGACCTGCTTGCCAGACTCACCCCAAGGCTATATAGTTGCGTTTCTGTGGCTTGCATGTACCAGTTCCCGTGGGCTGTATAGGCAAAATTCTAGTGGGTTTGGTTTCCTTTACCACCCTCCCACTCTAAAGATTTCATCTCCCCTATGCACTGTCTGATCACACCACAAGCCATGAGGCGTGAACTCTCACTTTAGGCTCTGAAAATAGCAAATCATGGTCTGCAACATATTGTTTCAACACTACTTCTACCAATTTAAATTTATAAATAAATAAATAAACTGAAGGGGGAGGGAAGAAAAAAGTTGTGCTTTAGGCCAAAAAGACGTAACAGAGGTCCAAGTGCTTGGTAGCATAGGTATGAACGCTTTCTCTTCCTTAGGTTTCTAATTTCAGAACAACCCAGTATGACCATCATGTTTCAGACTTTACAGGTAGTCAGGCACTTAGACTTAGACTATTTAGCCTGAGAACAACCCGTGACCCTATGCTGCTTAGCCATATGGGTGTAGCTCAAGACATTAACAGTGTGACCAGCAGGGCTAGGGAGGTGATCGTCCCCCTGTACTCAGCTCTGGTGAGGCCGCATCTCGAGTACTGTGCTCAGTTTTGGGCCCCTCGCTACAAGAAGGACATGGAGGTGCTTGAGCGGGTGCAGAGAAGGGCGACGAAGCTGGTGAGGGGCCTGGAGAACAAGTCCTACGAGGAGCGGCTGAGGGAGCTGGGCTTGTTCAGCCTGGAGAAGAGGAGGCTCAGGGGCGACCTTATCGCTCTCTATGGGTACCTCAAGGGAGGCTGTAGCGAGGTGGGGGTTGGCCTGTTCTCCCATGTGCCTGGTGACAGGACGAGGGGGAATGGGCTTAAGTTGAGCCAGGGGAGTTTTAGGTTAGATGTTAGGAAGAACTTCTTCACTGAAAGGGTTGTGAGGCACTGGAACAGGCTGCCCAGGGAAGTGGTGGAGTCACCATCCCTGGAAGTCTTCAAAAGACGTTTAGATGTAGAGCTTAGGGATATGGTTTAGTGGGGACTGTTAGCGTTAGGTCAGAGGTTGGACTCGATGATCTTGAGGTCTCTTCCAACCTAGAAATTCTGTGATTCTGTGATTCCAGCAACATTATAATATTAGAGTGCTCACCGTGACAGCTTCAAGGTGAAGTTCTCTGTCTATACAGCATCACTGATGCATCTGGGATGTGATGTGGGTCCCATTGGAATGCTAAGAAGTTTTGGCATTGCTTGGTCTTTACGTGGCTGTGCTCTCACACTAAATTCCCAGACCTCTCTGTCTAGAGAGTTCATAGGATCATAGAACAATTTGGGTTGGAAGAGACCCTAAAGATCATCCAGTTCCTACGCCCCTGCCATGGGCAGAAACACCTCCCACTAGACCAGGTTGATCAAAACCCCATCCAACCTGACCGTAAACACTTCCAGGAATTGGACATCAACAACCTCTCTGGGCAACCTGTTCCAGTGCCTCACCACTCTCATACTGAATAATTTCTTCCTTATATATAATCTAAATCTAACTTCTTTTAGTTTAAAACCATTACTCCTTACCCTATTTGTTCAGTTCACTTAGGATGAACATATATATGAGAAATGACTCTTACAGATTTTACCATGTTAGAACCATGCCCTGAAATCACCTCAAGCACAAGTTCCAAAACAGAAAGTCAAGTGTTGAAACAATTTCTGAACAGATCTGATTCAGTCACAGTGAGCTGTGGGGGGTGATTATTTTTTTCTGGGATTTCCCCTGTAGGATGACTATGTTGTTCTCAGTTATTTGTCTAATTAGTGGAGCCCTCAGCCTATTTGGAAGTTGGTCTTGCTAAATTATAGCAGATTGTGATTATTCTTGATAACAATTTAGGGACTTTCTGTGGTTGTCCCTGGCTGAAAGTTTTTCTCTGAAAGGTAGCTTTATTTTTCTGGAGCCTTTGACTCAGGGCTTTGGTAGCACAGGTCTCTCTCCTTTTTAGGTGTTTAGTTTCAAAATATCCTTATGTGCCAAAGCAGCCATAGCAAGTAAAAGTGAGGAAGGTAAAGCTATGTTGTTTCAAATTATAGCAGTAGTTTGGGGCTCCTTCTCTTAATGTGAGTCGCGTGATACACATAAACTGTGCGTTATGTGACAAAGCATCTTCATTCTTATCATTTTGGAAGTACTCAGCAAGATCTAACGACTTGTAATGTTGATGGATTAACAATGCTCAAGCTGAGCAAAGACCACCTAAGGAGATGTAACATAAACCAGTTTAGAGATAACAAATAAAAATTAAAATATCAGTATAGAAATATCAAATTAATTTATTTTTGATGCACCTGCAAGGGAGGGTCTACAGAGCTTGCCAGCTCTAGTGTGCTAGGGTCAGAGAATCTTTCTTTTGGTGCTTTATATTACAGGTATTGGAGTTCTTAATTCTGGGATCCCAGAAAATTTTAGGAAAAAAAAATTTTTGAATTGTGTGTTTGGGACACACAAAATGTTTGGGACCGTCACTAAAAATGTGTTGTATAAGTTATGTAAAAAAGAGATCAAGCATGATGTCTGGATGGGATTTTCCTTGGCTCCATTTATTTCATGCGGGAATCAGTTATTTCACACTCCCCTCTGCAAACATTATAACCATCTCCCCTTGTACATCTTTGCCAGGAATGAAAAACAGCTGGGGATCATCTGTGAGGACAACAAGTATGACTTCACCTTGCAGGAGATTCGGGACATGAAGGAAATCCTTGTAATCAAACCAGTACGTTCGTTCATTCCTCTTCTGGAATGTAGCTGTGGGGGAGCAAGCTGGGGAGATGGCATGCATCAGAGATGCTAGAATATGTTTACATATTCTGTCCTTCATTCCACTTCAGACTTTGGCCTCTTTCCTGCATGTGGTTGTTGTCTGTGGTCTGTCTGTACAGCTCTGATGGAATGACCTACTGTGTTCTCTAGGGGGATGAAATCCTGGTCGAATGTAACTTTCAGACACTGGATCGGTCAGGGATTACTTTTGTAAGTTTCTTTTTCTACCTACCATTTTTCCATTGTTTTTAAAACTAGTTTAGCCCCATTAACATCCTTTGGGCAAATTTAATATGGCACTGTCAAATGCTTTTAGTGCTAGACACAACATCAGACGTACCGAGGCATGCCTTGCAAGGTTGTGCTGTGGCTGTAGAGTAGCTCACCATTAAGACCCTCCTACTCTAGGCTTATGAGCAGATCCCAAAGATGTCTTGCACCTAATACCATACAAGCTAACCCTTGTCCAAAAAGTCATATGCAAGTAGAGAAACTTGCAGCCAAGTTGTTTTTCAATCACTGAACAACTTTATTTAGTGGACAGTTTGGGTCAAATACAGAAAGTGAATTAATCTGGCAGTTGGATCTTATTTAGACTTCTCAAAATATAAAGTAATTCTTTTTAACTTTTCTTGTTCAGATCTCAACCACTAGTTTAATTATACCTGTACACTTCTGCAGAACACAGCACATAAGCAATTATTGACATACTCTAGCTTCATAACTGACTTATTTCAGAGCACATACAATGTAGAGATCAAATATTATAGATATATCAGATATTTCCCTTAATGTTTCAGAAGAACTTTGCAAAGTTTCAGACTTTAAGATCCCCTAGATTGAAAGACAAATACGGTAGTCTTCTTGAAAGACAAAATAAGTAAGTTTAAGTTATAAAATTACAGAGCAGCCTATTTATTGAACTGCTGGGAGGATTCTTCAGTTTTAACTGACAATCAGATTCTTCTTTTTTCACCACACACAATCTGCATGATATGTAAACAAGAGTGCTTTCCTGAGGAGAAACTGTCTCCCCTTTGAATCTCAGTAGGCCTCTGAGTCATCCTTATGTCTTTGCAGGCTGGGCCAAGCACCATGAATGAGATGTGTCTCTCATTCCTCTTCTACTACCCTCGTAACAACATCTCCAGCTGTATGGGCTACCCTGACATTTTGTATGTTGCGCATGTACTCAAGCAGGAGGCCTCAGAGTGAGTCCTGAGTCAGCATGTTTCTGGAGGTAGCAGAGCAAAATGTAGCTATCAAGAATGGTAAATAGAAAAGAGAATGTAAATGAAATGGTCTTAGGGAAGATATACCCACATATCTGGATCTGTCAAGTTGAATTGCCTTGTTGCAGGAATTTATCAACTCCATCACCTTAAAAATCTCTTCTTTTTCCCCTTTCTCCTCACTGATTGTCTTCTCTACTTCCCCATTTCCCCTTACTCCCTCCTCAGTGCAGTGGAAGGAATGATGGCCATGGACTTTGTTGACTGGAACAACGAAACTGTCAAAACTGCAGAGAAAGCAGCCAAGGAGGCAGATCAAATAGTTGTGATTAAAACCATTAATGTAAGTCCCCCTTCTGCACTATTTCTGGTTGGTGTCACCTCTGAGATTCTGAGAGTTAAGCACAGCTGAAATACAGAGCCAACACACACCACCGTGAGCTTATCATAGCTTATCTACAGTTTATCTATTGGAACTGAAAGAGAGTACTTGAATTATGAAAGCCCGTCTCTTAGGCTGTAACTGCAAGCAACTGTCCAAGAGATGTTTAATAATCATTTACCATTGTTCTAAAAGAGTTAAATGTTCTTCAGTGGAAAACAAAACAAAACAAAACAAAAACAAACAAACAAACATTTTTGCATCTCAGTAATATACCAGTGCTTAACAGGTAATGCTACAGAAGGGTATTTTTGATGCAATAAAAAATAAAGTAATGCTGAAGATCCCTCAAGCAACATGGGAGTTAGGATGATCCAGAAAGCTCAATCTCATGGGACAAGGTTTCCTAGCCTTACTTCTCTAACTACATGTCAGCCTGATTTTACAGATAAATCGGGGGAAAAAATCTCTTTAACTGAGAAAGGATGTAAAATCCATCTTCTCCTCTCTCAGAGGGCTTCTCTTCTGTTCATGACTTTTTCTGAGATGACTAGTTACTCATCCAGACAACAAGAAATTTGACTAAAACATATCCAAAACTTACAGTGCTATCTGAATTTTTGTGGCTCCCAATTTATTTAAAAAGAGAAACTATAATTTTATTTTGCCTCTTTCCTTCCATCCCCAGGAAATCCAGAAAAATGAGAGTGGTCTCATCAGAGAAATTCATATTCCAGAGCGGGCTGTCTGTCACAATATTTCTGTACAACAGACACTGTCAGATCTGAGAGCTACTGCAAACCTTCGTTTGACCGCAGTACACAATTTTGAATCCTCAACCACCAAAGAATTTGTTTCACTTCCTCTTCTTTTTCTCACACAGCTGTTGTTTGCTTGGATTATTTTTTCCTCTGAGTATAGGAAGTGAGGGGCAGAATACTAGAACAAATCATTGGCCTGATGAAGAAGTCGCTATAATTACCACGTGGTATCAGAGTATTCCAGCCCCAATGTGAACACGAGAAGATACTTAAATAATAGAATATTCTCTCCCTTTGGAAGAAATAGGTTCTGTGTGTATTGGCATTTATTTTATTTTCATGAAAAATACTTTCTACTGTAGTTTGTTCTAAATCAAAAAACAAACAAAAACAATGTACTATAATGCAGTAAAGACAGGAATATGATGTCAATTATTGAATAGCTGGTGAATAATTATTAAATCCAGAGCTTACATAGATGGGTTATGATCTATATTTGCTCACAGATATTTCAGTAATTGTTATCTAATCTCTAGTTATATACTCACAACCTGCACTTAGGTCAGTATAGAAAACTAGGCTCCTTAGTTATTAAAACATTTTAATTAATAATCCAAGTAATATATTTGAATGTAAAGCCAGTAGTGCCATATCCAGCATTAAAGTATGTATTCCTATGACTGTACACCAGGGAATATATCTACTGATTGCCAGGTAATAATGAGGCAATGGCTGGGTGTTTATTGACTAATAGACCTGAAACATCATCAAAATGTGAAGACATAGAACAACTCAAGAATCCCATGCCTTGACATTA
This sequence comes from Aythya ferina, assembly GCF_964211825.1. Classification (NCBI taxonomy): domain Eukaryota; kingdom Metazoa; phylum Chordata; class Aves; order Anseriformes; family Anatidae; genus Aythya; species Aythya ferina. The sequence continues at coordinate 127,449,145 of NC_140296.1, read as the reverse complement.
AATATATGCAAGTGTAATGGCTAATCTATCATGCTGAAGTTTTCCTGTTTTCCTTTCTAACTGTACATAGATATTTTCTTGCAGTGTGACACCTAAGGAACTGTGACTCTGAAATTAAATTTAGAACCTCTCCAACTTTAACCCTGTCATGATATTCTACAAAGCAGGCTAGGAATCCTCAAAGAAATATCATGAAAATATTCTTCACAAACCAAAATATGTTCATATAAAATATTATTAAAAATAAATAAATAAATATATAATAAAAGTTGATGTATTACTGGGAAAAGTGAAAAGCAGATATTCTCATTTCTAGTTTTTTCCTAAACATTCTTTTATCAGTAGAAATATTTTGGTTATTATAATTTGGATATTATTATAGAGCTTTCTATATATAATGTTTAAGTGGAAAGGAGGTGAAGCTGATTTCTGAACCTGATGAAGTAAAGGTTGTTTTGTTTTTGTTGCATAGTATGTCCTGGGACAGACCATCATCCAGAACACAGATCTTTTATTAACAACTCAAATGTTCTACTATGGAAGACAAAAACATCATTTTAAACCAAAGGGACACCTGCTGCAGTGTGGTATCTGTAGCATATCAACACAGAACTTGGAGTTCTGCTGTAAGTTTTTACAGGCAAAAATTTTCCATAATGATGTCAAATAGCATGATGTGAAGTGTAGCAGAAGAATGATATATTTGCCAAATCCTTCTAAATCATCTTTTTCTGTTAACAATAATTTCCCTTTTTACATGCAATGATATTTCTTCTTGTAAGGCAGAATTTCAAAAGCACCTTTCCTGTGAGTAATTTCCTACAGTTTATAGTTCCTAAAAAAAAATAAAAATAAAAAAAATAATAATAAAAAAACATTTTACAGTAAAAAGAGAGAAACGAAACAGAAAACAACACAGCCATATTTTTTTTACTTTATTCAAGGTTTGCCTTTTCTTGCATGTTTCTTAAAAAGGTTACAAGACATTATGAATTAATGAGAAAATGAGCATCAGAAGAATGAGACACATCAAACTAAAGGATATAGGTCAAATGTGTTGGGTTGCTTTGCATGACTTCTTACTCATCTACTCATTTGTACATTAGCACTGGTCATTCAACATGAAGTCACGTACATGAATGACTTCACAGTAAGCAGGCTAACTTTTTAAGTGCAGCAATAGATGAATGAATCTGAAAGATTTCATGGCCAAACAGTAAGCTTCTCAGTTTCAGTAGGCTAAGCTCCTCAGTTCCAGTAGACTGAAGATGTATGCTGAGATGCCCTAGAGAAGACTGCAACAGCTTGATAGCATGCATGGGAACCCAAAATCATGTAAAATGGCCTGACCACATTTTGACTTCTGTAAACCGTATTTCAAGATGCCATTGCATCTGCAGTATGTTCAGACAGATTTATGCTGCTGAGAACACAACTGGTGGTAGAGGAGAACAACATCAAGAATAAATTTGAAATGTTTTTCAGTTTTCTGGTTCCAAGTTCCATTGGTCTCTGAACTGTATCCACATTTCCTGAAGCCATTTTTCTGTACTGATAGGTCAAGTTAACAGATGACATTCAAACAGGACAAGCTCTTCAGCTGCAAGTAAAATAGAGGTCCTTCAAAGGAAAAATAAATAAATAAATGAAAGGATAACAATGCAAACAGGGAATACAGCAGATCACGTCAGATAGTGTGGTCAGTTAATCCCAACTAGTACCTAAGCACACACCAGGTCCTTGCTCACTCCTCTCATCAGCAGGATGGAGAATAGGAAAGGTTAAAGTGAGAAAAACTTGTGGACCAAGATAAAAACAGTTAAACAAGTGAAGAAAACCAAACCAAACCAAAACAACAACAACAAAGTGATGCAAAGGTAATCACTCTCCATCTTCCACCAGCAGACTGATGCCTGATGAGTCCCCAAGCCATAGTTACTTTGGAAAAACTTCCCCCTCCATTTTTTATTGCTGAGCACAGCATCAGAAAGCATGGAATATCTCTTTGGTCAGTTTGGGTCATTTTTTCCAGATGTGTCCCCTCCCGGTTTCTTGCCCACCCTCAGACTCCTCACTTGTAGGGCACAGAGAGAAACAGAGAAGGCCTTCAGGCTGTGTAAGCACTGTTCAGACATGGCTAAGACATTGGTGTGTCACCAATTTGTGTCTTAGCCACAAATCTGAAGCACAGAATCACACTGCTACAAAGAGCATTAGCTCCATCCCAGCCAAACCAATCTGAACAGGAAGAACAGGTCAGACCACAAGATATCAAAAGAACACATACTTCCTCTGCGTGGTTTAGTAACTTTTCTAGAGTTTAACATAATTCACAAGCTGACAACCCATCATGAAAACAAATCTCTTTCTTTGGTCCATTCTCTTTGTACCATGTCTTTCAGAGTCCTCTTCATGTTTTCTCTTTTATAGCCATGGGAAGAACAAGACTACCAGAAGAAATCTTTTCATGGTATATATTAATATGTGATTACTTATAAGACCCTCTTCTTATACTGGTACAACCTGCCATCAGGTCCTCTCTTCCTCACGTCCAAAAGTAGAGTTCAAGTTGACAACAGAAATAATCATGATTAATACTTCTTTTTTATGAGAGAGTGCATACTGTGGTTGATGTAATCTCTGATGTGTACACTGTTAGGGGAAGGATCATGGATTTGTTACTGTCAGTTGCCCAGGTTTGCTCAGACAGTTCTGGTGAAATACTTGTCATCACCAGGAGCAGCTATCATTAGCCAGTTTGATTCCTTGACTCTTCAGAGATCTCTACCCGTGGTAGCTCTCTGGTGGCGTCACTTTTTGGCTATGAGTATGGTATGTATTTCACCCTACAAGTCAGGTATACATAGACATTCCATGTCAACATCTCCTCTGGCACAAATTTCAGAATTACAGATTTGGTCACCACATTGACTCTTCCAAATTTCAAGTTTCATACTGGAAGTCTCCAACAAATTCTCTCCCTACACTCCCTAAAGCAGAGTTTTTTCTTATTTTGGCAATAATTCATATAGCAGGTAAAAACACTTTTTGACTTTAAAAGCAAGCAACAGAGTGACAGTGTGTATTCCTTCTTCATTGGGCTGATGAATATTTAATAGCTAGTAATAATCTTACCTAAAACCGAAGCATGGGCAGAAAAAAAAAAGATTTGCTTTGAAGGTAAGTTCATGAGGAGAATCCCGGATTGCAAAAGATTCCGAGAGAATCATCCGGACATCCAGAGTCGTATCCCAAATAAAATATATTAGTGAGATCACTGTGTTCTTCTTAGTAACATCTTAATTCTCACAATTCTCACTTAGAAAATAATAATAATAACATCCCTCCCCTTCAAATTCCTATGGGAATATATCATATTTCTTCTCACTCACAGTGTAGCCAAATCATGGCGAGGCCAAAAGTACAGAGCTATCCATCCCTTGTACTTTAATGAGGGCAGGAGGTTTCTCCTGGCAGATCAATTTGCCTTCAGGGCATGATAGTAAATTTGGTATTTTCAGTTGCTAATTGCTGCTATGAACATTCCCTTTAAAAGTGATTCACAGCACAGTCCACATAATTGCTACCTCCTGTTCTAAAAAAGCATCAGTCATGTGGCGATTAAAAGCTTGGAAAGTCTGGGGATTGTTGTGTTTAGGCTAAACTTTTCTAGTTGATGTCTTTTCAAATTAACCACCCTTGGCCCTTCCTGAAACATGCTGGAGCCATCCCACTTTAGGAATCCCAATTTGCCTTCAGAAGTTACCCACAGAGGGGATGAACATGTTTGTGAGCTGCATAAAACCCACATTCCTCAGGACACAGGAATTCAGATGTTTCTGGATTTAAAAAGCTGTAGCCACAAGACAAAACCCTGAAGTGTGGTAGGCTCCTCTTTCAGCAGTATCACATACATTTCTCTACAGATCAGGAACAAATATATCATAATTTCAAATGTCTGCTTTTGAGAGTACTCCCTCCTGAACAACTCAGGGTTGCTCCCTATGATGTGCTGCAGGTCCACACTGAGAGCTTTACTCTGCTTCTCAGACCTCACTTCTGAATCTGTTCTGTTTTTCTCCTTCCCATTTCATCTAACAAAGTCTGCCTTTTCAAAATACAAGGGGAAAAATTAGAATTTGAAAATGCTAACAGTGCCATAACCCCTTCTAGACAAAGGTCATCATATCAAGGCTTGCAACCTTACCCTTAACATGCTGCTATAAAAAGACCAGTTAAAATCAAACTTCCCCTATCACTATTGGCTTCTGTATGACAGAAGGAAGAAAGAACTTCCTCCTGAGGAAGCAGAGGAGGGTAGTTACAAGCCCATTACAGCAGAGAACAACTTTTCAACAGCAACAAAGGAAAAAAAAGAAGTGGGAATAAGAATGTCAGAAAATCTCATCTATGCTGACTTGAACTTGACTGAATCGAACAGGTCTAGGCTACAGAAGGACATCAATGTCCAAGGTAGGTCAATCTGTCTGCACCGAGCTTTGTTTTATTCAACCTCCCTCACTTTCATTTTGAAAGAGGGTAGCACCAAAGCCCCAAAGGGGGTGATGGAAATATAGAGGGCAAAGCTGTGGAAAATTTGCAGGTGGGGTCAATTTTTAGTTTATTTTTTTAACCTGAATAAAGGGAATTTTTATAAGGTCTACTTCTCATTTTTTTGTTATAAGGTCTACTTTTCATTTGTCAAGGTGCAAATATGAAGGGGAGTTTCTTGTGTGGTATTAAGAGGTCCAATTTAAGAAATTACTCCATAGCTGAATGTTACTCGATCCTGATCCAGGTCTGTTCTTATGTAGCATACTCTGATTCTTACAGCAAACTGATCAGAGGGTTGAGTTCCTAATGTTTCCACTGTTTGAAGCAGTCTCATGCATAGTACAATGCTTCTTGATGAGCATAGCAAGCATTGTTTTGTGTTTTTTTTTTTTTTTTTTTTTTTTGTTTGTTTGTTTTTTTGTTTTGTTTTGTTTTGTTTTGTTTTGTTTTTGTTTTTTCCCTCCTGGTCTTGCCGGTGCATGCTGCTTATTTAATAAATCAAGCATAAAATATTTCATGAACAGATTTGGTTTGATTTAGTACAATGATCTTGCAAAATTCTTACCTAAATCTTATCTTAGCAGTAAGAATTATTATGTAAATTTTTGCACTGTTTTTGCTACATCTGCATAATATTACATCCTAAAATTATAGACATTTTAGACTTCATCTCCATATTTCTTCCTTCCTTCCTTCCTTCCTTTTCTTTTTTTTTTTCCTCTTTCTCTGTTTGACATTACTATCTCTTGGCCAGAAATAGTAGTACCTATTTCTTGCCATCCTGCACCTGAATTTTGCATAAATTGTGATCCCTTGGCATCTATTTTAAGGTGGCTGAAGTGTCTAATGCTCCAAGAAACAGTGTTCCCATCATCTCTTTCAAAAGATTAACTCACAGCTAGATTGACATACAACCACAATAGAAGACACTTGATTGAAAGTTCCATTTTACTTATAATTTAATACATGTTCTCCTGCTTACAGCTTTTACACATTTTAAATAGCATTTTTATATTTCTTTCTGGAAATCCCGTATGAACTATTTTCCTGTAAATGTTCATTTAATTTATGCACTGTATCTCCCAGTAAGTATAAATATCTTACACAAAGGAGCTTAGAAAATGTCTTCTCTATTCTTTTCCCTCTAGTTTGCTATTTTTGCTATGACAGCAGATTTCCTGGGATCAAATGCATTAATCTCAAAGGAATAAAATTAATTCTATAAGCAGAAGAATGCACTTACAATCATAGAAGATATTAATTCTGTATGGTGATATAAACAGTGGAGCTCAGTGCTGCATGTCAGGATGATTTTGAATATTTTATAAAATTGTAACATCGTAGTTGTTCTTTTCTACCTTATTTCTACACTTTCCTACCCTTCCTTCCTTCCCCACCTGCCTTCTTCCATTTATTATCTGCAGATGTTGGAGTAGTTCTCAGCTTTTCCTCACCATCTCTTTATTAAATAACCCCTTCCAATTCTGTACCAACTGTAGCTTTCAGGTCTGGTTCCTTATCGTAACCACTCTCACCACTCATGTTTGTATGTAAATTGGGTAAGACAGTCAGAGACCTTAGACCTTTTTTTCCACTTCTGTTTAGATTTAAAGCGTGTGTTCATGTTTCCTCTGTTACTGTCCACACTGAACTGATGATAAAACAGATCTTTTTTCTGCTTATAAAAAGTCCTTTATTGTTTGAATGCAATGGGCAAACATATTACTGTGTCAAAGTTAAACACTGTCACATGAATTGCATCAGTTGTTGCCATGTGTTTATAATTTCTCATAATTGCAGTTATTTTTATTACATTTAATTTGTTTCTCTTCTTTTTCTGTTCTCCATTATTTTTGCCTGCTTTCAGATTCTACATACGCAGAACTGAATGTGCAATCCCTAGACACAAGTGCTGTAGCTAGCTGTGCATCATCTGGTGAGTTTTCAGCTGTCTGCTAAACTGATATGAATTTAAACAATGTGAAGTGGGTAGTCCATTCCTTGTTTTCAAGAAATGAAGTGATATAAAACCACATGGAGACAGGAACATACACTTGACTGCTTTATGTAGCCAAAGTAAGGAGCAGCTGATGTGTTGTATTCTAAGCAACTAAACATTTGTTGGATTCACTGGCATAGGAACACAAGATTTATGGGCAGTATCAAGCAATCACATCGCCCAACCTCTATCTGCAATGGCAGTCAAAAGTGTACAACTACTGACGAGTAAGAAGAGGGTAAGCATATGTACTATCTTCTTGTAATAACTTTCCCAAGCATCCAGCTACTCAAGGACTTCCTGAGGCAGACTTGTTTCTATCTGCTTACCGTTGGTGGATTTCTCTTTTATGAACTTGCCCAATCTCCCCTTGATTCCATACAAAGCCCTGATTTCTATAACATCCTTTGACAAGGAGATCCACAGTTCTTTTAGATATGCAATGATGAACCAGCTGCTTTTGTCTATCCTAAGCTGGCCTACTATTACTGTATTACTATTTCGAGGCTGTGCAGGGACAAAATTAGGAAGGCCAAAGCTCATCTGGAGCTCAATCTGGCTACTGCTGTTAAAGATAACAAAAAATGTTTTTATAAATATATCAACACAAAAAGGAGGACTAAGGAGAATCTCCATCCTTTACTGGATGCGGGGGGAAACTTAGTTACAAGAGATGAGGAAAAGGCGGAGGTGCTTAATGCCTTCTTCTCCTCAGTCTTTAGCAGCAATACCGGTTGTTCTCTGGATACCCAGTACCCTGAGCTGGTGGAAGGGGATGGGGAGCAGGATGTGGCCCTCACTATCCACGAAGAACTGGTTGGTGACCTGGTATGGCACTTCGATGTGCACAAGTCGATGGGGCTGGATGGGATCCACCCAAGGGTACTGAGAGAACTGGCAGAGGAGCTGGCCAAGCCACTATCCATCATTTATCAGCAGTCCTGGCTATCGGGGGAGGTCCCAGTGGACTGGTGGCTAACAAACGTGACGCCCATCTACAAGATGGGCCGGAGGGCAGACCTGGGAAACTACAGGCCTGTCTGTTTGACCTCAGTACCAGGGAAGCTCATGGAGCAGATCCTCTTGAAAGTCATCACGCAGCACTTACAGGGCAAGCCCAGATCAGGCCCAGTCAGCATGAGTTTATGAAAGGCAGGTCCTGCTTGACGAACCTGATCTCCTTCTATGACAAAGTGACGCGCTGGGTGGATGAGGGAAAGGCTGTGGATGTGGTCTACCTTGACTTCAGCAAGGCTTTTGACACCGTCTCCCACAGCATTCTCCTCAAGAAACTGGCTGCTCTTGGCTTGGACTGGTGCACGCTTCGTTGGGTTAGAAACTGGCTGGATAGCCAGGCCCAAAGAGTTGTGGTAAATGGAGTCAAGTCCAGTTGGAAGCCAGTCACTAGTGGCGTTCCCCAGGGCTCAGTGCTGGGGCCGGTCCTCTTTAATATCTTCATCGATGATCTGGATGAGGGCATTGAGTGCACCCTCAGTAAGTTTGCAGATGACACTAAGTTAGGTGCGTGTGTCGATCTGCTTGAGGGTAGGAAGGCTCTGCAGGAGGATCTGGATAGGCTGCACCGATGGGCTGAGGTCAACTGCATGAAGTTTAACAAGCCAAGTGCCGAGTCCTCCACCTGGGGTGCAACAACCCCAAGCAGAGCTACAGGCTGGGAGATGAGTGGTTGGAGAGCTGCCAGGCAGAGAAGGACCTGGGAGTGATGGTGGATAGTCTACTGAATATGAGCCAGCAGTGTGCTCAGGTGGCCAAGAAGGCCAACAGCATCCTGGCTTGCATAAGAAACAGTGTGACCAGCAGGGCTAGGGAGGTGATCGTCCCCCTGTACTCGGCTCTGGTGGGGCCGCACCTTGAGTACTGTGTTCAGTTTTGGGCCCCTCGCTACAAGAAGGACATGGAGGTGCTTGAGCAGGTGCAGAGAAGGGCGACAAAGCTGGTGAGGGGCCTGGAGAACAAGTCCTACGAGGAGCGGCTGAGGGAGCTGGGCTTGTTCAGCCTGGAGAAAAGGACGCTCAGGGGCGACCTTATTGCTCTGTACAGGTACCTTAAAGGAGGCTGTAGCAAGGTAGGGGTTGGTCTATTCTCCCATGTGCCTGGTGACAGGACGAGGGGGAATGGGCTAAAGTTGAGCCAGGGGAGTTTTAGGTTGGATGTTAGGAAGAACTTCTTTACCGAAAGGGTTGTTAGACATTGGAACAGGCTGCCCAGGGAAGTGGTGGAGTCACCATCCCTGGAAGTCTTCAAAAGACGTTTAGATGTAGAGCTTAGGGATATGGTTTAGTGGGGACTGTTAGCGTTAGGTCAGAGGTTGGACTCGATGATCTTGAGGTCTCTTCCAACCTAGAAATTCTGTGATTCTGTGATACATACTACAGTAAGCAGCTAAACCCAATCCAAGGTCTCCATGATATTCAGGATTTTATAGTGGGTACCATATTATAGTACCCACTAGGTTCCCTGGTACAGTCTCAGAACAAAGGAAAACACTTTACACTGAGGGTGGTCAAACAATGGAACAGGTTTCCCAGAGAGAGATTGTGGAGTCTCCATCTGTGGCGATAGTCAAAACCTGACCTCACAGTTCTGAGCAAGCTGCTCTACTTGAACCTGCTTGAGCAAGGGAGTTAAAGTAGGTGATCTGAAAAGGTCATTTCCAACTTAAATGATTCTGTTATTGTGTGATCAGCTGAAGTTCACAGATCTACTCTATTTATCTATTTATTTATTTATTTGTGGGTTTGGCTCACATTAGATGTGTTACCTTCTAATTCCTGGGTGCAAAGGTAGTTTTAAGAGAGGGATTACAAAACTGCATTAGTAATGCAGTTGTCTCACACCTAGCTTGTCTCGGGATTTTTTACTGCACCCAGTTGTGTATTTGGGCCATATTAAAGAAACTCTTCACAAAAAACTGTCCTGAAATGGGAGGTCCACCCAGTTATTATTCAGTCAACCCTGATGAAAAGGATTAATTTAGCTTCTCTGCTATAGCCTTATCTTCTGAATACTTCATGGATACCATACAATCCACTGGCCTACAAAGCTCCAAAAAGTTACTTTCTCTCATTGTATTTAAAGACAGGTTGAGTGGTAATTCTGATGGTTTTTGCTTCTCAAGTTCCTAGCTGTCTAATTATTTTTATATATGATTTTTATCTTCCCACCATTTATGATACTTTCTATTTATTTAATTTGGTGTTTACAGCTTTGTAAATTTGATGTTTACAGCTTTGTAAAGTTTACCATCTGTTTCTAATAGCCTTGTCTGCTTCCTTTTATCTGTTCCCAGATCATTCTTAGTAAGTGGCTTATATTGTCCACATGCTGCCAGGATGTTATTCTTTAATAATATATGCTCTGCCTGTATTAATTTTATTATCTTCTAGCAGTACTTTTCAACTTCCTTTTTATAAGTGCCCTCTCCTTTATGTAGTTCCCCTATTTTCTCCATTAGCACTCTATTTTCCCTTTTGTAGTCTAGTACTCTGCCGTCCCTTTTCCTTCTATGCACTTTCCCATATACATACTGGGGTGCTCTTTGGTTAACAAACCACAAGTGTCCAGAACCACCTGGGAAGTATTAGCACATTCTGTCTGCATTCAGTAGGCAGATCTAGAAGACCACAGATCTCATGTAAGTTTTGTAACATCTTCCAGATATGTACAGTTATCTGATATTTGAGGCCATCTTGGATGACACAAAGCACAGATTCTTTGGTGATTGGGTGTTTTAGTCTAGGGCTGGACATTTTAGATCTTCTCATCTTATTTCTTAGTCTTCTAGTATATAGAATCATAGAATCACTTGAGCTGGAAAAGAATTCTAAGATAATCAAGTCTAGCTGTGACTCAGGCATTCGGTTTAAATTTCACCGAAGTGCCTATGAGTATAAGGACTGATCTGCATGCTGAGCCAGAGCTCAAGGGATTCCTAAAAGGAAAAACAAACAAATAAAAGCAGCTATCAGCTTTAAAAAAAAGTCTGCATGAAAGATCAACCACAACAAAAAGATCATAGAGTCATAGTCATAGAATGGCTCGGGTTGGAAGGGACCTTAAAGATCATCTAGTTCCGACCCCCCTGCCATGGGCAGGGATGCCAACCACTAGAGATCAGGTTGCCCAGGGCCTCGTCCATCCTGGTCTTGAACATCTCCAGGGATGGGGCATTCACAGCTTCTCTGGGCAACCTGCTCCAGTGCCTCACCACCCTCTGAATGAATAATTTCCCTGTATTCACCTAGAAAACAAAACAATAGGTACTGATCAAATTAGGTAGGTTTTACTACCCCCAGTAGTGTATTTCATCCTGTAAGGATCTCAGAGAGCTTTGCAAAAGGCAGCCGAGGGACAGTATTTCTAAAGAGAAGTGTGGATCATGGGATATAGCAGAAAATGAACTACCAAGTTTACAACTCACCCACTTTGCCCAGCAGGAACAAGTAGAAACAGAGGTGATTGACAGTGGGGTACAGCCATATCTGCCTGGCCACACGCCCGTTCCAATAGCTCCCATAATAGTAATTGACCAATTTATCCACTTCTGGCATCCAAAACTGCTTCTGCATCTTCAGTTTGGCCTCTTTGAATTTACCTGGGTCCATTTCACTCCGGGGTTGCTGATTCTTTTTCAAAGACTGTTTTAAAAGCAGTTTAGTTTAATACTGTATTAAATATGACAGCTGTTTAATACTTTACTAATTCAACTAGTAATGAATATGCACACGTGAAAATGAGGTTATCAGACAAAACAGACCGAGTATTGACTGCAGTTAGGGTGAAGACTTGGTTGGTCTCCTCCTTTACATAATGCTATTTACTTTAAAGGTCTAGGAATGATATAAGGAATAACCTACATTTGTTCTACAGTTCCCAGTGGTCAAACGGACATCACAAACTTCAAAGACAGCAGAAGTGGTGAGTAAAATGCTCTAGCAGATACATGAAGGTCAAAGTGACGGAAAGCTCTCCTTTACCCTTTAATTCAGTGTCTGCTGAGTTCACACAGCTTCCAAACATATCATTTGACCCTCTTGAAGCTGCCTGTGCTCTGCAGTACCCACTGAGTTGGCAGAGTAATGACTGATGCAAGGATCTCCTTGAAGTGAATCCAAAAGCAAAAATACATAAAAAACTGTCAAAACATAAAGATGAGACACTTCAACACTTCTGAAAAAAGATGATATGGCAGGACCTTTGTTGGTAGGCTGATTGGGTTTTCCTTCACTAATATTTTGAGAGGGCAGGTAAGGATGCCAAAGAGCACTGAACTCTAGCATCAGGTACAGCAGAATTTAACATAGTATTCTAGGCAGTATCAGAAGGGTTCAGTTGAATACCTATGATAGGAAAGAAAAAAAAAAAAAACAAAAACAACAGGTGTGCACAAGAAGAACAAACATCAGAGGGAAAAACTTTGACTAACTTGAAAGGGCTGTCTCAATATGAGCCTGGAAAGGACATCTTTGAATGACGATGAAAGGTCCTACCACTGCTGTTTTCCTAATCCTTATTTTTTCTCTCTGTAGGTAAAAACTGTTGTTCCAGAACACATATTGGAATATTGATTGCTGTGATAATCCTCCTACTGATCATAGGGGTGGGGCTGACACTCCTGTGTAAGTTCAGCTAAAAATGTAATAACTGCAATTTTTTTGTGGCTCACCCAAAGAATAACATCTAAATCATGATGAGTAAAACCACGAGAAGCAGAAGGCTAGTTTGATGGTTTGGGACAGTAATTGTTGACAAACCATGGTCATAAGAGAAGTCTGTAAAGGAGTTGAATGGTTTTCCATTCTATGTTTCCAAAAGAAAAATTCCAAAAGAAAAAAAATCTGAAGCACAATCATCAGAACATACAATTTTAAACAGTAAATCAAATCAAATCAAATTAAACAAATAAATCAAAAAATACAAATTAAAAACAAATCAAATAAATACAAATTAATCTAATAAATAAAATAAATACAAAAAATGTTGAAAAAACAGAAAGTAAAAATGAAATAATAATGATATTATGGTGGTTACCCATGAGAATATTTCAGAGATAATCTTGTATAACATCACTAGGATGTCTATAACACCAGAAATCTTTAACTGAATATGAATGAAAGTACATTTGAAAGAGGTTCCTGAGTTTTAGGGAATTTAAAGGAATTGTTTTGCACTTTACATAATCTAAATGCCACCCCACTTCTTTTCTCTCATCTTATTTTTGAGTTTACTGCTGGAAAATGAAGTTCTTTCTTTTAATATTTTGTTCCTTTTACTGTTTGTCTCAAATGTGAAACCTGCATATCATGCTGAACCATGAACAGTGTGAACTATGCTGTTCTGCTACAAGTTTGTCAGAACTCTCTTGAATCCAATCTTTTTTCTCATTTTATTATTTTATTTTATTTTATTTTATTTTATTTTATTTTATTTTATTTTATTTTATTTTATTTTATTTTATTTTATTTTATTTTATTTTTGTTTGTCTGTTTTCAATGAATTTATTGATTCTGGTTTCAAGTATAATAATTCTACCACTATAATATTTAGTCTATAGTTTCTTTACCGTGGTTATTAATACATTTTTTGTCCAACTCCAAATAACCTCAAAAATGCCTTTTTAAACTTTGTTAACAACACGTTCTTGTTGTTCTTTGCATCCCTCACCAAGTTTAGTTCTGTCAGCCTTGACTTTCCTGATCCCATCCCTGCACATCCAGACAGCATTTCTGTGCTCTTCCCAGGGTACGTGGCCCTGTTTCCACTGTCTATGCACTTTCTTTTTTTGCCTAAGTTTGGCCAGCAGCTTCTTGTTCAACCATGTTGTTTTCCTACTTGCTTGATATATTGCATATGGAAATAGAGAGCTCTTGCTCTCTAAGGAAAATATCCTAAAATAGTTGCCAGCTCTGATCAGATCCCCTGTCCCTAAGGACCATGTCCTATGGGATCTCAGCCACTAATTCTGTGAAAATAAGGTTATTTGAGCTTGGGCATCTGCTTTAAAACCTACAGTGAAGACTGTTGTCTCATTGTGGTCTCAGGGTGCAACACTCTTCGGAAATCTGCTCCACAGTATAGTACTACCATTTTTTTTCAGTGGAGGAGGAAATAGTGGAGGAGTAGATATTCTTTGTGGAATGATAGTGAGGATCAAAAAGGCCTAGAAGAGCTTTGACACTCTGTGGCAAAATGGTCAGCTATTTAAAATAGAAATTATTGTCATCTTATTTCCAGACCATCCAACCACAAGAAGCCCACAGGACAGAGAAACATTCTCCATAATCTATGATAAGGCACAAGGTAGGTAATCATCCATGGTTCAAAAGGCAGTTTCCAGGTACCTGTTGGATTGCTTTTCAGGAGGGGTTCTTGGTTCTGTTCAGAGGAAAAATAATAAAAATAATAAAATAATAAAAGTACTAATCTGACCAAAAAAAAAAAAAAGTAACTAATAACTCAGAGAATATGCTCTCAAGTCCAAACAGCAATATTTTCATCTTTGAAACTATGCTTGCTCAACACTACATTATTGTTTCAGGGGGAGGAAGAACTGATTTACTCCCTTCATGCTAGTGCAGAGGAGCCTGTTGTCTAGATGAATGGACATTAATACAATGGTCCTTTTGGTATCACAGCATAGTAGTGAGCATGCTGGATCAATGTGTATGTATTGTTTTCAAATACCACTTCGTTCTTAGCCTTTTAATTAAGTGCAATTTCTTTTTGATGTTTAAGGGCTGCTGAGTAACCAACAAAACTCTATTACACAGTCTGTCTCATTGAATTTTATCAACCTTTCCAAGTCTCATTCTCTGTCCTTCTGCTCCTAGCAACAGGGAGAAATATTCTTTCTTTCAGTAGCATCACTTTTGTCATATATTGAAACAGGCAAATAAGAGGTTTGAAAACCAAAAGCTGCTTTTTGCCTCAACCTTTTTTCTTTACTTCCTGAGGACAGTTTTAAAAGACTGGATAATGTTGTCCATGATCCTACTTCTCTGCCTCATGCATAGAGACTAATGAGCTTGTACTAGCTACAGAGATTGGCAGGGATCCCTGGAGGGAAAATTATGAACAGAACCACAAGGGTACTTTTCTGGCTGTAATTTCCTTTTTTTTTTTTTTTAATGGGATCATTTTATTTGTTTGAACATGGAATTTATTTTCCACGTTTTTCCCTCCTATAGATTGCCCCCAACATTGGAAAAGAAATGGGGAAAAATGCTACTTCTTTTCTCGAACTACAGAAGGAAAAAACTGGACAGCTTTCCATGATGAATGTACTGGCATGCACTCAGAACTGGTGACCATTGACAACAAGAAAGAACTGGTGAGATCTAAATCCATGGATCTGAAACCCTGCTTCTAGGGTTGTTTGACCTGTATGCCAAAGATCCCGTGGGCTACTGGTGTCTTCTTATGTTACATGTCTCTGGGGACCTATAAACACTCACATACTCCAAGCACCTCTGTAAGGTAGAAAAAGCCATCACAGAAAGATGTATTTTGGCATCTTACCCTCTTAAAGTCTTGCATCTAGAAGCTTCTCTCCTCAAACATGTTCCCATGGGAAGGAACAAATTCTCTTCCTACATGATGTATGCCTTAAAGGGATTTAGCACACAAACCAAGACCAAATGAGTCAAACAGACATTTTTGGTCAGAGAAAAACTTTGAGAAAAAACGAAGACGCCTTCCCATCACAGTCAGAACAGAAAAATGTCTCCAGGTATTAAGTCACAGCTTTAATAGTATCAGGAGTTTATTATTTTATTTAGTCTGTTCCTAAGAAGCCTCAGGAAGAGGGATGAGATTAAATAAGAATGAAATAATTCAGCCTCTGAAGCTGCAGAAAGAGAAAGTGTAGCTAGATCCATACCGTTCTTTCTATGTTGGCTATTTAGTACTAAAATTTCTGTGCATTTCTGGTGAAGAAAATGTAATTTGGAAGTATTAGCATTGTGTTTTTTTTCCTTTCTAGGATTACCTTATTTCACAATCAATGAGTGATTACTACTTACTTGGTCTCCGGTACAATGAAAGCAAGAAGAAGTGGGAGTGGATTAACGGCAAAGAACACAGCACAGACATGTAAGCTTATTCCAGCAAATCACTGTGATGAATGTCTAGAAACTGTCACAAATGCTCCAGGGCCCACACAGTGTGCAAGCAGAAGTGGGGTTTTGAAGCATACTGATTCCTTGAGATTCTGGTGCTACAGTACATCCTAATGACAATTCAAAGGGAGCCAATGGCTGAATCAGTCATGTCAGATCAGGATGGCAATACAGGGCACAGCTATAGTTCTGCTGGCAAAGGAGGTATCTGACTAAATGGAGTTCAGTGAAGGGAGGAAGGATACACCAGGCAGATATAAAAGGGACTGTGATCTTAGCATCATTGAATGGAGCACACTGAAGAAGAGAAAGGTGTCTTCATGGGAAAGCATAGTCCATATACTTCTATTGAGGATGGGTGAAAAAAAAAAAATAAGGAGCTGGGAGGGAGACTCTCCAATGAGGCAGTCTCCATTACAATTGACAAAGACATAGGCTGCAAGGCAAGGTGACACACTGTCTTTCATGTAAATGATACTATTCACTGCTATTGCATCTAACTGAGTCAGGAATGAAACTAAATCTGACTTTCTCTCCCTGTTCAGATTTAATATAACAGGACCTCGTGACTACTTGTGCACTGTTGTTGGCTTTGGCAAAGTGTCAACTGCACCTTGCTGTGGAACCTCAACAACAAAAAATATGTGTGAAAAAGGTGCAAGTATTTCAGAAAAGGCAGAAGAGGAGCAACAAACAACAGATTCAAGTAGGAACCTCACTCCCAGCTTTGTGTAGGAACAGCAGATGGAATTTGTCTCATTTTATCTGCTTAAATATCTTATCAAAGGAATCTCTCATCCTTCTGTCTAGACACCTTGCCAAGCTTAGCACATTCTTTGCTAAAACAGGTATCAAAGACTGGATGGATGAGCCTCTGGAAGAGCCTTAATTTTTACACATTAGGAACCTGGATGACTTGTTAACATCAGATGCCTGACTTTTAGGGAACTACTGTTTGGTGATGAGTCCTGCCTTGGTGAGAGGTGTGATAACATACAGATCCTGTTTCTCATAGACACATGCATATACACTTATACATCCACAGTCCTCCTTGTCCATAAGGAGGCGCTTTGAAGCATTGCCATGCACTAGCATTCCCTGCAGCTGCAAGTGAAGCTTAAGACGTATTTATATTTTGGATCCTGTAGACAAGTGCACAGTTTACTCAGGAAAATGGAGAAATATATACATGAAGGTTTTTCTGGCACTGACATGTCAGAGTCAATACAAGAAAGAGGAGGAACTAGTGGAGCAGAGACATGACCAGCAAATGGTGAATGCTACCAGAGATCTTCCAATGTCTTTCATTTGTTCTTGGGACTCTGGTGCTTTTGTGACTCTAAGGATTGTCATTTTTACCATCTCCTTTGAGGCAGAAATGCTCCTACTTCAAATTGTGTCAAAGTCAATTCATGGCTCTCTCCAGCATCTGCAGGATGAAGAAAGATAGAAAGATTTATGAATTCTTTGATGAAGTACAGTGATGGCATGCTTACTCATTGGAAGAAGGAGAAAAAAAAGGGGGGGAAAGGGAAGAAAAGAAAGATAAAGGGCTTTTCTTAATCAACAATTTCTATTCAAAATGTTGTGGCCAAGGCTAATGAACATAGAATCATGCAGGAAACTTTCTCTCATTCTTACTTGAATGCACATTCCAAAGTCTCTTCTTAGTGGCCTTATTCATCAAGTCTCCTTTGAAGCATATTTTTAGTTCCTTCACTAACCTTTAATCACCAAAGAACAAAGTAAGAACATAAATGTAGCACAATAATCTCAATGGCCGAAACCAGAGTCTAAACTGTTATTTCAGAGGAAGATGGGGCAGTTTGTTTGTACTCAGTTTACTGAAGGGGGTGGGAGATAGCTCTGCATTGTACTACGTAGAAGTCTGGAAGAGAGCTGCCTTTTAATTTTCATATTCTAGCTGCTGTCCTTTAATTGGGTGGGCTCTGATGAAGGGGGTAGGAGATATATCACTTCCCTAAGAGCCACTGGACCTAAAGTAAGTTTGGAGGCTTCAGAAAGTGGCAGAACTAAGCAGCTACATATCAGAGGTGAAAGAAACGAGGAAGTGGCCCTAAGGGCACTGTGGGACTACATGAAGTCCTTCAAATCCAGAAAGTCACAGGAGTAAGAAGAGAACACTGTTTATAAAGAAATATCTAACAAGTGAGGAAGTTTGATTTAAACTGATTTATTTACTCAGCCTTAGTGCTTCCTTTGCTCACAAGTCTATCTTTCTCCGGATTTGTTATCTTACATTTTAAATAAACCTGAAGTTTACAGTTTGAGAGACTTTGATTAGCTTTTGGCATGTCCACCACAAGGAAAAGGTGAAGTAACTCACACCAACTCAGCCTTGGTCATGGTCTCATCCTGATGCCAAGGGCAGGGGAATCCCACACCAATCCAAACCTAACCTCTCAGAACTTCAGTGGTTGGTGACTGCAGACAACTACAAGGTTGGGTTTAATTCTTTCTGTGGTTGGGCAATGGGTCAACTGTCATTTGGCTAGGTCAGGCTCCAGGCTGCTTCACTCAATGACCATTATCAAGAAGAACCTGGGACTGAGAACTTAGTAGATGAGGAAAAGGCAGGGGATGTTTTTGATATAGATTTTAGTAAAGCATTTGACACTGTGTCCCACAGTATTCTCCTGGAGACTCTGTCTGCTCATGGCTTGGACAGGTGTACAGTTCACTGGGTGAAGAACTGTCTGAGTAACTGGACTCAGAGAGTCTTAGTGAACGGGGTTCAATCCAGCTGGCATCCAGTCACCAGTGACATTCCCCAGGGCTTGGCCTTAGGGATGTAAGGAATGTTCCAGCAATTCGTGTCAATAGAGGGCTTGAAGGGTAAACCTTGAGTCTCTGATATCTGGAGGGTTTCAGAATAACTGCTAACTATTGTGACTATTGCATGGGACACTACACAAGTCTCTGATATCCGGCCAAGAGATTAAGGAGAAGGGGAAAGCTGAAGGATGACTAAAAGACAAAGCTTGCATGGGACGCTGCACAAGTCTCTGATATCTAGCCAAGATGGACAAAGGAGAAGGACACGGACAAAGACTGGGAGGAAGACTACGAGCCTTCAGCACAAGAGACCCCCAGAGGTACCACCGGAGACTGATACGCATGCACCAGTGGGAGGGCTCAGATTCCGGGAACTAATTATAATAAACCTGCCTTTTCTAGAAGTAGTAATGAGTATGTATTAGCCTAGGAGCATAAAAACAGGCCGCCTGATGTAACGTGTGTGTGTATAGGAGGAGCCCAGACTCCCTGCACACCCAGCACTGTTTACTTCCCTTTTATTGACCCCATAAATAAATCTTATAAAGCTAAATTGACTCAGAATTTATAACAGGGACAGTTTTGTATATGATTTTTATCAGTGATCCGTGTGAGGGGTTTGAGTGCACCCTCAGTAAGTTTGCAGACAATACCAAATTTGGCAGGAGTGTTGATCTGTTTGAGGGCAGGAAGACTCTGCAGAGGGATCTGGATAGGCTAGATCAATGGGCTGTGTCCAACTGAATGGCATTCAACAAGGCTAAGTGCCAGGTCTTGAACTTGGGTCATAACAACCCCATACAGCAGTGTAGGCTTTGGGAAGAGTGGCTAGAAAGTTGCCCAACCTGGGGGTGCTGGTCTGAACATGAACAAGCAGAGTGCTCAGGTGGCCAAGAAGGCATATGGTATCTTGACCTGCATCATAGTGTGGCCAGCAGGACTAGATTAGTATTTGTCCCCTTGTGCACAGCATTAGTGAGACTGCACCTCAGATATGGTGTTCAGTTTTGGACCCCTCACAACAAGAGGCATATGGAGTTTCTAGAGCGTGTGCAAAAGAGAGCGATGAAGCTGGTGAAAGCACTGGAAAACAAGAGCTTTGAGGAGTGGCTGAGGAAACTGGGGTTGTTTAGTCTGGAGAAAAGGAGAGATCCCATGACTCTTTACAATTGCCTGAAAGGAGATTGTAGCAAGGTGGGTGTTGGCCTCTTTTCTCAGGTGACAAGTGATAGAACCTGAGGAAACGGCCTCAAGTGCATAAGGGGAAGTTTAGATTGGACATCAGAAAGAATTTCTTGATTCTATGACTCAAGAGGTATTCTTCAGCGTTTGTCCTATATTCATAGACCTATATCCAAGTGTGCTTCAAGAAAAATCTCTTCAGCTATATTGGCTCTGATGAAGGGCAAAGTGAACCCAAGGTAGTCACAATGCAAAAAGTGACCCTTTTGAAAAGGAAAGCATGCTTTTGAGTAAAAGCACTACACTCATGACTTAGCCAAAACTATGAGGAGGGAGATGACAGTCAAAGCACAAAACCAAAGCATATCACATTCTGGACAGTAGCTATGTAGACATGAAAAGCAGTACAATTTAGAGAAAGGACAAAGATGTCTTTCTGAAGTCCTGAAGTCTTCTTGAAGCTGAAGTCTACCACAAAGATGCATCCTAGGCATCTCCTTTGTCAGAAGGCCCTGCAGCCCTATTTGTAGCATCCTATTCACAGCTGAGCCAACAAAAGACAGTATTTTTTTGGTTTAGGATAGCTTTCACACAAATGCACAGCAGCTTTAAAGTTAAAATACTCTTTTCTTGCACCAAATTGTCCTATTCTTGCAACAGTAATATTCCCTACAGTCTGTGCTAAGACCATACACTATTTACATTGCAGTCACATATTGTTATAATATTCCACAAACTGAAAGAAATTAAATCAGGAAATGCTAGATTTCCCAACCACCATGTCTTGGGGGAGAAAGAGACAAGAACATCTTTACCTAAGAGACTATCTGGCAAGTCTAAACTACAAGAGACGCACAGCAAAGTGGTCTTTGGTCGATTAACTGGGTTATTCTGCTCATTTACTGAATGGGGCAATATTCCTCTGACCTCACTTCTCTGGCTGGTATGAGTTGTCTCTTCCACTTTTGTCTGTGATGCCACTGACATAAAAGCATGATTTCTGTGCCATTCCCCCCGCCATGCATGGTTTGATTTTAGATAACCTGAATGATCCCTTCATGAAAGAATCAACAAACATAAATGGCTGAGTGCATGTTGAAGAGAAAATATGTGTGTATATATGCATATGTGTAGACACATATGTACACATTAACCCTCTGAAAAGTTTCCTTGTTATTATGAGGTCTGGGACAAAACATGAAGATCAAACAACCAGAAAAATAATACATGTTTAAATATATATATATATATTTTTTTTTTTCAACTGTGCAGGAATCCTCTGAGATAATACAGTACATTTAGAGAACAGTGGAGATGGACTAAGTGTAGTTTTAAAGAAAAATATGGAGTTTTCTGGGAAAAAAATAAATAGTAGTTTTTCTACACTAGACCTCAATACACCCTATTCTTCTTTTGATAAATAAAATACAAACAGTTTTTTGTAAGGGAGATGAATTCAGAAGACTGGTGAGCAGAAAGGAGTGTGTTGACCAATTCAACCTGCTGCTTAGCAACTACCAAACTTTAGATAACTTTAACATTAAAAAGGACTTTGCATCCCTGGGAAGGATGTTGAAGGGATCAGGGGTGCAGGTAGTGTTCTCATCTGTCCTCCCGATGGGTGACTGGGACCCAGAAAGATGGAGAATGGAACAGGTAAATGACTGGCTGAGGGGGTGGAGACTAGACTAAGGCTTTGGGTATTTTGATCTTGGGCAGGCCTTTGAGAAGCTGGGTATGTGGGCTGCTGATGAACTCCAACTCAGCAAGTGGGGCACAAGTGTACTGGGGAGCAAGCTCTGTGACTTATTACCAGGGCTTTAAACTAGGTTTGACAGGGGAAGGGAGGGGAGTTAGATGTGACAGAGAAGGGCTGGGGGAAGTTGTCACTGCTGTTACTGTTGAAGACAGTAGGGAAAAACCTCTGAGTTGTCCCATAGGATTGTCCAAGGGCTCCTCAGAGAAGGTATTGCTCCCAATACCCCGTCTGGAATCTTCTTGTGTCCCTCTAGGGGTAACTACACCTGCTGCTTCCCTAAAGTGCTTGTATACCAATGCACAAAGCATGGGAAATAAACAGGAGGAGCTCAAGATCTGTGTATGGTCACAGGGCCATGGTCTCCTTGGAGAGATGAGATCATCATATGGAAACATCATATGTTTCCATTGGAGCATACCACCTGGGGGACCGACATCCCTATGTATCCCTAAGGATAATGTGGCCTTGGGGAGGAGAGCAGTGGGTGATAGCTTTAGGGGGGTATGGGAAAAAAAAAAAGGGGGGGTTGGTGGGCCATTTTAAATTGGCTATTGATAAATCTGCACCATGGTGCTGGAAGCTCCTATATATAGATGTTTTCTTGGCTTTGATATATTGATGGGGCTGAGTGCTGCAAACTGTTTTAGGACCTTTTACTTTCAGGCTACCCACTTTAAATGGAAACACTATTTGCAGCAAGGTATGCTTTCAGGTAAACCTAACATCACTTATGCTCATGCTGCCCTTCTGGGGAGCTGTTGCTTTCACTCATTCCCCAGAATCAATAGAATGGGCAATAACTTTTTAACCATCCATCTATAGGCAGGAGGTCCTGCTGTATGGAGATCTAACAGAAGAACAGAAACATGTTGCATGGGTAATTGACAGATTGGCCGCATACAATACTGTGGGTGGCAAGCAGTAAACTATAACCCAAAATGGAAATAAACAGTGTTAGATACCAGTGAGGCCAATCTAGGCAGTAGGACAAACAGTATATGGTCCATTTAACATTCAGTTGTACAGAGGGACGTGTGTGTGCCTACAACAAAAACCAAGTTGTTTGCAAGGTGTTACTGACATGGATGGCATATGGGACACATATAACACACAGGAGTTTATCAGCATTGTAAAACCTCTGTGGGGTAAAGAACTGTGACAAGAAATATACTGCATTAGTTTGCAAAAACCAATCTGGATGTGATACGTGGATGTGCCTACAAAGTGTAATGCCTCTGGAACTGTCCACAAGGCTGTAGTAGTTTGAATAACTAAAGATACTATGACAAGTGTTGGGATTGGCATACAGGATATAGACATGTGCCCGTGGAACAATTGTTCGATTTGAGCTTGCCTTAAGCAACCAGAAGCAGGCCTTAGAAAATCTCAGAGCCTGCTGTAGCTGAGCAAACCAAGCTGCCAGAGTAACTGTGAGAAGCTCCCACGGCAATGACTCCCACATCGCCCAATTAAGGAACTCAGAAAAATATTGTTACCAGCAGCTGGCCTCAAGGACTAGGTCTACGTGACCGCTAATCACAAGGGGGGTTCTTTTCTTGCAGGTGGGGTTGTTGTCTTATAGTTGTTTGTCTGAGTACTTTTGACCAATAATCTTGTGTGAAACACTGTCCGCCCCTGTCAAGTTCACTATAAAAGTTAGGCTATTCGGGCAATAAAATGGAGCAGCACGATCTGACTCAACTGGTGTCTGTCGTGCTTTCGGCCGTGCTTCGCAACAGACAAGGGCTACTCAAATACACACAGCTTCAGGGGAGTGACGAGCAACTGCAGCCAAAGGATGGGCTGCCAAGAAGAGAGAACAAGTGTCATTACAAGCTTTGCAAGAATCCTGTTTGAGTTGCCTTACTTGTTCCTGATTTAATCTTTTCCCTCTGTTAAAGGCTCAATTAAACGATGCTTTGCTAGTGAAATATGGCAAGTCAATGATATAGGGCTCCTGCCAGCCCGGCAGGGCAAACACTATGTATTTGTAGCTGTGGACATCCATTCAGGACTGCTGTTTGCCTATTCCACTATGCATTATAATCAGCATAGTATGCTTCTACTGTTGTCTGAACTAACCACTCAATACCAGGAGCAGAAACAAAGTAGCCAAGGCATCCACCTTACCAGTACCACTGTGCAAGACTATGTGAGAGGTTTATGAATTGAGTAGCTATATCACATTGCCTGTGACCTGCAGACCAATGGGTTAAGAGTGCTACAATGGATTATTAAATATTATTTGTGAAAATTAACCCCCTCTCATACCTGTCAGGCTGGAGGACATGTTTAGCCAAGCATAGAAATTTCTTGAAATATGTGTTGTAGGTATGAGGAAATCCATACCAAAGTCTGGTTGGCACAGCAATGTCAATATTATAACTGCACAAATTCTCCCTATTGTTAGACTTCATCCTTGGGCATAATTACCTATTAGGCCTACCCCCAGCATTACCTCTTAGACTGTGTTTGAGTCTCCTTGAAAGTGGATCTGCAAACCCAGTTCCTATTTTGCTGAACAGATGCCAGGAAACTCAGTACTGTAATAAACAATAATACAGACCCCAATATTTTGTCATGTTCTTAATGTGCCTCAAAATATTTATATCATATTATTTATTTTATTTTATTTTATTTTATTTTATTTTATTTTATTTTATTTTATTTTATTTTATTTTATTATCATAGAATCATAGAATGGTTCAGTACTGACAGCAATTTCAGTTTGGGAAGTCACACGAACTGTGGTGCCCAACACTAACAGAGTAACAGTGCAACTGCCCCAGGCTCCTCTAAGCAGTTGTTTTAAGACCCTGTCCTTGCAACAGTAAGACAGGCCCCTGCATAACATCCACTTCCTTTTCTTGTAAATGCATGTACGTGATAACTGCTATCTGAAAGTAACCATTGCAGTTCACAGAGCCAATCACATGCTGAAGAGAGAAATTCCTGATGTAGCAAGAAATCAGCCTGGTAAATGCTCTGTGTGGACTAAAAATGTTGCCCCTGAAAAGGATGAAATGAGGTTTCATCCTTCTGACAGACAACTGGAGTTTCTCAGCTGTTCTCACTGGAGCTCTCCAGGCCAGAAAGAAAGGGGAGCATCACATACATCATGTATCTAAAGAAGTTTGCACTCCAGAAGGGAAGAGCAATCTCTGGTAATTCCACTGCTGTTCAGTTCTGCCCACTACTGCACTTTTCACAAGTACTTTTTTTTTTTTTTTTTTTTTTTTTTTTCCCTACTTCACCCTTGCATACATCAAGGCAATTCCTTATGGGCTTTATCAAGACTAGACTTGAAGATGAGTACTTGTCCTGTTTGTATTTGTATAACCTACAGACATGATTAATTAGAGGGGATGTAATAAAGAACATGGTGTGCTCAAGAGACAGTAAATCAACCAGTCTTCTCTTTGACACTTTACCTCCCCTGCAAATAAGCCTGAAATGGAGGGGAACTGATGTTCTTTGGAAAACATTTTTCCCCTTATTAGCCTTCAGCAAGACACCTTCTGTATGCCTAGATGTCTGCACTGACAACCACCTAACCTTTGTCTTGTGGGCAGTATATAAGTGGGCTTTACTTGAGTGCGGCTACCTCAGTAGATGAACAAATAACTTTTTTTTTTTTTCCCGTGACATTGACACCATAGATATTTTGCCTGCAAATACCTTAGTGTTGCATTTCTTCGAGGGTCAAATGGAAATAGAATATAATCCCCTTTCTCTTTCTTATACCCAAAGCTCTTTTTTGTCAAGACAAAAAAGGACCAGTGTCCATTACATATTTATCTTGCCTGCTGCTCAAAGTATAACCTCACCAGCATCTAATCTAAACTCAGTTCTGTTTTATCTGGATGATAATCACTATTCCAGTGCCAGGACCCTTTCTCCATACAGTGGTACACAAACTGGCAAAAACAAGGCCCTTTATCCCAGTGTCCTCGTGTTGTCCCCAAGCCAGAGAACTGGAAATGCTTCTTGGCTACACAACAGGCATAATCAGAGGAGAAATAGTGCAAGGCTCTCTGGAACATCTCTTCAGCAGAGGGTTCTCCCTCTCCAAAAGTCTCTGTGAAGTGACTCCTGCACCCCTCAAGGGAGATGTAGACTAACTGGAGCTTCAGTTGGGAATCACAGCCAACCAGAAGGGAATTCTTTATCAGCAGTGAGTTGGCCTCACCAGCAGCATGGGACATCTCCAGAAGTTTCTCATCGGCTGATTTGATTTTGTAGTTGTAGACACAATTAAACGAAACAGAAATGGTACACAGAGTTGCAAAGATCATAATACAGCCCAGGAAAGTTGCGTAAGAATCACCGGAGTCCTGATCAAACCCAGCAAATAATAAGGTACCAACTATCAAAAATAAGCTTCCTAATAGGCTAACTGCAATCCCGGAGAGAACACTGATTGAGGTACAAGGTGGTACCCTAGAAGATACCTCATTAATCATCTGGATGGCCTTTCTGTAGACCTCAGTATCTTCACAGACTATACTCAACTGGTCAGGCAGTGCCTCACTGAATGTGCCTCCTCTCCATTTTGGAACGACCTGGTCATCCACTGCAGGTAGAGCCAGGAGGGACTTCCCATTGTAGAGGGATGGAGGGCTATAAGGAACCATGGTGGCATTCCTCATCTTGTGATTGGGAGTGCAAATCACCTTGATAACTTTATCTAAAAAGTGGACATCATTGGTGTCAAGATAAGTCAAATGGGTGAGGTGCAGTGGCACAAAACAAGGCACTAACATGATGGGGATCACTGGCTTCCTTCCGAAACAGTCTTGGAAGACAGACAGATTGGCTTCCAGAAGACACCACCTGCTCTGGACAAAGTCAGGGCTGAGAACTAAGACTATTTTCTGACTTCCTTGAATGGATTCAACCATGTTTTCAATTATGGTTTTACCTGGTATAAAGTCTCTCTCATGGTAACATGCCTTCAGATTAGGAATCATAGTCTCTAAACTCTGGATAAAGTTCCTTGACCAGGCTGAATCAGTGTTGCTATAACTGACAAAGATGTGGTGAGTCTCATGGGCTGCCAGTGCAGGTAGCTCAGGAAGCACCAGTGGTCCTTGAAGATCTGACATTCCTGCTCTTGTAGATAATGCAGAACTGGTCTCTTTAATACATACATCAGAAATGGGTTTAATTTCCTCTTTGAAATCCATCATTCTTTTCTGTGAAAGCAAAACATGAAATCACACATGATGAAATTACTCAGCATAAAAACACACAGAAATACAAGACAGAAATAAAACGCAAACTGTTCTGTCTGCCAAAGGTATACTATCTTGCCTGTCCATGCTTCTCTTCTTGAGCTACACTACACACTTGTATTGCAGTGCAGGAACACTGATATTGGTGACAGGCTCTCAGTTCAGGAACTGGGTTATCAAGCATCT
Organism: Aythya ferina; assembly: GCF_964211825.1. NCBI lineage: Eukaryota > Metazoa > Chordata > Aves > Anseriformes > Anatidae > Aythya > Aythya ferina. Next base: position 127,422,298 of record NC_140296.1, on the reverse strand, counting down.
GGCTCAGTCACTGGCTTCAACTCAGATCAATACTCTAAACTTCACTCACACTCAAGCACTGACTCATGATCTGATTTAACTCGGTGGTATTATTTCTGGGAGCAAATGTGTTTCATCTAGTTAGAATTTGAATTAATTTATTATAGTAATGATAAGTAACCATATATTTCATTCAAGCATTTGCAACAGCAAAATTCTTTAGTAATAACTATTATCTACTTGGATTATCTACTTGGTATTTAATGGTATTAAATAGTATTTAGTATTAAATATTATAGTATCTATATATATTATAAAATATTTATAAATATTATAATAGTATTTTCATATATTAAATATTATAATAGTATTAAATGGTATTTTCTGCTTGGGATTTAATATTAGGAATGTACAGAATATTGTTATCTGCTTTTGCTATTATCAACATGGAAATGCATAAAGCAGAGCAAGTACCCTAACCACAGCAACCCTCTGCAGGCCACAAGGAAGTCCTGTGGATCATAACTGAACCTTCTCAGATGGCTACTCCCTCACTTAGCTGAGCTATGCAAAATAAGAAGGAATCAAACAGTTTGCTTTGAAGCTCTTTATAAAATCTAGATGTGATTGCTATGGAGGTTTTTGTTCTTTGTGTGAAAAATCCATCCTATCTGAAAAATCTCTCCATTCACACTGGAGAAGCTAGGGGGAGAATACACTGACCTTTCCAAAACAACAGTGCAAGTTGCCAATTCCCCATGGACAACAAGGACATAGCAAGCCTCAGGTACTGCTGCTCTGCATTGCTACTGTATCACCCAATACCTCATTAGGCTTGGAAAACATTACTTTTCACAAAGATCTGGAATGTAATATTTCAAGCAAGTTCACCTTATGATAGCCAAACAGAAATAAGGGTTGCCAAAACTGTAAATAACCAGCTGTGGCCTTCTAATGACAAATATGCTAATCTCTTGCAGAGCTAGAAGTCCAGCACCAGAATAAGACACAACAGCTTGCTGAGAACTTTATGAGCAGCGCATGGTGTTCTTGAATGTTGCCAGTCTCCTCGTTCTTAACTTTGCCATCTGCTTGCATGCTAAACTCTCTTCTTTTCTTGTTTTCTTCCTCCTCCTCCACATCAAAAAGGAACTCCCTCTGCTGAGCTTGCTACAGGATGTGAAACCAAAACTAAACAGAGACACTAACGGCAGAGAACAGGAGCCTGAGCAAGAGCCATCTTTTTTTTCAGGGTCTTGCAGTCTGTGCTTGGGAGCATTTTACACTCTCCCCAAGTCACAACAAGTTAATTGCTTTTGCTTCCTCAGCCTCTCTAGAAGGGACAGAAGGCACTGCTTTCTCTTCTGTTTCACTTCCACCCCATGCATCTTCCATAAGAGCTGTATTTCAGGAAGGGGCACCTCATGTTTTGGGCACATGAAGCAGTGCAAGAGGTCAGTTACACTCCCTACAGCCTCTGCTGAACATCTAGGGCCTTGGGGGGAGGGTGTGGGGGGTGGAGCAAATGTTAATAATTGAGACATTCAGAAAGAAAACAAACTCTGCATGGTGCACAGCAGCTGCCTGAGGAGATTCCTTATTCTGTTTCTTATCCCCACCATGGTAGCCTGCCCAAAAACTTCACTGAAACTCACCCCTGCTCTCAAGAGTGTGATTGCAAGCAGCAGCCAAGCCCCTGGGGCGAGCTTCCTGTTCCTGGCCACCCCCCTGGAGAAGTGTGGGGTTTCTCCCTGTACATCTCCTATCACAGCCCATCATCTGAAAGCAAGCTGAGCTACACAGAGGACAGAAGCACTTACTCACTGGCTGGGATGAGGCAAGACACGAAGGCTTCTCAAAAGCTCCCAGAGCCAGCAGTGTCACTGACAGCTACCAGGAGAAACAGAGGCAATGTACGCCCTTCCCACTTGCCCAGGGGTGGATGGTTTCGTTAAACTCACCCCTCTGTGGCAAAGGAGGAGCCTTAGGCTCTGGAAGAGAGTAGTAGAATGGGAGGGAACTTGGCAAGAAAACAAACATCTGATATCTTCCTCGTTTATAAAGCTTAGGCCCTGCCCACCAGGAACACCTCTTGCCTGCCTTCTCCTAAGAGCACCTGCTTTTAGGTGCTGAGGATAACCTGTGCTTCTCCACACCAGACGTATGGGAAAGTGTCCCTGAGCACAGACGGAGTGTACTGAGACCTCCTGTCCTTCTCTTCTGCAGGTCAGGCACTTTCCTCATCCTGCCTAATGTGCCATGTCCTCTTGGGGTGAACATGGAAAGAAACATGAGGAGAATGGACAACTAGCAAGAGGGAGCATCCACAAAGGAAGGGAGTATGGATTCAAGGGCTTGACTGTGGATGGCAGGAGCATGAGCACAGCAAAAGGTGCCCGTGTATCTGAGCCCTGAGCAGGTAGGGAAGCATAAGGAGGCCTTACAGGGGCCACGATCCACCTGGAAACCTGCTTCTTCTGGTAGAATGGAGGCCATTATTACTTTATTAGTGGAGTCTGGGCAGGGGGAAAGGTCTGTTTGGATGACTACACCAAATGCAATGCCATAAAGCAGACAATGTTCCATTTCCCAAGACAGAATCACTTTGTAGTGGAATCAGACCTTTAGGCAAATACTCTAGGTCAGATCAGATCATAGTTATTTTGTATATTTTAGTACAAAGAGTAAGGCTATCTACCTGGTCAAACCTTCCTCCAGATGTGTATATTTGCTGAGAGGACCCTGAGAACTTTGGCTCAGACGTATGCTGAGCCCTTGTTCTGACAGTAGATTTACCAGGGCAAGCTCTTTCCTTGCAGTGCTTCCTTTGGTTATGCAGAATGTCTTCCACATTTCTGACATGTATCCTACTATGCCGTCTAACCATTACCTCTGAAAGATTTTGAGGTATCACAGACACTTCCTTCTAGCTTTGTATCAGTAAGTTCTGACGTATGTGTGAGCTGACACCTGTAGCTGATACCAGAGATAAGGAAACTCCTTCAGTACAACCCGTACTGTGAACAAGGGGGATGGTAATACTTCTTCCTAATAAAATGTGCCAGACTTCCTTATCCTTGTTTTTTATTCTGTTTGGGTCTTTCCAAGCAGCCTGCCTCTCTGTGCATGGTAAGCAGAAGTTTTTAAGCATGCAGTGAACTTCATGCATATGCTAAACAGTGAAAATATTGCCTGCTAGGAACTACAGAGTTCATTTGCAACTGCCCTGGCACTGGCAGACTGCAAGGCTAGCGGAAAAGAACCACTGTTACAACCACTATGTAGGTATGATATGTTCTGATTTTTGGCCAATGTCCATCTCTCAAGTCTTCAAAATTGTACCCTAAGAATGGCACTGGAGAAGTGCAAACCTGGACATCTGCCAGGCCAACCTTGATTAGCAACATTTGCTTGTATTTATGTATTTTGGTCAAAAATAAACATACAAGCTGACAGACATTGTTTTTTCTTGCTCCAAACTTGCACACCCTAAAATTGAAGTTTGGAAGTATTTGTATCATGATTTCATTGATCTGTGCATAGAGGAAATATTAAAGCACTCTAAATTGCACAGCAGATAGGATGAGGTTGGTGAGGATTTAGAGTTCCCTTCTAAGACTGCAACCCACCAAGCAGTGTGAGATGTGCTTTTGCTGTGAATCTATTTACAGTTGCATTTGTCAACACTGTTTTCCACTAACCTCTCTTTTGTGGTTACCTTCCCTTCCACTACACAGCAGGGCAGTCATGTGGAAGAATACCTCCCTCCATGCTTTCTTATCCTGAGCATAACACCAAATATGTCAGCAACATCAAAATGGAAAGTGGATCTCTGATCATGGGATCAGCCAACAGTTGTGCGAGAGAACAAAGTATGGTAATTTTCTGACCAGGCAAGTCAAGAGTTGCTGGCCATCAGTGGTCATCCTAACAGATCCATTAAATAAATGTGTATGTGTTGACCAAAAGCTTCTGTACAAAGCACAAAGCCATTTCCTGCTATGGTAGTTTCAAAACAGTAGGTAGATAAGCTACACCACACCACACTTAAACTCTCCTTCCTTAGAAGGACGGGGTAAGAAAATACAATTAAAACAAAGCTTGTGAGTTGAGATAAGCACAGGGAGATCTCTCACTAATAATAGTCACAGGCAAAACAGACTCAATGTGAGGCAGAGTAATGTAATTTGTTGCCTATTGATAGCAGACTAAAGCAGTGAAAACTAAAAGCAAACTAAAAACACCTTCCCCGCCATCCACCCTCTTGTACTACATCCTCCCCCTGAGCAGCACAGAAATTAATATGGCTGTAAGTTCCTGCTGGCTTGATCAAGTTAGCCTCCCATCAGGAGAAAGATTGTTGTGGGACTGTGACAGAAGTAGCCCCTGTTTCAGTTCCCTTACCCTATTATGTCTGTATGGGAGCATTACTAGTCAATATCTGCTGGCTGTTAGGGTGCCTTCCGAAACCAAAGGGTGCAGCAGGTGGTGTTCTGCTTGGTGTCCTTCTCTAGTTCCTTATTTTTAACCCTAAGGTCTTTGCTCTCAGTTTATTTTCATTCTTTTTCTTCTGCAATCAGTTGTCTTCTCTGCGTGCTGTTTTTATTCTTGCTCAAACCCCATTTTTGAGGTAGGATGCAAAAAGCACTTATTCTTGGTATGGATGAAAAACGGACTCCTATGAATGGAAATAAAAAATAACAATAGTGACCAGAAAATAAAGAAGGACTGAACCTCACTTTCTGCAATTCAATAGTTGGGATATGCCAATTGCTACAGTTGCAAGGGTATGCACTCCTGCTCCTAGACAGAGCTCACTTCCTGGTATCTATCATCCTCCCTGCATGAGCAGAAGCAGAAGCAGGAGAGCTAACACCACCACCACAACCCTCACTACAGCCACAGGAACTACCACAACCCATGCCTCCAACACCATCTGCACCTGCATGCTGACCTCCACACAGCAAGAGCTACAGACCACAACTACACACTGCCACCTTGGCCCATGTCACTGTGGTGGCTTACCCAGTTGGGCAGCTGAGCTCCACCACAACTACTCTCTCACTCTCCCTCCTCAAAGGGAAAGGAGGAAATAGGATGAAAAGAGCTCAAGGATTGAGATAAGTACTGGGTGATCACTCAATAACTATCATAATGGGTAAAACAGACTCAGTATAGGGAGGTTAATGCAATTTATTACCTATTACTAAAAAGCTACAGCAGTGAGAAACTAAAATAAAACTTAAACCACCTTTCCCCCCACACACACACATCCTCTTCTACCTCCTCCCCCCGAGGGGGCTGTGGTCAGTCTCTAATGCTTCGCTTCATCTTCACCACACCTTCTCGGTCACTCTCTGCCCCTGCGACATGTGGGATCCTGCCCACAGGATGCCATCCTTACCAGACTGAGCTTGCTTTCCACAGGCAGCAGCTCTTCAAGAACTGCTCCCACACGATTCCGTACCACGGGGTCCATCCATCCATCCCCCAGGAGCAAACTGCTCCAGCACGGGTCCCCCACGGGTGGGCGGCAGCTCCCCCCAGACCCCCTGCTCCTGCATGGGCTCCTCTCCACGGGCTGCAGCTCCAGCCCAGGGCCTGCTCCTGCGGGGGCTTTCCATGGCCTGCAGCCTCCTCCAGGCCACCTCCACCTGCTCCATCGGGGGCTCCTCCATGGGCTGCAGCGTGGAGATCTGCTCCATGTGGGACCCATGGGCTGCAGGGGAACAGCCTGCTCCACCAGGGGCCTCTCCACAGGCCGCAGGGGAACTGCTGCTGCCTGCCTGGAGCACCTCCTGCCCTCCTGCTGCACTCACCTGGGTTCTCACTCCTTACTCTCCCAGCTGCTGTTGTGCAGCAATTTTTTTTCCCTTTCTTAAATATGCTCTCGCAGAGGTGCAGACAATATCGCTTATTGGCTCAGCTCTGGGCAGTGGCGGGTCCCATTGGAGCCTACTGCAAGTGGCTCTGACCTAATGCGGGGCAGCATCTGAACTCTCCTCACAGAGGACACCCTTGCAGCCTCCCTGCTACTAAAACCTTGCAACTTAAGCCCAATACAGTCACCTAAAGAGATGGGAGCTGCTGACTCTTTCCATCATACCCCATATAACACCCCACAAAAACTGACACTGAAAAACAGCATGACACTGAAGAACAGAGTGGACACATACATGCTCTATACTGCTTTGTTGCCTTGCCCTTCTTTATCCCTTCCCCCTCCCTCTACTCTATTTTTAGTTAAGAAAACAGGAAACAAAAAACGGTATTACTCCCTCCTTGTAGTGAGGAGATAATATTTTGCACAAGGCATTTGATTGGCAAACATTTTTCTTCTCACAGATCTTACAGTGTAATATTTGTCTCAGTTGCTTTTGTCTTGCAGACCATAGAAATGTATGTGATACAGTTGACTATTTTGGCTACAGAGGAGATGGGGAAAGGGCTGTTATTAACCTATTTATAAGGCTTGGTGGAAAGCAGTCCTTCAGACTGCATTGCACTGATATTTCTGAAAGAAATCATCCATATTCCAGTGCAGTTTGCTTTTCACCTCATTCTTTGTGGATCTAAGGTGGTTGTTGAGAAAGATGTAAAAACAGTTTCTTACTATTTAGTTGCATTTCTTACTGGCCCTCTAACACAATCTTTTGGATTGCCTAGAATGCTCCAAATATTAAGGATCCAAGAAATGCAGGCAGCTCAAAAAGCATTTGATTTTCTTGGCCTCGTTCTTGCATTAAACTCTGGGATATATTTGTTTAATATCCTAACAGTAAATTTAAGTATCATTAGAGTGGATTTTTAAATTGAAAGGAAGAAGTATTCAAGTTACTTGAATACGAGATCACAGTCCTTTCAATAACAAAATTATTTTGAACAACTTGCTCTACCATTTCCTTTTCATGCAGATATATATTTATTTAAATTAATCTTGTGACAGGAAGGATGATGCACACAACTGAGTCTTCTCCTTCCTTTCTCCCGCCTACAGATTCACTATATAGCCATGAGGACTTCACCTCTCTGCACATTGATTCTCACCCATAAAATATGGAAAACAATCATTTCTCTCTCTGTTCTTATGTTGAACTTTTCTATTTAGACCACAGGATCTTCCTGGCAAAATTACCTGCTGCTATTGGTATTTAGTATACAGAGTCTTGTCCAGGAACTGATGTGAAAGAAACAAACATTCTGGTTTTATAGCTATGCCTGGTTTCTAGATCACTGGTAGTGCATTTGTCCATCTCACTCTCTTTATACACAAGTATTTTAAACAGAAACAGGTCAAGTATTACTTTCATATGCCATGCACACTTGTTATTTTTTCCCATCTCACTCTGATTTTAAATATTTATGTAATAACCATTACTTTATGTTACATAATATATCTAACGCAGACCTAATCTGCTTATGTTGCTAAAATATTTAATATTAATTTAATATAATCTGGCGTGGAAGAAGGAAGTACTGACACAGCAAAATTTTCAGGGTACCATGGATTATCTAGGCAATTAAGAACTTGAGCTGACAGTGAAGAAATGCAGAGGCCTAAACAAGACGTGAATTGTGACATTTTATGTTAAAAAATAAAGGAAGTTTATGCATTAGGTACTGCTAATGTAGATCTGTTGTCAAAACAGCAAACAAGCTGTACAAAGGATGTACAAAGAACATGGTAAAGAACAATGAACATGTCACCATGCTTATAGAAATCAACGGCATACGGGTTCGTTGTTTTCTTCAGCTTAAGGCTACATACTCATAAGATCATGAGATGGTCTGATCTCTACAGACTCACTACCCCATGCAGCTCTCTTACTCAGCACTTCATGTAAATCTTCCTTCCTTTGCTTTGGTCCCAAGGAGGACAGTACTTCTTGCTACAGTACCTTTGCTACAGAAGGCAATGTGGGGAAGAAAAGCTGTTAAACTGATAAGGGACAGGAAAAGAAACCTTGACAAGCAGAGAAGGGATTGTTCTCTCCTGTGAAGGAAGGTGCACAGCTCCACCAGCTGCAACCACGAGACTGATGAACAGGATGCTGAACAGGAAACTGAATTGAGTAGCTCTGTCAAGCCCCTGTCAGAATGACTCACCACTTTAAAAAGCCATAGGTGAGCACTGCACACGCTTCTTTTCTCTCCTCTTTGGTCGTGTGTGGACCTCAGTAGAAGCAATGGAGGTCTCTGGCTGATGGTGTAGCTGCATGGTCTCATGCGCTGGCCCCTAAGAACTTCCTGGTACAGATGCATAGCCTGCAGACATCTTGGGGAGAAACTTCTAACACGGTTATCCATACAGGGGACATCATGACACCATCCTCAACTAGCAAAATCTATGATTCACAACACTGGAACCTTTCACAGTTTGTGGTTGCAAAGGCTTCAAACGGTAAGTGACTTTTCAAGGTGTTAGATGCTGTGTTTGCTCTGTGATGAATCACGTTATCTATAAAGAAATTCTGAACTTTCCTGAAAGATAACATTGACAGGAAATACAGCTACTAATCATTATTGATATCCAGTCTATCAGCTTTTGTAGATAATGACAAAGAGGAAGTCTGATGTTTTAGGTCATTTGAGGTTTCTACCATAATCTCCCTGTCACACCTATTGTTATATTTTTATTTGTTTTATTAACCTTAATATTGTTAATTGCTTTCATGTAACTATATTGCTATGGTACTTTCTCTTCTGTACTTCAACCCTCCCTACTTATTTCCGTCCTCCTTCGGGTCATTTCCAGTGTTAATGTTGTCAGTTCTTAAAGATGGAAGCTTCCTGCTCTAAGGAACCTGCTTTGGCAGAAGGGTTGGACCTGATGATCTTTCGAGGTCCCTTCCAACCCCTTCAATTCTGTGATTCTGTGATGGACGCTATGTCTTCTACAAAATTCTAACACACAAATGCTGCAGATAAGTAAATAACAATCCTGGTGAATACTAGTCTCACCAAAAATGCAAACACAGCTAATAACATATCTGGATTCCTTTCTCTTATGCATCCTATTCCAAAACATTCCAAAATAATGTTTTGCAAGACTGCTGAATGACTGGCCTTCTTGATGTAAGAGACCTGGCTGCAACATTCTCAGCCCTGCACTTTTGAGTGCAGGAGCACATGCTTAGTGCTCCTCAAGTACTACTTCACAACACACTCACATTCATTTAGCTACTTTTCTAATAAACCATTTGATCCTGAAAAATAAACATTTTTCAAATGTTATATGTAGAGTTTACTACAGTTTCAACAGCACCCCAAATATTAACATCTTGTTTAGGGTATAGCCCTTGTTTAGGGCCGACTGAAGATTTTTAACTCACTGGCAGTTCTTCCATTGACTGTGGAGGTAGATGGGCTGATAAAATCAACCAAGAGCAGGACAAATTAGCTCCCCCAGCCTAGCTGTGCAATCAAAGCTAAATCACTGCTAGTGTGCGAGCTATGTAGTTCCAGTCAAACTAGGGCATTCCAGCAGTACACTGTTGTGACCACAGTGCAGATATTTCTAATGTAAACACTCTATCCCCCAAATTTTTGTTCTGAAGTGATTTCTCCCTGCATAATTGAAAAGTTAGAGGTAGCATGTTAATGGGTGAGAAAAGGTAATCAATGTTTATTTGTTACAGCAGTAAGCAGGAGGTGGCATCACAGAATCCACCAAACATTTTGAGTCATTCCCATGAGACTCACAGCACTGAAGGGGCCAAGTAGTTTTTCTGAGAAAATAATTTGCTTAGAAAATGCCACATTCTTAGTTAGAATGTTTGCATTCTCTCCCTGTGATTCTGTCTGGAGGGTATGTTTGCCTTTTGCCTTTATCATATTCTTATCTTCTTGTTCAATCTTCATTTTATGAAATGTGGGAACATTTCTTGAAACAAAATACACAGCTAAGTAAATACATGGCCATTACAACGCCTAATGGGAGACTTTTTTTCCTGCAAAAATAGGCACTTACCTTTTCTGAACAGCTGTCCTTGACAGCTCAACAGCCTCCAGTGATGCCTGTGGAAGTTACCATTGCAGAGGAATTTGCAGGCCTGCCTTCACAGAAGCCCATATGCTTTGAGCCAGTAAGGTGCCAGAAAGAAGAACTGAAAGCTGCCCTAAATATTAGCAGCTGAGAGTGGGTTTGACAAGTGTCTGTCTTGCACTCAGCCTATGCACTGCATTCTGCTTTGGTACAAGGATAAATTCCCCTTCTTCTCCAAGATCATCCTGAGCACTTGCTGCAAACTCATCTGTCTGTAGGTCAGCAGCAACTGTCCCCCTCCAAAGCCTTTAGCTCATGTGGGGAGCTTTGCAAACCACACTTCCTCAGTAACAGCAGCAGGCTGCTTACTCTTTGGTCTGGAGGTCTGTTAGCCAAATTGATCTGTGAAACTAAAAGTCAAGTGTCTCCGTTATGTAAAGGAAGCATCTAGGGTAACAAGGATAGCCATTTTGAAGCATCAAATGATTCATAACGGAAGATGTTGTAAATTCTCAGTTTCTTTGTCAACCTGGAGAATGACCTGAAAATGTCAATAATAGCAGTGGGTGAGTAAGTGTGAAATGGATACCTGTGACTTCTCTGTGGTTATAAGCCACAGTAAACTATTTTTGACCACAGTAGCTGGCAGATCTGAATGAAAAGAGAGCGAGCCACTTAAGAGACATTTCATTCTTAAGACTAAAACCAGGTAGTGCGCTACCTGATTTTAGGAAAGTGGATGGTCCAGTGTCCAGGGTTGTTTATGTTCTCAGATTTGCTTTGTTTTGCTTAAGTCAGGAGGCGCTTGGCAAGTTTTATCATTAAACAGCCTGAAGTAGAAGAATGAGTAAATGTTGAGAAACTTGTTCTTAGAAAGAGATGCACAAATAGCTGTACATACACTAGTGTTTCCCTGTCTTTTATGCAAAACTTGTTCAATATGAAACAGGTACTGACCCTTCTTGCTGTCCTAATTCCATACCTTCCTCTCATTCTGTGCTCCTCTGGGTTCAGTTCTCCCAAAACCTCTTAAAGCATATACGTCCTGAGCATTCTGGATCCATTACTTTTTCCACCACCCCTTCTACCTTTTCTGGGACTCTTTGGTTCCCTAAGTTCCCCAAAGCCAACATATTTAAAGCATTGTTTTCACACACCTTTTTTATTCCTTTTTACCCTTTTGTCTGTCTCTTCTCAAGTGTCATCCCAGGAATACTGGCACGTCCAGCCCTCCAGCACATTGCCTAAACGAGCCGCTGCCACACTCCAAAGTTGAAGTCAACTGTAAGTCTGTATGCACAGAAGCATAAAGTTTATATGGGTCTTTATTATCTGCAAAGATAAGCACCCGGGGATAATATTCAGCAACTGACTACGCTCAAATATTCTTGGCAAATAAAAGGAATTGGAGGTCACGGTGAAAGCATAATGCATAACCCTCCATGTTCATGGTTTTCTCTTTCAGGTTTTCTGCGTGGGTACCGATGGCGGCATGCTTTGGACAAACCCGCACTAGGCGTGCACCTCATCAGCCTTGCACGGGGAGCTGCATTCCCCATTCCCTTGGACATTTGACCTCGCCACACAGCCAGGATCTGTCGCCAATAAAGCAGCTACCGCGCGTCAGACACCGCACGAAACACAGCTGCGGAGCGCCAGCCCTCCCGGTACGTGCAGCCCTGTCTCACGACCCAGCCTGCGGCCCCACGTCCAGCCCTTGCACCGTCTCTCCGCCCGTTCCGGCCCCGTCATCTCCTCCCGCGGCGGGGCAGGAGCTCCGCACCCATGGGGCGTCCCGGGGCTGGCGGCTCCCCGGAGCGGAGGACGGCGCCCCGCAAGGCTGGAGGTGCAGGGGGCGAGGGAGCTCGGCGGCCGGGCTGCCGGCTGGGCTGCGGCCGGGCGAGGAGAGGGGAGCCGCGGCGTCCCGGGGCAGCGCCGGTGTCCCGGGAGCCGCCGGGCTGCTGGAAAGCCCCGCGGCGAGATGGCGCCCGCCGGGCTCCCGGGGGCTGCGGGCAGGCGGGGATGAGGCCGCAGCGCCCACCCGGGCCGCTGTCCTCGCCTCCTGTCCTCAGAGAGTGGCCTCTGGAACGGCTCCGGGGATCCTGGGCTCTGCTCCGCCTTCAACTCCGTATGTTTTGTTTTTTGTTTTTTTTTTTTTTTTTTTAAATTCCTCGTATTTATTTATTTATTTTCAGGTCTGTTCTCAAATGTCTGGTTCTGGCGAGGTGTTGCTGGAATCCTCGTTGCTGCTGTCGTCTTGATTTTGTGTATTCACTTTGGTAAGCGTATGCACTTTGTGTAAGGTACTTGCAAAGAACATATAACTAACCTTAGAAATTAGAGTTTTGCATGGTCAGAAGTCCCCAGGACCTTACAAGAGGGTTCTTCAGACCTTACCTTGTTTCAAAGCTAATTACACGTCTCATGCCTTGCTGTTTAAAACTGTGGTCTAATACTGGGGAAATAACTCCCATAGTTAGAGAGTGCTCAGATTAGTCTTAGTGTGCTTCTGACATTCAGTTCTATAACCTTGCTGTTAATCATAATCCAAGCTTGGGAAAACAAATGCAAAATTGTCTTTTGCAACCACTCTGTAATCGTTAACACTATAATAAACAAAGTTATTGATTCAGTACAAGAAAGAAACACTCACAAAAGCCTTAATTGTCAGAAACATTTAAGTTGTAGATGAGTGTCTAAAGCATACATAGTTATTACCTTCCCAGTTACTTCAACCGACTTGCAGTGATCATCACTTTAAAGATTTGTTAGCGGGAGCTAGAGTACATAATTAGTTTACAATAAATATTTCTGCTGGGCAGAGATAATTATATAGTGGTTAGACTGAGATGAATTAGATGGTGCAGCCACAAAGCAAGGTAAAAAGCTCTAGAAACCTTTTCCATTTGGAAGAAATAGGTTTCTGTCTTTTTGCAGTAAACCATTCTTCGGACAAAGATATTCTTGCCTGTCCATCCCTGGAACTCTGTCCATCAGATTGGCTGTATTTCCAGAAGAAATGCTACTACCTCTCAGAGAGAGAAGCCAACTGGAACTCTAGTCAGAACTTCTGCTCATTGCACAATGCTTCCCTCCTTGTGATCGAAAATCTTCAGGAATTGGTAAGAGAACAAAGCAGGGATCCTGGTTTCACTCCATCTCGCTTCTAGGATACTGCACAATACACCCATGAGTTTTTCCAGCCTTGTAAGCTGAACAGTTTTAATGCAAAGGCAGTGACAAGTCACAGCAAGCAGAAAGCTGCGTACCTCTTTCCCTGCAAACAGCAAACGTCAGTTCTAGGAGTTGATGTGTTAGAACAGTTGATGTGTTAGAACATCCCCAAGGCTTATCTGAGTTAAATTTTATGCTGTTCACAGCCATAAGTACTCACACGGAAGGCAACTGTCAGCGTAAATATCGTTGTATCTTAGGTAACTTTAATTAGATGAAAACTGTTCTCTCTTAGCAAGATAGATTGGCAGACAAGTTGATAGATGTGTTAGTCTTGACTTTTGGTGTTAGGAGATAATTATTCTAACCGCAGTTTAGAGCATCCTTTTCTGTATCATACTAGTAAAAAGACCTAGGACAATATATCCTCCCATATCTGTTAATAGACCTTGATAGCATTTGCTATGTTAAAACAGTTTCTCCCTATGTCAATAGATCACATCACAGATACCAGTTTCATGGCTATACTGGGTGCAGATGACAATCCTGTTCTATGTACTGTGGCAAGGTTCTACCCTCACTCATCTCTCTCTAAAACGTCCATCACAAATCCTTGCTACTTGGTAATAAAAATTCAATATGATGAAGACATACCAGTGATGGAGAAATGCATTATCTGCAAAGGTGCTCATTGTTCTTTGAAGAGTTTCTCGTGGAGAAAGAATAAATGCAGTTCCATAGTAGTTCTTAATATTCAGCAGTATACTTGGATTCTTGTAGTTGGCATTTCTACTGCTACAATATCTGAGTGCTGCAGGGATAATCTGTTCAAGTTGTAAGTTCTTTTTCCATAAGGTGAATCACACAAGATCCTGTAGATTTAGTCCTTAATACTGTTCCTTTTGAGAGAAAGGCAAGATCATTGCTTTGCTTTCGAGCCTTGCATCAAAGACTTCATATTCTGATAACTGTATGGAACATGCAAAACTTCTTTCGTGTTTATTCCTGCAGAGTTTTATGGTGAAGATAACAAAGCAAGACCCATGGATTGGACTTCATAAAATAAATGAAGAATTCTTTTGGGTAAATGGGAGCACATTAGATAACAAGCTGTGAGTCAATGCTGTTGTTTTTTGCTAGTGATACTAGATTATAGAGGACCAAAATACGATAACATACAGATATAGATAGTGACTTGAAAGAAATACCTGTAATGATGCTGTCCAGGTGGCAATGGAAACAGCAAGGAATACAATACAGATTTCACGTAGTTTGGGTAAAACTGATGATGAAAATTAGGAGATAAATCTGTAACACCTGATTCAGAAGCAAAATGAGAAGGGAGGTCATGGTAACAAACAGTATAGCAAAGTGAAAGTTAAATCTTGAGACCACCAAGGTACTGAAGTAATAGGGAAAGGGATGAAAGATTCCAATAACCTGAATTCCTCATCATAGGATAGAGTTTGAAAGAACAATGCAAGAGGCTTATAGGAAAGGTATTTGGGAGGCTTGTAAGATATTTTCATACCTCTTATGGTATATGCTTACACACACAAAAAAAAAAAAAAAAGGCTGCAAGAGGGGGAGGTGAATCTGTGAATTTGTGTTGTAAGAGCTACTCTGTGGTACCTGCCCTATGCTCTCTCACAGGCATCATGTGTGGGGGTACTTTGCTCCTCCCACCAATGGCTGGTCCATCATTTCAGAGTCCTGCATCTTATGCTGGGGCAGCTGCTGGCAGGAGTCTGTAGAATAACCAATGACAGTGATAGACACTGAGATTTCAGAAGTCTGAAATTAACATTGAGTATTTAGATTTTTCACTTTTTAAAGTTTTTGACGTCACTAGTTATGCGTAACTATATCCTGTTCCTCCCTGAAACTTGCAAGCTTGATCTGACAAATATCTTACACATTTAATCGGAGATGTAAGCAGAATGTAGGCATCTTAAGTTGGAAACTGCAGTCCTCCCCACTGTTGCTTACCCCTGCCTGTGACAGAAACATCCACTGTTGTTTTTATATTCAGTGTTAAAGTTCTTTGCATTCTTAGACTTTTGCCTCTGTGCGTGCCTAAAACTGCTCCTCCTGTCTTTAAAAGAGTACCTTGATGTCTAAGAACATGTACTGTAAGAGTCATGTTAGCACTGGGGCAGGTTGGCCTTTGTCTTTTCCAGGGAATGTATCAGCTTGGTTAGCCTACTCACTGAACACTATTACACTTTATTTTAACACACAGTTGGTTAAGGAGGCCCTTACCTCTTCCACACCTGTGGTGCAGAAATGGAGATTCATTTCCTATTTCCTACCAGCCCCTTAACCATAATGCCTTGTTCAGTTCTGAGGAAGAGGAAAATGAAAAAAAGTATTTGTTTCACAGCTTCTCTTGAAACTTTTTAGCTGTACAGAATGCCAAGGGAGTCAAAGGTGGAGCCAGTCTTTGATAGCACAGGGTCTTTCAGAAGGGCAAATTTAAATTCCATTATTTGCTCTAGGAATGTATTTCACATTAAGCAACCACTAGGCAAGATGCAGGAATACTGCTAGCCCTAGGTTTTGTATTCTGGGGGCCAGACCCCCATAAAAGAAGATGATACCTGTGGCATTTTCTTCAGAGAGCAAGGTATCATCTTCATGCCATGCCTTGCCCATAGTAAATCAGGTGTTACATGAAAAGAATCCGTAATCCCTTTAGTTCTCTCTTCTCTGTTGAATTATATGATTCTGGCTGTCAAAGTAATAGTATCTTTCATTTTCCCTTGCAGGATTGAGGTAAAAGGCTCTGGAAACTGTGCCTATCTTGAGTCAAAAGGAGTCTCGGCCTCTGGATGTTATTTAACCAGGAAGTGGGTCTGTAGCTTGAGTACTAGCTTAGCATGATAATGGTGGGCGAAGTCACCTCCTCTGACACGTAGAACTCTGATATATCTGCACAGTATATGTGTATGCTCTGGGACCTGGGAATGCATTTCAGCTCTTGCCTGGAAGTGAACATGTTTTCTGGTAGCCAGGACTTTCTGCCCATGGAGGAGGCTTCTGTTTTTTCACAATGTCATTTCAATGTCTTTTCTCAGGGTCTTGATAAATTTTCTTGCCCCATTTTTCTAGCTGCTAAGCTACTGCTCAGCCTGTAGTTTCTTTTGTGTCATCAGTATTTCTTCCATGATTTTGTGTCTTGTAGGATCCTAAGCAGCTGTTCTTTTCTTTTTGGTGTGTCATTGGAGGTGTTTGTTCTGCCTTTCTCTTTTCCAAGTTCTATGTACAGGCATGGTATTATACAAAGTGATGTGGCTCTGCCTAAAGGTTTCTGTATCTCCCAGATACAGGATGATCCAGAAATGAGCACTTTGGTTTTAGACATAAGCATTGTGGACTTCGTACTCCCAGTTTGATGGGGTGCCTCTTGTGTGTCTCTGCATCGCATTCATTGTTTTTTATAATTGTTGTTTTGCATTAATTTTGTTTAATTTGCTTGGTAGTAATACTGAAATTTGTATAGCTGCTTTCCTGAAGCTCTCCTTCCTGCAGCACCCATCTTAGCAAAAAAATAAATAAAAAGTATTAATTTATCTGAGGATTTGCACAAATGGGGAGAAGAAGTTCAAACTACAAAAGTAAGGGTCCAAGTATTAATACAGTAAAATTAGAAATATCCCTAGTGCAAATGGCAAAATATTGAGAATAAGAGAATTAATAATAAAGGATGTGCCTTCATGATTTCCTCATGTCTTGTGCCTATCTGAGTTTGAGGAATCTAGACAAGTGGTCAATTTCTGGATAGACAATCAGTGTTTTGTTCTGTGTGCACATCATTTTCAATAGCAACGTACAGTGCTGTTGCATGGCTATCAGTCTAAACAGAACGAGGGCACAATCCCACTGAACTCTGTCCATTCATTCTACAAGGTAAACTGAAGACAGAAAGTGACATTGAACTAGAGGAAGCAAATCAGCTTGTTTTCATGGAGGGATTATTTGTAATGGTTTTCTAGACAAGGAAGGATCAGGAATTCTCATGTATAACAGGGCAAAATACTTCCTGCTCAGAATAAAATCTGGAAACAACGGACTTTGTTTACTAGGATTCCCTCTCTTTAAGGCAGCTCTGGCAGTATACCTAGTACAGAATGCCCCTGGCCATAGAGGTTGTCCATGTATTTTGTTAGGAAATAAGGGGAGTGACCTCTCATCTGGTGGAAATCAGTGTTGCTCAATTGATTCAAGTGGAAATACGCTACTCTGCAGAAGTACAGGATCTGCTGCTGTATTGCTATGCCCTTCTGTCACCTCTTCAGGCATGCATAGTTGACTTTTGTGATGTGGTATGCCGCAGGCTACATGGGATTTCTTAAAGAAGCAAGTGGAATAACTTTTTGAGCCACTAGAGAGCAGTGTAGTTTCAGGAAAGGAAAGATAATTATGTTTCTTTCGTTGTCAAGAATGTAAAATTGCACTATAAGTGGTTTTTTTCAGTATTACATTTTGTCCTATTTCTAATTATTTTTTGCCTTCACTGTATTTTTATGAAAATTTAATTGTCTAATTTTGTTAATTGTTTTGTTTATGCCTTCATTATTTTCTGTGGCAGTAGGACTGTACTGTAACAGGATTTTGTGGTACAGATATTGTTAAAAATTGTGTCTTCTAGATGTTAATTTATATATGATCATAATTTTTCTGAACTACACTTTTTTAATTGCATGTGTTTTTATAAGCACAGTAACAAGACTCTACAGTACGAATAGCCGTAGTAATCTATGTGTTAATTTATATGTAACTTGTTTGTTTGTTTCCCTGCAATGTTTTTAAATTAACTAGCTCTGAAGGGTATGGTATGTGCAATAGTCCAGAAAAGATACTTAATAAATATCTTTACAGAGCTTTTGAATTCCACTGGTGTGTGTGCGAATGTTGTACCATTAAAAGTCTTTCTTCAGCCCAAGCACCATATGGAAAAAAAAAAAAGGTCACACCAGACTGAAGCAAAATAAAATATTCAGGTTTTCAGTATGAAAAGATCTTTAAAGATAATGTTGGGGTTTACATGAAACGACATTTCATGCCACCTCCCCAGAAAACATTTCATTTTCTAACACTTTAAATCTTTTTATAGTAAATTATAGTAAATTTGGGGGGAAACATGGAGTTTTATGCAGTTTGTTCTTACAAAGTTTTCGGAGCATTTATATTATTGAAATTCTATAGGTATATTTTACAAATTTGATAGAATTTGTGAGGGATAAGGGGTATTCTTGTACCACATTTTATCTTCTTTAGTGAGCTGATTTACCCAGAAATTCTTTTTAAATACAGAATAATGGCACTCTTGTGTTTTGTTTTCTTTTTGTTTGTTTTGTTTTGTTTTTTCTCCATCAATGCCATCTACATGTAGAGTCCAAATATTGAAAATTTTAGTTCTTAAAGGAGGTTTTGAAGAAACCATGAGCACAATGGGTTACAACGAAAGCGCTTTTTGACTCTTAATGGGTGCAATTAGCATCTTTGTTAGTACCCAATGTCTGTCATGCTAAGAACTGAAGGGGCAGGATATGAACTCACTTTACTCACAGTGAAGTTAATGAAGTACTACAATCAAATGCTTTTCTTTTTTTTCTTTTTTTTTTTTTTCCCCTTTTAAATCTGTAGGATTACACAAGATTTAGTGACTGCATAAAGTGTAGGTAAGGTCTTTGGTAAGATGCTACAAAAATATTTAATTACATTAGTAATAGCTAGGATGTTTGAATAATAGATACTTCATAAGTATTGTTAAAATCACCACTGATTTCAGAGAAATTAGCTCAACATGTGTCATGGTTTCAGCTGGAATAGAGTTAATTGTCTTTATAGTGGCTGGTATGGTGCCTTGTTTTGGATTTAGGAGGAAAATAATATCATAACAATGTTTTAGTTGCTGCAGAGCAGTGCTTACACTACATCAAGGACTCTTCTGCTTGTCATGCTGCTCTGCCAGCAAGGAGACTGGGGGTGCACAAGAAGCTGACCCAAACTGGCTGAAGGGAGATTCCATATAATGTGACATCATGCTCAGCAATAAAAGCTGGGATAAAGGAGGAGGAGGTGGGGGATGTTTGGAGTGATGGTGTTTGTCTTCCCAAGAAGCCATTATGCACGATGAGCCCTGCTTTCCGGGAAGTGACTGAACATCTGCCCACCCATGGAAAGTAGCGAATGAATTCCTTATTTTGTTTTGCTTGCATGTGTGGCTTTTGTTTAACTAGTAAACTCTCTTCCTCCAAGCCCATGAGTTCTCACACTTCTACTTTTCTGATTCTTTCCCTTATTCCACCTGGGAAGAGTGAGTGAGCGGCTATTTGGTGCTTGGCTGCCTACCAGGGTTAAACCACAACATGGTTTGAGAAATATTTGCCATAAAACCCAGCAATCCAGGAGTTGTCTACAATGCATATAGAAAGGTAGGCTCTAAGTACCCTGGAATAACATGTTTTTTTCTTCATTGAGAAAAAGTATCTTGTTCATTTCAGACGTTTTCCTTGCTTTTCCTTCTCCATGTAGAACAAGTCTGTTCCTGCACGCATGCTGAACTGAGTTTTTCTTCTCTCTCTCTCTCTCTCTTTTCTTTTAACACAAGAACAACAGTTTTTCAAACGAGTCTTTAGTTGCTGATACTACATTCTGCAGGGGAAAGTTAAGTTGTTTTTTTCGTTTGAAAGGAAGTCAGCAACGCTGATTGTGACATTCACTTCTTAATCTTTAGCTTTAAAGATCTTAAGAAAAGCTGTCGTGTTGTGCTTATGGAACATAGATACATCAAGCGGTTAGTATCTCAAAAGAGGATCTCTTCACCTTTAAAACTCTCACTTACACACGCCTACTACCTCCCTACCATCTTTGTGTGTCCATAAATAAGTGCACTGTTGGCCATCAGTGTCCATGGATGGATTCTAACACCACAACAGGTTTTTATTTGTGCAGGTCAGCAAAAGCCTGTAAATTTAATTTAATATTATTAGTTTTCTGAGGTCTTCAAATGTTCAATGAGTCTACAGCTGTTTGAGAGGTGAGTTGCAAAATATGGAGGGTCCTTTCTTGTGTAGATAGTTTCCCTGGTCTCTGAGTTTCAAGGCTCACATTCTGCTGTATTCTGTCTTCTCTTTGTTTTCAGTGCAGCTAAGAACTCACTAAGAGCCACATGATGTGAGGGAGGGGTGTCAGTTTGTCGGTGTTATGACATATATCATGAAACATTTGTTCTACAGTTGCAATCACGTGCATGGTAAAAAAGTAGTACTTCATGCCATGAGCTTACTTGTGAGCGTGTCTGTCAGTTAGTCATCACAGGTTACAGACATTAACCACAGCCCTCCAGATGGGCACCACACATCTGGGGCAGGTATGAATCAACATACCTTGGAAACTGCATCTGCCTTTAATTATGTGCTCCACAGCAAACATGAGCTAAAGGCTTTACATTTTGAAAGCCATATTGGACTTACTTATCTTTCTTGGTGCTAACAAGGTCTTTAATTCCAGTCTGTGCATTTTTTGTTAGAGTAGCATCTTTGATTTTAATGTTATGGTATTTTGTGGTTTGTCTTTTTTTTCACGCACAGTTCACCACACAGAGACAGTGTAAAAGCACATAAAACTGTGTTAAAAGCCTGGCAGCTTAGAAACTCTCCCTAACTGGCCCCAAAAGGGCCTTGGAGTGTCTTTTTCTAAAAAATGTTGTATGATTCCATGAAACAAGGTAAGAATTCAGTGTCTTATTGTGGTAAGCACAATGTAGAAGAGTTGACTTTAGGGGCATTTGAAGAGATGCTGTCTGAAATAGAAAGGGTAAAAAAAAAAAAATTGCTTAAGCAACCCTGTCTGTAAGCATGGAAAAGTAGATTTTACACTAGTAGATTTTGCAAGGCAGCAGTTTGTATGTATGAGAATGCCTCAGTTCTGTGGCCCCACTGTCTGAGAATATGAAACTAGAGATTCACAGTTCAGTTTGAGCTTTTTGAATATTAGCTTTCACATCAGAAGTGTTTGATATTTTATCAGATAGAACTCAGATGTCACACAGGTATTTTTTAATCAAAGCATACCCGAAGAGAAGAATATTGAAATGCAGTCTCCCTGTTTTGCTTCCCTATTGAACAGCCACCACTGCTGTTCTTCATGACTAATACAGCCAGTTTATCAGTATCAGTGAACAAGACTCAAACATACTGTGGAAGAGTTGGTTTTCTTTGCTCCAATAAAATATTCAGATTGGACTGTGTTCATTTTTCGCTTGCACAAGTCTTTGTTAAATTAAATAAACCAACTTGTTTTGACTATAAGAAGTAGTGCCAAGTATCCAGCAGAGAAGAAACAAGGATGTGCTTTTCTCTTCTCTAGGGGAGCCACCTGTCTAAGATTTGGCAACTCACCTCTCGATTTGAAGGAGGAGATCTTTTTCTACTCACTGCTGCTGTAATAAGAAAACAAAATTTACACACACAACTTCTCTTAGAGTCTGGAAATATACAAATAAATGGGATACAGTCTGCCATAAGAATCGTCTTTCATTTGGGTGAACTTGTGCATAAAAGGGTTTGCAAAGCACTTCAGTGGGTGTTTGAGGTAGACAGAGGACAGCTGAGCATCTTTGTATGAACAAGAGGAATTCAGAGGTCCCCCTAGCCCCTCGGTATTGGTACTGGACATAAAACTTGTAGAGCAGAAATTATGCACTCCAGTAGTGAAAAGAGCATTTACAGGAATACAAAAGTCATTGCTTGATTTGTACAATAGATCTGAGGTGCCACCTGTGGGGCTTGGTATGTTCAGAAGCAGCTGGTGTAAATAGGAATATACCAAAGGCAACGTGAGCCAAGAGCAGAGGACAAACCTTGCAAAGGCAATGCTCTCATCAACCAGGCACAGTCCCATGGGGGCTGAAAACAGCAGGTAGAGCAGGGTGCTGATAACAGTGTCCTTCACTGTTATCCCAGGCAAAGCAAGTGATGAGGCAGGTCCAGGATCCACTCAGGGAATCCAGTCAGGAGCAACAGGGACAGAGACATGGCTACAGACAAGACTATAATGTGGGTGTAGAGTTCATCCAGGAGGCAGAGACAAAGACAAATTAGAACATTCTTAGAAGGAGGTATCCAGGAGACAAGATACCAACAACAAAGGTTCAAGATCCATCCAAGAAATGAGGCAGGAAGGCAAGACTGGAGACAGTACATCTATGACATTGCCCAGGCAGAGACTGACCCCAGGCCTGAGACTGAATAATCTTGGGCCCATTGGAAGGAGATCTGGGTGGGAGTCTCAGGAGAGGCTTTCAGGATGCTTAGGGCCTATTAGTGCCTTCAGGACCCTGTGAATACCCAAGTGGAGGTACATGATTTTCAAACAGGAGGAAAGCAGTTTTATTACACCTCCACATCCATTTTCCCCTATATGTTTGTTGTTTGTTCGTTGTTGTTTTAATTTCCATGTTTACACATTACTTGCTCTCCTCATTATTGAACATGAGTCACTGGAAATATTTCAACAGTGGTGCAAATATTTGCACTCTGGGTTACTCATTTTAAAGACACATGCTAGCTAGAAATCTAGAGTAATTGTTACTCTTATTATACTAAGTTATTTGTAACAATTGGAACAAGTTACTTTCGTGACTTCTTTGAAATCTAATCATGACATTTTTTTCATTTTTTTTCCAAATATATTAATCTAAAAAAGATGGTAAGTCAGATCGCTCTTAGCATTTTTTCACTGCAGGTCCAGAAATAGTGTGGTGTCCCTGAAAATTGAGTGACCAAGCATCTTATTTACTGACTGGATCAACAGTCATTAATTTTACTTAACTTTAGCTTCAATATCTGATCACATCTCTCAGGCAGTACTTAGAGCTCCATGTCAAAAAGTTCGCAACATAAAGGGGCAAAATGTAGGAGGAAAGGCAGGCCACCATCTTCATTTCCTTGCTGCTGTTCCTCTGCAATCTTGTCTTATGGTCCAAATCTCTTCCTTAGCTCATAGCTTTGTATCAGGCCACAAGGTTCAACATTAGAAGAAGACGGGAGCCATCAGGCTATTAGCCACAAGCATTATGGGTCACCTCATACTTGATCCAGTACCTCTATACCCAGCAGCCATGCAGGTTGGCTCTGAATAAGTATGAGACACTGTCTAGTAAAATCATTTTCTTCCAGCCCTTCAGAAAACACCAAAATATTGAAACCCAAATAAAATGTGCCTCAGCAAAGTCTGCTTCAGGGACGTATACAAAAGCAGTGGGCTCCAGCACAGTCTTCAGCCCTCACAGGTGGCATCTTTCTTGCATATCATACAGATCATGTACACAGTGCTCATCCTCACATATCTCTTATCGCGTCTTTTTGAGAGCTGCTGCTGATGTCTGTCCATGGGAATGCTCAGCACTCCCAGAGCCACACGTGCTGACTCACAGTCCTGTTGCATGACCTTCATGCTAACACTTGGCAACTTCTGAGTTCCCTGATTTTATCAGACATGGTCTTAGCGAGCACAGAATGGTAGAATTCAAATTTCTGCATAAGTCTCATAATATTTACATTGATTAATTGTTGTTTTGTCAGCAAAACGAGTCTCCCGACAAAAAGCTCTGCCTATTGTTTGACAATTTAGCTTAGAGAGTCAACAATGTTGCATTCTTCTTACAGATCCACTTCTTTAAAGTCTGGCAATTATCCATTTGGATCATATTTTTTTTTCTGTAAACAGCACAGTTCTCGTCAGTCCCAATTCTATTTGTAGCTAACCTGATGAGAGAACAAGAAGGATATAATGACTTGTCAGTTATAAATTCAGTACTGGATAAAAATACTGGGTCAGGGTATTGGGGAAAGCACATTCAGTGACATGTTAAAGTACAGTTCTACAGTCATGCATAGGTGGAATGGGCACCCACAATCAATCCTTCTGGCCACTGAAGGATTGATTCTCATGAACATTAGTGTAAGAAATGTGAGGAAAATCTCTGCATGCAGCCATGATGATGAACCGCAATGCAATGTAATAGTGAGAGGCAGAAGGACCCTTCAGCTGCACAAATCCCAGCATCAACTCTATGTAACAGACATCACATTCAATGGAGGAGGTATGCACAGTCTATGCACTGAGAGTTCAGTGATGGTGATTTTTAATGGGAGAAGTGTGTAACAATGTCTCTTTGTAGTCGTAAACACAAAAACTGTGACTGTGGTTGGTCTTGCAGCCAGAGGACAAATCTGCTTCCAGAGGTGCTCAGCAGGATCTGTTTAAACTGGTGGTGAAAGAGACACAAAATAGGTGCCTGAGACTGCACGACTAGGTCTGTACTTTGGGAAAAGAGCTTGGGCTCAGAGTTATATTTCCATGCAGAGTAACACACCTTTGCTTTTGCCAAAGATGCCTCCCCCTTCAAACCCGCAACCAGTAATCACCTGTTTTCTTTTACTCTGGGATCTCCAAGCAAATTCCGTTGTTTCTTCTCATCTTCCACCTTTGACCCAATCCATATATATTTGGTATCTTTCTCTATATTATCTATAAATTCCTGTGGAACAAGCAGAAATATGTTATCCAGCAACAGAGCTTTTCTGCTGTGTTCAGGTCCCTGTCCTGTCCCATACACAGCTTTCGATGTAGTCCCTCACATGAAGGGAAAGGGCAAGGATACAGATACAGCAAAGCAGCCCATTACAGTGGCTTATACACATGACCACCCACAGAGATTTGATTTAGGCTGATGCTCAGACCAATTAGCTTCTTGCCAGCTGTCAAAAAAAAACCCTCAATAACTGGAAATGGCCTCAGTGATGTTTCACACTCTAGTGAGCCAGACTACAAACTTCTAAGGTAAAGTCTTGTTCCTCAAAGAACAAAAAGTTTCTTAGAAGAGCCATGACCTGCCATTTAGTCATACCCTGATATTCACATTTCCAAAGAAAAATGGGATGGAGGTTTGACTGTTTGAATTTCCATAGTCAAATAGTAGTCAAATCAAACCTCTCTTCTCAGAGCCAAGTATTGGAGATGAGTGGGAAGCCCCAGCATTTCCTCCTCCCAGTCAAAACTGTGGTGGTTTCCACACTTGCTCCTCTTGTGCTTCTCTCTATTTCTTCTCTTGACTCTCTCTGAAATGAAGTCCTGTCCATAGGGAGTCACATGCTCTGCACCTGATAAGGTTCTTGCTTGGCTGTGTGTACACCTGATATTTGGGGCAGCAGTTGGAGGTTCACCTGGTGAAATGTTTGGCTAAGGTAGATGCTTGTTGTGCATTTTTTAGGGCTGCTGCAAGACTTACCATCTCAATTTCATCTTCAATGACAAGAAGCTGGGATTTCTTAGCTAGACAGTTTCTTTGGCTGTCATCCCAGCTTACAGCCTCCTCAGAGAAGTAGTAACACCTTCCCCTGTGTAGTTGCCACCCTGGCGGACACAGCTCACATGTTTCTGTAGATGGAGATAGGGAAACATTAGCTCACACCATTACTTGTTCCAGTTGCCCTGTAGCATTTTATGTTCGTGTGCCAGGCTGGCTGGTCCAAAAGCAGTCAACCTTTACTCCAAAGAGTGGGTTCACTGGCAGCGGAAGGTTGTGAGGTTTGAAGGCTCCTCTGTCACTCCTGTTCTCAGCTTCACAATCCCTTGCCTTGATGCTATGCACTTGTGCATTACCACTGCACAACTCCTCGCTCTCCCCTCCCTGATGGATATGCCAGGTGGATATGCACAGGGAGAACCTAGAGGGCTGTGAAGACATTCATTCCCCTCTTGAAGTCCTTGTGAAGAGATACCATGCTATAGGACATGATGCAGAGTGTGTAGATTTTACATATGAGGTGACTGAAAACCACAGATACTTTATTGAGGTCCAAATTATGTCTATCAAGCTGAATAAAGAATTAGAGTAAATTGAAGTGAATGCTGTTATTCCCAGATACACTCTCTGTTTCACTCACAGCATCTGTGAGGAACATCCCTCACATTTTCTGTCCTGGCTTCCTTTAATGTTTCAAAGTAACAGTCTCTCTCTCTCTCTCTCTATATATATATATATATTTTTTTTTTCTCATTACAATCAACACTCAGAAATGCATTAATGTTAACTAATAAATAATAGATCCATGGTGAAAAGACCAGTAAGGTCTTCCCCTTCATGATTCTTGCAAAAGGGTAGGAAAACTAAATCCTACCGACTCTTTGCAAACAGTTATTGTCTGGAAAGTGTTCTCTAGGATGCAGGGAGGCTATAATAGATGACATTTCTGACAGCAGCCTTTGACAGAAAGAAAGGTCAAAGAAAGTACTGAAAATTGTATGTACCAAATAGTGCAAAGCTGATGTCATTGAAATGTTAGTGTAGATCCAGTCACCACTTCTCCTATGGAGGAACACCGTGCTCCCCGGGTAGTACCAGTGATTTCCCATAAATTGTGGGCTGTCATAGAAATGGGAACAGAGACAACAGAAGTGTGTACACAGCACATCTTTCATAGTGTGAAAGGACTAACTTTCCTCACCTTCTCCATCTTCACACAGTTCCTCCATTAGCCATTTCAGGAGCACTGCCGAGACTGTTTTCTCTGAAGAAACGTGATTGTCAGTGTTATTTAGACCATACTGGGGAAAAAAATCTGATTTTTCTGCTCTGCCTTCCAAAACTTGAAGAAACAAAATGAAATAAAAATAGAGATACAGATTATGATTAACAACAGGGTCAAGGAAGTACAGTCTTTGTATCCAGTGTTATACTGTGACTGTGAGATGTGTGTGTATATGCATGCGGAGGGGTATGAACACTCAATTGGGAGTACATTCGGTGAGTATAACTGTCTGGCAAGGGGTATAGCTGCTGAATGATATGGTGAGTACAGGAAGGTTTATGCCACATCTGATAGCTGGATGTGTAAAGAATAAATGATATTTTGGTAGGAATTTTTGTTGGGAAAGTATGTGTTTGGTTTTTTTTTCTGAAAATTTTCAAGGCTGTTTTCTTTTAGGAAATTAATATATTTTCTGGAACAGTTCTTAAATAACTAGAACATGATCTGGGCTGTGATATTACTCGTACCAGGATGTCTGATTAAATGAAACAACCTGAAGTCTGTTTTTGTTTGTTTGTTTGTTTTGTTTTGTTCTTTTTCTTTCTTTCTTTCTTTCTTTCTTTCTTTCTTTCTTTCTTTCTTTCTTTCTTTCTTTCTTTCTTTCTTTCTTTCTTTCTTCCTTCCTTCCTTCCTTCCTTCCTTCCTTCCTTCCTTCCTTCCTTCCTTCCTTCCTTCCTTCCTTCCTTCCTTCCTTCCTTCCTTCCTTTCTTTTTTTTTATTATTATTTGTTCAAACCCACAAAGTAATTAATAGATATAGACTCAAAGTAGCACCACAGATGCAACATTTAACTTGTAATTCAGGAAGGTCAGATGCTCTGATTATCCTAGTGATTTGAAGTCTGCCTCTACAGCCTTTCAGCATCATTGATGATGACATAGACTGCAGCAATTCTCCTTCATCTGTGCTGTGTATATTAAATGTCAAGTAGGAAATGTTCCCTTTGGAACACCACATCTATTTTCCTGTATCTGTGTATAACCTGACACCTTTAATGTGATGCTAAGGGAAAGTGTTTTTTTTTTGTTGTTGTTGTTTTGTTTTGTTTTGTTTGTTTGTTTGTTTTTTGTATCATTGTTTTTGTGAGGTTTAACCATGCCTATAATGAAGAGATGAAACTGATGGTAGGATTTACTCACATTGCTTTGCTAGCACAGCCATGGTGACCAGCAGAATGAGCACAAGAAATCCCAGGGCCAGTGCCACATAGAACCAGGTTGAGTGCTGCTGTTTGCAGCCTGGAAAGACAAGGGGAAGAGTGGCTTAAGCAATTTGCATTGCAAAAAATAGCACTGCCTTCATGTATGACTTTTTCTAATGTGGAAACAACAGAGAAATCATGTAAAATAACTCTGCCGTTTGAAGTATGTAGGGACATTTTACTTATCAACAATTTGCATCTATTTTGCTTAGGTGAAAGTGAAGTTGAAAGATCCTGTTGTCAGAAAAAGCAAATGATTTTCAGCCAGTTATTCCATTAAGAATTCTCTTTTTCTCTTTTGAGATAATTTTTTTCAAGCATTACCTATTCCCATCTACCCACTCACACCCTGCAAAGCTCTGCAGAGCAATTCCAGGGAGATGTCAGGAATGATCAGTGGTATGCTCTCTGGCCATGCTCTCCTGTGTTAAAGAGCTGGCCATGTGGCTGAAAGCTAACTTACCCAAACTCACATAAAAGGCGAAGATCCCACACTGACCTCACAGCACAGAGAAATACAGTTGGTCAAGCATCTCTCCAGCCATTTGGCATTCATCAGTTTCTGGGAGTGTAATACCCAGGAAAAGGCAGGACCCAAGGAAATTTGGGGTCAAGGTGTCGTTTCCACAACCCACAGAGTTATGCTTTCATAACTACTCTTTTTTTGATCTTTCCAGGGTGAGATGAGAAACTGCCCTG
Source organism: Aythya ferina (assembly GCF_964211825.1). NCBI lineage: Eukaryota > Metazoa > Chordata > Aves > Anseriformes > Anatidae > Aythya > Aythya ferina. The sequence goes on along the minus strand of NC_140296.1, from coordinate 127,393,656 downwards.
TTCTCCGGCCGCCTGAGATATATTTGCAATGTTCCCTCTTAGCTCACAGAGCTTTGTGGTTCTGTCCTTGTTTTGCAAATGTCCTTCAGTAGAGAGGGTGACAACCCTCAGGGCACAGACTGCAAGTAGAGAGCTGGGACTGCAAATAGTGCTCTGGGTATTAGGCTACTTCCCAAGCTCCCCTACAGCTGCTCCTGCAGAGATACAGTTGAGTCTGAACTTATAGGAGGGTTCTTCAAAGAATGAAGAATTTTATTTTCCTTTACTAAATTTTTAGTTCAGGGCACAAAGGCACTAAAAATATTTTTAAAATCTTTTTCAGTATCACTTTTACAGGATAATCTGAAAACCCAGTGAAAAGAAACGTGACCATATGAAATGAGAAATCAATTCCTTACTAGGAGATTGTATGTAAAGATTCTTGATAATAGGTTTTACTGTTGGGTAATAGGAAAGACTAAACTATAATTAGTAACCGACAACCAAACAAAATAGTACAATACCAGAAACGGAAATCTCTGATCTGCTGCACCCTTTGGGTTTTGTCTTCATGCGCAGTTCAGCATACGTGATCATGTTTCCTGTAAGGAGTAGGGAAATGCTAACATTTGTGGTTGAATGAGCCATTAAGTGGAGAAAGAAGAAAGAATTATACAGGAGACACATAGTCCATGTAAAAAGGGACGTGCATTTCCAGAGCTGCTGGTTCAGCTTTTTTTTTTTTTTTTTTTTTTTTTAAGAAACAACAGGCAAGATGATGACTTATCATTTCCTGCTGCTGTCAGGAAGTAACTAAAAACCTCCTCCATAATCTTTGCTTGAACTAATTGGGTGCTGTATGGCTGTACCAGGAGGCAGCCGGGCTGACGTTTCATTAAGACCTGGGTACCAGCCACAGAAAGCTTCCCAGTGCTGCCAAGCCATCTCAAGAGATACCATAGGAATTTACTGGGCAGCAGAGCTGTGATTGCTTTGCAAAACAGGTGGACTGCAAAGGGAAAACTGCAATTCACAGAAATACTTCTGCAGCAAGGTGGTTCTGGGGAACGTTCTTGGCTTGTGAATTTTTATGCTAGAGCATTATGTGAAGCCTGTATTAGCAGAGGAATGGACCTGCTGATTTAAGGCATCCCTTTCCAAATGCACATTACCAAAGCAAAGCAAGAAAAGCAATTAAAATAGAAGGGTATGAGTTAGATGCACATGATTTCACTACTGAGCATATTTTCAATTTTGCTTTCGCCAGGTATTTTGTAGGGCTACTAGCTAATTTTATGGATGATATTTTGACCTTTGGTACATTGATCTTCTCTCCATAAATAGTGGGTTTTAATGAAGCTGAATCAAGAATAAGCTTCTGTGCTACATCCTTGGTTTCTGATCATTGGGTTTTTAAGAAGTACTTTGTGTTGTACATAGTCTCACTGGTCAGGGAAGAACTTGGCATAAAAATATGAAGAGAGTTTCACTGGGATGAAATGAGGTAGCAATTGATATGAGTTGCTGAAATGTGGAGAGTTTTAATGTAAGAAAAATAATGAAGAGTACTGAATGGAAAATGAGGTTTATTCATAGAGGTAAGACCTCCTATGTTTTAGAGAACATTGCCTAATACATTTTGCTGTTTGATGTATTACAATTTATTGGCTCAGTGAACTACAGAAAATTTCTAAATTACATTTAACTGTAAAGATAAGTAACTGTTTTCAGAAAGAAATGCTTGTAAGCATTTTTCTTCTTAGAATGTAAATATTTTTCAAAGTACAGTAGTGGGGACTTCTAAACATTTACATGCACTACCCCTATAAATGGAAACACTTTTTCCAAAATACATACTTTAGAAAAGTCTATTACTATTCAGAAAGTCTATTACTATTGCCAAATATTTTCTCTTCCAAATAAAGGTACTTTCCTTTAAAACGTAAAGAACATATTTCATACAGTATAAATAATTTTAAAAAATCTTATCCATGTAATCTGAATGTTTCAAAAAAGGGACTATTTCTATTATAGTCTGTATTGGCACATGACCATTTGAATGTCAAGTCCTCAGAAGTCAGCAAGTGGTTTGAAAATACCACATAACCTGAATTTTGCCGGATGCTTACACACCCCTTACTAGTTCAGCAACAAGGAGCCCTCATTCTAGGTGGAGACCTCTGTCACTTACTAAAACTGAAATTTCACTTCTTTTCTATATGCAAATCATCAAGTGCAGAAAGATATTTCTATTTACTGGAAGCTTCTACTTTGTGAATGTGCAGATTGGGAGTGCTCCTGGCAGTTCATTCACACCAGAAAGTCAGGCTTTACAGCAATTGTGCTCTTGTGGTCTACAAGAAACCAGGCTGAATCTCAGCCAGCAGTGTGTCATTATCACAGTGGTTCAAGCCACCAGCGTGGTTCAGTTTGGAGAGCCCTGACTTGCAGGGGAGGGAAAGTTTCTGTGCTGCTCCACTTGTTGCTGTTGGGGCCATGGCTGGAATGTTGTGTCCAGATGGGGGCCACCCAGTTTAGGGAGTCTGGGGAAGCTGGAAAGAGTCCAGCAGAGGGTGGATGATAAGATGGCCAGGGGCACAAGTAGCTAGGGGGCAAAATAAATGCAGCCTACAACTATTTGTAGGATAGTTAGATGATGGAATTGAACTCCCAATTTTTATTTTATTTTATTTTATTTTATTTTATTTTATTTTATTTTATTTTATTTTATTTTATTTTATTTTATTTTATTTTATTTTATTTTTCTAGATGAAATGCCTTGTATGTAATCAGTTATGGGCAATAATCAGGTTGCTCTCAAACATTTCTTGAATACATTAGGAAGTGCGAACTGTCTTTTGTTAGAAAATTGATGTATTTATGTAACATTTTTCTACTTTTAGATGCGTTATGAAGCACATGCAACGTGGTAGCACCTGCTAGTCCACCAAAGCATGTGCACAGATAGTATCACCAACTCAACATGACCTGCTAGAACATTCAGAGCTCTAGCTCAGAGCTTGTCCTGATTCAGAGCACCTGACCAATTGCCGAAGTCCAACAGATTGTGTAATGACCCAGAGCTGACTTTCAAGTTGGAATAGGATCACAACAAACTCATTTCTATCACTCTTCTGGATGCAGCCTCACAAATTTATATCCACAGACATGTTTTATTCCTACATTGTGGTAAACAGTGTTTAAACACTTTGTCCACTCCATCATGTTTATCCCAATAGTTTTCAACAACTGAGTTTTTCTTATCATTTGTCTGCAAACTAATTGATTCTTTGTGACTGTGCCACCAGTGACTTCTTTTTTAAAATCTTTTTCTGTATCCTAATAAAATATACGCAATAAATAACCTTTGAGATAAGAATAGTAAATGGGAGAACAAGAAACTCTGCATAATATGACCAAAACAAATCCAGCTCTCACAGATAAAGAAAAGATGAAAAAGAACTGGGCCCTGGATCTGGAAATATACTTTCATGCCCAAATCCAAATTTTACATATTTAAAATACCTACTCAACTTCTGCAGAGCCTTGGCAGACATTCAGCCCCCAGCATGTTTATCTTTAGTTTGCACCAAATCTTGACAGCAGCTATACTTTAGCAGGACAAACTAGCTATGCCCCTCACCCATGCTTTTTTAGTATCTACTCCAGTAAATTACATCTAATAAAGCTCATACATAATGCAGCCAGGAGGAGGTGGGCATGTTTGACTTTCCAATAGCCCAGTAATTTGAGGTCTTACCTAATGTTTGGGAATCCACAACTTGGAGTATTCATATGCTGAATTTGCAGTGGTGACTCAAGCCAGCTTTCCTTCCTCCCTGGTAAAATTTTAACCATGCCTATCTTAAAGCTGCATCTTTTTCTGCAAGATAGCCAGATATCCCTGGCCAAGAGCAAGACTGGCATAAGTCTGGCAAAGGGGCGTTTGTGGGTAATAGGCATCATCCAGTGGACATTTCATTGTTATCACAGTCAGCATAGAGCCAAAGTGAGAGCTTGTGACACTTGACACAGACAGCCCCATCAGCTGGTAGTTAGTGCATTCACCTTGGAGCTGAGACCCTCTCCATGAAAACTGGTTTCAAATGCTGTCTTCAAACTGGAGAAGGCATTTAAACTTCTTCGTGTAGGGTGTGACAATGAGTGAGACATGCTAGTAGCATGTCTGGTATGCAGAAGCTGTTCTGTCCAAAACAGCCTTGAGCCCAGCCCACACTGGAGAGAGATTCTCCTCGCCTGTAGGGAAGGATCTAACACACAGAAATGGCTAAATGAGTAGCATCTTGGGTCATTGGTCCTCTCTGCTTTTGGCAGTTCCTAGCTCGTTATGTTGGGTTTTATGGATCACAAACTCTTCCTCATTAGCTCTAAAGAATTGTTGAGCACATCAGTAAGGGGCCGCTATGCACGTGGGTTACCTTAACACTAATAACTGCAGTATTTACAGTTAGTTTAAGCATGTTTCAAGAACATTGGTCAACATCTCTGTCACATTTCATGTTTGTTTTTTCTTTTTTTTCCCTGAATTTTTAAAAATTACAGAAAATGCTGGGGATGGATTTATGTTTTCTCCCATTCTTCCCATGGTAGAAGCAACTCTTTTGCTTTTGCTTGGCCTCTTGGGGTAAAGGAATACTTGCCAGCTGGATGAATATATACGAGTTTCAGTAAAAATGTTAAAACTTAAAGGAAGGAATAAGCTGCTGAAATCATTAATTTGAATTTTCTAATGCATGATAATACATCTCAAGGTTTTGTCCACTTTAATTGCAATAACATCTATGTTAGCATATGTCAATGAAGAAGACAGAACTAATTGTCATTAGGGGCTATTTCTAGCATATTCTAAACTTATACTAGGGAGCTGAACTCTATGATCCTTGTGGGTCCTTTCCAACTCAGGATTGGAACTATGATTCTGTTCCATGATTCTATGGTGATAAGTCTAATATTGCCTAATACTCTTTAGTGCTTCTTCCATTTGTGCAAAAGTAAGTAGAAAAAATATTGCCGATAGATTTCAGACTTTAAAAATGACAGAAATATTAACAACACATTTAATTAAGACACACATCAGACTTGTAAATGCAAGTCCAGTTGAATAAAATGTGTTTGAATACAACCAGATGTTATGGTGAAGGAAGATGATACAGGGATCTATAAGTAGTGAAGGAAACACTATTTAAGATATTTTATCTGTATAATTAAGACAGCACACCTGAGACTTGTAGTAATACTGAGTATATATATTTCTGATGCCCATATTTTGTAAAGGAGATGCAATCACTGGTGGATGTACAAAAGATCCACAAAAATGACTGGAGTTATTTAGAAAGCTAGTTACAATGAAAGATGTAAAAGCAAAAGGAGAATCAGAGATGAATTAACTACTGTGGCTAGTAATTTAATGTGAGAAAATACTGAGTGCTAAAATCTATTAAAGGTTTAACAAGAACTATCTAAAAAGTAATGAGAACTTCCATTGGAAATTAAAGCCTGTCTGATTCAAAATCAAGATTTCCTTTAGAGAGTATGATCAAGGAACACGTTTGGATGTCTTCAAATCAGGATTTGACACCAGTCTCCCTTTGCAAATAAATTATATCACCCTGGAAACTGGGTAAAATTCTGAGCGAACCCTCTGTGCTTTGCACTGTACAAGTTACACCAGTTCAAACAGCCTCTGTGAATGTACGAATAGAAAGTGTAAGGTAGGTTATTCAATTAGGTATCTAATTCAAGTGAACTCATTTTTATCTTTCAGATAAAGCTTTTGCAAAAATATAAAAAATAGTTTATAATTTTTTAAGTGCATTCAGAGCATCATCAGCATTATTTATCTTCACTGTAAGCAGAACGTGTTCTAAAAATGCTCATTATACAATGCTGCTAAATATATTAATTTCTAATGATCGTTGAAAGCATGAAAATATCATCTTATGACCATTATGCATTTTCTGTTTGGTCAGGTGGTGGCAGACCTTTATTGTGATTCTGGGAAAATCAAAGAGGAAGAGCAGTAGGGTTTTAGGAGTCATTCAGTATTTCCTTCAGTAACACTGACTGTACTTTCGACTGGCACTAGTTTTCTGATTACGTTTAGTATCCTCTTTCCATGAAAACATCACAAAATGCATTGGTCTGATTTTTTGGGCTAGGTTAATTTGGTGGAGCATATCCTAACAGCTTTCAAACATAGTGTACATATTAAAAATAATGACCTTTGTTTAAAAAGCTGCAATTTTTTTTTTTCTTCTAGTTCTGTTACTTAAAACAATAGCCCAGAACTGAGACAGAACTCCATAGCAATACTGACCTAAGAGCAACTTTTCTGATTTGTATCTCATGAGGTTCTCTTCCACAATCTGCAACTTCTTGCCCATCTCATGACTTCTGCACACAGCATGTTATAGCATTCTTTTAGTATCAAATGACAGAAAAGAAGAGAAGAGAGAAGAAGAGAGGAGAAGACAGAAGAAGGAAAAGAAAAGAAAAGAAAAGAAAAGAAAAGAAAAGAAAAGAAAAGAAAAGAAAAGAAAAGAAAAGAAAAGAAAAGAAAAGAAAAGAAAAGAAAAGAAAAGAAAAGAAAAGAAAAGAAAGAGAGGGAGAGTTAAACAGAGGGAGAGAAAACAGTGTTTGCCCAAAAGCTGATAAGAGGTTTTACCTGGAACTGATGTCCGAGAAGGTGTGCATGGTCTTTCCCTGGGTAGCATTGCTACATCTACATACGTGATATCGCCTGCCATTGATGAGCAAATCCCTCTGAGTTATGGAAAGAGCAGGTTTAATACAGTGGGTTGCATCCTGTATTAGCTTTGCCTGCCTCCAGAAGTATACATATGCTGTGCTATGGCTCTGAGGAACGCTGAGAAAGAGATAAAAGGAAGGAAGTTACTTCTTTCAATACAGCTTCAAAGCCTGTTTTCAGCCACCATTCTGTCTCTTCTTTATGATCTCTTGCCCTTCAGAATGCAGGAGAAAATGAAGAAGAAAAAAATAAATAAATAAAAAACACACTATGGCCCAAAATGAATGGCCCAAACAGAGGAAAGTTTCTATGAATACACAAAAAATGTACTTACACAAGTACAAAAGCTCTTCTGGTTCACACAAAATAACTAAAGCAGTACAATATGGCTTGTGGATGTATTAGACTACTGTGAGTGATCTTATGTAACTTATTTACCTAAAAGGAAGATTAAAAAGATATGTATCAGTATAAGACATTTTGGGGCTAACGTAATTACAACCACAGTTAAAGCTTTTAAAATGCAATTCAGATTTGAACCCACTCAATCCACTAATTGTTTAATAACTGAATTTAGGTGATACTAACAGTGCAACACATTTAATTCAAAACAAAAAGTAATACAATCAATGTCTTTTACAAGAGTGTTTGAATGTTTTTATATTGCTCTATCAGTAATTACTAGGATCAGAGTTGCTGTTCATTAAGTGGTTTGAGCTGTTCCCTGTTTGACACTAACTTCACAGTCAGAAAGCCTGAGTAGCTTTTAATTCCTTGGTCATGACTCCTGTGTTTGCTGCAGCATATTTTGATGACAGTGTTTTTGTCTTCTACATGTATATTGAAAAGAAAAACCACAGGTTTGAACTGAAACGTAAGGCCCTTCTATAACCTAAAAAAATGCTTCAGAACATAAAGACATAAAGTACTGTACATGAAGGGTCTGAAATTTCCTGTTAAGAGCTATATCATTGTTTTTGTGCTTTATTCCCTCTTAGAAAATTCCTTCAGAATTCAGCACAGATAGGGTTTACAACCCTATTAATGTTGATTGAAAATAATATTTCTATTCTGTTACATACCCTATTCTCATTTTCTATTACATTCAACAGGACTATTAGAACCTTATAGATTAAAAAAAAAAAAAAAAAAGTTTATTTTTGTGATCTTATATTACTGATCTTTTCCCTTCCTACTCTCAATGTTGGTTACAGCATTAAGCACTGAAACAAAAAGGTTTAGGGAAAAAATGAACCTTTGATAGTCATGGAACAAATTACTCAGAAGTACTGCTCAGGTACGATTTATATGCAACATATCTGAATTGTTGTTATTCTATCAGCCACAAAGTTATCAGTACGCAGATGTGGATACTGTTAACTGGATACTGATAAGGTTTGTTTTATGACAACCTACATACCAACTTTATGACTGGTCCAATCATGACACAAAGCATTTGCCCTCTGATTGAATCAGTTTCCATTGTGGGCCCCTGAAGTTCTTAACATCATTTGCAGCAGGATATTTATGCTTTGAAATGGAGAAAAGAAATATATATATATATACATGCATATATTTTTTTTTTCTTTCCACTTTGATCCATAAAGGAGAGCAGGAGAGCTAAAAGGCCAAAGAGGTTGCATGAGCTCTCAGTCTTTCTTTCCATTATTTCATATACACCTAGGCAGTCTTTTGTCACATCACTCTCTCCTAAATGATTCAAAACCATTAAGATGTAATCATGTATAGTCTGTGCAAGCATGAGTCTTTTTGAGCTAGTGGAAAAAAACTGTGTTTCTATTTTAAAGAAACGTCCCTCTCCTCTCCTCTCCTCTCCTCTCCTCTCCTCTCCTCTCCTCTCCTCTCCTCTCCTCTCCTCTCCTCTCCTCTCCTCTCCTCTCCTCTCCTCTCCTCTCCTCTCCTCTCCTCTCCTCTCCTCTCCTCTCCTCTCCTCTCCTCTCCTCTCCTCTCCTCTCCTCTCCTCTCCTCTCCTCTCCTCTCCTCTCCTCTCCTCTCCTCTCCTCTCCTCTCCTCTCCTCTCCTCTCCTCTCCTCTCCTCTCCTCTCCTCTCCTCTCCCCTCCTTGCTGAAATACATTTTCAAACCCAGATGTAATCTCAATAAGCATGCAGTGCAGACTAGGCAATTACATCCTTTATGACTAAAAGGTTCTCACTTACCCCCCAAAAAATGATGAATAGTTATTTTCCACAGCAAACTCACAAAATACCCATAAGCATTTCTCATTTTGGATTTGAGGTCTACTTGCTGTGCTCACTGTTAAGACTGTTAAGGAAAAGGAAGGCGATTTTTAATTTCTAAAAGGAATAGGGGTATAGAAGTCTTTGAAGGGCATTTTTATTGGATTCTTTCCATTCTACAGCAATATTATGGTTTTGTGGTGTTTGTTTGTTGTTATTGTTGTTGTTTTTTTTCTTACTTTTAAGAAGGATATTGCACTGCTACCAAATTTTAATTTAAGTATTTCCTTTAGAGATAATACTTTCAGCTCTGCAAGTATTTTCATTCTGTTCTTTGTTTTCAGTTTAAATGCTGACTTTATTTATGAATACCCAGCTGTGGGTCACCATGGCTGACCCACTGATCCTCACTGTATGGTGCTGATAGCACTTTACATCCAGAAGGAACAATCCTGTCTGTTTTAAGAAAAGGTCATTACAGAGCCAAAGAATGACTGTCTGCAAAACAACCAACTACTCACAGAGATGAAGGAAGGTTTCCTTTTCCTTACCCACGTGTGTGGGGGTGGCAGTTCCCTCCAGCTTGAAGGGTCAGGTCTCCAGTGCTATGGGGCATTACCAGCCTGCACAACTCAGGGTCGTGCAGGAATGTGGGGAGGAAGGAATCTCTGGAGGCCTCTTGTCCAATGCCTACTCCAAGCAGGGCTATTTCCACAGCTAGATCAGGTTGCTCAGATATTTGTCCAGGCAAGTTTTAGAGATCTCCATGGAGAGAGGTCTCACAGATTCCCTGGGCACCTGTAACAGAGCTGCACCACTCTCGTGAAGGAAGAAATTTTTCCTTCTGCCCAGTCACAGTCTCCCTGGCTGTAATTTATACCTATTGCTTCCTATCCTTTCGCTGTGCCCCTTTGAGAAGAGTTTGTCTCCAGCTTCTCTGTAATCCCCTTCTTGTATGTTACCTAACAAAATGCTACAGATAACAGACTAACATTGTATAAAGCAAGAATCTTTCATTATGTGCCATGAGTCTTAAAATAAATTATTGACATTTGTTGTAAACTCTGCTAGAGTTCATCTAGTTTGTTTAGACACTGTCACAGCTTCAGTTTTGTAATATTATTGCAAAAATCTGAACACAATTTTTGCTTGTCACAGCCCAATGTGTTTTACTGATGCATTTTGGAGTATAAATGCTTCACAAGATGAGTCTATTTAAGATTATTTTTGCCTTCACTGTCATCTTTTTACATCTTATCATTCAGTTGTAACAGTATTTTTGGTGTGTTACTCCCGTGTTAAAAAATAAATAAAAAATTTCCCAAATGTCTTAATGCTTCTTCACAAGTTTACATCACAGCTGTAAGCTGGGTTGTGTGCCCATGTTGCTAAACTTCTCCTAGAATTCACAGCCATGTCACATCATGTCCTTTGACTTCTCCAGGTGAGGCCTTATCTCACTCTCATCTTTCCTTCCAGCCACCTGACCAATATGCCTAGCCAACAGCACATAAGCCCTGGCGAGGCCTGTGAAACAGCAGGGCTTGCTGTGCATTAGTCACCCGCATGTCAGAGGCTTCAGGGAGGAGTGGTTCATTGGCCCCAAGTTCTCAGACTGTTTGGCAGAGCATGGAGATAGCTGGCAGTTCAGACCTGCTTGCAGCATCTGCTGCCTCAGGGAAAGGTGGTGGGGGTTGTTGCCTATGATTTCTTGCCCATCATTTGGAGTCTGGCTATCTGGGGCTTAAGTAGCACTGCTAAGGTAGCCAAAAGAACGAGCTCAGGTTCTTCCCCACCTTGGCACATGTTCCTGACTGCACAGAGACACATTCTCTGCTGCTAACGGTCGTGGCTGAGTAATGTCATGTGGTGATGTTTGGGTGCAAGCACAGCTATCTGTTCTAGTCACACACAGGGCAGATGTGATAACAACTGCAGATTGCACCCCATCTGTAGGTGTGACAGTGTGTCCTCCATTGCGTGAGAAGGCACGAGTAGACAAAACAGCAATGTGGGCTGCAAAGCAGAATTCATCACCTTTTGCCACAGAATGTGCAGTTCAGCCCAGGCATCTGACTGACTCATGGTGCACATTTTGAAGAACTTAAACTACTTCTCTGACAACAAAATGGACCCCTTTATTTCCCTAAGGTTGAGCTGTAACACAGAGACTTCCAAGCTGATATGTGTGAATCCCATGCATACATCTCCAGTTCAGTCTTTTATTCTAAACACTTTGTAACAGCAGAACCTGTATGTACAATGCAATCAGTGCAAGAGCAGCATGCATGCAGATGTGATGAGAGCTATGACTAGAACCAAAGACACTTTCTCCCATGAATGAAAGCCTGTGAATTGTCATCCCATGCTGTAGAAAGAAGAAGAAAAAAGTCATCTCAACAGGGTAAACCCATGGATTTACCAAGAAACAAAAAAAGGATCTCAGAAAACCAGCTGTGCCTGGGGATTGCAGAATGAATATTTCTATGCCAGCAGTTTCGTGTTCAGCAGGTGGGACTTGGGTTAAATGCAAAGCAGTCAGGATTAGAAGTCTGTGAAATTGATTCTTCCCTGTGCAGTTTGGTTGTTGTTGTTGGTTTTGTTGTTTTTGTTTGTTTGTTTTGTTTCATTTTGCTTTTTACGTGTGTGTGTTTTGTGTTTTTTTGGGGTGGGAGGGAGGTGCTGTGTGAAGGGGGAATTTCAACTCTTTTTTACTCTTCAGGTTCATTCCCAAAGATGTGGCTGTGTGGAGTATTTATTGTGAGTGACATTTTTCACTGCTCAGCAGTGATGGGGTGAATATGTGGACAGAAGAATGTGTTCAGTCTCCTGACCAGTTTGGTGATGGCATGTCGGGAAGGTGAACACCCCTTCCAACACACTGCCATATTTCCTTCTCTCCTTTCTTTAACTCTCACACATTGAATCAGTTTTTCTTCAGAGCTTTGAGTCAGTGAGCCAGTTGGGACCTGTTCCTTAGGCAATATGTGCTTGGCAATGTTTAAGGTATTTTCTGGTCTTCTGGAACACCCATAACTGTGAATTGGACAATGGCCACTGGGAATAAAATGCAGTGTGTCTGTCTGCAGACCATACATCTCCACAAGAGCATCTAGCACTTTGTACAACAGAGATTGTCTCTGCGGCGTCATAGCACATGTTCTGGTGCAGAGCTGTAGATCATCCCGGTGTGACCACGGCATTGAGGCTCAGTGAACACTTCTTGGTTCAATGCAACTAACTGTAACGCTGTGTGCTGAGTACATCCATACAGTGCAGTGCAGCATCGTGCCATGTGGACTTAGGAGATAAAGCCTCTATGTGTTTAGGCTTTCTGTGGTATGCTGTATTTTGCCATGCAGACATAGCCTGCCTTTCTTCAGGTCTAGTAGAACTCCTGTATCTTACTCTCATATATCACAACATATTACCATTTGGGCAGCATTTTAAACTGTGTTTCCTAAAGCACTTTGCAAAGAAAGGTGTGTCAGAGTTCCCACAATGCAGATGGAGGAGCAGAAGTCAAAAGATTTACCCAAGCTCACCCAGTAGGCTGGTGACAGAGGCTAAAAGACTGCTTAGCACCCCTGACCCTCAGCACAGCACCCTGTTCAGTAGGCCAGACTGATTATGAACGCACCTTGCACTTAATTTGCAGGTAATTGCTTCACAAATTGTAATGCTTGAATCCAGATAACGTCAGATTCCTTCTTCCCATATACTCCAGAGCTCTTTCTGTAAATGCCCTCAACATGTAAAGCCAGAAATTCCTTGGCCAATTAAAGTATGTATTTATTGTCACAGTAATTTTTGGTAATCATTTTCTTTCTGTTTATGAAATAAGAAGCCTGTGGCACCTTTGTCCTTGGCTAAAGTTCACATAGACAAGAGTGCTGCCCTGAGTGACCTCATCTAACCTTAAAGTTAGCCCTGCTATGAACAAGAGGCTGGACTAGAGAATTCAAGAGGTCCCTTCTTCCTCAGTTTATTTGAATGCTTTATTTTTATTGTTGTTGTTGTTGGTTGTAGTGGTGGTGTTGCTGTTGTTATTATTATTTTCCCTCTGGACGTTTACAAGAACACAGACTGAGACACATACAGCAACAGTCCAGCAGGTTCATTTTGTATTTTGGGGCTCTCCAGCCCTTACTTAATACATGTTCATTCCAGTTTAGGGAACAAGTGAGAGTGCAATGAACACTTCATTCCGCTAAACTTCCAGTGCTCTCTAGTGTTATTTCTTTACAACTGCGAGTATATGGCACTTTTTATTTATTTATTTATTTATTTTCCCAAGGAGGCAGAAATACAGTTGTGAATAAATTATTGTTGAGTATAAAATTTTAAGATTCAAAGGCTAATTCTTTCAGTTACAGCTCTGTAGAGCATCCTGGGACCAGCTTACAAGAAGCCAAAGGTTTCATTCACAGCTTCTGTTTGAGTAATTCTGCGGAAACTAGACACTATGCTTTAGTCTTTCCAGCTTTTTTATATAAGGACTAGCTAGGAATCCATTAAGAAGACCATTCCTGTAATATTTTTCATAATATACTGTAGAAGTTTTAATCAAATATATTTTTATCCAACAGAAGGAAACAGATCTAAATCCAGAACAGAGTTGGTGATCAAAATACCTCAAAGAAGAGGAAAAAATATATGACCTTACCTCCTGCAATACTAGGTAGTGGTCCAGTTATCAGTCTAAAAGGGAGTCAGTGTTAGTAAAATCATAGCACACTGTGTGGGATGGCACAGGACAGAGAGGAGAAGCCGAGCTCAGCCCGTGGAGAAGCTTCAGCAGTAAAGCCTGGATCTTGTTTGGTTTTCTACACAAGGCCAACTCCCTACAAAAGCACCATGTAAAGCTTTGCAGAGAAACAAACCTTGCAAGCTAACAGGCTAGCAGTTTACTATGAACAAGAAGGCTGACTGAGTGGTTTCTAGAGCTAGAAACTGATGACCAGAGATAAAGCATGTGATTTTTTTCCGCAGGTAAGTGCAACTCAGAGTGACTACCTAGAGAATCAGAACTCCTTAGCCTGCTTTCATGGTTTCAGCATAAAACTGTAGTAGTCAGAGGGATCTCCAGTTACCTCACATGTATGAGAAATCTGTTTTGTATTCTTTTGGTTTACTTAGCACCCCAAATGGATGGCATTTCTGTTTAAAAAGCTGTGACTGTAATTTGATCAAAAGCCTATAATAGGAATAAAACAGATCCTGCTTGGATAATCTTTCATTTCTCAGTTGTTTAGCTTATTTTGCATTTTTTATAGTAATGCTTGGTTGGTTACATTGAATTTTCTTTTGTTAAGCAATGTAGTATTACCTTCTGGTTGCAGCATACTCATTCAGCATGTTTCATTGTACATCTGTGTGCCTACTGGATTCCAGAGAAATTTACACAGCAGTTAAAGCACATAGGCTACTAAGCTATCCAGGCTTGGCTGGATATCCAAATACAACTATTTTTCACTTTGCAAGATATGCTAGCTGGATGACATCTAACTTACAGAAACTGATGCATTTCTATTTCACAGAAAAACTTGAATGATGTTCAAAAGGTTAAAGCACTTAATGTAGAAATAGCAAAATAACCATTCAGGTGAATAAATGGCAGTATACAATTCTCTATGTGTCGTTGGGATTGATATCCACATAATATTCAGATTATATCCACAGGAAATGACTGTTCACTGTTCTGCAGAAAGTCTGTGAGATAACATGGAAAATAAAAATAAGACAGCTTTGTAACCTAGTAAATATGATTTTCCCATTACTAGTAAAAAGTGATAGGCTTCTATCTAATCTCGCAGGATTTGCTGTACTTGCCTTGGCCAGAGCTGACTTTAGCTTGTTTTAGAAATGACAGCAGTTGTCTAGCAGTCATATTGCCTAACAGTAGCCTAATTGTTTTGAGTTAACTCTGTGAACACCGCATATAGAATCAGAGATTATCCTGAGTTGGAAGGGTCCCACAAGGATCGAGCCCAACTCCACACAGGAATACCCAAAAATCAAAGCATATGTTTGGCCATGTTGTCCAAATGCTTCCTGAACTCCACCAGGCTTGATGTCATAGCCAATTCCCTAGGGAGCCTGTTCTAGTGTAGAAGACCTTCACTGGTATTGAGTAACAATATTAACCTCGCAGACTGGAGTTAAGCCAGTCTGTAGATGGCAGTCTCCAGTGATCACACAACACCATGAATGCAGTTAATGCGAGACCCTGGGGTCCTGGCAAGTATCTTGCTTATACTCCAGCCCATTTTATAAGAACTGTTGGAGCTGGGGAATGGGATTACTCAAGCTCTCACAACCCGTTTTTATAAAACCACCTCAGATGTTGGCAAAGAGTTTGCAAAATGTAAAGCATTAATACCCAAACCTTCCTGTAAAGAGATCACATGAGCCAGCATATAGGCAATGCGGTCAGTGACACATAGGCTAAATCAGGAAATTCAGGCTTTAAAGGCAAAAGCAAGAAACTAAAATCTGAATTAGGAGCCTGTTCAGTTAAAACACAGAACGTAAAACTAGAGAAGGGCTGAATCTTAAAAACAACTTAGAATAAAGACTGGTTATGAGTGAAGATCAGGGAATTAGAAGAAAAACAAAATATAAGTACAAAATGTGAACTCTAGAAAAAATACAAGCCCTTAAAAGAGAAGGGTGAGGGCCTCTAAGCCTGTGAGGCTCTTACCAAACATCCTGTCATGATGAAGCTGATTTTGGTCCAGAAAGTGACCCTTCCCCAAAGCAGTGTAAGGCTAAAAGTCCATATCCCTGATGCTAAGGTACTGCCAGTATTCAAAGTGAATCAATGTGAATCAAAGTTGTTTTGTGCCAGTTGTTTTAGCTGGTTTTGCTTTCTTATTGGTGCTGCTTACGTATATATGAAAGGAAAAAGGCATAATACTCTTTTTTTTTTTGTTTTAAATCAATTCCCATTAATTTAAAAAAAAAAAAAAAACATGAATCAATTACAGGTGTTCCCATCTCTAATCAGGAGAAAACCCATTTTTCTCAGTGAAGATAGACATGTCTCTCATTCATAATAGTGATCATGATCTCTCCAGGTCTCTCACCCTGGGCTGTTCTATGACTAAGATTCTATGTTTGCACATGTAACATATATATACATAGATGTGCTGGTGTGTACTTGTAAAACTCAAAATGTTGAGTGCTATATAAAACAAATCGTAATCAATTATAGAAGTGTTAGAAGTATATAAGTTTAAGAAGTGTATAAGTATACAAGAAGTATATAAGTGTTATAGAAGTGTAGAAATGTTGTCAGGGCCTGCAGGGACGCGACAAGGAAGGCTAAAGCCCAGCTAGAGATGAGGCTTGCAAAAGAGATAAAGGATAATAATAATGTTTTTTTTTTCAAGTATGTAAACAGTAAAAGGAAGACAAGGGATAATGTGGGTCCCTTGCTGAATGAGGAGGGTGTCTTGGTAACAGGAGACGCTGAGAAGGCAGAGATACTGAATGCTTTCTCTGCTTCAGTCTTTGCTTCAAGGACTCCCCCCCGGGACTCCTTGACCCTGGAGGGATGAGAAAGAGTCTGGGAAGTGTAGATCTCTCCCCTTTTTGACAAGAGTGTCTGAGAGGGCTCAACGCACACAGATCCATGGGTCCTGATGGGATGCTTCCACGTGTGCTAAGGGAGTTGGCAGAGGTGATTGCTGAACCACTCTCTATCATCTTTGAAAGGTCCTGGAGAACAGGAGAGGTGCCTGAAGACTGGAGGATAGCCAATGTCACTCCAATCTTCAAGAAGGGCACGGAGGATCCGGGAAACTACAGGACAGTCAGTCTCACCTCTGTCCCTGGAAAGGTGTTGGAACAGCCTGTTCTGGATGCCATCTCCAAGCAATTGGAAGAGAAGAAGGTTATGAGGAGTAGTCAGCATGGACTCACCAAGGGGAAGTCGTTCTTGACCAACCTTGTTGCCTTCTATGATGGCATCACCAGCTGGGTAGATGAGGGGAGAGCAGTGAATATCATCTATCTTGACGTTAGCAAGGCTTTTGATACTGTCTCCCATGATATTCTGATAGTAAAGCTGAGAAAGTATGGGATAGAGGAGTGGACAGTAAGGTGGGTTGAGAACTGGCTGACTGGCCAAGCTCAGAGGGTGGTGATCAGCGGCACAGAGTCTGGCTGGAGACCTGTGACTAAAGGTGTTTCCCAGGGGTCAGTGCTAGGTCTGGCCTTGTTCAACATCTTCATCGATGACCTTGATGAGGGAATCATCAAGGGCAGATGATCAACAAGTACATGCTGCCCTCAGCAAGTATGCTGATGAAACAAAGCTGGGGGGAGTGGCTGACATGCCAGAAGGCTGTGCTGCCATTCAGCGAGACCTGGACAGGCTGGAGAGGTGGGTAGGAAGAAACCAAATGAGGTTTAACAAGAACAAGTGTAGAGTCCTGCACCTGGGCAGGAACAACCACAGGTATCAGTACAGGCTGGAGGATGACCTGCTGGAGAGGAGCTCTGAAGAGAAGGACCTGCGGGTCCTGGTGGATGACAGGTTGACTATGAGCCAGCACTGTGCCCTGGTGGCCAAGAAGGCCAATGGGATCCTGCCATGCATTAAAAGGAGCTTGGCCAGCAGGTCAAGGGAAGTGATCCTCCCCTTCTACTCTGCCCTGGTCAGGCCTCACCTGGAGTACTCCGTCCAGTTCTGGGCTCCCCGGTATGAAAAAGACAGGGATCTCCTGGAAAGAGTCCAGCGGAGGGCCACAAAGATAATACGGGGTCTGGAGTATCTTCCCTATGAGGAAAGGCTGAGAGACCTGGGTCTGTTCATCCTGGAGAAAAGCAGACTGAGAGGGGATCTCATCAGTGTGTATAAATACCAGAGGTGTGGGAGACAGAGGGATTTGGCCAACCTCTTTTCAGTGATTTGCGGGGATAGGACAAGGAGTAATGGTTACAAGACAGAGCACAGGAAGTTCTGCACCACCATGTGAAAGAACTTCTTCACAGTGAGGGTGACAGAGCACTGGAACAGGCTGCCCAGGGAGGTTGTGGAGTCTCCTTCTCTGGAGATATTCAAGGCCTGTCTGGATGCCTAGCTGGGCAACCAGCTCTAAGAAACCTGCTTTGGCAGGGGGGCTGGACCTGATGATCTTTCGAGATCCCTTCCAACCCCTTCAATTCTGTGATTCTGTGATTCTGTGAATTACATTTAGAAATAGTAATAATATTAATAATATTGCTGACCATATGTCAGCAATGTGTCTTTGTGGCCAAGAAGGACAATGGTAGGTATCCTGGGGTGCACTTGGAAGAGTGTTGCCAGCAGGTCAAGGGAGATGATCCTCCCCCTCTACTCAAGTCTTGGTGAGGCCACACTTGGAGTACTGTGTCTAGTTCTGGGCTTCCCATTACAGGAGGGACATGAAGGTACTGCCGTGAGTTCAGTGTAGGGCTACTAAGATGATGAGGAGACTGGAGCATCTCTCTTATTAGGAAAGCCTGAGGGAGCTGGGCCTGTTTAGCTTGGAGAATAGAAGGCTGAGAGGAGATCTTATCAATGTGTATAAATATCTGAAGGGAGGGTGCCAAAAGGATGGAGATAGACTCTTTTCAGTGGTGCTCAGTGACAGGACAAGGCAAATGGGCACAAAGTGAAACACAGGAAGTTCCATCTGAATGTGTAAAAACATTACTTTACTGTGAGGGTGACAGAGCACTGGAACAGGCTGCCCAGAGAGACCATGCAGTCTCCTCTGGAGACACTCAAAACCTGTCCAGATGTGACCCTGTGCAATGTGCTAGGTGACCCTGCTTGGCAGGGGGGTTGGACTAGATGATCTTCAGAGGTCCCTTCCAACATTGGCCATTCTGTGATTCTGTAATAATTATAAAATATATTTTAAAAAGAATGCATGCTATTAAATATACATTTACAACACTGGGAATGGGAAGATTGCTAATTTGTGAAGTGTCATATAATGTCAGAGATACAAGACATATATGTAAAAGCATATGCTTCCGGGCTGGATAGAAAACCGGTCATAGTGGTAACCAAGAGTTCGTCTATTACAGAGATTTCAAAAAACTAAGTGAGTAGTATACTACCATGTTCCAATATTACAAATAAGTTTTTGTTGTTGTTGTTGTGAAGGAGTTAGCCAGATAGTTTCAGGGATGTATAACAATATTGTGTACAGCACGTGTACACAAATTGTTGTATATAATCTATGTATAATTTATCTGATAATAGATGTGTATGTAAAGTAACACCGGTAAAGGATGTGGTTTTATTTACATCATACCCACAGAAGAAATACCCAGCTCACAGAAATCATTGCAATTGTATGCTGTTAGGCTCGATACATTTAGGCATTGCTAAGCAATTTTCAACGATTTTCAAATAATTGCCAGAAATGTTACAGAATGCTACTCTTACACCTAAAGCCTGACATGTTGCTCAAAAGCCATAAAGGAAGAGGTTACTGGACATTTAGTAAATAACTAAAGAACCCACATTGCTACTGGAATCCAAAATGCAGCATTGCTGGTGGAAGGGCCTCTTAGAGTGATCTCCCACAACTACAGCAATTTGGAACTTGGCTTTACATCATAGAGTCATCATTTTAATCATTACACTGATTTCTCTTGGCTATTAAACTGCTTAGTATGTTATACTAACAATGAAGAACTACAGACTACTCTCAGACCTATACAAGTTATCTTAAAGTTAGAGCAGAGAGAAAAGAGCAAATTTCTCTGAGATCCACTGCCCCATCATGATCAGTAGCCCTGAGATGTAGGAGGGTTGCAAAATTAAACAAACAAACAAACAAAAATCTGATTTGTCAAAATTGTCTGTCAGTGGACAATCAATAGGTTATAGCCCTGTAGCCCCATAAATGTGATTTTGCCATTTCCTGTGCACTAGTAGAACAAAGACAGACAATTGAATCTCACATCCAAATTCAAGAGGTATTTATGGTATTTTTAAGTTTCAAATTCTGCAGCACTGAATGAAGTACATGAAACCATTTTTTTGAAAATATACAAGATTTTGACTTGCTCTTTCACAGAGTCATGCTGACTTCCTATGTTGGTCCTCCAGAGGTAAGATACACAGGCACATTTAAGTGCATAGTACTAATTATAACCTCTTCATCTAAAATAAGCAGCAGTAGCAACTTTTGGTCTGCTGTATAATCTATTTGCCAGGCTGGTACAAAACCCTCATTTTACCTATGGTTTATACAACTCTTAGACTCTTTAAACTCCTTAAACTTAAAGTTGGTAGGCTACTTGTTTTTGTAGCTCTAAGGGGCCATGCATCAGTGTGCATAAAGACATAGATTTTATACCTTCGTCTCGAAAAGAAGAGAGAAACAAGCCTGAAATCTTCCTGGATTTTAATCACAAATAGAATAACAGAATTCAGGTCAACAATTTCCCCTTAATTTTACATCAGATATCCTACCCACTGTAAAATGCTATAAATCTTAAAAGAACCTCCTCTCTCACTTTAAAACATCTTAGACCTGCAGAAACACTGCACTCTTCCTGCAAATCCACTTGTATAGGGAGTGGCAGTTATCAGCATGCATTTTTGTCAGCTTATAGGCAGCACATTTTTCTTCTTTCTTCCTTCCTTTTATTGTAAAACTGCAAGAACAAAACAAAAAACAGACATAAATATCTCGGAATTTGTATTATGGGAAAAAAAAAAAAAAAGAATAGATAAACAGTGAAACCACAAAGACTGGATTTTTGTTGTTGTTTTTATGCTGTCATTCTTTTGACTCTCTGACAAAGCAGACAGGTTTTGCTTGTTTAGTAAGCTTCATCCTTTCTGTTTCCCTACTTGAAATATAGCTGGAAGAAAAAAGCTTATGCAGCATTCTCACCTCCTAATAAATTCAGTTTCTTTTCTGAAATCTGCCAACAAATTTCACTTTTCATCTGCATGTTTTGATCAGAATTCTGTATAGAGAAAAATCAGGATAGGCTGAGATGCCTGACTGGAGCATGGCACCTGACATCATTTTCTTACTTTTTCTGACATCATATTCTCACTTTCTCATGGTAATGGCTGAATAGCTTCAGCATAGCAAGTAGAAAATACATTGTAAAGACAATACTGATTGATTCCAGAATGAACCTACCTGTGCCCTAGATGTTTGGGATCGTTGAGCCATAACCATTTTCCTTCGTCCTCATTGAAACTTAATCCAGTCCAAACAAAGCCAATGTCTTTATCCTTCAGTTTATTTAAGAAATCCTGAAGAAAGGTATATGCCTTTGAATTCTCATAATAATGGCACTTCATAAAACTCCAGCACCAGTAACATACAGTGATAACTAATATTTTAAAAACAGCAAGGGTTGCATGCCCAAAAACTCCAGAGAATGTTTCCAAGAAATTGAAGGAAAAACAGCATATAAATTAGTTCAGATTCTCAATTATACCCCTGTGCTGTGGCTAAGTGGAGCAACCAAGGAGCTAATTTTGGCTCCTTGCCTGGGTTCATTCCATAAGCACATTTTAGATGAGAATCAGGCTGATCTGAAATATAGCAGCTGAAGGTACCTGTTATTTTCTCCTTACAAGGAAGGGAGTGATCATTTTGCCAGCTCAGCCTAATATTGACATTTTAAAATGTATAAAGTACAGAGAAATAGATCAATTCCCAGAAGAAAGGCAACAGCCTTTGTATCAACTTAGCTCTGAACGGGTTTGATTTGGAATATAACATGCAAGAATCCTTCAATCAAATTCCATCTGATTCTTGCTGGAGATAAAGTATAAGCATATCATTACATCTATTTAAATGAAATCTGGACTACTGGTCTTTTTGACACAAACATTTCTTAACATGCAGAGATCAATCATCAGTGCATTTACCACTGACAATGCCCTTTATGAGCATATATGGATTAGAAATGTCTTCTAAATATACATGGAAAGCTCTGCTGTGATATTTGGATTCTCATGGTATAAGTAAAAATAGTATTTGAACCACAGAATGCCTTACAAGCTTACCATTTCAGTCTCATTTTCTATAATCAGGAGCTCAGATTTTCTTCCTAGGCAATACTTTCTACTATTCTCCCAGGTGTCACTTCTTTCTGAGTAGTAATAACATCTCCCATAATGCAGCTTCCAACCAATGGGGCAGAGCTCACATCTGGAGTCTGTGAAGAATTTGGGGTGAATGGATTTTGACACTTTCTTATTTACAACTGATACTAGTAATATTGACTCACACTTTTCTGAGGCTTCTTAATATGAGATTAAAGAAGCTTTAAGACAGGAGTGGGGCAGAAACTGTGATGGTACACTTCATTTTAAGAAAGCACATTGTTTCTGCTTTACAGTGGCAATAAGGATAGTCATTAGGGATCACTCTGTGCATTTAAATATTTCAGAACTCTAGATAATTGTGCTAAATCATTTACATAAAAACTGGGATAGAAGCCACAGATAAAATTCCCATTCTGCTGAAATCCCTGGGAGTAGTACAATTGGTTTCCATGGAACCCACAGAGAAGTCACAAAGACCTTCAGTATCACTACTCCACTTGAATTTCTTTCTTAAACTAACATTTCCAAGAATGGAACTCTGAAGTAGATCACTTTATACATCTTTAACAATATAAACATTATTATTCTGTAATCTGAAGGTCGGTTACTTTATCCAGGTGTTTATTTTTTATATTAATCTTTTCTAGAAATTCAAACCATTTATGGTACTATGAACGAGATTTTATTTCCTTACCATTTGTATTCATGCATAAACTCTCCTTTAATGCAGTCAGTAGGTTGTTTTCATGGAGATCTTCCCCTGAGATATTGCTACTTTCAGAAATATTTTCTCTGGGCTTCCACACATTACTTGATGGCAAGTCACCTGGACAAGAATCCTCAACATTTTAATGTAAAGTTCACAAATGAACTGTAAAGAACTTCCATAGACAGCACAGATTGTGTCATCAACTTGTTTTTAACAACGTGGTATATAACAACCAAATAACATGGCTGTGCCATTGATTTTCTAGTGCCTGAACTCTGTATTCAGCTAATTTCAGAAAAGAATGGGTTGATGTGTGAGTGCAGGACTCAAATCCAGAGAAAGGGAGAATGGCTGCCATTAACAATGTAGTCATACCCAGAAGTGCTTCTGACTTTTTATTTTCTCCCAGATTCTCAGGTGATTTTGATGTGCAAAGTGATTTTTATGTCCAGAAGCAGGCTGGACACTGGGGTTATCAGGCTGAGATTTTCTGAAGGAGAAAACTAAAATTAGACTCCTTGGTAAGTATTTAGATGCTTGTTGATGACCACCTCATTCAACTTGCTTGTCCAAGGCAACTGCAGCCACTTCTTTCTGATGCCAAAGTTTAAATGTCCAGGGATAATGGCATACATTTGTGCTAGATATTTAAGCTCTGCGATCAGTACTGGCAGTGAGCCAGTGCTTAAGCACACATTTTGTGGACAGTGGAAAGACCACATTTATACATTTATAGGCACACATTTTTATTTCTGTTTAAAGCAGTATATTTCATCTACAAGTAACATCTTTCAGCTTCCTATCTCAACCATCCCTGAAGTACAGCTCACATTTCCTGTTGTGCAGGTCTGGTAGGACTGGCTGAAACTTAAGGCACACAAAGATGGGCATCAGCAGGTGAAGACTGGCTGTGAGGATGAGAGGAAGAGGAGGTAGCAGGGGTTCCAGTTACACCACATATCCAGACTGAACTCGGTTTCATTAATAAAAGTGCTTTTACAAACTGAAAAATTAATTCTTTGGCTAGAAATCTGGGTTATTTGTTCAGTTTTGGAAAAGAAAAGAGGGACTGTCCGGCTGAGGGACTGAAAAATGAGACTCCAGATCTGTTCATAAACTCCAAACATGCAACTGCCCTCCGAAAGCCACTGATCTTTTGCAGATCCACAGCCTCAAAATACCAATAACTCCCTCTAACCTTCATTAGAAACCCAATAGTGGAAAGCATTGAGTGATCTTGTCACCATATCAAAACAGTCTGTTTGGAAAAATTGTTTAAATCGAGGATTAACACCTGCCAATTGCACAGGAATTAAAGCAAAATATTTCACTTGGTCACTCACATTGCTGAAATAATGCAATCACAGCTCCCAGAAATATAAGATTCAGAAATCCTGAGAGTGCAGCAAGATACCGCAAGGCTGAAGAATTGGAGGAAAATTCTGCAAGAAATAAGATGGTTTTATAAACATGGCATGAGATATTACCCAGGACATAAATCTGTGTTTCTCTAGACATCATTCAGACAGAATATCCTTCACTGTCACATTGCTATGTGCTTTGTGATTGTTCTATTTTCCCTTCTGGTTGCCTCATGCATATCAAGTGGTTATTGTTTCTAACAAATTCATTTATGAAAAGTTTTTTTGGGTTTGAATTTGTTGAATCTGTTTTCACTGTTTACCCATCCATTTGAGGTTATAAGTGGAACAGCTACCACTTTCTGCTTCTTCATATCAGGGGCTATCACTCTGGCAAGTAACATGACTGTTACATGTTACAGCAAGCATTTAACAAACATTACTAAACAAAACCTCACAAACAGTAAAAAGATATAAGGAAGAATTGAAGTTTCTAACAGTTTCAAAGAAAAAGACAAATATGTAATGCACAAATAAAAAAGAAGTTCTAGGGCTATGAATACCCACACTGTCAATCAACAAAGGACCAGTAGACCTTTGGGCTAAATTCTTTAGCACCAGGACTCACTAATTAATCACCTGTACACTGGATGCCAAGTCAAAGGCCTTTAGAAAAGTCTGTGTTATAATTTGGAGATTTTTTTCATGGAAACATAGAATATCCTGAGTTGGAAAGGATCCACAAAGACCAGCTCCGGGCTCCACACAGGGCCATCCAAAAATCGGACCAGATGTCTGAGAGCATTGACCAAACACTTATTGAACTCTGACTGGCTTGGTGCCATGAACTTCCCTGGGGGCCCTCTTCCAGAGTCCAACCACCGCCTCACTGAAGAACCTTTTCCTAATGTCCAGCTGAACCTCCCCAGCCCCAGCTCCATGCCGTTCCCTTGGGTCCTGTCACTGTCCCCAGAGAGCAGAGCTCAGCACCTTTCCCTCTGCTCCCCTCATGAGGGAGCTACAGGCCACCATGAGGCCTCCCCTCAGTCTCCTCTTCTCTAGGATGAACAAACCAGGTAACTTCAGCCACTCCTCACGTCTTGCCTCTAGATCCTTTCATCATCTTCACAGCCCTCCTTTGGATGCTCTCTAGCAGTTTTATGTCCTTATATTGTGGGGTCCCAAACTACACATGGTATTCAAGGTGAGGCTGCACCAGCACAGGGTAGAGTGGGACAGTCACTTTCATCAACTGGGTAGCAATGCCATGCCTGATGAACTCAAGGATACAGTTCAACCTTCTGGCTGCCAGGGCACACTGTTGAATTTGCCATTCCATTTGCCATCAAGCCCCAAATCCCTTTCCGTGGGGCTGATCTCCAGCCTCTTGTCCCCCAGTCTGTATGTATAACCAGGGTTACCCCATCCCGGATGCTGAATCTGGCACTTCCTTTGGTTCAGCTTCATGCAGTTGGTGATTGCCCAGCCCTCTGTTTTGTCAAGATCTCTACGCCATGCCTCTCTACCCTAGAGAGAGTCAACAGCTCCTCCCAATTTAGTGTCATCTGCAAACTTACTTAATAGACCCTCAAGTCCTGCATCCAAATCATTTATGAAAACATTAAAGAGAACTGGCCCTAATATTGAGCCCCAGGGAACCCCACTAGTGACCGGCTACCAGACTGATGTAACCCCATTTATTGTAATACTTTGAGCCTAACCCATCAGCCAATTGCTTGCCCATCACATTATGTATTCATCTACCTGTATGCTGGTAATTTTGTTCAGAAAGATATGGTGAGAAACACTGTTTCAGCTTTGCTTACATACAAAAAGATTACACCAACTTCTTCCTTTGGTCAACTAGGTGGGTGACCTTGTCATGAAAAGAAATTAAACTTCTTAAGCAGGACCTTCACCTCATCAGCCCAAGTTGGCTCTGACCAATGACCACATTGTCCTTCAGCTGAATTTCAGTAACTCCCAGAATAATTTTCTCCATAATTTTACCAGGCACTGAACTGAGACTGACAGGCCTGTAATTTCCAGGGTCTTTTTTCTTGCCCTTCTTGAAAGCAGTAATTTTGCCAGCTTCCAGTCAAACAGGACCTCTCCAGATTCCCAAGACCATTGAAAAGTAAGGGAGAGAGGTCTTGTGATGACATCTGCCAGCTCTTTGAGTACTCTGGGAAGAATCCCTTCACGTTCCATAGACTTATATGCATCCAGGTGGAGCAGCAAATCCTCCACAAGCTCAGGGTTGGCTGGAAGTTCATTGTTACTGCAGTCATGGCCCTCCAACTCAGAGCCCACCATCGGTGTTGAAGACAGAGGCGAAGAAGGCATTAAGCATCTTTGCTTTGTCTATGTCCCTATTTGTGAGCTGACCATCCTCATCAAGTAATGGACCAATGTTTTCTCTGGTCCTCCTTTTGCTGTTAGCATATTTTTAAAAGTCCTTTAAAAGAGCCCCCACAATACTGGCCAACTTCAACTCTAATTGAGGCCACACAAATTTTCTCCCTACAATGGTAAACGGCATCTCTACGGTCCTCCCATATCACCCAGCCTCACTTGCAGTGGACACACACTTTCTTTTTCTGCCTAAGGTCTACAAGACTCTGCTCAGCCAAGCCAACCTTCTGTCCTGCTTGCTTGACTTCCAACATTTTGGAATTTCCTGTTCCTGTGCTCATAAGAGGTGGTACTTAAAACTGAGTAGCACTGATGGGCACCAATGTCTTCAGAAAAATGTCTTCCAAAAAAAAAAAGATCCTGGGGGACTTTGCTCATCAGTTCCCTGAGCAGCTCCATATGGAAGTCTGCTTGCTTTCCCCACGTACAGGGTTGAAGTTCTGGTGGCAGTTCTCCTCACCAAAAATTTTAAATTTGATTACTTGTTTCACAGCCAAGATGGCCACCAATCGCCACTCCACCCATGAGATCATCTCTATTCACAAGAAACAGATCTAGGAGGGCACCTTTCCTAGCCAGCTCCCTTAGTACCTGTACTTAAATCTTGAAGTTATCATCAAGATTTTTTAGGAATCTCCTGGACCTGTTTGCATCAGCAGTGGGGTATTCCCAGTTCACATCTGGCAAGCTGAAGTCACCAAAAACTACAAGGGTGGCTGATCTAGGGTATCTGTTTGCTCCTTAAAGTACAATTCATAGGTGTCATCATCTTGGCTGGGTGGCCTATAGTAGACTCCCACAATGGTTTCTGTTAATTTGTTTGTCCCTTAATCCTTACTCAGAGGCTCTCTACCATGTCATCACCAACTACAAGCTCCATGTAGTCCAGCCCCTCCATTACATACAGTGCCAGTCCTTACACTCATTTGCCCTGAGTTGGGGTCATGGAATAAAGTCAGAGAACAACAGAAGAATGACTTTCCATTTCATGGAAATTAGCCTTCTCAGAAGAGAAAATGGGGTAGGAAAATATTTTACCTCATAAAGATCTTGTTTTGCATCTAGTAAATTACATCAGGAAGTATCTTCTGTAAATATCCTTTAATAACTATTACATTTCAAATACTGGTGATCTAGATCAGATGTGAATCAGCTGTTTGAAAAGTTTTATGCTGCAACACTATTAATTAAAAAATGTAATGCATGGAGTTGCATTTCAAATCATAAAAAGACCGTTGAACTTTGTGCAACGTGATAAATTTATTTTCTCTAACACTTCCACTTCATGACTGGTTTCTAGCTATCAGTTTTGCACAGAGGTCAAACATTTTTTTCCTCATTTGTCCATGCAATCATACTTACTTTGGAAATTCTGTATATGTGACTAGTTGTCTTTAAATATTCAAATTAATCCCCACTGTTTTTATATTCCCACCCTATTTAGACAGCATATATTCTGTAAATAGAATACAGTTCTTTTCACTGACTATGCAACATATATTATGGTTATGCATGTGTGTGCATTCTCCTTCCTTGGGTACTGTGTAGTGATTTTGACAATAAAAAGGCAACTAGGTTATCTAATCTTATCTCTGCCATGATTTGCACAATGGCTGGACTGCAGGCAAAACAGTAACAAGTGACTTGTGTAAATACTCAGATTATTGCACAAATACCCAGAATGAGCTCTGGTAGTGGTGATATCACAGTGCTGACAGTGAAGCACAAGCTAACAGCTCAGTGTTTGTTCAGCTTCTCAGGACACCTCTGCAGCTTTCACCACTGGCAAGATCAGATGTGACTGCAGGAAGGAAGGGGAGCTCTGCATTGTGGTCGTTCTTCTGTGCTACAAGAACTGGTGTCAATATTGCATTGGATTATGCCAATAGGGCATTGCAACCACTACTAACCACTCCATAAAATTCACTTCTGAGATAAAACCATGCTACAATGACTAGCCTGTGTCTAGTCTAAATCTAGCTCACACACTGTATATTGAGTTTATGTGGCAATATTTTGGTAGGAGGGGAACTGCAAGGGTGGGGTGTGTGAGAAAAGCCCAGAAGCTATAACAAGTCAGATAAGAGCCAGTAGGCAATGCCGGTTGCACCTCTATGTGTATTTAAGAAAGGGGAAAGAAATCTGTGGTACAACAGCAGCTGGGAGAGCAGACTTAGAAAATGTACAGAGAAACAGCCCTGCAGACACAGGTCAGTGAAGAAGGAAGTGGAGGTGCTTCTGCTCCAGAAGTGGAGTAGAAGCACAAGTGGAGGAACTTCTGCTCCAGACACCAGAGCGGAAGTTCCCCTGCAGCCCATGAAGGAGCCCACAGCGGAGTAGGTGGATGTGGCCTGAAGGACGCTTAAAGGAACAACTGTTCCTCTAAGCTGCTTGCCTGAAGTCTTCCTGTTCTGCCTGTTTGCTCCTGCAGTGGTCTTTTGGGACCCAGTCATGGAGGGAGATGACGAGCATTTTAAAACTGACTTAGTCATTACATACTCTGTGTGTTTATGGTCACATACTATTATGTACATTTGGTCACATACACTTTGCCTAACTCTCTGCTTCTTTTATATGAAAATGTTCAACCTACTCCATTACAGCAACATCTTTTTGCTTTTTGGTAAGTTTGACAACTTAAAATTCTTAGTTAAATAAATATTAGGTTTTATTATCAGCTTTCCGTTTATTTTTCTCTCACTTTTGCTGGTTTTGTACTTTTATTAACTTTCAGTATAAGTTTTAATAATAGCAAAACTGGCATAATTGATGTTAATAAAGTTGCACCAAGTTAGTCCTACTATGCTGAGTAACTTAAGTTGGCTTTCACTTTTTTACTGTTAAAAATTGTTGTTATGTAAGAGTGCAACCAGAATTTCTCAGGAACCTATCATCATAGCTAATTAACTGTTTGGAACCTGGATGCTCTGAGGACTTAATATTTGTGGTCTGAGTTCTCCCATGCATCACGTAAAAGAAGTAGAGGTTAGCAAAAGTAACCTTGAAAGCCTTCCAGCATTTATCTTTGTACTTTCTTCCCTGCTGTTCCTGATAAAGCCCTCCAAAAGTTATTGAAAAAGCTTACTGGACAGTAAGTTACTGTCTTACGGTTTTCATTTAAATTATTCTTAAATTCTCCTTGGGTGATTCTTGGAGGGAAAAAAAAATACCAGACAAAACATAAATAGCTGATGAGCTGAGACAACTGCAAACTTGCTGACAATTACTGCTTCATGCCTTCCTCCCATACCTCCATTTTCTAATCTCCATCCTGTACTGGGACTGCCAACACACACTCCAAGCCTGGTGGTACTTTTTACCTACTGTTCATCATATTTCTCAATATATAGCCATATACCATTTGCTTATTAGCAACACCAACTAAAATTTTGGCAGATTTGTGGTGGTTTTTGTTTGTTTGTTTGTTTAATTGTTTTATGGTAACTCAAATATGTCTGAATATAGAAGGAGAGATGTGTATGCTTATATGCTTACCTGCATTGGAGTTTTTCTTCCTTGCTTTGAAATTCAGTTCTGCGTAACCCTCTTCATTCTCCATCTCAAGGTCACTTCTTCCTATTGATTGCAAATGATGGTTAGTGTCAAACTCAGTTACAGAAAATGTTTCAAACAAGTGTTATAAACAGGAAGGGGAGAGTGGATGGTCATTTGTGCTTTTAACTGAAGTCATGAAGTCACGGGACCATGAAAAGGAATGTAACAGTTAAAAGAGAATAACTGAATTGACAAGTGAACTTTTTTTTTTTTTTTTTTTTTTTTTTTTTTTTTTTCAGTTCTCCATCTATCTCTGAAAACTTTAGAACCTTCTCAGATATTTCTAACCTGCCCACCCACTGGGATCCCCTGCACTCAGGACTCTACATCAGACCCTGGAGCCATCAGCCCCTGCCCCAGCGAAACTCCAGCAGGGCTATCTCCCCACCACCATGCTCTACCCAACCAGGCCAACCCATGGGCCCATAAACAGGCCTTACCCTGGCCCCATCCCAGGACTGTGCCTGATGTCAGGGCTGGGGCTGTCCTGGTGCCTCCAGGTGCCTTCTCCTGGTGGGGCAGACGGACAGGCCCTGGCTGACAAGCCTTGCTCTGATGCTCCTGGCCCCTTGCCCCTTTGTAGCACTTTGACGCAAAGGATATTCTGCTGACAACAGCTGTTTTCTGAAGGGTCATACTTGTTCATCATTGTGTTGGGAGTAGGTGTCAAGGCATGGGTAACAGGGGGGCTGCAGAGGTGGCCTCTTTGGGAAGAGGCCAGGGATTGTGTGGTGCCAGACAAAGCCAGCTCCAATGGAAACACTGCAAGACACAGCAAAGTCCATCAGCCAAGCTGGTGGTTACCTTGGGAAAACACATTTAAAGGAGTTTAAAATCCATTCATGGCAGTGTGAGGAGTGAGGGGTTAAAAGCCCTGTGAAGACCAATGTGAGAGCATGAGCAGGAGGTACTCCAGGTAGCAGAGCACAGATTCCCCAGCAGCCTGAGGAGAAGACCCACCATGGAGCAGGGGAAGAGTGTGAGGAGGAAGGAGTGGCAGAGAGGAGCTGTCATTGGCTGACCGTAATCCCCCATCCTCAACCTTCCTTGCATCTCTTTGGGGGTGGGTGCAGGGGGTATTGGAATTGGGAATGAAGGTGTGAAGTTGAGCCTGGGAAAAGAGAGCGGGAGGAAGGTGTTTTAATATTTTTGTTTCTCACTATACAACTTTATTTTAATTTACAACAAATTAAATTAATTTTCCCCAACTTGAGTCTGTCTTGCTTGTGAAAGTAACTCAGAAGTGCTTTCTTTGTCTTTACCTTAAATCCATGAGTCTTTTCACCTTATTTTCTCACCTATCCTGTAGAGCAGTGGGAGTGAGAGAGTGAAGAAGTGTCTGGGTGGGCATCTGACATCTGGCTAAGCTCAGCCTACCACAATCATCTTACAACAGTCTGACAGTCTTTATATTTTTTCTTCCTCCCCCTCCCCCCCCCTTTTTTTTTCTAAGCTATACAAATTTCTAGTAAATCAAAATGAGTAGATGAATAAATCTTGGAGTTGTCTCAGAAAGCTCTTAAAAAGATTAAGAGAAGACCACCTGTGGGAATAATGTCAGAAATGGATTCTTAGGTGGATTCTCCTCCTGCATAGGAACAGACCGGTTTTTAAAACTCATGCGTCTGATAAATACATTGCTCAAATACTATAGTCTCTCGTTTCATTTGTACTAAATCCCCTTTACACTCTTAGACCAGTTTTGAAAAGTGAAAGTGAGAGTATGTTCCTGTATCTACATATAAAGATTGAAGAAAACCCACACAATTAAGGGGCAAACAGTCTTCCAGACTTAGAAGAATTACCATGCTGCCAAAAATTAACCAAGCCATTGATGCATACAAGCAGTACACATCCAATAAGGATACAGTCAACTAACATGTATGTCAAATCCCATGTAGCAGCAAAACATCAACCTTTCAGCAGCCTTACTTGTTACAGAGTTTTCAGGGATCTGGGTTTTTTACATCATTCTGCCAAAGATGGCATTATTATTATTATTTCTCTACTGCAGTAAAGCAGTTCTGGAACAGAGTGAGTACAGAATGAATACTGTACAATGCATGACAACTTGGTGAGTCTACCCTGCCAAACTTTATCAGCTACTTCTCTAAAGATAAATAAATAAATAATAAAATTAAAAAAAAAAAAATGCCAAATAGGAGGATACAGTAAGAAAATGGAGGAGCACATGGACAAAAGAAAGGTAAACCAATGATGCTGTGAATGATGGGTGCTGATCTCATAGCAGCATCTGCTAATCTATTACTGAGGTGTTAGTTATATACTAGCAGAGGATAACTTTGGGAAAATACCAAAGGAAAGACAAGGAGTAAGACATTTATAGGTAGTGTCTTCCAGCTGTGGCATAGGCTGGGTTAAAAAACACAGAATTGTTTATTAAATAAGTTAGCAAGTTAAATTAAGCTCAAGGTTGCTCTCAGGTTGGCAGTAGAACCAACCATAGTTGCAGGGAGGTAAGTGACAGTCAAGAGCCTTGAAAATATAGATCACCTTCTCAACAGAGGGATGGAGCATGCAACTTGGTTCCAAACATCAAGACAGAAGAACAATACAGGAAAATGTAGGCATGCAGACATTTCAATGAGAGTGTCTCCATGGCATTCTTTAAGTGTGTACTTAGAGTTGATGTGCATAGTATTTTATATCACAACCTAGTTCTTATTTTTGCATGCTTAGAAAACTGGCTTTTTATTTATATATTTTTTTCTATTCTGGTTCTTGTTTCTCAAACAGACTTTGCATTTCACATTTTATTTCAGCAGAAAGAAAACTTCAAAGCTGCAAAAATATGCTATATAATTTTATTTTATTTTGTGAAGTCCAACATGTACAGTGGATGTGTTACATGTGTTTGCTACAGAGGAACTTGGTGAGGTTTCTGTACTTAAATTTTCTTCACGGGACACATATGAGAGGGTGTGCCTCAGTTCAGAAGGTCAATGTTACAGGTTATTCAATAAACAGGAAAATTAATACAACCAAATGGACATGGTCAGATGCTATCTATCCAAGATGTGTAAAGAAACCCAGCAAGCAGAGAACCAAGCCACTAATACTGCTATACAACTTGCTTAGAAATATCCATGTCAGAAAACTGGAAAGTGGCTCTAATTTTTAAGGGTCTCAAATGAGATCTAGAGAACTATCATTTAAATTTAGAGGGAAATCATGCCTCACCCATTGTGGCAGTATACTACCCTTGCCTGTCCCCCAGCCTGACTCTTCACCCATAACCCTGCTTGAGTGATAACCATCAGTGGCGATTGTGAAAAATGTATCTGTATCCACCTGAACTGGGTTCAGTGTGGACTCAGGAGACACATATCCAAGGAATTTCTTGCACAGGTATTCTGAATTCCAAAAGTTCAATCTCTTTCTCTCAGCAAAGGAAAATTTCCATAGCATGAGTTTTTATTACTTCAATTATCTAAAATAGCTTCACTATTGAAATGGACAGTAAATGAACTTTCAGTTTTCTTTTTTATTCTCTCCATTAGTAAAAATTTCAGACAAACACTGCATACCCAGTCTTCTAAAATGAGAAGTTGTAGACCTAGAAATTGTAGACCTAGAAGTTGTAGACTGTAAAAGTATTGTGGCTTCCATCTGGAAAATGGTAAAAGAATCTCCCAGTCTGGACTTTTGGAGTGACAATTATGGTTTTTGTCCTGGTCTATTTTGGTTTTCATGCATGCTATCCAAGGTATTGTTTTTCTGTATGGTGTCCATAAGCCCACCACGCTTTAATACAAGAACTTTTCCATAATGAAAGCAAACAATTATTATTTAAACATTGTCCATGATGCATTTTCCCTAACCTCCAATACTTGCAAAAAATAATCTGATTTTAAAACCCTTCTCTTATGAGGGGAAATTACACATTAAAACTTGAATTGAATACCATTTGTCAGAGCACATTATTTATTTTAGTTATCTTTCTAAATAAAGAGTTGATTAAATCAGTTTGCATGACATTAAAGCTGTCTAATTACATTACAATAATTATATTAATCATATCAATTATGCTAATTAGAATCAACAGCAGATGGTGTAGCAGTTCCATCTTGTTCCATTTATCACACAGTGATTGTTTAAAAAAACAAAGAAAAAAACAAAGAAAAAAACAAAGAAAAAATTATGGTAAAACATGCAGCTGTGGCAAGAGCTCTGATTTTTTTGCTCAAATTATCTGCAGTCATAGGACCTTCAGAAAGACCAATAGCTGACTGACAATTTGGGTGACGACTCTGAAACTGGAGAGATAAAGACTAAAAATCGGAAATGATCAGAAAGTAAATATTAACTAGGTTTTAATGCTTAGGATCAGAGAAACTCACAGTTTCTATTTACTATGACCGATAGAGTATTTCTGTGTTATAAGCCAATGGTTGTTTGCACCTCTGTTAAATCATATTTAAGAAAAACTGATGTGCAACAGCAGCTGGGAGAGAGGAGTGAGAAAATGTATGGAGAGAACCAGCCCTGCAGCCCCCAAGGTCAGTGCTGAAGGAGGGCAGGAGATGCTCCAGGCACAGAGCACAAATTCCCCTGCAGCCTGTGGAGATGTCCCTGGTGGAGCAGGTGTAGTGGGTTTATATGGCAAGGTTTTGGTAGCAGGGGGCCATAGGGGTGGCTTCCGTGAGAAGAATCTGAAAACTGCCCCATGTAAGGTAAGGGCCTCGCTGCTGGCCAGAGCCAAGCCAATAAGTGATGATGTTTGCACCTCTATGAAACCATATTTAGGAAAGGGAAAAACAAACAAACAAATAAACAAACAAAGACTCTGCCACAGAGCAGCTGGGAGAGTGAGAGGAGTGAGGAATAGCCTTGCAGGATGTGCCAAGGTCAGTGAAGAAGAAGAGGGACTGGTGCTCCAGGAACCAGAGCAGAAGTCCCCTGTGGCCTGTGGTGAGGACCATGGTGAAGCAGGATGTCCCCCTGCAGCCCATGGAGTACCACAGTGGAGCAGGGTTCCATGCTGCAGCCTGTGGAAGAGACCATGATGGAGCAGGTGGACCTGCATTGATGGAGGCTGCAGCCTGTGGAGGACTCCTGCCAGAGCAGATTCCAGGCCAGACCTGTAGCCCGTGGAGAGGAGACCACGCAGGAGCAGCTGACCTGGCAGGAGCTGCTGCCTGTGGGGCACCCCAGGCTGGAGCAGTTTGCTCCTGATGAATGGACCCTGTGGTATGGACCCATATCCAGAGCAGTTCTTGAAGAGCTGCAGCCTGTGGGAAGCCCACGCCGGATCAGTTCATCAAGGACTGCATCCCCTGGGAGGGACCCCACAGCACAGGGGACGAGAGTGGCTGAGAAGGAGAGGCGGAGAAGAAGCGCTATAGACTGATCACAACCCCTATTCCCCTGTTCCCCTGCACCACTCGGGCGGAGGAGGTGGAAGAGGGTGGATGGGGAGAAGGCGTTTTTGGTTTCTTTACTTTGTTTCTCACTTCTCTAGCTTGTTAGTAATAGGCAATAAATCTTATTGTCTCCCTATGCTGAGTCTGTTTTGCCTGTCACGATAATTGTTGAATGATTTCCCTGTTCTTATCTCAACCCTTCAGTCCTTTCCATTGTATTTTCTCCCCCTTTCCCTTTGAGGAGGGGGAGTGAGAGAGTGGTTGTGGTGGAGCTTGGCCACCCATCTGAGTAAAACCACCACCACAGGCTGTCCCCATGCAGCCTTTGGGTCCCACATGGAACAGATCTTCATGCTGCAGCCCGTGGAGGAGCTCCCAGTAGAGCAGGTGGATTTGGCCTGGAGGAGGCTGAGGCCCATGGAGAGTCCCCGCAGGAGCTGGCCCCGGGCTGGAGCTGCAGCCTGTGGAGACCCCAGAGTGAAGCAAGAGATCTGGCAGGAGCTGCTGCCCATGGGGGACCCATGCTGGAGCAGTTTGCTTCTGAAGGATGGGCCCTGTGTTACAGACCAATGTGGGAGCAGTTCTTTAAGAACTGCAGCCTGTGGGAAGCCCACGCAGGATCAGTTCAGGAAGAACTGCATCCCGTGGGAGGGTGCCCATTATGGAGCAGGGGCAGAGAAAAGATGAAGGAGCTGCAGAGATGAAGTGTTATGGACAAACTGAAAACCCCATTTCCCATCTCCCTGTGCCACTTGGGAAAGGGGAAGGGGTTAGAGTCAGGAGTCAGAAGTGAAGTTGAGCTTAAAAAGAAGAGAAGATGGGGGTAGTGCACTTTCAGGTTTTGTGTGTTTTTTTTTTTTTTTTTTTTTTTTTTTTTGGTTCTTACTGCCTTACTCTGTTATTAATTGCCAATAAATTATATTAATCTTCCCTAAGTCAAGTCTGTTTTGTCTGAGATGGTAATTGGTGAAAAATCTCAATCCTCTATCTTTATCTCAACCCATGATTTTTTTCATTCTATTTTCTCCCCCAGTCCTGTTAAGGAGGGAAGTGAGAGAGATGCTTGGTGGGGACCTGGTGGCCAGCCAAGTCAACCCACCACCAGTGCTCATTCATTTGTTAAAAAAAAATTATCACTAATGGCAAAATAGAAATGCTTATGTTCAGTCAATTGTATTTCATCACACACTGAAATGTTGCTATAACATATTGACAGTTCACGGAAAAAAGAATCTTCCCAGCACAAAAATTCTCAGCAAACCTAAGGTTGCTGCTAAACAAGTTTGCTGCATGACACTTAGCATACAATTTATTGCCTTACTGAGTTAGGGCTTATGAGATTGTTCGTATGCAAAAGTATTCATAAATATGGCTAATAGACCTGGCTGTGAAATAGATTTTTTATAAAGGGAGCTTTCCAGGGACATTTCCAAAATTGCCTTTTTCCCTTCTAATTCAATTTGCTTTGGTAGTTAGATGAACTCTCAGACAAGTGTGTTGTCTTTTCATATTATTTCCACCACCATAAACACAAATAAGTTCCCCAACTTGTGTGTTGATCTGGTTAACATGTAGAATAAAGCTTCACATAGGAAACCACAAATTGTCTGCTGAGATTTTTCAACCATTTTCCTTTATAAATGTAAAACATGCTTTTGTTCATGGGCTTTTAATGTTTCTATCTAGTCTTTGAAATTCAGCAAGGTAAAATAAATGCCTATTCTTTTACCTTAAGGCAGACTACTGAGTGCTTCTGGGTTTCACTGATTTGACTAAAGAAAAATTAAAATTAAAATTAAAATTAAAATTAAAATTAAAATTAAAATTAAAATTAAAATTAAAATTAAAATTAAAAGGATATTTTAAATAACAATTCTGTTTGTTTGTTTGTTTCCTTGTTTTTTCTTCACAGCACTGCACTCTTGGTGGCATGCATAAGTTGCCAGTTCTCCAATAACATACTGTGTGTACTATATTCATACCTCATTTTAATTGCTCTTGATGGACTTAAACTTGAGTCAGGCCTACTGTTAGACAAAGCCAGTCTCGGTATCACTGTTTTGAGGCCATTTTCTGACAATGCAGATTTCTTTGAAGAGTAAGATGTTTCTTCTGATTTTGGCAATAGTTAAAGTAACATGAAAATGTGTTGTTCCTGTGTTTACAGAGGTCTGAAGCATCAGATCAGTGATGAGACATGACTTCCCCTAAGCTATGTCCATTCCTCCCCTAGATACTGCATACTCTTAAACCTCTGTGTTTTTCTTTTTGTCAGCCAGCGAGCTGTCTCTCTGCTTTTGATGTATTTAAATGGAGGAATTCTTGCACATTGTGTGTGATATTTTGTATAGTTGAGCAGCCTACAGTGAGAAGAAGCCTTGGCTCTCAAATACAGCTTCTTCAGGTCTAGCATTGGCCAAAACTCAGGCAAGATCAAAGAATCACAAAATGGTTTAGGTTGGAAGGGGCCTCTGGACATCCTCTGCTCCAGCCCTTTAATCATAGAATCATTACAGAATCACAGAATCATCTAGGTTGGAAGAGACCTCCAAGATCACCGAGTCCAACCTCTGACCTAACACTAACAAGTCCTCCACTAAACCATATCACTAAGCTCTACATCTAAATGTCTTTTAAAGACCTCCAGGGATGGTGACTGAACCACTTCCCTGGGCAGCCTGTTCCAATGCCTAACAACCCTTTCAGTAAATAAGTTCTTCCTAATATCCAATGTAAACCTCCCCTGGCACAACTTTAGCCCATTCCCCCTCATCCTGTTACCAGGCATGTGGCAGAATAGACCAACCCCCACCTCGCTACAGCCTCTTTTAAGTTACCTGTAGAGAGCGATAAGGTCACCCCGAGTCTCCTCCAGGCTGAACAATCCCAGCTCCCTCAGCTGCTCCTCATAAGACTTGTTCTCCAGACCCCTCACCAGCTCTACCACTGTGCTCACAGTGGTGGCCTTCTCCAACTGTCACTCAGATCAGTAGGAACCATAGATGTTTAGTAACATGGGGAAGAGCTAAGAAAAACTGATCACAAGATCCGTTGTTTCTCTGAGTAAATTCTCCTGTCAGATTTCTAGATGCTGTAGAATTCTGTTCCTTCAGTGATGCCTCCCATAAACTATAAGAATGCTATATAAGTACTGAACCACAAGAATGCGGAGTTTCTGGTTACACAAGTAGTGAAGTTTTGCAGTGTTTGGGCGTTATGTCTGAGAAATCTCTTCACATGTCTGAAAACTACTTTTTCTAGCAGATCTAAGTAATCTGCTATCACTCAAATAAGCTGGGAAACTAAGCTCTTTTAACTCTGGAACTTAATGTATTTTTGTAAAGATTTTAGCGATATTGTGAACATTTTTAGAGAAAAACTTGTAGCAAAATGAGGTTTCTCGAAAACATGTTTCATATAAACTAAGTTCAGAATTCCTGTAAGAGGCACTGACATTGTACAAAGAAGCAGGAAGCTACCTAGACATTTTATCATACAGATCAAAGGACAATACGGGTGCTTTAATAGAACGTAGATGGTCTTATACAATCAAAAGAAAAACAAAAGCAAACAAAGTTTTCAAATGTTTCAAATGACTAGTTTGATGACTAGATGAGCAGTTCTTATTGGTTTACAGATGCTTCTGTGGCCTTGTGTTCACAAATCCAAAACCGCTCTTGTCTGCTAACACTATGATTACAAGCAGATCTCATTGTGTTATAAGCAGGAGGCTGACACCCTTTTTTTTCCATAAAGCCCCTTACTCTGCTTTTGTATTATGTCTGCAACTTGTATTGGTTGACAGGTGGTTAAATGTGATCCAGCAGTGTGCTCAGGTGGCCAAGAAAACCAACAGCATCCTGGCTTGTATCAGAAATAGTGTGGCCACCAGAACTGGGGAAGTGATTGTCCCTCTGTACTTGTCTTTGGTGAGGCCGCACCTTGAGTACTGTGTTCAGTTTTGGGTCCCTCACTACAGAAGAAGAACATAGAGGTACTCAAGCAGGTCCAGAGAAGGGCAATGAAGCTGGTGAGGGGTCTGGAGAACAAGTCTTATGAGGAACAGCTAAGGACATTGGTGTTATTTAGCCTAGAAAAAGGGTGGCTCAGGGGAGACCCTATTGCTCTCTACAACTATTTCAAAGGAGGCTGTATCTGGGCAGATGTCAGTCTCTTCTCCCAGGGAATAAGCAACAGGACATGGGGAAAGGGCCTCAGGTTGCACCAGGGGAAGTTTAGGTTGGATATTAGCTACCAGCAGACTGTTGCATTTCTCATGTCCCAGACTGCCAGTGCTACGTGCTCAGAGGATTTGTTTCTGCACTTTGTGTTCCAGAAATGTGCAGTAGGAAACATTTTATTAGCAGGATTTCCTCTGATAAGAAATGAACTTCCTCTTTCTGCAGTCACAGGAATTGTTTTCTACAGTTATGGCCACAGACTGTTCATAATGCAGAGTTAGTGTATTGGTTTATTTAAAAGGCAATAAGCAGAAAAATGCAATGCTCACAAGTTAGGACAGAAAATAAAAGGAGGTAAGAGGGTCAAAATGCTTGGGTCTGAGGGTGAGGCCAGAAGGTTGGCAGATGGGGAAATGGTGTACTAACATAGTGAGTAAGCACTGTAAAAACATCAGTTTTTGGAGAACGTGAATAGCCCCGATTTAGTGCTTCTGCAGATGTGCCAGCTGGTTAGTATCTCTGGCTGGTGGGTATCCCCAAAGCCATGAGCTGAGATGAAGAAGAACACTAAAGAGATCATTATGCAGCAGAAGACTATCAGGAATCCCACTGCACCTTCACCTTAAGCAGCCAGCACAAGTAGTACCCATTCTAGAGGATCTGCATAGGACCAAGAATATTCCTCTTCTGTCCTAGGACAGGAGAGCTGGTGTGTTATGGAGAGCACATTTCTGGAAGCTGGTGTGGAGCCTTCTTCTCTCTGATTTAGGCTTTCAGGTGGTACAAAAGTCTGTGGCCATGTCAGGACTGCCATTTATCCAAAGTGATTGTACAATAGACAAATACATCTTAACTATCAAGATCCCAAGAAGATCTGAGCTATTACTTTAGGGATAATAGGTACAGATCCAGCGCCTGGGCAAAGAGCAAGCCGATGTAGAGACAGTGAAGGAGTGCAAGTAGGCACACTCAGAATGATTCTTTATCTGAAACCTGAAAAAATACAGGAAGGAAAAAGATTAATAAACAATTTGTTCTACTACAGAGCCAAATGTTTCAGCCTGCTGTAAAACAAACTTCCACTGAAGTAGTTTCCAGTTGACTTTTGTCCCCTGGGACATGCTAGTTTCATCTGCTCAAAATAAGGTGGGCAACAAATCTTGTTAGAAAAGCCCATTCAGCTCATACACTGCTGCATAAATCCCCATTTTTGTGAACAGACAATGCCAGATACCACACGGTAACAGGAGGAAAAACAAAAGACAGCTTATGATATCCACAGCCTATAATTACTGAGGCCAAAAATGTTCAGGAGAACAGGGTAGGGGGGAGCTTGTTAGGCCTGATGCAGAGCTGTTTTATCCCTCACATTTTCTAATATAAACAGTGGCAGAATCTGGGATGTCTGCAGTTTATGACAAATTCACTAAAGCCGTCTGATTTTTCTTATGATGATGCTTAATCCATCTGAAGATGATCTGAAGAACTTGAACTTCTGAACTTGACTAGAACTTGAACTTGACTAGAGATGAAAAAATGTCAAGAAGTTTTCCTTCAAGTACATAGTACAAAATCCCCAGATCTCTTTCCATATGGCTGATCTCCAGCCTATTGTCCCCCAGTCTGTAAATATAGCCAGCATTTCCTCTTCCCAAGTGTGGAATCTGGCACTTGTTAAACTTCATAGAGTTGACGATTGCCCAGCTCTCTAATTTGTCAGGATCTCTCTGCAAGGCCTTTCTACCCTCAACACAGACAACAGATCCTCCCAATTTAGTGTCATCCACAAACTTACTTAATACAACTTTAAGTCCTGTATCGAAGTCATTTATGAAAACATTAAAGAGAACTGGCCCTGAAATGGAGCTCTGAAGAATCCCACTGGAGACTGGACACCAGCCTGAAATAACCTCATTTACTGTAATACTTTGAGCTTAACCCAACATCCAATTGTTCACCCATCATATTATGTTTTTATTTAGATGTATCTTGGTTATTTGGTTCAGAAAGATACTGTAAGTCATATTTTTAAAAGCCCTTTAAAAGAGCCCCCACAATACTGGCCAACTTCAACTCTAATTGAGGCCACACAAATTTTCTCCCTACAATGGTAAACGGCATCTCTATGGTCCTCCCATATCACCCAACCTCACTTGCAGTGGACACACACTTTCTTTTTCTGCCTAAGGTCTACAAGACTCTGCTCAGCCAAGCCAACCTTCTGTCCTGCTTGCTTGACTTCCAACATTTTGGAATTTCCTGTTCCTGTGCTCATAAGAGGTGGTACTTAAAACTGAGTAGCACTGATGGGCACCAATGTCTTCAGAAAAATGTCTTCCAAAAAAAAAAAAGATCCTGGGGGACTTTGCTCATCAGTTCCCTGAGCAGCTCCATATGGAAGTCTGCTTGCTTTCCCCACGTACAGGGTTGAAGTTCTGGTGGCAGTTCTCCTCCTCCCACCAAAAATTTTAAATTTGATTACTTATTTCACAGTCACTATGGCCAAGATTCCCACCAATCTCCACTTCATCCATGAGATCCTTTCTATTCACAAGTAATAGATCTAGGAGGGCACCTCTCCTATCTGGTTCCTCTAGTACCTGTACCTAGAATTAGTACCTCCCTTAGTACTTGTAATTTCCAAGGTCTTCTTTCTTGCCTTTCTTGAAAATTGAAACAACGTTTGCCAGCTTCCTGTCAACTGGGATCTCCCTATGATATCCTTATCCCTAAATTGGAGGGACATGGATTTGATGGATGGACCACTTGGTGGGGAAGGAATTGGTTGGATGGTTGCACTCGAAGAGTTGTGGTCACTTACTGAATGTTCATGTGGAGGCAAGTGATGAGTGGTATATCTCAGGGCAGGTATTGGGACTGGTATTAATTAACATCTTTGTTGGTGACATGGACTGTGGGATTGAGTGCACCCTCAGCAAGT
Source organism: Aythya ferina (assembly GCF_964211825.1). Lineage (NCBI taxonomy): Eukaryota > Metazoa > Chordata > Aves > Anseriformes > Anatidae > Aythya > Aythya ferina. The sequence continues at coordinate 127,351,093 of NC_140296.1, read as the reverse complement.
TTGCCAGTGACATGAAGCTGTGTGGTGCAGTTGACATGCTGTAGGGAAGTGATGCCATTCAGAGGGACCCAGAGTGGTGGGCACATGCAAACCTATGAAGTTCAAAAAAGCCAAGCACAAGGTCCTGCCTCTGGTCCGGGGCAATCCTAAGCACAAATACAGGCTGGATGGGGAATGGATTGAGAACAGCTCTGAGGAGAAGGGCCTGGAGGTGTTGGTGGTTAAAAACTCAACGTGAGTTGGCAATGTGCGTTTGCAGCACAGAAAGCCAACTGTATCCAGGGCTGTATCAAAAGAAGTGTGGCCAGCAGGTTGAGGGAGGTGATTCTCCCCCTATATTCTGCTCTCATGAACCCCCACTTGGTGTACTCCATTTAGCTCTGGGGCCCCCCACACGAGAAAGATATAGACCTGTTGGATTGGGTCCAGAGGAGAGCAACAAAGATGATCAGAGGGCTGGAGCGCTCCCCCTATGAAGACAGGCTGAGAGAGATGGAGTTGTTCAGCCTGCAGAAGAGAAGACTCCAGGGAAACTTTATAGTGGCCTTCCATTATCTAAAGGAAGTCTACAGAAAAGACGGGGAGGGACTCAGTATTGAGGGACTCAATACTGATAGGACAAGGGGTAATGGCTTTAAACTAAAAAACAGTAGATTTAGATTAGATATTAGCAAGAAACTCTTTCCTATGACGGTGGTGAAGAACCGGAACAGGTTGCCCATAGAAGCAGTGGATGCCCCCTGTTAAGTGTTCAAGGCCAGGTTGGATGGGGTTTTGAGCAGCCTGGTCTAGTGGGAGGTGTTCTTGCCCATGGCAGGGGAGTTGGAAGTAAATGATCTTTAAGGTCCCTTCCAAACCAAACCATTCTATGATTCTATGATTCCTTCCTATCTGTCACTTCATTCTCTCTGATTCCTAAAAAAAAAAAATAACGTGAGTGTAACAGGTGACCTGCTAAAACTACCGATATACAGACAATATATCTGAAGAAATCATACTGGGACCTGTACTGAATAAGAAAACCTTTACAGTGGTGATGCTGGGTCTGGCCAAAGTCCCATCTCCCCTAAAATTTGGATTCCAACAATAGACAGAACGATCTAGGCAAAAATAGAAGAACAGGTTAAACATTTACTGATGGCACTGAATAATGTCAATAATCTTGACATAGGTATAAATTGAAAGTGAAAAAGTGACTCCCAGGAAAAATTCCAATCACAAGTATTTTTCTTCAAAATTCCTAAGAAAGGCAAGGTGCTATGGAGGATGGAAGTTTAGAAAAAGATGTCTGTGAGTTCATGGCACCTCCACCACTGTTTAAAAATACTCTCTGAAAAATGACAGCAATGTAAAGGAAATGAGAAACTGAGGGAAGTAAATAACAACTAGGTCCCTTGTCTATGAAATATTTTTAGAACTGCACCAATAGAATTGGTCACAGGTTGGAACACTGCTGAGAAAGAAGGAAATGGTGATTCCAAATGAAACATCTTTAGAACACATCATGACAGATCATGCTTTGGTATGATGCAACAAAAAGTTATTTTAAATTATTTATAGATGGAAAAAATCTTGGGAGAGGTCTAAAAGAGAGCAAAGTGGCAAAGAGAGGGCTGCAGGAGACCTATAACAGCAAAAACTGTATCTGACAGAAGTTCAGGACAGTTGAAATAGATCCATTCAGACACAGGTTTAATTGCTATCTCCTAATAGCTAACGAAAATGAATGCCTCAACTACAACTACATAAGACAACACCATCATAAGCCATACTGAAACAGCTTTTGCTAGATATTGTGCATTTCAGGAAGATGAGAACAAAGGATCACACTAGAAACCAAGAACTTTCAAGATCTGGAAGTTGAAATGTCTACATTAGGTACTGAAAAACATATAGACATTAAAGTAAGTAGGGATGATCAATAACATCTTACTGTGCTGAGCTAACAAAACATCTTTTTTGAATCAGACTTCTCTCCATTCATTGGCACTTTTGTATTTAGATCAGTAATAACTGCAAAGAGTTTCTTTTCAAAGTCATGGTTGTAAGTCCCATCAGAAGAAAAATGCTGACAGAAATTACATTGTGCTACAAACCCCAGTCCTTTATTTGCTTAAACACTTGATGGTATTCTCAGTATCTTGGTATGTGTTATTCAATGACAAGGAACTTACAAGTTCATGTTCAAAGCAGTGCCGTTCTCCCAGTAGAAACTTTCACCTTTCTTGCACAATCCAATCCAAGATTCATCTATTTTCAATAGCTTAACTAAAGAATACTGAAAAAAAAAAAAAGTATTTTATCAAAATGAGTTCTCACAACAAGAAACAAATCCCTCCTGTGACTTCAGAGGACGACTAGTTCATCTTTCTGTCATCTAGAAAGTTTTCATTAAGTATTTCATTGACAGTTATGAATTGACTCTTTTTTTCTTGGCCCTAATTGAGTCTATGAATTGATTGTTTTAGTATCATAACCTTCAGTTAAACTATTCAGTTCTATACCCTTAAGGGTTATTACCATTCACTGCACCCAAAAATACCTAAACACCAAGTATTGTTTATATACATGTATGCCTATATGTGTTTATCAATCTCTACATATGCAGCTTGGTATAAATGGGATGGAACAAACAGGTATGTTTAAACTGCAGTTCAAATAGACATATGGGAGCTCCTCCCCTTCACAGTTCTTATTTAAAGCCTTGTGGGTATCTACATAAAAAGAGTAAAAGACAGTTCACTATCTCATAAGTTTATAACAACCTATATCAAACACAGCAAAGGCTGATGGAAAACAGCAGAAGCAGTACTTGCAATAGGTTAATACTATAGAACTCCCTGCAACAAGCTGTCATTAGATTCAGTGAAATTAGAAATTATATGCATATTAACTGTCAGCATGGACTTAATAATTGACATGAAAATAATGTAGCCTTCTACTTCTCTACTCTTCCCTAGCAATTTCAGATCAATACTGTTCAGAAGAAACTGTCTTGATACGGTTCCAATGACATTTCTGCAGTTGTTGATGGACCTTCTTCTGGTGTGGGTAACACTACCCAGTGATGGAGACCAGACACCTCATGACACAGAGCATGAGGCTGACCCAGTAGGCCCATGTCAGTGTACCTGTGCTTCACTTTTATAAGGTGTGTTCATAGTTTGTACGTATGAGGTTTTTAAGCAGTAGTTTAAATAACACCAATTTCTACCTAGCCAATTATCAGCTGAACATCACAAGCACTGAATTAAAAGTAGAACTTTCAGATAGGTAAGGAAGAGAAGCATTAACAAATCAGTCAAGTGATGTCCCACTCACAGGGCAACAATGCAGAAGGGGCTTGGAGAGGGGACAAGTTGGCAAATATGTTGACAAAGAAAGGAGTCTGATTATAGGATAAAATCAGAGACCACATTCAGCAAGGGACTCATACTGAAGTGAGAATTATGTTCTGCATCTTTGTCATTGTTGAAATTCTTGTCACTGTGAAAATACTTATTAGCTCAAGACAAATTTAGATATGATTAAACTGTGTAATTTCACTGAGGTTTCCTCTATTTCAAGAGCTGCTACACCACCAACATGTAGCAGCCAGCCAGAAAAGTAGACTTTTGACCTCTGTTTAAAAATCACAGTAACAAAGCTCAAATGTCAATTTATTTAAAAACTATCTTTCTGATGAAACTACTTTCTCATTGACATTACTCAAGAGGCAGCAAGTCTGTAAAAGCAAATTGCAGTTTTAGTAACATGCAGTAAGTAGCAAGATGTCACTAGCATTCAACTCAATGCAACTGGACCATAATATAGGCAAATTAAAGTGTCTTAACAAAATTATTAGAATGAGAAATGTCCAAACCAGCTTCCGTGGAAGTATATTCCCACCATTGATATAAGCATGAATCTCTAAGAGGCATTAAGGGATATCTAAAACCAGATACAAGTAGATAAAATGGATGATTTTCCATTATGCTGGTTTCAAAGGCTTGGTTTCTTTTAGAAAACAAAGGATATATTCATTTGTCTACACTGAGAGTTCAATAGATTCATACTTGCTTTGAAGATGAACATACATAGGACAGAAAAGGAAAACTATGTAAACTATTTGATTCATTAAAAAAGAGCTTTTCAAAGTCATTCAAGTCAAATCCAGGCACAAAAGCAGTATGGGAAAGCTTTTAGTGCTGTTGCATCTGCTACAGTGAGACAGTTACTTAAATTGATCAAGTAGGTTGATCAACTTTTCACTATCTGAATTCACACAGCCTGTTTATTTTACAAAGATTTAAAAGATAAGAAAAAGAGAGCTATGTAGATAACAGTCAAGAAAAGAGAGAGATGCAGAAGTTGTATTGGTTTATGTTCCATTACCATTTCATCCTTATTTTCAAAAACTGCAAGCAAAGATTCATTCTTAATGCAGAAGGCCTGACTAGATGTCCAGTTTTTTTCCTCTTCTGATATGAAGTAACATTTCTTTCTGTAACCTATCCACTCACTGGGACACTGCTCAGAATGAAGGTTCCCACGCCGATATATCTGAAGCACTAGAACTACAAAGGAAAAGGGAGAACAAAATTTCTACCTGGTAAAATCATAGCATTCATCAGCATAACAATCTAAAGTGCAGATTTTTTGAAAGCCAATGCCACAACAGATGCCAGAAGAGAAGCCAAAAGAAGGTCAATGGTCCTGACCTTTCATGACTTTCAGACAATGTGTTCAGCTGAGAAATGTGTGAGTTGAGGACAGCAGCCTGATTACTAAAATTAATATAAAATAAATAGGTCTGGAAAACATGTATTTTAGAGAATTAGAGGCATTGACACATTTTTTAATCCAGTAATAGGGTAATAAACATAATATTATATGAATTTATCAATAATATTTACTTCAAGTGATGAAGTTGCTTCAATATCAATTTGCTTTGATTTTGTATCAAACCTTTTAAGTGTTTGAGAAACATGTGTGAAGGTAAGTAAATTAGATATTGATATGATGAGAATGAAATCTGTCTGTTAATGAAGAGGTAAAATTATCGTTATTTGGAGATAATGGTCTGGAGAATGGTTCTTAGGAGTTATTCCCCAGCATGTTTTGATGTCCCCCTTCATCTTCTTTCTGTCACAGTAGCTCTATGAGGGTAAGAAGACTCACTGGTATATTTTGCTTTAGCACTTACTTTAATTTCTTGTGTTAAAGAGAATTCATGCGCATTTACTTCAGTTTCTATTATCCAAACAAAAATAGTCTGATTGTTACTGAAAAGTTACAGTGACCTTTTGGGTGCAGCATTCTGTCTTTTTTAACAATTGCAGGCTCAACCTGAGTACAAAGTATATTTTCTGGGTTATTCAGCTGGGATTGAATCCAGACCTTCCTCACCCAAAGCACATTTATCCACTGCTTGTGCTTGGTGATGGCTGTCCTTGAAGTGAGAGTAACTGACCATTATGTGAGTATGGCAGCTTGCAGAAGGAGAACTGATTTCCCAGACTCTGCTGCCTGCTGTTGCCACACTTTGGTCTCTTTTTTCCTTTCCAGTCAGCTATTCCATTCACAATAACTGCAGACCCTTTAGCAAGTTCCACTGAGCACTGCCCTCCATGCCTTCAAAAAACTGTGACTATTTCTATTGAAATAAAAGCCTAATAAAGGAAAGGAAAACTAACAGAGACAGATGTGACTATTGTCTTCCATTTGTTTCCATGTATGTGCAGAGGACATCAATAAAATATCACATGTTGTTACAAGGGGCAGAGGGAAGGTAGATTTAATCTAGGGGTTCAAGAGCTCCCTCTGCAGACTTGAGCAGCACAGCCTCCATTGAGACTCATATGCATCCAGTGACTTGGGTACCTCAAATAATAAAGCAGGCAGCACAGCCTGTACTCCTGTTGATGAGCTCTGCATCGGACATCAGATGCACATCTTGCTTCCCTTGTGGCAATGCCAGGTAAGGCTGACTTTTTCTTAAAAATACAGCATGCAACACAAACTGGTTTAAAAAAAAAAAAAAAGGCAGAATGACACATAAAGACCATTTGTAAGAAAGATAATCTAGCTGTATGACGTAGTTTTCTTCCAGATGTGATAATAAAAAAGCCATCAAAACCAAATATAGGAGCGGACAACAAGCTTGGAGTCTGTGCCTGGAGATGTGATGCTGAGAGAACACCAGCTGGTATAATCAGAAAGGTTACTGGTGTAAGCATCGACAGGACATCCATATTCCACATGAATGGCCAGGCAAGAGACTATGCTCTGAAGAGTAGTAAAGACTCAACAAACAAAAAAAGAAAGAAAAGCAATTTTACAGCTAAATCATCTGAATTTTATTCGTAGGGAAAATTCTCCCTCATTTTAAACACTGCCTGGATGTTATTCAACCTTATACCAACATCAAAACTGAAATAGTGGCAGAAGTCCCAGGTGTTGTGACTCTGCAAGCAGTACCATGTTGATCTGTTTGATTGCTGTGATCCTGAAGCCCAGTAGTCAGAGGAAACATATCTCAAATGGAAAATCTTTCAAAGGCTTACCAACAAATAAAATGATCATCACCAGCAGAAATGTGGTACATAGAAAGTTGCCTGTGAAAAAGAAGATCATTAATGGTGTTGTATATATGAGCACTTAGGATCAGACTGTAGTTGTGTATTAATGAAACAGCAGCAGAATAGCATTTAAGTTAAAGTTTAATAATGTAAATACAAAGCACTACTGAAGTCAAAAAAGGTAGTCTGAATTGATATGATTCTATGATATTTACGTAACTTGACAGCTTAACAAAATGGCAATCATCCTCTAATTGGCATTGTTTTGAACCATAAATATACAAAAGTTTTCAATAGATGTACAAATTGCAGTGTAGCAAATTTAAGCCTTCCAGTCTCCTTCACCGTGTTTTAGAGACCTCTTAGTGCTAACCTCTGAAGTCTGAAAATCTGTAGGTCATCACTGACCAGTCAAACTACATGCAAGTTTGAGAATGCACACGGGAGAATGTTCTCACACAATTCAACCATTAAAGGACGAGGTTCGGATTCAGCATATGGCTGCAACCCTGAATCAGACCTATTTTCCCTTTTGTGAGAAACAAAATTTTGTTTTTGCAGCAGAATGTGTTTTTGCAGTGGGAAATCCCACTAACCTTGCATATTCAAAAGTGGTTGTGCAGGCATAACAGTGGGATAATGGTGGAGAGTAAGTTAAGCAGGTAAGGGGAAGGTCCCACTGTCCCAAAGCAAGGATAGCTAAGAAAAACAAGATGAGCAGTGCAAAATCAAAAAAAAAAAAAAAAAAAATCTCAGGCCTTCTAGTCAGAAAAGAAGAAGGGGAAAAAAAAAAAAAAAAAAAAAGGAAAAGGAGAAATTAAAGGTTGATCAAATGAAATTGCACATAAATGGTATAGTAATAAGTGTCAAGCAGTTTGTGAACCTGTAGCACTCAGCCAATGAGGAAACGGGAGGAATCAAGCGTCGGGTAATAGGGAATACATGACACACTTCCTCTGTGCGCTCCTCCTTGCAGGATGCCTGCCATTGCAATCACAAACAAAAATGCTGCTTCACTGAGATCCTCTTCTGAGCCTGTGTTATTGGCAGTAGATTGTTTCTTACACTTTGCCACAAGCTCTCTTTCACAGACATATTTCAACGCAGGTGAAAGGCAGGTGTTCATCTGTTGCAAAGGCACAGACTATTTTCTCTAATGAGGTTTGCCTTCACTTCCTACGTATTAACCAACAATATATCATACAGATAAACTATCACATGGTAAAATGCTTGTTTTAACACACACACATATACACACACAAAAAAAAAAAAAAAAAAACAAACAAACAAACAAACAAAAAACATTTGGAGTAAAGACAAATAGGTATCTTAAATTGCGTATCTACAGCTTTGCCCCAAATTAAATTATCATCTCTTTATCTTGTCCAAGCCAAGTGACCCGGATTTCAAGCTAGACTTCAGACACCCTGCAGGAAGATGTCTTAAATAACAACATAAAAATCTTACATTTTGTGCAGCACCTTCTTCTCAGAGAACAAACCACTGACTCTTGTTCGACAACCTCTGAAGTGTTTGAAGGGCACATTGCATATAATACATGGAGTCTATGTCCTCAGCAATTGCTTCGGCAGTCTCTGCTCATCTTCAAGTCCCATCTACAGCTGGGAAAATAGCAAAGAAGCAATACTATGTTTATTCTAGGCTGCAAGACACCTGCCAGGCTGTCCCGGGCCTTTTGCTGCTTCTTCCCTTCTTTTGCCCTTCCCCAACCTTCTTTAGTTGAATGCTCGGAATGCTGCTGAGAAGACCCTACGGGGCTCCCCCAGCCGAGGAAGGAAAGCGGTCAAGCCCATCGGAAGAGGGAGGGCCAGCACCGCGACAGAACCTGAAAGGGGCTGCTCCAGCTACCGGCCCCTGATTCATCTCCGTCTCCTACTGGAGCACGGCGACGAGCGGCGGCGGCTCCGGCGGCGGCTCTTCCCAGACACTCGTCGTCCACGTTTCCTACTCGCCCGGTGCCGGGAGAAGCATCCCCACGGCCACCCGTGTGCAGATGTGCCTGGAGACGGGACAGCCGACACGAGGAGCGTCGTGGGGTGGGACAGGGGAGGGGACGGTGACAGCCGTGCCCAGAGTCTGGGGACAGGCTGTCTCTCTTCTGAGACCTCTATTCTCTCTTCCCATGGGGAGTAAGCGCACGGGGAATGGTTATCTGAAAGTGTCTCTCTGGGATTTGGCGGCTTAATGCTTTTGGAAACCCGGTCTATAGTTAGAGGCGCTGAAGATGGGTAATATGCAGTCGTTTCAGTGGTGGTTGCAGGTGTTTAGTACTTTGAAAATAGTAATGAGCTTGAGTTCTTTGCATGTGTCTTGGTCTTTGACATGCATTGATTTTTTTTTTTTTGATTTTTTTTAATTTTTTTTTTCTCCTTAGATGTGTGTTCTCATCTTTCTTTCTGGAAAAGAGTTGCTGGAATTGTCTTCTGTCTTGCTGTGATTTTCATCTTAATAGGGGTTATCTTATGTGAGTGCATTTATTAAAAAAAATAGCCTGGGAAAGAGAGATTCAGTATTTCTACCTTTCATTTTGCTGTTTGTGCATTGTTGGTGGGTAAGAGGCATTTCCATTGGCATTCACTCCTCCCACTCACCTTGGCTGCAGGAACAGGAGAAGGATTATCTGAAAAAAGAAACTAAATTGTTGCCTAGGTTGTCCATAATTGTTTCCTCTGGCATTGAACCGACTTTATTATTTAACATTCTGCAAGGTTTTATCAGACTGTAGCTTAGCAAAATGCTGAAGAACGGCACTAGAGCCATAAGCAGAGTTAATAAGGCAATACTTGAATGCTTGATTTGACTTGTTTCTGGCATGGAGAGGTGTTTTTGTTTGGTTGGTTGGTTTTTGTTGTTTTGTTTTGTTTTGTTTTGTTTTTGATGAAGTGCCTTAAACCAGAACCTGTTTAAGTATAAATTTTGGCTGCTTCATGATAGATATCATATCTGCAGAGACAGTCTCTCTGTTCTATCCTGATCTTATATATTGTGTCTCCAGTGCCAAGGGAGCACCTGCACATGCAGGATTCCATTGCTGACACATGCCTAGCCAATCAGGCATTCCTGAAAATACCACAGCTGATAGAACTGGAAGAACTAACACAGAACACTATAATTTTATTGTGTTTGCCTATGTCTTTCTTGATTCAGTGCAAGTCTCAGAGATTTTTAAGTTAGAGGACATGGGTCCAGAATTTTCAAATGTGTATACAACTCTATTTTTAAAAATGTAATGCTAAGCAAGTCATGTTCTCTTTATTTGAACAAAAGATTCATCTGCATTACTAGACCTGGAGCCATGCCCTGATGACTGGCTATATTACAAGAGGAAATGTTACTATCATTCAGGATCTGTGGCAGACTGGAATTCTAGTCAGAAGTTCTGCTCTGACTTTGGAGCTTCCCTTGCAGTAATTGACCACCCCCAAGATCTGGTAAGGTTTCTGGTGGCTTGAGTTTACTGTTATGTCTGCTGCTGGAACGGTTTCTGTAACTCCGTTACTTGTTTCCTTGTATATCTGGAATTTGATAGAGACACAGTTTAGCTGGCATTCAAGGAATTGCAGTGACATAACAGTCAAGACAGTGCTGAGTCAGGCATTCTATGACACAGTGTATATATGCACAGTTTTTTTATAAAAAGCTATAAAATCATAATCATTTCTTAAAAATATAATCACACCCATATGTTCTTTTATTCTGTGTTTTGCCTAGGAATTTATAGTATATCGAATGCGCACTATAGACTTCTGGATTGGACTACAAAAGACAGAAAATAAATTCTTCTGGGTGAATGGAGAGTCACTTAACACAAACCTGTGAGCTTTCTTTCAAATACACTATGCAAGAGGAGAATCCATAGCTTTTTTGTCCATGTGGAAAAGTTATTCTGTATTAACTATTCCACTGTAGCTAAACTGACATGTTTTCTCAAATGAGGGTTGTCATATGACTATAAAAGTACTAATGCTGATCTAGTTTTGTCCCAGTCGAAATGGAGAAGGGGCAAAGAATAAGCTGGAACTGTCATAGAGTCCCTTTATTCTTGTGCATTTGAACCCACACTCGAAGAAATGGGTAGTGTATAAAATGTGTATCACTGTGGGGAACATCTGTCCCTATACAAACTCCATGCTCAGATGGGAATTCTGCCAATATCTGTCAGAAAAAATAAAGCTGTCTTGCCAGGGAGTGATCTGTGCCTTTTATGTCCACATCATATTGTAAATTGTGAAATACAAGCACACATGGTATGTCCCTGTGGAGATCAAAGCAACTTACATTAATAGAAGGCTCATGAGAGCATTACCATGGACTACGCATTTAGAATTCTTATCATTCCAATAAGAAAGAGATTCATTTTAAATTATTCTCTTTTTGTGTGTGTGTGTATGTGTGTTTGTTGTTTTGTTTGTTTGTTTGTTTCTCTCTGCAGTTTGTAGGAGCCAATTTTAGACAGAACAAGAAATAGGTCTTGTAAATTTTAGCCAAAGTTCTGCTCTAATTTTTGTATCTCTCTTGGCTTATTAGGTTTCATGTCAATATATCAGATGATGGAGATTGTGTCCATATAAATTCAGCCTTCGTCTCTACCAAGAAGTGCTCTTCACAGAGGAACTGGCTTTGCACCCTTGGTCAGTTTGATCCAAAGACAATCTCTTAATAGGAACAGCTGGCTGTGCAAATACAGAGACTCAGCAGGTTGCTGAGGTAGGCTCCAGAAGGGCCTTGAATATCTCCAGAGGAGACTCCACAACCTCCCTGGGCAGCCTGTTCCAGTGCTCCGTCACACTCATCATGAAGAAGTTAATTTGCATGTTGGTGCGGAACTTCCTGTGCTCGATTTTGTGGCCATTGCCCCTTGTTCTGTCCCCACAAATCACTGAAGAGAGGTTGGCCAAATCCTTTTGTCTCCCACACTTAAGGTATTTATAAACACTGATGAGATCCCCTCTCAGTCTGCTTTTCTCCAGGATGAACAGACCCAGGTCTCTCAGCCTTTCCTCATAGGGGTGATGCTCCAGGCCCTGTATCATCTTTGTGGCCCTCCGCTGGACTCTTTCCAGGAGATCCCTGTCTTTTTTGTACTGGGGAGCCCAGAACTGGACGGAGTACTCCAGGTGAGGCCTGACCAGGGCAGAGTAGAAGGGGAGGATCACTTCCCTTGACCTGCTGGCCAAGCTCCTTTTAATGCACGGCAGGATCCCATTGGCCTTGCTGGCCAGCAGGGCACAGTGCTGGCTCATAGTCAACCTGTCATCCACCAGGACCCCCAGGTCCTTCTCCTCATTGCTCCTCTCCAGCAGGTTGTCCTCCAGCCTGTGGTTGTTCCTTCCCAGGTGTAGGACTCTACATTTGTTCTTGTTAAACCTCATTTGGTTTCTTCCTACCCACCTCTCCAGCCTGTCCAGGTCTCGCTGAATGGCAGCACAGCCTTCTGGCATGTCAGCCACTCCTCCCAGCTTTGTGTCATCAGCATACTTGCTGGAGGCAGACACTATTCCCTCATCAAGGTCATTGATGAAGATGTTGAACAAGACAAGACGCAGCACTGACCCCTAGGGAACACCGCTAGTCACAGGTCTCCAGCTGGACTCTGTGCCACCGATCACCACCCTCTGAGCTTGGCCAGTCAGCCAGTTCTCAACCCACCTTACTGTCCACTCCTCTATCCCATACTTTCTCAGCTTTGCTATCAGGATATCATGGGAGACAGTATCAAAAGCTGAAGTCAAGGTAGATGACTTCCACTGCTCTCCCCTCATCTACCCAGCTGGTGATGCCACCACAGAAGGCAATGAGGTTGGTCGAGCACGATCTCCCCTTGGTGAGTCCATGCTGACTACTCCTCATAACCTTCTTCTCTTCCAATTGCTTGGAGATGGCATCCAGAACAAGCTGTTCCAACACCTTTCCAGGGACAGAGGTGAGACTGACTGTCCTGTAGTTTCCTGGATCCTCCTTCTTGAAGCAATAAAGTAAACTATAGTGACACTCCAAAAAGATGTTTTGGTTAAAAGTTGGCAGGACCAACAAGAAAATGATGATAGAGTGTCTGTTACAAAGAAGAAACGTTATTTCTTGGGAATGCAGTTTCATGGCTAAAACTGCTGAAGGGCATTGCAATGGATATATTCTTTGAGAACTCTGATGATAAGCTTCAGAACTGCAAGTCATGATTTTTTTTTGTGCAGCTGAAAACACTGTGGGACAGACATGAATGTCATACTGAAAATGCAACTCATAGTGACCCCAGTGATGTGACTCTTCCTGCTCTTTATGGAGTTTAGTAATTCTTTGACTACAAACTTTCAAATTGTCTGTCTGGAATGTAAGATATCATAAGGTATTTTGATTTCCTTCTTCTTTTTCCATGGGGTGTTCAAATCTGTCCTGGTTTGGGCTAGGATAGAGTTAATTTTCCTCCTAGTAGCTGGTATGGTGTAGTGTTTGGGATTTAGGATGAGAATAATGTTGATATCATGCTGATGTTTTAATTGTTGCAGAGCAGTGCTTACACCAAGCCAAGGACATTTCAGCTTCTCCCTCTGTCCTGCCAGCGGGCAGGCTGGGGGTGCAGCAGGAGCTGGGGGGGGGACAGACCCAGGACAGCTGACCCCAACTGGCCAAAGGGGTATTCCATACCGTCTGACGTCATGCTGAACAATTAATATGGGGGGGCTGGCAGAGGTGGGGGGACCAGCTGCTCAGGGATAGGCTGGGCATCTGTCAGTGAGTGGTGAACAATTCCATCGTGCATCACTTGTTTCATACTCATTATTATTATTAGTAGTAGTATCATAATTATTAGTATTATTATTATTATCCTTTCTTTTCTGTCCTAATAAACTCTTTATCTCAAGCCACAGGCTTCATTTTTTTTTCTGATTCTCTCCCCCATGCCAGAGAGGGAGGGGGGAGGGTGAGCAAAAGGTTGTGTGGTGCTTAGTGGCCAGTTGTGTTAAGCTAAAACAAAATGTGATTGGTATGTAATGTCCATTGAAGTAAATGGGACCTTGGTAAACCAGGAAGGTATTTAATGACTCGTAAAGTTGATTCAAGCTAGGAACATAGCAACAGAGTCATACAAAAAGTGATTTTGCAATGCATTGGAGCAGGCGAATTACTTAATGCAATTCAATTTTAAGTTTTCAAGCAGAGTAACAACCCACAAAAGCAGGCAGTTAAAAAGATACTTGGATAAATACAATTGCTGTGTAACTTTCCTGTATTATTTATCCACTGTTGTTAAAATTGAAATGGACTGGATGGGTACTTTAGTAACACAGTTGGCTATAAGTAATACTACTGGTTGCTGTTGCTTTTTTGAAAAAAAAAAAAAAGAATCCTAAGAAGAACAAACTGATATGAAAACCCCCATGAAAATCAGGTGGAGTAGAAAACACTTTCTTAGCAGGATTTCCTCTGATAAGAAATGAACTTCCTCTTTCTGCAGTCACAGGAATTGTTTTCTACAGTTATGGCCACAGATTGTTCATAATGCAGAGTTAGTGTATTGGTTTATTTAAAAGGCAGTAAGCAGAAAAATGCAATGCACACAAGTTAGGACAGAAAATAAAAGGAGGTAAGAGGGTCAAAATGCTTGGGTCTGAGGGTGAGGCCAGAAGGTTGGCAGATGGGGAAATGGTGTACTAACACAGTGAGTAAGCACAACCCAGGGAAATTCAACAAAGAGCACAAGGCATTTCTGCAACAAGAGCACCCCTTTGTTGTGGGATTACAGCCTTGGTGGATAGTGAAAGAGCAACTCACATCATCTACCTGGACTTGTGGAAAGCATGACAGTGTCATGCTTCATAAGATGGAACTGCTACACCATCTGATTAATATAATTATTATTGAACTTGCTCTGGGTGTTCCCTACAAATTCAGTTCATGTTCAGTGGAATAATCTGGGGTTTGGAGATTAGCCCCAGTTTGAGTCAAAGAGCACATTCACCTTTTAATATATGTATTTTTTCCTTCCCTGAAAGAGTATTTGCTCTGTGCAAAACTCCCTCCCACTACTGGAAAGGAAGCATGATATTTCCTGAACACAAAGTTCAGGAAAAAAGTCCTCTGAGCATGCAGCACTGTCAGTTTGGGACATGAGAACTTCAACAGTCTACTGGTATCTAATATCCAACCTAAACCTCCCTCGGTGCAACTTGAGGCCATTTCTCCATGGCCTCAATTGCTGGTGAAGACAGGCAAAAAAGTCATTGAATACCTCAGCTTTCTCCATATCCTGTGTGAAAATGTGTCCCTCTTCTTTCCCGAGAGGGCCCACAGTTTTTCTGTCTTTCCTTTTGTAATTGACATACCTATAGAAGCCTTTCTATTGACCTTGATGTCCCTGACCAAACTTAATACAAATAGGACTTTAACTTTCCTAACCTCATCCCTGGCTGCTCAGACAATTTCCCTGTATTCTTAGCAGGCTATATGTCCTTGCTTCCACTCTGTAGGCCTCCTTTTTCTGCTTGAGTTTGTCATGGTGAATGGAGTCAAGTCCAGTTGGAGGCCAGTCACTAGTGGCGTTCCCCAGGGCTCAGTGCTGGGGCTGGTCCTCTTTAATACCTTCATCGATGATCTGGATGAGGGCATTGAGTGCACCCTCAGTAAGTTTGCAGATGACACCAAGCTAGGCGCGTATGTCGATCTGCTTGAGGGTAGGAAGGCTCTGCAGGAGGATCTGGATAGGCTGCACCGATGGGCTGAGGTCAACTGCATGAAGTTTAACAAGGCCAAGTGCCGGGTCCTGCACCTGGGGCGCAATAACCCCAAGCAGAGCTACAGGCTGGGAGATGAGTGGTTGGAGAGCTGCCAGGCAGAGAAGGACCTGGGAGTGATGGTGGATAGTCGGCTGAATATGAGCCAGCAGTGTGCTCAGGTGGCCAAGAAGGCCAACAGCATCCTGGCTTGCATAAGAAACAGTGTGACCGGCAGGGCTAGGGGGGTGATCGTCCCCCTGTACTCGGCTCTGGTGAGGCCGCACCTCGAGTACTGTGTTGAGTTTTGGGCCCCTCGCTACAAGAAGGACATCGAGGTGCTTGAGCGGGTCCAGAGAAGGGCGACAAAGCTGGTGAGGGGCCTGGAGAACAAGTCCTACGAGGAGTGGCTGAGGGAGCTGCGCTTATTCAGCCTGGTGAAAAGGAGGCTCAGGGGTGACCTTATTGCTCTCTACAGATACCTTAAAGGAGGCTGTGGAGAGGTGGGGGTTGGTCTGTTCTCCCACATGCCTGGTGACAGGACGAGGGGGAATGGGCTTAAGTTGCGCCAGGGGAGGTTTACATTGGATATTAGGAAGAACTTCTTTACCGAAAGGGTTGTTAGACATTGGAACAGG
Source organism: Aythya ferina (assembly GCF_964211825.1). Taxonomy (NCBI): domain Eukaryota; kingdom Metazoa; phylum Chordata; class Aves; order Anseriformes; family Anatidae; genus Aythya; species Aythya ferina. The sequence goes on along the minus strand of NC_140296.1, from coordinate 127,335,166 downwards.
CTGCCCAGGGAAGTGGTGGAGTCACCATCCCTGGAAGTCTTTAAAAGACGTTTAGATGTAGAGCTTAGGGATATGGTTTAGTGGGGACTGTTAGCGTTAGGTCAGAGGTTGGACTTGATGATCTTGAGGTCTCTTCCAACCTAGAAATTCTGTGATTCTGTGATTCTGTTATTTTTGCCTAATTTCATCTCTGTTGGGATGCACCGCCCCTGAGTCAGAGGAGGTGATCCTTGAATATTAACCAATTTTCTTGGCCCTTCTTCCCTCCAGGGCTTTGTCCCATGGTATTCTACCAAGCAGATCCCTGAAGACGCCAAAGCCTGCTGCCCTGAAGTCTAAAGTCAGCTCATTCACGTAGAGGGCAATGACCCTCCTCACCTCCCCTGCCTGTCCTTGCTGAAGAGCCTGTATCCTTCCATTCCAACACTCCAGTCATGGAAGCCATCCCACCACGTCTCTGTAATGCCAATGAGGTCATAGCCCTACAGGTGTGCATACATCTCTAACTCTTTCTGTTTATTCCCCCTGCTACATGTGTTAGCATAGAGACATTTGAGTTGGGCCCCTGATGAAGCTGCCTTTTTGTCTGGAGAGGCTGGAATTTCTTTGTGCTGCTCTTGAGGTGCTCTCCTGCTGACTGTGACCCTTCTCCATGCTCTGGGCATCTATCACTGACACTGGCATCAACTGGGAAGAGTGGGATGATTGAGGTTCCCCTCCCTCGGCAACTCTAGCTTAAAGCCATCTTCACCAGCTTGGCAAGCCTCTGACCGAGGATGCTCTTACCCTTCTCTGACAGGTGGACCCCATCAGCCCCCAGCAGACCAGGTTTCTCAGAGTGAGTCCCATGGTCTAAGTAGTCTTACTTCTGTCTGTGGCACCAGTCCTGTAACCATCTGTTGACTTGCCAGATTCTACTGACTCTTTCAGTCCCCTTCCCTTTGACCAGGAGGACTGATGAAAAAACTACCTGCACTCCTGAGATCCTTACTGCTGCTCCCAGGGCTCTGTAATCCTTCTTCATACTTCTCAGAATTCTCCTGGCTGTATCACTGGTGCCCATGTGAAACAACAGCAGTGGCTGTAATGAGGCTGGGTAGTCTCTGATGTATCATCCAGTACTCATCATTCACTGTGAAAAGGGAAGGGACCATTGCATTTGAAACCAGTGACCCTCAACAATCCCTCCAGCTGTCTATGGCCACTCAGGCCAACGTCAGGCAATTCAAAGCTGGAAGTGCCATGGGCTGGTGGATACTCTGTCAGCAGTGGATACCCTGGTTGAATTGAAAACTCCTGAATATCCAGCAATTAATCTATGTGGGTAAACTTGTAGAAGAGGTGCTCTGCTATTCTAGCTGGTGTTGGTCAGATTAGTATAGGGAGCATAACCTTTCTTCTGTCTCATTACTGTGCTGTCCTGACCATGAACCCATACACGTGGATCCTGACAGTCCCTTCATATGGTTCAACTAACCCTGTGCAGCTGCAGAAAGTTACACAGTATGCTTTTGCCTGTCTGAAATCTGGACACTGATGACCAGCTGTGGTTTGCATAGCATGTGCTGTGTCCTTGTCTCTTTTATCAGGAGATGAGGGTAACATAATGGGCTATCTAATACAGAAGGGCAAACTTGCTGCGTCCATTTTAACAGCTGAAGCAGAATAAAAGTATAATTCAGTCAGATGAAGCTGCCTGGCCTCTGTGACTTGGGCTCCTTAAAGAAAAGAAGTCAGAGGAAAGAAAGTGGTTGCTTGGTTGGTTCATTGCCTTTAACTTTCTATGCTCTTTTTTTTTCCAGATACCACAGGAAAATATCTGTATTGTCCAGCATTAGAAGAGGAATGAAATTATGTAGAAAGGTGGACTACCTGTGTTTCTCATCAAATTCACTTTTAGTGTTTTCTGGCATTTATGGAATACCTATTGTCCTTGTCTAAGTGCTTCTTTCTAAGCTATTTGAACAGTTCAGTATTTAGCTGATTGAAACAAAAAGACAGAACCCTCTGAAACAATTAGGGGTTGTATTCATTGCACAATTATAATTCATATCTTTTTTAGTATCTATTTTTTTTATATAATATGTGTTCCAAATTATACAATCAAAAATAAGTTATCCAACCTTGCAAATGATAGTTTAAATGAGCAGAGCAAAGGACGGATCTGAACTCAAAACTTAGGCTCTTTCAAACCTTTATTCAAAATAAGAGAGCACTTTTGAATAAGGTGAAGGATATCAGCAATAAATTGCTTTAAGAATAACACAACAGTAATAAAGCTTTCACTTTGCCTATTTAAAATAAGATTAATTTGTGTAAGTATTCTGTCTGAAGAGACATTGCTTCTAGTGGTGTTTCTCTACATTTCTGGTATTTTTAGTGCATTATAAAACTTTTAAAATAAAAGTGTTTGGGTTTTTTTGTTTGTTTGTTTTTGGTTTTGTTTTTTAAACATTATGTATAAAATACTGCATTGTTTTTGGCAGAAGACAGCAAATTACTAATTGCAACCCAGTCTCATGTCCTTGATGTTAGTACCTTTTAAGATATACATTTTGTGACACATACAGATTGCTCTACTGAGATTTACAAAGATCTTCAAGTATTTTAGATCATGTCAACACAAGTAGTCTTGCCTGAAGTTTTCTGATAATTACAGAAAGAAGCAGTTTAGCATCTCTAATCTCTCAAGCAGACTGGAACCCACTCATAATATACTTCCCAAACCAGGGCTTTACTAAAAATTGACAGGAGTTGGTTAGGCACCAAATCAAGAAAGGTCCACATGCCAACACTTCCCTTGCCTCTGATTATTATAAGAATAATTACTTTTAGCTGAGCATATTGCAGTCCAGAATCATACTTAGTCTAAGCCTTTTCAGTAAGTGTATGTGTGATACAAAAGTCAAACTGCAGACAGTTTAATATGTCTGATTTTCCAGCCACATGTTCTTCCATGGCTTAGCTGTGTCAGATGAGGAGAAAAGGGTTTAGCTATTCTTCATATTTTTATTAGTCTGTATGTTTCAGTGAAATCAAATATACATGTACCCAAATACTTCCATGCTTTTGAATGCAGTCTTAAGAGATATATTGGTCAGAAGTAATAATAAAAATATTTCCCTATACCCTATATAGGAATACACATAATTCTTATGGGAAATGGTGGCTATTTTTTTATGAAATATCAGGGCCTCCACCCCCTGAAGATGTAGGCTTTATTTCCCAGGAATGCTAAGTTTGGATCTACTACCTCACAGATGGCGGGAAGGGAAGGGAAGGGAAGGGAAGGGAAGGGAAGGGAAGGGAAGGGAAGGGAAGGGAAGGGAAGGGAAGGGAAGGGAAGGGAAGGGAAGGGAAGGGAAGGGAAGGGAAGGGAAGGGAAGGGAAGGGAAGGGAAGGGAAGGGAAGGGGAGGGGAGGGGAGGGGAGGGGAGGGGAGGGGAGGGGAGGGGAGGGGAGGGGAGGGGAGGGGAGGGGAGGGGAGGGGAGGGGAGGGGAGGGGAGGGGAGGGGAGGGGAGGGGAGGGGAGGGGAGGGGAGGGGAGGGGAGGGGAGGGGAGGGGAGGGGAGGGGAGGGGAGGGGAGGGGAGGGGAGGGGAGGGGAGGGGAGGGGAGGGGAGGGGAGGGGAGGGGAGGGGAGGGGAGGGGAGGGGAGGGGAGGGGAGGGGAGGGGAGGGGAGGGGAGGGGAGGGGAGGGGAGGGGAGGGGAGGGGAGGGGAGGGGAGGGGAGGGGAGGGAGGGGAGGGGAGGGGAGGGGAGGGGAGGGGAGGGGAGGGAAGGGAAGGGAAGGGAAGGGAAGGGAAGGGAAGGGAAGGGAAGGGAAGGGAAGGGAAGGGAAGGGAAGGGAAGGGAAGGGAAGGGAAGGGAAGGGAAGGGAAGGGAAGGGAAGGGAAGGGAAGGAAGGGAAGGGAAGGGAAGGGAAGGGAAGGGAAGGGAAGGGAAGGGAAGGGAAGGGAAGGAAGGGAAGGGAAGGGAAGGGAAGGGAAGGGAAGGGAAGGGAAGGGAAGGGAAGGGAAGGGAAGGGAAGGGAAGGGAAGGGAAGGGAAGGGGAGGGAAGGGGAGGGAAGGGGAGGGAAGGGGAGGGAAGGGGAGGGAAGGGGAGGGAAGGGGAGGGAAGGGGAGGGAAGGGGAGGGAAGGGGAGGGAAGGGGAGGGAAGGGAAGGGAAGGGAAGGGAAGGGAAGGGAAGGGAAGGGAAGGGAAGGGAAGGGAAGGGAAGGGAAGGGAAGGGAAGGGGAAGGGAAGGGAAGGGAAGGGAAGGGAAGGGAAGGGAAGGGAAGGGAAGGGAAGGGAAGGAAGGAAGGGAAGGGAAGGGAAGGGAAGGGAAGGGAAGGGAAGGGAAGGGAAGGGAAGGGAAGGGAAGGGAAGGGAAGGGAAGGGAAGGGAAGGGAAGGGAGGTTATGTTTTAATCCTTGTCAGTGGCTGTTATTTTGCCTGTTCAGTTCCAGTCAGCTCATCAGCTTATGCTGAAAAGAAGACTTAAAGTGATACAGTAGTTTATGCCCATGGATATTTATGTACATAAATCATTCCCTTGTTTTGGATATAAATTATATGAATATATTCTTCACAGTGTAGAATCTGAAATAGTGAAAAAAATTGTTTAAAAACATGAAATGAGGAGACTGTGAAAGGACTTCCATAGGTTGTCCAGTCCCTGCTCTGCTCCCGTGCACTAATTATAGCCCTTCTGTTTAAGAAAGAAAGAGAGAGAGAGAGGGAGAGAGAGAGAGAGAGAGAGAGGGGGAGAGAAAGAAAGAAAGAAAGAAAGAAAGAAAGAAAGAAAGAAAGAAAGAAAGAAAAGAAAGAAAGAAAGAAAGAAAGAAAGAAAGAAAGAAAGAAAGAAAGAAAGAAAGAAAGAAAGAAAGAAAGAAAGAAAGAAAGAAAGAAAGAAAGAAAGAAAGAAAGAAAGAAAGAAAGAAAGAAAGAAAGAAAGAAAGAAAGAAAGAAAGAAAGAGAAAGAAAGAAAAAGGAAGGAAGGAAGGAAGGAAGGAAGGAAGGAAGGAAGGAAGGAAGGAAGGAAGGAAGGAAGGAAGGAAGGAAGGAAGGAAGGAAGGAAGGAAGGAAGGAAGGAAGGAAGGAAGGAAGGAAGGAAGGAAGGAAGGAGCATATAAAAATCTTAGTTTAGGTATAATTTGATACTTTTTATGGTGCAGGTGAGACATCTAGTGTCTATTTTGTGTTATTAAAATACAAAGACCTCTTCCAAATCCTTGAAATGTCCTGTTAGTGACATATACGTCTTTACATCCACTCCACAAATCCACTGACAAAATAATTTTGCCAGTTCTGTGCAACTAGTAATGCAAGGTCTTGAAAACAAGGATCAAACGTCAGTGGCTTCTGTGTGTACAGAATCTTTTTTCTCCTTTCCCAGATATCTTCACAGGCCTTAGACTCGACAATAAATAAATCCAGAAGAATGCTAGTAAAGTCGATCTAGGTTTACAACGTTGACACTAAGAGCATATTTTAGTGCCTAAGTACCAATACAAATCTCTTCCTCCTGCTGTTCTGCTCATGTAAAGAATCTGCCTTGGAACATCTTGTCTGTGAAGTCAGGCAACAAGTGTTATCTTCAACTGAATCTTTCTTTCCAGAAACCACCTCTCTGCAGTGGAAGACTGTCCTGAAACACAAACATGAATTAGGCTGTTGTGATGGGCCAGAGCTACAAAAGATGCCCTTTGCAAAAGAGTTCCCCATTCCCTACAGGCTGTTCAAGCACAGCACAAGGTCAAATTCAAACTCATCTTCAACCCTGCTATTTCATGAACCAAATCTCACAACTGTCCTAGGCAGTGATGTGCTGTTGCATAGCCTGAGCAAGAGCAGATGCTACATTCTTGCTGTGAGTGCTAAGCAGAATTTGTGGGTTGTGCAGTGCCTGCATCCAGACAAGGAGCATGGCAGCACAGCGATGTCTGTGCATGGCATAGGTGAGTTGTTAGTGTGGTACATGCTGGAGAAGCCTCTGGATTACAAGTCACAGAGTGTAAACAGTTACACCAACTAATGCACAATGTCAGTACATCCAGGCCTATCCAGAGCAGCATTCCTGAATAGTGCAGAAGTGCCTGTAGAGCTGTGAACTATCTGGAAGCTTAGCCCAGAGGTGACGAATCCTTCTCTCACACAGCTGATAAAGACTTTATAAATTTAACTTTATGTTACCCTGGCAGTAAATAGCAACATGTGCTTAATGTACACATGTATTGAATAGTTTCTTAAAGATCCTTCAAACAAAAAGTAGAAGTATTGCTTCACAATTTTATTCTAGCCTAGCACAGATGTGTCTCATCTAGGGATGTTCAAGTTTCTTCTTCTTTTTTTTTTTTTTTCTTTGAAAATGATATTTTTCTGCTTCCCTTCCCTTCCCTTCCCTTCCCTTCCCTTCCCTTCCCTTCCCTTCCCTTCCCTTCCCTTCCCTTCCCTTCCCTTCCCTTCCCTTCCCTTCCCTTCCCTTCCCTTCCCTTCCCTTCCCTTCCCTTCCCTTCCCTTCCCTTCCCTTCCCTTCCCTTCCCTTCCCTTCCCTTCCCTTCCCTTCCCTTCCCTTCCCTTCCCTTCCCTCCTCCTGGGAAATCTCTATGGTTATTGTTTTTTCCAGTTTCAACATGGCAGTTTTCAGTTAGTCTTCTAGTATGGCTGTGTAGTCTTACTTTCATGGCTGGTCCCAAGAGGGCAAAATAGTGAACTTCTTGACTTTCCTCCATGATACCTCCCTTGACTTCATCTTGAACAAACACCTCTACTAAAGTGAGAAAACAAAGCAGCATGCCACCTGTCTTTAATGCAAATGTTTGGTGACCAACATGGAGAACATTCACAGGTCAGATTCAGTCAGGATTTAATTTTGAGTTTCATGATGCCCCTGGGTTATAAATATTAGCAGGTAATCTAGATCTGGTTGAAGAACAGAAATTTCTCTGGGAGAAGAATAAAAAAAAATTTGGCAACATACTAAGTTACAGTAAAAACAAACAAACAAACAAACAAAAAAAAAAACAAAAACAAAACACAAATTTATCTGTGGAGGAAAATCTGAAGAAAAAAAGCAATTGGCCTAATAAGAGCACTTTGTTTCAAATCCAACTTAAAAAATTATTTTTTTTCATTATGTAATAAGGAAGAAAAAAATCAATATACAACCCTCCCCTCTCCCCTCCCCCAATTCAAGAGTATTGAAATGAGATATTTTAGTGATGTTTCATACTTCCCCTATTCCTACCCTCATCATTGCTTTCTGATTTCAACCCTAAATTAACAAATTTTATTGGGAGGTGATCTGACAGTCACAAACTGTTGTTGTTGTTGTTATTGTTGAAAAATATTTTAGTGTCCAGTTGCTTTGAACAGGATACGATCATACTCATGTTGGCAGGTCATGTTCCAGATGAAAACTATCAGTGTGCAAGGTGTGCATTTACTTTTTTTTACTTTTTCTTTTATTTAAAAAAAAAAAAAAAAAAAAAAAAGTATCTAGTTTCCTTCCGTTTTACAGACATCTGAACATTTCTTTTGACCTAACGTGGTGTGATAGGTGGGAGGAGGCCAGAAAGGATGTCATACAGGGTACTTACTCCTTCAATGAGTCCATTTTGATTGCAGATCTGAAGACGTTTCTTCAAAATGGCAAGTGAGGTGATTTATGCAGAGGTACCATCTGAGGAAAGAATGCGTTTTACTTCACAAAATTCAGACGCAGGTAACAAATGGTCATCTTAATATTATTTACTTTTTCTTTGTTCAGTGACACATTCTTAAATCTTTCATTTTTCTTTGAATGGAAACATTTGTAAGAGACTGAAGTCTTGTTAAAAGCATTTTTAAGAATATTAGTATCTATCTGTCTATTACATATCCATTCACTTGGAAACTTTTTTCTCATTAGTAGAAGGAAAGTTGAATTCTAGCAAAAGTAAAGACTGACCTCTAAAATCCCACTCTGGATTTCAATAGAATAGCTAAAAAGTGTTGTTTCTGAAATGCATTAACAATTAGAAATTCAAGATATTAATACAAATTATTGAAAACTCATTGGCAGTTACAGTGCAGTGATGACACTGACTTTTTCTCTCCCACAGTATATTTACATTTTATATTTTACTTTGATTAATTTTGTTAGACACCAGAAATAATTTTAAATTGTAAAACAATAGGTCTTTCTTCCTTACTTTTGTTTCATTCTTTCTTTCTCTCTCTCTGTCTTTCTCTTCTGCAAGTTAGATGTTGAGAAAAACAGAAGTCAATAATCAATAGAAGTTTCTGTAATTTTCAAAATTTAGTCATGTGTATGACCTATTGATGTCTGCTACTATAAAACTACATTACTTTAAAAATATATTTTCAAGAAATAAAGTGCCAAAGATACCCATTAATGGACATAGCTCATGTTTTTAAAACAAAAATATCAATCTTTTTTGTTGTTGTTGTTAATTTCTGATCAAAAAACAGATCTTTGCTGGTTAAAAGATAGTTAAGTATGGACACATTATTTAATATTATATTTAGAGATCATAGTACGAAAAGCAAATGTATACTTAATATGCTAGCAAGGCAACTTCTATTCTATAAAAATAAGTTTTGTAGATTCACTTCTTGGTACACGGTTCTAAAAGCATCTGTATCAGTGCAACATCTTCATCTTTCATATGTTAACTCAGTTTGTCTCGGTCTATATGGTCACAACCAGTTCACTGCAAAAGAGCTGAACTGTCAGGATAATTCCCAGTGCAAAATTACCCTATAAGTACTTATTGGAGATGTACTCACATATCCAGTACAACTATCTATACAAAATGTGTCAAAAATTGAGAGCATAAAAGTCTGTTACATCTTTTTGTTTGTTTGTTTCATCATCTAATATTATCCTTTAAAATTCATTATATTTTAATGTTTTTATTATTGTTGTAATTTTTACTGCTTTCACACAGTTTTTAATATACTTCAGAAAATATGCTTTAAAATTGCTCTTTTATATGTATCCTGAGAACCCTATAATGCAATAAAATAATTATGAAATTTGCCAGTATTAGGTTATTGGACAGGCAGAACCTATTTTTTTTTACCTAAAAGAAAAAAAAAAAAAGAAAAGAAAAAAAAAAAAGCCAATTATGAGACCAACTAAGTAATCAAATTTCAGGCAAAATGTTTTTGCCTACCCTTTAGAGTAAGATGGCATGACATTTACCCTTTCATAATATTTTTGAAAAATCTTTGCTGTTGTAACACCAATATCCTTGTCACTTCTGTGAATGTTGCATCCCTTTTGGTCTCCTAATAAATTATTTACTTTAATAACTTCCTAAAACAATTACTTCTACAGACTGATTCTAATATCTTCCCTTAAGAAATACTTTAAATCAGTCTTGAATTTGCCTCCTATTGTTAGTGTGTCCTAGTGTGACAAAGTGAAAAAAAAAACTCCAATCTGTTTAACTAAGATTTTTCTTTCATGTTATAATGAGAATGTACATAACATACTCCCATTACACATTCTTCCCATTTTCCATCTATACATGTGCTCAATTGCTTTCACCAATTAGAACACCAGTGCAGGAAACTGTGGTCCTCATTTTGCCAGGTGCTATGAGCTGTTCTGATTCTTTGGCTTTTGTGTGAGAAAGACGGTGAATTTAATACGAGAGGTATTTGATAATACTTGGTACTAACATGCTTTAGATTCAACATTTTTCATAAGCCTAAGGCAGATCTTGCACACTGAGAAGGTTGTTTTTCTTTAGTCAAAAGTTTGGTATTTGCCATGCTACAGTGAGTTCAGAGCAGTTGAGTTCACTCTCAGCCACCTGCCTGACAAGGTGCAAAGGAAGCAGCTGCTGTCCTACTCCATGCATATTTTACTTTAGATCATTAACACATCAAGACCTGGAAAAGGCCCAAGTTGTTCCTCCAAGACTGGAATGATAGTTTAGACCTGCAAAGAAAAGGGGTTTCATACTGCCCTACCTCTGAGCATTTTTTGACTTACAGACTTCACAGTTCATGCTGTCTTATCTGATTACAGAACTGTAAGTCTGGCCTACTACCCTGTGGCCACTATGCACGTCTCCTGTGAGTCTGCACCCTTCTTCTCCTCTCCCTTCCCTCAGCCCCTTCATCACCTGCACTGCTGCCTTGAGTTTTTGCATGTGCTGGCAAGTGCTTTTAATCTTCACTTTGCTGGACTCGTACTACATTTTGTCCTGCTTATATTTGAATTTGATCATCTTCCCCATTGCACTTCAATGAAAAATCTCTTTGATTTCTCTCTTGAGAAAAAGATAAATAGATAAATTTCAGCAAGCAAATTGGACTTACAGAGCTCATGGGAAGTAAGGCAAAAAATGCAAAGCAGGCAATCTACAAGGGGGTGTGTTGAAACAAACAAACAAACAAAACAAAACAAAACAAAAACAACAACAACAAAAAGCTCCTTCCTTCCTTCCTTCCTTCCTTCCTTCCTTCCTTCCTTCCTTCCTTCCTTCCTTCCTTCCTTCCTTCCTTCCTTCCTTCCTTCCTTCCTTCCTTCCACTGCCCCATCTACAGAAAACTGCTGGGGTCTACCGAGCATGTCCCACCACCCTCCATTTTCCCTCTCCCTCTTACTCTGATTTTACAGTCTTGCTTATTTGGGACAATGGGCCTGTGGAGACTTTGGGCAGTGAGATGTCTTCTGGGTGTTTCTCTAACAGCACTGTGAATATGATGCAGCTAGAGGACATGGCAGAAGTAGACATCAAGACTGCCTTGAGCAATGTCTAGCACCTGTCTCTGAATTTCTAATTGCTGAAGGATGCTCTGCTTTTACAGTGATAGTGGAAAAGATCTCTTCTGTTATGCAGATGCCAGCTTAAGCATCCATAGATAATTACAGTCAAGTGTAGACAAAGCGTCCAAAGATAAGAAGAGCAATGATTTTTCTCTTGGTATTAAGGCACAGCAATCTGAGAAAATGACCTTCTTTCTTAGGAAAATGAATGTCTGCTGTTAAAAATCATGCCAAGTCCTTTTCCAGCCCAACTTGCATAATTGTTAGCAAATTTACCCAGGTTATCAAACATTCTTGATAATACAGCAGATGGGTATTTTTCGCTGTTGAGGCTGAGAGGCCATAAATGAAAGAAGGGACCGTGCAGTTTGTAAAACAATCCCATGCCTTTGGATAAACCCACCCTGACAACATTTTATTAGTCCCATTGGTCTTAAAAATCTTGAAACACATTTTTTTAATTTTTGCTACCATGAGTGTCACAACCGTTCTAGTGGTTACCAGAGCAACTGAGGGTTTGCTACTGACTCACCACCAGATACAGAACAGGAAGACTTCCCTCCACCATGTCGTTTTCGAAAACCTAGTGTCATACAGTGCCATAGCAAATGCTGGAGTATTTACCACAGGATCCATGCATAACAAGAGGCAATCCTTCTATGTATGGAAAAGATGTCTCTCAATAACAGAAAAGCCATGGCTTATTTTGCTCAAATGTTCTCTGTCTCGAGGCAGTTCTTTCAGTGCAGCCAATACCTCCAAGCAGTCTGGAGATGCTAAGTGGTTTTCAGAAGGAATGGGTGCATTCTCTGAGGCACAAGGACAAGAAAGACTTCTTCCTGATATGCAAACACAATCTGATCAAGTGGAAGTATGGAGGAGTTTTTTTACAAAATAATTCCTAAGAATAGATTTCTTAGAACAAGGATAGTCTGGGAAGTTCTTTATCTGATGATCAGCTGAGCAGATTAAACAAAAAAAATCATGGAGGAAAATCAGTTGTTCCCTGTGGTTTCTAAACTTCATTACAACAAATAAGATAAACATTCACAATGATAGAAAGACCTGTTCAATTGTCTTGGTTTGTGAAATGGTGACTTCTAAGCCAAGAGGAAGGGATGTCTCAACTAAGTGGAAACTGTCTGCAAAGTGAGTGGCCATGCCAGTTCTGCAGCAATTATGGAAAGCTTCCCTTGTAAATAACTATTAGTCAAGAAAAGCAAATGCCAATGGCACCTATGTAAGAGAAGAGAGGGCCTCCTCTCTTCTCAAGTGAGAATAGTCATAAATTAGCAAAGTAATAAAGATTCAGATAAGTCTATTGTAGAAAGAGAGAAAGAGAGAAAGAGAGAAAGAGAGAGAGAAAGAGAGAAAGAGAGAGAGAAAGAGAGAGAGAGAGAGAGAGACAGAGAGAGAGAGAGACAGAGAGAGAGAGAGAGAGAGAGAGAGAGAGAAAGAAAGAAAGAAAGAAAGAAAGAAAGAAAGAAAGAAAGAAAGAAAGAAAGAAAGAAAGAAAAGAAATTTAGTTGCTTTTGGACTATTCTGGATGAGAATTAACTGCAGCCAGGCTTCCCTTTCATGTTTTTGAAGAAAAAGTTGAATTAATGGTTTGTACTGAAAAATCTGTGCTCTGTCTGCCATGGTGCCTACCAGCAATTAATTAAAACCTCATTTAAATACTTGAAAGAATTAACCTGAGGAAGAAAAATCTGTGGATGAAAAAAAATAGTATAAAATAATAAGCTTATATTTTACATGATGAATTGTTAGAAATTATGTTTAATCCATAAGGGGCTGTAAAATAGCTTGTCTCTATGAACATGCAGTACAGCACAGCTTTGTTTCCCTAGGAACTGTGCTCCTCTGTGTGAAAGAAGAAACTGTAGAAAACGGGCATGCCTCATATCCATGTGCAAGATCTGAATTCACCAGGAAGAAGTTTATTGAGAAATACAGAAAAGAATAATAATTTAGCCAAAAGGCAAACAAACAAAACCAAACAAACTTGCCTTTGATTAGCTTTTACTTAAAGACTGACAGAAAGTATACATGTGTGGATAGCATATGGAATAAAAAGAAAAAAAATATGAATTAATAATAGAGTACTTCAGCATGTGATAACAGTGACTTCAGTTCCTTTTTAATTTTTCTGAAATTTAATAACTGAATAACATCTTCTAGATTTTTTGGAAAACTGTACAACAGGAAAATAAATTGCAATAGTTCTTCTGTTACTTTCTTTTTCACAAATTCATTCAGTGACACACAGAAAAAGAATGAAAATAACCTCTAGTGTGTGCTTTTGCTCTTACCATTTTCTCCAAGCAGGTCTAATGCTGCAGGGTGCTGGATCCAATGAGAACTGCGAGATCTGGCCTCAGGCAGTTCCCCTAAGTGCAGCACTTTTTTTTTTTTTTTTGTATTTGCAGGTGATCAGATCACCTATGCTGAGGTGAAAGTGAAACAGAAATCTGACAACACCAACAGTACATCCAAGTCTACACATACAAGTATGGCAATACAGCAGGAAATTTAAATCTTTCTCATTAAATGGTATCCTCTTTGCATACTGTTTATTATTAATTATGTATTACAGGTAATGGAAGAGGTACTTGGTGCTAGGTTTCCAGAGAGGTAGGTATGACTTAGGCAAATTTAAAAACTGTCAAAGATTTTCCCTGTTGCTGGTTACCCCTGCCTGGAGGCTGCCGGTGAGTGTTTACAAAGTTAGCACGTGCAGCCACAGGTTCCCATCCCAGGTTTTGTTTGGGCTAAGCTTCTTGTCCCTCTGCCACAGCTAAGCCTATAAGGATTTATGGCATCCCTGACCCTTGCATTAGGGTGCCTCTGCGGCTCAGTCCAGCAAATCTTTTTCTTGTGTCAGTGCTTGACTGGGTGGATCACATCAGGGAGCAAATGGTGGTCTGAGGGCATGGTAGTGCAGACATATGTGTGTCCCTGCTGCTCACTGCAAGCAGCTCTGGAGCACACTGGCTGCATCTGCACAGCAGGATGCCTGGCCTCCTCTCTCCCTTAGGCCCCATGAGATCGTTTTTGTTGTGATGTTGGTGGATATGGCTGAATTTAAAAGGCTGTACTGCACATTGCCAAAGTATGTTGGTTTTGTTTGGTTTTGTTTTTCTGTTCTTTTTTTTTTTTTTTTTTTTTTTTTTCCTTTCCTGTGGTTTGGTGTATTTTTTTTATTTATTTTTTTTTTATTATTTTTATTTTTCAGGGGGAGGGGGGGAGCCTCTTGATTTTGTTGCTGTTGTTGTTTGTTGGGTTAGGTTGTTTTTTGTTTGTTTGTTTTACTGTAGGGCTCAGAACACATTTCAGCACGTTGCTGGGAACATAATGAGGGTTCTCACATAGACCATAACATCCATTGGGGATTCTGCTAGAGATCAGTTCTGGGGAGAGGAATTAAAGTTTGGCACTGTCCATGTCTGCACCATTGAATGTTCTGTGAAATATGCCCAGGTTTCTTCCAAGAAGGAAACAGTTTTTTTCATCCTAGGAGGATCCCAGAAGGAAATGTATATGTACCTTGCAGGCAAAGTGACCCACTGGAGGACGAGTATCTGATGCAGAATGGGTAGCAGAATAATTGCCTTCCCATGCCTCTAACAAGTAGATACACAAACAACATAGCAACTCCCCACCCTATCAGCAGACAAATAGCCCGCTTTTCCAGGGTATGGGACTGTATTACTTTCCATCTTTTCTGCAGATGATTTTAATCCTGAGGGGTTGCTCAGAACATGTGGTTAAAATTATTTTGCAATGGCGAGCTCTATGTTCTTATTAGCAACAATTTCTGTGTATGTTTTTTCATTTCCAAATGCATTTAGAGAGAATAAACAAGTCAGCAATATCATTTAAATTGGAGAAACTGAGTTATTTTTAGAAAGTGATAGCTAATTAGGTCTTGAACAGTTATTTAATACGTTCAGATAACTTGTGTCTGATCTTTTCTGAAGTGAAAATTTTATGATACATTAAAATACTTTTTTTCAAGCAGTGTGACCAGCCCTAAAACAAAATTTGGCTTTGCACAGCAAAATAATATAGGAGTTTTAAGTCACATGTATTTGTATGAGGTTTAAATAAATAAGAGAAGGAAAGAAAATATAGCATTCATGCAATGCAGAAGAACATTAAGATATTTATAGAAAAAATGTTAGCTGCAGAAAATGCTAAGTGAGAACAAATGTTTCCATTGCTGGTTTAATTTTGCCTTACCGCAGGGAAAAAGAAACTGACAGTTTTAGAAGGTGTTTCTGATTAACAGTTCCAGTCAGGCAGAAAAGAGAGTGGACCAAATGCAGATTCAGTCCTGCTGATATAAAGGCAAAACCAATTTACTGGCTTACTTTAAATTCCCTCTGTTTTTTTTTTTTTTTATTATTTTTTATATATATATATATATATATATATATATTTTTGTCACAGAAATTGGGATTGGATTGCAGCATTAAAAGTATTGTAAGTGATGCAGTGTATGGTTTTGATATATCATTATCTTCTGTTTGCTGACTGCCAGTCCTCGCTTTCTTTCTCCCCTTCTCTGATTCTGCCTAGTTTACCCATACTTCCAAGTTTGCACAATTTGGTTCTAGAACTATCAAAATCCAGGCAAAATGTTGTAGGTGACCTCTGTGCCTTCACGTTTTTCACTGAAACCTCTTTAAAAGTCACAGAAATCAGGTGTTTCTTCTAATTCTCATCATTATCATTATCATTATTATTATTATTATACAGATTGGTCTGGAAAGTGGGAAGGGATAAGAATTGGAAGAACACAGGCACAGAGATCCTGGACAGGGTTACAGTGGTAGCAGAAAATAATGGATGGCAGGGATTTAACAATTAATTAAACATGTATTTCTTTGGAGTGCTTAAAAAGGATTATAAGAGCCTACCTGGAAAAAGCAGCCTGCAAATTTCCAAATTACCTGTGAAAACTTTTTCCAAAAGCTGGAATGGAATGTCATGATTTCCTTCTGGGTCTTCAGTTGTGTAACCTCAGAATAATAACCCCATGCTAATACTAACATTATGAGTCATTCTCCCAGGGAAACTCCGGGACAGAACATCCGGATATACTGCAGAGCAAGAAGCACTGTCAGAGCTGTGCAACAGCAGCAGATAAACTGCATGGCAAGTCAAGCAGTGCTGGCAAAGCTGTGCATGATTTCAGAAAGTGAGACGTCACATTTTCAGGCATCTTCTTAAGAGCTATCATGATCAAAACTAGAACTGACCAGGTTCTTCTGACACTGAAAATGTGAATTCATATATAAACATATACAAATAAGGCTTTATTTTCACTTAATAACTAAAATTACAACTAAAACCAATAATAACATTTTCTAGAACAAGAATTAGCTAATACAAATATATTTACCTGAAAAACAACAAACAAACAAACAAACAAACCCAACAAAATAACAATAACAACAACAACACTTTCAATTGCATGTATTGCATCTGCAGCACAGAGTGATGATATGCTCCAACATTTCCTGTTGGAGGCTTAGCCAAAGTGATTTTGTATGCTAGCTAACTGACTTTATTTATTTTTTTCTTTCTGGGAACAAAACTTAACTTGAAACAAAACTTCAGTTGCTTCTGGCTGTTGTGAGATCCTTCTTCCTTTTCTCTTCAGCATTGGACTGCCATGAGAGCAAACGCTGGTGTTACATTGCCATCATCCTGTACTTTGTTGCAGTGATTCTGCTCATCTGTGTGATCGTTTTAGCTGTGAAATGTAATAATCCCTGAGGCAGATGGTGCAGTCCAGTTGACAAACAGAGTAAGACATTTTTATCCTTATTTGTATTTTCATACAATATGTTCGCATTTATCAGAAGAGGTGCAAGGAAGCATTCTACCCATATGATAAAGTCTCTGCCACACATTCAGCCAGCCATCAATTCACAATCACACTAGATAAAATCTAGCTTCTTGCTTCTGATGCACAGTGCACTTAACTGGGCATATTTTAATACCCAAGAGCTCTGGAGGGAAATAACCCCACCAGCAGGCCATGAAGTGGAAAAAATTAAAACAAAAATAATAAAAAAAAAAGAAAACATGGCTGGTGCAGCTAGAGGCGATTGCCACAACTACTGTCCAGGTGGACATGAATAGGGATCTAGTGAAGTGGCATGAGACAAACAAGCCGTGTTTATCAGTCTGGGGTTTGAAAGAAGACAGAAGAACAATTGTCCAATTCAGACTAGGAATGGCAGGGAACAGCCCTCCAGAGAAAATCCTCCCATTCATATCCAGTGCCCTTACAGCCCTCTGTGGGCAGCTTTGAAAAGGCAATGCCCCCTCTGGGACAGGGTGGCTGACGTGGTACACGTGGAGGGAAAGGTACAAACATTGTAAGCATCTGTGCCTGTCTCATGTTAGAGCTTTTGGGGGATCTTTTGGGAAATCTTTTAGTAAAAGTACACTGCATGGAAAACAGACCCAGTATTAAGACAGATTCATTTCTTGTAGAGCTATGAAGTGTTTAATCGCTCCTCCACATCACTCTCCTTGGCAGTTGTCACCATCTCAGAAGCTGAGCCAGCAGCAGTGTCCCTGTCACTGAGCAATGACCCCCTCACTGTGTCTCCCTAGTCCTACCACACCTCCATCAGAAGGCATGGCACATTTATCCGTCATCCCCATGATGCCCAGGTGCCCTCCCTTTACTCATGAGGACACTCACAACAGGTTGAACTTCACTAAGATATTCTATTGTCTTTTTATTTCCAGGTAAGTCAGAACAGGAAGGCTCTGCTTCTTCAACAAAACAAGACATGAAGTTTGTTTATTTTTACATTACCTTCTCTGAACAGACTTCTATGAAAGAAGACATGCTGCCAGACTGATCACTCTTCAGTTACTTCTTCCATGATTTTCATTAAATGCCTCCATATGTGGACAAAATATATTATATATTATTAATATAATAATGCCAGCAAGCATCTCGTTATATCAGTGCATGTAACAAGGCACAGGCTCAAGCTGCTGCATCAAATGTTGGATCTGGGTCTTCTGTAGACAACGCAAATGACCAGGTAGACCCATTTGGAACATCACTTTTATTTCACACCTGACTTGATCTTGCCATAATTTGCATGTAGATAAGCTTTCTATAGATTTCTATATGCTGAAGTGCAAAAATGCATGGATAAAACAAGGAATGCACTAAACTTTTTTTTTTTTTTTTTCTAAGTCTAAACCTACGTGTAATTTTTCTTCCTCTGACAGCCTTCTGGTGGGATTTATTAAAGGTGCAAGGAACTTAAATGTTTAACAGAGAAGTCTCAGCCTCATTCCCCTACTGGCTTGAGTAAAATTATTCTGTTCTGCTTGTCCAGAGGAGTATCTCATTGATTTACAATATGTTGTTTCTGTCTTGGAGAAGCAGTTCATTTTTGTTTTGTTTTGATTTTTTTTTTCCCCAAATGCTGTAGCTTCAGTTAAAGCAGAACCCTCCAATGGAACTAAACCACTTCAGGTTTAAATGTTTGTTTGTAATTATTATTTAGGTGTCTGTTTTTACATTATTTTGAATTTTCATTGGCTATGTTATAATTCCTCTGAACAGGCTGATAGTAATGATTTGCAATTCCTGAGTAGGAGGGACTATATAGTGTATCAAATACTTGTAAATTGTTCCCTGTGTCTAAGCTTATCTGTACTGAGGCCATGTTGTTGCTGTTGGTAAGGCACCACATTTTTATAATATATTTACCAGAAATCAATAAAGATTTAGTAAAGCACTTGGCATGCCAGCATTTGTTCTTATGTTAGTCATACATTTATTAATGGTATGATTATAACACTTCTGAGCTGTTGTCAGGAAGCGGGGTGCTGATCTAATAAGTACTTTCTAAAGACAGAAGAAGAGCATCAAGTGAATAGTAGAAGAAAATGGTTATGTTTTTCTTAAGATCATTTTGCTTGCCAGGCTGTGGGATAAATCCAGGTCTTTAAATACTAGTGGAGGAAGAAAACTTTAAAAAACAGAGATAATAAAAGAAGAGGTGGCAGGAGACATTTGGACCTGAAATGGAACTGCATTTTATTGTCCTTCACTAGACTGATCTGATTTTAGCCTGAAGGTTCACATAAGACTATCAAATAAACCCTGCAACCAAATTAAATTGTCAACCTAAATAAATTAGCTTCAGCTTTCTTTAGAAACGAGAAAAATTCCAGTCTTTGAAGCTAAAGTAATGTAGTTTTGCATATATAAAACTTGTTCAATAATTGCAGATACACAGCAGCAGGAGTCATAGTTCCTGGCAATACAAGCTCTACCACGGAGAAGGTCATCATTTCAGAATGAGCCAGCTTCACAAGGAACTAAGCGCACATCCACCCAGATGCTGCATATGCAAACACAGTAAAGGGAAACGCACTTCAGAACCAATTAGAAACTGTCACTGATTATAAGACCAACAGGGACTCATTCAGATAACCAGGTCTTCAGCTGCTACAAGCAGATCTCTGGGAATATAAGTGGCATGTCCTACCATCCGGAAGGTAACCACATATACAGCACAGACAACTGAGTAAGAAGCATGCATGTACTGCTCTGTATGCTGCTTGGTAGCTGAAGGAGGGAAGTTACTTTGATTAAAATGAGAAGTTGTTAACTTCTAAAAATTGAAGTGACTGTTTTGGCTGTTTACTAAGAATTTGGCACACTTTGCGTTTTTGTGGGTTTGACAATGAGCCCACTATAGTGTTCAAGGCAATTTTAAGAAACTTCAGCCTGATTTTCATTCTCACAAGGCAGAGTCTATAATTGTGTTCACTGAATTTGGGGGAGTTTCTCAATGTTTAAGGTCTATTTAATGTTTTTGAAATGTTGACATGAAGTGTGCTCCTGCTGATGGCTCTTGGCAGACAGAAATATACAGATGATGGCTGGGCAGGTGTGTAGCAGGTTCTTGTGGTTCCCTGATGAGCTCTAGTTACTTATTGCCTGTTGGAGCCATGCCAGCTGATCACTCTTCTGAACCTCATCTGCCTGGTTGCTCTCAGGGACAGCTTGCAATGGTTTCTCATCCTTACAATACTAAGGATATGTATATGGGTGAGAAAGGAAGTACCCTTCTCCTTGCATTTGTTTCATGCTCACACACACCAGCTCTCAAACATGAAGGCAAAATCCTTGTTAGATACAACTTGAGGGGGAAATGGACTATCTGTCACTGAACTGTTAAAACAAGGCTGCCTGGTCACTGATTATATGTATAATATTACATGTCTTACGCATGACATCTAAAAATTACATCTGACTGTAAATCTGGCTCAAGGGAGCTGTCTTTCTCCTTTGTTTTTGGTCCCTTTCCTTTTCCCTGGAGCTTATGTGATTCCTTTTATTGCATTCTTTCTCCCTCTGGCTTCAGGCACATCCTGGAGCTACGCGTGACATTCATTCCTGCTGTTCTGGCTTGGCCTATTTTTCTGGCTTTTCACCCATTCCAGTCAACCCTTGCTGATAAGCACCACCCCTTTTGTTCATGGACACAATAATGCATAAGTGAAGACTGAAGGAGATAATTAAAAGAATGCAAACAAGTCACTAAAAGGATGTCCTTGATAAACCATCACAGAACAAACATTTTAGGATATCCTTGAAGGCAAATATAATAAACGTTAGAAGACCAACTAAAATCCTAATATAGGGCTAATTTCAAACCTTTTTCTTTGGAAATTCAACACGCTCTTTGTAAAAGCTGAAGGGTGGGAACAGAAGGGACAGGAGTTCATCAGAAGAGAGAGGTACTACAGTTCATCTTTTCAACTCTGTACATCTTTTTTCCTAGACAGCCAGATTATGAGCTAGCAGAATATTCAGGCTCTACCTAGCAATTCTTTTCAATGCATCAATTCCTGAGAGAAACTGTAACAGTATGTCTCTGGAAAGCAACAGAATGCTAGCAGGCATAATAACTGGCATCAAGTCAACAATGTGAGACATGAGAATTTAATTAGAAAAAAACTCTTTACCTGCCTGTGTAGGAAATCATCCCAAAGCAGTGTCATCTCTACAGGCAGGAGAACTTCAAGGGGGAAAAGATCTGTCCTGCTTCCATGCAGACAGAAAGGAGGAGATAGCTATGTATCCTCCCCTTGGCTGCTTGGGCATCAAGGGAACCACAGTGCACCCCAGTAGGTCTTCCGGTAGAGTTGCTTGGAAGACCAAGGACCTGAACCATGAACATGAAGAAACTTTTGTGAGCTTTACTAGTTCATTTTCTATCTTCTCATAGGATGTGCTTAACTGCACAAGGGTATTTAGTGTGCATTTCCTGGAGATGCAAGTGCGCAGTTTATTGAGGAACTATCTTCTATTCTGTAATACAGAATCAGATGTGGATGTTTATTGCACAAAGGTAAGGTTCATTTCAGCTATCAAGAATAGCCTGGTAAGGGTGAATCCCTGAATGGCTTTGGTCTCCCACTGGTATTAAAGATGTGGCAGCCAACTATGTATCACAAACTTGGGTGAGAGGTCTGAGCTCCAAGTGTCAACTGAAAGTTCCCTGGCATTTCACAGCCAGCTTTGTTGTTTCCATCTAGCCTCAATGTCTTGTCACCTTCCCCATGAAGTATGTCAACCTGTACTCACTGAGGGTGGTCTAAACACAAACAGTGGCACAGATTCATTCAGAGGGTGAGACACAAGCTAAAGGTATCTATACCAGTTTGACAAGAGGGCTGACTCTTTCAGATGGCGCAACACAGATACCTGTCTTATTTTTGCAATCAAGTACATATCACATTTGCCATTTGACAGTAAGCCAAAGACTTCATCACTTCTCGGACTTGAAAATGTAAAACTCATACAGCTCCTCCTAAATGACAGGATATACTGTGGCCCACTGTCTGAGATGAATCAGCTAACCACCTATTTGCATAGCTGGACTCCCCAGTCCATAAATGCAACCTTCCTGTGAGGCAGTGGACTTGAGTTGTTCATTCTCAGATTTCTTTTTCATTATAGTAAGGTTCACTAAGGATAAGGATTTTCTTCAAACACAGACAGAGCTCTTCCTCTGTTCCCTGTCTGCCACAGGGGCTTCATTCAAGATAGCAATAATGCTGGAAAAAAATGGTGATACTGCTGGTTTTGGTTATGAATTCTCTAATAAAACAAAAGGCACCCTACGCTAGCTTTGCTGTGTTTCTTGCCTGTTCTAGTTAGTCTAAGTTAACCTCTGCCTGTGTTGAACAGAAAACCAACTTTGACCCCTGAGGTCAGTCTTAGTCCCTGAACTCAAAGGAAATTTTATCAGCTGTATCAACTCACTATTACAGTTCTGGTCCATTCAGATGATCTTCCTTTGTTTTTACCAAGGGCTGTGGTGGTTTTACTGTGCTAGACAGCTAACACCACAACCGCTCTCTCACTCCCCCTCCTTAGATGAGGAGGGGAAGAAATAAAGCAAAGAACTACTCACTGGTTGAGATAAGGATAATTTAATTAAAGGGAAATAACAACAACAACAACAACAACAACAACAATAATAATAATAATAATAATAAAGGAAAGATTATTATGAACTAAACAATTTAACTAAAGGGGAAAAAAAAGGGAAAGGGGAAAAGGGAGGGGGAAAGGGAAAAAAGGAAGGAAAACAAATAAAACAAATAAAGGCTATGTGGAATTGCAGAGGAAAGAAATTACTCTCTGCTTCCCACAAATGAGTGATGCTTGACCACGTCGTTGAAGCAGGGCCTCAACGCACATAGCTGGTGTTCGGGAGGAGGACCGACGTTTTCACAACAAGAGCCCACCCCTCCGCTCTTCTTCCTGTTTCCACCTTTTATTGCTGAGTGTGACATCAGATGGTATGGAATATCCCTTTGGTTGGTTTAGGTCAGCTGCCCTGGTGATGTTTCTCTTCTCACTTTTTGCCCACCCCCTAGGAGCGTTAGAGAGAGTCCCGATGCTGTGCCCGCACTGCTCAGCAGTAGACACAACACTGGTGTGATACCACTGCTGTTCCAGCTACAAGTGCAGAGTACGGCACTGTATGGGCTGCTGCAGGGAAAGTTAACATCCCAGACAGACCCAGTACAAGGGCTATCTGGGTATGAGTTCTGTGGGTGCATATGCCCTTCAGCAGTCTGTTTGATTTTTTCCTTTCTGACAAGCCTAATTGCAGTAAACCAGTCCAATATCTGGGGGTACAACTTCAAGAGGAATCTCATTTGCCAAGGAAAATTCACATGGTCTTCTGTTACTGTACTCCCCAGGGAATGGGAGGGTAAGCGGAGTACAAAGCCTCTTAGTCCTTTTAGAACTAATATTTCCAAATGTGATTATTGAGCTGTTACTGAGCACTAACTCTTAGACCCTTAAGAATTATTGCAGTTGCAATAGGAACTGTATTAGTCCTTACCTGCTTGCCACCCTCCTTCTGTGCTTAGGTGTGATAGTGTTTAGAATTTTCTCAGACTCAGCTGTACAGGAGAGATGATTCAAAGACAGTTGGAAATTTAAGAACAAATTTCTATAATTCAACAAAATCCACACTTAAAAAATCAGCCTTGAAGCACCACCTTTTACATGATTTTCTCCTTGAATCCATATCCTTATACATATTCAGTTTAATAAAATGTATTTCTAATCTGATTTCAATATGTGGTTTAATTATGAACTCTTAGTTCTTTTCTTGTAACAGTGGTCATTTTTTTCTTGTAATGGTCAATGCTCAAAAACAGCCTTTTATCCAGACCCCGTTTAACTCAAAAACAAAGTGCTGACTTCTTTTGCAGGATCAGGCCTTATGCTCATTCTATTGTTATTGCATGGCAAGTCAGATAGCAAAGAGCAAATAAAAAAACATGAGATCTAAAACAGAAATGATGAAACACCTCAACAACCACCCTGAGATGGTAAGAAATGCAACTGAGGCAGAATGGCAGCCACGAGTCCTTGATAATTTACAAATTTCAGCCCTGAAGAGTAGCACATCTGGCTGCATGTTGTCTCCTTTCCATTTTTAGTAAATGAATATGCCTTAATGTACAGAAATACAAACAGAAGAACAAGCTTTGTCCTGAGATCCCAGGGCACTTCACAGTCCACTGGCCTGAGAGTTGGAGTCCACACAGCACTCTTCATTTGCTCTTACTTCATACTTAAAATCTCAGTGGCAACTTGGGTTCAGATTCTCATGCAGCACCAAGAAAGATAAAAGCCTGCATAACTGTGTAGTATGTGTTGTGGTTAAGAATGGAGTTAAAAAAAACATGTCCAGCATGTCTACCACAATGCAAAAAAATGAATGCTAAAATGAGACACTTCCTCTTGCAGCTCAGAAATGTGACTGATGTTTTCCAAACTAACAACTTGTAAACATGGGTCATATTGTATTTGTAGCGTGTACCAGAAAGGCATGAAATAGGTGAGGAGTCCATACTTGACAAATCACCTGATGTAATCTGCAGGACTAATGCAATCCCTTTTATTTGCCAGGTTTTGTGGAGAAGCCAGTTTGTGCCATGCCTGTTCTACAGATCTTGCTACTTATCCTCCTTTTTCAGACTTAGCCTAGCTCTCCCCTCTTCAGGATAACAATACAGCCTATAAATCCAAAAATCAGTCCAAGACACAGGCAAAAGCATGAAACTGGACATTTAGCAAGTAGAAGATGAAAGAGTGGGAGTATTAGAAGGGTAGAAGAAGAAAGTGGAAGGATAACATGAAACAATTCATAAAATGTGAAAACCACAGGAGAACAAGGACATGAGGTTACTGGTAAGGAATAGTGTCAAGAAAGTTGATAGTTAATTGACAAAGAAGAGAGCAAGACAGTCACCCAAGAAGTGATTTCAGTAAGGAAGGACAATTGGGGTTAATAAAGATGCATTTCCACCAGTGTTTAATTCTGTCTTCATACTTGTATCTCTGTTTTCCCTCAAATAAATTCCTTTATTTTTTTCACTGCTTTCTCCCTGGGGTGCATTAACAGGACTGCATCGGTTACATGACAGAAAATCTGGGGGCCAAGGAGAACATGTTAGTTCACAGTCTCATTGAGAAACTGGATTGCTCATCTTTTAATTCTCCTCAGCACTCACAGAAACTCATGTCCCCTCTCACAAGTGCTCTGTGGCAGAAAAGGAGTTTGCACAGGGTTTATCAGATTCAAGTCTGAAGCCATATTCTTTGCAGATACTGCTGTCTTTTAGTGTCTCCTTATTTTAGATTTCCATTAAATCTCTTCAGAATTTTGTATGGCTAATCCAGCTTCTGCGTTTGGGAGTTTTGTTTCTTTCCCTAAGAGTTGAGCAAAGACATTTTGTGGCCTGTTACACAGCAAGAGGAAGAGACACTTTCTGGTTAGCACTGAAACTGAGACTAGGCTTTGATATCACAGTAAACCTGTCCAGAGGTTTTCTAGAACCACTGCAAAATATCCCTACCTTCTGCTGTTTGAAATCTCTTTAAAATACTGGAGGCTCAACTTTGTACTGCTAGACTTGATGCCAGGTCCATCATTATCGAACCTTCCATGGCTAGCATAAAATCACCAGCTTCAATCCTGTCCCAGGCTGATACACCAGAATATGACCTTACTCACTTCTGTACTGCTCCTCCTCAGCCCTGCAGGGCCCAGGTCTGCTGTTAATGCAGCTACCACCTCATCCTGGCTAGACCAGGAAATGCTGCATTCTAAAGAAGAGGGAGCCTGTAATTGATGTTAATCACCACCTAATGTCTCGTGTAGACAAAGTCTGCCATCTTTTAAAGCATGACGTGCTGTTAATTAAGATAAGTCACTTAATTTCTAACAGTTGATTTTACTTATGCAGACAGCCAGCTCCTTCCTGATGAGGAGAATTAAAATGCAAGTCTTTGGAGGCCATTACATGGATTCATGGATGCTCATCACGCTAGAGCAGGTGCCTCCAAGCCTTTTGCAGCTCGGGAAGGCAGTCCTTGCAATCCTTAAGAGCAGTGGGAGCTGGCCATAAAAATAAGGGCAGAAGGATCAAATCAAGTTGAGCTTGCAGCATGCAAAAAAACAACCATCCTTTCAGGGCTCTAGCCCCTCTGCAGGCTGGCGCCAGCGGGCAGGCACCAGCTCCCCTCGCTGGGCAGGGGCAGGACAGAGGAGGGCAGGCAGGGGTGGAGCACTGCCCTCGGGCTGCACTTTTTGCGCATTTTGATGGTGAAAGGCAGGAATTTCCACTTCCCATAAAATGCAGGAATGTGTTTCTCGGCTCCCCACTGCACCAAGCCTGGGCCCCGGGGCACCCTTTTAGGAGGCCGTCACAGGGCAAGGCGGCCCCTCCAGTGCCCGGGGCTCCTGGGAGCCCCTTAAATGGTGGCCACCGGGCTCCTGGAAGGGGTAGGTCGCTGACAACCATGCCGAGGGAAGCCCTGCTTCTGCTGGCCTCACTGGCCCTGCTGCTGGCCCTCCCGGCCCCGCTGCTGGCCTTCCCCAGTGCAGCACCAGGTAACAGCCCCAGCTGCTGTGGGTGGGAAGGGGGAGCATTGCCAATCGGAGCTCTGAGGGGTGGTACACTGTTTGGGGGTACATTATTTGGGTATAAGCTGAAGGGAGCAGTCTTGCTTGTGTCCAGCAGCCTCACCACTAGGTGTGCAGGCAGCGGGATACTGGCCGTCCAGAACAATGGGTCTGGTTTGTGTAGGACAGCTTTCCCCAGCCCCTTGTGTGTGGGGATCTCACAGCCTTAGAGCGTGTTTGTGCCAGGACCTCTTCCCCAGCAGCCCCATCTTCACAGGTTCAGGGGCAGAACCCTGCAGGACCTTACTGGGCTCAAGCATGAAACCATGGTGGCCCTGAAAGTGAGTAAATTTGGGCATCTCAGGCTGTCTCTGGAGCCTGTCTGCAGTTTCCCTTCTGAGGCTTGATGGGCTGGAGAAGCCAGCAGGACTGCGAATTTCCCGTGTCCCAAACAAATACAGCTGTATAAGCAAAATGATAATGTGCATCTCCACCTCCCCTCCAGATGAGATGCGTGTTGCAATAGCTGAAGCCTTGCTAAGATCAGACCTGTGAAGGAGCTTTTTCTAGCTCGTGTACCAGGTGCTGTAAGCAGCTCTGGGCAAAGAACATTGGAAATACAGTGCAAAGACCCACGGTGCTGTTGGGAAGCACTGATGGAAAATTCTACTGTCCTTATTACTGTGTATGCCTGAGACCTCTAGAGATCAAACAAGCGCTTACTGACCCATAGCTGAAGACAATGGAGTGCTGGGTTACTCAGGTATATGCTATTTGCTGTGGAGATGAAAGCTTCCAGGAAGTATTTCATGTCTTCCAGGCATACAAGAGATATTTAATTATTTCTAATATTTTTGTTCTAATATTCTAATATTAGAATATTCTATATTCTAATATTTGTTCCCAGATGTCACAGCTTCCTACCCGAAGGACACAACCACAGAAGTTACTGGTGAGTTTCTTTTCCCAGTAACCCACAACAGCTACAGAGGGAATGGACACACAGACCACGACTCCCAAGAGATCCATGCAGGGGGTGGTTTACATATGGCTTTGCATGCTGGCTCATGTAACACTGCATGGAAACGCATTTTAAGTAGTGTAAACTTTCAACTGTGAGAATCAACCATAAAAATGAGGTCAACTGATAACTGGAATGTTTTCTAGGATATGTAAGCTCCTATGAACTATTACCATGACCTCTCAACTGTGCTAAAGGCTTAAAGATCCATGTCCCTACTGTTACGTATCTTAAATTGCATCCATTTCAATTAGTTTGAATAGATATTATTGACAGCAATTTCAAAAGTGTGTCATAGCAGAAGAAAAATGTTCTTCAAAAATGGGAAGCAGATTCTTCTCTGAGCCCTGTTTGCTTTTAATCCAGGATATTTACATGCCCATCACTATCATACAATTTTTAACAAATTCATCAACTTTTTTTTTGCAGATGGGTACTGACAAATACAAAGGTCTTGCCCAAAATCACACAGGAATTCAGTAACAAAATAGGCAATGGAACAGAAATACCGGTGATACAGCAGACCATCTCTTACATCATATTTTTCTGGTAGTCTAGATGTTTGGCCTTGCTGCATGGGCACATAGGCACAGCAGATGGCCACATGTATTTAAGTATTTGTAGGTGTTGGAGAGCAGAGCTAGCAGGGCACGTCTGGCCTAAGTATGCTCTGTTGTACTCACCATTGTTGCTGCAGGTGAAGTGACCATCAGCGAAAGCAGAGGCCGGAGGAGTGAATACAGTAAGTTAGTCTTGCACTTTCTGTTATTTCTGAAGTGCCTAACTCTTGTTACTGTGATACATGTGCATGCCATAACTACTTGAAAGACTGTAGCTCCCACTGTATGAAAGGTTGCAGAGGCCAGAGACGCAAAGACCCAGACTATTAAAGGTGTGTAGATTTTGGTTTAGTGACATTTCAGGCCTTTGGGACCCAAAGCCCTGATTTCATATCAGAAAACAGTGGGAAGGTGAGCTTAAACTCAAGTCATAAATTAATGTTCTTCAGATTCCTTTCCCTCTTTACCACCAGAGTTCTCTCATACTAATTTTGAAGGCCTTATTCCTATTAAATCTTCTTCCTGCAATAATATGGCCAGTATTCTGCCAGTCTTGAACTACGTTCCTTCTGCTGTTCCAGGTCTGTCCTCCCCCACACACCTCCCTCAGTTCCTCATGCTCTGGTGCCTTGATGCAGTATCCTGTGCCTCTGATTATCTTCTTGCTTTTCAACATTTGATTAAAGAAGCACCCCAACTTGGCAAATTGCCACACCAACAAAAAGAGCTCTGAATTCTGCTTTTCCACGACCTTGTGCATGTCTATTCTTCTGCTTCATAGAATCTTTTTTCATGCAGTCTGTATGCTCATCTAGTCTCTAACTGTCTCTCCTTCCCTTTCTCTTGCATCCCTGCTTGTACAGCACAGATACACAAGTTCTTTTGTGGCTTGGATTGCCAAGTATAGTTCACAGTTGGTCAGTGTGCTTACCAGCTGTAGTTCATTCCTGGGCACTGTGGTGTAGCACAGATGTGGGAAGTGAGTACCTTCTGCTGGGATGTGTGCCCAGAGGAGACTGGCTGAAGCGTAGCTTCGTCACGTGGCTTTTGTGCACTGGGCCTAAAACACTGAGATATCTGAGGGTTTTGGCTTCTACCAGCAACATTACTTTTCAGTCTGCTTGGTAGCAACTAAAATATTTAATAGTGTTTTCCTGATAGTATGGTTTTCAAGAGGGTTTGTGGTGATAGGAGGAGGAAGTGGGCAGGTCAACATACCATTGTCTTCCTCTCTGTCTTCTACATCTGACTTGAGTCGTTCTTCCACAGAATGAAACTTGAACCTCAGTTTGTTTCTTATGGGCTGAAGTTTCCTGTGAAGTCTTAAAAAGCTTTGCCTTTTAAAATATGTTAATATTTTTTTATTAATTATAATAATATTCTTTTTTAATAGTTGAATACGACTCTATCACAGAGGAAGACTACTTGACTGGTAAGTCCAGTGAGTTCTGCTTCTTTAACCCTTCTATATGCAAATATCTTCTGCCAACAGTCACACATAACACTCTCACGCACTTTTCAGATTTCTACTATGGCATACAAGCCTACTATGTAGAGAGAAGAAGGAGAATTTTATAGTCATTGCTTGCTTACTGGCTTCTTAGCCTATTCCTTTGTGAAGTATAATGAGAGGCAGAAGAACTGAAGGTTTTTATTGTTTCTTGCCTTTTTTTTTTTTTTTGTAAAAGGCAATAAAATATTTCTTTTTCTTAAAATAAATATTTTATTTCTTAAAAATATTGAAAATGTGAAGTCTGGTCTGCTAGTTTAGTAGGAAAATTTATTGGAGCCATCAGAGATTAATCGGTTATTTTTAGTACACTATATTATGCTGGAAATGGGAGAAATATTGAAGTTTTTATCCATTTCCTTTCTCCAGCTGTAAGTATACCATAAAAATTAAATAATTAAATTAAATGTAAACAGAAGCCCAAACATTGTATAACAGTATCCAAATATCCTGATTTGTCACAGTGTTCTTTGCTGTATTTCCAGGATTTTATTAATTTTCATTCTTGTCACGGATTATTTAAGCCTGCAGCATATACAAGTTATGTACAGAAATCATAAGCAGAGGAAAGAGTTATCTGTGGGCAATTATTTTGAGAGGGGAAAAATAGCACACTCAGTTTTTTCTTATAGTTGATATATGTGATAAATAGCAAGCTTTGCATGAAAAACTCTGCTACCTGTTATTGGTATTACTGGAAGAGGATGCAGGAAATTCAGCTAGCTTGCCACTTCTGCTTCCTTTGCATAGTGCAGCCAACCCTACAGTACCCTGTTGTGGCAAATTGCAAACAGTTTTGATGAAAAGGATCCAAACCATACATTTCCTAGAGTTCTGATTTTTCTTTTCTGTAGGTGAGCCCAGCAGTATCTCCACTGAGCAATACGTGATGAACAGAACACGTAAGAAGTTTTCTCTCTATTTTTATTTTATTTATAAACAGTGATGTTTGTGTCTCTTTTTACAATATGTAAGAAAAATATTTTCTGGTACTTTTCCAAAGAAATAGAAATATGAAAATGCTGGAAAGGGAACTTGTGCCATGGAAACTTTTTTAAATCGACTGATTTATTTTTTTTTTTTTACAGTGAGGTAGCAGCAAACAGAAGGTTTTACATTAATAAGTCAATAAAGATATGCACAAAGCCTGTAACTCTTGTTTTAGGAAAACATGGCAAAGATAAGTATCTTTGCTGTGATATTAAACTACAGAAAATAATAAAATATTCCCATGGTTCATAATGAGGGTATCCACATATACTGGTAATATAAATAATAAGCATTTATCTTCATATCATATATGGAGGTCTCCTGGCTACACTAAGATTTTGAAATTCATGACGAAGAAAATGATCCATAAAGTATAGAAAACTAATGTGAGTCAGCTCCAGAGAAGAACTGTATGTTACAAAGGATGCAGGCAATGCATGGCAATCCCAGGATTCCTGATCTTTCCATTATTGGGCATCATAAGCACATCTTCCTGCTTTGCTACAAAGTCAACATAGTAACAGAGGCATCAGGTCCTGCGTGCAAGCACCAGGTGGTCCATATATTGGGTCAGTTACAAGTGGTACTTGGTTTCTGGATAACCTTTTGAGTAACTCATATCCAACTGACAAGGAAGACCAACTGTTACAAAGAAATGACTTTATTGGTTTGGGGTTTTGTTTGTCCATCGTTTTTAGGACCTTTTCCTCATGCCAGCAATTGAGCACAACATCAGTTTGAATGAGCGATGTGTGGCTGGGGGTCTCCATGAGTTTTCATTTATACTCTTTTTTTTCCTGCTCCTTTATAGCAAAAATCCTACTCTTTTTATGCGGAAATTACATACTTTGTATGAATTCTTTAGGGTCTTAGTCAGTTTGGAGATCTCAGATCTTCATTATCTGGACACAGTGCTCTGTTGCCTGATCATGCCTAAAGTGTCTTTATCACTTCTAGAAGATTATGAATTTGTGTCTACATGAACAAGGGCAGAAGTTGTTACCCCAAGTAGGTAACTAGGTTCAGTATCCCACATCCAAGTGGACATATCCAGATATGGAACTGGATCTAAATCTTCATTTTAAAATGAAGCGTTATGTCTGCCTTTGAGGGTGATCTGTTTTGATGGGAAAAAAAAAAAAAAAGAAAAATGAGGTGTCTTTGAGTGGATTAAAATTATCTAGGAGTGCTTGTTGCACAGTTGCTTTTTTTTTTTTTTTTTAGATGAAAAGGGGGGCCTGAACTTTTCAGATTATTATATTTCTACACGTCCCCTTCAGTGTTTTCTTGTGACTATCCCAATCTGTACAAGCGTCCTTGGCCATTACTGTGACCTTCTTGGCAGATCAAGGCTTTGGGCTGTATTGTTTTCTTTGCTGAGGGTGTGGGGGTGTATCATCTAGCAGTGTGACCATTCTGATGTCTTGTTACAGAAGAATTCATGTATGTCAAGGAAAATGCAGGAGGAAGATATCAGCCTTGTAAGTGAACACTTGTTATCCAGTATTGTCCGAATACATTTTTTCTTCTGACAGATGTGATCCTTCCATTTCCCATGTTGTCTGATATAAGGAAAACAAATAGATTTCACTCTGATATTATAGTGCCCTAAGTTCTAGGATTCTGACATGATCAAACGTCTCATTGGAAAGATGGCATTTCTGCCTTTCTGTAAGATTAAGATGAAACTCGACAAAATTGTTAGGGAAATGTAGACAGACAAACTAAGACAAGCATGCATGGTATCTGCATTTTTTTTAAAGAATGTTTGTTATGAAATAATAAGAAAGAGGAGATTATCAGATAGCCGTACTGTGTCCCAACATATGGATCAATGTCTTAGTGTTACCTCATACTTTATACTGGGACAGTTGTGAGCTAATAAATTCAATATCTAACACTTTTCATCTCTTCCCATGTAGAATGTGGCACACAGACTGAAGAAACGCGGTCATGAACTGGCAATTTCAGCTCTGTTGCAGGAACATTTGATTCTTAAAATTACAGAATTTGTCTTGTAGGTTAGGAACACTTGTGTAAAATTTGGTTTGAATCTTCATTGTGTTTTCTATTATTAGAATCTGGGTTGCAATAAATCAATATCAATTTTCCTTGCCCTGCTGTAGTGCTGTAATTTCTTTCTTTAGAAAGAGGACCAATCAATACAGAACCGTAGCTGCTCAGCTGGGCTTAGAAGTCAAGTTCCCTAAAAGCAAGAAGAGATGGTCTGTTCACAACTTTGTTATCACTGTGTGATTACAGTGTGATGTGGGCTGGAAATATTTCTGCTGATTCTTAAAGAGCAAGTAAATGGATGGCTCAGAGCCTCAAATATGGAATAAAACAAAATAACAAAAATGAAAGCAAAAAGCACTTCTGAAAGCACTATGCAAATCCTTCAAAAAATACTTCGTTTTTGAGTCTACCTGATATTTCTTTTCCTGGCCTGGTTGGCCAGTCAAACGAGGATGGAAATTATCCTCTTGTATACCACCAAAACAGTGATCACTTCAGCTCCTCATACACAGATCAAATACGCTGGGACTCCAAAGGGTGTTGCCTAATCTGTCATCTTCAGTGCCTTCATCTAACTTGGCTTTCTAGTATGTCTTACTTCTCTTTGCTGACAGTTTGTAGCTACCATCACAGACTGAAACCTATGTGAGGAGGAACAAGATTGTGTTTCTAGATTGATTCTGTTTGCATTGTTTTAATATGTGCCAGTCACCAAAAATGACTCCTGAATCTGTGATGCAAGCATGTCTAATACTCAGGTTTTTACTTGCTCTGAGTCTGTCTGTCTGTCTGTAAAATGGGGGACAAACTCACAAATTCAATGTCAGCCACTTGGATAGGATTTAATTAAATGTTAAAAAAAATCTCTTTTGGATGGGGCTTCTTTCTGAGCTGGTGATGCCCTTCTATTTTAAGGCTACATTATCACTCAACTGGTCCATATCTATTGGCAATAATGTATTTCTGCTATACAGCAAGCTCTGTACGAGGGCATGTTGCCTTTGTACACCTACCTACCCCATGGGTATGCTCTCTTTTGGGTGGCCAAATGCAGAGGGAAGAAGATAAGGAAATTCTGCAGTGAGACTACCTCTCCTCCCAACAGCAATCTGTTAATTAATGGCTTTCCATATCAAGATTTGCATATTAGCATCTACTAGACCTCCATGGAGTATCAGGTATTTAATTATGTACTATAAATGTAAATCTTGGGCTTGTACAGCATCCTCTAACTATGTGTTTGACAATATATTCTAATAACATAAAAAAAGGTTACTGCTGTTGCTTACTTTGGCCCTGCCATCTGATGAATTGATATAAGCCAGAACTGCCAATTGGGAATGTCTTGAACTGTCCCTGTAAGGCAAGTATGGTTAGACCAGTATCTTTTCCATTTGGCCACAGCTAGTTCACAGCCAATCAGTCTTTATGTGTATGATTGTTTTTCATGTGCATCTCTGCATTTTTCAACAATGAATGAGTTGTCATGTACTGTTTCATTGTCTAGTTACTTAGTATATTGCAATTCTTAATAGTCTGATTTTGTTTTTATGGTCCTAAACAATTCAGTGTCAGTAGGTTTTGCACACTCCTCTACCCATTTTTCAGGATCATTAACATATATGTACAGACTATATACAACAGACTGTTGCAAAGTTCCTTTTCAGACGTAAAAGCTTTCCTTCATCCTTTGTGAAAGTGAGCAATTTATTTCTCCTCTTCAATTCTACTCTTAAGTAGACAATAAAACAATAATACCTTGCCAGTTTTGGGGGTGGGTGGGCATTCTTCTTTTCTGGGGTGACATTTCGGGGTATTTCCTTGTAAACATTTAAAACCATCCAAATTCAAATTTGGCATTTGAACTGTAAGACCACTAAAGACTATTTGGTACTGGGTAGTAATGACTTTTTTAGAAATTTAGAAAGTCTTTCAGCTCTTGGTTTTCAGTTTCCATCTGGAGTGGAATGGGAGCGCCTAGTTGTTCCTTCTGGCTGTGAAGTAGTAAGCACGTTTGCTGTTGATAGGCATCTAAGCTACAGAATAAAACCACTGCCTGCTCTGTCTTTGCTTGTTGAAAAACAAAGCAATGAAAAATGCATCAAATTCACCTCAGCCTCTGGGAGGAGTGGTTGAGTAGCACACAGTTTTACAATCGTTTGGGCAGAAGAGAATTTCTAGGGCTACAAAGCTGGCATCTTATTGCCAGCATTGTGTGAGTGCATTCACATTATGTAAACACAACTTGGAAAATGTTCTTTAAATTATTTTTTTAATAAATTGTCTTTTTTCCTCACTACGTCTTTATTGTAGGTTAACATATTAGTCCTTTGTGAAGCTTAAGAGGACAAACTGATCTCCAGAGCATTTTTATATAGCTACTTTTGGATTGTGTAGCTATGCACTGAAAGGTTTCACATGCTGCCTATTGGGCGTTTGCACAACACTTGCATTCATTCACAGTCTGTCATTTCCATGTGACATGGTTTAACATTTAAGATAGAAAGGAGGAGAACTGGGGAAGAAGCAGGTGTGGAAAGGTGGGTGCTGATCCTCCCCAGTGCTGAAGACAGAATCCTCAGGTGAGAAGCTATTCAGATGTCACACGTAGTTTTGTCACACAGAGGGATTCATTTGGGCCTCTGAGGAAAGTGATCACAAGGTGAAAGATGTCATGAAATGCTGGTGACCTGGATTGAACCTCTTTAACCAGTAATTCATGTTTCTGCTTTCAAAAAATTATTATTTCAGAGCTTTCAGAATAAGGGTAAATGAAGGAAAACAGATGCTTGCCATTTGGTTTTACATCCTTTCTTCTATGTTGTATTTGTCTTAGGAAGGAAAGCACATGTGATGTAGAAAACATGTGATTTTTTAGAGTTTAAGTAGACTATTTGTAGCTGTGCTGAACAGTGAAATGTCTGGATGGCCTCTCAGTGAGAAGTATAGTTTCATCCACTGAGTCTTTTCATTTCCAGGAGGAAAAATAAATAAATAAATAAATAAATAAATAAATAAATAAATAAATATAGGAGAGAGTCATTCCCAAGGAGATGACTTCTAATGTGACCTTTTCTTATGAGCCTTCGAAGCCAGGGATAGAATGGGGGCTTGCTTAATCGCATTAATGATTTCTAAATAAAACAACTATTAAAGCCAGGAATGGAAGAATGGGGGTTTACTTTATTGCATTAAAATAGATACTGCTGAGTGCCTTTGCTTACTACTGTGCAAATTAACTGAAACAAAGAGTCTTGGGGCCCCTCACAGAGGATGTTTCCTGACAAAATGGGGAACCTATCTCAAAAACCAGCTGAGACCGACCTTGTGGTTTGAACAAGAGCCAAGGAGCAGCAGAGTCTGAACAAAGGCAGGGGGTCAACTAGTGGTGATGAAGAAGAGTTATCAGCCTTCATCCCCACGGCCACCAGCAGAAGGCACTGCGCAGGCGCAGATGGAAGGAGTTTATGGAAATTACTTCTTGGAGCTAATTTTAATACAAAGTGGGGATAGGTTATGAATATGTATGGACATATTGGGAAACTTCATGCATATGTAACTCTTTACTGCATATAACCAAAGCAAGCTGCTGTGTTAGGGTGCACATGCCTTTGGGAGCTATCCTGCATGTGCCTGGCGCCAAAATAAACCACATACCTACTTTATAACTCATTTGCTTTGAGTTGTAGAGTTCTTCCACGAATTACCTTGTTATTTCAATTCCTGATTCTTATTTGGACCACCAGGTGGAACTGAGACTTGTCATTCTTCTGTCTGAAAACACCATTTTACAAGGTAGGTCTGGGCCTGCTTAAGCCATTGGTATTTCTGCAAATGAAGAATGCAGCATGTGAAATGAAAAGATAGTAAGTAGGATGTAATGTTTGCTATTTGTTCTGATCCTAACTCTGTTTTCTACATTTCTCATAGATTCTAAGTGGGAGTCATTGGAGATAGAAGAAAAAAGCTGAACAGTAATAGATCAGGGGAAAAAACAGAAGTGAAAAGGACTTACAGATTGCATTTAATTCTTCAGTTGTCACAGTGATGTACTCAATGACCTTTAAATACAACAAACATGGTGAGTAATGAGAAAAACTGATACATCTGGGAATAAGGTTTTACTGAACCCATAATTAAATTTATTGGGTTTCTTTCAACCCTTACAGGAACCAAGTACTAATCTCATTGGTTCATCTCAGAAGTATTCCCAGATGAAGAGTTTTTGAACTGAGATCGAAGCATATATGTATGAGAAAACTTTCATAAGACTCACAGGACTCTTCCAAGACCTGAAACTTGGATGGACTAGATTGTAGGATATGGTACATACTACATAGTAGTCAATAAAGTTAATCTAGGATGTGGTAGGACTGGTGGCTAGAAAAGAGGATCAGTAGGATAAGTCTAGAAGTCATTCCTCTTCTTCTGTGTGCCTCACTTAACATATCCCAGACTCCCATCGTCTTCGTTTCACCCCTTGCTGTCACTTGGGAATATCAGGATGGGCAATTTACAGTGTGTGGGTTGCAGTAGCAAGCCTACTATTGGTGTCCTTTTTAAATGAGACTGACTCAGGCCCAGGGAGGAGCAATTCTGTACTGACAGATCTGCTACAGGGAGGACAGTTGAATAAGATTTTACTAAATGTGAGATATTGCCAAATCCTTTTGCCAAATCACTTTCAGGCCCTGTGAGATATTTGCTATTTTGTCTCAGTCCAATTGCTGTTTCTAACACTAAGGTACAGCTAGAGTACACTATCAGATGCATGAACCTGAAGTTACTGTTGTGACCTGTTGTTGCTGAGCTCTGGTTTAGAGCCATACTGTGGTACGGAAGTCCAGCCATTCTAGATTATAAAAATGTAACTCACACTGACTGCTATTTTAAGAACATTTGAAAATATCCTAATTACCTGAAGAGCTGGTGGATCATACCACTGTGCTGTGACAACAGGGTACATGCATGTCATTGGTCTTGTTAAAAAGAACGCTTTTGCTCCTTTCATGTTCTGAAGCACTGCTGCATTATAGGAAGGCAAGCAGTAGATTTAAAAATACAGCATGAGTATGGGTGGATATTTTGCCTGTGGGTTCATAGGTATGTGTCAGAAGCTGAGTACTGGGATGAGTCAGTACAGCAGTGTCATCAGATAAATATAGCTCTAGGGTACAGCAGGGTTTAGTAGTTACCAAAACAGATGAGAGCATGGCACTCACGTGGAGGGGAGTTCTTCTAACATTCCTACTCTCCCCTTACCCTCTTTCATTTCCGGCCTTCACATTTTCCCTTTTGCTCCTATCTGCCTGGATCACCAAGAGCTTGCTTGCTTTACCTCAGGTACAATGGACTGGGTCATCGCTGCAGCAAAGGGTCAGATAGCACAGAAGAGTTATTGGGGTTCCAATAGATACCTGAAGTGTGGAGCAATAAACATCCAGGCACACAGCCCAGCCTTCACCCCTCTTGGTGGCCATTTTGGCTTTGGCTACCCAGTGGTGGCAAAGAGCAGCAGTCAATGGTCAGGTGGCTGGATGCAATGCACTGCCTGATTGAGGCCAGGCAGAGGCTAGAAGCAGTGATAGCGCTGAGCACAAAGCCCTCTAGGACTGAATTACTACAGAATTGCTAATTTCTAAAGCAAATTGATTCCTGAAGACATTCTCCTGAAGGAATGGGAAAGTCACAAAATATAGAGAGTTTACAAATGGGATGCCTAAACAAGAGCATCTAGAGTCATCTTATATAACCTAGGTGTCACTTCTGGCCTCCAGCTGCCTCCCCAGAAGGGAGAAGGCCTCCTGTATATCCCTGTGTCTTCAGAAAGAGAACTGTTTAAAACTACTTTCTCTAGATAACGCATGTTCTAAGTATTTTCTTGATGAAAGTATTGTGATGTAGGAAATTCATATGGAGAATTGCAGCCCCAGGGGAGCAACAACCTTACCAAAAATGCTTCTGATTGATGTTTTCTGAAGGAGAGCCATGGAGCCTCTGTCTAATGCTGGTCATTGAAGTCTCCCAACATCCTTTTTCACCAGCTCTCACCCTGAGCTTGCTGAAGAAACAGCCTTGCTACCCATAAATATTGCACTGGGAGATGGTCCTGTACCCCTGTGTAGAGATTCCCTCATCTTAGGAATGTGATGCATTGGTGTTTGCCAGCCACTCTGAAACCATCCCTAAGAGCAGACAAGAACTAAATTAGAAATGAGGAAGTGGAGCATTTACTACATGCAGATGCTGACAGCACGTTTAATGTGTGCACAGGAACAGTCCTAGTCTCCAGTAAAGTAGATGGACATCAGAGGGAGCAAACCTCCGGGAGCAGCATGGGAAGACCAGGTTTGCTGCTGCTTTCTATGAGGGAGGGTTTGGGAGCTGCTGCTGGAAGGATTGTATCCTGCTGCACTCTCTTCCCTGCCTTTCTCTTCCAGCTCTGCCCCTTTCCCTCCCTGTTCCCCTTCCAAAGTCAAGAAGTCTGGTTCATGCACAATATTTTGGGACAACAGCACAGGCTTTGCCTGCAGAGTTTAGAAGACTTGAATTGGTTCTTTGTACACAGAAAACAAAGAATTATGTTCATTCAGTTTACATATAAATGTAGATTAGCTCCAGAAGGTTTCTCTTTCAGCGAGCTGTCAAGATACCCCCAAGCAGAATTTTTTCAAATGCAAACTTTGTAGCCCAACCCTATAAAGGTTCTCCCATGACTCATACCTTAATCTGGTATTCATACCTTAATCTGGCATTCAGCTTTAACACTCCGTCAGAGGACTACTGACCCCGAAATTTAACTGCAGAAAATACTGGGCAAGGCAAAGCCAAGCTCCCTACCAGGCAGTGAGAAGAACTTGGTAACAGCTGTCACGGCATTAAAAAATATACAAGTTATTACTATCAATAAGGACGTGTCTAGGTATGTCAGTGCATTACTGCTTTATACACTCTAACTTGTGTTTT
The DNA here is from genome assembly GCF_964211825.1 of Aythya ferina. NCBI lineage: Eukaryota > Metazoa > Chordata > Aves > Anseriformes > Anatidae > Aythya > Aythya ferina. The sequence continues at coordinate 127,295,833 of NC_140296.1, read as the reverse complement.
ATATATGCCTGATGCAAACTGATGGTTGTACTTTATACAAAACAGGAGCAGGAATCACATGTGCAGTTTATACTGGTTCTTTGCAGAGATTGTAACAAGAACAAGTAATTTTTTATTAATAATGGTGTGTCAGTGAATGCCTTCAGCTCTGCCTTAAAGAAATGCTATGACAAAGAATTTCCTTGTCATTCAATGAACCTTTCAGTTGTCCTATTTACAGTATTTTATTAGATTTCTCAGCTCTACAAGAAAATATGAGCAACCTGATCGAACACTGAAGTTAGCCACACTCTAAGCAGGGAGCTGGACTAGATGACCTTCTTCCCAAATAATTTTTTTGTGATTTAAAAATGGTGACAGTTGTGAAATGAAGAGGAAAAGGAACAATAGTACATTTCAAGGAGAAATTAATACAAATTGGGACTTACCAAAGTGTCTTGTTGAAGCATCTTCAGTGAACATACATTCCTCTGGGGTATCAGGCAGAAGCCATTAAATTAAGTTCAGCCTCCCACAATGTGTGTAAGGTAGATTTAATTTAAACCCTTGTAGGGTCATGACATGAGAGATCTCTCACTCTCAGCAGAGGCAGGCCTAGAACAGGAGTCTTTATGGTAGCTGGTGACTCAGATTAAGGATGCTCTTTCTTCTAAGTGTTACATATAGCTTGTGATTAAATGGCTTTCCCCTGAGAAAACCTGGAATTAATGCTTCTATTTTCATTGAAAAACTTTCTATGAAAAGTTTTACCTGCCAAAAAAGTTGCAGATTTTGAAAAACTTTGAAGTAATTTTCTCTTGTCAGAAGACATTTTCTGTGAAAAATGTCAACCTGCTTTCAATCTGAACTGCACATTTTATTATTTAGATTTAGATTTTTAATGTATTGTAATGACATTAATTATATTATTTCTATATTTTCTATATTATATAATCATAATTGTGTTATGTTCATTACAGTTTATATAATTATATGTCATAGCTTTAGCAGATTGTAGCATATAAATATGTATAGAATACTACAGGTGATAATTAGAGGGCATTTATGAGGGGGAGAAGGAGGGGAACAAACTGGTTTGGGGATGGAGTGTGATAAATCTCCTAAAGATGTGATGTGGTGAGCATGGCTGCAAAGTCAGGGTAAAACATCTGTGTCCCAGGGTTCCCTCCAGATTTATACTCTCATGTTTCACCCCTCTTGCTGTGACAGAAGCTAGTCACATCCCATAATGCCCAGGTGCTCATCTATTGCAGAGTGACATTGTAACTACAATGCCCAGCCTTTCATTCAGCTCACACAATGCATGCCTGTGCAGTATTCTGCTGCACAAGGCTTTGCTTTGTGCAAAATGCACAGCCTGGGCTTTGACCACTGCACTTGTTCAACATCCTGGGATTATTTTTCTTTGCCATATTCAATTTGCTAATCCAAGTGCTGACCAAACATTACTGTGGACAAATGGGCTCCCCGTTGCTTCCACTGGGTATATCTGTACGTCAGCTGGCCGTACTCTTCACTTTCTCTATGAGCTGTTGTTTAGTTGCTGGACCATACTTATTAGTAACCGATAAGGGGAAGCTGAGTTTCAGCAGTTTGTGGGAGATCCTACCTATAAATTGGCCATTGCGCTTGCAACATTTATTTAGGAAATCTTAATTGTGGGATTAAATTGTGAAAGCAAAGATTTGTTGTACAGAAACATTGACGTTCCTGTGCATCCAAAAAACCTAAGGAGAAAGACACAAGTCATAAGAAAAAAAAAAAAAAGAATAAGAAAAGAAAAGAAAAAAAAAAAAAAAAAAAAAAAAAAAGCTCTCCAAGAAACTATGCAATGCAGCCTTTCTAATCCAACTGTAAACAGACTATGGCACCAGGACACAGTAAAGTCTCTGAATAGCATTGATAACCCGCAAGCCGTTTCTAAATTACAGGTTTAACCTTTATTATTCCCCATCTTTTACTGCCATCTACTGGCTATGACTGAATATACTCATCGTTGTCTCAGATAAACATGTTTCTCCTTCACTCTGTTGATTTAAGAGCTACAAGTTTTGGTTAAAATCTTTTTTCTACTGGCCTTGGAAAGTTTGTCTTCCTTTCCTGCTTAAATCACTTTGATTCACTGTTAGCTTTTCAGCACAGATATTGAGTTACTCGTGGAGAAAAAAAAGAAAAAAAAAAAAGTAATTTTGGCAACTAGAAATTACTGTGAAATGTTTCTTTATTTTCAAAATATGAACAAAACCTTTTAAATTACACAAAAATAGCAAAACCAATACAGTTTTCCAGAATCTCAAAGTTCTTGGTGTTTATTCCAAATACTCTTGCTAAGAGTCCTTTCCTTCAACATGCTGGCAAGACTCTTCCCTCCCCTTTGACCTCCTCTCCACGTACCCTGTCACCAAGCTCCCAACACAAAGATCCAGTTGGAGACAGTAAAGAGTTGCATGGTTTTGGAGTCCACATCCAGGGACTGGGCCAGGAAGAACAGGCTGTCTGAGAAGCTTTAGTTTTAGGTAATGAAAAGTGATAAGGGAGTAGCCAAAAAAGCCACTTCTCTGTTAGGACTCACTGGTGCAGCAGGAGTAAAATGTCAGAGAAGTGGGAAATAATTCAGGTAGCAGAAAAATATATATATAACAAAAGCAGTAAAAAATCCAGCTTAAAAGGGGACAGGAGGTAAAGGAAATGTAGCAACCTTTCTGCATGTGGTGTCTCTCCTAGCAGGATTCCCGTGTGAATTCAGCAATTCCAAAGGAGTGCTGTACGGAGTAGGGGAATAGGATCAGCTTTAACAGGACCTGACTTTTTATTATCTCAGACAATACTGAATGTTATGTTTTCAGAGGAAAGTAAATTCCATCACCACCTCAAATCTTTATTCAGTGGTGGGGTAGACTAAAGCAGAACATCCCTCATATTCATGAGGATGGCTGGCATTCGCACACAAACACACGCCCACACCCAATTTTATAATCACAAAACATCAGAGAGAGAGGCTAGGACAGGAGAAGTGAATTGCTTCTGTCAGCAGGGTTCCTAGTGTGACCCGTATCACTTCGTGGAATACATTTCTCCTGAAAAACTGTACCAATAAGGAAACCGCAGAGAGGATTTTTGGAATGAATTAACCTGTGTGGCCATGGGGGTCGACAAGCCCCATGGTTGGTGATAACATCGGACTCTTAAAGATGAGGCCATCAGGAATGTAAAGAGTTTAGAGGGAACAAAGAAGGGTGATTCAGGAGGCGCCTTGCTGTCTTGGGTTGCTAGTTCTCCAGCTGTAAAGGCATGGAGGTTGCCGGGTGTTTGCTGTTGCCAGGCAAAGTTGTTGACCAATGAATAGTGGAAAAGTACTGCTGTGGGGTAAATGGTATAAGAAGGGAGCCTGTCCTCGATAAGGAGACGAAGTTATGCCCTGAATAAGAGAGAGTTGAAGTTATGTCATTAGTAGCAGTTACTGATCCTAAAAGAACGCTGGTGTCCGTGTGATCATTACACCACATTAAATGAGATGCAGTGCTTGTGCAATGACAACCTTGGGCTGTATCTGAGGAGAAATTGTGATTAAAGAAGAAAAGATATATTTTTTTTTAATTTTAAGGCAAGCTTTTTATTGTTAAAAAGAGATATATATACACAAAATCTCCCAAAGTTTAATTTAAAACAGGCCTTTATCAAAGGTGCTGAAATCCACCTTGAGAATGTATCTCAAAAGCATCACAGGTTTTGTGGCCTAATCAGCAACTAGGATCAGCAAAATGGCTTCAAGGACCTTCAAGCTCCCTCAGGTGAAGGAAAGCAACTTGCTCTTTGAATATCAACATCCTGCTGCACGCCAGACAATAACAACATTTAGGTATTGGTTGATTTCATTGCTTCAGGAAACTGTCCCTGCTCTACTGCCCCAGTTAGTGTTGTAGCTTTAATTAGTCTCCTGTAAACAATCAGACAGACATTGTAAGGTAGAAATTGTTCGGAAAAGGTCAATGCTTTCATGTTTGCTGTTGACAATAGGAAACAGGACAGGGTGGATTTTAATTACGGGTGGCCTTTGATAGATTTCTTCTCTCCTACAAGCAAGCATTAGATAAGCCCACCTGAACGCACCAGAGTTCCCTGTGCCAGAACAGAACAGCAGGTTCCAAATCCATGACTTTCCCTACTGGTGCAACACAACCTCCTAGAGAAGCAGTCTTACTATTTTGGCCTCTCAGTCCACTGGGAACTGCTGTGAGTCCAACAGGGTTTAGCTCACATTGCATCTTAGGAGGAATTTCTAGAGCATATGCATTTCATAAGGTCTTATAAATGTCTAATGAAAAGGTACTATATTAGATCACACCCTGGACACTTTTCTTATGTGGCAGAGCAGGATTTTTCTCTGCAATCTGTTATTTGTGACTCTGATATGCCTTTATGCAACTTAGCTTTAAAGTAAATGGGATTTTTGCCACCCCCACAGAGACTGAGACTGCTTTTTTTATTTTATTTTATTTTATTTTTTTATTAAAAACGTACTGAATGACTTAGCTATAGGCATGTCTCCTTCTGCCAGGTAGAGTTGCTACCTGCCTGCAGATACTTGCCCCACAAAGATAATTCTTTACTTCAGTGCTTTTCTTTAGTAATCATAATCATAAACCTTTTACACTGCTTCAGACAACTCCCCTCTTCACTTGCCATTTCTAACCTTTAAGATATCTTTAACGACTTGCCATAAAACTTTGAATCCAGTAGGTTCAATCTCCCTACCCATTCTCCCTGTAGGCAAGTGCAGCCATTAGGTACATTACAGTTACTGGGACCTGTCTCAGAGAAACCAGAGAAAGGCTGTCTCTGAAGAGCAGGCTCCAGACTAGAAGAGAATCACAGAGCCCATGCCTGCTTTGACACATCCTTCCTCTGCAAAACTCCCTGAGGACAAGAAAACAAGCCAATGACATTCTCAGAACTGGAATTTATTAACTCTGTGGTCTTCAGTCACTGTGACAGGCAAAAGCAGAATCCTGTATCACAGACAGGTGCTCTTTTAAACTTAATCTAGTACTTACATATAATACACTTTCTACAAAGTGCATGTGTAGACGATACTCATGGGTAAAGGAGTGTGTTATTTACTCAGTGACAGAGGACAGTTTATATTCCTCTCATACTTCCACTCAAATACCCCAGATACTTACTGTCATTGTATTTGCCACAGTGATATGAAAAATAACACTTTGGAAAAGACTGAAAAAGCAGTTGATTTTCATGACATCAAAAATAGTCATGAAATGCAAGGGAAAGACCACTTCAGAGAGACATTAGAGGACACAGTAAGATGTTCCTATACCACCTATGGAGTATTGTGTGTTCTATATCTCTCCATTACTTTCTCAACCTCAACTTTTCTCACTGCTGTACTGAGCTGAGCTTCTTATGCTGTGTCCTTGCTTGAGAATTGACCTTCAGCTCCCTGTCGTAGCCCAATCAAGGTTCCACATAGATCTATGGTGTTCACTGTCAGTTCACTCTCATCTTTCCCAACCAAGCAGGAAGAGTAATCAGAGTTTCTGCCAACCTGAGTTTTTGTTTTGTAACACAGGCAAATGCAAGTTCATCTGTAACCTAAGAAAGGATGTGTTGGGATAGTTCTCTGTGTGTGTGGTCTCTGTGTTTTTTATGCAGTCAGATTTGTGAATGTGTGGTTTGTGGTATATGTATGTGGCTGAGGAATGGTTTTCTGAGTTGAAATTTAGGTACATTGTACTCTACTTGTTTGTCACTGTAACACAAATTATAGCTTCCAAAGTTCATTGTAAATGTAGACATCTTGTTCCTTTGCCTTTTCACATGGAGCCAACAGCTGGCTTTCATCCAGTCTTCTTAAAATGGTAAATAAACAAAGATACGGAAGCAAGGCAGTGTGACTGTCACTACACAATTCAGTGCTTGAGTGAGCAGATTCCTTTTCTTGATAAGGTCCTTCCAGATACTCGATTAGATAAACACCTCCTATTGTGCATTCACTTTATGTCACATTAACCCATAAGATGCTGCAGGAAGCCTTGGCTGGAGCAATGATACACAGGAGCATCCAGAGAAAGGAACAGAGAATGAAGCCAAAGCAGATAGTTTGGATAGGGAAAAAGAAAATGATGGGTTCTGTGGCAAGGACCAGAGGTAAGAATAGCTAACAAGTAGGGGAATAGGCTTCCCCTCTGTTAGCTGCTATTTAATAGATTAGAAAGGAGCCAAAGGCAGATGGGAAGGTTCAGTGTCTGGGTGTGTGCACAAAGGTTTGTTTATAAGTGCTACTGCTGGAAAGTTAGCTCAGCGGCTTTATCAGTCTGTGGACACTAATGCTTGCACCTTTTTTAACACGGTTAGAAAATGGAAGGTCTGATGTAGAGAATGGTGTAATTTATCCAGGAAGATAAAACTCTCCATTAAGCTGAGCCCATTTCTGCTGTATGATGTGTGTCAGGGAAGCTAAGCTAGGGCAGTGGGCAGCAGAGACTCACCAGGTACCAAGGGAGCTCAAGAACAGCTCTAGCAAGCTTGTGCTAAATTTCTTCCTCAGTTTCTTCATGAAAAGGCATATTTGCATTGCAGTACAGTACTATATTTTAGCCTTGCCAACTACCCAGCTTTTGACACACTCAGGAGCTGATCAAAACTTTTTAGATGTCAATCTGTCAATAGAAATTTTTTCCATGGCCTTCAGTGACTATTGGTCAGGTCCTTGATTTCTTAGCAAAGAAATTCTCATTTTCCATCATCATCAGCTTTTTCCCAAGTTTATCCCAAGCTTTTTCCCAAGTACTTCCCAAATAATTAAAATTGTTTTGTTTATAAGCTTTTCTGCATTTTGCAACACAAAAATCCTGAAGGAAAACACTGACAATCCTTTTAAGTTCTTCCACCTAGAAGGATCCAAAAATTCTTTATTGACAATAATTTTCAGTTACTTCAACCAAATTTGAAACACATCTTCTGTCTGGTAGAACACAGAAGCCTTCAGAGTGCATTTGATCCAACACTTCCCAGAACAGTGCCAAGCTGGGTGTTAAATTGGGATGGGTTAGTCTTCACTTGCCATGCTGAAGCAGGTGTACTGTGACTACCTACACATTCATTTAGCATATTCAACTGAATTCTTTAACATTTTTTAAGTACTTCATTGATTTTATTTTGGCAAAAGTTATTGATGAATGTGATCTAATTTCATTGCAATCTCTGATAAATTGTCCACCAGAAAAGAGTAATAACAATAATAATAATAATAATACCAGATTCAGTATCATTTTTCTCACTGTCTGCTGGGAGTATCTTGCAGGATAACATGAAGATCAAGGGACAATGACTTCTGAAGTCTGTTACCTTTCCACCACAGTAACTCTATTATTTTTTCCAAGACAACCTTCCACAGCTTTAATGAAGAAGATATCCTTTACTTCTCTCTTATGCCATTACTGTAAAGTATTCTTGATACAGGTTAGGGGAGCAGCTTTTTGCATTTGACTACTGTACCCTGCAGATATTCAATCTATGAACAGTTTTGAATCACTCTAGATTAAAGGATTTACAAGATTATCAATACTTTCCATTAAAGTCAGTGTAAGGTGTTTTTTCATAGTAGAAGTCTTCAAAAACAAGCAAACAAACAAAACAAAGAAGGAATGACAACAAGAAAAAAAAAGTCTAGACTCTGTAAAATGTCAACAAACTGGCTTCAAAACAATATTAAGGATGTTATTTGAGAAGTATCTGTTGATGTTATAAGATGTAATGTAAAGGTAATTAAGATTAATCAATCCTTTACGTTTTAGATCCAACCACAATCACAAGCCCATTTTTCCACTGACTCAGTGGATCAAGTCTTGCATTTTTTAATTTGTTATCTTCTCCTTTTAAAACTTTTCTATCTTTTGATAAATGCCATAACTTTAATTTTTCAATAAGGAAGGTAAAGTGGAAAGTTTAAATAACCTGCTTGTGGTAGATCACTGTATTTCCAGTTTTATGACATCAACATACGTACCAGCTGCAGTGAATATAAGATCCCAATTATGCCAGCATGCGTGTAAAAGCACACTGTAGGACAGCTTCTATTTTGAAGAATTTGTGGTTTAAATTCATGCTTAAAGCCCAGACAGATTCTTACTTTTCCAAATAGATCTGAGACAGTATGGGTTTTCCGATTTAAAGGCAGTTCTGTAGCTTCGAATATCTTTCTTTTCCAAAATGTAAAGAAAAACATTAATTTCTAAATTTCTGTATTTTATAAAATATATCCCCAGAAAAATACTGTTTACTATTAAAAAAAATAATAATTTTGTTTTACGTAATAAAAATAATTTGGAAATTCTATATTGTAATGTTACTTTCTGCAATTGCTGAATCAAAACCTTCCCCTTTATTGAAAGTTATCACATTTTTTTCCATGAAATACCTTACAAAAGTTGATTTGTATCAAAGTGTTTGCACATATTTCAGCTTCAGTTAACAGTACATTTTCTAATTACAAAACTTGTTAGCTCAATCTGCTGTTTGAACTAATCTACTGCATGAATGTGTTCTGTTTTAGAAAGATGGATACAGATACCCTGCACATCTCACATTGTGCAAAATTTTCAGAGCTCCCATTTTCTCCTTAAATTTTTCAGTAGAGCCCAAGGCCCCTAAGGAGCTACTTTATAAGTAGAAAATGTTATTCATCACTACAAATCCTCAAACAGACTCTACCCATCTGATCTGGAATTCTTATAGCATACCATTGTCATTTCCCAGCACTCAAAATTCATGGGGGTTTGTTTAAAATCATGAAATTTTTAGAATAATGATGAATTTTAGCACTTCCAATCTGTCTTTTTGTAGCCAAGCCTAAAGCAGTACATGTGAAGAGTAATTCCATAGTCAGCATGGAGTATGTTAGCTCCGTACAAGGGAATGCAAACACAGATTTTCAGGTTAACATGGAACTTCAGAGGCAAGGATTATGAAAGAGAGCCCTGTGGATAAATGTGATATTTGTTATAAAAATCACAAAGTATTTGATTTTTAGGAGCTGCACTATCTAATGCACATACCTGGGGAATTCCAAAGATGGAGCTGGGTTCCCTGGGCTGCCCACACAGACCATGGGAGGAAACAGTAACCTAAGGAGAGAAACTCACAGGACACAACGAACGACAACCTATGCACACCAGTGCAGAAGAGTGAGAGAAAAGGTGGGGTTCAAACCCCACCCCTCCAAGAAGGCCAGGCTCCCAGCCTGACGCAGCAGCAAGACATCTCCTACCACTCAGGATCTGCAAGAGCAACCTCCCTTGGACTCTGGACTCAGGTCATAAAACAACCCTTCCTTGCAGTACCCAGGATCTTCCTAGCCACCTCTCAGCCTGTGTGCTCCCATGCACAGCTAACGCTGATGGGAGCTCTGCTTGTGTATGCAATATACATAATTCAGTGTGTAATGACACTGGGTGCTTTAGGGTATCTCACCTGACCTCCATCTGCAGGTATGAATCTCCCATGTTCCTGTGCCATGTGTCCTAGCCTCGTGCAGGTGTCTCATGTCCCACCCAGCTTACAAAAAGAGCAAGTTCCCTGGAAAAAGAAACACATGTATTATTCAAGCAGCTACCCAGAATCAGCAGATACTTGAAAACAGTAGCATTGATCTCTTTTTGACTCAGTTCCCCATCCCTAGAATGTGATAATAACCTCAGCTGTTTGCAAGTGCTGCTGGATAAAATGCATCTATTAATGCTTATGAACCATGGATATATAGCAGTACAAGCCCCACAGGATAAAAAAAAAAAAAAAAAAAAAAAAAAAAAAAAAAAAGGGGAATGAATAATTCTGCATCTAGTCTAAGTGTTATATAACATGCATTAAGAAATAGCTTGAGCTGCACATTGAGTGAGGATGAAAGGGACTACTGAAAGACAGCTCATTTGCTGAAAAAGGAAGGATCCTGTGGGAAGAGGAATATGTGATCATCTAATTAAGAAATGTATAATTATCTCTACAAATCAGGGGGCTGAACTTCAAGCTTACAAGTAGCATCAATTCTAGTATTTCTTTACTTTTCTTTGCTTAACTTTTCTGCTTCAGTGTCTTTGTAAAATGTGTTTCAGTTCTCTTCCAAGAGTAAAACCCTAACAGCAATAGAGCTCATGCTGAGGAATAGGGCAGTTGTCACAAACACACACTGACCAAGCTGCATGGGAAACAGGGTCTGGCTCTCCAGGGCTTCAGGTCAGACACCTTCCAGCTGGGGAGCTGGAGCAACAGCAGGCAAAGCATATGGAGCATGAAATACTTGTGGCTTGTGGGCTGCTCCTGGAAGGAAGCTGAATTGCAGAGTCCCAGGCTGCTGTCAGGAGGGTGCTCCTTCATTCTCCCTGGCCTATTCATTATCATCTACTCTCCTTCACACCTTTTTATGCTTACGTAGTGTCTTCATTTCTTTTTGTTTGCTGCCAGACCTTAGTCTCTGCTCTCTCAGCCACTATTTTCTCTTGGCTGCTATGCTGGTATTTCATCCCCTGCTGACAACATGTTCATCCTGGATGCTTCAGTCCCTGGCAAACCCTGTTCTTGTGTTCCCCGAAGCCCATGCTCCCTAGCCATCTACTGCTTCCAGTCTTCATTGTAACTTGGGCACCAGAAAATGCATGGAAAAGCACAGAAGGGATAGTCTTCTTGCTCCAAATATTGGTGACTGGTGCCACAGTGACAAACAAGAATTTCAATAGCGAGGATGGTTGGCCAGTCAGAGTGTCCTACGGTGCTCGTGCAGGAATGACAGACACAGAATTTAAGCAGCAGGAGTGAGCTGGAGCATGCTCAGTGCACCTCCAGACAGCACCTTCAGATAATTTTCCAGTTCAACTCCAGAAGTCATTACTAACTGTGTAATGAAAATATTTTTTCAGAATGCAATTACCTGGAGAAATTTGATTGCTAATATTTGGAGGAGTGGCTTTGTTCTCCCCTCACTTAGAAACTATAAAACACATACCACACCTAGATTTTGACTTTCCATTCAAAAGCATGGAATCACTGCAATTTATGAAGCCCAGACCTAAAATAAATTCAAATGAGCAAAAGCAAAGAATTTTTATCTCACCTCATTTTCAGAACTAAGTGTCTTCTGCTGAATTCTTCAAACAAAAAGGACAAATTTCAGTCCAAGCTATCACAGTTTGGCCAATTTACAAGTAACTCAAGCTTGATATTTCCACCATTTGCAGTGTTAATTCTAGGGTGATAGTCAAGGGCATGGGGGCCCAGGTGGTGTTCTCCTCCATCCTACCAGAAAGGGGAAGCGGTGTGAAAAGGAGGAGGAGAAGGGGTAAGTGTGCGTCCTGGTTTCAGTTAGGACAGAGTTAATTTTCTTCCTAGTAGCTGTTAGGGTGCTATGTTTTGGATTAGGATGAGAAGAGTGCTGATAACACCCCAATGTTTTAATTGCTGCAGAGCAGTGCTTACAACAAGCCAAGGACATTTCAGCTTCTTCCTCTGTCCTGCCAGCGGGCAGGCTGGGGGAGCAGCAGGAGCTGGGAGGGGACAGACCCAGGACAGGTGACCCAAACTGGCCAAAGGAGTATTCCATACCATCTGAGGTCATGCTACACAATATATAGGGGTAGCTAGCTGGGGTGGGGAGGCTGGCAGCTCGGGGTTAGGCTGGGCATCGGTCAGCGGGTGGTGAGCAATTGCATTGTGCATCTTGTTTTGTACACATTATTATTAGTAGTACTATAATCATCATCATCATCATTATTATTATTTTTCTGTCTTAATAAACTGTCTTTATCTCAACTCACAGGCTTCACTTTCCCATTTCTCTCCCCCATCCCAGAGAGGAAGGAGAGAGGGTGAGCGAACGGCTGTGTGGTACTTAGCTGCCAGCTGGGTTAAACCACAACAGTGTGTCAACAACTGTTTGCAGAGCCGGTGTCTGCAACAGGGTTTTATTTCTTCTACTCTGTTGGAGGATCAAAACAAAACAAAACACAATAAAACAAAACAAAACAATAATAGACCCTTTCTAGGAAATCAGGGTGTCACTCTGAAGTGCCTGCACACTAATGCATGTAGCATGGGGAATAAGCATGAGGAACTAGAGATGCATGTGCAGTTGCAGGGCTAAAGTCTCACAGGGATCACAGATGTGTGGTGGGCTGGCTCATATGACTGGAGTGTTGCAATGGAGGGATTCGGGCTGTTTAGGAGGACAGGCTGGGATGACGAGGAAGTAGAGTTGCCATTTATGTGAGAAATTGCCTGGAGTGCCTGGAGCTCTGCCTGGGGATGGATGAGGAGCCAACATAAGGATGTGAGCAACACAAGAATTAAAGAGCACACCAATATGGGTGACATTGTAGTGGGTGTCTCCTGTAGGCCAACTGATCAGAAAAGAACAAGCGGATGTGGCCTTCTTCTGCCTCACACTTGCAAGCCCTGGTAATTGTGGAGGATTTTAACCATGCCCCATACCTACTGGAGGGGCAACACAGCAGGGCAAAAGCAATTCAGAAGGTTGACAGAGAACACTTATGACAACTTTTTAACGGAAGTGATAAAGGAGACAATGAGGACAGGTACTCTGCTGTATCTCATACTTAAAAACAAAGAGGGGCTCACTGGGGATGTGGAGGCTGAAGGCAGACTTCACTGCAGTCACCATGAAATAGTGGAGTTCTTGAGAGGAGGCAGCAGGTCAAAAAACAAGGAGACAACCCTCAGCTTCGGGAGATCGGACTTGGAGGGAAGAGGGGTCCAAAATACCTGGTTGTTATTCATCAGTCACCTCCTCCAAATTTAAGAGAGGTTTGTCCTAGTGTGCAGGAAAGAACAAAAATGCTGGGAGACCTGCATGGATGAACTAGGGTCTCCAGGTCACACTCAAACACAGAAGGAAAGCATACAGAGGGTAGAAGCATGGATGGGTAACTTGTGAAGAATACTACAGAGACGGTGAGCATCCAGGGATGAGGTTAGGAAAGCAAAAGATCATCTGGAGCTCGGTCTGACCCAGGATGTCAAAGACAACAATAGGGGTTTCTGTGTTCATATGTGACCAAATGTAGACTAGGAGAAGGAGACACTGCTGAAGGAGACAGTGGGCCTGGTTATACAGGTGATGGAAATGGCTGATGTACTGAATGTCTTCTTTGTCTCAGTCTTTACTAGTAAGACTGGCCTTCAGGAATCCCAGGTCCTAGAGTACAGGGGAAAAGGCTGGAGCAAGGAAGATGTATCCTTGGTGGGAAAGGATAAGCTTATTGGATAATAGTTAAGCACATTGGACATACATAAAGGGCCCTGATGGGATGCAGGATGTCATTGTGAGGCCACTCTGAATAAACCAAGATCGATAATGATGACTGGTTGAAGTGTCTGAAGACTGGAGGAAAGTAAACATCACTCCTGACTTCAAGAAGGGCAAGAAGGAGGCCCCCGGGAACTACATGTCAATCACACTCAATTCAGTTCTTGGAAAACCACTGGAATAGGTAATCCTGGAAACCATTTTCAGGCATATGAAGGACAAGATCAGTAGTGGTAATCAGGAGTAGCCAAGGGGAAATCATGCTTGACCAGCCTGACAGCTTTATATGATGAAATGAGTGGCCTAGTAGATGAAGCGAGAGCAGTGGACATTGTCTTCCTGGACTTCAGCAAGGCCTTTGACACTAACCCCAGCAAGAATCTCAGAGAGAACCTGTTGATGTATGGGCCAGATGAGTAGACAGTAAAGTGGACTGAAAACTGGCTGAACAGCCAGGACCAAAGGGTGGTGATTAGTGGCACAAAGTCTAGTTGGAGTCCAGTAACTAGCAGCATACTCTCAATGGTCAATGTTGGGTCCAAACCTGTTTAACATCTTCACTAACAATCTGGATAATGGGGCAGAGTGTACCCTCAGCAAGTTTGCTGGTGACACAAAACAGAGTGTCACCACTCTGTTGAATTCGTCGGCTGAATATGAGCCAGCAGTGTGCTCAGGTGGCCAAGAAGGCCAACGGCATCCTGGCTTGTATTAGGAACAGCGTGACCAGCAGGGCTAGGGAGGTGATCGTCCCCCTGTACTCAGCTCTGGTGAGGCCGCACCTCGAGTACTGTGTTCAGTTTTGGGCCCCTCGCTACAAGAAGGACATCGAGGTGCTTGAGCGGGTGCAGAGAAGGGCGACGAAGCTGGTGAGGGGCCTGGAGAACAAGTCCTACGAGGAGCGGCTGAGGGAGCTGGGCTTGTTCAGCCTGGAGAAGAGGAGGCTCAGGGGCGACCTTATCGCTCTCTATGGGTACCTCAAGGGAGGCTGTAGCGAGGTGGGGGTTGGCCTGTTCTCCCACGTGCCTGGTGACAGGACGAGGGGGAATGGGTTTAAGTTGAGCCAGGGGAGTTTTAGGCTAGATGTTAGGAAGAACTTCTTCACTGAAAGGGTTGTGAGGCACTGGAACAGGCTGCCCAGGGAAGTGGTGGAGTCACCATCCTTGGAAGTCTTCAAAAGACGTTTAGATGTAGAGCTTAGGGATATGGTTTAGTGGAGGGCTGTTAGCGTTAGGTCGGAGGTTGGACTCGATGACCTTGAGGTCTCTTCCAACCTAGAAAATTCTGTGATTCTGTGATTCTGAGAGAGGGGTAGTGGATACAGCAGAGGGTCATGCTGTCATCCAGAGGGACCTCCACAGGCTGGAGAAATGGGCTGACAGGAATCTCATGAAACTTAATAAGACGTGCAAAGTCCTGCACCTGGGGAGGAACAACCCCAGGCACCAGTACATGCTGGGGGTCACCCAGCTGGAAAACAGCTTGGCAGAAATGGTTCTGGGGTCCTGGTGGACACCAAGTTCAACTTGAGCCAGCAATGTGCCCTTGTAGCCTTAGGCAAAGTATTGCCAGCAGGCTGAGGGAAGTCAACCCTCCCTTCTCTTCAGTCCTGCTGAAGGCACACCTGGGGCACTGTTTCCAGTTCTGGACTCCCCAGTACAAGAGAGACATGGACATACTGGAAAAAGTCCAACAGAAGGCTTCAAAGATGATTAAAGGACTGGAGCAGCTCTCTTACGAGGAGAGGCTGAGAGAGCTGGGACTGTTCAGCCTGGAGAAGAGGCTCAGCAAAGTCTAATCAGCATATATAAATACCAGAAGGGAGGGTGCAAAGAGGATGGAGCCAGGTTCTTTTCAGTGGTGCCCAGTGCCAGGACAAGAGACAGGCAATGTGTGCAAACTGAAAAACAGGAACTTCCATCTGAATATTAGGAAACATTTATTTATGTTTGTGTTACTGAGCAATGGAAGAGGCTGTGGAGTCTCCCTCCTTGGAGATCTTTGAAAGCTGCCTGGACGTGGTCCTGGACAACCTGCTCCAGGTGTCCCTTGCTTGATCAGAGAGGCTGGATCAGATAACTCCAGAGGCCCTCTTCAACCTCAACCATTCTGTGATTCTACACTGTTCTAAACTTTATAAAATACTTGCAAATAGATGATCAAAACTGTTCGGGAAGCATAGAGATGCAGAAATTAGTCTCAACATATGATAGTTATAATTATTATCCAAGTTGGCAGATTAATTTCTTCTTACGTAACTTTTGAAAAGGGATGGAGTACCAAAGCAAAGGAAATGTGTTAACAACTGTCAGCAATGGAAGGAAAAATGAGACTACCCTGTAATTCTTAAATTTTCTAATTATTGAAATAAATTAAAACATAGAGGAAAACATTGCTAAATTTCTAAAAAAGAATGTAATAAAGTACAGTACATTTCAATGGCTTGAACGTTGTAATTTTTTTTTCTAATATTAGCATGAGAAAAAAATATAATTATCAACTGCATTGAAAATAAATTTAATGCCAGTGGCTGAATTTTGATAAAGCATTTCATAAAATTTAAGCATAATAAGATTTCCTTTAAAAATTGATTCAGATAAGCATCCTCCAGAATTTTGTGCCTTGAAAATTGTAAAAGGTCACAAAGTTCACAAAGTGACATAAACATAAAGTAAGAAAATAAATAAAGAGTGGAGGATTAAAAATTGTGGGACAAAATGTCTTTTTATTTCTTATGTGTATAGTGGGGTGCAATGAGGAGAACTGCAATAATAATTTTCATACAGGATTTGGAAAGTGGAGTAAGTAATTGATTTGGGAGCATTGATGCCTGTGTGGGTGGAAGTGCCTTGAATGCTCTGATGGCATTTTGAATTTCGAAAGAGCTCACTGGTTCAATTTTGGTCTCTGGGGTAGCTAAGGCTTTGCCTGCTTGCAGTTGTGGGAGGGTCTGCATGACAGAATTTTTTTCGTTGATATCCGTCAAATCTGGGTTCACAGGTCATGAAGAAGTAGGTGATGCCTCATGCAGTCCAACGGCATCCTTGCCTGTATCAGGAATAGTGCAGCCAGAAGGACCAGGGAAGTGATTGTCCCCCTGTACTCTGCTCAGGTGAGACCGCACCTCGAGTGCTGTGTTCAGCTTTGGGCCCCTCGCTACAAGAAGGACATCGAGGTGGTCGAAAGAGTCCAGAGAAGGGCAATGAAGTTGGTGAGGGGTCTGGAGAACAAGTCCTGTGAGGAGCGGCTGAGGGAACTGGGGGTGTTCAGCCTGGAGAAGAGGAGGCTCAGGGGAGGTTTAGGTTGGGAATGAGGAGACGTTTCTGCTCAGAAAGAGCAGTCAGGCACTGGGGCGGGTTGCCCAGGGAGGTGGTGGAGTCACCATCCCTGGGGGTGTTCAGGGAAAGGTTGGACGTGGTGCTGGGGGACATTGTTCAGTGGGTGACAGTGGTGTTAGGGGATGGTTGGAGCAGGTGATCTCGGAGGGCTTTTCCAGTCTTAACGGCACCCTCTATGAGAGCACGCTCAGCCCGAGCCTCCTTCGCAGCCGGTCCGGGCGGGGCCAGCGGGGCCGCGTCCCCTTTAAATGCAAACGAGGCGGCGGCGCCGGCCCCCGCGGCCTGCCTTAAAAGTTCGGCGGGGCCATTTTGGGGCAGTAAGACCCAGCGCCGGCCCCGGGACGCCCGCCGAGCGCCGCGCACCCGCCCCGACCCGCCCTGCCGCCATGAGCCAGGCGGCGGAGAACAGCGCTGCGGCCACGGCGCCCACCGACACCAACAACACCACCGCGGCGGCGGCGGCGGCTGACGGAGCCCCGCCGGCACCGCCCGCAGCCGCCCCGGACGCCAAGCCCAAGAGCCCCGGCGGCGCCGCCACCACCACCACGACCACCACCACCACCAGCGAGGCGCCCGGCGCTGCTGCCGCCGCTGCCCCCGCCACCACCACCGGGGCGGCGGAGACGGAGAAGAAAGTGCTGGGTGAGTACCGGGGCTGCACGTGGCCGGGACGGGCGGCGCCGCTGCTGTCCTCATCCCCGGCTCCCCCCCCCCCCTTCACCCCGCCGCCTCCGCTCGGTGAGTCAGGAGCGGGGCTGGGCTGGGCTGGGCTCCCCGCCCGCTCCCCCCGTGGGGCTGCCCGCTGCCGGGTCGCCTTCCCCGTGCCCGAGCGCTGAGCTCCCCGAGGACAGCATCCCCTCCTCTCCGGAGAGGGGTTAAGGGCGCGTTGTGGCAGGTACAGAGCCGGGGAAGGAGGGGGGCTGGCGGAGCAGCTGCAGGTACAGCCTGCGTGGTTTTTTTCCCTCTCCTGTTATCAGATCTGTGAGTAATCGGCTGAGGCGCGCTGGTGTCGCTTACATCTGGCTGCTTCTGGCCTTAACTGCGCGCTTAGTGAGGTTTTTAGCTAGTGCACCTCTTGCTGTTGCTTCGTGGGGGAGTGGAGGAACAAGTGCCTGTGCAGGTCTAGCAGGGAACATAATCCATCGCAGCACTGCTTTAGCAAATTGGTCTTACAAGCTCTTCAGCAGATGTCAGACAACGACGACTGATGCCCATTCACAATGGGCTTCAATACCTGCCTACCTCAAGTGTCCCTGCTAACGGTCTTGTAAATACGTTCACTGAAGTCTCCTCCTAAAAAGATCCCATTAGAAGCAAGGTTTGAGATGTGCACCGAGTGTCTGACTCCTAGGTGTAAGGTCAAAGATTAATCAGATTTCTCTTCTATTTTTCTTAAACGTGTTTTCATTAATTCAGTAATTTGGGCATGGGTAGGAGTAGTTGATGACTGTTTCCCCTGATAGGTGTATCGTGTCCTGTAGAAATACGTGGACTTCTGCTCCCTAGTGGGGTAGGACTCACTGCATCAACTATTTTTGAATTGTTAGTAAAACTGGTTATGGTTTCCTCTGGGCTTGTCCTTCTTCCTGCCTGATCTCTCCACTATGACAGCTCGGGCTTAACAATGTCTGTGCCATGTTCACGTGGACGTAGGGTATAATGCTACTGTCTGATGTTCTTCCCCTCATAGTAATGCTTGGGGGGACTGCATGACTAGTGCAGATGGGGAATATTTCCCCAGCGTGCTATCCTAGAGACTGATGGAAGTCTTCAGGATGTTCTTGACAGCTTGTGCAAAGCGATGTTGTTCTAGCCAGCTCTGAGACCCTGTGTGTGGACTTCGATTTGTCAGCAGCCAGCTGGCCACACAGAGTTTTGACTACTGCTTCTCTGAGGGTTTCTGTTAGACTTCTAGGCTTCTCTTCCTAATCTGATTGAAATAGGCCAACAGATTCAATGGCTATTTTGAGGGGGAGGAAAAGGATAATCGTGAGGGAATCAGTGGCATTAGCCTTGTTTATTACAGCAGGCTAAAACCTGTGTGCACAACTGGCTCCTGTTTCTGTGCTTGTTCCCCCCCCCTTCACTTTTCCCCTCTTGACTTGTGCAGTGAGCTCTTGTATGTATCCAGTGTCTTCATGTTAGCAGTAAGTGTCTGTACCCAGTGATGTCCCCATGAAACTAAACCTAAAAGCACATCTATAAATGCTGATGCCAAAGATAGTTATTGTTAGACAGTCAGTGCTAGGCAGTGAAACTCTTATTTTTCTCTCTTGAAAATAAGGAGAGATCTGGGAATGGGTGCTGTATTAGGTAGTCTTTTCCCTAATAAGTCTCTCTTAAATTGGTTTTGTTTGTTCTAAATAAGAACATCTGCCAAAACCTTCACTTCTTAAAAGTAAATAGTAATGGTATGGTAAATAGTCTGTCACTATTTTCAGTTGACCACAGCAACAGTACAACAGTGGACTGCTACCAGCAAACATTGCTTCCATAACTGTGTATTGAGAGGAGGAGGTGGTCACTCTTCTTGTCTCTCAGGTATATGAGAATCCCAAGACTGTATGGGACTGAAAGTCTGTCTAGCTGTGTAATTGCCTAGTGAATCTTCATAGAGAAGAATGCAGGTGTAAAGCAAACAAACTTAATTGTTTGCAGTGTGTTCTTCTTGCCTTTAGTGGACTGGCTTGGACTTCTTAACTGGAGACTGGCTCTAGACTTTTTCCCTTTAATTGATGCTTATTTTTTCCTGAACATATGTTAGGCTCTTAGCAAGTAGGCATTTGCCTGATGAGACCACTTTCAGGTATCTGCTGTATAAATTATAGGATGACTGTGGCACAGTACATTACACAGTGTAACTGTGTGGTTATGCTCTGTAGTAAATAACATCTATTAAAGAACAGAGCCCAAAATTCTCTTTCCTACAGGTTTGGAAAGGACAAGTTTTGTCCCCACCCAGTTGCTGACAGGGAAGGAGAGGCTGAACTTCTTCCATCACTCTTGAGTTCCTCCCACATGTACCTATATGTTGGAGGAACAGGTTTCACCAGATCCTATAAAACACCGCAGTGTGGCTTCTACATAAGATGCAAATTTGGTATTATATGAGACAGGAGCTTGTCTTCTTCCTAGAAGCCTCAGGACATGTAGTTGGTCAGTTTATAGCTGATATTTCATAGAAGGCTTCCAGAAGTAGGAATAAACAAAAATAAATGTTGGGCTCCTTTGGTTAGAGTGAGGTTAATGCGAGGAAGAGCTCGTCCAAAACAAAGATGTGCTGCCTTCTTCGAATGAGAGTTGTGTGGTATTTGTGATACTGCTTCTTTAGCCAGTTCTGGTTTCTAGTGAAGAAAGAAAGGGAGACACCGAGTGAAAGAGGGGACTTTTAAATAAGCTTCAGCTAGATGCGGAACATAACTACAAAACTAAAGAGAACTGGTGAATGGCAGGTTTACAGCTTCATTCTCTGTTTCTGGGATAAGAAATACAGAAGGGATGAATGGCCAATTCTGAAAATAGAGCTGGGCTTCATTTTTAGATGCTGCATGCTGACTTCTTAATGACAAACAGTAAGTTAAGGCACTACTGCCTGCTACCACACTAGTATAAACTGAAATAGAGAAATGTACGCCTTAACCATTAAGGGAGCAGAATCAGTGTAGTCTGACTTCATGGGCAGGTATAAAAGTGTTTTTGTAATACTAATCACAGAATCACTTCTATACTTCTGTTCTAGAGCAACTTTATTTTTTCTTTCCAGCCACAAAAGTTCTTGGCACTGTCAAGTGGTTCAACGTGAGAAATGGATATGGCTTTATCAACAGGTATGTTTAAACTATTTTGTATGCACAGTGTACAAGACTTTCGGTACAGATAATATGCCATACATTAGTATTACAGGCTCATGCAGTTAATGGCCAGGGTTGGCCAGGCATTTAGTAAACTTGGATGCCCTCTCTGGGCCTCTTTCTACCACATACCTACCCTTCATAGAAAGTGGTGTGGGGGGGAAGGTCAACACAAGAAGGGGAGGGTCAAAGTCTGTACAAATGTAGTCTGAGTAAAAAAATACCTCATTTCTAATGAGCTGTATGGTCTTTCATGGCTACCCGGATTTTTTTTAAAGATGTGAGGAAGGCTGGAGTATGGGGGAGGGGAAAATTTTTTGGATAAAAATCAAGTGTGTTTAGAGACTAGTCAAAACACCCATTCGAAATGCGCTTTGAGCTTCTCTCATATGAGCAGATATGCTAGGCCTGGGTTCACAGAACTTCATTCTCTGAGTATAAATGAATATCTGAATGGCACCAATAACAGCTGAGCTGTAAGTCAGGTTCATCACATTACAACCTTACATGCTTGAGATCAATACTTCCAAGTTACTGGAGGGAGTTCCAGCTTTTAAGGCTGGAATATCTGTGGTGTTGAGGAGCTTAAATACCTTCTTTCATAAGAGAAATGAAGCCCCTTCATGGAACAGTTGTCTTGCAAAAGGCATACCTGGCACTTCATTTTTGTCCTGCAAGTTCTTAATCTATTACAGAACAGGTGGACTTGGTGAAGTTGGACACTGTAGAATGAGATAGTCCTGTTTCATGGGTCTGAAGCCAGTTCCAGTACAGGAAATACTGGAATTACTATTCCCGTACCTGGTGACTACTATCTGGTGCTATGTAAAAAGAAAAGCTTGAATTAGGAAATATTCTTAGTACTTTGTAGCACTCGAAAGTGGGAACCTTCAGCTGGATAATGTGAGACAGTTAACAAGTTGCTACACCATGCTGAAGTCAGTCAGACCAAGCACAGGAGAGTTAGGATGACATCTTCACACTCTTTGTGAGGGACCCACCCATTCCCTCTGCAGAGAATTGACTGACCAGACTGTAGGGTCTAGGCTGTTTCTGCAGTATGGGAATACAGAATCAAGGTCTCTGACATCTTCATGTTTTGCTTGCAGGAGTCTGAACCGGCTGGTGTAATCTAGACAATCTAATGACTTCTTTTCTGGTTCCCCTGCCAGTGGGTGCTCCTAGTACCTCTTGTGTGGAGTTTCTCTGAAAGAAGAGCTCTGCTAACAGCTGTGACCAGTCCTGTTGATAGTCTTACTTGACCTCTAGGATAGCAGCTCAGGTTGCAGGCCCTGTAGAAGATGATGGGGGGGAGAGAGGGGGAGTAGTGAAAGGCAAGTAGTCTAGTCGTTACTCTGTCCTGTGTTGAAACAAAATACTGAATGCTACCCTGCAGATTACAGGGAACCTCCCTCCTGTCCCCCCCCCTCCATTCTTTAGAGCTGGGGGGTATCCTTTCTGCTCTTAAACATATGACTGGAAATTCAGAGGAAGGTCTTGATAGTACAGCCTTATACAGAATGTGTGGAATTCAGGGGATGTACAACAGCCTGGGGGAAGGGAGGTTTTTTACTTGTAAAGTCAGGGATTTCTATCTAAGTATGTTAGTGTGAAGTCTTACGACTTATCACTTTCTTTTCACAGAAATGATACCAAAGAAGATGTGTTTGTTCATCAGGTAAGAGAGCAGTAATCACTTGCAGATGTGTGTTATCCTTGGCCTGTGGTAGGCTTCTTGTGTAGCTTCTGGAATAGCTGGGTGGCTGAGGTCAGCTTATCTTTGCTGCTCCTTAGAATATTTACTCCAAATATCCCATCTTGGCATGCATGCATCCCAGGGAGGAATAGGAGGGTATGTTTTCTTTCTCTCTGAATTCATAATTGAAGGAGTAGGTATTATAAACCTTTATGCTGTCTTTTGTCTGCTCTGATTTGAACACTAAACTTCTACCCCACCCTCAGGGAGATTTCCTATGTTTTGTAAATAATTTGCTGTTTGTCCTTCTTCCCTTCCCCCACTTTATCAGGCTCCTCCTGTGTCTTCTGTTTCTTCCCACCCTTTTTTTCACTTGCAGGTCTGTTCTGTCTGCCCTCCCTGGTATTGGAGAGAAAGTGATCTAGCCTGGCTCCTGACCAGGCTGGGTTGCCATCAGCTGTTGCTGCATGAGGCAGCTGTTCTTGGGAAGAAGGGGAGGAAGGCTGTGTGCCAAGTGTGCCCAAGTAGGGAGAGATTGCCAAGCAGCCTGCCATTGGCTAACCTTCCTTGAACTGTCAGTAGGCTGTTCTAAGTTTGTATCGTGAGCCTTGGGTCACAGACAGCTAATGGGAAGGCAGAGGATGCTGCTTCCACACTGATGCCAACCGATTGGCTGGCATAGGTCTGGTTTTGCATCATCTGAGACTTCACCAGCAAATGAAATACTATCCTTGGAGCTTTTCCCTGTGAAAGGTCTGCAGGCCACGTGAGCCTTAAAAGCAGCGCTTTCTTCATGGTGTGACAGTATTTCCATGAAATGTAGCTGGTGAGCTTGCACTCAGAGTTGGTTACAGATGGAGAGGGTATGTGCTTATGTAGTTAAACATCTTTGGTAAACATCAAGGGTCAGTTCAGCTCATGAATAGTGTATACTAGTGAATACTGTAGCTTCATGAATAAATACCCCAGGGTAACTGTTTCTCTAGGTCAAGGGTTTAGACCCCTTGTCCCTAAAATGGGTGGAACCAGGAGGGAGTAAAACTGGTGCCTGTAGCAAGTGGAAGATACCAGGAAGTGTTCTCAGTATACATTCCCAGTTCAGTTAGCAGACTGGGAGCAAGTGCTCTCAATGTGTATACAAACTTCTCAAGAGGTCTTAATTCATATACAAATGGTAACAGTTAACCTCCTTCCTTAATAAACATGTGTTTGTGTGCACATTGACATACTCCCTTCTGGCTGCTGGTACAGCAGCTGCGTGTGGAGGAAGATGGGAAGAGTTCTCATGATTGAAAGGTGTTTTGAATAGGCAGCACTGTAAAACTGTCCTGAAGGCAAACAAGGTCTCCCTGAGACCTGTGTGAAGATAACCAGCTGTCCTACTGATGACAAACATGACACAGATCAGTATTTTTCTTTAAGACTGCCTGTGAAGATTCAAAACAATGAAGGCCCACGGCAGGATGCTATTATCTGCTGTTTTGTCTCACTTGTGGAGATGATTATTTACCTGCATGTAAACTGGCGGTGGCAAGAACTTGATTTTCAGCTGTGGAAGATGAGATGCTCTAGGCATGAGCACTGAGCAAAACTGGCTTGGTGTCTCAGAAATCCCACATCACATGCGAGCTTGCATCTGATTAAACCTGTTTGGGGGCTCTGTATGGCAGTGTAGATTCTTCCAGATGCAGCCTACGTCAGCCGTGATCAAATGTTGCTAAACTTTTCCATCCCAAGCTGTTCCGGGACATGGACAATGGCAGGAAGCGGGGGTGTGAAGGAGTGATGGGTCTGCTCTCCACTTGGTGGTGCAGTGGGGGGAGGTCCTCGCTTGGGGTGTTCTGGCTGGGGCTCCTGCCCTGGTGCTCCTGTGTGGTGCTGGGGAGCTGCTGCGGGGCAGGGAGGGGTGTGAGGAAGGCAAATCCGCGAGGAAGGCGATTCAAACATGGCTAAGCAAACATCCTGCGAGCAGCTCCCTGGCTGTTCTGTGTTAGTGCCTGTGCAGCTCCTCCTCCCCTTCCCCCACGCCCTGCCCGGGGAGGGGCTGGATTATACATCTAATCCCTTTAGAATAAGGTTGACCTAGTTGAACAGATACACCCTCCTCCTGCCCCCCTGGCACGCACACAGTGGGGAGGGAACAGCCCGGTCTCATGATCAGAATGGGGGTTAACTCTCAGTGTGTGTCTATTGGATGCTATTTATAAATGAGCACAGATTAAAATGCTTTTCTCTTTAGGGCATGCATGGCTTGCTTTGAATTAACCCTTTGTCTTGTGGGGGACCCGATCAGTGGTGTGGGGAAGGGCAAGACTTGCTTGGCTTTGTCTTGCTTGTTGTCCTTGTGCAGTTTGCTCCTGTGAGGTGCTGCTGAGGGCACTGCATTAGTCAGGTGCAGTGCAAGCAGCAGGCATTCTGTGTCCTCACAAAGGAGTGTGAGAGGGAAGGAGGAGGGAGGTTCTGCAACTTAACACCATTAAAAGTGTAGGTAGCTAGAGAAGTCTGACTTGCTTCAAGCTTGAATCAAGCAGTGAGGGGAAGCTTGTGCAGCAGAAGAGATTGATATCTTTTTCTCTGCTTAACCAGACTGTATCTTCATGCACAGTGTTTATAGTGCAACCTGGTATAGATGTACCAGTAACTGATGTGACAAATTTTGGCTGTCACTGTGACAATGCTGGATGTGCACATGATGTGGTGATATCATGAGGGTACAGAAAGAACTCTTCCAAACAAAGTACTGAACTAGCTCTGAAGTTTATCATAGCTGTCTGTTCATCAGTGTTCCCTTGGGAAAGGAAAGGCTTTGTGTTAATTGTTCAGTGCTGCCTGTGTTAACACAAAGCTGCTTGAGCCTGCAGAATGGTGGTGAACAGTAACAGGGAGAATAGTGCTCTCTCCTCTTCCTCTCTGGATATGCAGAGTAAAAGTCTTTTCTCCAAGCTTGGAGCTTAGGCTTGTTAGCAGCTTATTCCTTCAGTGTTTACCTACAGCTGAGGTAGTAGTAAAGCCATCCACTTAATGCTAAGTTTTGAGAGACTATTGAAATTCTTTGTGTATGCTTTTGTGAAATAACCCCACAGCCTACTGTGTGGCAGCCTCTGTCACCTATTTACAGATCATTCAATTGCAAATCTGAATCCTGAAGCTTTTGTCCATGAGTCTGAAACAGTACATGTGAGATCATGTTGATTTCATCTTCCATTATCTTTGTTGGGGGTTTAAATAGGTTGGTTGATCTTAAGTATACCCTCTACTGAAAGGATGTCTAGTAGTCCTCTTTCCTTACAAGGAAGGGGAGGAGTTCAAAATGCAGCTTGTTGACATCCATCATGTGCAAAGTGTGAAACTTCAGAGTCATGTCAGTTGTCTCAGCACAGAGGTAGTGAAATAATTAAACCCTTAATCTACAGTGAAGGTAACAATCTTAATGTTAGTATTTAGCATTTATGGAAAACCGAGGACTTAGAGGTGGTTTCAGTAATGGGGCAGTTACTAAAAGTTCAGCAAGAAAGTAAGCAAAGCTGTCCTGGCTGAAGGTGGGAGTCTCTGCTTGTTGTGGTGGTTCCCAAAAGAATGTGCGTGAGCAGCTTGTTCTCTTCCTCTTCCCTATCTCTTCTCTTCCTATTTATTTTCTTCTTTCCTATCAGAAAAATTCCTGGATTGTATTTTGCTTTGGTAGCAATACTATCTACACTTTCATGGTCTTCTAAGGCTTAACAGCCATTCAGGGACACTGCAGTGTACAGAAAAACTGGATAGATGTAGGGCTATAGGGCTACAAGGACAAGCTGGCCTGTTGCCTGAAACAAAGGGGATTGTTTTCAGCAACAAATGAAAATACTTTTCCTAAACTGGTCAAGCTCAACTTTAAACTGACTAGAATTTTTCTTTCAGTACTTCAGTGGGAAATGTTTTGGGGCTAGTGTTGACTGAACGACTATAGTTGCCATGTGCTGGTAATAACTTCTCTGATCTTCGTTCTGGCTGCCTTTCTTTGACTGCAGACAGATACTACAATTCTCTTCTATTTTACTCTGTATATGTATTTTACTAAAGCAGGATTTGTGTGTTTTTGTGTACTGTATCTACATGTGTCCCCTTCATGCTAACAAGACATCCATATCAGGAGACTTCAAGTAGATTGGTCTTTAATCGAAGAGAACTTCACTAAAAAGCTGGTTCCCTAGATTGTCTTGTACAATGTATGTGTGCTTAATGTCTTCTGATCTCTTTCAGTTTGTGAATCTTTACTTAATGGCACTTTACTTAACTGGCAGTAGCCTTGCCTTGCTATAAATGCCTCTTTGAAATCCTGGAAATAATCTACTAACTGAAAGGCATCTGTGGCTGAAAATCACTAGGATGTTTGGGTGTTCTTGGGAGTCTGGGGTTAGAGGATGGCATGATGTCAGCTGGTTCTGATTGCAAGCAATGTTAATAGTATTTCGGGGATTTTTGTCTGGAAAAGATGACTGTTCTAGTAACATTTCCCTGTATTGAACAGGGACTTGCTTAACTTTCTGGGGTCTCTCTTACTTACAGTACTTAGAGTAACGAAAATATGCATTTTACCTGTAGTTTGTAATTCTTTAGTTACGAAGAGTTGTCATGATACTTTATAGTTAATGCCACCTCCTACAAAATACTCACAATCTTAACATCTTTATGCATGGTCAACTGGTCTCCAGATTGTAAAGGAATAGGTCACAGTTGTTGCTGAAGGTACTTTGGTATGGCTTCCAGGAGACCAAACACTCCACTTGAGTGTATGGAAATACAGAAAGATTTTAATACTTAGTAGGCTTGAAAAGGGGAGTCCTGGAACAGCAGCAACTTGTAAGCTCATGAGTGTTGAGAAACGAGTAAACCCTGACTAAGGGGGTAAGGAGGCCACGTAGAAAAGTGGAGGGAAGGGATCAATATTTTTGAAGTATTTCGGTGAGGTGACTGATCTGGTATGCAGAGTTGGGACTGTAACAGGAAAATATGATTCTTCCCTCATCTACAGTGCTATGAAGGAGTAAGATAATAGTAAGATTAACTAATGTATTTTTCTTTATCTGAAGACGGCAATAAAGAAAAACAATCCACGGAAGTATTTGCGCAGTGTTGGTGATGGAGAGACTGTAGAATTTGATGTGGTCGAGGGAGAGAAGGTAAGACTATAGAGGTGTAATACAGAGTTCACAACACTCTCATGGGAAGTAACACAGCACTGTCTGTACACGTAGTGTTTTTTGTCTAATGTGTTGATCCCTGGGGTGGGTGGCACTCATACAGCTTCTATGTGGAAGATGAGGGTTTTTTTATGGCTTTATTGAGGTGTAATTAAGTTTTGAGAGATCCAGAAACACATCTTATTGCTCCTAGAACTTTTAACTTGATAGAACAGTTAATGCTTATAATGCTTATTTGGCAGTCTGCAGGCCTCAACTGATATATATATTCCCCTGAATAATTTGTTTTGGAGTCTGGTAACTTAATGACTATAAAGAGCTTGGAGGTTCTCAAGCTTCTACTTTCTCAATCGCAGATATTTTCTGAGTTCTGAGCTTTCAGGGTCTTTACTTTAACCAGTGATTTCTTCCTGTTTTTTCCTACCCTCTGAGCTTAGTCTGGCTGGTAGGATCTCAACTCATTAGCTTATACAGTCTTAACTCCCATGTTGCAGGGTGAGAATCACAGACTTGATTTTGCACTACAGGAGGAAGGGATCTATGTAGCTGGGAACTGATGTTATACTCATGCAAGCAAGTTTCTCCTTGTTTCTTCCTTCTGCCTCAGGTTCTTTTCTCACAGAACTGTGGCTTAACTTTTTTTGGCCTTTTAGGGTGCAGAAGCAGCTAATGTCACTGGTCCAGATGGAGTCCCTGTAGAAGGCAGTCGCTATGCTGCAGACCGGCGCCGCTATCGACGTGGCTATTTTGGCCGACGCCGTGGACCACCTCGAAGTGTAAGTTTGACTACTTCTTAGTGATGGTTGTCCTACCTCAGCTGTCTTCCATTCTTCTCAGGAGATGGAACAACAGGTTCAACACTGGCATGTGCTGAGCTGTTAATGCTTAAGTTGTTAGTGTTCTTCAGTAATATTCTTGAATATTTTCACTTTGTCCAGCATATCGTTGATGTTAATATGGATGATCTTGGGTGTACTGCAAGCTTTTTCTTAGCATCTTTCTGAATGGTGTTAAAGCATCTTTTTGGGTGTTAAGCTATCTTGTTAAGGAGCAAACAGGAGTAAAACACCTAGGTGGTTCACCGTGCTCTTTACCTGAAGGAAGGGAAAATATTTACACTGTCCAAAGTAATATAACAATCAACCATCATTTGGGAAGGTTGCTCAGAAAAACTAACTTGTAAACAAGTTCACTGTTTTTTGCATGGCATGGTAGTAGCTTGACTAGTTGAAATGTTAATGTATCTTCCCTTCATAGCCACTTGTCTGCAGCAGTATGGTGGAAAACATTCTTTTCTTTAAACCAGCTATACACCACCCTTCATCAGATTTGCAAGCCTTCCTAAACAGCTTTCCAGCAAAATTTTGCAGGGGACTAATTATGTGGTACATATATAGTTCTAGCAGTTACTATTATGTTTTGTGCTTATGCTGTATTGGTACCTGGAACATAGTGCAGGCTTGACAGTGTCTGTTTTTCTAACCATTGAATCTGTGATCACTGTCACACAGGAGTGTGCAAATAACTACAAGACTTCTATATTGGATAAGTCTAAGCAACATTACTCTTCTGACCTTGTTCTACAAAGTTGGCAGCATGGGGGCAAACAGAAGCCTTTCCTTACAGTCTAGCTGTTTATATTGTTTATCCCAAGGTCTCTTCTTTAGTACCATTAGACACCACATACTTAAATACATGAGAGGTGTTCTTTGAGGTACTGCAGTCTGCTGGAAGTTGGTGATGGTAATTGATGCCTTGTTACTGAATGTCATTGTTTTTGTGGAGATGGAATGAAAGCTAAAGCTGCAAACTATGTGGTAGAGAACTAGGACACTTGGTTTTGATCAGCTTTTTGATGAGCTAACAAATAAGACTGGGAAACATCATCTACCTGTGTTCCAGTATTGTTTCCTTTTGCTCTCCTAAAACTAAAATCTCCCTCTACTGGCTTAGTTGAATGGCTTAGTTGATAGTATTGGTTTTATCTTGGAGCTGCTTCAAATTTTAAATGAGCAGACATATCAAGGCTTTGACACCCCTGTGTACTCTGAGTATGGAAAGCAGCTGTTTCCTTCTGCCTGAGGAGTGATAATGTGAGACCTGTCTTGGACATGGGGAACATTCAGTCTCAGGGTTCTTGCAGTGGAACTCCTGAATGTCTAATGGAAGGTTATGCAGCTAAAACTCTGGCTTGCATGTGACACTAATGTGTTTGGATCCCAGCAGTTGAAAGTATACACAAGGGGGACAAATTGTGATATACTGTGTTTTCCTTAATCTTGTTTATGTCCAAGTCCCCATGTTAGTGTTGGGGGGGGCAGTACTAGGCCTTAACTGCTTTGTGACCTCGTGCTTGATAGGAGGTCCCTTTTGAAAACTGAAAACATACTGGTCTTTCTCTGGTAACACTTCTAGAAGAATTACAGCCTTCAAAACTTGCAAATGCTCACTTAAAGATGTTAACCTGGGTGCTTATTGCTCACAAGGCTTTGTCCTTCATATAGCTTGTTGAGATTCCTTTGAATTATCAGACCTGCTCACCAAAGCATTGATATGCCTTCCAGATTTGGTTTAATCTGTAAACTGACAGCGGAACAGAACTTCTGTGATTTCGGACACATTATAGTACCATCCCCTTAACATGCCATTCTTTATCAAGTAACTAGGTAGACTGTGACTGCAGTGACTTCTCAAAAATGATAGTGGCCAGGCAGTGACACTGCCCAGCATCTTTAGTACTCCTAAATGTATCCTATCTAGTGTGATAGACATGGATGTGTAAAATTATAAGAAGTGACACTTTCTCGTGACCTTAGTTATAAGTTCTCCAAGAACGTCAGCTTTGGATGCAGCTATGCCTGCTAAACTCCTCATGTATTGTAGTGGAATGTTCTTATGTTCTGAGCTAGCTGATCAGTTCTGATGGGCCTTCTTTACTGGCTTACTGATTAATTAGTTGCCTTAAGGAGTAAAAGCTCCATTCTGAGTGTCTTAGTGGAATGAATCCTCTTCTGAAGCACTTTCTTTTGGGGAATTTTTTCTTGTATCAATTAACATTCTTCATGTTGCAACTGCAAATCTACTGTGTTTCAAGAGGCTTCTTTCAAATATTCTTTTTTCTTCAACAAGGCCTCTGCTTTACCCTTCTGTTCAGATTTGCAAAGGGAAAGGAAGGTAGCAATGTCTGAGCCATAGCATTTTGTGAACAGTACCACAGAAATAGTGTATACAGCTGAACTAAAGGTGTTGCTGCTTGACTTGAGGAGGTGTTTCCATCTAGGTATTTTTCAGAGCTCTTCTGAAACTTGTTGAGTATTCATAATATCCTCTTCAGTGTCTTGAGGAAGTTAATTGCTTATAAGCAACTGCTGTTGCACATCTGAAGAAATTTCAGTGTACCTAGGCCTGATCTACTAGACTGCAGAGGTGACTTTCCAGAGCTCAGTTCCATGTCACTTCTGCTTTCTTTAGTAAAAAGCAAAGGGTTCAAAAGTGTTATAGCTCAAAGTTCTGTAGCTTATGAATGGCAGTAATATTCAGCTTCAGTGCAGTGGTCTTTCAGGTTTTAGGAACTTCCACATTTGCTAAGTGAAGTCAACTAGTTCAACCTTGTAGCCCAGCAAGAGAGAACTTATCCTTGTTTACTCATGTTTTTGGCAAGCCTTTTGATGCTATTCATTCTTTGCCATGCTAGCTCAAATGTGCCTGTACTTTGGACGTAACTTACTGGGCCTGTTTCTGAACACCTGTGACTTTTCTCAAGAATGAGAAGAGCCTTCAAGAATAATTTTTTAACCAGTTGCAATGGACACTTGTCTGGATTGCTTGGAGGTTTCTGTGGAGAGCAGAGATGCTTCTTAACTGCATTCACTGAAGAGAAGAGGCCATGGTCTTCCACAAACTGTGGTAAGACATGGCATGGAGCTGTAGTCAGAATGTTAATACAAGCAATGAATCATGAATAACCTTGAACTGATGATGTCATCTGAATACTGTGAACAAATGAGTCAGAGATGGGCAAAATTGTTTGGGAAACATTTTAAAGGCTGACATTTCTTGTGCAGATGTGAAAATACAAATGGCTCATTCTGTAGTGTTTGTACAGTACTGAAATGGAAGAACATGAATAAATTGGAGGAAGTGGATGAATAAAAAGCGCCTTGCCGTTGCAGCTAATGCTTAAAAATACACTTATTTATGGAGAGAATAAAGCTTCATGTCTTCATGGGAAGTTACTGTATGCCTGCCTATTTTGTAGGAGGAAAAATGTGGAGTGAAGCTGGCCAGCTTCTTACATTCATCTTTTAGGATGACCTAATGTATTAACAGGTATCTTTTATTAGAAGCTTTCAGTGGAATATGCTGGATGAACAGGACTGTGTGCTAGAAATGTAGTGATAATTTAACCATACAAATGAAGTCTTCCCAGTCAATGAATCTAATAAATGTACTAGTAGTGTAATAAAACAGGATTTCAAGGCTCAAGTTCTGGCTTCTGGTTACACAGTGTGTCAGAAGTTAGTGAAACAATGTAACAGCTTTATTCTGGAAGCATACTTCACCTCTGGCCAGCAAACCTAGGTAACTTTCAGTTAAATGAATGTACTTTTGTGATACTATAGGGGATGCAGGAAACTACTGATACTTGTAGGCTAAGCAGTTCAATGTTTTCAACTACCTGTGCAACCCAAGCACACTTAAAATATTGAAGCATCAAAATTCAGTTCAAGGTGAATAGGAAAAGTGTCTACATTGTTTTCTAGTAATGCTTCAAGTTCAGTCATTCCTTTTTTGTCATTGTCATTATAGGAAATTCTGTTCTTCATTTGAGATTTCAATGCAGGCTTCTATATGGAGGAGTGGACCTAGGCTGTGCCATTTAAAAGGCAATATTGATTTTGTGTCTTTAAAGAGCAGTGAATGTGATGCTGATTGTAAAGTCCTATAGGAGAGATTTTGGCTGAAAGCAGTTTTTTTGCACTCCTCCTTACTGTTAGCTTTGCTCTAACTTCTGACATGCTGTCCTTTCAACAAGACCTTAATGATTTCTAATTTCTGGTACTACATGTTAGAACTGATTGAAATTCCAACTGTCAGCTCATGTTGGAGGAGAGAAGTCATAATTATGCTGGAATATGCACAGGAGGGAGGGAGATGTGAAGGAGAGTCTTTAACAGAGCCAGAACAGAAGTGGTCAGAAGCAACTTTCAGCATGATGACTTTCAGTTCACTATCCCAATTCAGAAGTGTCCAGATCAATGGCTACCTTTCCATAATCCATTTACCTCTTGCAATTCAGTGACATTTGTTTTGAAATGCACTTTTGTATGTGTTAGAACTGTTGGCTTCTCTCTCTTTCCCTAGGGAGAGGGATATGGTGTCAGCAGGTGACCTCTTGTTCCTCCTAATAGCAGATAAAGAGCATCGGTTAACTCTTGTTCTGCCCCCATGGTTACTTTGCTGAAACGAAAGCCTTATGGTATCTATGCTTTGAACCTAATGTGTTGGGATGCTTGTAGAGGTTTACTGTTCTGTCTGAACTGGTATTCAAATCATTGGGCTATATAGTCAACATATACCTGTGAAGAGATAACACTTCATCTTTGTCTTGGTCTTTTGATTTGCTTTGCTTGCAGGGTGTTGAGGGAGAAATCAAAGATGGGATCACAGAAGGAG
Organism: Aythya ferina; assembly: GCF_964211825.1. Classification (NCBI taxonomy): domain Eukaryota; kingdom Metazoa; phylum Chordata; class Aves; order Anseriformes; family Anatidae; genus Aythya; species Aythya ferina. Next base: position 127,262,762 of record NC_140296.1, on the reverse strand, counting down.
GACAACTTAATCAGCAAGTCCATAGGAATCCTACGTATCGTCCCCGCTACCGCAGGTTTGTGTTATTTTCTCTGCTTGTCATTGCAATACCACATAAATGTGGTCTATAAAAAGCTTAGAGTAGGAAGCTGTATTCCCTGACATTCATGTACATGTGAGTGGTAGGGAGAGGTGAGAAGCCTCTTAATTATTAGGAGAAAGGTATAATTATTAGGAGTAAGGAGGTAACTGTAGAAGTAGTTTAATATGACTGTGTTATTCAGGGTCAGGAATAGGTCAAGAAAGGACAAAGTTTTGTATTGTTCTCACAACTGATCAACATATTGAAGTGAGTTGTAAGCTCTTGTCCCAGCTGAACTCTTATACTTCCTTGAACAATGGTGAATCTAGATTCCACTTGATCTGGGACAGGTAGGTCCAGTATCTGCTGGGGTAATGTGTTCTAATACTTCACATGGACTGCATTCACATGTAGCATAGTAGTTTGCAGATCATTGCTGGACTACTGGTTTGTCTGTATCTAGCACAGTCCTGTGTGTCAGTTAGGCTTGTTTCCAAGTCCTGGTGTCTCTTGTAGGTGTAGAAAAAAGGCTACTGTTCAGGAAAAACTGAAGTTATGCACTACCTCTTAGAGGCTATTAGATTATATGGTAGCATTTCAGTTAACTTGTAGTATCCTGTGCTGGTGAAGGGATCCATGTAGGGATCCATAAAACTGGGCTAGATAGGTGTTTGAAGACCAAATAGGCTATTCTTGGGTTAAGTTGAAGTTCAGACTGTACATGAGTGTACATGAGTACTCATGCTTTCCAATGGGGTATGCAGCATAACTTGCTGAGTGACATGTTAGTCATCCCTTCACTTGGCCAGCATAGGATTTTTTCTTTTTTTCAGTCTTAATTCTGACATGGCCACTCTTTCCATGTTTTTGCACTGAGGAAGCAATTCCATAACTGAGTAATTCAGTGTAGCTCAAAATATCAGTATATGAAATACCCAGCCTCTGACTGTTAAACATTTTGAGATGTTGCCCAACTTTTTTTTAACTTCAAGTAGAGAAGTTTATTCAGGTTCCTGACTTCTTGTTACTTGTTTCTGTTTCCTCTTGGAGGATGAGTGACAAATAAGAACTGCTGGATTGTGTTTGCTGGTATCTTTCATAATTGCTTATAGAGACTACTCCTAAGGAGCTGAATTGTGTTGGTATGCCATTCAGCAGACCTCACTTGCTCCTCTAAATCTTGTCCTTGTTTTATGTAGTCAAGAGGGGTAACATTGTATTGGTTATTTCAGAAGGGATATCCAGAAGTGTTTCATGGGTGTAATAGGAATTCCTAGGAATTAAACCATTCAATTACAAATAAGGCTGGGCTAGTCCAAGGCTGACTTGGCAGAGTTATGTTGCCACTGCTGGCTTGTTTCTTCTCTTAGCCAGCAGCTCAGATGTCGTAACTACCTCTTTATTATAAGACAAGCAGCAGAACATGCTGATGTAGTTTCAGCAGTGAAGAGACACCCAGGCTGCTTGTCTATTCCAATGAAACAAGTCTTTCCCTTAAACTACATAACAGTCAAACTGCAAAGGGATTGTTTGCTTGCATTTGAAACCATTAAGATGGTGTTTGGTTAGAGAGGTCTTTTGCTGGGCTGAGGTTAAGGTAGTTTAACCTTCTCAGGATTCCCTTGTCCTTGATACATATTTCCCTGCCTCTTCAGAGGCCCCCCACGTCCACGCCCTGCCCCAGTGGCAGGAGAGGCTGAAAACAAAGAGAACCAGCATGAAGCCAATGCTATGAGTCAGCAGCCAATTCGCCGTGGGTATAGGCGCCCGTACAACTACCGGCGTCGACCTCGTCCACCCAATGCGTCAGCTCAGGATGGGAAAGAGGTAAGCATGCTCCTGGCAATGCAGCAGGAACTGAGTTCTGATGGTATGAATATTCACAAGCCTCTGTTCTGCTGGGAGGGTTTACCAGGTGTATTGGTGTGTTGGAGGTTACTGATGGCTGACTCCAAGATGCTGACAGTAAAGGCAGCTGTTTTCATTGCCTGTTCCTTATGAACTTCTTTGAGCAGCTTACCTTAAATGGAACCAGCAGTGGGATAGGAATTGCTTCTGGATAATTCTTGGAGTCACTGTAACACTCTTTTGAAGTAGAGAGAGACATTTTGAGCTTTCTCAAATATCCTCAAACCATCTCTTTCTAGGATAAGAGAGCTTTGAAAGCTTTGGATCAATTTTCTGAGCTGCTTGAACTAGTTGAATCAAAGTTGTAAACAGACTTTACCTAGTGAGCAAATTTCTTATACTATATCTGCCTGAAGTAGTCTCCTCCATGTCAGAGCTGTATTGAAAAAAGTGGGCCAAAAATGATCTGTGTAATGCTTTAACTATAAGAAATATGCTAAAATTTTCTGAAGATTCATCTTCCTTGCTTCTATTAAAAACCTGGGTTATATTGGTGCTGACACTGAACAGAGAAGGGATTTTTTTTTAGTCTGTTTCTAACAAGGCTTATTGTGTCTCAGACAAAGGTGACTGAAACACCTGCTGAAAATCCTGCTCCAGTGACTGAGCAAAGTGGTGCCGAGTAATGTCCAGCTTCCCCAGGCACCTTTACCATCTCTCAGGTAAGGAATATGGGTAGTCCAACTGAAGCAGGATTGTGTATATTTCTAGTACTTCGGGTTGTGGCTGTGTCCCCATATGTCTGGCCATCTGGTAAGTTACATGTAACTTCTGAGAGCCTTCTGTAGGTGAATCAAGGAACTGTCTACTGTTCTTTGTGAGAAAACAAGTCTTGCTTTATCTGTATCTTTAGTAATAGCATCTGTTAATGAATTGGTGCTGTTTTGCTGTAGGAAGATGCTGTATTTTCAGTTTATAGATAGGATATGCCAGTCATGCTTAATTCGTTAATCCTAACACTCACCCTTCTGACATCCCACCTTTTCTTCAGTGAAGTGAAAGTTATGTATTCTGTAATATATTTTTAATCTGTCTTTTTAACAGGTGTCCTAAAGTACAACTCAAAAGTAACACCAAAGAAATATTCAAGCAATAAATAGTCAACAATGATGAAAGCAAAGATTTTAAACATCGGAACTTAAATAATACCAGCAGCAGAGATCCAGGGAACGCCTGCAAGACAGATGCATGAAGAGAGCGAGATTCAGAAAGAGCAACCTCCCCAGTTTCAACAGCAACTGTGGGTTTTTTCTTTATTAGAATTTCAATATTTTGCTAGTATTGAATTTTTCAGTTTTTCTTTTGGTATCAAACTGAAAAGAAAAGGGAAAAATACCCAACCAAAGAACTGAAATTGAAATCAAATGCTTTTTTATTGGATGCTGGTGCTAAACCTCCCAAGTGTGTTGAGTTTTCATTTTTCTGTGCCAGTCCTGTTCACTGCAGGACATGGGGAGGAGAAATTTCAGCTTTCCTTGGTAAGATCTATTTGAAACTGTGCAGCATGGGTGACGTTCCTCACAAATAAAAGTGATTTCAAGCACCAAAAAAGCAAATCTGTTGAAGTTTGTTCATGTTCTCCTTTAAAATAATGAATGACTTTATCTTACTGCTTCAGCATTTGTGTGAAAATGAGGGCTACATCACTGAATGTATAAAAAAGATGTGTCTTGTCTAAAGCTATGCTGGATGATACATGAGCAAGGACGTGGCAATGTTAAGTAGGGCTACTTGAATGCAAAACAACTTCTACAAAAAATATACAAGGCAGCTATAACTTACAATGTCTTCTGATTTTGTGACTCAAATAGCTAGGTTTTTCTGTTACTGTCTTCCAGAAGGAGTTTGGAGGATTGGGAAAACTATCCTGCAAATTCATTCCAAATCTGTTTTGCAAGGCTCTTGTGTTCTGTAAACAGTAGAATGCAAGGTTCTCTTTGAGATTCCTATCTGCTCAAAAAGACAGCTAACGTAACTGCCACTTCATTCTGTTCCAAGATAGTGGCAGTAAAATTTATTAGCCCCCCTAAAACTTTTTTTATTGAAAAATAAAATATTGTATCTCTTCTGTGCTGAAGAGCAGAGTTCTTAAAGTTCTTAACTGTCCTATGAATGCATGTTTGTGTTCCTTCATGAAGTTTAGATATCTTGCAAGTGTTATCAGTCTCCTTCCAGCTGCTGAATATGGGTGTGTTTGTTCAGATATCTTGTTGCATGCTTCATTCTCCAACATGTCCAACACTTATGTTTCTGTCCTACAGTTGCTGTTACTCAAAGTTGGGGTAGTGTATTTGTATCCTTAAAACACCTCTTCCTGAACTTAGCTATACAATCCTCACATAGCCTTTAATAAATAATAGCACTTCAGATAAACCCTATTGGTACAGATTGACACTGTACATGTGTATGACAAAAGGAGTAGAGATGAAAGGAGTAGAGGTTCCTGGCAGGTGAGTTCTGTCCTCATCTATTCTAGTTTCCATGTTCAGGAAAAAGGCAAGGATTTGGACTGAGATTTCTAAATAACTGTCAACATGTGAAACAGCCCAAATTTGTAGAACAAATCTAAAACATGGACTTGCCTTCTGAACCTTTGTAAGGTAACCTGAATTGAGTTTATAATAAGAACTGTGAAGCAGAAGTGGTAAGCACCAGTACTGGAGGAAATAGCCCAGGCTTTGTTTAGAATGTTAATGTTCTGATGAGGATTGATAAGTTGAAGCTTCCATTTGAAATGCAAAGTCCCTGTCCCCCCTTGGGCAGGCCTTCTCAATTCTGTTTTTACAGTGTATCATTACAGCCTTTTTGTATCAGACAACATCTGACTTGGTTTGCTGGTTCTTGGATACTTGTAGGCATCCAACTCTTTCCCTGCAGACAGGTTAAGTATGTAACAATGGACTGTAGATTTTGTTGTGATGAGCACTGTAAAAAGGTGGCACTGCTAAACAGAGTACTTACCGCCCTTAACAAGTGTTTAAAGATCAACTCTGTGCCCTTCTTGCTAAGGTTCACACTTATCAGCTGTGGAATTGGATTTGACCTTTCTATTCATGCAAAATGAAGCAGAACAAACAGATTCCACTGTCCAGGTCTCAGCATTAATGATAACTTAAAAACAAAACAAAAATTTTTAACTGATTCATGATGTGCTTATTAAGTGTTACCATAAGTGGATAAAGGAAGAATAATTAAGAACTAATGGAAAAGAATTGTTACTGCTATATTTGAGGTTATAGAGTGGCAATGTACCAGTGCCCCCTTCTCTTACTTTTGTGGCTGTTCAAGGGAAAGCACGTGCTTTTTTAAAATACAGTGTAGGAATCACCTAGGAATAACTGCTGCACAGGCTGAAGTCACGTAAGTGGAGTTCAATGAGAGTGAGCATAAAGCTAAGCTGCTATTTATACTTTTCGTTACAAAAATCTTCCATAGTGGGTGAGTAGAAGATGTCAACCTAGCAATCATGATTACTGTTACAGTTGTGAACACTAGATGGAGATGTTGATCCATATACTTTCTACTTCTGTAAACAAAACTTGTATTGTGCACCCCTGTCACAGAAAAATCTGTACTTTGATGTGGCTTCTGTGGCAAGTCTTAAGTATCCAGCTGGGCTAGAATGTGGTAGATGTAGACAAAAAAAAAAACTGTCAATCTCCACAAGATGATTATCAATTTAAAAAGTTATTGTTACAAGTAAAAAGAGTTATTTTGCAGTATTGTATTTCAAGCAGTATGCACTGTTCCTGTTCTGGTGGATATCCCTGACTGTCTTCCATTTATTGTGTACCTGGGAAGAAAAGCCTAGGGAGAAGGTAGGGCAGCAGTTCTAGTCTACTTAGCCAGCCACATTCTCCAAGCTATATTCCCATATACAGATTTGCTATGTGCTATAGTCCCTGCCTGCAACCTTTTGGTTCTCTTCCTAATTTTTGTCCCTACCACTCATCATAGTTAAGCACTTGTTGGGCATATGGTTACAAGTTTAAGAACTTTCAAGAGTAAGAAAAAGGATAACATAGACAATGTGTTTTCACAGGTATTCACAATACCTGCCCTTTAACTCAGTTCATTCACAGAGGAATTCATATTGTGCTAAACCCCTCAGCATGAGCATCTGTCTTTGAGACTGCATTGGTGTGCTATAATTTATCTGCTTCATGGTGAGAAGTCTAAGGCGTACTTCATACTTTCTGTTGCTATAATGCCTACCTCCATGGTTATACAGAGAAAAAAAAATCCAAGACTGGTCAAGTTGTAAAATGATGAGACCTCAGGGCTAGGAAAAAAATCATATATCATTGCATAACAGTAGGTCAGGAGAGGGCTACAGGTATATCATCACTGAACGTCACAGAGGACTTTTTAATGAATAAAAGCCATGCTTTGGTTTTTGTTTCAGAAGAGTTGGTTTTGAGCACCATTCTCTCAATAGGACTGCTGGATTTTAAAAAAAAGTTTTATTGCCTTTGTTTTTGCTTTTTGTTTTCTTTTAAACACTGGCCACTTAAGTATCTAAATGAAAATTGAGCTTTCTAGAAACCTAGTCAATCTACACTTAGCACTTGATAGCCAAAATGTCACACAAAAATTGGTAAGTTTCTGCACAAATTGTTAAAGGCAATGCCTCTTGGGAAAAAAAGTTTTTTAATGCAGCATTAAAGAACAAAGATAACACTGTCAGAGGTACCAAAGTAACAACATGCCATGAAATGTTCCAAGGATTAATCAAAGCACAAGATTCATCATGCTGTTATGCCATTTAGCCCTACCTCAGCAGGAATGAAGACCTATCTGCTGGAGCAAAAGTCAAGAATATAGTTCTAACTTCATATTCTTTACCATTTATGCCTCTAAAAATGCCAGCTAGCATTGCTAAACTGCATTTTAATGAAAGAGAAACTACTTCTCAAAGCTTACGCTGACTTCCAGCTCAGGTAAGATACTCATTTATGCAGTAACTACAAGCCACGAGGTGATGCTCTTAATCCACACCTTGACAAGAAAATAAATTTCTTTTTTTTCTATTCCTTTTTAATATCCCACAGTAGGAACATATGGAGAAAAGCATGTTTTGTAATAATGTTAATCTGGTGTTTGCAGCAACCTCACACACAAACTACAGTCTATAATTATAAACAAGTTTTTCTGAAATAAGACATTACCTTCAGAAAGTTTGAAAGAAATGATCTTTCTAGGATAACCAGTCCAAATAAATGGTTAAAAATCCAAGGAAACAAAATGAAAACACTACAGGTGAGCTATCTAATAATAAAATTCTGTCACTGAACACCTAGTAGGCAATCCCACATCAAAATAATTCTTCAATTTTCCTTGATAGGCATATGCTGGTGCAATGCAGTTTTCCATTGTACACACACTCTCACCCCAACACATTTGTTCAGAGGTAAAACTATTCCATGTGTACATATTGACTATGAAGTGAGAGTGGTCTTCCAGGAATTTGTATATGCACACACACACTACAAGGATGACTGATGAATGTAATAAAAATAGACACCTTGTTACCTTGTATATTCAACAATATTAATACATGTATGTATAATCATCAAAATATTTCCATAAATGTATACGCATAAGTATTTCTTAGTAAAATGAATGGCAATCCATTTTCCATGGTGTTTGTGAAACCTCTATGGCTGGAAAACAAAAAGACTGGAGAGATTTTCCAAGGGATGTAGCTCTGACAGCATGACTAATTTATTCCTTTTTTTGCTCTTCACCTTTAGATTCCCTTAGCACCTCTTGCCATTTTTTCTCCATCTCTTCTTTGCAACTCAGGAAGGCATCTTCCAGACGCCTCATGGAATTGGCCAGGTCTGGGTTGGTACGCATTACTACCATGTCATATGCCATCCAGGTTGCCTGCACTTTAAACCAAAAGATATTACCAAGACAGGAATTTTCAAAAAAAAAAAATAATAATAATGCAGTGGCTGATTCAATAAAAGAATAAAGGACGTTAATTATTATTAGATCAGACCTTATGTCAGAGAAGGCCTATAATAAAATAGCAGAAGCTGCTCACAGTAATGCTCAAAATTAAAAAATATATATATGTTTGGTGTTACTTTTTTATAAATGTCTCAAAATACTTCAGAATGGAAGCATACCGATGTAAAGTACAAAAAGGAAATGGACATTTTACCTAACGTTTACAACAAAATGGGTAATTAAAGAAGGTGTAATCAACTTTTTTAATATGAATGAATGAAACCCAAGAATTCTAGCTCCAGAGCAGTAACAGGAGGCTTATGTGAGGTGAGGAAAAGAAAAGCCAAAGATCACAGCATGGAGATGGAAAAACAATTAAGAACAACCTAACTAATGAGATCAGTTCTTAAATTTCATTCTTTCCTTTTTGTTTTACCATAAATTGACTGTAGTTTTCTCAACAACATTCCTAAATCATCATTAATTACATATAATCTAATTATCAATTTCCATCCACTTGTGTTAGTTGTACAGTTTCTGATAGAATTGTTGCAGAATATGAAGAGGAATATGTAGTCTTCTCCATACATAAGATTAAATTTGTAAAGAGTCTTCCAACAGGGTAATTGTCATGGATTGACTGAAGAGTTACTGTGTACTCCACCATTTTGCAAAATTAAATTTTAATTTTATGTTTTTATTTATGTTTTAATCTTTGTAAATTAAATGCCTTAATATTATTTTTGCTTTCAGCCACCACTCTGAACTAAGCATCATCTTAGTGTTAACGCCCGATTAGATTATTTGCACTCTTTTTCTCTCAGTTAAGAACGTTAGGGCATTTGCTGATGGCAATTTTTTTTCCAACTACATTTCTATCACACAAGGAAGTTCACAGCAATAAATGTAAATAATCAATAAATCTCCAGTGTCTTCACTCTAGTAGACAAATCCACACTGTTCTTACTAAAGACCTTTACCTGTCATTTTTTCCATTTCCTCCAGAAGTTTCTCTAGCTCTCTGTTCAGGTCCTCTACCATCTTTACCATATTATCATAATTTCTGTCCTGAGGTTCTGATCTGGCCATCTGCAAGGAAAGCAAGTATTTCATACTTTATTTTACTTTGAGGTGAGTTGATTTTGACAATATTGGAATACAGATTAATAAAAAAAAGTGTGTAAGTTTCTCCGTTTACATGTCAAGCCATTAAGAACCTGACCTGGAAGTTACTGGTTACCAACTGTATGTGGCATGCTTCCTTCAATCCATTTCAAAATCAGTTTAAGCAGAAAGAATTACACTGAAATATGCTGTATTTGTGTGAGGTAAATATTTTGGTATCTGTAATGACAAAGATTACCGTGTCAAAGAGATCATTAGAAAACGTTATCTATTTTCCTGTTACACTCGCAGCGTTTTAACGGCACGCCCGGCCTCACGGGGACGCTGAGGGCTCTCAGCGCACCCCCGCCTTTACCAGCTGCCCAAAACCCCGCGGTTTGGCCCCAAACCGCCCCGTGCCGTGCCACCCTGCAGCCACGGCCCTGTCCCACGGCTCGGGGCCCGCCGCAGCCCCTCACGGAGCCGCCGGCCCCGCCTCGCCCTCACCCTCCCCGCTCCCCGCCGCCACGGGGCCCGCGTGCGACAGGGGCGGGCGGCAACGGGACACAAGAAAATGCCGTGCCGTCCTCCCCGCCCGCCCGCGGCTGCGGCGCCCGCGGGCTGAGCCACCCCGGTAAATGTTGTGGTTCGCGGAAGCGAGCGCTGCGGCGGCGGCGAGGTAGGCTGCCGTGGGAAGGGGCGGGGAAGGACACGGCTTTTTTTTGGGGGGGGTGGGCGGCTGTCGCGGGGCGTCCCGGCCGCCTCCCCTCCTGCCACAGCGGACGCCAACCGTAGTTGGCCTTCCCCGGAGGCCGGAAGGCAGGAGGTAACCCCCCTTCCCTGCTGCCCCGGCGTTTCGGTGTTGGGTAACCTCAGCTCCCGGGGGCTGTGCACCTGTGTGTTTGTCCGGCGCTGCTTTCCCATGTACTGCTTCCTCGCTCCGTGAAAATCTGGGCAGCAAGCATCCTCTGTTTGTATAATAATTAATGTGTGCACGCAATTCCAGTAGTTTGCGTGCCTTAGGTACCTTGCTGGTGCATAATACTAAATGGGCTGAAATCCATTTCCCGTGGCACTGGCAGACGGGAACAGTATGTTTTCAACGTGCCTTGGTTTATTTGTCATTCTTGCCTGTCCTTTAGGACACAGCGATGTGGTAGAGGGTGAATTACAGGTCAAAAAATGTGTTGTTAAATGGAAACAAACATACTTTTATGGAACAGTGTTACATTACGTGAACTTCTGTGATATACATACTCTTTAGTTCTTGTGAGGTCTCTGTTGGCATCCTTGCCAGGGAAGAGCCAGCTTCTCTGTTTCTTTTTGTGTGAAGTGACGCAATTTATTCAATACTTAGACTGGGTGTTTAGGCTATTGCACTTCTGTTCAACAGCTTCCAAGTTTAGCCAAGAGGAGCTGTTGTGTTCTCACTTGGAAATGTGAACAATGTAAAAATGCAGTGGCAAAAAAAAATGAACTTAGGAGGAAAATGTGTATATTTAGCAGAAAGAACATAAGAAGCTGAAAGAGAAAAGGTAAAAGTAACTGAAGAATGTGCATGCCTATTGTGCTCAGGGTGTTAGTTGCTAAGGTCAGGAGCAGCAAGAAACCACACAAAGCTGTATGTGCTGCACCTAACTTCCAATCTAACAGTTTGTCAATTGATGACTACTGATTTGAGGATCCCAGTGAGCTCTCACTCTGGGAAATTATTTATTTGAAGAAGAAAACAAGAGAATCTAGCTCAGACGCATGTTATCTAACTTCTGTCATTTGACAAAGATGTGAATTAGGAGCTGGGCTACCCTTTATACCTGTCATGTAGGGAGAGAGGATTTTAGTGCTTGAACTGCTTACAGAACTGCCTATGACCTTGTGCTAACTATAACAGAGAGTCTGTGGCAGCCATACTCCTAACTTTGTTTTTCATCTCTGTCAAATGAATCCAAGCCTCTGGGCCTGGAAAATCTGCCAAAGAAGCCAAAGGGGAAAACTCTACCATAACCTACTGAGCTTAGGTACTTCGAGCATCTAACCATCCTTCAGGATCTTTCCTGAGCATCTGGTTTGAGTAGGGAGGGCTGACCGCCAAGGCAGAGACTGTAAAACTGCAAAGGAAATTTCCATTTAGATTCAGGAAGAGAGTTGGGAAAGGTACAGTCTAGTTTGGCTGGAAAGTGGGTGGAAAAGATTACTATTAGTTGTGCCTCACCTTAAATAGTGGAAGTGCTGGCAAATTACTGGACCTTCAACTGGCTGATGAGAATTAATCTTTTGATCATTTAGTTTTTATATGGAAGAGCTCTTTTTTTCTCCTCATTTCTCTTCATGTAATGCAGCTCCTCCTAGTCTTCATTCTTATGGAAATTTTTAATAACAAAAGCAGTAGGGATGAATTGAAAATCACAGTAGAGATACCATTTTCAAGAAAAATCAAGGCAAATGAATTGTTCTCAAGTCAGAATATCTTGTTGTCATGAGAGGCAGAGCTCCTGAGGCAGAAGTGACTTGGGATAATGATGGGAATGTTTCTTTCACTTCTAGATCATCTCTTCTGATTCTTGCCCTGCTCAGGGACAAATGGCTAGCTTGTGGAACCAAAGGAAGAGGTACTAAGCCTTTCAACCTCTGTGGGGTTCTTCTGACCAAAAGATCAGTCATTATCCATCATCTATGGGCATGGTTTTCAAATCTTACAGTAGGATGTGAAAGTAAACATCAGAAAACTTACTGCCTCTAAATTACTGCAGAAAAAAATGTGGATACCACAGTAAGATTAAACAAGAGGATCCTTTCATATGAAGCTTACTTTCTGGACCAGTGACAGTTTCTTGGAGTTTGCTGACTTTCTGGAAGTTAAACTAGAAAAGTAGCAGCCTGCTGAACAGTCTCATCACATAGGACAAAGACTGAATGGTTTGTGGCTGCATTGCCACTCAGTCTCAGAAGCATGTTGTTGAGGTTACTTAGCAGTTGTGTGTAGTTTGGATGGTTGCTGTGTGTGGTAAAGAGGACGTTTTTGTTAGCAAGACTGACAGTCCATCACCTTTCAGTGCACCTAGTCATACATAAGGAAAAAATTGCATAAGGAAAAAAACAGAAGGACATTTAAACAGGCAATGTTTTCTTTGTGGCTGTGCACACAATAGAAGACTTGTAGCAGAAGTTTGCTTTTCACAGGACAATAAACGACTGCTGTCCCTTACCCAAACAGGGGGAGGGGGTTATGGATCTGTGAGGAAGACTATAGTTTGAAGTCTGAACTCTGAACTGTTAAAACATCTTCTCCAACCAGTCTGACTGGCATCACAGCAGAAAGATTGACTGGGGAAACTAAAAGCAACAGGGGTTGCTACTTTTGCATATGCATACCTTGAATATTAACCCCATGCCTTTCCTACTCTTTATTTCTACAGGTGGGGGCTGTAGAAACTGTGGAACAAGGATCAAAATGAGAAAGACTATCACTTATTATATTCTTAAACAGTATATTTGAATAGGTTCCCCCAGCTGCCCTTAGGGAAAGTGCCTCTGGAAAGCAACACATCTCAGTAGAGAGCACATTTAAATGAGGTACTATTCTTTGCAATTTATCTGCTTCTTAATGAGGAGTGAGGTATAGATCCTCAGATCTTTTACTTCTTCACAGAGAAAATACTGCTGACAGTCAATGCAAGGTAGCACCAGAACAGGAGGAAAATAGAAAACAGAGCCTCAGCCTATGGTCTGCAGCTGTAGTGATCTTTGTAACTCGAGAAAATTTTCAGTCTAGAGGATTTCTGCTGATTTCTCGGGGTACAGAAGTCCACATTATGTGACTATTTCACTAATATTATTTTGCTTGCTTCTGCCAGGCTCTGTAGAGATCAAGCCATAAAGAGATCCACTCCTGAGTTTAACCATTCTTTACACCTAGAAAGTAAATGCCAGGTGGAACGATAATCCCAGAGAGAAGTTTGAGAGGTACTGCTGTACAGATACATTGATATGCAGTTGCTCCTATGGATAGATTAACTACTGTGTTTCCCTATCTAAAGCTATTGCCTCTACCACAGCTAAAAACTTCCCAAAACTAATTTATACAGCACCAAAGTGTTAATAGGAATAAATCAGATCTGCTCAAACAGTTGTCAGAGATCATATGATTTTTACCTATCCAAAGCCACCAGTAGAGCGTCATGACTGTGCACTGAACTTTGTCTCTCAGTGGTAGGTCTCATGTTGTTTCCTCTTGTAATACAACTGCCTCCCACTTGTGTGAAATAGGTAAGCAAATAATCTTCTACAGGCTCATATAATCAGGAGTCAGGAATCTGAAACACAAGATGTTTTGGTGAAACACAAGATGTTTCGGTGATAGCTGAGGGCAGTCTATGAGCTGACAGGGGGAGCCTACAGCCCAGCAGCTGGGACTCAAATACACTGATTGGTTGGGAAGGAAGTCCCCAGGGCAGAAATGCTAAGGAACTGAAATATAATGAAGAGTATACCCCATGGCTGCTCAGGACTGAGGGCACTGACAGAGCTGAACAGTGACTTCAAGGGCATGGTAACAAGATGAGATTGCAGGGTGTGTTCTAGAATATTAACAGGACTTATTGGAGAGGTTAGGATAGATTTTGAAGGGGCTTTGTAAGTGCGAGTCATTGTCAGGGCTGTGTGGGAAGCTCCAAGCTGGGCTACCGAGAGGAAAGGGAAAGGGAAGAGCTGAACAGCAGAGATGGAAAATGCTGGCAGAATGCATGGGCAGCCTGAGCAAGAGGGATACAAGGAGCAAGTCTGAATGTGAAAAAACCTTGCATTGCAGCTATCTGTTTGGGTATTATTAATCTTTTTTCCCTTTGTTCAGTTGCATGTTCTCTACCGGGTTGTGTTCCTGATAGAAAGCTTTTTCAGCATCTGGAGTTTTTTTAGGGGGGTTGTCCAAATGTTGTGTTCTGAGAACCCATTTTATTTCTAAAGATGAACCATTAATCTGAAGTGTGCAGTTTCCGTTTGTTATGTTATCCCGTCCCTCTTGATGGGCGCTTGCCTGCCTTTCCAATTATGCTCGAAGGTCCCCGCCCAAGGAGTCTTTGCCTTGCCTGTGTCTGTCATCAGTGGGTGAGCAGCTGGTGTGTGCAAGCCAGGCAGACCCGTTTTACGAGTGTGTGCCTACCTGTCAGCTTGCGTGTTGGACTTAGGCTCCTACGATACCCCTGGGGAGACAGCCGAGAGAACCTCGAGGAGTAAAGAACTGCAGCTGGGCAGGTCAGGGGCAGGCAAATCAGTGAGGAGGAACTTAGTCATAAGAATTACAGCTGCACGAGGTAACCATCAGCATTATCAGGAGTGGCTTCAGACAAACAGGGAGCTGGCAGCAGGTGGGTTCCAGGAAAAGAGTTCTGCAGGGCAAGAGAAATGGTGTGATTGAGGTAAGTGAGAGAAAATGCTGCTAGAAGACTAGCTGATGAATATTTAAACATTTGAAAAGACTTCTATTAACATAAATGTGACATGAACTAGGATATAACTGCACTGTAAAATTTATACATCTATGTACATCTGAGTGTGTTCTTACTGCTTGTACAGAAGTTACTTATACATCTCTGTGATAAAATCTTGTCATAATGGTATTGGGGTTTGAGAAAATAGGGTGATACCCTCTACACACAGGTTGATGAAATAATGAAATAACTTCTAGTCACATTTTAAACAGGGAGAAAATAAGAAAGAAAATAAGTACTGTTTAAAATTAGTTTCAATTCACTGAAATAATGCAAGGCAATGCAGTGCCCGTGAATGTAAATATGCTCAGTGCTCAGTTAAGTAATATGTGCCTAGGTGTGGATTCAGAATTGATTAGCATTTGATTTGTCACTACTGCTTTATTGTAAGGAAATTAAATAATTCTACGTGGTGCAGGTATCTAGCTTTTTTCTGTGTATTTACTTGTTTCCATCTATGTGTGCACACACATAAGCTACTTAAGCATAAAGACAATCTACATTAAATGCACCAACAAACAGCCAAAAGTTAAGGACTTGTGAAGCTAAAGTTATGTGCACAACTTCAGCTAAATTTCCATATGGCTGTGTGTCTATGAAAGCAGGTTCACATCGTTTCTTAAGCCATTATGCAGCAACATGATATGCAGTATTTTTATCATGCAGTGGTTTTTTACAACAAGAACTACATGTGCATTGATCCTTTGAAAAACTCTCAACTCTTCTAATGCCCTGGTATGGCTTTTTCTGTCACAATATTTCACAATATCTGTATTAGGTTTGTACTAGGGTTTGGGTACAGGCTTAGTGCTTGCAGTGCTTTCAAAAGTAGCCTGTGATTTTGGAACTACAAAAAGGAAGGTCATGGGTAAATGTATGTTTGCGAACCTGGCCTCTAGGCGTTTCATATTCTTTCTCACTAATGGCTTCAGGTTAATGTATTTGTTACTTTATTATTATTATTATTATTATTTTATTTTATCTTTTATTTTGCAGGCTACCTATGAGGAATATTTTTTGTGGCCTTAATAAAGGGGAGTGTGATTAAAATGTATGTTAGTATTTCAGAAACTATATGAGGGCTTATCTGTATTAGAAAAAATATTTTTGTCTTAATCACCATTTAGTTTCTGTACTGTTTCACACTTCTCTGCTCAGGACTTCCTCATGATGTACAAATAAATTCATTTTTTTTGTGAGATGATCTGAGTTTAAGCAAAACTTAGCACCATAAGATCTTGCATATCTCCAATGACATGGTGCCGGTTTGGACTGATCTCCTTAGGATAAAAGCACAACAGTGCAGAGTCCTCTTCGCTCATACTTTTCAGTGCAGTGATGACTGCTGACTTCGCCTGTTTTTTATGCTCCCTTGAAAAGGAGCCAGGTTTGCCCTAAGTGATCCACCTGCCTAGGTAGTAGCATGAACCTTGTTATTTGCTTTTTTTTTTTTTTTTTTTTTTTTTTTTCCAATGGTATATCTCTTCAGAAGTAGTCATCCTGATTTTCTGTAACTCCTTAAAATACTTCAGTAGCAGCTAGCCTAGATTTGATGTTCAGGTATTGCTTCTAATTTTGGACCAAGAGAAAATCTTGAGTCACTGTATGGGATTTTTTGAAATACTTTGTTTTTTTATAGAGTGTTACAGCTGCCACCTGATGCAAAAGTGAGTTAGAATACCAATCTTTATAGCTGAGAAATTATGACAGCGAGTGCAGCAAGCCACAGGGCATTATCAGTAATCCCTGTTTGGGACAGAAGTGAGGTGGCTCTGGTATGTTATGACCTGTACTGACCAGTCAGAATTTCCCATTCTACACGGCAGGAGATGCTGCTCAGATTAAGTAGCTCAGAGGTGCCTTATGGTGAGATGGCTCAGTGGGTCAGGGAAGCCTTGCAAAAACGTCATGATCTGCCTGGCTGTTGGAAAAGTCACTAAAGTCTTCTGAAGGCAGAAGGGACAGGACATGCAGGCTAACAGGTGCATAGCTTTTTGTAGACGTGAAAGGCATCACGTTGTTCAGTTTGAGACCCGTGGGAGCTGTTTTTTATTTGTTTTGGATACTACTTTTATGTAAAATGGTGGACGCTGCTGGGAAGAAGTCTCTATTTCTCTGCTTGCTTTTCTGTGGTATTTCTCTTCTCCCTCTCTCACATTCAGTGTGCACAGCTGTCTGGCTATCTGGAGCCCAGACACTGTGCTTTCACTGCCATTTTGGTTCCTAGTAGCTCCCTTCCTTTCCAGCTGCATGACCTGAGTTGCGTGCTTGCACACATAATGTCTGTCATAGCCTTGACTGGTAGCAATGTTCAAAGGTCATATAAAACAGAAAGAAAATAATAAAAGCAGTACAGAACTGGAAAAGCTTGAGTATAGATCTGCTGCTGCAAGGAATAAAATAGGAGGCATTATGGATAAAGGATTTATTTTGTCTTTTATCAGTCAGGCTATTTAGTATGCTAGATTGAGGAGAATAATTACTCAGCTGTTCCTTACCTACCTGCAGTCATATTACAGTTGGTCCTTGTGATGAGCGCAAGAAAAACATTTGGAAGCATATTCTGATAATAAAGTGGTGTGCAATTATGCAAGTCAGGAAGTCTGATGAAATGTTAACTTCCACATCAGCTCATAGCACAGTTTAAAAGTTTTAATGAAGATCTGAATTAATCTTAGCCTTTAATTTTATCATATTTAATTAATTTAATCACCTGTTCCTTTAGCCAGAATAGCTAATCAGTACACATGGATTTGTTTCAACAATGGGAACTGATGTTGCAAGTCAGATACATTCACTGGCAAACTGTGTATCATGAGTACATGCAGCATCTTATTTTCCTGAATGTGTCAGCCAGTTTGTGTGCACAGTTCTCAAGCCAGTTATTCCCATATATTCCATTGACATATAAGACTTTATGTTTTTGTTACTTCTCAGTCTTCACAGCAATGTCTGTCTCTTAGGCTTCTTGACTTTTAGGTGCTGGCACTTAAATAAGCGTAAATTGAGCCTGATGAAAAATGCAAGGGAAGATTATTTATTTTAGGGCAATCACCTGCTCAATTCATTTTACCACATTGCCCTGTAAATGCTTGTGCTAGCACTAGAGGGACAGCATGAACATGGGAATGAATGACAGGGAATGGAAAAATTTGTAGCAGGGCTTATGTTGGCATACAGTGCCTGTGGCTTGGTGCTGACCCAGGGAATGGTGTCATGATACAGCTTTAGACAAAATAGCCATTCAATATTCTGGGTAGTGGAAGATCCCTTTTCCCTGTTCCTGCTTCTGGATGTATGCTCTTGCCACTTCCTTGAGCCTGTGTTGGCACTTGTTAAATTGCTTGGTGAAGTAGTACCACACACAAAAATGGTAGGAAAGTACCGTGCCTAAGGTCTAAGGGCAGCTACTTTTGCTATGTCTAGCTACCACAGTCTTGATTATATATTTATCTTGGATGTGGGGTTTTGGATTCAAGTATTGGCTGAAGAAAGGCTTGATTGTTGTTGTTAGGGTTCACATGGAGCCATGTTGTATCTGAACGTGGTTTGTAATACATTGAGCATTACTCTTACAGGCGCTAGCAAAGCTGTATTTCCTTTTGCCACAGCAAAAGCTCCCATGTTTCATCAGATCTTTTCAGTAAAACTCCTGTCCCCTCTTTCTGAGCCCTTATCAGGGAAACAGGTGCCTTTTCAAAACTTGTTTACCGAGAACTTCACAGCCTCTTGTTGCTTCCATTCAGTTCCTTGTGTTGAGGAGCTTTGTTGAGAAAAGCTAATCTGCATTCTGGTCAATGTATCAAGGGGAAGGTGTCTTTCAGGAAGTCTTGAGAGCCTGAAACTGCACAGAAACATATCGCTGTTACCTTGATCTTTGGCATTCTGAAGGAAGAGTGGCCTGGTACTGTGGTTGTTACCTACCATGTTTTATTTTTATATTTCATTACCAATTAGTTTTCTTGTATAAGGTGTACAAGCACAACGGCACATCAGATCTGGTGGAAAAAAAAAATGCTTGTGGTAGGAAAAAAAAAGGAAATTCAAGGATTTGTGTAAAAAACAAAAACAACAAGTTTGTTGAAACAAGCAGAAGGAGAAGGAAATCAGAATAACCTGAAAGTCTAGATAGGCTCAGGCAAGGAGAAGCAAATGTATTTTTAGAAGTAAGCAATGAAGAGAAATGACGATCCAAGAGTTCCAGGTAGTAGATTTTAGTATATGCAAAAGAGTACTAAAAAAAAACAACAGTGGAATAACTAAACTGATATTTACTTGTGATTGCACAAATTGTCCAATACAAATTCTAAATTGAAATTATGCAGGATAAGTTTTCCAGGTGCTCATGATTGAAACAACATAGTCTTGGCACAACATAAGACAGACAAGGAAAAATACAATTCCAATAAGGTATAGGTTTTGGACCTCTTAACATATTTTCGTTCCCTGTATCCTTGCTTTATGCTGGAAAACTGACTTCATATATTAAAGTAAATATTTGAGCACTGTCTGTATGCTTTCTGCTCTGTGGTGACAATGCACCTGTAAATTTAAAAATGTTGGTTCCACATAACCTCAATGGGTGCCTTACAGGTATACTGTAAAAAATGTTTATTAAATATATAAGAAGATTAGATATGTGAGATGAGATCTGTGTATTTCTGAGTTAGCAGAACAGTCCACAAGAATGCTAACTCAGGATGGAAATGCAGGAACTGCCATGTTGTTAATGTTTGACCAGCAAGCCGCAGAGCTAAGTACAAGAATTCATTTGTTCTTGGCCTGGAAAGTAGCACTGAAAACCTTTTCAGAATTATATCACTAAGTGCAGCTTCTTTTTCTACTTCTCTGAGTTTTGGAAGAGGATAGAGTGTGAATGGACTTGTCTACTCTGACTTTTACATTGGTAACACCAATGCGTCTCTGTAAACAGTAGCAACCAGTGGGAGTGCCAGTGCAATTAATGCGCCAGTGATTTTATTTCTGGATTACATAGTTCTGCCTGGGTATGGTTAGAAAATGCATGTGCCGCCCACTGACATTGCTAATGGCAAGTACCTAAGGTAGGTAGGAACCTTTTTTACAGAAACGGGAGCAGTATATACATGGTTGCTGCATCAAAGCTTTTTTTCATGGATCTTCGTGACCGTATGAACATGTTTCTGCATAAGTAACAGCTGGTATACCTGTGCTTATGTGAGCCTGTGCATGCACCTTGTTTAAATATAAGCATGCATTTCTAATGAGCATCTGCATAAAGCAAAGCTATTGACTAGTGGTAAAATAGAGCTTGGACTGTTTGTGATTTAGATTATTCAACATGATTGCTTGCTAATTGTTCCTAAAGTCAGTTGTTCTGTGATGACATCATGTCTGTTCCTACTTGTCTTTTGTATCTGTGTATTTGTTTGAGAATGAAAGAAGCTAGGAATGTTCCTCTCAGGGTGATGCCTGTGTATTTGTGTGTAAGTATGCTCATGTGTTATAGCCGAGGTTGTTTGACTTTGTCTGCTTGTTTTCAGAGTTTACCTGAAAAGCTTGGAGTTATTTCTGTATCGTTGATATTTTTGTAGCCACACCCTGAAAGCAGGTGGATTTGCTGACATATTAAGAATCAAAGGAAATAAAAAACGAAGTAGACTTTTTTCAATATCTTAAAAAGCAGATATACTCCGTTTTCCTCTTTCCACTGCATCTTTTTTACAGCTGATTAAGCATAAATTCAACCCTTAATTTTAAGCATGAGAACAAACTCTTTAATGTTTTATCTATCAACAAGTTCCATAAAGCCACGTTAGTATAAATAAGAATTCCATATTACTATTAGCATTTGTTGTTGCAATTAACTGCCTTAAACCCATAGCCAAAAAATAAATAAATAAGTGCTTCCAGGAAAAAAAGTCCCAATGTCTATAAAACATTCTAGCTGATACTGTTTGTGAAGCTAAGTCTTAACCTTTGGCAATAATATGAGTTGTGAAAAGAACTCTAGTCAAGCATGGCAGACATTCTGTATTCATGCTTCTGATTTGTTCGTTTATTATGGACCAGAAGATAAAAAACTAAGTAAATCTGGGATCTAAGAAATGCTAGGCTCTTTAAATATGATTGAATTAGTGACTATGAATGTTTGTGCATATGACAACCTTTAGACCTATGGGTACCCAATTGTTTGTGTAGCACTGCAGAAAAAAAGTAATCTTAAATTCTCATTGATTGTGCAGTCTCCAGTTCATGGGATTTGATAGTGGATATCCCGTGTCATTCTCCAAGCCTTGAAGTCCCTGTGCTGTTTCTTCACACTACTACTGAATTTAAGGGGTGGAAATCTCAATATTCTTTTCACTAATTGTTTCCTAAATCATCCTTCCTCCTAACAAATCTCATTAATATTCTTCATGTCAGTGCAGACAACAGAGGCTGGAGATTCGCTTGCTTGTGATTGAACATGGCAGGGGATGTGAAAAGATTCACACGCATGCTACTGGAATGCAACAGCAATGACAAGCTCTGTGGTAAGATTCACAGATTCCTTTAGCATCTTTCATATGCTGAGCTTTGCTGGCCAGCTTTGCTAAAAGGGGACCAAGCTCTTTCCCCTCCTCCACTTGCATCCCAGCCCAAACAGAAGGATTTGACTGACCTTTCCCTGCATTGTCTCAAGGTGGAAACTTCTGTGGGGATTCCAGCCTTTATGGTGGGATTCATCTCACATAATTTTAGCTTAGAGTATTTCTACGTTGAATGAATCATAAAGGTGAGATTAAGATGTCATGACATAGTCAATTAGATTCTCTGCTGTTTTTCTAAGGACCAATTTTGTGAGATTTTGATTTCATCACTTCGTGTCATCTTTGGAAACTGAAATGGTGCCTTGCCCCAGTGCAAAAATAGCACCACCCCCAAATCAAGAGAGTCAATTACCTGCAACATCCTTGTTAATTATAGTGTTTTTGGGTCAAATTCTAAACCAGGTGATCCCACCCTTTTTTCTTTAAAATGCTCCCTATAGTTTCAATGGAAGTAGTTGAACCTGTATAGCACTGATATTTAGATTTGTGATAGCACAGCAATGTCCAGCCCTTCCCATATCCCTTCTATCCCTTTGCCAGGGCCAACTATATTTCACTGGTGGGATACTTACACTCACGGTTACAGTTCCTCACCTCTGTATTAAGGCATCTAAATAAGTGACCTGAGGTGCAGGAGTCCTGAGGCTTCATGAGGTTTTAAATATTCAACACCTTTGAGGAATAGGGTTGCAGCACTAAAAGTGTTCAGTTGTTATTCCAAGGAGCAGAGGGTGAACACCCCCACACACCTTTAGGGTTGAAGTTTACTGAAATGATTCATTACTGCTATGTAATACATAATTTGTGCATATCAGGTAATGCTGCACACAGTCCTTTTCAAAACAGTGATGTTTATGCCTTGGCTTCCCATTTTCTTTGTCTGCTTGTAGTTGTGCGTGAATATCAGACCGAAGTGATTGTTGTCCCAGCTCTCCTTGTGGGTTTTTTTGTCATCCTGCTAACCGTGATCCTTTGGCTCCATTGTCGAGGCTTGCGAACAAAGAGGGAGGGATCTTCAGCATCTGAACAACAAGGTAACCATCATAGTTTTCAGAGGAAAGCGTGTTGGTTTCAGTGGTCCTAAGTCAATCCATTTCCTCATTGCTTGAGCTGTTAGGCAATACTGTTTCTGAAGAGCCTGAGTGGTATCCAGCAATCTAGTGAACATAAAAATTGGGGAACCCTTATTTACTCCACTTGAGGTAGCAATAATGGAATTTGTAGTGCAGATGGTTCTCAACAAACCTGAAGCAACATACCGTACTGTGGTAACGTCATGTGAGATCTGTAAAGTGTGCTTACGTAAGAGTCTTCACGGATGCTCATGCAAGGAGAGTTACACAGAGGTATGGCAGTCTTTTGGATGCAGATCACACCTAGTTAACTTGTTATATATATTGTCATTTAAGAAATTTCATTTCAAACTCCTGTATTCCACTTCTTATGGGGACGAAAGGAAATAGAATAGGGAGTGGTGAGAATGTGAGAAAAGGGTTGTCATTACTACAACCACATGCTGCTCTGTGGAAAGGAAAGTCCAGTTCTGAACTGTTCTTGTTTCTGCACAGGAAAAAAACATCTTCAGCCTATATTAAAGGAAATAACTGAAAACAAAGATAAGTTGTTTGTGGGAGCACCCTATGTGTGTCTCTCTCGTAACAAACAGTAGTTGGTAATAAAAGAAAATGTCTGTGGCTTCAGCACATGGGAGTCAAATACAAATTGTGTCTTACCCAGAAAGAAAGTTTGTACAGTTAAATACAGTACGGGTCTCCAGACTTGTTCTGCCTTTTTATCAAGTCAAGTGGGAGATAAAAGATCTTGAATGCCTCTGGGGCTGGGATAAGTACGATACACTAACATTTCTTTATTACTTCCTGATTTCCAAAAACAGTATGGAGCAAAAATCAAAAGAACATAAAAGAAGACAATAGGAGGGGCATTGCCACCTACTGCAAAAGTTCATCCCTCTGGTTTTATGCATCACATTTTTTTGTTTTTGTCAGTGAATGACAGGAACCAGCAAGAATCAAGCTCACCTAAGAACCAGTATATACAGATGAGTGAAACAACTGTGGAGAACCTGCTAAATTCTGCATCCCTGACTCTGAAAGAACTGGAGATACCACGAGAGAAACTCTTACCAGGCACCTTGCAGGTGATAAAACATGGTCGGTATGGGAGCATCTACAGAGCAGAACTGGAAACTGGAAACCCTGGGAAGACTACAACTGTCATATTGAAAGCCTTACAAGGTAAGGCACATGGCCAGAAAGCATTTTGTTACAGATCTGTGTATCAAAGACATGACGTTGGTCAGAACTTTGCAGTCATTACTAGGAGAGATAGAGCTGTGTGCAGTAACATAGCTAGTCATAGTAGCATTTTGATTGGACCAAAGAAAACTGCAGTCATGTTGATTTTTAAGTTACTTGCCCTTTTCTTTGCTGCCTCCACGTGGTGCTAGACTGGGATTTCTTTGATTCTTTCAGATCTGGCTGGTCTCCAGGAAGTAAAGGATTTCCTGGGAAGGATTAAATTCCATCAGAATCTTGGCCATCATGAGAACCTGGCTGAATTAGTTGGATGCTGTGTAGACCGGTTCCCACTTTATATGATCATGGAAGATGTGTCTCTTGGTGACCTGTTGACGTTTCTATGGACATGTCGGAAGGTGAGTCAAAAGAAGTGATGACAGCATATCTTCTTAAATTGCTTATGTGCATATCTATGTGTAAATCACGTAAGATTCTTTTCATCTCTCCATGCATCCAATCTATATCAATCTAAACTATTTTCATCCCCTAATAATGTTTTACAAAAGTCTGAGCTGGTCTATAAATAGTGTATTTCTGTATAGATGTGCTGTAGTTTGCAGAAGTTGACATTTTGTAAGTAGAAGTCCTACTTTGCAGGCCATTGGAGTTCCTTGAAGAGTTAAACAGGCATTCAAAAAAAGAGTGAAAATTGATACAGCTACTTGGGTTTCCAAAAGTTTCAAATGAAGTCCCACTCCAAAAGCTTTTAAAGAAACAGAGTACTCATGACAATAGGGAGGAGGTGCTTGAATGATAACTAATTGATGAAAAGACAAGAAACAGAGGATAGGAGTGAAAAGTACTTACAGTGAAGAGGGGTCACCCATGAAGTTCTGCTGGGAAATGTGCTAGGACCTGGTGCTTTTCATTATATGTGTCAATATCTTAGAAAATGGGTAGTGAATGAGAATGAGGTGGTGACGGTTGACAATGACAACAGCCAGTAAGGGCAGGGGCTGACCTTGAGCAATTGCAGAAGAATGACTGTCCAATAAAAAGAAACAGATGAAATTCAGCATAGACATAAATGAAATAATACAGAAGCACAAAAGCAATCTTGGCTTCACATACATACTGATGGCCCATTGCTGACAAGATGTGAAATCATAGGACTGATTCTATGAAAACATATACTCCCTTGAAAATATTACCACAAGCCAAAAAAAATAAGCTAAATATTAGGACAGTTCTTGTCTAGACTTGCAATGCTCTGTGATTTCAATAGTGCAAGGGAGTTGCTGAGCACCCAGGCAATGCTTTGCAATGTCAGCACTTTCCCAGAGGCTGCTCTGGAGGTCCAGCTAGAATAAGACACTAAGCATGCTTTGTGAATGACAGAAATGGGAGATGTGCAACCCCTTGCTTCTGTGATTTGTTTCCTATGCTTTTATTTGATACTTCAGAAAATTAGAAAGCAAGACAACAAAATCAATGATGCTGTCTAAGCCTTTTACATCACACCCCTCTTACAGTGCTGTTTCCGTAAAGGAAAGGTTTGATGTCTGGATGCAGGACTCAAATACATACTAAGGAACTTTACAGTTGGAGGAGATGCTGACTCCTTGAGGGTGGAGAGGCCTTGCAGAGAGATCCTGACAAATTAGAGGGCTGGGCAATCACCAACTGCATCAAGCTGAACAAGAGCAGGTGCCAGATTCTGCACCTGGGAAGGGGCAACCCTGGCTATACATACAGACTGTGTGATGAGAGGCTGAAGAGCAGCCCCATGGAAAGGGATCTGGGGCTTCTGCTTGACAGCAAATTGAATATGAGTCAACAGTGTGCCTTGGCAGCCAAAAAGGCCAACTGTACCCTGAGGTGCATCGAGCACAACATTGCTAGCTAATCAAGGGAAGTTACCTACAGTACTTTGCCTGGTGCAGCCTCACCTCGAGCACTGTGTGCAATTTTGGGTGCCACAATAAAACAAAGACATAAAATTGTTAGAGAGTGTCCAAAAGAGGGCTAAGAAGATGATGAAGGTTCTAGAGGGTGTTGCATTAAGGGGCATAGCTGATTAACCATTATGGGTCTGGTCGGATTCAAGGAACTGAACTATCATGGTCTGTCCTGGTTTCAGTTAGGACAGAGTTAATTTTCCTCCTAATAGCTGGTAGGGTGCTATGTTTTGGATTAGGATGAGAAGAGTGCTGATAACACCCCGATGTTTTAATTGTTGCAGAGCAGTGCTTACACCAAGCCAAGGACATTTCAGCTTCTTGCTCGGTCCTGCCAGCGGGCAGGCTGGGGGTGCAGCAGGAGCTGGGAGGGAACAGACCCAAAACAGCTGAGCCAAACTGGCCAAAGGGGTATTGCATACCATCTGGGGTCATGCTAAACAACATATAGGGGTGGCTAGCTGGGGTGGGGAGGCTGGCTGCTTGGGGTTAGGCTGGGCATCGGTCATTGGGTGGTGAGCAATTGCATTGTGCATCACTTGTTTCGTACACATTATTATTAGTAATACTATTATAATCATTATTGTTATTATTATTTTCCTGTTTTAATAAACTGTCTTTATCTCAGCTCACAGACTTCACTTTCCCATTTCTCTCCCCATCCCAGAGACGGAGGGGGGAGGGTGAGTGAACGGCTGTGTGGTACTTAGCTGCCAGCTGGGTTAAACCACAACACAGTCGTGGATTCACCAACAACATAGCACACCCTCACTCTAGCTGCGTTCAATGAGAACTATCACTGCTAGGAACAATGCAATTAAGTGCAATTTATTACAGCAACAGCTACACAGGTTCTTTGGATTGCTGGTGATAAATTCACTGTCTGCAAAAGCAATCTAACATGCATGAAATACACAGATCCACAGCCTGGCTATTAACGCGTTAAAAAACACAAAGACTCTAGAGATTTCTAAGTTTCTGCAGAGATACCTGGTATAACCAAGTCTTCAAATCTTACAATACGGTGTCCCAGTGGAGGGGGGAAGAGAAGCTCAGCCCATTGACTGATGTCAGAAGGTATCCTTCCTGATGGTATCTTCCCTAACATCCTCTTTCTCTTAAGCCAGTTTATATTATTTTCTATCTCTTAGGTGGAACTTGAGTGACTCTAGTCAAGCATATCTTGGTTATGACTGGTAAAGTTTTCTTGCTTTTGTTTAAAGGTATAGGCTCTGAGAAATTCAGAGCATGTGCTCAGTGAGGGGTGGTTGCACCTTGGAGGCAGGTTGCTTTGAGGATGGAAGTGTGTTTTGGTATTATAATGATATTATAATGAGCAAAAGTTCACTAGAGCACAGCATTTTGTCAAAAACATGACAGGTTGTTGTCTCAGTAGCAAATGTGCAGTTTATCGGTCTCAGTGTGCGCAAGAACAGTCGAGACCTCATTTTGTCACAGAGCCTAGCCGCGGTGTCTCCACTCTGCTCTATGCTCCACACTGTTCCTTAGAGCCAGCACACCAGGTTCCCCTAGTGCAATAGCATCTATGGTTGGAAGCCTAGGGAATGGTCAGGTAGTGCAGCTACACTCCACCCTGAAAGCTTCTTCAATTCTATACATTTTCTTTAAAATGTGAATATTAGTTTAATTTTCCTAGTTACTTTACTCCACAGAGGGCAAGACATATGAGGAGCAGCTGAAGTCACTTGGTTTGTTCAGCCTAGAGAAGAGGAGACTGGGGGGAGGCCTCATGGCAGCCTGCAGCTCCCTCACGAGGGGAGCAGAGAGGCAGGCGCTGAGCTCTGCTCCCTGGGGACAGCGACAGGACCCAAGGGGATGGCATGGAGCTGTAACGGGAGGTTCAGTTTGGACATCAGGAAAGGTTGTTCACTGAAAGAGTGGTTTTGCACTGGAAGAGGCTCCCCAGGGAAGTGGTCACAGTACCAAGCCTGTCAGAGTTCAAGAAGCATTTGCTCAACACTCCCAGATGTATGGTTTGATTTTTGGGTGGCCCTGTGTGGAGCCAGGACTTGGACCTTGATGATCCCTTCCAACTCAAGATATTCTGTGAATTAGTAAGAGAGGAATAGAAACAAAACATTGCTATGTTATTGTAGAAATCTGTCATACTCCCACCTCAGGGGCACTAAATTCAGAGGGATTGTTCTTTGTCTTGTTCAGCAGAAAGACAAGATGGTAACAAATAAAGCTTGTAAGTGCCATGGTCAAAACAAACAAGCGTATATGATTTTTCAGAAAGTAGGGGTTTGACTAATGGAATTCCATTCCATCAGCTAGTGCAGATACTTAAGCTTTATATTGTTTCAAGACAAGACTGAATAAATTCACTAAAGATAACCTGTTAAAGTTTACTGAACATATTGAAACCATAACCATCTCGGGAAGTCTTTAGACTAAAAATTGTTGGGGGTGGAAAACTACTCAAGAAAAGCAACATATGCTTACATTGTTCTCTCTCTCTTACTTTGGTATCCAACTAGGGTTAGTGTTATAGACAGGGGAGTAAGAGAGATGGACTGTTAGTCTCATCCCAGATATTCATTTGTATGTTACAGACATGCTTTTCTACTTGTCAGTCTAATTTGTAGTATTTAATTCACTCATATATATTTCATTCATATGTATTTGTCATTCTTTACTGGTATTCTGCCAATTTTTGTCTAACCTATTCATCTCTTCTCTATACTTCGGTTTACTCATCAGTCTCTAGTGTGCCAATCTTACCCAGCATACCATATATCCGTCCTTGTACCCCTATCTTTCAGTCAATTTACAATCAATCTATGAAATTAGTTGAGGGAGCATAAGATTATACATGTAAAATACTCATTTTATTAGATTAAAAGGAAACAAGAGGGCTAGAGCACCTGTCCTATGAAGAAAGGCTGAGAGAGCTGGGAACATTGAGCCTGGAGGAGAAGGCTCCAGGGAGACTTCATAGAGGCTTTCAGTACTTACAGGGGGCTTATAAAAAAGATGGAGAAGGAATCTTTTCTCAGGTAGATAATGATAGGAGAAGGGGGAATGGTCTTAAATGAAAAGAGGATAGATTTAGACTAGATATTAGGAGGAAATTCTTCACTGTAAGTGTAGTGAGGCACTGGCACAGGCTGCCCAGAGAGGTTGTGGATGCCCCATCGGTGGAGGTGTTCAAGACCAGGCTGGATGGGGCCTTGGCCAACATGATCTAGTGGGTGGCATCTCTGCCCATGGCAGGGGGGTTGGAGTTAGATGAACTTTAAGGTCCCTTCCAAGCTAAGTGACTCTGATTTTATGAAGTTTTTCAGTACCCTCCAGCTATGATCCAAGATCTGCTCTTTTATCCTAGGATGTAATGACAATGAATGGTATCCCCTATGACCTCACTGAGAAGCAAGTATATGAAGTTGGACAGCAAGTTGCAGCAGCTCTGGTAAGTCTGCTCACATTTGCTGCATTTTTTGCTTCCTGCACAAGTCTGCATGGTGGCTTAAGTTTTCTTAGCTTAAGCTGTGAGGATGTAGTTTGTTAAAGCTGAGCCAAATATGCTGGCATTGTTTTGGTAAGCATACACCTCTGTTCCGCACTGTGGAGGATGGGTGCAAGCTCAGTAAAAAAACTTCTGTTGATTAGAATTCCTTTTAAAATGATGAAGGTCTCTTCCTCTTCTAACTTTTTAGGCATACCTTGAACAGAAGAAATTGTTCCATGGTGACATTGCTGCCAGGAATGTCCTCCTTCAGAACAGCTTCACTGCCAAGCTGTGTGGTTTGGGGCTGGCCTATGAAGCTCATGCAAAAGGTGCCAGCTCAGTCACAGGGATGGTACCAGTAAAGTGGCAAGCACCAGAGCGGCTCCTGAAGAAACCCCCTAGCATTAAGGCAGACATGTATGATTTTATTTTTGGACTATATATTAATCTATCAGTCAGACCTGTCTCTTTCACTTTGTCATGTATCATTTCATGTCCTGAAGTTTACAGTAAGGCATACCTATTCTCAGTGCAATGCTCTGCTTTACATCTCATACCTTTTCTTCTCATTTCTGCAGGTCGTGCCTAGTCATTTGTATATGTTTAAGCTTGCTAGCTAGCTAGTATGGTAACTTAACACTGCTTTGTTTTCTTTTCTTGCAGCTGGTCTTTTGGAATTCTACTGTATGAAATGATTACATTAGGTAAGAAGATTTAATAATAATTAAAAAAAAATACAAAAGGAAGTAACAAATTAACAAGTTAGAAAATCTCAATTTAAGAATGCAAAGTTGGGGCATTTAACTATACATCCTGTTTTTTCCCATCTTGCAGTGTCTCAATAGTTGCTTTTAGTCTTTCTCTCAGTGTGAATTGTGATAGGAAATGAATGGATTTTGGTATGAAGACATTCTTACACAGAATCTGCTACCTTTATCTCACGGTTTTCTACTGTTACTCCTTTCCCCTTCCAGGTGCTCCACCATATCCTGAGGTACCACCTTCTGATATCTTGCCATACCTGCAGAGACGGAACATTATGAAACAGCCTTCAAGCTGCCAGCAAGCCATGTAAGCCACTTGCTTTATGGATAATTGAAAGTGAGATTTGCAGAGATAGATGGAAGTGGAACACACAAAACTGAATCTTAACAAAGATCTCTAAGCCTAGACTGTACAAAATAGAAACCTGATAGTTGAGGAGACTTGTTCTCATGCCTGCCACATCTTACTGAAACCCTGGCTGCCAAAAACTCTCTTACCTGCTTTTGAAAATTGCTCTTGTTCCTGTTTCTTTCTCTGCCCTTGAATTTTGTTGCTCCACTGCTTCCATGCAAGGCACTGAGCTATTCTAGAGTAATCATTCTCCTGTAAATCTCCAGAATGATCTAAGCATCCACAGGGGAGATCTGAGGCATCATACTTCCTCTTTTGAAGACTTTTTTTTTTTAATTTAATATTCATAGGCTTTTTAATCTATACGAATACCAGTTACTGTTTCAAAAGGTAATGCCAAATGTAATCTTTTCCCCTTTTCCCATACTCACAACTGACAACCTGGCAAACAACTGCAGGTCTGCCTTTGTCCTCACACATTATTATCTGATTGCAAATTTCACTGAAAGAACTTTCAATGAAGCAGAAAAAGAGGAAGCTTCTAGACATTCTAAGTACAAGATGATTTGACTGTAGTAAAATTTGGTGTTGGTGCTTTTAATTCCCAGCTCCTCTCTCTTCTTCATCTTACAGGTACAACATCATGAAGTCCTGCTGGCAGTGGAATGCAACTGACAGGCCTTCTCCTGCAGACCTGATTGAGTTGCTACAGAAAGCTGTAAAGACCAGCAATGACCATGCAGTACTGCAGGTGCCTGAGCTAGTGGTGCCTGAACTCTATGCTAATGTTGCTGGTGTTGCAATAGATAGCCTAGTGAGTGAATACACTGTACTCTGAAGGACCCTTTCCCATATTGGTAAAGGAGTCATCTCTGAATTTGCCCTTTCTAGACAGTTTGCAAGCTCAGAATGAGGTGTGTATGTTGTGAGGGATCTCTTTGTTTTTCAGTCACATGATATATTTCAGATCTCTGCTCCACACCTGAAACAATGAACTACTAGTAATAATAATATTAAATCACCTCATTGATACCACTTTGATAGTGGTCATTTGAAAGCAAAGTTGATCTAGGAAGCTGTAGCAAATGGTAGGACAAATTTCAGTTGAAGGATATTTTGGGAAATATATCCTCATCTTGCTGTCCTGTAAAACTGCATCATTTAGAATATGTTTCTGAGTTGTATTCAGAAGAGAAAGTGTCCTGAGGAATATTGTATGGGGCACAGTCCTATTAGAAAAAGTGGACTGAGTAGGTAATGTAAATGGGTAGTTTTCTGTCCATTACAATTACACAGTCTCCAAGGACCTATTGAAGTTAGTTGTATTCTTGCCCATTAAGTGTTCAATAAATGTCTTATAAATGGATAATGTTAAGTGTCCAATAAATAGATAATTTCAGAACAAGCTGAAGACTTGCAGCATCCTACAAAGCCAAAACTAGGTTTTTTAACCATATAGGATTCATGTCTGGAAGAAAAAAAAAAAAAGAAGAAGAAGAAGAAAAAAGGTTATGTGAAAAAAAGCTAATCAATGGCTCTTCTGAAGGGGAGTATTCATCCTGCAGGAAATGTTCAACCATTAGTAGTACATCAGCATGGGGATGGTTATATACTAAGAATATATAGCTGTACAAAAGAGCTTAGGTTCTTTTTTTTCCATTAAAATTTATTAATCCTCCCAAGACACTGTAATAGAAGTCTTCTCTTCTAAATGTAAAATAACATGAATAAAATGTGTTTGTTTGTTTTTTCCCTGTATGGTGTAGGCTTTTAACAAAACTGTTTACTTCCAGAAATAAAGGGAACTTTGGTTTGTCATGTACATACATCACCACTATATACTGGCATATTGCAAACTCCATTAAGGAGTTGCTCAGTTAGCTTTCTAGCTTGAGGAATTGAAGAATTGAAACAACTTTTTTTTTCCTTTTTCTTTTCTTTTTTTTTTTTTTTTTAATGCTAAAACATGTTAAAAATGTATAATAATATCCTATTCTGTCCCTCATTTGAGAAGAGGGTTAACACTACCTGGTCAACATAGGTTAAACTCACAATTACCAGTCAGTTGATATTATTTTTCATGTGTGAATAAACTATTCATTAAAAAACATTTGCTTGGCTCAAACCTTCCACGCAAGAATAGGATACTCTCACAGGTTTTGCCAGCAAAAAGTGTGTGTATTGCGGATACGTAATACAATCTCAGAACCATGAACAGCATCTATAGTACTGCTGCAGACCCAATGAATAATGCACAGTTGTTCAGAGGGAGCTTTGTTAAATGGAGAGATAAATGTGACAAATGCATCACTGTTCTTAAGCTCCCTGTCTTGTTACATCACAAAAAGCAATGTTCTGGTTTACATGAAACCTCATACTTAATCAAAACTTTGATCAAGGAAATCCATGGGAATTCAGGATGATGAGCAACTTACAGCCTCTAAGAAAAGATCTGCTTTAGTTTCATCTGAGAGCAAATCTGTGCCAAGGCACTGTTTGTGAATTTGTCCACAGAAACACATACTTCTGATACATATTAAGGTCTAAAATCATTTACATTTCATTAAAGTGGCTTGAGTCTCAGCATGTGCATTCTTATGATGATTTGACAGCCTTTTCCCCAGGTTAGTTCATACAGGTTTGGAAGTTACTGACTCTAAATCTGATTGAGTTTCATAGTGGAATAGATGAATTAAACATGCGTAGATGCCCTGCAGTTCATGATAATTAAAATAGTTTATATAGAAACCTTTTCCTCATGTCAGTCTCCATTCTTGCATGGGATTTTTAGGATCAGCATAGACTCATGCATGAATTCCTCGTTAGTGAAACCACTGAGGTCTTTGTGAAAATGTTTTACAGTTGTTAAGTGGAGAAGAATGGGTTTGTTCCCATAGAAAATATTGACTTTTTCATATTACACTGTAATTTTCCCCAAGATAGCAGAATTGTCTGCTTAATTCAGTCAGCCCCTGCTTTCTTAGTGTGAAATGCAGCCACAGAACTGGAAGAATGGACTTCGCTCCTGAACTTTAACTGTCAGATTCACAATACTTCCATCGGACAAGTTGCTGTTACTGAGAAAGCATGACTTTGATGTTACTGAGAATGCATGAGCATCAGGACAGTAAAAGTAGCTGAAAGTTGTATTACATGAATTAGAATTGGTTGAGTTCATTTATCTGGATTTATCACCCAATATACTAAGGCTTTGTCTACAAACCATCTCCCACCATTTGGCGTCTCATCTCCAGAGATACCGTATGTGTACACTGTGGAGTGGGAGGCAACACAACCCCCCAACCCCCCCACTCCCCTTAGTACTGGAGCTAGAGGCTGTGGTACCATGACAGTGAGACACTGTCTGAGCAAATTAGTTCTGATGAACAGTAGTGTATGTTAATCTGAATGTGGCACCTCCACAGTAACCCTGTGGTTTGATGTCAATCTCCGTTCCCACCCTGAGGATGATTCCCCCTCAAACAGTACTTTTCTGCCTGACTGTGATGCCTGTAGAGGAAAGAATGACATTGGATAGTACTTTTGAGGAATGTTTTTTGGCATGGTTATTCTTTTAAATTAAATGATCAAAAAAAAAAAAAAAAGTTAAAAAATCTCCCCCGTGCACTGCTCAATCTAGGACAGACCTGTTTAGTCAGCTGGAGCACCAAGGGGCCAATGCTGGGACAGCTTAGTTCTGCTGCAGGGGCTGCCTCACCACCTCAGAGCTGCTTCTGTGGAACAGAGCAGGAACATGAAGGTAGGTGTAGAGAGCAATGAGGTCTCCTCTGAGCCTCCTCTTCTCCAGATTAAATAACCCCAGTTCCCTCAGCTGTTCCTCACAGGACTTGTGTTCCAGACCCCTGAAAGAGAAGCACTTAGATCTTCCTCATTGCCATTCTTATTAGTCATTCCTTTATATGAGCAATCTATTCAGGCAACAAATCCTTCTGTGAAGCAAATAGTTCCTGAATCTTTAAGTTAATATCTTCAAAAGAAACATTTTCTGTAAGCTATTGCTGTCTTTTTAAATTGTGGATTTGATGTGGTTTTTACTACATGACGAGACAGAGGAGCCAGAGACAAGTTGAATTATCTGTAACCTATACCTTTTGAGTTTTGTAATTTCTGCACAGAAATACTCTGGTGAACAGCATTTAGTTTCATTTTGTTTGAATCTGTTTAATTACTTGATTTCTTATATTGATTTATAAGAATAAAACCTCTCATTGAATATAACCTTGCTTTCTATATTCAAATTTGTTTCAAAAATCAGTGTTTTAAATGAAGAAAATCTTGCCCTAGATTGTGTGGTCAGTGGCAACTGAACAGTAAAGAACTCAGGGACTGGTGGGCAGAATTTAGATCCAGCTTGCTGAGAAGTGTGATAAGTCTGATGCTTCTTCCCTCAAGCATCTGTCTAGATGAAGCCTCAGATTCGTAAAATAGGACTAAAGTTCTTCCTCAAGTCAGTGTTTATCCTTTATATGATTTCTGCTGTATGCAAAATTGATTTCAATTTTGTGAGTTAAGTGCTTGGTATAATTACTTGGAAATAAATGTACTAGCTTGTTTTGCTCCCAGAGAGATGTTTTATATTACAGTTGCTACATTCTTTGTCTGGCTGAGCTTGAAATATTGAAAGCAACAGATTCCTAACACTTTCTATGAAAACATCTCAGTAGTATTCCACAGCACACTCATAAAGAATTGTGCTGGAAGCTGGAACAGATTTGCCAGACCCTTGAACCACACATAGCACAAAATGGAGTGAGGGAGGAGGAGGAAATCTTTAAGATGAAAAATATCTCTTTTAGATCTTTTCAATGGCACAAGACAGAGCAACCTAAAGAGCAACCATTTTAATTTACTAAGCCCAGAGAATTCCTTACAGTAGCCAACAATTTCTTGTATTGAAAGACTCTGTATTATCTGCATTTCCACTACCTAGCAATCTAAACTGTGGGAGATTTCAGTCATAGAATCACAGAATCTTTGAATGGTTTGGGTTGGAAGGGACCTTAAAGATCACCCAGTTCCAAGCCCCCTGCCATGGGCAGGGACACCTTCCACTAGACCAGGTTTCCCAAAGCCCCATCTGACCTGGCCTTGAACACTTCCAGGGATGGGGCATCCACAGTTTCTCTGGGCAACCTGTGTCAGGGCCTCACCACCCTTATAAGAAAGAATTTCTTACATTAAACTAAATCTAATCACTTTTAGTTCAAAGCCATTATTCCTTGTCATATTGCTACACTCTCTTATAAAGAGTCTCTCTCCATCTTTCCTGTAGGATGGGGTTGTAGTATTTTTGAGTCCAATAAATCCTGTACGAGGTTTGCAATGAAAACAGGCAAGATTATTTGCAGTTTTGCAGGTGAGTCCCTCCAAAGATGTGCAGAGCAAAGGTCCATGCTGTATAGCTTCTTCTCTCTGGAAACCTTGGGTTCCCTGTTGAGCCCAGTGGGAAGGAAAAGTTGTCCCCCGCCTGAGAGCCGAGGGGGCCACTTATGACTCAAAAACCCGTACTCAGCTGCCACCTGCTGGAACTTGGACATCATTGCATTTTCTCACACCAAAACGTCGTGTTTGTTTTTGTTTGTTTGTTTTGTTTTTGTTTACTTGTTTTATTTTGTTTTTCTTTCCTAAACTTCGTTCTACTTTATATTAGCACTACTTCATCTTTCACTAATTTTAATTCGACGATACTGTAGGGCTGCATAATTTATTCCAAGACATTTCAGTACAGAATCACAGAATCACAGAATCACAGAATCACAGAATCACAGAATTTTCTAGGTTGGAAGAGACCTCAAGGTCATCGAGTCCAACCTCCAACCTAACGCTAACAGCCCTCCACTAAACCATATCCCTAAGCTCTACATCTAAGCGTCTTTTGAAGACTTCCAGGGATGGTGACTCCACCACTTCCCTGGGCAGCCTGTTCCAATGCCTCACAACCCTTTCTGTAAAGAAGTTCTTCCTAACATCTAACCTAAAACTCCCCTGGCTCAGCTTAAGCCCATTCCCCCTCGTCCTGTCACCAGGCACGTGGGAGAACAGGCCAACCCCCACCTCTCTACAGCCTCCTTTAAGGTATCTGTAAAGAGCAATAAGGTCACCCCTGAGCCTCCTCTTCTCCAGGCTGAACAAGCCCAGCTCCCTCAGCCGCTCCTCGTAGGACTTGTTCTCCAGGCCCCTCACCAGCTTCGTCGCCCTTCTCTGCACCCGCTCAAGCACCTCGATGTCCTTCTTGTAGCGAGGGGCCCAAAACTGAACACAGTACTCGAGGTGCGGCCTCACCAGAGCTGAGTACATCCATAGTTTAACAACAAAGCAAATAATTTTCCGACAAAATCCACTTAAGTACATATTCTATTCATTTTTTACAGGATTCAGGCAATTCTAGGCACTTTCACAGATCATAAGGCATTAGTACACCATAACGTTAGTATCATTACAATATAAATTATTCCATAAATAGAATTCATATTACTATTTCTACAGCTTAAAGTTGTGATAGGAACTGTATAAGACTTTATAAAAGTGGCTTTAGAAGTATGTGTTTTTTATAAGGGGCTTTTTGCATTGACTTCAGTGAGGCCATGTTTCCCCAAGAATCTCGTCTGCAAACGTTCCTGTCTAGGAGTGCTGGTAAAAGCAGCAGCAAACTGGTTTGTTTCATGTTGTGAAATTTGAAATTCTCTGCCAGAGAGCTTGTTTGGGGTTAGTATTTGATAGGTGTGTAAAGTGAGTGAGTCCTTCTTCCTGTTCAGAGCTCTGCCTTTGCTGCAAAATGAGAATGTTGTAGGGGTGGTATCTGTAGCCTTTCATAGGACCTGTTGGCTTGCAAAGTGAGACTTTTGTTGAAGAGTCCTAGGTCAGAATTTATATAGCAAGTACTGCTTTTAATTGAACATTATTAGTTAAATCAGAAGAGAATGTCTCTGTCCTGGACTCACCACTCATGGCCCCTTCCCTGGAATCTACTTACCAAAAATGAGGTGTGAGATATTGTTTGTTCCCCTACAGGATTTCAGAAAGCTGCTTGCATTTCCTTTTCCCCATAAATAAATCAGTCTCACCAAGATTTAGAGGTTTCAGGGGTGGCAACACATTATTGCTCAGAGTACACTCTGTGAGGTGTAAACAGAGAAATGGTGAATCGCTGCAGAGTGCCATGGGGGAAATGTGGGGATCATCACACTGTCAATGATGACATGCAGGGTACTGTTACCAAGTAGTTCACCCACCATCCAAAGCAGCAAAGCAAGGGTGTGAGTATAGAATCATAAAATCATTGAACCATTCAGTTCGGAAAAGACCTCTAATGTCATCTAGCCCAAATTTTAACCTAGTACTAAAGTCCACCGCTAAACCATGCTACTAAGTTGTAAATCTACACATTTCTTAAGAAGACCTCCAGAGATGGTGATTCAACCACTTCCCTGAATGGAATGGTTGGCAATACCGTTGCCCTTGGTGTTTGCTGTAGAAAATGCAGACATGCACACTATCAGAATGTGCAATGCATCGTGTAGAGCTGGGAGCTTAGTCACTGTTGAAGAGTTAAGTGAACATATAAGAGGAAACATAACTATATTTCTTTATGTCAAAGAAGTTTTTGTTTAAAAAGGAAATCCTTGTTTCAGGATACCTGGAGCTTTCCTTAGACAGACTGTATACTTCCTTTGAGTGACTGGGAGTCTAGAAACTTCTCCAAAGTCCCAGGCCTACATACATCAATCAGGAGTGTGTCACTGATACGGTCTTTGTCCTGCTTCATATTTTTCTCCTTTGTCACCACTTTGTCTTCCTCAGCTCCCAGTACCATGACCATAAAGTCTTCCTTTTGACGGGCTTTACCCTCTGTTCCTACTAGTCCCCATTTCCAGGGCTATGAAGCAATCCGGGGATGTATTATGTAGTGCAAACTACAGCAGCATTGACAACTCTTGGGCTCCCTCTTTGGAGAATATTAACTTTAACTGCTTTTTTCTCTGCTGTGAAGGAGCAGAGCCTGGTATGGTTCTCCCATCTGCTTCTTGCATGCTGAATTCTTATAAACTCAAAGACTCAAGGTCTATCTAGAGAAGTAAGCAATGTACCATTTCTTAGTGTGTCTTTTGTAGCAGAATATAAAAGTTGTATTTGATTCCTGATTCCAGTTTCAGATTTCAGATGAAACAGGATTGCATAGGACACCAAGCTGCTTTCAGAACAGAAGACCTTTGTTCCTTTGGCTATACATAAGCACTAGCTCATCTTTGTGAACAAAGGCTTTCTAAGGCAAGCCCCACAATAAGCAGAGAAAATCATGCTACTGAGACTAGGGTTAAGAGATACAACATACCTAGAAAAAAATCCTACAGCAGTTGTAGCCTCTCTGCTTTTCAAAATGTTCATCTCAGTCACCTTGGGAGAATTTAAAAAATTTCAGCAGGCATTTCAGCAATTTTCCAGATTTTTGTACCTTACAGTACAGAAAACAGAATCTTCGGCCCTACGCCACACACTGCAACTTACTCTCCAGTCAGAGAGCCCTTCTGTGACTGTGCTTATCATACAGATACAAAAGGAATTTACTTTAAAAGCATAATCAAATCAGTAATTAATAAACATTTTGCAGATGTTACTCCTTTGTGCTCACTGGTTTTCTTTAATAGCTATTCATTTTGACTTACAGAAACTAATACAGCATGTGAGAGAAATAGTAAAGGTAGTTCAAATACCTTCTGATAAATACTGTTGTTTTCCGTATTTCTCCCCAGGCAGGATTCTGGGCATGTAAATGCCTCTCATATGGGTGCTGTTGCAGCCTCTTAGGAGCACTCTACTGTTTAATATGTATGACAACGCCTCATGAATATACCAGAATATACCAGCATATGAAATTTCTTACCTGTTTTCCCTGTAGAGCCTGAGGAATAAAAGGAAGGGTCTGAGCTACTTGTGCCTTTACCGCACTTTAACATTTGTGTCTTTACCACAACTATTAGATCCACAAATTATACTGGCAGCACTGTAGGGATGGGAAATTACTTGGGCTCTGGAAGGAAAAGCGATGTTTATACATTCTAAGAGAAAAATAAATATTTTGGCACAGCATTGTTGTAAAGGCATTGTGCACTGTCAAGTTGCTTCACTGGGCATCAGAGGGATGGGGACGGGAAAAGAACATGCTGCATTCATAGAATCACAGAATCATCTAGGTTGGAAGAGACCTGCAAGGTCACTGAATCCAACCTCCGACCTAACACTAACAAGTCTAAAATTCAGAAACGGAGTGTGACCATCAGTCCCCAGTTCTTCAGGAAGTACAGAGATCAAATGCATTTTGAGAAGGCATTGGTGTGATTAAGATAATGTTATATTAAGAAAAGGTGCCAAGCCAGGGGAGGGTGGTCACAAAAGGAAATCTGCAAAAGTATAGTTCTGTTTCTGAAAGTGGTTACCCGGGTATTGCTACAAAAATGTGTTACCACAGATGTCAAGATGGGAAACTGGTCCATCACCTACTTGCTTGTTTGTTTTTTTTTAAATTTATTATTATTATTATTAGTTATTTTCAGTTTTGTTAGACTGATGCCTAAACCTTATTTTTTTTTAATATATGTATTTTTAATTTTGATAAATACACATACAAGCACAATGCCACCTGATGATCTCTCCTAATGACTTAGTTTGTGGAAACCTTGTTAGCTTTCTGTTCTAGAATGCTGGTAATATGTTAAAAGCCTAAAAGGGGCTGAATTTTTCTCACAAAAACATATAATTTGAAGCAGTCCTGCTGTGTATTTAGTGTCAGGAAACAAAACCCTGGAGGGAAAAATAAAAAAAAAAATAAAAAAAATGTGTGGAAAATCCAACTCTTTGGTAAAGATTTGTAGCTGTAGTGCATTTCATTTGACAATATTTGTCATAAAGCCAGAAAAGAATTTTGCACTGTGATCTGACTTCTTTGTATGGCCTGGCTAATTAAAGCTGTGCAGACATCTTCACTGAAGGCGTAGTTGCTTGGAAATGTAGGGGGGAAGCTCTCAGGAGCTGTTAACAGCCATCTGTTAATAATCTGATATAGTGTTCAATAGGAGTTTGAGGGCTGCAAACACCCTGACATGGGGACATGTATCACACCTAGCCAAGCAGATCATATCTAATGCTTTGCTGGCCAATAAAACCTGTCATAAAATATCAGTGCACCCAGATCATTTTTTAACACCTAGTTCTCAGCCTGCTTTCTAAATCTTGCACCATTTCCCAGCTGACAGCACAAAAGCAGACGCATCAGACTTGCTTTTTATTCTTTTAAATTGGTTGTCATAGAGTGGGATCTATCCAGTCTGAAATCCAGTATTAATTACTTCTCAACAGCATTTTCCAGTCTGATATATGATTATGGCTGAAATGGGAAGTGAAATATGAATGGAGTTTGGGACCATCCAATATGCTAAAGTATTTGTGATGGGGACTTGCACACTACCACCTAGCTTTCTAGGGTTCATTTTGAACTCCCGCTAAGGAAAAAAAAAAAAAATCACCTTTGGACAGGAACAGGTTTTTTTCTTGGACACAAAAAGCTTAAATTTTTCCAGCATTGTAGGTATCGAAAGTGTGGAATATCCACTTATTCCAATACTCAGCTATATTTTGGAGTGGAATTTTCAACTTGATTTTCATCTGAGAACTTATGAGAGTGTTAATTTTTCCAGCTATTTTGGAAAGTAAAAGAAAATATCATGTGCATAAAATATTCCTTGCTTATCAGCTTCCTACAGGAGCAGATGTGAACAAGCAGCATTCTGCCAGACCTAGCAGTTCTTAGCGCTTTGGACCTTTAAAATGTTGCTCGCCAACAGCAATTAACTAACAGCAAATAATTTATTTGAAATAAACCTTCCCTTCAATTAAACATAACATTTCTTCAGACTTCTATCTTAGTATTTTTAATTAATGTATATTTTACTTTCATTTTTCTTCGGGTCAGAAAAAGGCTAAAATCATTTTGTTTTTTTTAAATATTATTTCTCCTTGACTGGTATATTGTTGTTTGTCTTCAAATCTTCTACACAGGTAGCTAATTAATTGTGTTGTTCTGGTTCTGTTTGCAAATAATAATGAAATTGGGTAATTATGAAATCTACTACTATCTCTTTGTACAAAAGATAAATTGAATAATATTTAGTGATAATGCACAGGTTTAGTTGAAACAACTCCCAGCTATTTTGATGCAAACTTTTTTGACTAAGTTAAAAAAGTGTTAAAGTCAATAGGAAAACAATACTTGCTTAAACTCTTTTTAGCACAAAGAAAACTTTTTAATTTAATTTAATTTAATTTAATTTAATTTAATTTAATTTTACTTTATTTTTAATTTAATTTAACTTAATTTTATTATTTTATTTTATTTTTTAAAATTACATGTTCTTTTGCTGGAGAAGGAGAGACAGTTTAAGCTGGTGCTTGCAGACAAGCCAAGATATCAATGTCAGTTGCCCCTGTGCAACTCTACCAACGTCAGCGCCATGAATGTAGTTTAGAGCAGAATCTTGTCTCTGCTTTCTAATGCAGTCTGCTAACATGAAATTATTCAGTAGTATCAGTGAAAGCAGAATCAAGCATCTAGAATTTTCTTCCACTAAGTCCTTTATGTCTCTTTTGGTGCTTTTCCCTTCCATTTAGAAGCTCGTTGTTACTTCCCTTTCCAGGGAAGCTTATTAGTTACTGTCCTTGCCACCCTAGCTTTCTCTGTTGACATGCCTGTGAGCAATGGTGATGTGAAGCTCTTTGCATGGCAGAAGTTGGAGAGAAGATGGACATTTACAAAATGAAAAGTGGGTTGGAAAGGAGCAAACCCACATTTTTTTCCCTTCCTTCTGGGAAATAATGAGTGGTCTTTAATGGGATTAAAAGGTCAAAAGATTGCATGAAAGAAAGGAATAACATTTGAAGTCTACTTTTTTTTTTTTTTTTTAAATTTTCTAAATATATCACTGTTGTTAACTTACACATATAGCACACATGTACATTCAAACATATATGCAGAGACAGACAGTTATGTCCTAGCTGTCCTGTGAGAGGATACAATGCTCTTTCTGGACTGAATGGGAAAAAAAGTTGTCTTAGGCATCTGTCCAGATTCTCCAGAAAACACTGCAGTGCAGAATTCCAGCAGCAGAAAGATGCAGCAGGGACTAATGCTTCAGTACCAAACAGCTTCACACTTCTTTTTCCTACACTGGTATGATAGACCAGTACAAAAGTCAACATGCAGGGCTGGACAAAAGAGAGTCTTGCTCTTTACATTGGGAGGCTATATTAATTTGACTCATGCTTTTGGTAGTTTCAACAAACAGAGCTCTTGTGACATCTACCTGAAAGGATAAGGATATTCTCCTTCATAGTGTAAACCCCAGAAGAGTCAAGTTTTGGCTATAGCCTGTTGACTTCATAACTGTTTATCCTACTGATGTTGGTGTCTTGGGTCCTGCACTAACAGGACTAAATCTGTCCAGTAGGATGACGTTTCAATGTCTTTTCTACATGTTGGAGATTCACAACTCCTACATGCCATCAGGCAGACAAATAAATACCTTACATAATCAGTGGATATTT
Source organism: Aythya ferina (assembly GCF_964211825.1). Taxonomy (NCBI): domain Eukaryota; kingdom Metazoa; phylum Chordata; class Aves; order Anseriformes; family Anatidae; genus Aythya; species Aythya ferina. The sequence goes on along the minus strand of NC_140296.1, from coordinate 127,220,254 downwards.
GAGTAATTTGACTGAAATAAGTTTGTAAAAGAAAATACTTGTAACAGTTATCTGAAAACCAGAATGGCTGGGAGGTTTCTGTTTCACTTGCACTGGGTTAGACTAGTTCACTTTGTCTCTTGATCTCTACTTTTTATGAGGTTTCTAAACCATTTGAATCCTTTTGCAAATTTTACGAAGCATCTCCATAATAGAAAAAAGGAACACATACTAAATACTTGTAAGTTGCCAAAAAGTCTGACAAAATGTAAATGACAAGAAGAAGATGCATTTTTTTTTTTTTTTTCACCAGGCTTGCACTGTGACTTGTTATTTTGTTTGAGAGAAAGAAGGCACTGATAAATGTATCAAAGAGCTTTGAACAGAGCTGTTGCTCAAAGACAATTCTGCAGTGTTTTCTTGGCAGTATGTCAGAATAGGAGCTACCTTCTTGTTGCTGGTTCTGGCAAAGAAATCAGAGCTTTTCCAGTCTGCAAATGGCAGAACACCAAAATGTTATGTGGCTGTGTTCTCAAATACAATGAGGAGTTTCTTTCATTAATGAAAGATAATATGGATATAGAGAATCCATGTTTCAAATTTTCTGTCTGGTGGATATAATCATGTTACTAGAAGTGCTAGAGATGAGGGGAATAAGGCTTTTTTTGTTTGTTTATTTTCTTCTTCTTCTGTTTTCCTTTTTTCTGACTCTGCTTCTAATTTGGTGTGTGGCCATAAATGGCCACAAAGCAAGACAGTTCACATCTCTGTGCCTCTGTTTCCTCATCTGCAGGTTGGAGACAATAAGTACTACTTCTCTGGGCTGTTGTGAGGCTGAATAGATCTGTATTTTTTTAATGACTATCATACGAAACATACCAAATAAATGCAAAATAATGAAAAGTAAATATGATCAGACCCATCACCGCTCCTTTTCTATGTCCCTTGGAGCAAATAAAATGTGCACGAGACCTGAAATATTCCAATGTTATCTCTGAACAACCACAGTAAAATTGAAAAATATTTATTTCAGATTCTAATTGAATTAGCATCATTACATAATTTTCACTTACATTCATCAAGTAATGCATTTGCCTGTTATATTCAGGTTGATCTCTCCTAAATAGAACCACAGACCTGTGCAGGATGGAAGGGACCTTGAAAGATCATCAGGCCCAGGCTTTTGTGGGGAAAAGGAGCCTAGATGCACCCTTTCCACAAGAATATTGAAAGCTCCCTGTGATGGGAATTCTAGCACATCCCTGAGGAAGTTATTACAGTGGCTGATTATTCTCACTGTAAAGAAATATATATATATTATTTCTTATATCGAGACAAAACCTCTCATGGTGCAGCTTTTTCTTCTCTGTGAAGAGAGAGCCTCTATCCTCTTTTAGGCACCCTTAGTGCCTAAAGTACTGGAATTCCGTGATGAGGTCCCCGCTAAGCCTTCTCTCCAGGGTGAAATACTTGGCTCTATCACCTTTAATATCTGCATGGTGATTGACTGTACATGGTGATTGCCTCCTTTGACTATATGATTATTTTGCTCATGGGCCAAGAATACCTCTTAAGAAAAAGAGGGACCACGCCTATGACAACTATTTACTTCCTCACTCTGCCACAACGTTTGTGTGTGATGCCAGGGAGCTTGGCTGTAGTAATGACTATGCATGAAAGAACTAGATGGAGAGAGAGGTAGTTAAATAACCACAGCTTCACCAGATGCTCATCTTTGCAAATGAGCTCTATGTGCAGTTGTCTTTCTGCTACTAGTTGCAGCAATCTGAATGCACAAGTACCTGTTGGAGCCACCATACACCTGATCTAGAAGAACGTTTTTCTGCAATACATTTCCTATTAGTTTAAGCCATCTATGTCTTTTCACTCCTTCATTGGAGCCATTCTTTTATTCCAGTGCTGCACTTCCCACACAGTTCTGCCAGTTTCACTCATATCCTGCAGCCCTTCCACTAGTCTCCTCCCACACCTTGCTCTGCAAGGCTACCACCTCCACCTGCACGTCACAAACTGCCAATAGTCTAGTTATGCCTCCATCCTATTCTCCCAGTCCACCCTAGTCCCTATCAGAAGGGTCCTGCTTTTCCAGACGCTATTTTTCATCTTCATTTGAAAATGATAGAGGAAAGAGGGATCACTATTTCACCTCTAAAGTACAGCTGTAGGTAGTGTGCTCCTCTCCTACAAGGTTTCCTGTGACCTGGCACTCCATAGAAAAGAGGCAGGTGTTTAGTGGCTGTAGATTGCAGGTATCTTTTCTGATCTCTCCAGGTTCCTTTCTCACTCCTTTTGCCCATGCAAATTGTCCTGTAACCACCTGAAGCCCATGACTATGTATTACTCTGTGCATTTTTTCTATCCTGTGTTTTCCTACTGATTTCCACTTCTTTATGGCCTATTTTGCCACATGAGTGTTGGCTCCAGTTGCACTGAATGCACGTTATTGCATGGAGTGTATTTTTCCATCATCCTAAGGACTGGATGAAAGCCTGTGAGCACAGCTGTGTGGTAAGTTTTGCTGTATTTCCTTCTCATTTGTCCAGATGTGCTATACTTAATGGTGTGGCTGTACTCCAGGCATGTAAAGTGTCACATTCTGTGTGTGTGTCCATCTTTTTTCTTTCATTTCTGCAGTGCTTTCCATATGTGCTGTCTGTGTGGGGAGCTGAACTATATCCTGTGAATAGCATATATCACTGTCTCCATTACATCCCTTCTGCTTACCTAGCACTACAGCTGAATATGCTGGACTGGTAAGGTGTTGCATATCTGCTGTGATATGGCCTGCCACAGAAAGCACATGTTTGTTATTGGTGTATTATGGGAATGTATGCAAATTCACTATGGTGTGGGGTACAACTAAAGACATGCCAGGGTTTTAAAATGGTAATATTTGTACTGTGGCCAGTGCAGCATGTGAAGATACATGTGCATTTGATGCAGTGTGAAGAAGCACGGTGGAAGAGGTACGTATGTATATTTCCAGCATGAGGTGCAGGATGTAGCCTATGTTTCTGTGTATGTGGTCAAAGTGGTGTTTGATGTGTTCATGGATGTGCAATGCATTTGTCTATTTGATGTGATGAATTTTCATCCTCTCTCCTCTTCCCCCATTTCACACTATCCTGCTCATTGCATATTTGGCAGCAAAGTGTCTTCTAACTCCAGGTAATGGAGGTAGATGCTGCTGCTGGATGAGAAAAAACCTCAGCCTTCTGTCACCTCCTGTGAGACAGAAGGCAGCTGGACAGGCAATGACATCAAAGGCTGAGGTGTGTTTTCTGTTCCTGCAAACCTTGCTGCACTCTCAGGGGAAAAAGGGCAGCTGCTAGTGGAGGAATATGAGGATATTGGAAGACAGAAGTCACAGAATCTGTCTTTGCTACAAACTAAACAAAAAGTAAAGGGTTTAATTCATGGAAGAGAACTCTGCTTGGATGAGAATATATACCATCAACTGCTGATCTCCCTGACATGTTAGGAGACACTCTCAAATCCGGCAGGCAGCTGTCACCTTCTTGTAGACCATTTGTGCTTCTAGATTGCTCTCTCTGTCAGTCTCTCTGTCACTGTCATTGATGGTGCTGAGCAGTGGCAGAATAGCTCATAACAGGTAGAGAAAAGCCAGATTTCCAGCAGGAAGGTGGCAGCCTGTAGATTTGGTGGCAGCTGTGAGACTTGCCATGTACAGGTTGTACATGCTGTGAACACTGAACAGGGATGCTTTCACCCAAGACTTACTTTCTCTGCAAACAACATAGATTTACATTCCAGTGGATGTAAATGTCAGTACCTAAAGGTATGGTGCTACATGGACAACTATTCCAAAGATGTCAAATAGCAGACTAGTATGCTGACCAAAATATCTTATGAATTTTCTCAAGAGCGGTTAGGCACACCAAGGAGTGAGAGAATGTCCTACAATAGGTAACATGAATCACTACCTCCTGAAAGCTCTCCAGGTTCCCAAGTGGGGTGTGGACGCTGCAGAAGACTGCTCAGATGGTTAGAGAGGATTTGTCAATGAACAACAGAACAAGGTCCTAGGCTCTGACAAAGACTTCTTCTAAGCTTGCAAGATAAAAATAAAAAGTTGACAGGAGATGAATCAGATCAATTTTTCCTTCAGCTACTAATCCAGAGCATTCCACCTTAATGCAGTTCTAGCAATGCCTTCATTTGAAAATGAAAATCTTAATGTTCTCCTGCTGTTTTCATGTATCACTATTTACATCACTTTTTAACAGCCCAAACAAAAACACAACATCCAAATGACGTTGGCCAGGCTGCAAAATCGGGGAGAATCACATCCTTACTTCACAAAAAGATGCTGCAAAATCCAGCTTTTTCAGGAGAATGTTAACTAATTCCTGTAACACAGATATAGCCAGGATTAAGCTATGCTCATGCACGCTTCCAGGAACAGAAATACCATGGGACTTGAAACATCCTCCTAAACATTGGCAGCACAGGCTGGGGCAGTCACTGTTCATGGTCTCTGAGACTGGGTCAGTCCCACAAGTGCCCTGGCAGCAATGAGCTCTCTAGTCACACTCTGTGGCACATCCTGGGGGAGTGTTTGATTGTCAGAGGTTGAGTGACAGGAGTAAGCTGAAGTTCCTCCCTCCGGTAGTTTTATTTCTGTTTTAATCAGTGTTTCTTTCATCTTGGACATGATTGTTTTATGGGAATGAAAAGATGAGTATTTAACATAATTTGGGACCCATTACATTAGTCCAGATCTGCTTCATGGTGGTGTTGTGACACCCTAATTCCCAAGGTCATCTTTTTCCTTAGATACTCTCTGATATTCTCTGTCCCAAGAGAATGTTTTCTTTGAAAAGAAGCATCAAGATCACTGGAGAGAACATCCCAGGTGCAGTGACAGTGACCAATACAGTGTATGAATTACCCAACCTCTCTTAACCAGCTGAGCCCTCAGTTTCTACCAGGCCTTGCTCAAATCCAGTTTTTATAACCTTATTGGCATGACAGGAGAATAAAGGTGACAACCTTTAAGCATAGGCTAACATTTCACATATGAACCAGTTATACCATATTCAGCAAGTGTGCTATTTCTTTCGTGAATGGCACTGACACAAACATGCAAGCATCGTGGCAGGTAAGAGGCATACAAGGATCATTGATATGCCTTTTTCCTAGAAAAAGCATGAGAGGGGGAGTGGGAGAGGTCTGGTTGGTCAGATACAACTCCATAGTGGTTTTCTACTTCAGCCAGCAGAGAACATCATAGCCTAAAGAGTAAAACATGCACTACATTTGAAGCTAAAATTCAAGGCTGAAAACTGCAACTACTTTGAATTTCAGTGGGTAGTCTAAGCTTTTAGCAGATCTTTGTCTAGCTGGAGTCACAGCACCATTATGATATACAGAGGGGATTTGTTTTAGTCCTGGTAGTGTTTATAAGCACAGAAGCTTTGCTAAGTGTAGGCTCTGTGTTTACATGGTGCAGGATGAATTACTGTCTCTGATAGACCTCAGTACAAACAGCAAAACCTCAAACCGTGGCTCTACCTTTAACACAGTGGGGAAGAAAATATCCTGTTGGGCCTAATAAATTTTGTTCCTGTGAGTTTCAGTGTTACAGTTCTTGACTTTGGTGCTTAAAGCAACTTTCTCGCCCACTCCATGTGCAGCCTACAGACGCCATGACAAAAGCTGAAGGATGCTTCTTGTCAGCATTGGCACAACTCTGGGTCTGGTTGGGATGGAATTAATTTTCTTCATAGTAGCTTGTATGGTGCTGTATTTTAGATTTGTGACCAAAACAGTGCTGATAACACATCCATGTTTTAGCTATTCCTAAACAGTATTTATACAGTGTCAAGGATTTCTCTTTCTCACTGTCCCCCCATTGAACAGATTGGAGGTATGTAAGAGGTTGGGAGGGGACACAATCAGGCAGGTGACCTGAATTAACCACAGAGATATTCCATAATATGTAACATCATGCTCAGCAAAAAACAGGGGGAGGAGGGGTTTTAGGTCAGTTAGACATCTTCTGCTTGGGAACTGTCTGGGTATCCATCTACCCATGGGAAGTGGAGAGTGATTAACTTTGCATCTCGTTTTGTTTTCTCTTTCTTCCACTTCTTCACTTATTAAATAATTTTTATCTCAACCCACAAGTTTTTCATGCTTTTACTCTTCCCCCGATCCACTGGAGGTGGAGATGGAAAAGTGAGGGACCAACTGTGTGGTGCTTAGCTGCCTACCAGGGTTAACCTATAACAAGTACTTTGGCTCCATCCTGGCTAGCAGTACCGGCACAAACCAACATTTGTGATGCCACAGTGGAACAGGCATGCTCCAGTGCCCAGCTTGGCCTGGCCCCACAGCCTGGAAGGATGAGTGAGGTGGGGGAAGCTATGCGATTCTCACCATTGCCTTGTGTCCTGGAGTGGCTGTGCTATGAGCAGACAGCACCTGCTGGGCTTGCCTGCTCCCAGCAGGGCTCTTTTTCTGTCAGCATACAAATATCCATAAGGATACGCCCAGAGAGGTTGTGCAGTCTGCCTCCTTGGAGATATTCAAAAACTGTCTGGTCATGATCCTGGGCAGACAGCTTTCGGTGGCCCTAGGGTTTGACCAGATGACCTCCTGAGGTCTCATCTAACCTCAGGTATTCTGTGATACCATGATTCTGTGAAGCCCAAATCTACTGCCATTGCAGGCCTGCCCCTCAGTGAATTCTGCATTTCCTTGTCCCTGTGGGGGGCACAGGGCAGGCCCAGGAATGGTGGCCAGGCCCAGCCACCAGCCTAGACCACAGGGCTCATCACAGTGGTGAGGAGGGTGCAAGGTCCAGATAGGAAGTCCATCCACAGGTCAGGGTCAGGACCAAGTCCTGACGGCTGGGCAGGGAAAAAATAGTGGTGAGAAGTTCTGACAAAGCTGCCCCAGCTGGACAGGCCCTTTATTTACAAGCACACATATGGGGAGAAATACTACAGTTACCTGTTTTGGACCAAACTTGTGGTTTTCAATGCATCTTTATTGATTGGCTGATTTAGCTCAAGTAATATGAACTTTATTTTACAAGAATCTGCAGCTAACCAACTCAAAAAGAAATTACCATCATTACCTTGTACAATATTGGACTAGCGCGCAAAAACAGAAGTAAATGCCACAATCCAGTTAAAAGAAACGTAAAATAACTAAATTAAAGTGTAAACTCTAAATGCAGCAAACAGCTGAGATTAGTCCCATACTTATCACTTATAAACCCATCAATGAGAGGGTAGAGGTCTGAACAATTTTAAAAAAACACCTCAGATTCCAATTAATTTCTCTCAAGTGTGCCTAAGCACAGGTTAGTTTCAGACAATACACAACCCTGTGCTTAGCAGCACATGTGAGTGAGTGGGACAGTGGCAGAGAGATGTACACCATCTGCCCCCATCTTGTCTCTCACCCTAAAAAACCTTCTGGGTCTGTTCCCTGCTTCAGAACATTCAGAACTTCCTAAAACAACAGACTGATGTAGATTTGCACCCAAACGATGTGAAAAGAGTTTGACCATTGGAAGAATGTGGGCCAGTAAGAGAGGACTGAACACTGCAGGCAGAAACTGTTTATCTGAGCTGGCAGTAGGTACAACTCATCCAGACGCATTTATTCCAGATGAACACATGATGGAACAGCAAACCTCAACTTCAGAATGAAAAACTAGATAGAAACCCACCTACTTCATCTTTTGTTCCCCCATTTTCAGTCTGTCCATTCTGACTACCCTGCCTAGATCCTTTGCACTTCCTCCCTTCTCTGCCATTCATCTGCTACTTTCCACAACACACAGTCAGTGACTCTCCTGCCCTACCATACTGCCTCCTGGACCTTCACACAGTTCTGTCAGTGACTCCCGCTCCACACTCACAGCCTGCTTTTCTGCCATGTACAACTCAGTGGAACAAGTCAGAAAAGCCTGAAATCTGATTTCCTGTTTCCCATAATCCAAGAAGCACTCATCTTGATCTCTCATTTCTGAGGAACAGAGACCTGGGATTTAACTTCTTCATGTATATATAGTAAACACTCTCAATTTATTTTGGACTCTGCCTGTCTTCTTCATCTATCTTGTTTTTTCCTCCATCCTGGTCCCTCCCCTAAATCTAGGAATGTTTACAGTAATTCAGGTCCAGTTCTCTGACTTTAGATAAAACCCCAGAACCTTCCTGAAAGTCAGCTCACTCTGCAAACCCCAGCCCCTCATCAGAGTTATGGCAGTTATGGGAAAATCTGCTGTTTGTGCCACCAGGAAGAAACTGCTTTGGCATGACAGCATAAGGCTTACACTGGACAGAATCTATCTGGTACCTTTCTAAGAACAACACTGGCTTAAAGTAATTAAATACAAAATCTACAGAGAATCTTTTCCCCTTCATGTCTAAAAGCACCTCTCTTGTGTCAGAGTGGCACTGTTGTCCAATCACAAAAAGCCAGCAAAAGACACACGGGAGGAACTGATTTCTTCTGCTTGTGCAAGTGGTGCAAGATCTGTACAGGGATGAGACATGGAAGGGAAGGCTAAGCCCAAAGGACTTCTGCTATCTTCAAATCTGCAGAAGACTGGTACAAGGACAACACTGATGGCTAATTTTCTGTGTTCACCAATAACAAGACCATTAGTAATTAATCACCCTAATGCATTGCAAGGGAGAATAGTTAGATAGCAAGAAAAGCTCTCTCACTTGTAGGTTAGCTGGGAACTGGTACAAGCTATCTAAGCAGCCTCCAGGATCCGCCTACATGAATTTCACTAAGAACAAGTTGGAAGAACAGTCATGTTTGGTATACTCAGCCCTGTCTCAGAGCTGGAGTGGGCTAGTTGTTCTCATGAGGTCCTTTCTAGCCCTATGCTTGTAAGTTTAGCAGTTGGCTTCCCTGAAAAGAACAAAAGGGTTGTTTCTTTTTTTTTTTTTTTTTTTTTTTTTTTTTTTTTTTTTTTTTTTTTTTGTCCAGCACTTGCAATTAAAGCAATAAAGGAAAAAAAAAATCCTTCCTTTTCCCCCCATCCTCTCAATCTTTATGTCTCACAGCTGAGGAGTTCTCAACCCTCAAGAATTATCTTTTCTAAAACTGCTGAAGTGACAGAAAATGCAGTAGTCTCGTAATGCTTCACAGGTAGCATCTGGTGTGAGGACTGTCAGCAGAAGACAGCCTTGTATGGGCAGGATGAAATATTTCACAGCTTGCTGAATGCTCATAGGAGTGTGGTCTGTGCCATGGGTAAGGTGTGACACGGTCAGTGTACGATACATGTTCCAGGCATGCCTTCCTCATCCAATGAAAGGGTTACACATGAATGGCCATTTCCGTCCTGTGCAGTCACTCTCCAGGAGCTCCACTGGCTTGTCTAGCAGCCTCCAGTCCTGGCTAACAGCTTCCAGCTGTGGCAACAGAAGAACTACAAACAGTGGAGTCTCCCCACTCCTCAACCCAGCACTCCTTCCCAGCATATCAGTTCACCCTTTCATTCACTGTACCCTTAACCTCCCTCCCCTCAATTAAAAAATGATGGTTATAATTAATGCATGGAAGGTGATAGCATTTGTGCATGTATTTCACTTCCAGTTCTCTTCCCCTCTTCTCAAGCATTGTCCTTCCTCCTCTCCAACACCCCTCCCCCCCCAATCAGTTCCATCAGTCCATCTCGCCTGCATGCCTGGGGGGCTGACGCTCACTTGCCATAGACGCTCTCATCACTGTAGGCCACATAGAGAAAATAGTCCTCCTCGTGGTTATCCTGCAAGGGAAGAAAGGGAGGAAGTAACAAACCATAGCCCTGTAATTCACTACATGTGAAAAAGCCCACCAGGAGATCACTGTAACAAGAAGAAGGGCTAATCCACTACATCAGAATGTGTGGAGCAATGCTCCCTGGCCACGGCTCTACCTCTACATGCAGACATGTCACATTTCTGGACACACCGGATTTACTAGAAAAGCCACAGCCAGAGCATCCTGAAAACACACAACAGGAACAGCCCTAACTGTTGCAGACTGTGCACTGGTATGGCCTTAAGGTCAGGGGGAGTGACTTGGAGAGCTTTAACATGTCAAAAATAATCTCTGCATACTTTGGTGTTTGATAAATGTGGTTATATTCATCATTTTTCAGAACACCTTGACAAGTGGCTGTCCTGTTTTATATATGGACAGTAAAACAGATGTTAATTGATTCCATAGACATAAAAAGTCTGCAGAATGCCAGAGACAGAGTCCAGATCTCAGCTCTGGACAGTTAGACATACTTTTATCCTACATGTCCAGATCTGGGTGTGCTAATCTTATATCATCTTCATTAGTTTATATACACATTGTCCAGTCATTGTCAGACACAGTGCCTGGTCAAATAAGGCTTGCAGCACCAAATTGGAGCTTTCATATTAAAAAACACCAGCACAGTCAATGGAGAAATCAAGGAGAAATCAGCTAAGATTGGCTAAGAGGAAATTTTTTTTGTATAAACAGGAAAGGTAGTGCATATGTTCTGTTTCCTGCTCCTGACACTTGTGCATCTGAAATATGGGTAAATGGTTTGTTTCAATAGCTTGTTAAAGTAGTATGACCAAAGATATAACTGCTGGGAAAACTATTCACCACCTGATATAACAACACTTTTAACTAGCAAACAATTAATTACAATTACTAGGCTCCCTGGACTCCTCCTTATAACTGCAGAACATCATTTTCCTGAAGAGATGAAGGAATATAGCCCAGGCCAAAGGCTTCCACGTTCAGGGATCTGTGGCCAAGCTGCATCTGCTGTCAGCTGAGTGGTGCACAGTTGTACTATAGCAAGGATATGTGTTCTTCTGGACACTCCAACAAAAGGAGAAAGAGATGGGCTAGGCTTACCTCATACAGCTGGCCCATGGTAGCACTGGTGGGGGGGATGGTATTATTGACAAAGAAGAACAGTGCATCCTCTGGCCTCAGGTGGATTCGCTTTCGGATTAAGAAGTAGAACTGCCCAACTAAAGAGGAACAGAGGAGAACATCTTAGATGCAGAAAGACCTTCCTTTTTAATTTATTTTTTATTTTTTTAAATTTGTTGTTTTATTTTATCCTAAACATGGTTGTTTTCTTTTGGGAAAGAAGCTGTGGAAATCAAACACTATATATAAAAAATAGTGGAAAAGGGACAATGTGGAAAAGCAAGTAGGAACTTCATGACTGTAACCACATTAGCAGCCATCCTGTTCAGTGCTGGCAAGTTCTCTATGTCATCTTAGGCCATTACATCCTCTATATCCACACCTCACCTATTATGGTAGGAAATGCTCTACTGCAGGGATTGGTGAAAAGACATTTAACTTGCTTAACCTTTGAATCCTATACATCAATAACACCTTGGAGAATATTGCCAGAGTGTAAATATATTTATAATTCCTGAAAATAAATTCCTTATTTGCTTTAGCTATTTTCCACAAAAAAAAAAAAAAAAAGTATTCTGCAGTCAATTTTATCCTGTAAGGAAAAAAAAAAGAGCTGTTCCTTTAACTCATTCATGTTCTGAAATGAAAACAAAAATATACTAAATGGTCATGACCACTCAGAAAAGGAACTTTGTGTCCATGACTCCAACCATTGGTGGTGGAAAACTATGACACTCTTTCAATAACTTGTCTTTTCCTGCCACAAGGATACAGCCTCTGGCAACCTGAGCTGCAGCTAAGTCATCATTGATTGATACTTATGCTACTGCCTATGACACACAATTCAGTCATTTTCATCATAGCTAGAAGTCAGCAGTGACACGTGCATATTAGTTAAGTCACTGGCACACCTCAGACATCTCAGACAATCCTGCATGCTGATAATCCAGACTCTAAAACACGTAAATATAATGAGTATAGCTAATTAAACTGGGGTAATGATAAGATGCTTAGCTCAGCCTGCCTAGATATTTTTAGGTGATGATAGTATGAATAAAAAGCACTTCTAAAACCTTCTCACTGAAAATCAGGAAGAAAGGAGGTAGACTTTATTACCTGTGAGGTCAGAAGGTACAAGATACTTCCTTTTGTCTAGGTCGGGTACTCTGGCTTTTGGTGCTTTTTCTACAATTACCTGGTGAGACAGAAAGCAAGAGACAAGCCATGGCTATCATAAAAGGAAATGGATGAAAAAAGCATCAGTGTAAAGAGATATTACCCTTTTAGAGAGCTGGTGCCAGTGGTGCTGGCCTTTAAAAATTTCTTTAATCTATAACAAATAGACAACATTACACAACAGACAGCTGAGAAGAAGACTGCAAATCACTGACAATGGCTGTGCTGGGAACCTGGGATGTAGCAGTAAGCACAATGTGTGCTTACAAAAAAAAAAAAAAAAAAAAGAGATTGGAATAGGCTTAAAAATAAACTGCAATAACCAAAAAAAAAAAAAACCCAACCAGGTCACCTTGAAGGTCCCAATGCAGGTTAATTTTGTATGAAGGAACTAGCAGGAGGCCAATACATGAACACAAGTAAATTGAACTGTTTCCAGGTTACATTTCTAAACTGCCTGGCACAAAATCAGCCCTAGTCCCAGTAGTCCCATATCCTACTTTCCAAGCTCACCCATACTGAATGCTCTAGAATGAAGTACAGAATTAAAGAGAAACTGCGGCTTACTGTGGAAGGTTGTGGGTTTTTTTTTGGGGGGGGGAGAGGAGAGGGAGCTGTTAATCCCCAATTCTTCATGTAGTTAACTTCTACCCTGAAATTCATCTCTCTTATTAAGATAATTAAGATTATTTCCCTACTTGATACAGTTATGTACATTTCCTTATTCATATAAATAAATAATAAATACAAAACTGGGTACCATCTGGATCTACTGAGACCTTTGACACAAAATACTAATCCTTATTATATGACATAGAAAAGCATAAGTTCAGCAGCTTTAAGGTCAAAGAGCAAAGAGATCTTCTGCTACATAAAAATATCTGTTACAAGAGCTAGGCAAAATGTTTACTTCTGAAGTGGGAAGAATTCCAAAGTGACTTGACTTTCTTCCATGAAAAGGCTCGGAAGCCTTTCCAGAGTTTGGAGGTATGTTTGCATGGAAACACTACGCATGTATGGAAAGGAAGTGCAGACACTGCTAGGGTTTTTTTGTACATATTTCTGAACAAGTAGAGATACATTAGATGATTCAATCTATATGGTTTGCTGTTCTGCGGAAGCCATTTTGACCATCTAAACAAAAATTGAATTTCCTAAATTTTCTAAGCTTTTTCATTCCACTATACCCCATAATTTAACATAATCCATATGAGACACTGTGGGACTAATTTCTAAGGCCTCCTGCTCCCATAGCCCTTTGGCAACCAAAATCAGCAGGTATGTCTGCTGTACAATAGCTGAATTGCTGTGGACTAAGACTTCTTTAGAACCAAAATGGTGTCACATCAGCAAGACACTGTCAGAGAAAAAAACACAGTGATTAGCTTGGTGTATTAGCCTGGAAAAAGTGCCATGCCAGCCAAACTCTCCTCCAGAGATGCAAGTGAATATCTGCAAAGCATGTCACATAGAAGGGATGCTGGCTTGGACTTCTCTTCACTGTGCTCCATCTGGATGCTGCCAACTAAAAAACCCTGAAAATTCTATGTTTGTTTCTGAAATAGCAGTAATCTCTGCTAGTTCAAGAACTTTAAGCACCTCAGTTAGTACAAGGCAATTGAGCTCCTTTAAGTTTGTGGTAAGAGATGTATTTCCATACAAGATGCAATTGATAAGTATTGTGAAGGGTAGCCAGTTCCACAGCCTTGCTGCACAGGTACAGGCTGAGCAGCAACAGCACTTTGCCTGTTTTCTTACCCTCAGATCCTACAGGGCAATATCTAGTACAATAAATTGCAGCGGAGAAAAAATTTGAGTTCTTGCCTCTGATTTCAAGAAGAGACAAGTGGAACTTCTAGGCAGTAGCAGTGATATGACCACATTGACTCAAAAGGATGGCATGTAATTCAGTAATGTAGCTAGATAATAAGGAAAAAATGGGGGTACCTCAAGTTATGCCATGCATGAGGATGAGATGAAAGTGCTGGGGCTTCTAAACCACTAAGAAGGATTCAAATCAAATCACCGCTGAGCTTGAGAGAGGTCTCTCTCTTGTGAAGAGCAGGTAAAGACTGGATGTGTTTTGATAGACTACCAACTGTAGTCAATGTGCCTAATAACCCAAATATCTCTTCTGAAGGTTTCTTCACACACACTGACAAACCTACAAAGAAAATCCAAACGGCAGATACAGATTATCTCCATATCTGTTGTTGCTGGGTGATGACTGTGGAAATGCGGGACTGTGCCAACATGTGCAAAATGCTGAGACATATCAGGGCACTGCAGTGTAAGCAGCCAAAGGGCCATCATCTTCAAGGATCATGCTGTTGAGAAGGGCAGAGATGGAAGTGATGCAAAGAACGTTGTCTGCTGCATTCATTTGTTCCATGGGCAGCTCTGACAACAACCTTCCCCTAGCAATCCACATCTGGGCCTCTCCATGAGGTGTTTGCACTCCTCCTCAGCTCCTTAACTTAGCTCACCTTACTATTTTGGTCCTGACTTTCTCCATAAAGCTCTGCAGATGGCCCTCTGTATTGATCTTACCTCTTGCCAGACAGTATCTGGTCCTAGGCTCCCCACACAGCTCCTCCAGACACATCTATCATGATCTCCTGCATAATCTGCCATGCTGATCCTCAGTTTACAGTTTGTCTTACTCCTGACCTGCAGAGCCCTCTGTGGTCCTTGTCTCAAAAAACAGAACAGCATATACTTAATCACTGACCTGATGCATGATTAACCTGCCATGCTATGCCAGCGTCCCCCAAAACAGATGGGCAAATTGCACCCAAATTCTGACTTCCAAAAACTTCTGAAAAAATAGTCATGGGCCATTCCCAAGATGAAAAGTGATCTTGACCTCTGGTATAACTGCTCCCCCTTGCCCTTAGACTTACAGGGAAGTCTCACTTCGCTTGCACACTGTACCCCTGGGCAGTAAATCTAGGACAGACCTCTCCAGTGGGGATGGAGAGAAAGAACATTTGCAAAACGTTTATTAAAAGAGGACCAAAAATAAATAAATAATAATATCACAACTAATCTTGCTATTTTTGTTTTGCAATTATTAGTAGTAATTATAAAGCCAGGAGTTTTCCACCAGCATTCCAAAGAGACCTATGGACCAGTTTAGCTAGAAGATGACCTTGTTTTCCAAGTGACCTTTTTTCCACAGCTTATTAAAGAGGAGGGCAGAAAGACTAAGAAGGACCATTTACTATCATTTTTTTTCTCACCTGTAAAGGAAAAGGACAGAGCAAAACCACACTGAAGTGCCAAGCCAAACGCCAGAAAATAAAAATAAAAGCAAAGCACCTGCTGACACGGGTGTACATCTTGTTTTCTGCATCTCGCTCATTGTTCTCCTCCATTTTCAGAGCGAGTGGCAAGCTCCTTCCCCACCCCCAGCCCCACGCACACAGCCTGCCATAAAAAGATGAAGGGCGATCTCGCTGCCCAGCCACTGCGGATGCCTGAAAAAAGGGAGTACGGCACCCCAGCACCCCCGCCCACCCTCACGGCCCCCGACATACGATAACCTAACAGCTATCGGTCCGCGATAAAGGGAAACGCGGTCTGGAATTAATGTCGGAACATCGCTGTAGCCGTCATCTTTACTAATCCCGTTTTTTTTTTTTTTTTTTTTTTTTTTTTTTTTTTTTTATCCATTTTTTCCCCTTAAAAAAGCACAGCGGCGGGCGGGGGGGATGGCGAGGGCTGCAGGGCGAGCCCGGCACACTCACGGGGACTCTGTCGGGGTATTTCTTCCGGATTTTCTCCCCTTCTTTTTTCCTGTACTCGAACGGGTGGTCCTCCTTGTACTGGAACTTCATGCTGCGGCGCTGCCGGGCTCCGCGGTGCCCTCCCGACGGCTGCTGCGCTCTCGGCGAGCCCCCAGAAACGCCCCCGGCACCGCAGCCCCGAACCGAACCGAGGCGAGCCGAGGCGAGCCGATCCGTGCTGCGGGAGGAGCCGCGGCCGGCAAATGGGGCGCTGTGACGCTACTGGGAGGCACCCCGTCGTCCCCGCCCCCCCACTCGTGTTACCTTCCCCTCCCCTTGACCCACGCGTGTACCCCGCTTCCGACGTGCGGGGTGGCGGCTCGCTCCGTCTACGTTCGTTTATCGCGGGTTTTGTCTTCGGAATGAAAATAAAATAAAATAAAATAAAATAAAATAAAATAAAATAAAATAAAATAAAATAAAATAAAATAAAATAAAATAAAATAAAATAAAATAAAATAAAATAAAAATAAATAATAAAATATGGTTGAGCAACCCTGGCGTGACTCAGGGTTGTATGGGCACACACTGCACCGTGGCCGAGGCCCGGTGTCCCCACGTCATGCTGGGGTGCCTCTGCTGGCCTAAACCTGGGGAGGTCGAGCTACCCTCCTGCCCCCCGCCTGTTCTTCACTGCTTTAGGTTCTTTAGGCTGTGGGATGTAAAATGAAGAAAAAAGGGGCGGTGCTTTTTCATGGCTGTCCCTGTGGTTGTTGGCTCTGGATTCTTCTGTTTATGTTTTGTTCTCTCTCTCTGTTAAAAAACAGGGAGCAGAAAGTGTGTCACGTAACGCGCCAGACCAGATGCGCATTACAGACAGCAGATAGTAAAGGGAACTGGCTGCAAACAAGCCTGAACTGCCAGCCAATTTTAGCCCAGTTACTCAGCTGATGCATTCTTGGAATATCTATTTTTTTTTTCTAGCAGTGGCTAGGCTCACAATTACTTACTGACCAGCAAAAGACACAGTATTAATGAATGGATCAGCACTGTCAAATCAGCACAAAAAACTGAATGCTATTACCTTGGGCACAATGGGTGAGAGTGCATCAAATAATTATTTCATTGCATGCCTTATCCGGAGAAGCAGAACTTTTCCAAGGATGATATTTCAAGGGTGATATTTCATTTGTGCAGTGGTTTTGGTTGCAGCAATATGTGCTGAGTGGGGCAGCAGGCTGCCTTGGATGCCATAAGGCAAACCTCTAAGGCCACAGCAGTGACAGAGGTGAGAGATCCCAGGTTTCCCATATCTGATTCAACCCATGTCAGTGCATTGGCAAGCAAGAGTAGAAAAAGACACACTTGCCATTTTGCAGGACTCTGCGTCTAGTGTGGTTAGAATGGAAAAAATCCAGATTTGAGTGGAGTCAGCTTGAAATCTGAAGAAATTGAAGAGCAAGCTGGATGTCCCTTAATGATGTCCTGTAAGGGTGCTCCTAAGGTGTGCTCCTTGGTGGTAAAAACAGGATCAGAGGAACATAAAGCCCTGGTATTTTTCTAAAAGTACTCATACAAATCCTTTAGGCTGCTCCAAGAAACTCATAATTCAGGCATTACTGGTGGCTTTATCCCGTACACTGATATGCACACCTGATTTGCCTGCAGGGTGGGGCTCAGGCTGACAACAGAGTTTAGGACACGCCTATTACAAATCCCCACAGCAGACTCACAGTGTGAGCTTGTGCCCTCTGCCTTGTAAAGAGTCATTTCACGTACTGCCTGCCACCCACTTTTGCACTCTAGAGCCCATTGTTTCTTGAACTTGGAGGTCTTTTGGTGGCACTCTCTCTACAAGCCCAGGTACACCGTGATCTCTCACACTGCACAAAGGAGATATATGGATGAAACATATTTACTTAGATGCATATATACTGATGGTGGCAGTTCCCAGAAAATCTGGTCTGCCATGGGAATACAAATGGGTATGAGTTAGAAATCTCACCTACACTTACAAATTAAGCAAGTACTGTTGGGCCTGACACCTTAAAATGCCTTTATAGTGAGAGGTGATGAACAGGCAAGTTAGGGGTGTGTTTTTTCTCACCTGAATCATGACATCTACTCTTGAAGGGATGAAGTGTGTTCCATAAGAACTCTGGCAGACGTTTCAGTGCCTATAGGGTTACTACTCAGCACAGGGCTCTGTGGCCTCCTGCACATTGCAAGGACCAGCTCCAACAGGCATGTGCCAGGCTCTCTTAAGGACAGAGCAACCAACAGTGGGAATGGCATAGATGAGTGTGTTTCAGTCTTTAATAGTTCACATAAATGATGTTAGTACAGGAAGCATCATCAACTTGTTTCTGTCTGTGCTTAGACACGTGGAC
This sequence comes from Aythya ferina, assembly GCF_964211825.1. Classification (NCBI taxonomy): domain Eukaryota; kingdom Metazoa; phylum Chordata; class Aves; order Anseriformes; family Anatidae; genus Aythya; species Aythya ferina. The sequence continues at coordinate 127,202,058 of NC_140296.1, read as the reverse complement.
ATTTCCCCATGGTTGCAGGTAGTGTCAGAGGATCTCAGAAGAGTGAGTCAGAAGCAAAGCATCATTTTTGTTTAGACCTGGAGAAAATGCTGGTTTTGTGGCATAGTTCTTTTCACCCATGTTTGGCCTCCTTTTTGCTTCCTAATTGCCTGCACCATAGCAGTTGCTAAGTTTACAGATCTGTTGAGAAGTAGCTGCCTTTCCTCAAGAGAAGATTTTTTATTGTTTCACCCAGGCCATCAGCCCACTGTAGCTGTTTTACAGACTGATCTCAAACTCCTGTTAATCACTGTTTCCAACTCCAGGATTATATATATATACATATATATATATACACGGATATATATATATACATATATGTATATATATATATATACATGTAGCTCAGGATACTGAGCAAACATCTAGGTTGAAATTCCGTTACAAATAGGAGAAAAGTTTTGGGGTTCTTCCCTGGTCTGATGCAAAGACATGGGCCATGAGAGCATTGCTAGGTGACCTCTCCTCCCCCAACAAATCCCATGTGAGGATTACAAATCCCCTTACTGAACTTTTTCTGTCCTGATGATGCAGCCCTGAATATGCAGCCACAACGCTTGCTCCTCCCACTTTCTGCTTCCTCCCCAACAGGCACTGAATTCCCAGCCTCTCCGCCGGCTCAGTAAAAACAATAACGTCACTGGCACAACGGCAGGCAGGAAGATGATACATGCAGAAGCAGTAACAAACAGCTAGGCATCTGACTTAGAGTTCTTATTAAAATGTCAGCCCATGGGCATGTGACAAACCCCACATTCTGGATCCATGTGCTAGAGGGTGGAACTGGAAATGAGGTTGGTTATTTTTCCTACACTGAACTCCAAGCACAAAGTGGTTCCCAGAGTGGCCAAACAATGAGCGCTTTCTTAACTTTGAGTGTCAGAAGAACTCTGAGCATGTAGTGTATTGCTGTGTCTGCAGATCAAGCAGGCAGAGCTTCACTTTAAAAGAGATTCCCCAAGTACTGCCAGTGCTGTAGCCATAGAAACAGGAGATAAAAATATTTACTCAGAATGCAGGGGCAGGGGGCTGCAGCCCGTGCTGTGCTACGCAGAGCTCCTGGGGCAATGCTAGGATCTCTACAGTATTCGTCTGTAAGGTGTATCTACATAACTGGCCAAAATTCCATGACTTGAACATAAAATTATCCCTGTTATTTGCCTTACGTTTTTTGAAGGTGTCATCATAGGTGGATATCTCTTGAGCCAACCCTGGAGCTGCTGTTTACTTATATCAGCCACCTGAAACTCAGGATTCCCATGGATATCTCTTTCATTAGTACCTCCACTTGGGTCCTTATTCCATTTGCAGCTCCACAGGAAGATTTTTTTTTAAATATTTTATTTTATTTTATTTTATTTTATTTTATTTTATTTTATTTTATTTTATTTTATTTTATTTTATTTTATTTTATTTTATTTTATTTTATTCTCTAGTATGCTTCACGCATATCAAAGCCTGTCTTGTCAGAAAACTTCTACTTTGTAGGCTGAATCTCAACCAAAGAAGGCATACCTGAAGTCACTTGCAATTCTGCTCTGCTGTCTGTCCATGGGCAGTTCCCCAATCCTTGCCTGACGTGTCTGTTGTATCTGCTGTGACCTGTCACCAGTTTATGCTGAATTTATAGCAGCCACAAAAACATTATGTGCATGTTGGTTCTGGGTAAGGGCACAGGGTTAGTCACTCCCAGCAAACAATGATTAACGGTGTAGATCTTTTCCTTCTAGGAAACGTCTCAATATTGTCTATGCTGAAGTCTCATCTCACTACTTAATTTTCTAAATTTTCTACAATTTCTTAATTTTCTACAGTTTCCTCAATTTTCTACAGTTTCTAAAAAGCTGCTCAAACAAAGCCTAAGATTATGTTATGAAAAACAGAACCCTTTTATTTATTTTCCAGGTATGTCCTTCTTTATTTGGGGACAATTCATGTCCTTATTAATTTTAAATGAGGGGAAAACTGTTGCTACTTGATTTTTTTTTTTTTTTTAATATTGCATAAAAGTAGTAGTTCTTAATGTTCAATAGTATTTAATGTTTATACTTCATTTTCATTCCGAAAGCATAAAAGATCCCAGAAAGCTTATTAGCCATTATAAAACAACACAGAAGATATATTCAAAAACCAGGCTCTACAGTGAGATGTAACCACCTACAATGGAGAACAAAACAGCCAAATAACTGCAAATAGCAGTACCAAGTAGTAGCTTAGCTCTGTAAATAAGCATACTATACTTTTATGGGGTGTGGTTCTGCTTTACTTATTTATTTATTTTTTCTCCCCACAAAGTACACGTGGTCTTTATTGATTAAGTCCTCATTTTTAGATTGTTTCTGGAAGAGAGAACTTTGCCAATTCATAGCAGACCTAAGAACAAGAGTAAATTGTCTCCAGTCAATGACACCTAATTTTTGCTATTAGATACTATCTCGTATCATTACCTAGAGTCTGTAGATCTGTTACTATTTTATCTATCTATCTATCTATTTATTAATCTGGTTGTTTCATGTCCTGTAGGCTCTGAGTATCTGATTCATTGCTAGAGTTATAAATATTTTCTCTGAAATTGCTCATCTGAAATCACTTTAGTAGGAAACTATCCCTTAACAAGTGAAGTTATGTCTATCATTATTGTCACATTATTTGATCTCTTGCCAGCAAAAAAGCCTTGAGGTGTCTGCTCTACTATGTTACAATTAAGTGTGAGACATGCGAAGAAGAATGTGAGCAGATGGAAAAGTGCAGGAGAGTTAGACTATACTGGCTCTGTTCAGGGGAAATAAATTAGCAGGTAATACCCAGCTCTGGGTACAAGTGACATGTAACTTTTTCCTTGAAACGGAGAAAAAGGAGATAGTAAAGGTTATGTGCTGTGGAGGAAGGGGAAATCAAGAATTTTAAATCTTCCCTTTTTATTGCACATCTTATCAAAATTACAGTGTAATTATTATTTAAAATTCTTAAAAACTGTTAATTCCTGTTCTCCTAGTCATGGGAGGAATTCCAGCAGCAGGATTGCTGCCCTGTGGAGCACGTCTGCCATCTCATGTTAAATGCATGCACAGCTCAGCTCTCAGCCGCCTGTGTTCACAGGCAGGAAGAAAGGGGTGGAGGCAGTGGGGGAATGGTATGTTCCAAGTGGAAACGATTGTGAAGACTTCCAGGAAATTTCTGGTCTTGATAGTGCTTGACACATGTTCAGCCAATTCAAATGTCTCTGTTTGCTTCAGGCTTTGACTGTATAGTAAACAAGAGCCTTCCAGGAAATGCTCTGCAGCTTGCTGGAGAAGTCAGTCTTAAACTGGACTTCAGAGACCAGCTGATGAAATAGGTCACACTATTAGATGTTTCACAAACAGTTACTCTTATTTCAAATGTGTCGTAGAGCAGGAAAGACATAACCTTATATGTCATTTATTTTATTCTAGATTATCATTCATTAATGGTACAATTAGCTAACAACTATGTAATTCAGGAAAAAATTCATGATCTAGGAAATCGAGACCCTCTTTCAATTCTCTTATTGGATATAAAATTTCTGTGACTGGGCAAGGTCTAGGACATCATCAAAGATGTTTTGGTTTTTCAGTTCTGCTTTATGTTGTCCCTGAAGGTATCTTAGCAACCTTCTCTAAATTCCTTTCTAAAGTTTTCCATGGTTTTAATTTCAACAGCAGTTATGTTCCTAAACACATTTGGCAACCTGGTTCTTTCTCTTAACTACAAAATGATCACGTTTCTGTATTTCACAGGAGTATTGTGAAGATCAACATTATTATAGCAGGAAGGGCTGTGCAGGCACTTCAAACAGATGTGAAGTCAATGACCTGTGCATTCATATCAACATCAACACACGCATGCAGTTAATTCATGACTGCTTATTATTTGATATTGGATGTTTCTTATTCTTTAATGTTTTTGGTTGTTGAACCTGGGATAGAGAAAATACCAATGTAATTCTGCTGCCACCCTGTCATGATTCCCTAGTCCAAGGAACATTTAGAGATAGTCCATAACTATGCTCATCCAAACAGTTTGATGAATATTTCTGGATGATTCAACACCTCTATGTGGATCAGGAAAGACTTGCATATTATCTCTATCTGAGAAATGGCTTAAATCTTTTAGATGATCTTATTTAGCTTGATTTGCTTTTGACTACAACAGTAGGAATAACTGATATATGATATAATATGAAGCTAAATGAATTATGATTGAATTTTATTTCAGCAGTAGTGTTCCTGCACCTCCCATTGTTTGATATGTTATCACAGGTTTATGTTATCATAGGTTTAATTCAAATGCCAGAGCTTGTGACTGCTATTTCAGAATTGCTATACATCCTATTCAGGACCAGACAGTGCGCAGTGTATAAATCATTTAGGGAACTGCACTGCACATGCTACTAGTGTATCCTATCATTTTCTTACATGCATATTGTATTCCTACACAGGTCTTTTTTATTAAAAAAAAAAATGCTGTGAATTGTTGGTACTTTTCTATAGTTTGGTTTTATTACTGCATAGTAAGTCCTTTTCACATTTTTGTTTTTCCTGGTATGAAAAGCTCTGCCATCTCCAGGAATCTTAGGCTGGAGGCAAGTACAATGAGGTAGCATCTGCCATCTCCCTGTAGGTCTCCAGCACCAGCGTGCAAAGTATCTCAGCACCTTGATCCTGCTACCTCTTTGATTGTACATGCAAAATGCGATTCTAATGACATCTGTGTGTAATAAATGGACCTGGGGAATGCCAATGGGTGATTATCTCAAGGAGGTATCAAAAGGAACCATCAAAATATGCTGGATCTTGAACTGTTTGGAACTTTAGTATCTTTTTTTTTTTGCCTTTGTCATTAGACTAAGGAGTTTAATCTGGTAATCCTAGTCCTGCCCAGAAGAACTAGCCTCTGAATGAAATCATTCTCTATTTTACTGTCATTCACTAAACACAAGCACTAGCGTCCTGGGAGGGCTGGCAGGGCATCCTTGACCTCAGCAGATGTTTGCAGTTTTGCTTTGGGCACAGGATCCACATCTGTCACTTTCTGTCCGGCCTTGGCAACTGTGAACCTGCTCATGCGTAGAGCTTCCTCATAGACTGGAGGGGTGTCGGATGCCGAGAGAGGTGATGTTCCCTGCACAGTGTTATGGGAATGTGCCACTGCTAGTATTCTCCTGGCAGCAGGTCCAAACACCGAATGGAGAGCTGGAAGGGAGGACACAAATCCATTTGCCTCATCCTGAAAGTACCACACAATTAGAGCACAGTGCACAGGCTTTTCTGTCCCCATAGCCTAAATATTTTCCTTTCCTACCCTTTCATCCTGCCCTAAAGGGAAGAATGAAGCCCCCTTAGCAATATCCCATAATTGCTCCTTCATCAAATGGCACCAAGGCCCCTGTAGCTGCCCTTAGTTCACCCAAGCACGTCTTACAACCAATTCACCATCTGACCATATTTGCTACATGAGGCTTTTTGAGCACCTTAATTTATAGTATTTACAGATGCCACTTTCCCAGCATCCTGCCTGGGATTTCCCTCTGTCAGCCCATTGGGGGAACTTGAGATGCCCCACCCTGGGCTTTTCACAGTACATTCCTTCACAGTAGGTTGTACTGAGGTCCCCAGCCTCTGTCAAAGCTAACTCACAGGTAATGGTATTCTGGAGGGTGCTGTCATGATCAAAAGCAATGACGGTGACCTCGTAGGGCTGAGGACCAGATTCGTCCCCTCCTTGATGGCAATGAAAACAGCATCTCATGCAGACAGAAACCAGGCCACACAGAAGAAGCAGTCCACCAATCACAACCACCAGCCTGGAAGGGGAGAGAAAACAGAATTTGAGCAGAAAAAATCTTGTTTAGAGAGGGCATATTAAGATCTCTCCCTGCTTAAAGCAGGGCTAATATCAAAGCTAGACACAATTATTTGGGGCTTTGTCCAGCAGAGTTTGGACTGTCTGTGGTGATGGAGATCCCATCCTTTCAGGCACCCATTCCAGTGCAGCATCATCCTTAGGGTAAACATTTTTTATTCTATCTGACCTTCTACCTAATTTTCTGTATGATCAGAACTTCCCTGGATGCAGCTTGGCCCATGGTCTTGAATCTTTAAGTTGTGCAACTTTGAGAAAACTCTGTCTCTGTCTTCTTTTCAGATAGACTTCAGCTTGTGGAAATCTGCAGTTACGTCCCTTCCTCCCTGCCTCTTAGCCTCCTCCAGTCTGGACAGACCTAGTCCTTTCAGCCCCTCCTCACACATTGTGTCCCCTGATTATTTTGTTGGCTTTCCAGGAGCCTTGCTCCAGTTTATCAATTCTTCTTTTGTACTGGGGGAGCAAAGCTGGACTAAATAATCCAGAAGTGTCCTCATGGAGAGGAAAATCATACCTCTCAATCTGCTGGCTACAATCTTACTAATGCAGCCTTGTAGATGTCTGACAACTGCTGCCCTTTTTAATCCCATCCTTAATTACTAAGGAAATGGACTGAAATTAGTAAAAAGATGAGTCTTTTAAAAGGCATACAGTGACATGAAGGCTTTATTAATATTGTGCTTGCAACTATACATGGAATAAAAAGGAGGCCTGTGGTGGCAAGTCAATGTTTGCCAAAGACAATGCAATGTCTAGGGGTTGGCTTGCTACTGCTGCAGAACATTAGAAGGTGTAAAGGGAATGCAGGGGGTAGCATCACCCTTTAGTGAGTTACAAGACCACATTTAATCCCACCATTTGCTACTGGAATTGTCCAGTGATACAGATCTTTAAAGTAATCATATGTCATCTTACCAGATATACCACAGATGGACCCACTCTGTACCTGAACAGCTGAGAAAAAGAGATACAAAAAGTAGTTAGACATAGAACAACAAATAAATGGAAAGATCCCCACTGTATCCTCTTCCAGCTTCCCTCACACTCCTGTTACACTGCAGCTTGTAAATGACAGAAAATATGAGAAAAACACAGTATTTCATGTAGGAGGCAGTTGCCCAACCTCATCGATCTTGTCAGATGAGTTTCCCTTCTGTTTTGCTTTATCTCTTAGTTGTTCCCCTGATATTTGTGCCTGACCAATTTGGTTTGCAAACCTTAGGAACTGCATCATGTTATAATTTCTCAACTTTCTTTCTTTTTTTCACAATTCAGTTTGACCAATGCTATGTTTTACTTTTTTTTTTTTTCTTCTGACTTTCTCATTGATTTTTTTCTGTCCCTGTGAGTACATTTTAGATACTGTGTTGTATGTTCCTTTAGTTTCAGTCAGTTGAACTGTCTGTACATTTTTAAAGATTTAGTCAAAACAGAATCCTAGTAGGACATTTTCCACATTTGTTTTAGAATGGAACAGAATGGAATGGAACGGAATGGAACGGAACAAAACAGAACAGAACAGAACAGAACAGGATAGAATAGAATTCACTGCAATAGTTCAGTTGGAAGGCATCTTCAAAGGTCATTGTGTCTAACTGCCCTCTTCAGGGCTAAACAAAAGTTTAAGCATATTAATAAGGTCATTGTCCAAATGGTTCTTGAACACTGACTGTCACGGGGCATCAAACAGCTCTCTAGGAAGTATGCTCCAGTATTTGACCACCATCATGGTAACGAAAATTTTCCAGATATCCAGCCTGAACCTCTCCTGGCACAGCTTTGTGCCATTCCTGTATGCCCTTCACTTGTCTTGTTTTCTGTTATTCTTACAAATAACACCACCATTCAGCAAAGAAATATATTTTAAAAACAAGTTTTTAAGGAAAGGTTAATTACAAATGCATAATCTCAGCTAATCAAAATTACACCAGAACACTATTAATCGTTAGAGTTATCCAAATAGGGATCAGAAACAGTACTGCATGATGAATATGTTGAATAGGTAGCAACCAATGCACTTAAACTTCAAAGCAATGGGCATTTTATGTAAGTTTTCAGTAGTCAAAATGAAAGTAAGCTTTTCTGGAAAATGTCTGTCACCATGTTATTAACACTGATGTCCACTACTAACTTTGACCTTCACAGTTTTCTTAAAAGAGTGCAAGATCTCCAAATACTCACAATTCAGCATTGAGACACCCTTCCTCGCCCCTCACTTGGGGGAACTAGAAGGAGAAAAACAAATAAGATATGCAACATTTGTTTCTGTCACCATAGACAGTTACCTGTCTGAATTTCCTATGGAAAGGTCTCGCTGTTATCTTCAAAAATTTCCCTGTATATTCTGCTGTAGACTTAAAGTTACTGTGATGGCAACTTCACCATTTCACATCTTAACTTCACATAGTCAATAAAATCCTATTTAACATTGTTTCCAGCACAGACTCCAACTTCCCTTTGCACTCACCACAAGTTTCCCTTTTCCCTTATATGTAGCTATGCCATACTACAGATGTAAATCCTTCTCCATGCTCAAATATTGGGAGTGTATATATATGGGGAATACATATTACACTCACATCAATTTGAATTTGTCTCTGTCTCTCCAGCACTCCTACCCTTCTCATTCTTCTGTCTTGGGTAACCTGACCTCTGCGTTATCATCCCTGGAATAACAGCAATTATTCTTCTCTTCTGCATTTGATATGCCCAATTATTTCTAGTATAACAGAAATTCCTGTTATTATCAATTGCTAACAGCTGTCCAGCTTTCCAAGGTAACTCCACAACTAAGTAGAGACCATATGAAAAGGGACTGAACTTGGTGTGACTTACCCATAAGAAACACCCTAAAACAAAGCAGATCATGACAAGGCTATGCATCCTGAAGGGGTGCTTCTGTGGCCTCTTGCTGGCTCAAGCTACTCGGTGACTTTTCTTCTTGTTAGATTCTGTTCATCCTCACCTATTCACTGATTAGAATAAAGAGCACACTCCTCGTATGTTGAATCCAGTCTCTTCCCACTCTACCTCTTTCAATCTGCCTCTGGGTCTGTCCTTTGTCTCTACTTCTCGGGCTTTTGTTTTTACTCTTCTGTTCTCTGTCACCGACAACTCCTGTTTGGTTCTGCCTGTCACCTTTCGTTATTTTCTTGATGTGCTTCTTCCTCTCATTTGAAGGGTTCTCTGAAACCTTCCAGTCAGATCAGGAGAAAAGCGGTACTTAGGAGTTCTTACTTTAGATGTTGAACTAGTTCAATGAAGGGCATCAAGAGATCTCTGCAGATCTGAACCTTCTCTTCTGTGAGCAGAAAGGGTCTGAGTTTGTTCATTACAAATTATTCCTCTCCCCGCCCCTACCCTGAGGGGAGTGGGTTGAAGGTCATGTTATTGACCTGTTTAAATGTGTATCAGATTCTTCTCCCTCCTCCAGTACTTTTTCTGCCCCTTACCAATTCAGATTCAACCTATTGACTTTATCCATGTGATCAATGTCTAGAGTGTGTTACAACTGGGAAGTTCCTGCTAGGTGAAAGAGCTTGCAATATAATAAATAATTGTGCACATATATGTGCATATACTATGCCTCCTGGATCTTCCACTTTAAGGCTCTGCCATCATGCCTGTTACCTGGTAGTCTCCTGCTATGTCAGTCCTGCAACTATCAGTCTGCTTACTTCTCTCTCACAGGTCCCACTCTTGAATGTCCTGCATGGCCAGCCAAATTTCCCCAAATACTTTGCATCATAGGGGATACATGTTAATTCTCCTATCTGGATACAATAAGTCCTGCAATTAGTTAAATTAGAAGGTTCCATTCGACAACCTGTTAATGTTCTTTACTTTGTAGAGCTGCTTTGGATTTCTGTTACTGCTTATGACTAGTCAGAATATGATTACTTGCGTAAAATTGTGTTCATGTTCTCTTTCTCTTTTGAATAGCTAAAACAGAAAAAAATGTTCAGTAATAATGTTACTATTTGTGTTTGGGAACCACCTGGGACTGGTGTATAAGTATATGTTAAGGGCAGGATAGCAACTAGAGAGACTTGTTGTTCCATGTTGCAATCACATTAAGCTGGTGAATCATTAGCCTTGGTGATGCATTTTAGAGTTGCAGAGCAGAACCAATTAATTCATGAACATAATGCACAGTTACAAGGCAGGCTAAAAAACATTTACCGTGCTCCAATTATAAAAGTAGTGGTGCAGTGTAAACATTCCTTAGCATCATTCTCTGTCTCTTTCTCTCTCTCATTGCTTTTGTTTCTAAATTAGTTTACTACTGGAAGAATGTTTCTGCATCCTGGTGGACAAATAAGAAATATAGAAACATGAGCTAACAGCTTCCTGTTTATGTGGGAAGTGGACAATATTATTTTTTTCTCTTTCTCCTTAAACTCTTTTGTGTATTATAAGAATTTTAGTGGAAGATCTCTGTCAATCACAAGGGTGGTAGAACTGTAAAATAGCTTTTCTTGTATGTACAACTTTAAAAACTGTTAGAATAAAATGTAGAAAAGAAGAGCAAATGATTAATGTTTTTCAGGGGATTTTTTGCTCGTAATTCAAAAGATTACCAGTTGATTTTTAGCTGAAATTCAGTCTCATAAGAATTTCAAATTCTAGAAAGACCAAACTGAAGAAATATCAGATAGAGTGGTAAAAAGAAATCTAATGAAAAAGCATCAGTGTAGCATGAAGATAGTCCGAAGAAGGGCTATGAAAAGCATACCATAACTCACTCTTGCTGAATTTCATTGATCATTCTTTTTCTATTTATATGGCATTGCCATCAATACTGTGTTTCTAGTAACCTGTCTGTGGCCCTGTCATCCAACAATGATTTCAATTTCTGCACTTTCCCTTGATATTTTGCCTCAGTCATCTCTATATTTTATTTGTCTTTGCTTGAATTTATTATTTTATTTTATTATTGAAGTAAAAGTTGTCGTTCATATTTTCCCTTAGCACCTTTCAGACGGTTCTAAAAATGTGATCAGACTCTTACAGAATTGCTAAAACAAACAAAAATGTCCCATCACTGACTTTTCATTGTTCTTTGACATAGTTTAAAATCTAATAGTCCATGCAACAGTAAACTATGTGATTTCCACATATCTTTCCTTGGATTCTAGAGAAAGCAGATCTGAGTGTGGGCAGAAGATACTCTTGTCCTATCTCAGCTATCCTGTTCTGGTTGTATCAGGGGATGGATGTCAAGCCTGTTTTTTATTTCTTAGTTAGCATGATTTTAACTGGGAGTAAAACTTCTTAAAGCATGGAAAAAGGGCTGCTGTACTGCTTACTCTTGGAAATCTTTCAGAAGTTGCTGTTTGATCCCTCTTATTCTTCCAATGAGTATTCCACTAAAGCCAGCTTGATTAGTCATACCCAATACTTCTCCAGGGATATTTAGAAATGTAAAATGCAGAAGACATTTGGGACTCATGAGGGTCCCTGATACTATTGCTGGTGTAGCCAGACATCATGAAGATTTTTATATATTTTACAATGGATGATGATAATCCAAAAGGGTTCTGTCACTTGTGAAACAAAACTGTATCTTTATCAAATGAACGAGGTGCAAAGGAGCAGAACACTTCCACATTTCATGTTCCTTCCACTGATGGCATAATGGTTGTTGAGAGAAGGTATGACAGAAGATTCAGAAGCACCATCTCACTGGGGACAGGCCAAGACACTCCTGGAAATTAACACCTATTGGCCTCTCTGTGTCTTCTGCCCAGATGCTGGGGCCTAAGTTACTGTACTCATTTCTTCCACTCTGAGATAAAAGTTTGGGATTCTATGCTACTTGGTGCTCTTCCTCTGTCACAGAGATTCACAGATGGTGAGGCCAGCAGTTCTTGAGCTGTGTGCAGCAGTGCCACATGCAATAAAACAGAAGGTTCAGGTTTCATTCCTGCCTTTTTTTCTGCAGACATAGAAATACTGGTAAACTTGATAAGCTTCTCCATCATACTACCAGCACTTAGTGTTCTAGAGACCATGGGGCAGACTCTCAAGCTGATGGGTGGCTCTTCCTTGGATGCAGTGGCAACTCCTAGCACAATGACTTGCTACTGTGCTCTGTTGTTCTTGCTAAAAGGAGGGAATTGTGATGTGTCATATGTGACTGTGCCTAGGCTGCTTCTAGGCCTGAGATAGGAAGGACAGCTGGGAAACTTTTTCATGTTCCAGGAATGGGCAATGGCTTTGACAAACCTATGTGCTACCCCATCAGGACAACTGAGATGTGATCATAAACAATAAGCAAAGGAATAGTTCCCACTTAATTTTACCTCCATTCCTACTCATAGCAAGTAAGACTGGGGAGCCATTTTGGCTACATTTTCTGAATATTAATCACCGGAGAATAAAGCCAGGAAACAAATGTTCCTGATGCTGAAAAACTTCAAGGAATAGTTTAGACATAATCCAAAATTAACATCAGTTCCCTTTTAACTCTTGTCTTCCTTCTTTTTCTTTCTACAGAAAGGGTGCAGTCCCCAGACTGGGTAACTATGCATTTGTTCCATTAATTGAAAACTGGAGATTTCCATGCCCCATACTATCTCTGCATACTGAGAGTTAAATACTATTCCATGAATCCATTTTAGAAGCTTCTGCTGCATGTAAATAACCCTGGCACCTCTGTGTCATGAAGTCCTTGAGAATGTGCAGAAAAAACCCTTCTGACTTCTATATGAATCACTCTATCAACTCCCAGTGACACTGAGCATATATCTTATCCCAGCCAGAACCTAAGCTCTGTTTCTTCTGTGGAATCAACCCAACCTTTGATTTCTCCTGTAGCCTTCAGAAATGACCGAAGAAGTGACATATGCAGACCTGAAGTTTGTGACATTGGAAAAATTACAAACCAAGGACATCCAGACTGCCAGAGCAAAAGGTAGTGTTGATGTTCGGTGGGGACAGCTCTCCACAGGGCAAACTTTCACCTTGGATAATATTTTGATGTGGTGCTCAGAGGAGATTGTCACCTACGTGTTTCCAAAGGGAGACCTTTGGACTCAAATCTTCAAAGAAATTGGAGGGACAGAAAAACAGCAGGATGTTAAAAAGAATGTAAGTCTGGAGATAGGGGAAAAAGTGCTTAGATTTGAGAGACAATTAGAGTTGTGGGATGCAGTTAGGGGAAAAAAAAAAAAAAAAAGCATGTTCAGGCTAGATATCAAGTGTCAGGTCCTGGAAGTTAGTGAAGTAATCTATCTAAGGAACTCTGTAAAGGTCTTTCAACTTTAATCATTTAAATATGAGTAACTGAAATAAATGCTAAGAAAAGCAGGTTATATATTGGGGGGGTGGGGGTGAGGATGAACAAATACATATTTGTACTTAAAAAATCATAAAAAATATGCTATATAGCTTCACAGAAGACACAGAGGAATGTGGGAATGTGGCTGATCACAAATCTGTACTCTGTACTGTACACATTAGTGCTTTTAAATTGCTCTGTATGAAAGGTATGAGAAAAACAAAGAGATTTTATGTTCCAGCCTGAGTAACTAGATGAATTTATTAGGCTAGCAGTTTAAAGAGCTCTTTCTGAAATATTTTTTTCCTTATTAGCTAGTCTGTGATTATTTCATACTTATTTTTCAAGGGTTCTTTGTATTTTATATTTGGAGGTTGAAGCTGAATTCCTAATAGTCTAGTAGGGTTAATCCCAACTGTTAGGTTAGAGGGTTAGGGAACACAGGAAATAAAAGACAGAAGTATCAGAGGCGGGTATCCCAATTATTTCTGTTGGTGACTTCAACATAATTTAAGTATTCTCACTGAAGTGTTGCACTGGAATCTACCAAAAGAAGACAAAAGACATGAATCACAAGATTAATTCCCAGTTTGGCAGGTTAGGCATCCAAAAGTCAAAATACACCAATATCTCAAAGCATATGAAAATTCTGACCATGTTTTGAGCCAAATGTTTCCTTGACAGTCTTTTCACACATGTGAAAGTCTATGCCGTTTAGCTTTATTTGTTCAATTTGTATTCTCTTAATACTTCATAGCTAAACTAATCTCTATGGCCTACTCACTTCCTAGCCCCAAATTCCTGAGGAGGACTGGTCACAGCCAAATGGCAGGACATTTTTTTTGATGTAATACCACTTACTAGTATACTGGAATCTCAGCAATTTACTAGGCAGAGTACTGGTCATGTTGTCTTGTGCAATGTAGGATCTGGAGACATAAAGATGAGAAGTGCCAGTGTCTAGGTTTGGGATCCTCAGTACAAAAGTCACGGACATGCTGGAGATAGTCCGAAGAAGGGCTATGAAAAGGATTAAGGGAATGAAGTATCTTATATATGAGGAAAGGCTGAGAAAACTGGGACTCTTCAGCCTGGAGAAGAGAATGCTCAGGGTGGTGGTGTGTATTTGTGTGTTTCTCTTTAATGTATTCAAATACCTGGAAAGAAGCTGTAAACATTGGTGCCTACTGCCAAGATAAGAGGCAGTGGGCACATACTGGAAACAGGAAGTTTCTTCTCAACATTAGGAGACATTTTACTATGAGGGTGCCTAAGCACTGGCACAGGTTGCCCAGAGAGGTTATGGAGCCTTCTCCTCTGGAGGTATTCAAAAGCCATTTCGTCATAGTCCTGGGTCACCTGCTTTAGGTGGTTCTGCTTGAGCAGAGGGGGATGGACCAGACAACCTCTAGAGGTCCCTGCCAGCCTCAGACATTCATTGATTCTGCGCCTGTTCTTGATGCTTTCCTTCTTTTTGTGTATCTTAGAGTCTCGCAGTCGATCTTCCTGTTGGCAGCTGGCTGCAATGGTGCTTGGGGTCATCTGCCTAAGTTCAGTGGCAGCCACAGGAGTCTTAGCAGCCAAGTGTAAGTATGGTCACAGAAGGGGTGCTCAGAGCTGTATGAACAACTAGAAGCAATTTAAGGAAAACAATTAGCCTAAAGAATTAATGGGAAAAAGAAAAAAAAAAGAAAAAAAAAAAGAAAAAGATCCTTTTTTGGAAGAATTTACCCACTCAGGAGACTCCACAGACTTCAAAATCATGATGTAGTATGTGTCAGGATGTAGATATGTCTTATGTAGTACACACAAAGTGAAGGTAGGTCAAGTATATTTGGTTTTGGGGAGGAATATGCATCTTCGGTAAGTTTATTTGGGTGACATTGAGTCCTATGCCTTTAGTATTAATGGAACAATTTCATTCTTGTTTCACTGTCATTCAAGTCATCTTGGTCTGCCACGCTGTGCGTGAAAGGGATGAAAACTTCACCCTGCAAAAGGCAATTATGGAAAACCTCAGCCAGCAGTTGGAGCACCTCCAGGCTCAGAATTTGAACTTGTCAGAAACTGTAAAGCAACTTGCCACCTCCAGAGGTACATACTGGTGGGAAGAAGGTGATTCCACCTCATGGTAACCACAAATATAATTGTTTTCTATCAAAAATATTGAAAGGAAAGTTCAAAATCTCTAAAATTGCTCTGAATTGTTTCTTTGGAAAATTAATTTCTGGTGAATCAATGAAAAGACTGCATTTCCATTTTTTAAGTATCAGTCTCTTTGAAGTATGTTTACTGACTTTTTGCAATGGAACTTTTTAAAATCCTAAAGCAAAAAAAAAACATTTTAATTCAGAAAGTACCCCAATGATGATACTTTTGTTTTTATATTAAAAAAATGTGTTTTCAATAGGCAAATTCATTGATGCCACCATTCTCCCTTTGTTGTTGTCAGTTTCAGCGAATTATCATGAAAAAAAAATAATCGTGGAAAATTCCTACTAGCTCTAGTTGTCTGGAATGCTTTGACCACTCAAGACATCTTCATTCTGTTATGTAGTGGATGCAGCAGAGCAAATACTGCTGACCTCTACCAAATAGGTTTGGAATCACTGGCCTTAACAGTTTACGGACCATATCCAGAGGGTATATTTTAACTTGTGTAAAATAATGGTTCGAACCTTTAATATTGAATGGGCTAAATATGCTAGATTATCACATAATGGAGGGAAGAGAATCATTATAAATGAAAGGCTTGTGAAAGAGTGACAAGATTACCGTCTTTGTAGAAGTCTGCATTTGAATTTAACGGAAACCAGAAGCTACTTGTAAGAGTCAAATGCACTGTGCTGTGCTATCTGTTGCTATCCAGCATCAAGTCCCCATATTCCCAGCTGGTACTGAGTTGTTATAATATCAAATTGCCTTGTGAACTGCAAAACAATAGTCATGATCCACCCAGTAGGTTGGACCCAGTTCCCAGAGTTCTCCAAAATATTTTATCTGGCAGGTCTTTTTGCCACTTGTGATTATTTCTGTTTCCAACTAGAAAATGGATTTTCTAGATTATGCAAGAGTGGTGGAAAAAATAAGTATTTTGAATTCTCACTGGCTTCAGTATTACCCAGGGTCCCAACAAGCAGCTAACAGAATAATGTGGCAGAATGAGCCAAAGTGCAGCTGTCAGAAAGGTATTTTTGGAAGAACAATGGGTGCAATATATTTCATTTTGTCTGGCCATCACTATCTGCCATCTGCATGCTGAATTCATAGCATATATGAAATGCTGCCAGAGAAGTTCCACTATAAGTTGCTTTGCAAAGCATATAGGAGGGAAGAGCTGCCCCTTAAGTTGTTAGCAAGAAACTGAAAGTTCACATGAATAGAGATGACCCCATATGACTGAAAGTCTAGGTTCCCTCTACCTGTATGCCCACCTAGATCCATGTCTCTGCGAACATAACTCAATCGTCAAAATTTCCTCTAGTTGTACTATACTAGCACTCTCCTACCAGCAGTAATCCCATTGCATGGAGAAGAAAGAAGCATACCCCAGCACTCCATCTCATTGTGAAGCTGGCAGCTGCTTCAAATACAGTGCAAAAATCAGTCATTATCAGTCCTACAGTTCTGGATTGCATACACATATTTTCACAGGCTTTCTGCTCATATTACAAAAATCTTTAGTATTTGTTTATCTGATTTTAATTTTGAAATGTTATTCTGGCCTTCTGGCAACTGTGTTTATAAAGTCTCCCCCGAAGGCATGAATTTAGCTTCAGAATGAAAGAGGAGTTGCTGCTTCTCTGTGATAGAGAGGCTGTGCACTGCTCTTGTGGTCTTGCAGAAATCCACTAGACTAGAAGAGACTGCCATCACTGACAAAGCTGATCAGGTGCTGTTTTGTTTTCAAGGATATAAATGTACTCCTTGTCCTGAGACCTGGCTGCAGTATGGGGAGAACTGTTACTACTTTTCAAAGGAATGGAAAACTTGGCAAGAAAGCAAGGCTCGGTGCTCTGCTCTGGAGTCCAGATTTCTTAAGATAGAGAGTAAGAAAGAGCTGGTAAAGATTCTTTTTTGTTGTTCTTTCCTTTTTCTAATTACATGCACTACATCTAATGTGGTCTGAACAGCCACTCCATCTTTCTACCGGAGCAGTATGTTATGGCATGCATGTGCTGGACCAAACGACAAAAACTCAGTCTCTGCCTCTTTGAAGTCACTCTGCTTGTACTGTGGCTGTACTCTCTCTTATGTATCTTCACTGACTTCAGGAGAGTTAATTGAGACACACCAGTCTACATCTAGAGCCTCACCCCACTTCAGGTCAAATATAATTGAGCTAGTACTCATTAGCTTTAGAAGGGTGTTAGAAGGGAGTAGTTATCCTATATCCTTTACCCAGCTATGTGCAGTCTGTGGTTATCTCAGTGACCATTTTAGCTGATAACTTCTAAAGGCTCTAGGCAGGTTAGTTTTCCTTACCTCCAAAATAGCAGATTGCTGCCAGAAGTAGGAGGCACTGCCCAGAGTCACTTGCAAAACAATGTTTATTACACACAGGTGTGAATACTTCACTTTAATTTCCTTCTTTCCTTTTCCAAATCATAGGCGGTTATGAATGAAGCAGGGATGTGATTCACAGGCTTCACATTTATTTCTGTACAGGACTTTGTAATGCAATCAGCACAGTCTTATGGTTCATATTCTTTCTGGACTGGGCTGTCTCACAATGGATCTGAGGGACCCTGGCTATGGGAGGATGGATCAGCTTTCTCCACAGATCTGTAAGTGACTATGCAGATAGGAACAGACCAAGTCCATGCATATTTCTTGTGAACCAAAGGCATGAGCCTTTAGCCACCACTTAGTACTCAGCTGCCCATCCCCGCAGTTTATCATCAAATAGCTCATCACTTGTTTATTTATTCAGACAAGCCTCCATAAAAGAGCTTATATGCTAGTGTGGGTCAAATAGGTAACAGCCATCATGAATTATTCTATTAGTCTGTGGATTTTTTTTCATGGGATGGTGAAAATCTTTGTTATTTTTTTCACAGGTTTCAGATCCAAGAAACCAGCTCAAGACCTTTCGTAGAGTGTGTGTGGCTTCAGGGTTCAAACATAGGCACTGCACAGTGTGGTGAATACAAATTTTGCATTTGTGAGAAAATGGTGGATCCTGCAGTGATTGAGCAAGTGAACTACTCAGACAGGCAGTAGTGTGCACAGGTTATGTCAGGGATACTATAAACTTGTCCTCTGGTGATACACATCAGCCAGGCTCCTTGTGCTTTTTTTTTTTTTTTTTTCCCAGCAACTTAATTCCCTCTTTTTTCTTTCAGGCCTTGTGTTCTTGTGTAACCAGTTCTATCCACTTCTTATATATTCCATTCTAAGTGAAGCAAAATTAAGCACATGATTCCAGAACTCAATTTTATAGATTGATTCATATCACCAACAATCTGTAATCAATGTACATTAGCTAGGACAACACATACATGTTTTCAAAATGCATCCATTGGGTAATCACACATGAATGACATGAATGCCCATTTTACAATAAACTGCCAAATATTTGATTTAATTTCAGTCCCTACTAGCTGGTAACTGGGTGATACCAAGAAATCAGAGCCTGTATTAAAAGACAAAATACTACTAGTTCTACTGGTTAGAGAGTAAAGTTTTGAAATGAGATTGCATCCCCTATGGGCTCATAAACCAGAAAGCAAATACAGAATACATCTTCATTGAGGAAAGTCACCAATTTTTAATGCCAAGGGTGCCAGTCCAACTGCTAGTGGATTCTGCTTCATCAGGTATTAGGGAAGAAGGCACATTCCTCTAAGACATCTGTCTTAATAATTATCTATGTCACATCTGATCTAGTTCTTTGATATCCCAAATCCATTTTCTATCCTGTTCTAGAATTTCACAGCTGGAATAAATATTGCTACAAATGACTTTTTCTGTAGTGTGTCTTCTTGGTATGTCACTGCAGACAGTAGGCTGAATAACCACCATAACAGGGCCTTTATAATGATGCAACAGACATGTTTGAAGTCCCACAGGAACAAACAAGTTTATGTTTTGGGACTTCTGTTCTTGTATGTATTTTGTTCTAATTTGAGCCATTTGATGAAAATTGAACTGTAAGTTCCTAGCTATGGCGCTATCTCGGCAGGCTTATAATTATGATTATTTCGGACTTGAAGCTGTGCATCGTAACTGCAGTAAGAACAGCCAACAAGTGTGCTTCATTTCACACTAGATGGGTATTTAGCAATATGGTAATGATCTTAGTTATCTTAATTATGGGTATGAAGAAGTAATTCAGAGGAGCCAGGACAACAGAGTGTCTTGTGTCACAGTTATCTCACAGTCTGGAAATGCTGCCTATTCTAAGTCTAAGC
The DNA here is from genome assembly GCF_964211825.1 of Aythya ferina. Classification (NCBI taxonomy): domain Eukaryota; kingdom Metazoa; phylum Chordata; class Aves; order Anseriformes; family Anatidae; genus Aythya; species Aythya ferina. Next base: position 127,182,441 of record NC_140296.1, on the reverse strand, counting down.
ATGGGGCCTCAGCAGCAGTGGAGATGTTACTTGGGATCCCAGCACTTACCTGTCTACAGGGGATGCAGGTAAGATGTGAAGGATGGAAGGAGTAATCCACACAGGGTTGTTGTACTAGGACATGTTGCAAGGCCCCATGTTACAGCCCTTGACCATGCAAGGGTCTCCTAAGGATCACACCATGAGGAAGCAGGAGAGCCCTCACTGAGGGGGCTGGTATGAGGAGGAGACTGGAAAAGCTTGAAAAGTGGGTCCACATGAACCTAATGAGGTTCAACAAGTCTAAGTGCAAGGTGATGCAGCTGCTTCAATGCTGTCCCAGACATGAGTACAGAGTGGGAGAAGAATTTATTGAGAGCAGCTCTGCAGAAAAGGACTTGAGGGTTCTGGTACACAAAAAACTCATCATGAACCAGCAGTGCTCAGTTGCAGCCTGGAAGGCCAACTGCATCCTGGGATGCATCAATGGAGAGGTGGCCAGCAGGTCGAGGGAGGTGATTGTCCCCCTCTGCTCTGCCTTCTGAGGCCCTACCTGGAGTGCTGCATCCAGATGTGGAGCCCCCAGCACAAGAAGGATGTGGACCTGTTTGAGGGACTTACAAAAAAGATGGAGAACAACTTTTTCATTGAGCAGATGGTGACAAGGACAAGGGGGAATGGCTTTGAACTAAAAGAAGGGAGATTTAGATTAGGTGTTAGGAAGAAATTCTTCACTCAGAGTGGATGGTGAGGCACTGGAACAGGTTGCCCAGGGAAGTTGTGGATGCCCCATCCCTGGAAGTGTTCAAGGCCAGACTGGATGGGGCCCTGGCTAACCTGATCTAGTGGGTGGTGTCCCAGTCCATAGCAGGGGGGTTGGAATTAGATGGTCTTTAAGGTCACTTCCAACCCAAGCTGTTCTATGATTCTATGATATAATTCTATGAGCTGAACCAGTGAGCAAAACTGATGTGAGAGCACTGGGGAGAGGACCAGCAGGAATTCATCATCAGGCCAGGAAGGGCAGCTTGTCTGGACATAGAGTCAAAAACCAGGGAAGGGAACTCGTGCAAAGACCTTCTATCAGAGTAGTGGTTGATTGTTGGGCTCTGGCTGAGGGAGAAGTGAAAAGCAATGGTACTATGGGCTATTGCTGGCAGTTAAATTCTGAAGGAAATAAAGGGTGATGCTCAAAGAAAGGTTGTTGTTCTGTACAGTGCTCAGGAGGAGATGTCCGTTGGGTTTCCCTGTACGGGACATAAAGGCTGTTCACAGACTTCCAAGTAGCAGATTTCTATCCTTGTGCAGAGGTCTGCCTCCAGGTTTTCTGCCATACATGGAGACCTCACAGGTCCATTTGAGGATGTCAGCCAACTGATCCCATAGCCTACACACAGCTGCTGCATGAATTCAGAAAAGAGATCTCCCTGTACTAGGCTGATGAGTATTCATAAGCTCAGAAACTTTTAAAACAAGGGGATAAGGTCCTGCTCCTCATTGCTGCCCAGTTGTTTTTTGTTTGTTTTGTTTTGTTTTTCTTTTTTTTTTCTTTTTCATTTTATACCATGATAATTTGTAATTATAACAGCTACGCGATGAGTAAAGCTACACAGAATAGAAGAGCTTGTGGCATCCAGTAACACAATGCTGTCTGCCCTAAGGTGCATAGTGTACAACTTATTACTATGTTTGAGTAACACTTAACCTTGAATTTCCTTGATATGTAGTATAAACAAGTTCTTGAATTTTGGCTTAATACAGGAGAGAAAAAAAACCACTCTTATATGTAAGATGGAGTCACTTGAGTGCAAAAAGCACTTAACACTGGCAAAGATCAGAAGGCAGAATCCAATCATATCTTCAAGTGAACTGAGTCATTTCAAGCCTAATACAATGCTCTTAGACATTTTATTTTTTTTTTACACACTGAAAAAGACAGAAGAAAGATTTTTTATAGTCACCACTAGAATAGTAATTGTTTGCAGTTTGTTGTTGCCATAAGGTATTAGCACAGCTAGAGCCTTTACATTTTTTGTATCCTTGATGTTAATTTTTGATAAAAAAAATATTGAGTCTATGACTAGCCTTTTCAGCTTGATATGATGTCCATTAAAACAGGACTATAAACGCTGTACTCATGCCACAAAGTACACCTTCAGCTCATAAGCCACTCTCAGTGCTTCTTGGTAAACTATTTCCTTACTGTACCCAACCTGAATATTCATCTCAATAGATCTACCAAATTAATCAACTTCATAGTACTTACGTGTTTTAAAGACAAATTGTTATTCTCACTCTGTTTTCTTATAATATAGAGTAGTAGAATCATAGAACAGTTCGGGTTGGAAGGGATCTTAAAGATCATCTGGTTCCAATGCTCCTGACATAGGCAAGGATGCCACCCACTAGACCAAGTTGCTCAAAATCTCATCCAACATGGCCTTGAACATTTCCAGGGATGGGGCATTCACAACTTCTCTGGGCAACCTGTTCTAGTGCCTCACCACCATCATAGCAATGAATTTCTTTCTTACATCTAATCTAAAACTACTGTTTTATAGTATAAAGCCATTACTCCCTGTCCTATCACTACACTCCCTGACAAAGAGTCCCTCCCCAGCTTTCCTGTAGCCCACTTTAGGTATTAGGCTGCTACAAGGTCTCCCTTGGAACCTTCTCTTCTCCAGGCTGGACAACCCCAACTTCCTCATCCTGTCTTCATAGGAGCAGTGCTCCAGCCCTCTGATCATCTTTGTGTCCCTCCTTGCGGCCCCAGAGCTGAATACAGTTCTCCAGGTGGGGTCTCATAAGAGCAGAGTAGAGGGGGACCAACAATCACCTCCCTTGACCTTCTGGCCATGCTTCTTTTGATGCATCCCCGGATATGGTTGGCTTTCTGGATTGCAAGCACACATTGCTGGCTTAGATTGAGCTTCTCATCAACCAGCACACAAGTCCTCCTCAGAGCTGTTCTCAATCCGTTCTCTGCCCAGCCTGCATTTTTGCTTGGGATTGCCCCAGCCTAGATGCAGGACTTTGCACATGATCTTGCCAAACCTCATAATGTTCATACAGGCCTACTTCTTAAGCCCCTCAAGGTCCCTCTGGATGACATCCCTTCCCTCCAGCATGTCAACCGTACGACATAGCTTGGTGTCTTATTGCTTTCAGTTGCTCATAGGTGTTTTTCTTCATAGTGCTTATTTGTTTTAAAAACAAATTATTCTGCTGACTTTGTTTTCTTATTTTTATGTTGGTTGCATTGTATTGACATGTAATTGCACAAGTGTCTTATTTCTTGGCAAACCTCAGAGATGCAACCCAGAATGAGGTGTCACAGTTTTACTTATTAATGAGTTTTCTTCTCTCCATTGTCCTCCTTCTTACTCTTGCTAACAGACAAGCAGTAAACCATTTGGATCATAAAAACAGAAAGAAATCCGAGTGGGGAAATATATTCTTGCAGCAAGATTCCAGTTCTCACATTATCAGAGATAATATGTCTCTGAATTCATGTTTATAAACAGAAGCTGTTGTCTTCAGACATCAGGACTTGCAAAATACACTGCCATTTTTCAAGTTGCACAGCCACATGGTACATGGAAAATGATTTTCAATCAACTCTTCTAAAGACTGCTGCAAGAACAAGGAAACAAGGATAGAAGTACACAATTAAGTGCTGACTTAAACATCTATCCAGGCCTGAAACCCACAGACTTGTAACTGACCTGTTTTTTTCATGTCTTACTGAGAGAAACAGAACTGCTTTCATGATTTTGAGGACAAGCATTTTAGATCTATTTTCCATGCTGTGATTAGCTTGTTAAAAATTAACTTCTGAATATATCACACCTTTTTTCCCCCACGTCTTCATTATAGGGAACTTGCAAGTATTGCGTGCTTGTACAATTTGGGTTTTAAAGTAGCTTTACAAGTGTGCTAATTTTTAGACGTCATGATTCCCCTAAACGTTCTGAATTTGCTGCTGCAAATAAATTTTTATTTGAATGAAAATTATTTTAAGCATCTTGCAATTGCAACCTCAGAACCATTATAATTCTCTGGAATTTCCTGAACAATATATATATATACGTTTTTCTGGTGATAATATATTTTTTGTTATATTGTTAATTTCTTGCAGAACTGTATCTGAACATCTCCGATTAATTGTTAATCAATCTGTACTCAATATAATTATTCAACCAATTACCCTACAGATATTGGCATTTTCATTTACACGGCAAAAGAATTGGGTTTGTGTCTTGTCATTGTGAAGTAAACAAAAAGACAAGCCAAGTTCCCTGCAGTCATAGCCAAACCACTAAATTTATAATGATTTGTAAATATAAGGTTAACCCACAAATTACCCACTTGCTTTATCTATAAAGGTTAACAAAGTCTTATGTTAAAGCAAAGCTTTTTATAGAGGTTATTAATGCATCTCAAAAAGTATTTCTGAGCAATATACAGAGGCCTTTGTATATCACATGTTTAACTGCACCTGACTGTGCAGTGGTGAGCAAAGCTTTGTCATGGATTTGAAATAACATATCTTCACCATACTTGTTTGCAGTCTTCTTTAAGAAGCAGAAAGAGTCTACCACTATTAGTATTAATCACCAGATAAAGAATAGATTATCCTTGAAATCACTGAAATTAGTGCTATCGCCAGTTCAGAATTGAAATGTCTAGACAGAAGAGAATGTGATAGAGAATTTTGGCTTCAATGGTTCATCAAGTAACAAAAAAAAAAAAACAAAACACAACAACCAACCAACCAAACAAAACAGATGTCTTTTTAAATATTCACATTTAACAAGTGTTTTATTGAGTAGAAGAACAAACATGATCTCTTGTAAAAGAATCAGCATCTTTGACTACACTGACTGTTGGTCATAAACTCTTGAGCAAACTAACATGGACATTCATTTCCTGTTCCGCAGTTCATTGTCCATTAGTCAGTGAGCACAAATCAGCTGAACTGCACAAACTTCTTTCGATACGATTGGGTGAAACTGGGATTTAATTTTAAGCTGCAGAAATAGTGGTACAAGAGAAGCAGTACACTCAGTTTTGTTGTGCTAAAAGTTGGCTGCTGTGATTCAGTCAACCTTTCTTGCAGTCAAAGAAGCAACAGTTCTAGCCTAGCACTTTTCAACCATATCTTAGTAAATGTGGTTTTGATTTGCCTTCACTCAGTATAAACTAGATGTCACTGTTTAAGTCACTGGCTTATAATGATAAAAAGTCAATATAAGAGTTTTATCTGGCCACAAGAAGAGAATACAAAATCCCTAATATTTGATCTTTGTATTGTTCTCAGTAGTACTGATTCCTCCTTGGTAACTTCCCTCCATGAACTGTTGAATTGCAGAAGAATGACAAAAGAATGAGTAAATACAGATGCCTATTTCTTTGGGGGAAATCTGGAGTCAGTGGATCGCAATCACACATATCCTTGCTATCCTGAAAACTTATGTACCCACTCTACTCCTCACCACTCTAAAAACCCACCAGAAAATTGAGAAGAAGGAAACGTGCACTCTATCTGTAGAAAGGTCACCCTTTTGTTCTGATTTCAAAGAGTTGCAAAATATTCTTTCACAGAGAAAGACCTCCTGAATCTGATTAAACTATCAGCAAGAGTCAGTATTTCCTCCCTATTCAGTATTTCCTGTATTTTCTTTCTATAATTTTCTAGATTTATTGGACTTTTTCCTGTGTAAACACCAAACAAACAGACTCAACTGAAATGTGGAATTGGAACACACAATTAGACCACATTGAAATGCGCAAGGTTCGTAGGTGACCTTTGTGGATAGGACCTTTCTTGGAGATGGATGCTGAAATGACCATGCAGCAATCATATTTGCTGCTGTTTATAATGTCAAATAAAGTTGAATTCTGGACACAGCACAAATTATGGTGCAAATATTTAATGGGAACTGTATACATGAAAACCAGTATTTTGTAGCAGAAAGGAAATAGATAATTAATATAAACTTGCCTATGCTATGAAGGCAAAAATCTTATGCATTTCATAAAATCTGTATTTTGGAGTACAGTATTGCAACCCAGGGAAAGAGAGAAGTTTCTTCTGTATGATTGTGTCATGAATATCATAGAATCATAGAATCATGAAGGTTGGAAAAGACCTCCAAGATCATCTGGTCCAACCATCTCCCCTACCACCAATGTTATCACACATTCATAGACCAGGAAGTGCCATTGCTGAATGTGGTGGTTCAAACTTCATCCCTATGTACACTGGAGACAAATCAAATTTCTAGTAGACTGTGACATAGAAATACATCAAAATATATTTTCAAATTTTTCTGCTCAAATCTGTTTTCCAACATGAAGAAAAAACCTCAGACACTTTCAAACTTAGAACAAAACCAAAGGACGTTCTCTAATCAACGTTCCTACTCAAAAGTAGCAAGCTCTATTAAATTGATTAACCTCTTTTAAACACAGCCACATGAATATCAGACTGAGCCTTTCTGAGACTAGTGTATATAAAATTTAAGCTCTTAAATCAACCATAGAATTACAGAATCAATGTATGATTTACGTTGGAAGGAACCTCTGGAGGCCATCTGGTCCATCCCATCTGCTCAAGTTGAGATACCTAGAGACGATTACCCAGAACCATGTCCAGATGGCTTTTGGATATCTTCAAAGGGTCTGACTCCACAACCTCTCTGTGCAAACTGCACAAGTGCTTAGTCGCCTACATAGTAAAGAAGGGCTTCCTGAGGTTGAGAGGGAACATCCTGTGTTTCAGTTTGTGCCCATTGCCTCTTGTCCTGGCACTAGGAACAACTGAAGAGAGTGTAGCTCTGTCTTCTTATCAGCTTCTTTCCAGGTATTTATATACATTGATAAGATTCTCCTAGGCCTTCTATTCTCCATGCTGAAGAGTCCCAACTTTCTCCCTTCATTATCTCTGTGACCCTCTCCAGTATGTCCATGTGTCTCCTGTACTGAGGAGCCTAGGAATGCACACAGTACTCCAGATGTGGCCTCATCAATGCTGAGGTGAGGGGAAGGATTACCTTCCTCAAATTGCTGACAATACTTTTTCTAATGTAGCCCATAATACTAACAGTCCTCTCTGTGGCAGGGGCACATTTCCAGCTCATGTTCAACTTGGTGTCCATCAGGATCCCAGGACCTTTTCTGCCTAGCTTCTTTCTAGCTGTTTTACCCCCAGGATATGTTGGTGCATGGGGTTGGTTGTTTCTCCCTAGGTGCAAGACTTTGCATCTCTCTTTTGAGCTTCATGAGGTCAGTCCCTCTCTCCAGCTTGTTGAGGTCCCTCTGACTGTCAGCACAACCATATGGTCACCTCTCCTTCCAGTTTTGTATTACCTTCAGACACGTAGAGGGTACACTCAGCACCATCATCCAGATCATTAATAAAGAGGTTAAACAGGACTGGAATCAATATTTACCACTGACATACACTGCTAGTTAGTGGTCTCTGACTAGACTATAAAACACTGATCACTATCTTCTTGGGCTGGCTGTTTAGCCAGTTTTAAATCTACCTCCCAGTCTGCTCATCCATCCCATACATAGTTTCTTTATGAGGATCTTATGGAAGACAGTGTTGAAAGCCTTACCGAAGTCCAGGTAGACAATGTCCTCTGCTCTCTCCGCATCTATCAGCCAGTGGTTTCATTGTAGAAGTTTATGAGGTTGTTCAAATGTGACTTCCCCTTGGTAAATGCATTCTGAGTACTCCTGATCACATTCTTGCCCTTCCTGTGCTTGGAAATGGTTTCCGGGATTATGTGCTCCATCGCTTTCCCAGGAACTGAAGTGAGTCCGCCTGGCCCTGGGTCTTCTTTCCTGACTTTCTTGAAGATAGAAGTGGAGGAGTGATATTTGCTTTCCTCCAGTCCTCAGGCACTCTCTCAGTAACCATGATCTTTAAAAGGTTTCTGAAGGTGACCTTGCAACAGTGACATCTTCTGGCTCCCACAGCATTCATGGGTGCATCCCATCAGAGCTAATGGATTTATGTATGTACAGTTTGCTTGTGTTCCCAGACCAGAACTTCTTCCTTGCTCCAGACTTTTCCTTTACATTCTGGGGCCTGGTATGCATAAAGGCCAATCTTGCTCATAAAGACTGAAGCAAAGAAGGCACCCAGTACCTCAGCTGTTTTCACCTACTGTATAATCAAGTCCACCATCTCCTTCAGCAGTGAGTCCATATTTTTCCATCTACATTTTGTCACCCAGAAGCCCTTCCTGTTGTCTTTGACATCACTGGCCCGAGTGAGTTCCAAATGGGCTCTGGCTTTCCTAACCTCATCCCTGTATCTGTATTACTCCCAGGTTACACATCCATGTATTTACCCTCTCTATGCTTTCTTTTTGTGTTTGAATTTGGCCAGGAACCTCTAGTTCATCAAATATCTTTTGGCATTTTTGCCTGAATTTCTGCTTATTGGGACAGACCTCTCTTGAGTTTGGAGGAGGTGATAGCTGAATATCAACTAGGTATTTTGGATCCCTCTTCCCTCTACGGCCCTATGTGTTAGGTAAAGAGAGGGAGATATTCCCTTTTAGTTGAAGACCAATGGTCTTAGGATGGCAATCTTGGAATCCAATCAGTATTTCCATTCTCCCTGCATAACAGCTATGGCAATTATGATAACTACATACTGTTTATTAACACTTATTTAACAATGACTTCTGGGACTTCTTGGAAGATCACATTATTGCATGTAGAGGAAAAGCTTCATTACTTGGATCTCAAATTTGAACATACTTAAAAATCATAGTCCCCAGCCAAGAGGAGGATGAAGGTGCTAACTGGTGTTTTGCTGCTAAGCAGCAAACAAAGAACCCACACATATTTGAGTAGTAAAGGAGAGGAGTGTTTGCTTTGGGGTTTTAGAGTAATTTAGAATAACTGAAAGTTGGTGCATTGAAGAGTAAACTGTAAATAATTAAGAGTTTTTGGAGGTGAATGTATCTTTGTAAATAGAAGTGAGAGAAGACTCATCATCTGAGTAGTCAAATGGGCTAAAAGGAGAGCCCTGGTAGAAATGGATATATAAGAAATTCTAACCAATGACAAGAAGTAGCCCCACAAGACTTTATGCTTCTGAGTTCTTTGGCTATGCTGACATGCTTGAGATTAACAACTTTGCTACAGTTCAGGTTTCTGAGCTAGACAGAGGAGGCTAATATCTTGTCTCTGATTCATAAATATTTCTTATTGCTGATTCTATTTATCTGGAAAGGCTTCCTTTCTGTTACATTTTAGTGTATGTGAAGGTTAGACTCTGCTTTGAATTTCTATTAAACATTATTTTACATCATCTTTTTGAAAAATATGAAAATGACAATCTATTTCTTCATATGCTTCCAGTTCTCCTTCTGCTGATCAGAAGAATATTTTTAGATCAACTGGACTGCCGTCTTTTCACAGATCCAAGGATATACCTCATAACAATCCTCACTGTGAACTTTTAACTTACGATAGTATAGGTACGCACAGTTTTCCTTGTTGGACAAATCAATCCTAGGAAAAGGAACAAAAACCATCATGTTGTTAAAAACTTACACATACATGTTTTGTACAAAGCTTTTGGATGATCATACATTATTGCAAAATTTGCACAGTCATGCAAGTTCTTCTACAAAATGTTGAAGAACATGACATTGCTCAAGTCAAGGCAGTCTCCCACCTTCCTTTGATGTAAAGATGTAAAAAAAAAATTAAAAAATAATTAAAAATTAATTAATTAAAATTATTTTAATGCAATTAAAACATATTTGTAATGTAACAGAAAAAGGAAAGGAAAGGAAAGGAAAGGAAAGGAAAGGAAAGGAAAGGAAAGGAAAGGAAAGGAAAGGAAAGGAAAGGAAAGGAAAGGAAAGGAAAGGAAAGGAAAGGAAAGGAAAGGAAAGGAAAGGAAAGGAAAGGAAAGGAAAGGAAAGGAAAGGAAAGGAAAAAGAGCATACTCAAAACAAAAAATAACACTAATTCCTCACCAGTCATTATTGACCCTCCAACAGTTGATTTATACAGTGGTAATTTGAGTCTGAAAACTGAATGACAGTGGTCTGCCCAAACAGAAGCCAGATCATTCAGCCTGATATCTACTAGCCACGGGATTTGCAAGAGTTTGCAAGTCAAAATGAGCACATATTTCTCAGGAGGCACTGTAGAATTTTCAGTCAGAAAATGTTGGTCCTGCCTGTGACAGCTCTCCATTTTGATGAGGACTCTCATATTACTGCATGCAGTGGTCACTTCATGTAGAACAGAATAGTAATTCATTTTCCCCACAGTTTAAATAAAGGAGAAAGAGGCTGAATAAGCTGATGATAATTTACAGAAAAAGTAAATGGGTTCTTTTCACATTGACCATTTTTGTGTATTAAGGGTTTGAAATGTTGATGAAAGAGAGGAGTGAATTTGGGATTACTGTGGCTGAGTAGAAAAGGCTTGTTCAGGAAGGTTGTGCATGAGGCAGTCTGTCTTGAAAGAAGTGTGAGTTACTTACTTTAGAGCTCATGGAATGTTTCATAAAGAGAATGGGTTTAAGTAGGGAGAGCAGTCAATGATTGCACTGGTTCGTTTTTTCTTTCTCTTGCTTTCACTTTTAGTTTTCTAAAACTATCTTTTTCAGGGATTCCAAATCTATAATAGTATTCTAATTCTGAAAGTGTCTGTGGCTGTATTCTGCATTGAAACTCTGCCATTAATAGGATTTATTTATTTTTCCCTCCTCCCTAAACGCACAGGGATGATATTGTGCAAGAAGAGATTAAAAACTACTGACCATCTAAGTTCAGAAAACCTACCAGTCCATCCTCTGTGTAGAAAGTTTTGTATCATCCATCCAAGACCAGCCATCAACTCCATAGGATAATCCAATCCAATATGATTGTTTTTGTAATATATGAGACATTCTGATCTATGAAAAATGCAAAACCTTTATCACCAACGTGTTTGTGGATGTGTTTTTGCTTAAATCTAAATAGCTTCTCCTGAGAAGAGGTAATCAAAGAAAGAACCAAAAGAGTTAAGTAATTTGACAATGATATTCTGAACTCGTCATCAAAACTTCATAATATTGTTTCCAGGAGACAGTGTCTTTATTTGACATGCAAACAGGAATATTTTGTGTCTGACATCTTTACAAAATATAAGACCATGGCAACAATTTTCTCTAGAACTCTATTAGAGTATTCAAAGAGATTTTCTGAGTTGAAAATCATCACTTCTAACTTTCTCAGGATTCAGGACACTCGCATCCAATAACTGTCTGAATAACATCCCGTGTTATTAGCTTCCTCATCAGTATACTTTTATGATTAAATGCTCTTCAGTCCACATTGCCTCAGACCCTGGGGACAGTATGTCTATTAATGTATATCTTAAAGACGTATTTGCTGACTGGTGAAGAGTTTTCAATAGTTGATACCATTGCAAAGAAATACCAGTATGATAGGAATCGTACCAACTTGCTTTTCCTTTTCAGTGTAAGAAGGGTGGAATTCTGAGAAAAGCAAAAGTCTTTACTTTCTAGCCATGTTGCCTCCTTTTCTGAAATATAGAAACAGGTGTCACCTCCAATCCATTTCCAGTTTACAGGGCACAGTGAACATGCTGGGCCTAGAACAGGAAGAAACCATCAGTCCCTTATAAATAACCAAATGAAGAGTAATGTACACTCATAGGCCTGGAAAGTCAAAGATATGTAGAGCTGAAATGCATATGGCACTTTATGGTTATATCTATACTCATTTTTTTTATTATTTTTTATTTTTTTAGTTCATAATTTAATTTCCTATAATATATAACACCCTTATTTAACTGTATAAGACTTAACACACACTTCAGGCTGTGTGAATGGTAGTTCTACTTACTGTTCTTAATGTTTGTGTCACCCATTGAGCATAATCTCTCTTTTAGTCCTTGCAAGTTTTCATCATGTTGCACAGGTGCCTGAGAACCTCTGAGACCTGAAGTTTATAAAGATAATCTCCAGTGAGACAAAAAAAGTTGTGATGGTATTGCATGATATATGTGCTTCATCATATTTTGCAAATTTACTTTTTGCAGCTGTGTGTTCACATACAAATCTGATGCTACAGTGTCACATATGGTGAGGAAACTAGCAAATGTGAAAACAATGGATAAAGAGATTCCCATGTTTTAAATGTATTTTAATCACAGTTCCATTACAGGTCACTTGACAACCCAATAAAAAACTAAAACAATGAAAAAAAATATACTTAGCAAGGAGTATCTTGAACTAATCATGCTGATCTTAAAGGAAGACTTTTGAGACTTTTAAAAAAACACCCTAAAACTCCTAAAAAACACACCTTTAAATCTTGGTTAAACTTTTCTGAGAAAGGCAGGAAGTTTATATATATATATACACATATATATACACTTATATTTACTTATATATATATATCAGGAGTACTTAGATATTAGCTTTTGGGTCAGAATGTAATGGGTCAGAATGACAATGTCCAGGTTCTGCAATAACAAGTTAGGTACAGTGATGTCACATGATAAAAGCTAATATAAAACATGAAGGTCTTCAGTTCTTTTGCACATCTCAGGTAAGCTTGAATGACAGAGTGAAACAGACAGTGAGATTTCCTCACAAATCTGAGTGCTAGAAGTATGTCCCTTTTTTAACATACTTATGTGAACCAATTTAAGATAGTAGTTTTCCAACACAAAAGGTCTCCAAGCAAGGAGAAAAGAACTGCTGTTCCAGTAGAGTAAAGAGGCTTGAACAACAAGAGAAGACGAAAAGAGAAACATCAAACTGATGTATAAAAGTCAACATTAGAATTTCATAACTGAATTCTAATTAGCAAATAAAAGAGTGATAGATGGATGAGGGTAGAATCCATTTCTCCCACTCTTTCAAAAATACACAACCTTGATTTCTGTATCCTTGCTCTGGGCACAGGTCCAGAAATGCCTTTAAAAATACTTCCTCAAAGACTTATGCACCAAGCTGTGGTGTTTATTTCAGGCAAATAGGAAGATGGGAAAGAACAGTATATGTGAGGAGGCTGAACTATGACTCCTTTGTTGCAGTCAGTCTGCCACTTTTCTTCAGTGCAGTTATTCCCAAGGTGTTAATATGAATAAAGGAATACAGTAGGTTTCAGCACTTACCTAGGACTATCATTCCTATGATGAGGGCCAGGCACAGTACAAACAAAATGAAGATAGCTGGCAACCATACAGCAAAGGGAAGAGATCGCTCTTGGAGAAACCAAAAATTTACGTGACATGCAGCACTCTGTTCAGTAACCCTGACAATGCTCCCCCCTTCCAGGAAAAGCCATTAGTTGGCTTTCAAAGTATTTTCCCTTCTTGGATATATTATATTTTAAGGATCAACTCAAAAGAAAATTGTGAAGGACATTAGGCTCTCTGCAGTGCATCTGTTAAAGGGGTCTGTTTGAAATGAGTCACTGGAAGTATATAGTTTAAACAGAACAGGTAGGGGATTCCTTGCCTTTAGAAAATGATGAGACTATGAAACCTTGTAGTGATCCTATGGCTTAGAATTAGGTGATGTTCCTGCTCTCCCTGGCAATACTTTATTATTCTTCTGTGCCAGAATAGAGTAAGGAAATATATCCATATCATCTTCCACTTTGCACAAATCCTTTCTACTCTCAGTGTACACACTGAGATATAAACACAATAGACACAATATAAAACAATAAATAAAACTAATCACATTAGCACTGATTCCTATATTCCAGAGTTTGAACCAAAGCCATCTGTCTTTTTCTACAGAAATTTAGGGCAAGTAACAGCAGTAGTTTCTTTCTATGTATTTTCACATCCATGCACACTTATTTTTATCGGACAAAACCATATAAATAGTGCACAGAAATAAACATTAAGCCTATAAATACATATTTTTCTCATTTACTTATCTGGACAAGAGAGATCATTCCGGTTGTCCACTATAGCATAGAAAGTTCAAGAACAGGTGTCAGTCATACCTTGGTTGACGTTCACGGACGTATAGTGTCTGGATGGATGCTGTGGCAGGTGATTTAAATGAGAGTATCCATCCTCTTCTGTGTTCATATTCAGTATCTGAAAACTCATTCGTGGTTCAGTAATGATCCTCTTAAAAGACAGACCAAATGTTTTGTGAAGGAGAAGCAAAGAGAAAAGCAGAAAGAAGGAAGAGAGAGGAGAATGAGTCACACGTCAAGTTTCCTGAGTCAAATTATTCATATTCAAGTACTATGTGTGACTCCTCCTTTTCCTCTCTCAGGAGAAGGAATCCTCTCTTTCTGCTCAGCACATCTCAGCTAGATTCTGCCTCCCCAGGTCTACAGACACATAGAAATGACATGAGTCCCAGTCATTTTATGGCTACATAGTATCACTCTTTTCTATTGAGCCTTTCCATGACTTCCATTTCCTTTGAACTTTTCACATTTTGAAACAGAACAAACACCTTCAATTCTTTTCAGAGGCAGGCTGATTTCAGTTCTGTGCCTTTATCATTACTCATTGTTAAGGGCTAAAAATCCAGGTGTTTGTCTTCAATTCAGGTAAAAAGTCACAGCTGTAAATAGTAGCTGAAACTGTGTAATCACACAGGAAACACTGTCCAGAATCTAATGTCATCTTCTCAGAGGGACAATTGGGAAATCACAATGTGGAAAAAGAAGACACAGAGAGCACTTAACAAACAAGCCTTTGTGGCAAAGGCTAACCACAGATCAGACAAAATTAGCAAGAGCATAGCTAGCAGAGCAAAGGAGGTGATAATTCTCTTCAACAGTTGTGCATATACAGCTAGAGTGCTACGTCCAGCTTCAGGCACCCCAGTAAGAAAAAATTATTAAAAAAATATAATTACAAACAAACAAACAAAACACAAACCAAACCAAACCAAAAACCTCTAAACCTCAAAAATACTAAAACTGGTCAAGGAGGTAGCCACAAAGATAATGAGGAAACAGAGCACATGATTTACAGGGATTTGTTCAGCCTGGAGAAAAGAAAGATACTGACAAACTAATTGGAGTCACTGCATAAAGGGGAGTATAAAGGAGATGAAGCCAAACTCAGAAACACACAATGGAAGACAAGAAGCAATGGGAGTATATTATATGAAGGGGAATTCTGATCTGACATGGGGAAAAACAAATCACATTGAGGTGGTCAAATATTGGAACAAGTGCTTTGAAAGGGTGTGGCAGCTTTGTCCTTGGAGATTTTCTGAGCTTGACTGGACAGAGGCTGGAGCTATCTGATCTAGTTTTGAAAGTAGCTCTGCTGAGCAAGAGTTTAGAACAGATTCACTTCAGAACTCCCTTCCAAGCTAAACCTTTTCATGACTGTGATCTATAAGTATGAAGGGAAGATTCACTACAGTTTTTAGCTTATAATGACCAATGAAACAACAGTAGATCACTTGAAATAGCATAATCTGTCCCTCTTTCTTATAACTTAGAAAAATTTAAAAAGTGAGAAACAAAAGAGACTGGACACTACTTTATATCTCAACTTCTCTACATCATCCAACTACAGTAGGAGCCCATTCTTCTTTTTGCAAAGCTGTAGCTTTCTGTTTGCTGGCGTACTGCACAGTGCTGTGCACTCTCCGCTTTCTTCTCTGGAAGTTCCCCTGCCAGCAGAACATAGGATGTATTAAAGCCATGAAAGCCAAGTAAGAAGGCTCTGAATGGTTGGTGAAATTGCACCTTACCTGCTGCCTCATGGAACTCAGATGACTGCATATTTATTTAATATAACACAAAGCAATTGCAAGTCCTGACCGAGTGAAGGCAGGAGCAGAGTGAAGGACTTTTAAGGAAAGAAGATTCTGTGAGAGAGACCAAGCAGGGTTCAAGTAACAGGAATCTGTAGGGTGACAGTGAGATGTTGCAACTTTAAACCCATCACTACAGATGCATGAACCAGGACTGAAACCTGTGTTAAGGAGTCTGATACCCCCAATAAGGGATGCATGGCAAAACTCTGGTGTCTTAAGAATTTTGTCTTAAGTACCTTTGGGAGGAGCCTCTGCAAGTCAACTGGTTCAACTTCCTGTTCAAAGCTTTGCCAGCTTCTAGCAATGGTAAAGTTGCTCAAGGAAGGACATGGGGTGGGCTAGGAGAACACAGGTAATGAATAATTGGCTGAGAGGCTGGTGTTGAGACAGGAACTTTGGGTTCTTTGACCATGGGGCAGTTCACTCAACCCCTGGCCTGTTGTTGATGGATGGAACTCACATGTCTCAAAGGGGGAAATGGTTCCTAGCGCAGGAGCTAGCAGGACTTGTCGAGAGAGCTTTAAGCTAGCTGTGATGGGGGGAAGGGATAAAACAGGACTCACCAGAGAAGAGCCTAGGGGAATGATGCTGAAGCTGGGGGTGAGGCAGATGTCTCATCTGAAGTGCATCTACACCAGTGCACACAGCATGGGCAACAAACAGGAGGTGCTGGAAGCGACTGTGCGGCAGGCTAACTGACCTAGCTGCCATAACTGAAATGTGGTGGAATGAGTCCCATGATTGGAGTACTGTGATGGACAGCTACAAGCTCTTCAGAAGGGATGGACAAGGAAGGAAGGGTGGTGGTGTGGCTCTTTATATTAAAGAGTGTTTTGACGTTGAAGAGCTTGGGGTTGTGAGTGATAAAGTTGAGTGTCTATGGATAAGGATTGGGGGAAGGCCTGTAGGTGTGACATCTTGCTGGGGGTCTGTTATAGACTGCCTAAGCAGGATGAAGAGATGGATGAGGCATTCTATGAGCAGCTCGCAGAAGTTGCACGATCACCAGCACTCATTCTCATGGGAGACTTCAACTTCTCTGACATATGCTGGAAGTATAATACTGTGCAGAGGAAGCAGTCCAGGAGGTTTCTAGAGTGTGTGGAAGACAGCTTCCTGACACAGCTGGTACAAGAGCCTACCAAGCGAAGTGCCCCACTAGACCTGCTCTTCACTAACAGAGAAGGACTGGTGGGAGATGTGAAGGTTGGGGACTGTATTTGTCAGAGCAACCATGAAATTGTAGAGTTTTTTATTCTTGGTGATGTCAGAAGTGTAACTAACAAGACTGCTATCTTGAACTTTTGGAGGGTGGACTTAGACCTGTTCTGGACACTTGTTGCAGGGGTCCCTTGGGATTCACTCCTGAAGGGCAAAGGGGTCCAGAAAGCCTGGACACTCCTCAAGACGGAAATATTAAAGGTCCAGGAGCAGGCTGTTACTGAGTCCTGTAAGCCAAAAGGGAAGAAGACTGACGTGGATGAACCAGGAACTTCTGTTGAGAGTCTGTTAGAAAAAGAGAATATACATCCTCTGGATGAAGGGACAGGATACTTGGGGAGACTACAGGAAGATATACAGGGAGGAACTTAGAAAGGCAAAAGCCCAGCTTGAACTCAGAGTGTCCACTGCAGTAAAAGAGAACAAGAAATCCTTTTACAAATATATTAACTGTAATAGAAGAACCAAGGAGAATTTCCATCCTTTCCTTAGTGCAACAGGGAATGTGATCACTGAGGATAAGGAAAAGGCTGAGGTTCTCAACGCCTTCTTTACATCTGTCTTTAATAGTCGGATCAGTTATCCTCAGGGTACTTTACACACTGACCTGGAAGTCCCTTGTGATTCAGGTAAAGAATCACCCCCTGTCATTCAGGCAGAGACAGTTAGAGACCTGCTCCTCCATCTGGAACATCACGAGTCCATGGGACCAGACCATGAGACCAGATGGGCTCCACCCCAGGGTGCTGAGGGAGCTGGCAGAGGTAGTTGCCAAGCCACTTTCCACCATCTATGAGCATTCCTTATTATCTGGAGAGGTCCCAGGGGATTGGAGGCTCGCCAGTGTGACTCCTATCTACAGGAAGAGCCATACGGAGGATCTGGGGAACTACAGGGCTGTCAGCCTGACCTCATTTCCAGGGAAAGCTATGGAGAAAATCATCTTGGGTGAGATCACATGGCACATGCATGGCATCCAGGGAGTCAGGCCCAGCCAGCATGGGTTCATGAAATACAAGCCATGCTTGTCCAACCTTATCTCCTTCTATGACCGGGTGAGCTGCCTGGTAGATGAGGGAAAGGCTGTTGATGCAGTCTACCTGGTCTTCAGCAAAGCCTTTGACAGGGTCTCCCACAGTATTCTCCTGGGGAAACTGGCTGCCTATGGCCTGGACACGTATACTCTTCTCTGGGTAAAAAACTGTCTGGAGGGCCATGCCCAGTGATTAATGGAGTTAAGTCCAGCTGGCATCCCCTTACAAGTGGTGTCCCCAAGAGGTTGGTACTGGGGCTTATCTAGTTTAATATCTTTATTGATGACCTAGATGAGGGGATTGAGTGTACCCTCAGTAAGTTTGCAGACGACACCAGGCTGGGAGGTAGTGTTGATCTGCCTGAGGGTAGGGTGCCCCTTCAGAGGGATCTGGATAGGCTGGACTGATGGGCTGAGGTGAATGGGATGAGGTTCAACAAGGCCAAGTGCTGGGTCCTGCACCTGGAGCACAACAACCCCAAGCAGCACTACAGGATGGGGGATGAGTGGCTGGAAAGCTGCCTGGCAGAGAAGGACCTGAGAGTATCAGTTGATAGTTGGCTGAATATGAGCCAGCAGTGTGCTCAGGTGGCCAAAAAGGCCAACAGCATCCTGGCTTGTATCAGAAACAGTGTGGCCACCAGGTCTAGGGTAGTGATTGTCCCCCTGTACTCGGCTCTGGTGAGGCCACACCTCTAGTACTGTGTTCAGTTTTGGGCCCCTCACTACAAGAAAGACATCGAGGACCTGAAACGTGTCCAGAGAAGGGCAACAAAACTGGTGAGGGGTCTGGAGAACAAGTCTTACAAGGAGCAGCTGAGGGAGCTGGGATTGTTAAGTCTGGAGGAGGCTCAGGGGAGACCTCATTGCACTCTACAACTTCCTGAAGGGAGGCTGTGATGAGGAGGGGGTTGGCCTCTTCTCCCAGATAACTAATGATAGGACTTGAGGAAATGGCGTCAAGTTGTGCCTGGGGAGATTTAGGTTAGATATCAGGAAAAACTTTTTCTCTCAAAGAGTGTTCAGGAACTGGAACAGCCTGCCCAGAATGGAGTCACTGTCCCTCATTATGTTCAAGAAGCGCCTGGATGAGGTGCTACGATGTACAATTTAATAGCTTAGTGGGTAGTATTAGTGATAGGAGGACAGTTGGAGTAGATGATCTTGTAGATATTTTCCAACCTTGTGTTTCTATGATTCTAAGGACTTGTCCAGTCAAATTCACAGCGTCTTCAAGAATGGAGATCTCCAAGACTTTCTGGATACCCATTCCTGTTTGACCACATACACAGTGAAGAATTTTCTCCTTATGTCTTATTAGGATTTCCCTTATTACAGTTTCTGTTAGTTGCCTCCAGTGCTCTAACCAGCACTGGCAGAAAGTAAGTATGAATCTGGGAGGACAAGACAGAGGTGCTGTTGGCTTTCTTGGTCACCTGAGCACACTGCTGGCTCACATTCGACTAGCTATTGACCAATACACCATTTCTTTTTCTGCCAGGCAGCTTTCCAGCCACTCATCTCCCAGCCTGTAGTGCTGCTTGGGATTGTTGTGCCCCAAGTGCAGGACCTGGCACTTGGCCTTGTTGAACTTCATACAGTTGGCCTCGACCCATCAGTCCAGCCTATCCAGATCCCAGTGCAGAGCACCTTCCTACCCTGGAGCAGATCAGCGCTTGCACCTAACTTGGTGTCGTCTGCAAAATTACTGAGAGTGCACTCGATCCCCTTGTCCAGATCACTGACAAAGATACTGAAGAGAACTGGCCCCAATACTGAGCCCTGGGGGACACCACTAGTGACCGGTCTCCATCTGGATTTAACTCCATTCACCATGACTCTTCAAGCTAGGTCACCCAGCCAGTTATTAACCCAATAAAGTGTACACCTATCCAAGACTTGAGCAGCCAGCTTCTTCAGGAAAATACTGTGGGAAATGGTTTCAAAATGCCTTACTGAAGTCTAGGTAGCACTTCCACAGCCTATCTGTCATCCACTGAGCGCATCATTTTGTTGTAGAAGTAGATCAGGTCCATTGATCAGGACCTGACTTTTATAAACCCATGCTGACTGGGCCTGATTTGTCCTGTAAATGCTGTGTGATGACACTCAAGGTCATGTGCTCCATGAGCTTTCCTGGTACCAAGGTCAGACTGACAGGCCTGTAGCTTTCCAGATCCTCTTTCTGGCCCTTTTTGTAGATGGGTGTCACATTTGCTAGCCACCAGTTGACTGGGATCTCCCCTGATAACCAGGTCTGCTGATAAATGATGGAAGTCAGCTTGGCAAGCACTTCCAGCAGCTCCCTCAGTACCCTCGGGTGGATCCAATCTGTCCTCATAGACTTCCATACATCTAAGTGGATTAGCAGTTTGCTAACTATTTCCTCATGGAATATGAGGGCTTTATTTCACTCCTTGTCCCCACCTACTAGCTCCCTATCTACCAGATGAAACATTGTACCTTACTTTCAGGCATTCACTTCCTATTGCAATGGTAAGTAATTCTGGTTAGTTCAGCTGGTAGCTCATAAAACAGAATCACAGAACAGAATCGTTTTGAAAACCACTAGTACCCATAAATTAGGACTTGGCTCTACTGAATATGGTGAATTTATTCAGTTCACAAACATCTTTCAGCACATTAAGTAGAGGATTTTTTGTTTGTTTAACTAAGGAACAACTTCAGTCTTTAAGATTATTTTCAAATTAAATAATAAATATTAATGACAAAGCATTTTTTAAAAATTTTATTTTAGGGAAATTTCCAAATAAGGCATATACATACATGCAAACATACATACAAGGTGTATATACATATATATACAAGGAAAGTTTGTATATGTGATACTAAACAGATGTCTATTTCCATACACAGAACTTCAAAGAACTCATGCAATGAAATTACACTGAGAAATCTAGAGATTTCATTTTATTCTAGGAAATATGACATGTACTTTGATAATACATGTCACGCAGTATGGTCCTTGGGCTCCAGAATTCCCAAACAATGTAGATAAAACAGAAGAACATAAGTAAAATTTGTGCACATTAGCTTGAGCTCTCATTGAATGGAGCACATCATTGTTATCCTTGTTGTTGTTGTTTTTTTTTTTTTTTGTTTTTGTTTTTTTTTTTTTTTTTTGTATAGCAATTATATTTACAGTAGCACTGAAATTATATTTGGGTAATATTTTATTCTCACTATGACATTTGGCTCCACTTTTCAAAGAGATTGCTTCCAGGGATTCCCTGTACTCTTCTAACAAATGTACTTTTGTTTCTATAAATATCAGTACACATGCAAAGAGAATTTTATGGGTAAATAGATATCTGTGTTCTTTCTCTATTCCTATATCTCAAAAAGGGGAAGAGCTGGAAGAACAGATTTAGGAATGAGGGCATGACTAGGCAAAATGGTCAAAAAAAGGCTTATGAGTGTACTAGTTAGTATGTACAATAATTCAGTGGGTAAAATCATCAAGAATGTAGTTGGAGTGGTTTATGACTGGCAGGTGTAAAATGCTGAGGAAAGAAGAAATTCTAAGTGAGGCTTAAGAAATATAGAGATCTAAGAGAATGTGTGGTTGACCTTCTAGACAGTCATGCAAGTATCATTTCCTGACTGTAGCTAACTCTTTAAAAGTAACTCCTATGTTTTAAGCTTTTAGCTTGTAGATTTTTTCTCTCATTCATAAGCCTAGGAGACAAAATGCAGGCAAAAGGAAAATTTTGTCTCTACTAATCTATCTATTGGATCACTGTTCTGAGAAAGCTGTATGATAAACAAACTAAAATAAAAATACATTAAAAACATCTCGTTCTTAGAAATGATATATAACAGTGACAGAACCTGCATCCCTACTTGCAGTGCTTCTTCAGGCAAAATGAATAGCACCTTTCTCACAGATCCAGAATTGCTTTGTGAAACAGGAGTTACTGGCATAAATAATCCGTCCATATAAGGAAGCGCAGAAGATGTGTTCATATAAAACTGTCCTAGAAAATGTAAAGATACGGATTAATAATGTCCTACTGACATCATGTACTCTATATTTGGATTTGTAGTCATAGCGATTTGCCACTGGAATGTAGAGTTATTTCTCCCTTGGAGCTATTTTATTTCTACTATGTTGTCTTTTGGGGTCCAGGGCCTGTGACTGAGCTATAGCTTGTTACTCATTGTTCCTTACACAGGGCAGGAATTTGTAATCCTATAGCAGATAAAATGATCTACATGTTCCTTCATCACTGCGCATGTGGCAAACATGGGAAAGAGGAATCATAAATGTCATGAAGTTTATTGGAGCCCAGAGGAGAGAACCATACTGGTCTTAAGTTACAAAGGCTTACCAAGTTTTGGCTTCTCTTGAAAGAGCTGTTCCATCTTCCCAGTACCAGCCATTCCTTTCAGAGATGTATGATAATCCAACCCAATAAAACTGTGAATCCTGTGGCAGAGAGACCTGTAGCAATGCGAAGATCATCACAATAATATTTCAAAAATAAAACCCAAGCTGTATATCTTCCAGCTGAGAAGGTTCTGCAGCCAAAGGAGACGACTCTTACTCAATAGGTAACTGTTTCTATGCTTGTTTTTCATGAAACAGTGCTGACTGCTCTGATTATAGAATCTTTCAAATATCTTTAGTTATTGAACTGTGTCAAGACAAATGTACCCTGGATCTGCAAAAGAGCTGTTCTTATACAGAAAACAAACAAACAAACAAAAAAAAAAAAAAAAAAAAAAAAAAAACACCTTTGTCTTGCTTGCTTTTAGGTATCTACATTACCTTTATGTATCTACAGTTCGGATATAGACATGGGAACACTGTCAAGGCCCCAGTTAAGGTCTGCAAAGATATGGCCAACAGAGCCAGTGGAGCTTGAGATATGATTCATCTCATGCAGTGGGAGTGGCACAGAATAGTGACTGTATTGTAGATCTCCCACTGACTGCAATGGAGCCTAAGAAAGTTTGAAGTTGCAGACCACTTACAATATAGATGCCTGATGTTAGGTGGGATGAATCCCAGCCTAGAGGGCAGATTCTGGTGCCTAAACACAGGCCTTTAACACCATTTGAGATGGCTTAAACTGTCTGAAGTTTTCACATATGGCTGATAGACAAAACCCAGAACCTGTGCCCTTATGAAGCACTACCTGAATGTGAAAGAGGACAATGCAGGTCATCTCAGATTGCACTAGACACCTATGCCTAGGAGCCTGAATCATTCCCTACATGTCCAAGTGCTACCTAAGAGGTTCCTCATCATCTTAGCCTGTTCAGATCATCCATATACTTTACTATTGCTTATTAGCATGTTTAGGGACTCATTCAAAATCTAAAATCTACGGGTGGCTTAACCTGGACTAGCTTCAGTCTGACTCCAGCTGCATATGCCAAACATGGAAGAAAAAGCAAACACTTAGACATTGGAGGTCCAATGACCCAGGGATTTATATTTCATACCAAAATTATCTCTTGAATTCACTGTTGAAGGCGTAGTGCTCAGGTGTTGCCCAGCAGTGTGGACCAGTACTCTGAGCTCAGGATCATGGAATCATAGAGTCATTTAGGCTGGATAAGATCTTTAAGATCATCAAATCCAACCATCACCTACCACTACCAAGTCCACCACTAAAACATGTACCTAAGCACCCCAACCACATGTCTCTTAAATACCCCTAGAGATTGTGACTCCACTACATCTCTGGGCAGCCAGTTCCAATGCCTAACCACTCTTTCTGTGAAGAAATTTATTTTGATACCCAATCTAAACCTTCCCTGGTGCAATATGAGAATGTTTCCTCGCTTCTTGTCCCTTGTCACCTGAGAAAAGAGATCAATATCCTCCTTGCTGCAACCTCCTTCCAGGTAGTTGTTAAGAGGGACAAAGTCATTCCTCAGGTTTTTTTTTCTTTTCTTTTTTTCTCCAGACTAAAGAGCACCAGTGCCCTGAGACTCCTCATATGTCCTGTTTTCTAGTCCTTTCACCAGCTTTGCTGTTCTTCAGTGTTGATAGACTCCATTATAAACCACTTCTCCACTTCTGTGTCTACCTATCTGATTTTCATTAAAAAAAAAAAAAATAAATTCAAATGGGCAATATTTATGCTTTAAAATAAAAGAGAGTTGAGAACCCCCATCTGAAACTGACTCCATATGGAAAAAAAAGAAGAATTTTCAGGGAACTGTCTTTCCTTTTAAAAGTTTTAGGTAGCAAAAAGCAAATAATAAGGTTTGGACTTTGTATAAGCCTAATAGCTGGTGTAGCAGAAGTTCCCAGGTATATGTTTACAATAAGTGAAAATATAGTCCTGCCAACAAATCACAGATTTATAATTAGGTAGCAAATATAAACAAATAAATAAATAAATAAGACTACTCAAAACTGTTAACTCCCTAAATCTTATTTAGTCATCATAATATAATCCTCTTCACTCTAGCCTTTCTGCCATCATTAATGTCAATCGATGAAGGGTATAACACAAAGACAAAACCCAGCCTGTTTACTGTCACTTTGCACAGCAGTGTGGTGAAAGGCAGCATGAATGACAGCACAGTGGTTAATCGGCCACTCTAGATCAGGTGTAGATGTGGTTTTGATGCTAGGAGCCCTCAGAAATAAAACTTTCGGAGAGAGGTAACAGAAGTATGTATTTTGCATTCTGGGAGTCCCCTCCATGCTGCTAGTATGCAATTTGTTTTCTCTGTGAAAACCTATAGGTAATTAAGGTATTTTATAAAATGTTTGCTTTTATTCTTCATAACACACAATTTAGAAATTTTTTCAAGACATGAAAATCCTGTAGCTTGCAGGAAGACCACTTGACCCCGGGGGAAACCAAATAAAGGCACTGTAAATGACCAAACCATTTTCTGCCTGCCACATTTCTTGAAGTTAAAACACACATGATGTAAAGAATATATGAGGTTAAGGCTGTACCATCTTTGCTTTATCTTTCAGCACAAGAAGAGTAGAGTTTCTAGAGGAACAGAACTCCTGGCTTTCCTTCCATGTTTTCTTCTCCTTTGAAATGTAGAAGCAGCTGTCAGCTCCACTGCTTTGCCAGCTTGCTGGACAGAGAGCACATTTTGTTTCTAAAAGACAAAGAGTATTATGCAGATCTTCAAGGAATACTAGATTTTTAACTGCTGGCTTGTCTGGGAAAAGAAGATTAAGAGTAGCCATGAATCAGCTGAGCTTCTGGGGGGGCCTGTGAAAGATTATTTCTCTGCAAAAGTTATTTTGCATGTTAACATGCACATATCCACATCTCAAATACTATCACAGTTAATAGCAAACAGTAGACGATCAGTTTATTTTCCCTGTGATTGTATAGTCTCTTAGGCAATGGGATCTCAAAGGGGATGATTTGGGTTTATTTACATAACCACTTTTACCATTGTTCTCTTTCCCTTCAGAACACAATGCTTCCCTCATTTCCTGCAGCTTCTTTCCTCCTGCAGAATCCTTGGGAACCTGAAAAACTGAAGTGAATGAAAATTCTTATCAGAGTACTTTCTTTAAAGAGTTTTAAATTGTAGCTTTGGGCATTCTTTTAATTTCTGTTTGTTTCATTTGCAAGTCGATTTGTGTGTGTAGATCATCTGCAGTTCATTCGTTTTTCAAAGGGGAGAAGAGAGTAGAGTACATATGCATTTAATAACTGTCTACAACTACCTGAAGAACACTTACAAAGAAAGAGCAAAACTGCCCTGGACAACAGAAAATGATATGACAATGGGCAATGTCGGCCACAATTTGAGATTTGGTCTATTCAGGTTGGACACTAGGAAAAGTTTTTCCCACGAGTGTGAAGCAGCAGTAGAAAAGGAAGTGGTGGCATCTCCACTCTCAGAGTTTTTCCAAAGTAATATAGACAAAGCTACAGATTATTTTATCTAGGGTTACTGATAGTCCAAATGCCTCTAAGCTAAAACTTCTGTGATACTACAGAACACCCTGAGTGTCCTAGGCATTTGCAACTGTTTCCCTCCCCCTGAAAAGAAGCTGGAGACTACCTCTGCTTCCATATGCAATGTGGTATCACCTTCAATAGTTAATTGAAATGTTCCTACAGAAAATCTGTTGTAATCTTTGGGCAAATTCACCAGTCACTATACTTTGATGCATAGATTACATCATAAAATTGTCATTCCTGAAAAAAAAACACACTGCAATCCAAGAAAGAGGGAATGATAACTGAAATATTCCAGTAACAGTCACGGGGGGTCACTATTATCCTGTGTAGCCAAGAGTATGAATCTTCTAGCTATGAACACTAGGAATTTGAGAAAGGATGCAGTCTTTTACTCCTCGTTTACTCCTCTAAATGCAGCTTCATCTGTTAGTATGGGAGTATTGTTGCAACTGGAAGCTATTCTGGAGGACAGTGTGGATGGGGTAAAGATTGTAAATGCAGATCAAAGTCATCTGGAGTGACTCGTGCAGATGCACAATGGAGGGGAGATTTGATAGGAAATTGCTATTCTTGCCATACTATTTCTATAGGTCTTTGCAGGAATGGTCAACAGGGGCAGATGAAGTGGTAGTACTGCTGGAATTCACTCCCATTATAGTACCCCAGGACAACCCAGTACTTACACAGGAACAACAAGGCCACCAGCCCCATGAGCAGCACCAGGCTCAAAATGAAGAAAGCAAAGGCCACTGGCCACCTTTTGGCAGATGAGGCAGAGACTCCTGGAACAACAACAACAAAAACACATTTAGCAACAAAAAGAACAGTTCTCACCACCACACAGTGGTATTGCCTCCTCTCTGACATAATCATTTCATATTTATCTATTCTGCAGAGCTTCTTTTTTACTTATTGCTAAGTTTTTATTATCACACAGAATCACAGAATCACAGAATTTCTAGGTTGGAAGAGACCTCAAGATCATCGAGTCCAACCTCTGACCTAACACTAACAGTCCCCACTAAACCATATCCCTAAGCTCTACATCTAAACGTCTTTTAAAGACTTCCAGGGATGGTGACTCCACCACTTCCCTGGGCAGCCTGTTCCAATGTCTAACAACCCTTTCGGTAAAGAAGTGCTTCCTAAGATCCAACTCACTGTCCTGAATTTCCAGGAATTTTTTGTTTGTTTGTTTGCTTTGAGAAATATTAGTCTATCCACTGAGAATATTTATTAACTGAGGCTCTAATGCTTTAAAGCAAAACCTT
Organism: Aythya ferina; assembly: GCF_964211825.1. Classification (NCBI taxonomy): domain Eukaryota; kingdom Metazoa; phylum Chordata; class Aves; order Anseriformes; family Anatidae; genus Aythya; species Aythya ferina. The sequence goes on along the minus strand of NC_140296.1, from coordinate 127,155,192 downwards.
GTATCATGAGGAAGGAGATCAGACTAGATTTTGCAGTTCCCACAGTCCTGGAAAGAATGAAACAAGCTCTAAGTCTCTCCACCTCAAATGGGAAAACAAACAAACAAACAAACAAAAACACAACAACATATAGTGTTAGATATATAATCAATTCTTGGCACTGTGATTGAGGAATTTCTAAATGTTTGCAATGTTTCAGCCTTAAACTGTGCATCTTTCTTCAGACTCTTTCTTCAGATTTTTATTAGGGTTCCATGTCTCATCAGTAATAAAGTCCTCCAGAAAGTCACAGCTGACTCTCCCCCAATTAAAATATTTTCATGTATATTTATAATTCTTTTGGGAAGTGGTATTCTGCAGTTTTCTATAATACTTTTCCCAATCTGTTCGCTAGTGTTCAGGTTACATATATCAACAGTTATTATTCGAGACCAGTGTACCAGAGCAAGCATGTCCAGAGAAAAAGCCTTTTCTAAGGTGAGAAGAATTAACCTCCAGAGGTGCCCAGATGTCCGTATAGACTGGGTAACTCATGTACATAGCAAAAATTGAGGGAGATTGTCCTAACCCTCATTGATCAAAGCAATTTCAAAAGACCACAGATGACACTGCATTGCAGACTGATGTGCTGCAGGGTAGACCTGCCATTTCAAGGGTCCTAGACATCTTAGAAATGAGCTGTAATTGTAGCAGAGCTCAGGAAAGAACAACATGAAGTCCTGTACCTCTAACAGTGCAACTCCATGCAGCAGTACAGGTGGAACACTGACTGGCTAAAAAGCAGTTGTGCTGAAAAGGACTTCAGGGTCCTGGTGGACAAAGTGAATGTGAGTCATCAGTGTGCCCTTGTATCAGTGAGAGCTGACCACCGCTGGGGTGTATTGGCAAGACTGTAGCCAGTATGTTGAGTGAAGTAGTTGCTGGTCTACTTGGCAGCCATGAAGCCACATCTGGAATACTGTGTCCAAAGTGGAGCTTCCCAGTCAAGGGAGCTGTCAGCTCACTGTAGAGAGTCCAGCAGAGGACCATCAAGATAGTCAAGATAGGTGGCTGAAGTACCTGGACTTGTTTAGCTTGGTGAAAAGGATGACAAGCGTGGAACTAATTTCAGTCCTCCACTCCCTAAAAGGGCTTTATAAATGGAGCTAGACTCATCTCAGAAGTCTAGAGGAAGGGTATAATACATCAGTCACAAGTTGCACTAGGAAAACCTCTGCTTAAGTATGAGGAAAAAAATACTCCCTTCAGCACTTGGAACAAATACCCAGAGATACTGTGAGATCTCCATCCCTGGAGGTTTCCAAAACTCAAGTGGACAACACCCTGAGCAACATAATCAGACATTACAGTTAGCCCATTCAAGAAGCAAATAGTGAAAGATGAGCTATATAGGTCCCTCCTAAGCTAATTTGTGCATAGGTCTGTCTTTACATGTTCTTCATGCACACTGAGAGGCCATTTAAGAGTTTGCTGAGCTTGCCATCTCACTTCTTTCCAGGAAACTCTGCCTTTATATCTGACTCCCTAATATTCATCCTCAGTTTTCTGTCTCCTGCTTGTTAACAGCTTCTCCATCTTCCTTTTCAAGCAATCATTCTCAGTGGATAGCCCTAGATCTTTTCCAAACAGTATCAGATTGATATGAGTTTAGTCTGTGAGTACTCTACTCTACCCCTAAAGAGCATCAGTAATACTTATTTCACATATAGGCCTCCTGGTTAAATTCTGAGCAACAGCAGCTGTGCTCAAGCTCACCTTTTTATGGGCTCAGATATTCCATAAACACAATCCACTGCGTTACTTAACTCTCAAACTGCTCATAGAAAAATTTTGAGCATAAACGAGTAAAAATAACTCCCCATAAGAGATTACATTCACTATTAGGCCTTATAAACAGCATAGTTTTCTAATTCCAATGACTGAGGAAACTGCTTCAATTTCCAAAGGCTGCATTATCTGATAAAACTATAGTGTCTTCCTCTCTTGCAGTGCCCTGCTGTTACAAATGAGTCTTACCAAAACTATATAAAGGTAACATTTGTCTTCTGTATTAAAGCAAATAGAAAAAAAAAAAAAAAAAAAAAAACAAACAAACAAAAAAAAAAACACAAAAACAAACTGTAGTAAATATAGATCTCAAAGACTTCAGAAAAAGTATCTTTAATCATCAGACACTACAGCACAGAAGACTTCATTATTATTCTCTCTGCTGTTTCTATGAGCTTTAATTAAGAGTAGACTATGTAAATTCAGGTTACATCCTGATGTAGATAGAAAAATAATTTCCATCTGTACTTACTGTCTACTGTACCACAATTGACTTGAGCATTAAATGCAGGATATTTGTTGCTGTTTGAATATCCACGAGTAATAACTGAAGCTGGTGGTCGTAAATTTAATGCGGTGTAGCCTTCCTCATCCTCCATCTCCAGCTTGTCACACTTTTTTCCTGCAACAAACGTACTTGGGAGATGGGGCACACTGCAGCAAGACCAAAGCTGGGGCAATGGGAATGGTTTACATTTCAGCATTTTCAGTGAAACCACAGAGGAAGCTGGCTCTGTTCTGATTACTGTGCCACAGTGGAAGTATAACACATTGAAAGCATGTTAAGAAGATAAAATTACTCTGTCAAGGATGGGTAGTAATTCCTTCTTGAACATGAAGACCAGGAGTCTTGGTTCCAGACTGGAGCCTAAGACTGTTTACTTCAGCTACCTATCTGATCTGATCCTGTAAATACAGCAAACATTAGGATTTTCTACCTCCTTGAAATACAATGCTCTCAAAATAGTTGCTATTTTGAGTTATGGTGTGAAAGATACCTGTTTAATCAGCGGTGCACAAATACAGCACAAGAGCTGCACTGAGAGCAGTAGGTTGATTTTCCAAATACTATTAAGAAAGAAATGAAAAATGAAATTATTTTGCAAAATTTCAATGAAATAAATGTTACAGATACAGTCAATGGTATGTCAAGCCATGCTTTTCTAACTTCCTTGTGCAGTTTTAGACTGGTAACTAGTTAGGAAGATCCAGAAAGAGGACCATTAGGGGAAAATCCTAATCTCTCTGAATCTGGAAAAATAATCAAATCATATCTAGAAGGAAAGTAACAAATGGAGTGGAAGAGAGTACCTGATTTATCAAGAAAGGCTAACAGGGCTCTCCATGTAGCTTGGCATTGAATTCTGAGTGATTATGATAGACAGTGTTTGCTTTTTTTGTGTTAAGAAGGGCTGTGAGCAGGCAAGTAGGAAGTCTACAAGTTAATATATATATCCTGGGTAGTGTGCAGTCATTTCTGTGGGATATTGTAGAAGAAAAGAGATGTGCTCCTCCCCAGACACAGCAAAGCAATATGTGGAGCTGAGAAGCGTCTTTCAGGAACAGGGGTTTCTCTTTTGAGGAGTGAGAGACTGCCAGGTGGAAAGAGATCAATAGAAACCCTTTAGGAGAAAAGGAAGTGAGTGATACAGCAGTGAAATTGGAAGGAAGGAAGGAAGGAAAAGAAAAAAAAAAAAAAGAAAAAGAAAAAGAAAAAGAAAAAGAAAAAGAAAAAGAAAAAGAAAAAGAAAAAGAAAAAGAAAAAGAAAAAGAAAAAGAAAAAGAAAAAGAAAAAGAAAAAGAAAAAGAAAAAGAAAAAGAAAAGGAAAAAGAAAAAGAAAAGGAAAAGGAAAAAGAAAAGGAAAAGGAAAAAGAAAAGAAGGAAGGAGAAGGAAAAGTTCAAAGTGCAGAGGAGAGAAGAAAAACTGAGCTGACAGGATGGTGAAACCAGGAGCTTGACAGGATTGATATGGCCACTCAGCCTGGGTCAGAGAAAGACAAGGCAACACTGCTGTTGCAGGGTATGCAGAAGTCACAGTGCAGTCCTCACTCTCTGTCTCTAGTCATTTGCCTTCTTCCACTGCTGAGATGTAGACCTTAAATGTCTTCAGACAGTGCCTGACTCTCTGTAACAGAGCAATTGCCCAGACACGGTGATTCACATTGTGGTGATATGGTGAGTCAGAAGGAAAATGCAAGAGAGGAATTTTCTGTGGTAGCTGTTCCTGTTCCTGTGTAAATTTCAGAGTTTCCTGTTTGCAAAATAACAACAGAATGGAAATACACTATAATGACTGAGCTGTTCTTACTATCTTCTTGTGCAGATGGTAGATTTTTTCAGAACAGAAATACATCTGGCTGCATGTATATCTTGAGTTATGTTCCCCATATGCAAAGAGAAGGTATGAGGGAAAAGCTGGGTGTAAAGGATATTTTCAATTGGTTTTCCTATGCAGCCAAATACAAAAGGTGTAGCATTCAGTGTGTATTCGTGATGCCTTCATCATACCTCATGAATGCCTCATACTAAATATAGTGCAAAAATTCTTGTGCATCAGCCCTGAAAATTTTGACTTGGCACCTTAGTGTCAAGAGCTTTTCTGCAGATAACAAGAATCAAAATACGTCTGAGAATCAAATACATTTATGCTACTGTATTAGGCTGCAGTTTTCCAAAACTGTAACCTCTTTAGTCTTTGCAACAACTTCTCAAGCACAGAATGAAAATCTTTTGTGATAACTTTTATCTCACACAATTTTCATGAGGGAAAATAGGATGTAAAAGGCATTCTCCTGTATTATTTTCATAGATCTGAATTCAATAAGCAGCCTGCTAAATTATTATTATTATTATTGTTATTACAGAGCCACCCTTTAAAATAGATTCTGCTGCAAGAACAGAAGTAACAGTTTTTAATAAAGGCAATATGATGAGGTTTCACTGTCACTCTGTCCATTTAATGATCCAGGAAGGTAAAATTTCTTGTTTTTTCAGACTAAAATGACAAGGAAGATAGATGAAGATAGGAAGTTTTGGTCTACACTTGAACATAACAGATGTGTAAAAGTTATATAAAAGCTGTCAGAACAAAATGTCTCTATTTATTAACTAGAATGTGACCTTGTAAATTGCAATAGCTAGAGTTTATCACTTGGGAGGCAGGGGGAGTAGATTTTAGAAAAGTGAAACACACTGCTGTATACTACTGATTCAAAAATGCCATCACAACCCATACATAATAAGAGAATTTCTAATGTTTCTCCCTCTGTGAGCAAAAATTTCTTTTAAATACAGTCAGACAATGCACCTTTAAATCCTACGTTTCACCACCACTAGGATATGTTCTTTGCCATCTTCAGCCTTGCTGGACTATGTTTTTCACTTCAGTATGTGAACAACTGTAGGTAGGACACTGCCTTCCCTCCTTCTCTGGAGTGTTTTTGTTTGTTTGTTTATCGATTGCTTGAGTGTTTTAGTTATTGCTTTTTGAGAATAAAAAAACTAGCTGCTTCTGTTTTAGTAGCACAGTGCACTGTGAAACTACTCTAATCCCAGCTGCCTTTACAGTAACAAATATAGTTCCTGCACCACAGAGTGGTTTTGGACAAGAAGTAAGGTCACCTGAAAGACCAAGGCTGCAGAAAGGTACGATGTAGCTTTGTGGCTGCCTGTTGTGTGGACAGCTGTCAATCTCAGCTCATGTCTGTCTTTGACAAAGTCCCGTCTGCTCTTAGGCCTATCTCACAAATGAAGAAACATCCTAGAAACATCTTTTCTATTACCTTGCAGTAACTCTACTGTTAGAGAAAATAAAATCAGACTTATTTATTTATTTATTTATTTATTTATGACAAATTATTTATGGCAAAAGGCCTTTCATTAGCAAGAAAGGATGTGTCATGTTCAGGACAGCTTCTACATCAGATTTCTCATATACCTAGTACAAAGACCAAGAGAGACTCTGGGAAGTTACTGGGCAGAAGGCCTGCATTTTAACTGCAAAACACAGGAACAGGTACAACACAAATTGAAAGGAACAGCTATGAAATGTTACCACAGAGAAGTGAATGGTGAGTTACCATTATTTATACTGTTTGTGAACACCCTGGCCCACCTTTTGAGAATGACTGTGTTTGTGTGTTGTATATTCCATCCTAGTACTGTCAGACCAGCAAGACCTCAGAAGCGTGTCCTGAATGGAAGCATTTAATCCTCGTAGTTGGTGTTATGTTCCAACTACATAGTTCCAACAAGTGGTATTAGGACTGTTATCAGTGGATGGTGCTAGGAGCAATTTCTTTATGTGTTTGCCTTGATACTGTGCTTTTTTTTTTTTTCTTGGGCAACCACTTTTGCCCATTTTGTTCATCACTGAAGTTGGCTAAAACTGAGTAATAGTTTAGACATTTTGAACCTGAAAAAACAGACATGGATCACTGGAGCCCATCACAGTGTGTGTTTCCTTAATGTGAAGACATTTTTACATGTGTCTGAAAGAAAATGAAAATGGGAAAATGTATTAGGTCTGACCCAACATATTTAAATTCTTATGTGATAATTTTGAAAAAAAAAAAAAAAATCAACCTTGTTGAATATCTTCTAAACTCTCATAATCCTCTTGATCTGACAAACCATTCCTCTTGCTGGTGGTTGTTACGTCGCTGCAACTGGATGGCAGGCTTTTCACAGACATAGTAATCAACTGCTTCACATGCTTGGTTGTATATTCTATGATGGTAAATATATCCACAGAGGTGGGAACGTTGTAAATTATTTGTCCTATGATGCAAAAATCTTTATTATTTTATCCCATCTCATTCAAACTGTGCATTTTCACACTTTTCAGAAAGAGCTATCTTTGCAAGAAGTCCTCATTTATCTTTCACAAAGAATGCATAACCTCAACAAAGAAACAGAGTTTAGCAACATAATGCAATAACACCTAGGAGGCTGGCCTTGTCATGAATATGCCAACAAACACTCCCAGCAGACTGTAAGGCTGGATTCTAAACCTTTCCTGTACTTGAGAGTAAGAAACACTAATTGCTGTGTACTGAGTGTAGGATATCAGTTAAGAGGATACTGTCCAATAATGAAAAAGCAGGCTGGAAAGCAAGAAAAAAAAAATATTGTATTTCTGAAATAACATGTTAAACAGAATTGAAGTGATTCTAGAAAAATAAATGGTGCCTTATATTAAAACAAAACAAAACAAAACAAAATAAAATAAAATAATAATAACAATAATTAAAAAACAAACAAACAAACAAACAAACAAAAAAAACCAACACAAAACAAAATGCTTTTCTGTTGGAATTTTTCCATGTGTCCTCACTGAGGCAAGATATCAATTACAAGAGAAATGTATGACATTTATGGTCAGTCTGAAACTAAATTGTGAATAGAAACTGTCAGGCACCTTTTTTTCTCCCCAGTACTAGTGCCTAGATTAGCCTAGAAGCAGTCCTGGGTGAGGCCAAGAAAAATCTGAAATGGAAAAAGAAGACCCTGAATATACAAAAAATTGTGTAGAAGTTGGTTATCCTATGTCTTTTTGGTGTTAAAAAAGTGAGAGTAGCACATGGGTGAGGACCAAATTTATGTACTGCAGGAAATATCTGTCCACGTTATTAAAACTTACCAAGACTTTTGTTCTTCTGTAACAGTTGTGTTGTCTGCCCAGAACCAGCCTTTCTTATCAGCTCTAAATGATAATCCAAGCCAGAATGTTGTTCCAGGAAATTTTTTAACCAGTTCCTATACAGAGTAAGAATAATTCAAAATAGATATTCAAGACATTGTCTCAGAAGTTGCAAACCGTGATGGAAACTGCTCAAAGAACATAAATAATCACAAATTGCTAACCTATCATGACAAGTTCTGCTCTTAAAGGAAAGGCCTGCTATCCAAGGAGAGGTGATAGGAGAACTATTTTTAATCACAAAGATACACTTATGATCCTGAAAGACAATGTCACCCTTATCTACCTGATTTAAACCCTTTGAGGGAAATACTGAATCGCTGTTCTCCCTTTCAGTCGTGCATCATTCCTCCCCTTTTACTTTGCCCTTAGCATTTTTCATCAGTGAAAGGAAAGCTGCTACAAGGAACTATTGGGTTTGATTTATGGAACATTTACATGTGGCTGTAGCACCATTTACTAATTTCCAAAAGCTGAAACATGACAACTAGAGGAGATTTTACAGTTAGACAGTTAGTAATGTTTTCTTCTTAAAAAATTCTCTGACCAGAACAGGTAAGAAGGTAAACGGAAATGATGCTGCCTTTCTCCCTCCTACTTGAGGGAAATCTATGAAGATTTTTTTTTTTCTTTTTCTGTTGCTCTCTTCCTTCACTTCCCATTGTCACTCCTAGGGTGCTTCTCCATTTTCTTTTTTTCTTCATCTCTCTTGGTGCCCTGATTAAGAAAGGTAGAACAAACTGCACCTCTCGATCTTTATAGTAACCAATTTGGGAAGATGAGAATAAAGTTACTTTCTCTTCATTCTGGAGGAAACATTGCACCCTGCAGCTCAGAGAGAGGAGAATTGCCATTGTCATGTGTTGGAGTGTAGACAGGCCAAGCTCTGACCACTAGCTCTTGGAATATATTTTCTGCCTTCACTTCCAATGGGTGTGCTGTGATCTTGTGGTAAAAGCATTATTTCAGTCTACACCTGGCATTTTATCTTCCCAACCAAGTTTGTTTTCAGTTCCTAAAATGTTAAGCCAGACTTCAGCAACTCATTCCCAAGTGTTTTCATCTTATTTGAGAACATGAGACTAACTCTGGTGGAAAGAACTTTCACAAAATTGGGATAACTATGGTTTGTCTATTGGGAGAACAGGCTGAAAGAGGTTTTCACACTCACATCTTAGCAAATCCTCATAAGGATCCATAACACTTGTTAAATTAATGACTAAACAGACATAAACCTACTTTCACCAGTTATTCTAGTAGTAAGAGCCACAGCAAGCCATGGTAAGATGTGCTGTTGCTGACCACCAGCAACTGGAAGGGCAGCATTTTGTGGGGCAGTGACCAGATCTATGTCTTAGCCCTTCGCAGAGCAACATAACCACTGCAGAAAATTTCCTGCTCACAGTGCCATTCACAAAAATGACATGTGAAGTGCCAGGAAACTGCTAACTTCATAGTCCCTCTGCTGTGTAATGGAAGAACTGGGACTGTCCTAATGTACACGGTCTATGCCCTCTACCAAATTCATCAGGCTAACACTGCTGTTCTTGCAATAGGGCAGATTCTTTCACGCTAAAGAGTCAGAAAACAGGCCATACCAGCTTTGCCATCTCTTTTACCAGCAGAAGAGTAGAGTTTTGTGAGGAACAAAACCCATGACTCTGTTGCCATGTCTTCCGTTCAGTAGAGTGGTAGTAACACATATCACCATCACCTGGCCAATTCCAGTTTGTAGGGCAGACCACACAGTTTAGATCTGGAAAAGAAAACCATCACTCCATTGCTGCTCCTAGGCTGCCCTTAATCATTCTCGACCTGTGGCAACAAAATTCCTATAGAATGGGGATGTTTGCGACTGTCCTCATTCAGTCAAAGTCTCAGTGAGGTCCCAGAAGGTTTGGGTAATGAAAATGATGAAAACTTAATCACTGCCTATCTCATTCCATTAGGCCTTGAGGGAGATTCAGGTATTGCAGATGAGATTTATTTCGGGATTCTGCAATGGTGATTTCGCTTCATGTGAATGAACCCATCTGGATTCACATTTTAGTCAATGGAAAAAACAGGTGTGAAAAACATTTTTTGTCATTTCAGTTGTCTTTCTTGGCAGAAAATGGACTGTATCCTTGCACTGACAGTTTTTCTTCATTGACTAAGCAGGAGTCCTAGACAGTTAGTTTGTATGTTGAACAATATCTGTACAAATGAAAACCCCCTTCTCAACAGTCACAACAGGATTTCTTACTTCTCTGAATGTAGTTTCTGAAGGTAACTGCTTCTCTCACTGGCTCATTGTCAGATGCCACTTAAGTAACTGAGCTGTGACAAACTGATTTCACAAACAGTTCTACACTGGACACAGTCAGGAGACAGTAAACAAACTCTCGGGCTGTTTTAGCTGATGCTTCAGCACACATCAGCTCAGACTTTAGGATATTCGTGTCTTACCTAGGGAGGCAGACCTGAGTAGACACAGAAGACACATCTCATTTTCTTCCCTGTCATATTGAAAGGCAAAACCTCATGGAAACATATTAATTTACCATTATTTTGAAGATCTTTTCTTCCTCCCAAGCATAGCTGATTTCCAATTGCTTGCAGGATTTTTGAGAAATTTGCATGCAGATCATTCTTTGTCATGTTGAGGTCTCTAATCTGTGTCCTGTAATCCTTGGAACCTTTGGAAACTGAAACTCACAGTAAAAACTCCCTGTGCTGTTCACCAGGGAATGGCTTAGCAGGTTAGTAGGGAAAAATAAACAATATGAGAGATATTCCTCCCTGAACAGTTACTTGTAAGGGCTGTTGAGGTGGAGGACATTTGCATAGTGTATTTCTACAGTTATTGCTGTTTGACTAGTGGAATTCTATTTCTCATTTGAACATGAATTAATAAAAAAATCAGTGTCAATTTTAGCATATATTTCCATGGTATTGTTTTCCAGGCTCTGCTTTTTTCTAAAAACATGAACTTAGCTCTGGATCACACACTAGAATTGTTACAGATGTGAAATAAAGGAAACAGCCTCTTTACTGTGACACAGAGCTTTTTCTTTCCCTTCAGATCCAGAATTACTCGAACTTGTCAACAGGAAATTAACCCGTCATTAGTCAGTACAGCAGGATTGTGAACGCAGTTTTAAAGAGACCAGACAATGGCAGCCACAGAAAGCAGTTAATCTCCTATTCCAGTTCTTTCCACCTCCTCTCCTTATTGCTCACTTCCAGCCTCATCACATCTAGAAGAGAACAAAGATGCTGTGGCAAGTGGATATATCTGGGAAGGCTGACCTGCTGTTGTCTTGGTTTACCTGTTCTCAGCTGAACCAGAAATTGCATCTGAAGGAGATGTCCATCTGACATCATTCAGTAGCTTGAGCCCCCCAGCAAACAAAAATGCACTGGTACTTACATAAAATTGCCAGAGTCATCAGCCCCATCAGCAATGCCAGGCATATTGTGATCAAAATCAGGACTACTGGCCACCAAGAGTGGGATGAAGTGGGAAGTCCTAGGAATAATTCAGTCATGAATTGGTATTTTGATACTAAGGGAATGGTGAACACACATTAGCTTCATTAAATTCCAGAGATCTTTGTGACATGTTAGTTAATAAATCATTGCTTTCTATATTACGGTAGTATATTCCTGCTGCAGAGAGTCTCTGCACACAGTAGTAGATGGCCAGACAAGGTAAGAAATTGAGAGACCACAACAACTCAGTGGAGAAAGTGGACAACCTCAGTCCTTTACAAGGCAATAAACTGTGAAATCAAGGTATTGTGAACTTTAGAAAACAAATTACTGAAAGATGAAAACACATATGTAATATATTGTTGTGGCAATTTGTGATGTGCAATATATTTCTGTGGTAATCTGCTAAATTTGCATGCCATAGTAAAGTCCTGTGGCACTTCTTGGTATTTAAGGTTTCTAGCTAGTATTTCATAAAAATGGGAAAGCACTAAATCCAAGGCAGATATTAAGTCTGCCACAATACAAGCTTTGTGGACAGTTGCAAACAGCTTGACTTAGTACAATAAAGTCAGTTAAAAAAAAAAAAAAAGAAACATGGAGAAGAAATTGCTAGTCTAGAAAAGAGAAAGGTGGATTTAAAATTGGACAGTGAAGTGCTTAAGGAACAGGAACTGAAAGGATGAAGGAACAGGAGTGGAAACTATGCAGAGAAATGTGCAATCTGTGGTCAACATCTGTGGTGAAGCAAGCCCAGGCAGAATGTAATACAAGACCTCACACTGTAGAAACTCAAGCCGAGGAACTATAACAATTGAAAGAAATTCAAATACCAGATGTCTTGAACTGTGGCATAGTATTCAAAGTGTTGATCTGCTTGTGCTGCATCTAAGGAAGTAAAAACTTCCTTCAACATGCTGGCCATGATCCTGCTCATGTAGCTCAGTAGGCAGCTTACAATGAAAACATATTTGCAATAGTAAATCACTGCTGGCTCATATTTAACACCGCCATTCACCATAAATGTTCCAGCAGGGCTCTCCACAGCCTGACTGCTTCCCAGTTTGTATCACTGACTGGGATTAGTCCAGCCCCACTGCACAACTTCATGCTTCATCTTGTGGAATTTGATGGAGTGTCTGCTTACCCAGTCCTCAAATTTTTAAAGGTTCCTTTGTATTGAAGCTCTGTCATTTATTTGGTCAACCACTACCCCTGATTTAGTATCATTATAAATTTGCTGAGGACATGCTCAGTGTCATTTTTCAGGTTCTAGATTGAACACTATTGTTTCAATATCAGCCCCTGAGGTATTCTGCTTATTTCTAGCCACCAAACAGACATTCAGACATCACTTATTCCCCTTTGAGCCAGTAGTCTACACAGATTTCAACCCACCTAACGGCCCACTACCCAGCCTCTACTTCCTCAGCTTTAAAATGACATTATCAGTAAGAGACACTGACAAAAGTCTTGCTAAATATATATTACATCTTCCTCTCTCCTGGCTCCCACATTTCATCATAAAATACAACTCCACTCTAGAGAGGGGCTATAAACACTTAGTATTGTATAAAATTAGAAATACCCAGGCCGTTGACAAAAAAACACTTCCCTTCTGCATTATTTTGCAAAGACTGATCTCACAGGCAGTGAGCAATAAAAGGCAATTGGAGATAAAGTCTACACAGGAGAATCATACATGTGTGCTTTTCACTTCCTAACAAGACATAAGGATACATTGACTGCTGGCACGTATATTTTTTACAGTCAAGGTGCTTCTATATGTGTTCTGAAGCTGAATATTAGGTAACTGGAAAGCCTCAGTAGTAGAAATTTAACTCAATAAGGCAGGCTTATAAGTAGACTAGTATGAATTGGAGTTAAAGAACAAAAATAAATTGCTTAATAAATAAATAAATAAATAAATTCCACCCCTACAAATATACAGTTCCAGGCTGAAGACTGAGTGTTATAGCCCACATTCCTTGAAACATTTAAATGAAAAGAAAGATTTTATGGTCTGATCATGAGGTTTCATATATAAATACAAAATATTTTCTGGAGACCAGTATGAAGTAAGACTGAGGAGTAGTTTTAGCTTTGACTGTTTTATTTGAAGTATTGCCTTAAGAGTTTTTTTAAGTAAAAGTTCCATGTAAAATACTGTGCAACCTCACACTACTGCTGCTACATCTGGCACAGCCAAATGATTCTTGGGCTAGGTCCTCCTTCCTCTACAGTAGGCCTCTTGTGGTCCCAGAATGGATATATTTATAGATTGTGGTTTTTTTTGTTTGTTTGTTTGTTTTTGTTTGTTTGTTTGTTTGTTTTGTTTTTCTCTTTCCTTTCTTCCCCCATTTTGATGCTTGTGCCATCTCAGGATGGGGCTTTCTCATGAAATATATGTTTTCCACTCTGGGACACTGTAGGAGTACATCTGGGGACATGTGAGGATATTGCTGTCATCAGATGTTAAAGAAAGAGATTAGAGCTTAATGCAAAGACAGTTAAGAGTTTTTATTGTTGTTGTTTTTTAGTTTATATGTTTGTTTTGTTTGTTTGTTTGTTTGTTAGCCCCTGAATTATATTTTGGAAATATTCAAAACTGTAACTTAAGGAACACTGCTATTTTACAGAGTTCCCTACAAAATTCTCTTTAAATCACAAGTATCTTGTCCTCTTGTCTGTAAAACTCTGCTCCCAGAGCCTGACTCCACAAACAGTTTGCGCTTTATATGTCTTTTGTGCTCATCAGCTACATCATTCAAATCAAGAGCTCATCTTCACAGACACTTGTAATCAATTTGACACAAATTAAGCAGAACTCCCAGAATTTAAAATACATTCACTGCTTTAATAAATATAACCATTTCAGAGACCACTGCATTAATTCAGGCTAGAACTTAAGGAGAGCAATCAAGTCAATTAAAGTTATTTGATTTTTAAACTGGAATGTAAGCATATGAAGGAATTAAATGGATCTGATAAACTTTAAAAATTTACTTAACACTTTTTGAGGTTTAAACAATTAGAACTATTTGTCAAACTTGGTATAACTCTCAGTAATATACATTTTCATTAAATAATAAGTTAATTGTTTGAGGTACACCTTCCAAACTCTGAAAAGTTCAGGTAGAAATGAAAGCAACAAAAAACAGAACACATGTATAACTAGTATAACTCTTCTAAGGGTAAAAAAGCTAACAAAGGCCCATTAGGCATGCAATTAAGTTAAAAGTATTCCCCATTCTATCTACATTAGAAAGAATAAATCATAAAAGCTTAATAGATACTATACCTTTTTCCTTAGGAACTTCAGGCTCTGGGACATTATCCAGCTCGTAGCAGTTTTCAAATTTCAGATTGGCATATATTATTTCATCTGTCATAGCTGGTAAAGCTGAAAAAGCATCAGAACAAAGAAGAAGAAAAAAGAACTAACATTTGCAGCTAGTGAGCTAGGAAGAAAACCTACTCCTTTGCAGGGTCTCCTTATACTAGCAGACACAAATGAAACAGCACAGACATCAAAATACATCTGAACTTCCTCAGTTTGGATAGTGCCAAGCAAAAGTTCCCCTCTCACTGATTGCTATATTCTCTTTCTTCCTCTTTACCTCACTTCTACCCTCTCTGACTGTCATATATTTCTTTCCACTACTGAAGAAAACACAGATACCTCTTTATAATACATCTGTTTTTATTACAACTTTGTTTTTATTAGAACTTTATTTTAGGAAGATAGCATTTAATTTCGTATTACTTCAGGTTCAGCCGTGAAGCAAAGAATTGAATAACATGTTTTAAACCTTTTGGCTGTCCTTTAATTTGGGAAGCTGTATTCAGCAGCAGAGTTGTGATCATGCTTTATTTTCTGTATCCTACCAGAATGTGCCAATAGTAAACCAGAATGTAAACTTGTATCTTAAAACTGGCAAGCTGCACTGTTGTCAAAAAGAACTAAGCACTTCTGTTTGATGTTGGAACCTCATCTTAGATGTTTCAGACTAGAAACTACTGAACTAGAAGGACCTACTGACAAGGGCCACATCTTAGAAGATATTTACTTTTGCTCAGTAACCTGACATATTTTTTTTTTCCATTTTTGGAATACATTTCTTCACATCTCATTTCTTTTCCAGATCAATGATATGAGGAAAAGCATACACTAACACTCAGATTTTGAGTCTGCACAGTGAAGTGATTCTTCAGGAAAATAAGTTTCATAAATCTCCCTCACAGGAATGGACACAGCTGTAGAAACTACCTTTCTATGAGGTGAACTAACAGTCCTACAGGGGAAAAAAAGTAACAGGGGGACCTCGTTAGCCAAGGAGGGAGCTCACATTACATTTTATGAGAAATTAGCCAGCTGCTCCATTGTTTTTTCCCCTGGGTCCACTGTTCACTACACTTCTCTGGAGAACAGTGATTCTTTGATATCCTGATAGGGCAGTGTTTTGCTGTACTATTTCCAGGGAAGTTGTGGAGTGTCCTTCTCTGGAGATATTCAAGGCCCGTCTGGACGCCTACCTGGGCAACCTGCTCTAGGGAACTTGCTTTGGCAGGGGGGTTGGACCCAATGATCTCTTGAGGTCCGTTCCAACCCTACAATTCTGTGATTCTGTGATTTCTATTATCCAAAAACTGTCCTAGGGCAAAGTTTGTAACAGCTGTCATAACTAAGACCATAAGACAATGCCTTCTAGAGCAACAGCAAAACATATAGCTGATACTAAAATGTCAGTGATTCTAACTAAAGCAGAAAGGCAGATAGGTACATGCTTTCATGAAAACAGGAACAGGAGAATAGATTACTCACAGTGTTTTAACCCCGGTACATTACATTGTTTAACACTGTTGCAGTTGTGAAACTTTGCATGCACATGTTGAAAACAGGATGACTGGAGTTGCTGGTACAGTTTGTACAATTTAACAAAAATGAAGAACGCACATATGGTACCACTTGATTGAATAACCTAATGGTCATGATGCTTATGTACACTAATCTATCCCTGTTAGGAGTGTAAGGGTTAAAAAGATGAGCAGGGAAAAGAAGTATCTCTCCTTTGTACTTCTGGACTCACACAAATGAGATTTTAGTCTTTCATTTTTCCTTTTACATACTATGAAAATTAACATAAAAATTATTCTTTTTATCAATGCTAAAATCAAAATGAGCAGTCTTAAAATAAATAAATAAATAAATAAATAAATAAATAAATAAATAAATAGATCTTTCGATTGCTCTGTCAGCTGTGTAATTAGAACATCCAAAAACTATATTTTAAGATAAAATATATAAAAATCAGCCAAGGTTCCTGGAAATCAAACTCTGCTTGTGTTGCAAATGTACTTATATTAGATTAGCTAATTAAATGGTACTGATCTGATATAGAGAACACATCTGGAACAATTCTGAACAATTGTTGTAGCGAATGTTGTCTCAAACTTTAATGAGGTACTTCAGTGAGAACATGAACAACTTTGTTATTCATAAGGAAAAACATAGAAAATCAACCTGATCAGTTTTTTTTTTCTTTTTTTTTCTTTTTTTCCTGCCTCACAGAGACGGAAACAACATTGCTTTTTGGCTCAGCTCTGGCCAGCAGTGGGGCCTTTATCTAACATGGGGCAGATTCTGGATTCTTCTCACAGAAGCCACCCCTATGGACCTCCTGCTACCAAAACCTTGCCACGTACACCCACTACAGTTACATTGTTAGGAAACTTAGAAGTTTACTTTCCTGAACCATGTGAATTAGAAAAGGACTTGCCAGAGAGTGTATCAACATGCAAAAAAAGGATGAGCTGTCTCCTCTTATAGTGCAAGGAAGGTATAGACTCCCACTGGTTCCTATTCATTTGTCAAAAAGGATATTTATATCCTTACTTGGGGCTAAAGTCTCTATCACAAAAGAAATCTCCAGCGCCCGAGTTGCTTATACCCATTGTATGACCTTGGTACAGAAAGAAAACAGAGAAAGCAATTCACAGATAGGTAAAAATGCCAAGTAGACAGAATTGAGCTATCCACTGAAAAGAATGTTTAGACAAACCAGTTCCACAAAAAAAGGAAGTATTATTATTAAGCAAGTATTCAAGTATTGTTGTATTATCTTTCAAAACACCTGAGAAGGAAATGGGACATGAAATTGTCTTCTGCAGACACTTTTGAAGAGGAGGAAGTAATGACCAAAATGAGTTTCTTCTCCAGGACTGGGATGGTTTTCATCTGTGAGCCACAAAAACAAGCAGCTGTGCAAAGGGAAATAAGCATCAGGTGTTGGGGCTGGATCCCCTTGTGTATGTGGCTTCTGTGTTCCAGTACTTGACATATGATGCTATAGCCCTGGATAGGGAAATTTCCAACCATAACAAGGAACGTTTCTCCATGGCTTATTCTCCAGGCTGTCAATAGAGGGTCTGAATTTAAGAAGCTCCTGGGAGAAATCACGTTCTGCAAGATAGGGGCACACCAAAGAAAGAAGTCAGTTGTTTCATTTCCCCAAAAGAGGAGTATTAATAAATCAGCCATAGTGATTGCATGTGGGAGTGTCACCATTAAGGAAGAATCACAGAATCACAGAATCACAGAATTTTCTAGGTTGGAAGAGACCTCAAGGTCATCGAGTCCAACCTCTGACCTAACGCTAACAGCCCTCCACTAAACCATATCCCTAAGCTCTACATCTAAACGTCTTTTGAAGACTTCCAGGGATGGTGACTCCACCACTTCCCTGGGCAGCCTGTTCCAGTGCCTCACAACCCTTTCAGTGAAGAAGTTCTTCCTAACATCTAACCTAAAACTCCCCTGGCTCAACTTAAGCCCATTCCCCCTCGTCCTGTCACCAGGCACGTGGGAGAACAGGCCAACCCCCACCTCGCTACAGCCTCCCTTGAGGTACCTAAAAAGAGCGATAAGGTCGCCCCTGAGCCTTCTCCTTTCCAGGCTGAACAAGCCCAGCTCCCTCAGCCGCTCCTCGTAGGACTTGTTCTCCAGGCCCCTCACCCGCTTCGTCACCCTTCTCTGCACCCGCTCAAGCACCTCCATGTCCTTCTTGTAGCGAGGGGCCCAAAACTGAACACAGTACTCAAGGTGCGGCCTCACCAGAGCTGAGTACAGGGGAACGATCACCTCCCTAGCCCTGCTGGCCACACTGTTCCTGATACAAGCCAGGATGCCGTTGGCCTTCTTGGCCACCTGAGCACACTGCTGGCTCATATTCAGCCGACTATCCACCATCACTCCCAAGAAGAAGCTCTTGTTCCAAATCACCAAGGAAAGGCAAGACTCTTGTCAAAACCACCACTATGGTCTAATGGTCCAATAAAAGCCATTGCAATGCCATTCTATGCCCCAGACATGCCTTGCAAGTGTCAGGCAGCAAAGTGGGAAGAAGGAGACTGGGGGACAGAAACTACTTCTCACCAACAGGAGGGAGTACCCATCAATGAAGTGTTTTGTTTAAACAGTGACATCAGCACAGTCTAGTGGGGAGGAGTCTGCAAAGGGATTGCTCAGTGTCCAAGGTTGGTACCTATAATTGTCTGTAGGACAGAGATCAATAAAGTTTTCTGGTTTAGGACGACGAAAACAATGGGCATCTCTGCAGTGAACAGAGCATCCCTGGATGCTCTCAGTGTCACCTGCTGCCATCTTCTGGTCGTCGTGTCGCAACCAGCTCACAGCGGTTCGCGTGGGACAAGGTTTTCCCCCGAGCTGCAACCGTGAGCAATGCCATCCACTTCCTATTTCAGAACACCCTTAATGCTCTCTGCCTTTCTTGGAGGGCTCTGCATGCAGAGTTTTAAGCGGGTGTTGTTTTTTTTTTTGGTTTTTTTTTTTTTTTTTGTATTTTTTTTCTTTTTTCTTTTTTCATGTTTTATTTATTTATTTATTTATTTATTTATTTATTTATTTATTTTCGTTTCCCTTCCATTATGATTAGTAAAGCCTTAACCCCCGTGACCCAGAGTGGAAGGGGGTTCATTTACCCAGAGCAGATGGTCAGGCCCCAGCTCTCTTATATGGAGAAGCAGCACTGTCTTCCTACTGCCTCCCAATTCTGCTTTGTACTTACTCTGAAGCTACTTTCTGACAAACAAGTGTGCTCAGTACTGTGAAAGCTGGGACAAAAGTGCAGTTTCAGAACTTTATCTTCACAACAGCAAGACACTCGCTATGACCTTAACAGACAAGAGACCTTGATGGCAATTCAAGAACAGCATTTTGATGTCTGCTGTTGCATATGAAAACTCCTACAGTATTGAGTCTTTTACCTGGGCTGTTTGACTTGTGGGACCTTGGGAATCCTGACTATTAATTTTAAACATAGACCTCTATTTTTCAATATGCTAAAGATATCCAGGAAAACCAAGTCCAAGGGATCTGTAAAATACTGCCACCCAAACATTTCTTATGCTAAGCGGTTCCTATGGTTCAAGAGAAGACCATGTAGTCAGAGACCTCCTCCATTCATGGAGCCCTTGCTAGCAGCGATGCCGTAAAAGCAGCATGCTTCATAGATACCAATTTGGATCCGTGACTGCTTACAGAGATGGAGGCTTTAAAAATCACATGGCATTGATGCTATGAACTCAGGGAGACTGGAAATCAACAAGGATTTGCTATTAATACCAGTAGACAAATATAAAATTGATCACATTCCTGCCAGTGGTACAGGTATCTGAAAACACTCTGTTTCTGAAGTGACCTCATGCATGAAGGAGAGTTGAATTCACAGAATCACAGAATCACAGAATTTTCTAGGTTGGAAGAGACCTCAAGATCATCGAGTCCAACCTCTGACCTAACGCTAACAGTCCCCACTAAACCATTTCCCTAAGCTCTACATCTAAACGTCTTTTGAAGACTTCCAGGGATTCCTGTCATCCCAGAGAGTGGTTCTAAAACTCCACAACTACAGCAAATGCAATAGTCTCAGAACACAAGCAAACAAACAAAAAATAAAACAACAAAAAAAGGCAAAGCTCTGGGTCTGTGAGATATTGCTTCCCTTCTAAGCAGCATGGTTTAACTCCTGCACACCTCTGCTAGCGGTGACCTGGAGGGAAGGAAAGCAACTCCAGCTGCCACCCTTCTTTGGCAGGCACTGCCTCTGCACTTCATCAGGCTGCCACTGGTAAAGCTATCCTGAAATTCTAGGATTTGTGTGACAGCAAATAGTTGATAAATTAACAACAGCGGGGAAACAGGATTGGTTGGGATTTGCTTTAATTGGCATCTCTCTGGGTACTTAGAGACATGAAGTTTCTTCAACTAGGGAAGAGTTGGAAGTGTGAAGCCCGCTTTGGGCAATGTGAGCAGGGAGAGGACCTACAAAGAGCTTAAATGACACCTTGGTATGAGTTTCTTAGTTTAATAAAAATGAAAATAATAACAATAGCATCAACCACAACAGCAACAAGAAGTGTCATCTGGAAATCTCCCTGTACTGCTACAAAAAGCCAAGGAGGCTGAACTTACAGAAATCACAAAGAAAGGTCTCTGAAACTTTTCAGTCTTGAAGGAAGGCACTTGAAGAGACCTTGGGATTCACATCCAGGCAGAGCATGTTGCCTGCATTGCCTCTGGAGTGAAGTTCAGCAGGCACAGCACCCTCTGCCAGCAATATCATGCAGGTGTTCTCGAGATGCTCTCGAGACATTGCTCCCTCACAGCCCTGCCCACATGAACCTGTCCCAGGCAGCCACACCCCAGGGACCTGTTTCTTGCTTAGCCACAGCAGGCGTCGGGCTGGGATTGGCATTCCTTCCGTCTGGGTCACTCTCCACCTTGACCTGCCCAACTGCCCAACAGGGAAGGAGAGGGAAGGGGAAGAGAACGAGGAAACGGAAGATGCAAGAAAAGTACATGGAAGGCTAGGGAAAATGAGGGCTTTGGTTGGAAGGTAAGGCCGAGAGCACTGGGACTGTTCAGCCTGGAGGAGGTGCAGCGAGGTCACCCTGAGAGGTTGTAGAGTCTCCAGCTGCGGAGCTCTTCCAAACCCAACTGGACCCCGGCCAGGGCAAGCTGCTGTAGCTGACCCCGCTCGAGCAGAGGGTGGTCTGATTGGGGTCGGAAGGCTCCTTGTGACTGCAGAAGCCCTGTGCTATGGCCCCGTGATCCTGAGGCATGGGGAGAGCCGAGGGGAGGGAGGTTGTCTCCCCTGGAGTGGAAATGTGGGTTTGGGCTGGAGGCGGGAGGCAGCCTCTGACGCAGAGAGGTCACAGGGCAGGGCCAGGCCGGAGAGCAGGGAGGAGGCTCATCCTGGCAAGGCCAGGTGTGGGGACAGCCTCTGCCATGGCAATGGAGGAGCAGGAGCAGGGTGGTCCCCGAGCCCCCTGCTGGGTGAGGTCACAGGCAGGGGGGTGAGGTCACAGGGGGACTCCTGCCTGCTGGTCCCCTCCAGGGGATAAAGGACCAGAGCCTGCGCAGGAGAGAGCCTGGTGCGGAGCCCATCTCCAGAGGGGTGGGCGCTGGGCAGCGCACGTGGGGACACCCTGCTACACGCAGTGCTCGGACAGGCTGGGCACAGGCACGGGCAGGGGCAGGCAGGGCCTGCGGTCGGAAAGCAACCGCCAGGGCCAACAAGGACAGCGAGAGCAGGGGCAAGGCAGTCAGGACGCAGGGAGATCCTCCCGCGCAGCCTGGAGACGCCTCGGGATTGAGCCGCGAGCAGCATGTCCGAAGCAGAGGAGGTCTGCGTGGTGCCTGAGCAGGAGCGGGAGCCTGAAGCAACGTGCTCTGGGGGCCCCCCCACAGGCCGGGGAGCAAAGGCCAAGAAGAGCCGCTCTTCCCGCTCCTCCCGGGCTGGGCTGCTCTTCCCTGTGAGCCGCATCGACAGGCAGCTGCGCAGAGGCCGGTTCGCCGAGCGCCTTGGAGCCAGGGCCCCCGTCTTTCTGGCTGCTGTGCTGCAGTGGGTGACGCACAAGACCATGGACATGGCTGGGAAGATTTCCAAGAGGAGCAACCAACATCGCATTTCCCCGGGCCACTTGCAGATGGCTGTGCGGAACAGCTCTGCGCTCAAGCAGCTCCTGCTAGGCAAGCCCAGGCACCACAGCAGAGCTGTCCCCCAAAGCCAGCGCGTGGCCGCACCCTCCAGAAAGAGGAAGGCCAAGGATAGGAGGAGAAGGCGCAGGCAACGGGCTGCACCTGCCCGTGCCACCGCTGCTGTCGCTGCCAAGTGAAAACAGAAATTCCTGCCCCAGAGCAGCATGGCCACTTGCCCGTCTCTTGCCAAATCCACCGCTCTGGTCAAATGGTCTAATAAAAGTCCTTGAAATGTTGTGTTGTGCCTGAGGCATGCCTTGTGGATGCTAGGTGGTGCAGTGGGGAGAGGGAGGATGGGGGACAGCAAGGAGGGGACACCCCGTCAGTGGACTGCTTTGTTAAACAGTGACACCTGGCAGTGTCACAGCGGGGAAGAATCTGTGGAAGAATTGCTCAGGGTCCCAATCTGCCTTTCAGCATTTTGCCAGCAGCTGAGCTTCCAGCGCCTTCTCACTGCACTGCCTTCCCTGTCCAGGAAAGAATGGTTCCTGCACAAGAGACTAAGCATGACAGCAGAGAGAGGGAGAGCATGTGGGGCAACGAGGGGTCGTGTGGGTGATCAAAGTGGCACCTGACAGTGACCAGAGAGGAGCAGGTCACTCTCAGCCCCTTGTCCATGTGACAGGGTTGTCCAAGCATGGTCTCTCCACCACATCGCTCATTCCCTTCGTGGGAGGAGCAGGGGATGCTCCTGACGATGCAGGGCAGCTCTTGGGCCAAAGAAAAGGCACTTCTCTTCCACAGCATTGCCCCACTCTTATCTTTTTGCCAGGGGGAAGGGCCACCTGCCCATGGGGTCTCTAAGAAGGCCTTTGGGATTAGGGTTCTTGCAGGAGCTGCTTCTTAGAGGAGCTCCCACCTGGGGGTAGCATCTGTTTGCACCGTCTCAGAAAATCTCCTCCTGGCTGGTCAGATGGAGAGGTGTGTGGAACAGGCATGGCAGTGGCCAAGGGGTCAGAGCTGCAAATGGTCATCATTGGTCTTTGTCTTGAGGGAGGGACTGTGTGCTGCCGCGTTGACTTTGCTCACAGCCCTGGGGACTTCATGAAGCATTCCTTGGATGTTCTGTGTGGCTAGCCCCCAACATCATCCCCGGCAGACAGAAATGCTTTCCAATACAAGAACTCTTTAACAACCTCCACCGTGGCCTTCAGCTGCAGCACAACGATGACACTGGGGAGTTTATCCTCAGAGCCCCCCTGTGCAATTATCAGAAGCCCCATCAGGCTTGTTATCATTTATGCTCCGACTCCTTAATGATGCCTCATGCGGCTCACCTCTTGACACAGGCTCCATTACCCACAGCACTGAGCACTGGCCCTGTGTCGCACTGGCTCAGTTCACACTATGGCAATGCATTGGCTTCTGGGAAGGTCAGGCACAGGCACTGCTCCTGGAGCATTTGTTGCCTGGTCACCATCAGATAAAAGTTGGGGTTTCCCCTGTTCTTAGCTTACCTTTCGGCTCCCCTTCTCATCCATTTCCTCCCCCATTCTTCCACCTGTTTCACAATCCACCCCTGCTCGCTGGAAGACAGCCATTTGCTCCCTTCCTTTGTACTGTGCAGCAGTGCTTCTCTTGCCATCTTAGGGCTCAGGTGAATCGGATTTGCAGATGCACAAACACTCTGAAACCCCTCTCCAAATCCCAGAGGCTGTCAACTACTGGCCAAACCAAACAGAGATCCCTGCTGAGAAAACTGCCAGAGACTGTGCGGGACTGGAGATGGGGAGAAAGAAATGCTCTTCTGAGCACCTCATTGTGCAACATACCAAACACTGGCTGCAGTTCGGGTGCTTAGATGCCCTGGTGGCCCTGGCCTTTGTTGAGCTGTGAAAGGTGAAGCTGCTGAAGACCTGGCCCGTGACGGAAATACAATAATGCCTTGTGATTAGAAGGAAGGTCTTGAAAGAAAGACACCCGTATCTTGTGCACTTGGTTTGGGTCAGCTGTGTAAAGTCCAGGGGAAAATAACAGTGGGGTAGAGTGCAGGTTCATGCTTGTGTGGCCAAACAGAGTCATATTAGCAAGGACTTGCACTCAGGAGGTTAAATCCAAATAATTTCAAAAGCAAAACATGGCTAAAGTCTGATCTACCTCCTAGTGATTCCTGTCAATGTCCTAATGAGGAAGGACGTGGGAGAGAGGAGTGGAAGTAAGCCTCAAGCCCGAGGAGAAAAAGCCCTTGAGCAAGGTGTTGGATGAGCATATTGGAGATATATACCATTCCCTCAATCCCCAGTACGGGTGTGTCCAGCCGGCTCAGCCACTCAGCAGGACAGCGTTTTGCTGAATTAAAATATTCCCTGTTGCTACTGAAAGCTTCAGATTCTACTGAGCTGAAGCAGCACTGGGCTCCAGAAGAATCCTTCTCTCTCCATCTTCGTTGAACCCCTGTGTAAAGCAGAAGGGAGTAACAGAGCCAGTGTGTTTCCCTGCATTCAGAGAACCAGCATACTGCAAAGGAACAAGGTGTTCCTCCTCAATCGCACACCAAGTGGCCAAAAGGAGAAGAGTCACATGTCCAGCTGTGCTCTCTGACAGTCTCAGCTTTTCACAGAGCATTAATGGGCATGGAGCTAATGGCCACCAACTGAGGGCCACCAACAGAGCCACCTTGTGCCACAGGTGCAGCGGAACTCCAGGAGCTTTGTTGCTGGAGGAAAGGTCATCCACAGGGGGGCACAAGGAGACTCCTACTTCACTGAAAGGCTCTGCAGCCACGTGGGTCATAAGGATAAGACCATTCTTCCCTCCACAAGGTGGTATGAAAAGAGAAACTGGCAGGAATGATGCGGAGGATGTGCAAAGTATCTGGAGTTACCGTGCTTCAGAAATGAGGAGCAGGAACACAGGAGCCAAGCAGTCCCTTCCAGTCTAACTTGTTCTATGACTTGGTGCACGCCAAAATTGCCTCTGTCTCTGAGCTGCAAGCAAGTGGGAGGATAAGAGTATAATAAAGGCTGTGCAGCTGTGTTACAGACCCACATACTCAAACACCGCAGGTAGCACGCTAATCCTTTGCTTACCGGTCCTTCACAATGTTCTCCTCAGCTACCTCACCATGTCCCTCCCATCCACTGTGGAAATGGTACAGCAACAGATAGAAGTCACTTTGACGGTGACTTTTAATGGGTTAGAGATTTGTTTGTGGCATAGGTGCCTTGGGAGAGGGATTTGGCTTCCTCAATCATCTCTGTGTTCTAGAAACTGCCGCACTCTCTGGCTATAGCTTCTGCAGGGTTCAACTAGGAATGAAATAATGCATCTCTTTTGTCCATGCTTAGGGTTGGAAAAGAAGGAATAGTTTTCTCTAGTAGATGAACAACTCTTCAAACCAGACAGAAAGTGACTAACCATTTTTGACATTTAGCATATTTATACGAGTGAGCAGAGCTATGGCTGGCTAGTGTTGCTGAAGTGTATGCTAGCCTTTCCGTTTCTCCTACGTTGAAAGATGACAGATGTCTCAATTGCTGCATGTTTCAAAGGAAGGTCTCAAGAACAGGCAACTGCAGTTATTCTCCTGAATGTATATGTAAGGAAGGAACCTACAAAGACCTGCTTCATATGAGGGGCAGGAAGATTTATTTTTACATCCTCCATACTCTTGCCAAGTAGAACAATGCAGATTTAATTGCCTTTGCAGAGGAATTTTTTGTTGAATGTGCTCCATCATTTTGAAAATCCCTTCCCAGTTAGTGGCCTTGTTTTCTTGGAGGGATGATCCTGCAGGCAATTAATTTAATGGGAGCCAGTAGAACAGTGGAATATCTAGCACTAGTTAGATGTGTAAACACAAGGACTGAGGAAGATTTGGCTTTCTCAGTCATTTCTGTCATCTAGAAACAGCTGCACTATCTGGCTGTAACCATTCTGAGTCTATAACCTACATCTGGAGTCGGGGCCAATGTGGAGTGCAAGAATCTTCACTGCCTCAGTCAAACAAACTTCTGTGAGCACCAATTCTTTTCCCCTTCCGTCCATGGGGGGGCTGAGTGGTCTGTGTGGTACTTAGCTGCCTACTGGCATAAAAACACATCAATATTGTTCAGTGAAAATGCATATTAAAATTCTCTTTCCATGCAGTACGTCTCTGAATTTATAAGCATAAAAGTTACGTTCTTGAGCCAGAAATGACCATGCAAGCCTGCTTTGCACACCTGACCCATCTCTGGTGCTATTATGAGCATTTGCAAGGTAGTTCAGAGAGGCAGAACAGAAAATTAGCTGGCTAAAAGCCAAGCCATTTACCATGATGTAGTTTCCACTGGATCACTTCCCTGATATGTCTCATACACAGGTGTTTGCTTGCTACTGTGGGCAGAACAAAGCTGACACAGGCCATGGTTGCTGTGGGAATGACTGGACCTCTCAATAAAGGTTTGCCTGGACATGAAACAATAGCAGTGGATAATAGTCATTAGGCTGTACGAGGCTTGGTAGTCTCTTGGTGATATCCTGGATGTGAGCCCCTGATGTAGTGCATGTAGGAGGGGAAAAGTTCTTTCCCTTTTCTACAGTCATGAGTAAGTGGCACAGTGCTCACCCAGGCCTAGCACCCATAAACTACTTGCTGGGAGCAAAAACTAATGGAATTTAAAAGAAGTTTTCTCCACTCTCCATTTTGTCTTTGGCTTTTATTGTTATTACTGTGCCTCAATGTAACTGTTTACAATACACATATTGATAGTTTTAGAAGGAGAAGAAACTGGAACCTTGGCAGCCAGAACTGCCTGCAGCAGAATGCTGAATCAGATGGATCTGCAGTTAGGAGGAATCCTAAGGGTGTATCATACAAATAAGGAAGTTTCAGACAAGGCTTTGTGTCTTCTGTATTACATTCAAAATGTATTCTAGCTACCAAATATTAAAAATAATCTAATCTTACTTTATCTGCAGGAATAGATATCTGCCTTCCCAAGACAACATGTTGTATCTCTTATAGTAGAGGTGGGAGAAGAGGCCTTTGTAAGTACAATGCTACATCTAATTCAGAATAAAGTGTAAGTGCTTACTTTCAGAAAGGATCCCTAGAGTTCAGACACTGAACCCTGGGGATTTCTGCTTGAGATTCCTTTTTGTGCTGCCTGTTGGCAATCAAAACAGTGTCCCTTCAGACACATTGCATAGAAAACTTTGGCTTTAAAAACAAATGAATTAAGGAAGCTGAAAGGAGTGGAACAGTCTGGTTTCACCTACTGCCTGAGAAAGTACTTCAGAACCTGCTAACAAGATTTCCCTAATAAGAAACACAGAGCTGAGAAAAGCACATTTGTTTTGATATTATAGGTAAGGAAACTCCTTTGTATAAATACTAGTAACATTTTCTTAGCAATAATATGTACTGTACCTCCAAGCGTAGCTCTGTTTGTTCAGTAATCTGAAGTGAAGTTAGATATAAAATTACATATCAAGCAACTGCAGGATTCAATATGAATGCCCTTCACTGACTTAAAGGACTCACAGTGGTGGATTAGAAACACTGTTCTGGATTAATAGAAAAAACTATTATTCTGCAAATGATGCATTTATTTTTATATTGACTTAATTTAAAGTAGCTGCTATTTAAGATGTTTTACCTTCATCTTAATCAACATCTGCCATCTTCTTCATGATAAAGAGCTGTTATTTTCTCCAACAGAGAAATCACACACACACCAGAAAACAACAACAAAAACACCCAACAACAACAGAAAAAGAAAAACATCAGGGGAAAGCTAGACAGTACAATTGTGCAAGATTGCTTAAAGAAGTTTTAAGTTTATGCAAAGTCTAGAGCTTGCAATTCAAATCTACATTGCTCAGCATGGTTAGAGTATTATGCACCTTCCAGTGAAGAAGGGGGGAAAAGGGGTGAGATGGAAGCTGCAGTGGGAAGAAGAAAGGACATGACATTCATACAAAAACTCTCATTTTTCTTTTCTTTTCTTTCCCTCATTCCTTCCCTTCCAGGTCTTAGCAGTCTTGGTTTGTGCTGTTGCACCTTCAGCACAGCATGCAGAATCAAACAGCTGTCACAGAATTCATCCTCCTCGGGTTCTCCAGCAACCCAGTCCTGCGTGTCTCTCTCTTTGTCCTTTTCTCTGTCCTCTACTCTGCCACCCTGATGGGAAATGCACTTGTCTTTGTGCTCATCTGCCTGGACTACCGCCTCCACAGCCCTATGTACTTTTTCCTCTGCCACCTCTCCATCGTAGATATCTGCTATGCCTCCAACAATGTCCCTCATATGCTGGGGAACCTCCTTGGACAAGGAAGAACCATCTCCTTTGCTGGGTGTGGGACACAGATACACCTTTACTTAATCTTTGCACTTACAGAGTGCGTGCTGCTGGCTGCTATGTCTTATGATCGCTATGTGGCAATCTGCCATCCTCTCCGCTACTTCCTCATCATGAACTGGAGGTTGTGCCTCACCCTTACAGCAGTTTCATGGGCTTTTGGGTTCATGTTTGGTACACTACAAGCTTCTCTGGCTTTACGGCTGCCATTCTGTGGCCCCTGCAATGTTGACCACTTCTTCTGTGAAATTCTTGCTGTCTTAAAGCTGGCCTGCACTGACACTACTGTCAATAAAGTCCTGATCTTTGCTGTTTGTGTGTGCTTCCTCCTCTTCCCCTTGGTCTTAATCCTCATTTCCTATCTGCACATCCTGGCCACTGTTCTGCACATCCAGTCTGTGGCAGGATGGCATAAAACTTTGTCCACCTGTGGCTCACACCTGATTGTGGTGGGTCTGTTTTATGGAAATGCCATTTTCATGTACATGGTTCCTGGGAGTGGAAATGCATCTGGGAGGGAAAAAGTTCTTTCCCTCTTCTACAGTGTCATCAACCCAAGTTTGAACCCCCTGATTTACACTCTGAGGAACAAACAGGTGAAGGAAGCCTTGCTGAATCTCCAGGGAAGGAAAAGAGTCTTTCATTCAGTGTAGTACAGGCTCTAAGGTTTTACCTGTCTCTTTCTGCTGTTTCTTCTTGAGCTCTTTTGGTATTTTAAACAGTTAAAATGAAACAAAACAAAACAAATGTATTTATTTCTGTTTCTTTGTACAGTCTGATGAATAACACAACACAATGACTAATTATCATTCATTTTATTAGAGATAACTAATTGCTCTTCATCACATACAGACATTCTAAGCAGGCAGTAGGTTTTAACTGAGCTATTGAGACAGCTGGAAAAAGATAGTCTGTCTTCTTCATTTTAAGTAGGAGTCAGAATAAAATACTTTTAAAGAGTTGTATTTTTTTCTTCTTTTTTTTTTCTTTCTTTTTTTTTTTTTTTTTTTTTTGAGTATGCCAGTTGATTTAGTAAGATGTGATTTTTCCCTACCACAATTGTATTTCCTATATCCTTATGATACTAGAGATTCAACTCAGTTATTATAAAGAAGAGGGAAAATATTTTGCTAAAGGGCTTTGTTTCTTAGCAAGGTGAATCATCCTGTGAAGATTTTTGCTTCTGCACACCTTTAGCTCTGAGACCTCCTATGCAGGAAGTGAACATGATGACAGCTGCAGTGCAGAAAATAGCTGTGGGTGGTTTTCCCATGCTGGTGCCCACAGAACTTCATTTGACTGAGCCAGTGGAGACTCCTGCACTCTGCATTGGCCCCGACTCAGAATGTAGATCCTTAGTGCGTTCCTGTTTACCCATATTTCAAATATCTTTCTTTCTGCAGATCCCGTTGCTGACAATTATGCTTTGGAAAATCTTCCTCAGTCCCTGTGTTTACACATCTAACTAGTGCTAGATATTCCACTGTTCTACTGGCTCCCATTAAATTAATTGCCTGCAGGATCATCCCTCCAAGAAAACAAGGTCACTAACTGGGAAGGGATTTTCAAAATGATGGAGCACATTCAACAAAAAATTCCTCTGCAAAGGCAATTAAATCTGCATTGTTCTACTTGGCAAGAGTATGGAGGATGTAAAAATAAATCTTCCTGCCCCTCATATGAAGCAGGTCTTTGTAGGTTCCTTCCTTACATATACATTCAGGAGAATAACTGCAGTTGCCTGTTCTTGAGACCTTCCTTTGAAACATGCAGCAATTGAGACATCTGTCATCTTTCAACGTAGGAGAAACGGAAAGGCTAGCATACACTTCAGCAACACTAGCCAGCCATAGCTCTGCTCACTCGTATAAATATGCTAAATGTCAAAAATGGTTAGTCACTTTCTGTCTGGTTTGAAGAGTTGTTCATCTACTAGAGAAAACTATTCCTTCTTTTCCAACCCTAAGCATGGACAAAAGAGATGCATTATTTCATTCCTAGTTGAACCCTGCAGAAGCTATAGCCAGAGAGTGCGGCAGTTTCTAGAACACAGAGATGATTGAGGAAGCCAAATCCCTCTCCCAAGGCACCTATGCCACAAACAAATCTCTAACCCATTAAAAGTCACCGTCAAAGTGACTTCTATCTGTTGCTGTACCATTTCCACAGTGGATGGGAGGGACATGGTGAGGTAGCTGAGGAGAACATTGTGAAGGACCGGTAAGCAAAGGATTAGCGTGCTACCTGCGGTGTTTGAGTATGTGGGTCTGTAACACAGCTGCACAGCCTTTATTATACTCTTATCCTCCCACTTGCTTGCAGCTCAGAGACAGAGGCAATTTTGGCGTGCACCAAGTCATAGAACAAGTTAGACTGGAAGGGACTGCTTGGCTCCTGTGTTCCTGCTCCTCATTTCTGAAGCACGGTAACTCCAGATACTTTGCACATCCTCCGCATCATTCCTGCCAGTTTCTCTTTTCATACCACCTTGTGGAGGGAAGAATGGTCTTATCCTTATGACCCACGTGGCTGCAGAGCCTTTCAGTGAAGTAGGAGTCTCCTTGTGCCCCCCTGTGGATGACCTTTCCTCCAGCAACAAAGCTCCTGGAGTTCCGCTGCACCTGTGGCACAAGGTGGCTCTGTTGGTGGCCCTCAGTTGGTGGCCATTAGCTCCATGCCCATTAATGCTCTGTGAAAAGCTGAGACTGTCAGAGAGCACAGCTGGACATGTGACTCTTCTCCTTTTGGCCACTTGGTGTGCGACTGAGGAGGAACACCTTGTTCCTTTGCAGTATGCTGGTTCTCTGAATGCAGGGAAACACACTGGCTCTGTTACTCCCTTCTGCTTTACACAGGGGTTCAACGAAGATGGAGAGAGAAGGATTCTTCTGGAGCCCAGTGCTGCTTCAGCTCAGTAGAATCTGAAGCTTTCAGTAGCAACAGGGAATATTTTAATTCAGCAAAACGCTGTCCTGCTGAGTGGCTGAGCCGGCTGGACACACCCGTACTGGGGATTGAGGGAATGGTATATATCTCCAATATGCTCATCCAACACCTTGCTCAAGGGCTTTTTCTCCTCGGGCTTGAGGCTTACTTCCACTCCTCTCTCCCACGTCCTTCCTCATTAGGACATTGACAGGAATCACTAGGAGGTAGATCAGACTTTAGCCATGTTTTGCTTTTGAAATTATTTGGATTTAACCTCCTGAGTGCAAGTCCTTGCTAATATGACTCTGTTTGGCCACACAAGCATGAACCTGCACTCTACCCCACTGTTATTTTCCCCTGGACTTTACACAGCTGACCCAAACCAAGTGCACAAGATACGGGTGTCTTTCTTTCAAGACCTTCCTTCTAATCACAAGGCATTATTGTATTTCCGTCACGGGCCAGGTCTTCAGCAGCTTCACCTTTCACAGCTCAACAAAGGCCAGGGCCACCAGGGCATCTAAGCACCCGAACTGCAGCCAGTGTTTGGTATGTTGCACAATGAGGTGCTCAGAAGAGCATTTCTTTCTCCCCATCTCCAGTCCCGCACAGTCTCTGGCAGTTTTCTCAGCAGGGATCTCTGTTTGGTTTGGCCAGTAGTTGACAGCCTCTGGGATTTGGAGAGGGGTTTCAGAGTGTTTGTGCATCTGCAAATCCGATTCACCTGAGCCCTAAGATGGCAAGAGAAGCACTGCTGCACAGTACAAAGGAAGGGAGCAAATGGCTGTCTTCCAGCGAGCAGGGGTGGATTGTGAAACAGGTGGAAGAATGGGGGAGGAAATGGATGAGAAGGGGAGCCGAAAGGTAAGCTAAGAACAGGGGAAACCCCAACTTTTATCTGATGGTGACCAGGCAACAAATGCTCCAGGAGCAGTGCCTGTGCCTGACCTTCCCAGAAGCCAATGCATTGCCATAGTGTGAACTGAGCCAGTGCGACACAGGGCCAGTGCTCAGTGCTGTGGGTAATGGAGCCTGTGTCAAGAGGTGAGCCGCATGAGGCATCATTAAGGAGTCGGAGCATAAATGATAACAAGCCTGATGGGGCTTCTGATAATTGCACAGGGGGGCTCTGAGGATAAACTCCCCAGTGTCATCGTTGTGCTGCAGCTGAAGGCCACGGTGGAGGTTGTTAAAGAGTTCTTGTATTGGAAAGCATTTCTGTCTGCCGGGGATGATGTTGGGGGCTAGCCACACAGAACATCCAAGGAATGCTTCATGAAGTCCCCAGGGCTGTGAGCAAAGACAACGCGGCAGCACACAGTCCCTCCCTCAAGACAAAGACCAATGATGACCATTTGCAGCTCTGACCCCTTGGCCACTGCCATGCCTGTTCCACACACCTCTCCATCTGACCAGCCAGGAGGAGATTTTCTGAGACGGTGCAAACAGATGCTACCCCCAGGTGGGAGCTCCTCTAAGAAGCAGCTCCTGCAAGAACCCTAATCCCAAAGGCCTTCTTAGAGACCCCATGGGCAGGTGGCCCTTCCCCCTGGCAAAAAGATAAGAGTGGGGCAATGCTGTGGAAGAGAAGTGCCTTTTCTTTGGCCCAAGAGCTGCCCTGCATCGTCAGGAGCATCCCCTGCTCCTCCCACGAAGGGAATGAGCGATGTGGTGGAGAGACCATGCTTGGACAACCCTGTCACATGGACAAGGGGCTGAGAGTGACCTGCTCCTCTCTGGTCACTGTCAGGTGCCACTTTGATCACCCACACGACCCCTCGTTGCCCCACATGCTCTCCCTCTCTCTGCTGTCATGCTTAGTCTCTTGTGCAGGAACCATTCTTTCCTGGACAGGGAAGGCAGTGCAGTGAGAAGGCGCTGGAAGCTCAGCTGCTGGCAAAATGCTGAAAGGCAGATTGGGACCCTGAGCAATTCTTCCACAGATTCTTCCCCGCTGTGACACTGCCAGGTGTCACTGTTTAACAAAGCAGTCCACTGACGGGGTGTCCCCTCCTTGCTGTCCCCCATCCTCCCTCTCCCCACTGCACCACCTAGCATCCACAAGGCATGCCTCAGGCACAACACAACATTTCAAGGACTTTTATTAGACCATTTGACCAGAGCGGTGGATTTGGCAAGAGACGGGCAAGTGGCCATGCTGCTCTGGGGCAGGAATTTCTGTTTTCACTTGGCAGCGACAGCAGCGGTGGCACGGGCAGGTGCAGCCCGTTGCCTGCGCCTTCTCCTCCTATCCTTGGCCTTCCTCTTTCTGGAGGGTGCGGCCACGCGCTGGCTTTGGGGGACAGCTCTGCTGTGGTGCCTGGGCTTGCCTAGCAGGAGCTGCTTGAGCGCAGAGCTGTTCCGCACAGCCATCTGCAAGTGGCCCGGGGAAATGCGATGTTGGTTGCTCCTCTTGGAAATCTTCCCAGCCATGTCCATGGTCTTGTGCGTCACCCACTGCAGCACAGCAGCCAGAAAGACGGGGGCCCTGGCTCCAAGGCGCTCGGCGAACCGGCCTCTGCGCAGCTGCCTGTCGATGCGGCTCACAGGGAAGAGCAGCCCAGCCCGGGAGGAGCGGGAAGAGCGGCTCTTCTTGGCCTTTGCTCCCCGGCCTGTGGGGGGGCCCCCAGAGCACGTTGCTTCAGGCTCCCGCTCCTGCTCAGGCACCACGCAGACCTCCTCTGCTTCGGACATGCTGCTCGCGGCTCAATCCCGAGGCGTCTCCAGGCTGCGCGGGAGGATCTCCCTGCGTCCTGACTGCCTTGCCCCTGCTCTCGCTGTCCTTGTTGGCCCTGGCGGTTGCTTTCCGACCGCAGGCCCTGCCTGCCCCTGCCCGTGCCTGTGCCCAGCCTGTCCGAGCACTGCGTGTAGCAGGGTGTCCCCACGTGCGCTGCCCAGCGCCCACCCCTCTGGAGATGGGCTCCGCACCAGGCTCTCTCCTGCGCAGGCTCTGGTCCTTTATCCCCTGGAGGGGACCAGCAGGCAGGAGTCCCCCTGTGACCTCACCCCCCTGCCTGTGACCTCACCCAGCAGGGGGCTCGGGGACCACCCTGCTCCTGCTCCTCCATTGCCATGGCAGAGGCTGTCCCCACACCTGGCCTTGCCAGGATGAGCCTCCTCCCTGCTCTCCGGCCTGGCCCTGCCCTGTGACCTCTCTGCGTCAGAGGCTGCCTCCCGCCTCCAGCCCAAACCCACATTTCCACTCCAGGGGAGACAACCTCCCTCCCCTCGGCTCTCCCCATGCCTCAGGATCACGGGGCCATAGCACAGGGCTTCTGCAGTCACAAGGAGCCTTCCGACCCCAATCAGACCACCCTCTGCTCGAGCGGGGTCAGCTACAGCAGCTTGCCCTGGCCGGGGTCCAGTTGGGTTTGGAAGAGCTCCGCAGCTGGAGACTCTACAACCTCTCAGGGTGACCTCGCTGCACCTCCTCCAGGCTGAACAGTCCCAGTGCTCTCGGCCTTACCTTCCAACCAAAGCCCTCATTTTCCCTAGCCTTCCATGTACTTTTCTTGCATCTTCCGTTTCCTCGTTCTCTTCCCCTTCCCTCTCCTTCCCTGTTGGGCAGTTGGGCAGGTCAAGGTGGAGAGTGACCCAGACGGAAGGAATGCCAATCCCAGCCCGACGCCTGCTGTGGCTAAGCAAGAAACAGGTCCCTGGGGTGTGGCTGCCTGGGACAGGTTCATGTGGGCAGGGCTGTGAGGGAGCAATGTCTCGAGAGCATCTCGAGAACACCTGCATGATATTGCTGGCAGAGGGTGCTGTGCCTGCTGAACTTCACTCCAGAGGCAATGCAGGCAACATGCTCTGCCTGGATGTGAATCCCAAGGTCTCTTCAAGTGCCTTCCTTCAAGACTGAAAAGTTTCAGAGACCTTTCTTTGTGATTTCTGTAAGTTCAGCCTCCTTGGCTTTTTGTAGCAGTACAGGGAGATTTCCAGATGACACTTCTTGTTGCTGTTGTGGTTGATGCTATTGTTATTATTTTCATTTTTATTAAACTAAGAAACTCATACCAAGGTGTCATTTAAGCTCTTTGTAGGTCCTCTCCCTGCTCACATTGCCCAAAGCGGGCTTCACACTTCCAACTCTTCCCTAGTTGAAGAAACTTCATGTCTCTAAGTACCCAGAGAGATGCCAATTAAAGCAAATCCCAACCAATCCTGTTTCCCCGCTGTTGTTAATTTATCAACTATTTGCTGTCACACAAATCCTAGAATTTCAGGATAGCTTTACCAGTGGCAGCCTGATGAAGTGCAGAGGCAGTGCCTGCCAAAGAAGGGTGGCAGCTGGAGTTGCTTTCCTTCCCTCCAGGTCACCGCTAGCAGAGGTGTGCAGGAGTTAAACCATGCTGCTTAGAAGGGAAGCAATATCTCACAGACCCAGAGCTTTGCCTTTTTTTGTTGTTTTATTTTTTGTTTGTTTGCTTGTGTTCTGAGACTATTGCATTTGCTGTAGTTGTGGAGTTTTAGAACCACTCTCTGGGATGACAGGAATCCCTGGAAGTCTTCAAAAGACGTTTAGATGTAGAGCTTAGGGAAATGGTTTAGTGGGGACTGTTAGCGTTAGGTCAGAGGTTGGACTCGATGATCTTGAGGTCTCTTCCAACCTAGAAAATTCTGTGATTCTGTGATTCTGTGAATTCAACTCTCCTTCATGCATGAGGTCACTTCAGAAACAGAGTGTTTTCAGATACCTGTACCACTGGCAGGAATGTGATCAATTTTATATTTGTCTACTGGTATTAATAGCAAATCCTTGTTGATTTCCAGTCTCCCTGAGTTCATAGCATCAATGCCATGTGATTTTTAAAGCCTCCATCTCTGTAAGCAGTCACGGATCCAAATTGGTATCTATGAAGCATGCTGCTTTTACGGCATCGCTGCTAGCAAGGGCTCCATGAATGGAGGAGGTCTCTGACTACATGGTCTTCTCTTGAACCATAGGAACCGCTTAGCATAAGAAATGTTTGGGTGGCAGTATTTTACAGATCCCTTGGACTTGGTTTTCCTGGATATCTTTAGCATATTGAAAAATAGAGGTCTATGTTTAAAATTAATAGTCAGGATTCCCAAGGTCCCACAAGTCAAACAGCCCAGGTAAAAGACTCAATACTGTAGGAGTTTTCATATGCAACAGCAGACATCAAAATGCTGTTCTTGAATTGCCATCAAGGTCTCTTGTCTGTTAAGGTCATAGCGAGTGTCTTGCTGTTGTGAAGATAAAGTTCTGAAACTGCACTTTTGTCCCAGCTTTCACAGTACTGAGCACACTTGTTTGTCAGAAAGTAGCTTCAGAGTAAGTACAAAGCAGAATTGGGAGGCAGTAGGAAGACAGTGCTGCTTCTCCATATAAGAGAGCTGGGGCCTGACCATCTGCTCTGGGTAAATGAACCCCCTTCCACTCTGGGTCACGGGGGTTAAGGCTTTACTAATCATAATGGAAGGGAAACGAAAATAAATAAATAAATAAATAAATAAATAAATAAATAAAACATGAAAAAAGAAAAAAGAAAAAAAATACAAACAAACAAACAAAAAAAAAAAAACCAAAAAAAAAACAACACCCGCTTAAAACTCTGCATGCAGAGCCCTCCAAGAAAGGCAGAGAGCATTAAGGGTGTTCTGAAATAGGAAGTGGATGGCATTGCTCACGGTTGCAGCACGGGGGAAAACCTTGTCCCACGCGAACCGCTGTGCGCTGGTTGCGACACGACGACCAGAAGATGGCAGCAGGTGACACTGAGAGCATCCAGGGATGCTCTGTTCACTGCAGAGATGCCCATTGTTTTCGTCGTCCTAAACCAGAAAACTTTATTGATCTCTGTCCTACAGGCAATTATAGGTAGGACACATGGTAAAACAAAATTCGTATCTTAAAAGTCCAATTCCTTCTCCTTCACCCTGTGAAGGAAATTCTGGGAACTACAGTGATTCTAGGAACAATAACGCTCTGACCTCAAATCTACTGGCTTCTACACTCAAACTCCGAGCCAATTTCTGCCTGCCAGTTACCTCAGTGTTTTAGCGTTTTCCCAACAATAAAGCCTTCGAGAGAGCTTTTACAGTGTTAAGGTTTACTACTCCCTGCACTCTTCCCAGGAACACCTGCATACAATGACACTTCTACGATGTCGGAACTCCCTGCACCCTTGCATGGAGACCACACCATGAAGCAACACAGACTGCATTTCAGGATTTTCTTGCCTTGCTGCCTTGCTCTTTCTATGAAGGTTTCACTCGCATACAAAGGAGTCTTAATGTGTGGCTATGAGATTCATGACATTGTTGATCCATTTTAAGCACAAACAACTGCACAGATCTGTATGACTAGGGTAAATGAGAGCCCTAAATTCCATCTTTACCCAACGACAACTTCTAGACATCTATTTCATGTTTAAAACTGTCTTGCTCTTATTGAAATGAGAATTTTACACTGACTATATACGGATGAATGTACATCCGTTTAAAGTCATCAAATGAGATTTCATACTGCATTCAGGTTCTGATTGATAACATTCTAGTAAAAAAACTTTACCCTAAATTTACTTAGAATACTTATACTATAGTGTAATTTTAAAATAATTAAGAACAGTTGAGTATTGGGTGGTGGTTTTAAGTATAAAATACTACTGGTTTAATTTCTATGTCAGAGAAAGTGCATTTTCTGGTAAATATTGGTTTCTTGGATCACATTTGTTCTCAGCATACCTTACAGTTGGCTTCCATAGCAATGAAAATCTATTCATGTTTGCACTATGTATTTTTCTGAGGTAAATACTACATTAAACTGCAGAGCCTTGTAACGGAAATAATAAGTTTGGTATAAATGGTATTTGATTAGAAATTTTTATGTAGTGGCATCTTAATAAAGAGTTAGAACAAGGAATAAATTAATTGTTGCAGAATGTTATCATTCAAATACCCAGAATTCCAGGCCAGTAACTTAATGTCATAAAAATACAGTGAGAAAGAGAAGAGAAACAGTCTTGCAGCCATAAAATCCTCAGGTAGGAAAATACAGGATGCTGAGACTGAGTAATTTTTCCTTATAGTTTCAAAGGGCAAGAGAGAATAGTCATGCATACATCTCAGGAAATCTCTACTTGTGGAAGATATAAATGGCACAACTAAAATTCAGTTAATAAAGATTAATAGTTATTGCCAATCAAAAAGAAGCTCTGAAGGCATGTTGAGGTACGTCTCACCTGTGGCACTACTGTTCCTTTCCAGAATACTTGGACGTGTATATATCTTTGCACTTGCAAGTATGAGAGAATGAGAGAGTGAAATCTATGGCAGAATGAGCATAATTTATGTTAGTTTTGCTTAAAATAGGAATCACCTCCCACTTTCAGAAGGAGTCACATTGAGCTTACCTACAACAGGTTTTTTTTTTTTTTTTTTTTGGTATCTAGAGAACAAGGAGCATAGCATAAAGTTTTAGAGCAGTGCTTCTACCCCATAATTTTCTTCTGTTTTCTTTGATTGTTCTGCTGTATCCTACACCACTACATGTGTTTTTATTTTAAAAACCTACTCACCAATATGCACCTTTATAAATTAAAACGCATTCTTCTCTGGAAGAAGAACTTTAAACAATCCATCTTCACTTCCTTCATTTTACCTAATTTCAACTAACTTCAACTTTCTGTGCCTCCGTGCCATACACCACAAAAGCTCAGAAAGATATTACATCAAGGAAATCCAAATAAATAACAGGGCTTGTATCTTAAAAGCAAATGTTTATTTTATTATGCAATAAACTTCTGTGCAAACATAGTACAAGACCCAGCCTTAAAGGTACTGCAAAGCATTATAAACTATAGGAGAATAAATTCCTTTGTTTATTACAATGTGGAAAAAGAAATGGAAGGACAACAGATAATATTGTGTATTTCACTGTTGCTTTCAGTAATGTCTTCTGCCTGAGAGAAAACACAGCCTCAGACTGCATGTTGTCTTCCTCCTAAACACATAGTTGAGCAGGTAATTGTGCATTATAGTTCTGTGTGCAAAATGTAGATCCTGCAACAGGCTTGTGGATATTGTACCAACAAAATGTCAGGTTGCCTGAAATTGGTTGTTAGATTTATCATAGAATCATAGAATGATTTTTCTTGGAAGGGATGTTTAAGATCATCTAGTTCCTTCCAACACCCCACCCTCCCTACCCTGACATAGGCAGGGACACCTTCCACTAAATCAGGTTGCTCAAAGCCCCATCCAACCTGGCCTTGAACACCTCCAGGGATCTCTCATCTGTATCTCCTCTGGGCAACCTGTGCCCACCACCCTCAGAGTAAGGAATTTCTTCTGAATGTCTAATCTAAATCTACCTTCTCATTTTAAAGCCATTACTCATTGTCCTATCACTATACTTCCTGTTAAAGAGGCCCGGTCTAGCTATCTTGTAGGCCTCCTTGATGTACAGGAAGACCACTGTAAGGTCTCTAAGGATTGCAGGACCTCGCACTTGGCCTTGTTGAACTGTATGAGGTTCACAAAGGCTCACCTCTCAAGTATGTCAAGGTCCCTCTGGAAGGCATCCCTTCCCTCCAGCATGTTGACAGCTCCACACAGCTTGGTGTTATTAGCAAACTTGCTGAGGGTGCATTCAGTCCTTCAGTCCATGTCACTGACAAAGATGTCAAACAGTGCTAGTTCCAGTACTGACCACTGAGGTATGTCACTTGTCATTGGTCTCCACTCGGACATTGAGCCATTGACCACAGTTCTTTGAGTGTGACCATTCTGCCAACTCCTTACCCACTGAATGGTCAAATTCACATTGCTCCAACTTAGAGACAAGGATATAATGTGGGACAGTGTCAAATTCTTTGCAGAAGTCCAGGTAGATGACATCAGTTGCTCTTTCATTATCCACCAGTGCAGTAAACCCGTCCTAGATGGCCACCAGTTTTCTCAGGCATGTTTTGACCTTAGTGAAACCACTTTGGCTTTCACCTATTACTTCTTGGTCTTCCATGTGCCTTAACAGTTTCCAGGAGGATCTGCTCCATGACTTTGCTGGACACAGTGGAGAGACTGACCAGTCTATACTTCACCAGGTCTTCCTTCTTCTATTTTTAAAAATGGGGGTTATGTTTCCCCTATTCCAGACAGAGGGAACTTCATCAGACTACAAAGACTTCTCAAATATGATGGACAGTGGCTTAACAATTTCATTTGTCAGTTCCCTCAGGGTCCATAAATGCATCTCATCAGGTCCCATGGACTTTCACATTCCTTAGATGGTTTCAAACCTGATCTTCTCCTATGGTGGGTGGTTCTTCATTCTCCCAGTCCCTCCTTTGCCTTCTGTAACTTGAGCTGAACTCTTGCCAGTGAAGCAAAAATGCCATTGAGTACCTTCTCCATATCCCAGGAAATCAGCTTTCCCATTTCCTTCAGGCGAGGGCCCACAGTTTCCCTAGTCTTCCTTTTATCACCGATGTACCTATAGAACCCCTTCTTCTTGCTCTTGACATTAGCTTTCCTAACCTCATCCAAGGTTGCTCAGATGATTTCTCTGTATTCTTCCAGGCTATCTGTCCTTGCTTCTACCCTTTGTAGGCCTCCTTTTTCTGCCTGAGTTTGTCCAGGATTTCTTTGTTGATCCATGAATGACTCCTGGCATTTTTGCCTGACTTCATCTTTTTTGGGGATGCTTTTCTCCTGAGCTTGGAGGAGGTTATCCTTGGATATTAACCAGCTTACTTTGACCCCTTTGTCACTGACACTGGCATCAAACTGGCAGGAATGGTATGGATTGAGGTTCCACTCCTCCAGCAACTTTAGTTTAAAGCCCTCTTGACCAGTTTGGCAAGCCAATGACCAAAGATGCTCTTCCCCTTTTCTGATGGATGGATCCCATCAGCCCCCAGCAGACCAGGTTTCTCAAAGTGTGTCCCTTGGTCTACGTAGCTGAACCCCTGTCTGTGGCACCAGCCCTGTAACCATCTGTTGATTTGCCAGATTTGACTGGCCCTTTCAAATAATTTTCCTTTAACCAGGAGGACTGATGAAAAAACTGCCTGTACTCCTGAGTCCCTAACTGCTGCTTCCACAGCTCTGTAATCTGTATTGGTACTCCAGGATACTCCATTTAGCAGACTTCTTCAAAACAGGTGGATGTTGACACTGAGTAGCCTGTGCTGGAAAAAATCTCTTTGCTACATAGCCCAATAGTAAGAAGCTAGAAAATGGACACATATATAAGGTACTTGATAACCAAATTTCATCTGTAGACTAACACCAGAAAGCTGCCATCTCACGGCCAGTTTAAATTACTAAAAGCAGTTGCTGCTTACCCTTGTGTCATGGCTTTGTCTGAAAGAGTTAATTGTCTTTGTAGAGGCTCGCATAATTCTGTTTTGTATTTTTGATGAAAATAGTGATGATAATACACCAATGTTTTTAGTTGTTGCATAGAGTACTTACAGAGATTCAAAGACTTTTCTACTGATGCTGCCCTGCCAGCAAGGAGGCTGGGAGTGCACAAGGAGCTGCGAGGGGACACAGTCAGGGCAGCTGACCCAGACTGACCAAAGAGACATCCCATATCATACGATGTTGTGCTCAGCAATAAAAGCTGGTGGAAAGAGGGAGGAAAGGAAGGCATGTTCAGAGTGTTGTTGTTTATCTTCCCAATAAACCATCACATGTGATATGCCCTGCTTTTCTGAAAGTGACTGAAAATCTGCCTGACAATGGGAAGCAGTGAATGAATACCTTGTTTTCATTTGCACACACAGATTTTACTTCACCTAATAAACCATCTTAATCTAAGCCTGTGAGTTCTCTCACTTTTAACTCCATCCTGCCATGGAGAGAGGGAGAGAGCAGCTGTGAGGTACTTAGCTGCCTGCTGGGGTTAAACCACAACATCTTGTGTGCCTCTACAAACATTCACAAAACTACAAAATTAATTGCATGCTATATTGCTGAACTGATTGAACCTAGAACTAAGCTACAAGATTTCATTTCATCCCATATCACTCCACCTGGCTAACTGCGTGGTCATATGCAAATTCATGTGCACATACATGCAAATACACAGTAGAAGGTCAGCAGGTCAGTTCTGGTCACAATGCTCATGTCAGAAGTTACTCCACATAACTTGATTCCCAAGGTGTCATTTCGACAGAAATACTTTGATTTTTGAGGGCCACATCAATGTGACTGAAGAGTTACATTTGGGACACAGCAGCAATATTCAATCATGGCTGAAACGAGCACTCACGAAAGAGC
Source organism: Aythya ferina (assembly GCF_964211825.1). NCBI lineage: Eukaryota > Metazoa > Chordata > Aves > Anseriformes > Anatidae > Aythya > Aythya ferina. The sequence continues at coordinate 127,112,665 of NC_140296.1, read as the reverse complement.
AGGGTGCAATTATAAAGATCAAATTCAAGCCTTCAATAAAGCTGGATGCACATTTGGAAGTATGGATTCAGATTTTCAAGAAAAATGGTCAGACCACTCAAGGAATAATAAAGCCTCATTTCCTTTGAGCTGATTTCTCTTTTACTTCCTTCCAAAGCTACCTGTTTTCTATAAGTCTTTGCCTTCTGTTTCTGTACTGAGAATATCTATGCCTAGTATATATGCAGGACAGTCCTACGGCAGAGCTCTGAATTGTAAATGGAACCACCTTATTGAAGAATTCAGAAAACATGGAGTATTTGAGGATTAAAATAAGAATATTCATTCATCTTTTGGAGGTTTGCACTGTCTCCATGAAAACTAAGAAAACTCACACCTTTGCACATACATGGGCACAGTGGCTTGAACGCTTGCAGTAGAAATGGAATTCTGCATCAAATCTAAATAAACTTTCTTCTCCACTGAAAACAAGGTTAAAAACTGTAAGCATTTGATCTCTACTATTTTTTAAAATTATTATTATTATTTAAAACAGTGATTCCAGCTAATTCTAGTTGATCATGCATGTATATGCACATTCCTACTCGAACCATGCAAAAATGTGACCCTTTTTCTGCAGAAAGTCAGAAGAACAGCATTAAAGTCCAGAACCTGCCTCTGAAATTCAGGCACAGTGTAACTTGGTCATCTTACCAAATCATTCGTCCCCCACTAATATGATAAGACTGGCATATTTGATTTATCTGCAGCACCCAAGTGCCCTTAGCTTAGGGATATGGTTTAGTGGGAACTGTTAGTGTTAGGTCAGAGGTTGGACTCGATGATCTTGGGGTCTCTTCCAACCTAGAAATTCTGTGATTCTGTGATTCTAATACCTTTACTTCTTTGAGTTCAGCTGAGACTGCAAACCCAGCCTACATCATTAGCAATGCTCAGTGTTTGACTGCCAAGAGAGGCCTGGAGCAATCCAGGCAGGACAAGCCTAGTTCTGCCTCAACTTGTCCTGAGAACAGCTGCTTCACATGGGAGCAGTACATGCATGTCCCCTGCCAAGACTTTTTCACAATTGCATTCAGAAAGCCAGATATGAAAGGCAGCAGTTTCTGGAGTACTGAAATGACTGAGGAGCCCAACTACCTTTTCAAAGGAACCCTTTTCACTTACAGAGTTCCTTTCTGAAAGTTTTCTGAATCTAGCAACTGATTATTGCCACACATGTTTACTTACTTCTTTAGATGAATGGCATGCTATTCAAATAGGAAAAATACCCAGAGCATGGGAAAGTTGGAAAATAATATTTTCCTTTTGTATTAGAGCAGAAGAGGAAGAGAAAAAGTCAATAATGATAGTCAATATAAATGAATATTTCCATCCACTTAGCATCAGTGACAATAATCCCAGTTAGTCTGATCTCAAAAAGCACCTGGCACACGCTGTTTCTGTGAGTCTTGTTATTGTTCTTGGCCCTGGGGTAAAAACAGCAGTCTCTGTCCATCAGTATAATCTTTTTATCCTGAAAGAAGAGCAAAGAAAACAGAGGTTTCTTGGCATTTATCTCTACCTGTAACAGACAGTCCCTCACCTTTTCAATTTTATTATGTCTTTCCTCCTCCAGTCATTTTTTGCCATTTTTTTCCCAGAAACTGATGCCAATTTGTGCTATAGGCCAAGATAACAACTGAAACTTCTTACACTGAAATTTTATACAAAATACAGGTCTTTTAATTAATCACATTGTGGAGACTAGGTCCAGGGAAATAGAAGGGCTTGGTACCTCTATTTCTGCTCTCTCCCTCAGTTTGATGCATAAATAGATGCTATTTTAAGAACAGTATTTGAATGTGCAAATATTTAGGATGTACTGTAATGTTGCTAATGAGCACATCAGACCAACAGGACTCACAGAAATATCAGTCTGCATCTAACACTTTAATTCCTGTCTGAAAGAGATGAATCTGACTCAATAATGTTTTCTGAACAACAGCCTACGTTCATCATGATTGAGAAACTAAAGAGCTAATTGAAATGCAAAGTTTTCAAAAAACGTAGCTCCTAACTTTAAATCATGTTGTGATTCAGTTCCATCAGTCACTCAGGGAGGAGGCAGTATCTCTAGGATCAAAATATACCAGCACAAGAGGTATCATATATTTGAGCCTTGTACATACATGCTGTTATTCCACTTCCTGGATGTCAGCAATTATTCTAAACCAAAGAGTCTTTCAGTGTCCCCCAACTGTGAAATACCTAGGATACACTAGGATAAGAGGAGTATTAATAGACAATTCTCTTCGAAACCTGCCTTGTCAGAAGAACAGAGGAAGCTTGAGTTGAGAGTTGAATTTCAATGCCAGTGTGGAAAAACAGGTCTGTCTCACCCAGCATTTGACCCTCTTGGGTAAGGTGGAACAAAGTCTCTCTTGTCCATGTTGAAATCAGGATAACAGAATTCTATCTTCAAGGGAGAGAAAAACCTTCCCATACTCAGGCAGGTTTCCAACATGACCACTTGTTATCCAAGAATAAACATAATCCCTGTCTATCACTGATATCAAGACTGCAGGTGGTATCAAATCACTGTGAAACTCTGCAAAAAAAAAAAAAAAAAAAAAATCACTGCAAGAATATTCTTCTGTAATTCAGCTCAAACTGTTTCTCTGTCATACAAAGGGACTACACAAGGAAAAAGAAATGGTTACTGTCTCAACATTACCAAACACACATCTGTAGGGAGACAACTGCAAAACAATCAGTTGGGTACTTCATCCTGGTGGCAGCGATCTCCAGCAGTTTAGAGATTCTCTGTGCAATGATGGGTTAGGTCACACAGAACATTTCTCCATTTCTCCAGAACATCTCTCCAATTTGAGACTTGTTTCCAAACCTCACCATAAACTTTCTAGACAGCCAAGAGGGCAGAACAGAACATATAATGGCAATGTCCACCTAGCTTTTTGCAGCAAGGAAACTGTTACACCAAGAAAGAAATTAAGATGATAATGCTCATCTGCTGGCCCGCTGCAGGTATTTTACCTACATTTTCACAAACTTATGGGAAAGGTGGGACTCCATTGTAAATACTACATCCCCCTTTTAAAGAAAATAGGAGATTGACGTCTTCAAAGTCTGATTTAATATAGTACATATTTTCAGAAGGAATAAAAGCATATGATATAACAAAACTACTGGAGTCACATCCTGCCCCTACAGGTCATGCTGATGCAGAGATAGTAGCTGAATGCTGGATCATCTATGTGCACTGAAGAATCAGATATCCTCAGCTACGCTCCTTTTGACTCGTGTAAATACAAGTGCAGCTCAGACTGCAAGCCCGGGACAGTAAGCATCACTCAGGTGTTGATCTGTATCCTCCCCAAAGTCAAGGTGTAGCAGAGTGGAACAGCCTCCCTTGTTGGATGCTAGTACTTTAAGACAGTGACAAAAAGATGTCAGATGAGCAGTTTTGTCACTGTGAAATCATTTCAAAGAAGACAATATTGCAATTATGCAAAATTCAGAAAGGAACAAATCTAAAGTCAGTGCCATAGAGATTGAATCAGACATAGCAGATTTACATTCAGCAGATACAGGCAGCATACAGAACACATTTCTTTCATTTACTGATAAAACACTGACAGTTTTAGATAACTGGTTACTTTAATTAAAATTTGAAACATGAGGGAGATTTGAAAACCTGACATTTAATAAATGAGCCAGGTATTTGAGAAGTGTCATTGCTTTCAGCATGTTGCAGTTACCATAACCTTGTTACAGTTACTCTCTAGTTCGTAGAGACTGTGACTTCATTCAACTCCACATGTCAACTAATTGTCAAGTAGTGCTATGTGTTGAAAACAGGTACAGTGACTTGGACATACTCTTACAGCTGGTGTTTAAACATCAGAGCTCAACTAACTGACATGCAAGTTTCCCTTTTCCAGCAGGCTGAAGAGGCTGGACTCTAGAACACAACTCAGTTTCATTAAGTCCCTCTAAAACCATATTTGCATGTTAAACAGATTACAGAAGTAGCTTTTAATTAAAATATGCTTTGAATCAGCCACAAGACAGCACATCAGAACCCAAGCTGTCCAAAACAAAGAAGTCAACATTTCTTACAGACTACAGGAAGCTACTAAGTTGGAAAGAGAATTCACTATCTTCCCTCAAAACACTGCTAGTAAGAAAGGCTGTGCTATAAATCTCGAGAGAAACTAACTGGTCAACTTCTTATATCTGCCCTTCCATGGGACCAAAAAGTACATTTTGATATAGTTCACTTTACTGCTCACTCCTCCAGAGGAGTAGCACATCCCACTGCAATTCAACTGCATAGAGGAACACTTGCAGTTCATATCAAGTTGCAAATTCAACATTCAATAAAAAATTCAGAGCTGGCTTGGCAAAGGCTGCATTATTCCATCTCATCTGAGAAACACCACTGTGCTAACTCAGCAAGAGAGGGAGACCATTTGCAAGAGACAAAATCTAAAATTCAAGGTCTTTTCAAGATATTAAATGTTAAATAAATAAATAAATAAATAAATAAATAATCTGATGTGAATTCTGAATCAGCAAAGGCCTGAAAAAACTCATTCACTTGGAACAATCTCTACTTGTGGAAGGTGAAAGCAGGGAAACCATTGTGACCCAGAAGGAACCAAGTGTCCTTTTAAGGATGCCCAGGAGTGCAGAGCTAGGCTTCAGGAAAAAATGCACACATGGAAACACTAATTTCCTAACTCAACTGCAGATTATTAATTTCAGTAGACTGCAGTATAGACTAGTCTCCACTTTTAATTTTTGTTTTTGTTTTCTTATTAATGGCATGCTTTTAGCCTGCCAACACATTTTAGTGCAGGATTATGAATTAACAATCAGCTGCCCTTCTCTAAGAGTAGGTGACATAAAGGAGGTCTTGTGAGAGTCTGAATATGCTGCCAGAAAGATTTACTAAAAGGTACACCAACAGCAAGAAAAAATTGTAAATGATCTGAGAGCTGATGCTTCCTACTCCACTCACAGCTTTGGAAGTTTTGGTCTGCTTGGTTCTCAGGCTTTTCACTGAAGTGCTTTTTACATTCCTTAACACAGATAATAAATTTTACTTACTTTTTTCTTCAGTACCCATTTTTGGGAGTTTACAGAGCATTTTCCTGTGAGGTACAATATGCTACTTGCCCACTTGTGTAAGAAAGGTGTATTGTAACCTCACTGGCAGCACCTTTGGGTTGTCATTATGGTTTGGTTAGTGGAGGCACAAAAGCTATTTTAAATCTCCTTGTGGCAGGGCAACACACCTGAAGTTGCAGTGAGATGCTTCCATTCCATGGATTGATGCTGATGCTGCAAACATCCTCCTTGTCTCTCTGCAGTTACCTTGCCACCCTCAGTCACCTTACAAGTCCCAGGATGCTGGTGCCCCACCATGACAGCTGCTTCCTGCTTCTGACTGAGCCTCTCAGCTCATCCCACCAGGGCCTGGCAGGGTGGCAATGGGCAGGGTGCAGCTCGGGAACATGCCAGCTCCCGACAGCCCTGTCTTGTCAGCAGTGCAAAGGACCAGAACATGCAGAGTACAGAATACTCCCAGACTGTGCTGTCCCCAGCCCTGTTCCCAGCACATCCCTCCCTGCCAGTCCAGGGCTGGGCACTTCCCCTCTGTAGTAGTCATGACAGTCCAGCCCAGGGTCTGGGGGTGCGTGGCCTGGCCATTTTTTCCATGAACTCCATGGGATGCTCCACTGGGATTTGTCTCCTCAGCTCTCCTCAGCCACTGGGAGGGACAGCACTGCAAAGCTAGGGGTTCCCCACAGCCCAACAGCTCCCTTCTGGGGCAATACAGAAGAGAAGTAGATGAATTACTGAGGCTATTGACTCCACATACTGCTATGGCTCATACTGCATAATCTTCTCCCCTCTTCTGGTTGAAAGCTTTGCCTGCTGCCTGGAAAGCCAGAGCTTCTCCATTAGCATGATGCAAGGAGGTTGCAGGTGTCATAGCCTTGCAAAGCAAGTCTTCAGGCAGCTCCTGGAGTCCCTGAGATGTTGGTCGCCCACTGCCCAACTCTAGCCTGCTGACAGAGATATGTCTACAGTCATCCCCACCAACTTGCTGCTGGTTCATCTCCTCTCTCTCCTTAGCAGTCTTCCCCATCTGCCTCTTCAGCATTTGTCTTCAGCATTTGTCAGTATTTGCCTTGCTCTGTTTGACACAGGAGCATCTATCCAGTGTCAGCTTTCCATTTAGTTTCCCTTTGCCTCCTGTTTGCTCATCCATGCACTTCATGCCACGCCTGTGCTCACCACTCCCAATTCCTGGCAGTTGCAAGCATGTCATCCAGAGAGCTGTGTGTGATAGCTCCTTAATTACTGAGTAATCATTCCCAGATTATGAAAACTGTAATCATGGTTTATAATGATGCCACTCTGTACATATTGTAAGGGTATTTTGGCACTGTTGTCTAAGAGCCACAGGGAAAGATCCTATGGCTGCAGCAGCACCACTGTAGCTTTAGTCTGTGGTTGGAGGGTCTCATTCCTCTCTGTCCAGGGCAGTCCTGACTTATGCAGCAGGACTAGTTCTTGTGTTCACTCAGGAACTACGATTTTTACTTCTCTGCAGCCTGAAGAACAAAGGGCAGGTGGCTACAACACAACAGTGTAATCCAGGATTATAATGATTATATGCATAGTGAGGATGGCATTCATTTTAGTTTGGGGAAACCATGTAGTGATCGGTGTTACTGTGGTGGTAAGGGCTTATTCCTTCAGATGCAGGATATCCTTTTACTGTCTGAGTCTCATCTTAGCAGTCTGAATTCAGTAGCTTTTTCCACAGCAGCACCAGTCCCTAGGCATACTGTTGCAGACTGGAAGGTGACACAACTCAGTTCTAGGGATCTTCAGATTTTCTTTCAGTTGTCAGTGTCCCTAAACATTTACTTTCAATGGCTAGGAGTGTTAATAAGGTCCTTATATTTATATGGATGAGCAGAGAGATACTGGAACACTGGTCCATCTTCCGTTCCTGTTAGGAAAGTTCAAGTTTATACAGAAGTGGATTTCATGTAACATGCTTTTTTTGTCACAAACTCACAATAGCTTGTCTTTCAATGTACTATATTTTGCAGAGACCACATTATTAACACTCTGAAACATGCTTTGTGCAGTAGACAATGTATCATATGTACTGCAGTAAAAACTGAAACGCGGACTCCCACCTTCTGTTTATATAGCCACAGCAGCACACAGACACATTACTACTCCATTTCTATTTTTCCTGCTGTCTTGGATGAATTTGTTAATCTTAATTGAGTTCTGTACAAATGTCACTACCCTTAGCAGTTCCTAAGACAGGTATTTCATGTCTTTGACATTTTCTTTTATGAAGTGTCTTTCCTTAATCAGGATACAGAGCTTTATGTTGTGTTTCAGTATTTTAACATATCGCTTATTGGATACATTTCAAAAGATCTCTCTTAGGGAGGGCAGAATCTGGAAGCCCAACAGAGGTGAAGTTGTTGCAGCTCCTTGCTCTCAGGTGCAGCCAGTAGTGAGGCTGAGCATGTTATTCCCATTACACACACAAACACACACACACCACATATACATATATACATACATGTATATATATACACATGGCTGCCACACAGATCTACACAGACACATGGAGCACTCACAAGAACACAAACAGTATCAACAGCCTCAATCCTGCTTCCCTCTCTGGCTGAGCCAGATAGAGGTCCACTGGTGGGAAGCACATAAGCATATACAGAAGGTACCTCCAGCAGCTGGGCTTGGATACTCAGTCTGCCTAGTGATGGGTTTCACACCTGGAACATGGGGGCTGAGACAGCCCTGGGAGGGGCCCAGGAAGGGTGTTCATTCTTCTGAGTCCTTAATTTGGGTTCCCAGATGCCATTGTACCACTGGAGATGGGCCCTTAAAGAGCTGATGGGCCAAAGGTTAGCTGGGATACAGTATTATTTGGGTTCCTCCATCTGCCATTGTTTCTATCTGCTTCTTTATGGATGTGCAGAGGAGCTTTTTGTCACATAAACTAACAATATCCCTTTCCTGCTGTTCATCTTAAAACACAATATTCTGATTGTTATAATGATTTCATGTTGATGTTTCAGTTTCCAAACTCTCTGAAAGGAATTCTCCTCTTAATTTTCTCTGGATAAATCCAAGAACTGTTCTCCACGACAATGTGGATATAATTTTGATCATTAATAGCTTAGGAAAGAGTACCTGTTTTAAGCTTCTGTACAGAAGGAGCAAAGAACAGATGTGCCTAGAAAACAAAGATTGCCTTCACTTCATCTAGACAGTTTACTTACATGAAGACTAGTTAACTTTTGTTTCCTTCAATTTACCACTCTCGTGAAATCCAAAATATTATCAAGTCACTTAAAAAAGATAGGCAATGATTTCCATGGCTTGGATATGCTATATAAAGATAGATGAAATTCCGAAAATAACTTTGGAATTAAAAAAAATGCTTTTGATATGTTTCTGTCATTTGGTTTGAGATCTCATTGTCAGAAGTAGCTTCTTGTCCTCATAACAGTGAAAATATCCAGCTTTCGACATCAGATGAGTTTTGGTGTTGAGCTCCTTTTGTCACTGAGTGAAGGCAGCTATTAATCAAGTTTTTGTTTTTGCGTCTGATCAGCTGTGATGCAACCCAGTGCTCCTCAAACATCAGGTCCTATCCACAAGCTAATTGAGAAAGAAAAATCTGGTAGTTAAACCATGGAAATGTGTTTCACATTTTATTTCTGACGCATTTTATTTCTGATGCATTGTGATTAAGATCACAACCCTTGTCTGTACCATGCTTCACTTTCTTTTATACTATAGGCTGAATATTTTCTTTTAGACAATGAAAATAGCATGACCTGTATTGCATTTTGGAGCTTGTGTGTTATCTAAGCAGCTCACACCGAGGTAATTTTTAATCGGCTGCTGGTGGTTACTACCCCACAAGCAGATCTGTAGGGCTCAAATTACTCAGTATGAGCTACAGATTTTCAAGTCACCAATAGGAAAGAGCAACTCCACTAAGAGATGTAAATAGATTGCCTCCACTTCACCAGAGGAAAGTGACCTTCCTCAATATAACATGTCCTGCACTCGTATTTCCTGCTGTAACTAATGGACAGTCAAAAGGAGACAACGGAGACAGTATCTCCACTGCTAAATGCATCTTCCTTAGGGAGGGCTCTCTGATCAAACCATCTGATGATAAATGCCCTATGTCCACCAACTCAGGGCTCTAGAACAAATTGGTGTCTGTATTGCACAGTCTTAGGCCACTTCTTTTCTGTAAATGCAGAAATAACATGAGGACTTTGCTGCAATCCACGGGTCTATGTGTTATATGTCCTGACATGTCTAATGGAGGCATGTGAAGGTGACTGCAAGTACAAAGCCTACTGGCAAAACAAAAAGCAGACCTAATGTCGATGGGTCCAACCCCTCATGACTCAAGTACTGGTACCTGCAATGAATTATCTACAGAACTGGTTGGTTCATTCCATAATGGTTCACTGAGGTGAATTGATACCATCTAAGGTGGACAAACCAGGAAGTAGGACATGGGAGCCAGGTGATCTGATAGTGCAGAAAATACCCACATACGCAGAAAATGAGATTTTGGTGAAAGAGCAGATCATGACCACTTGATACACACCTGTGGCAGAGGTGATGTGTGAGAGTATACAGGTGTAGAAAGGTGGTAAAACCCTCTTGGGGCTTTGTAGTATTTAAGGTGTTTCTCCTGCAAAATGAAGGTTCTTCAAGAAGATGAGTGCAGGGTGATCCCATTGTTTAGAAAAGGTGAGGTGGACAAAATAATTTGAGCTGGGTAATCATTGTTCCCTGATCCTTGCAAGAGTGACAAGCTCTTTAGGCAGATGCAAAAGCCTTGTTTTTGCTGCCTGAAGATTTGCTCTTGAAGTATTTTCTAGTTTCTGGTCACTTACAGGTTAGCTTGCTTAGTGTTACCCTTTACAAAGTTACAGTGGGTACCACGGGATGTACATGTGGCAAACTGCAGTTAGGTCATACCATCAGGAAGACATTTTCAGCAGCCTCTAAGCCTTTGTTACAGGAAATAACATGCTTGAAAAAATGTCTTGTACTAAATGGAAGTCTGAGAGTTGAGAAGCGTGCTGTAGCCATTACTCACGCATTACTCAAAAGACTGGGAAAAGCAGGTCTTAAAATACAAAGTGGGAAGTCATCACTTTAAATAGTATCTTTTATTAAAACTAGTGATTTGCCTGAACCACTGGCATCTCATAAGACTTATTAACTAGTTCTTAGCGTATCCATGATGTCATATAGTCTTTGCAATATATACATATATATATGTGCTTTGTAATATAGTCTTTGTAATGTTTTCAATTAACAGTTTCATGATCAAGATGCCTGTTTACCTGCATGTGGTAGTTCACTTGGTAGTGATCCATTGGACCAAAGAGCCGGGAAACTGTTGCTCTCTGGTGTCTGTTCTGACTTGATTCTAGCTGATGGTACAGAGTGAGGGTCTGCTCTGGCTCATGGCTCAGCTACAACTTTAAACTGAGCATACCTTGTGAAACCTCTGTTACCAAGGATCATCAGCTTAGGGATATGGTTTAGTGGGGATTGTTAGCGTTAGGTCAGAGGTTGGACTCGATGATCTTGAGGTCTCTTCCAACCTAGAAATTCTGTGATTCTGTGTGATTCTGTGATCTCAAAGCAGCAATTTTTTCAGGTGTCAAGCTCTGCTCTCCTGTGATTGCAAAATATTCTTTTGACTTACAGAGTTTGCAGGTTTCCAGGAGAGTGAACACAAGAATATCTCATGAAATGGGTGATTGCTGAATGGGCTAGCGTAGGGGCAGACTTACTGTTCTCTTTGAAAAATTAAATATAGACCCCAAATTAACTCCTTTACCACAGAGAGTGGTAGGTTATTTAAAATCTGAACCTGGAGGAAGTGATTCTAACACATTTTCTTTATAATAGAATGCAAAATCTGAGATGCTGTTTTTTCAAAAAGGAAAGTCTGAAGTCTGTTTCTTTATTTTACCTCAATTACTCTTTGCCTTTTTTTCATCTATCTCCAGCTAAAACAAAAAACAATTTGAGTAAAAGAACAAGGGATATAATAAAGACTGGAAAACTTTTCTGTTGAAGGAAGTTTTTTGTTTGTTTTGTTTTGTTTTGTTTGTTGTTTGTTCCTTTCCTTATTTTGGTTGGTTGGTTGGTTTAGTTTGGTTTGGTTTGGTTTTTACCCTTCAAAATGTTTTTTTTTTGTCCTCTGTGATCAAGTGAAATACATGTTCATGGGTCTTTATGGCAAAAGTCTGTAATAACAAAGCCTTAAGTTAAATCAGTATGCTTTTGTTTGAAGATTTTGAGCTAATTCAGAATGGCAGTGATGTAACTAAAGCATCAGAATTACATTGTCCATAGATTGTTGGCTATTATTTGAAAAATTGATTTTTTATATAAAATAGTTTCTTTAAATGCAGTTATATTTAACACATGTTAGATTAACTAAAACAATAGTGAGTAACAGTAATTGCACTGCTCTTGCACTCTTCTTGACCTTATCTTCTATCCTTTTTGTCATGAGTCTCTGTGGATTCTCTGGCAAAAGAATTCTCCCTATTCCCATTGTTTGTGAAGAAAGATTTATTATTAGTTTTGAATGGTTTTGTTACTCTTTTATAAACTCTCTCTTGGCCTGCCTTGCTACTTTAATGTCCTCTTTTTTTCATGTTTTGGACACAGCAGGCTTTTTTTGAGACATCCTTATATGTTAAATTTTATAGATAAGAAAAATCAATGGTATTTCAAGTGTTTTGTTCCATATGAGGTTGTAAAACATACGTTGACGGCATGCTGATATATTTACTAACAGCCTACCTATAACAAAGATCTTGTAGGAGTTGAACAGTGTTCTGTTTACTTTTCCATATATAGGTGTTACCATGCTTAATGTTACTTGATCTTTGTTACTACAGAAAACATCCAATATCAGAAAATGTTCCATCATTCAACACGAAATGATGCGGCATATTATATCAATAGCACTACACACTGCCTGCTGCTGGCAAACATATTGACATCAGCTGATAGCCTAAAACCTTGCAGATAAGGATAGGCTTTGGAAGAGTGGAAGGCAATGAAGGTAAATTCATCTAAAACAACTAATCTCTGAGATATATACACTATTAAGAGACATGTTGGCTTTTTAAAACAAAATATTTTGTCAGAATGGGTTTGATAAATGTGTCATGGGAAAGCATCTCTCAAATTACAACAGAATTCCTTTAGAAAGCTAGCAAACTGTCTGGAACCTTTGATGAAGGTATTTGCACAAGTGATATGGAAGCTGGGGCTCTGACTCCTGATATATCTCTTTTAGAGACAAAAATGAGGCAAATTTTTAAAGAAGAAGAAGGAGGAGGAGGAAGAGGAGAAAAAGGAGAAGGAGGAAGAGAAGGAGGAGAAGGAAGAGGAGGAGGAGGGGGAGGGAGAGGGGGAGGAGGAGAAGAAGAAGAGATAATGCAGTGTAGGTTGGATTGTTTGTCCTTCATCTCAGGTTAAGTCACAACTTAGAAAGTACTCCCAGTTCTTGACTGTTATGCAAATGTAAAGTGGAACTGCCAAAGAGAAGCCAGTAATTACATATTACTCATTCTTTTGGAAAATCCAAGACTTCACTGCTGAAAGCCATTCCTATTTCATTCCTATTGAACTGCTGGAAGCCTTTCATTCTTCCACTGAACATATGTTCACTGTGTTGTGATTTAACCTGGCCAGCAGCTAAGCACCACACAGCCAGCTGTTCACTCACCCTCCCACCTCCCTCTCTGGGTGGGGGAGAGAATTGGAAAGAAGTGAAAATTTGTGGATTGAGATAAAGACAATTTATTAGGACAGAAATGATAATAATAATAATAATAGTACTACTAATAATTTGTATGAAACAAGTGGTGCACAATGAAATTGCTCACCACCCGCTGGCTGATGCCCAGCCTATCCCTGAGCAGCCAGGTCTCCCACCCTGGTCAGGCCCCCATATTAATTGTCCAGCATGACGCCTTATGGTACGGAATACCCCTTTGGCCAGTTGGGGTCAGCTGTCCTGGGTCTGTCCCCTCCCAGCTCCTGCTGCACCCCCAGCCTGCCCGCTGGCAGGACAGAGGGAGAGGCTGAAAAGTCCTTGGCTTGGTGTAAGCACTGCTCTGCAACAATTAAAGCATCAGTGTGTTATCAGCACTCTTCTCATCCTAAACCCCAAACACAGCACCATACCAGCTACTAGGAGAAAAATTAACTCTATCCTAGCTGTATTTTCTCTGACACAACAGAAAACAGGCATGACTTCAGATTTATACTGACTGAGAGTTTGAATTCTCCGCTGTTGGAATATGTGGTCTTCTGGGATCAGTAACTTAACTAATGTAATGAATTCAATGTCAAACTTCCAGAGAAGCAGGTGCCCTTTAATTGAACCAAACATAAAGTCATAAAATTTCAGATTTTCAAGTGCCTTATCTTTTCCTTTTTTAAAGTCTATTCATTTACTGCCAAGAACTCTAGAGGCTTGCTGCACTTAAATAAAAGGTGATGTTCTGGAACGATTTGCACCTAAGCCTAGGAATTGATTGCCATTTCCTTCTCCTTCTTTAATTCTTCTTTGTCTATTGCTTAGGAGCCGTGGACTGCTAGAAGTAATACATGGGATCTGAGGTATTTCAAAGCTACAAATGCAAACACATCTCCAACACACTTATCTGCCTTCTGCCCTGATTGCAAACAATGCAGCTGCTTTCCTCACAATGTTTCTGCCCTGTTTGCACATCACCCACCTGCCATGCAGAATTGTCACGTTAGTGACAGGACATTCGGGGAAGCTTTGTGCAATGTTTCTTGCTAGGAACTCACTGGGAATAGACAGTAGCTCCAGCAGCACCTTAGGCACTTCTGTTTGTGTCCTAACTTGGTCATCAGAAAGCTTCTGGGAAAGAGGAGCTGGTTAGACAGGAGTAGTTTAGAGTATTGCCTGTGCTGACAGAAATAATAACCCCTGTATGGCTGAGTCATTAGTAAGCATGTATTATATCATGAGAAATAAAATTGATAGGCTTTCAGCAGTTCTACATCCATTTGTACCACATCACTGTAATAGTCCTCATTTCCTTCTTACAACCCTTAGATAATTGCAGGCCCACCCTGTACTGCCTAACCTTTATTTCATTGCCCCTAGCTCTCTTCTGTGTCCCTAATTATTCCTACAGTATACTCAGCTCTCTCTCCCCTTTTATCACTTATTTGGCTAAAGAAGAGGAAGAAGAAGAGGAAAATGTGGAGAAACTGCCTAGGGTAGGCTGCAGTTACACACATGTTGATTAGATACTTTGTTGTTGGTTGTTTTTTTTTGTTTGTTTGTTTTTTGTTTTTTTGGTTGGTTGGTTTGGATTTTCTTTTCATACAGAAGAGTGTGAATGCAGTCCCCTACCAACACAGATTATTTAGTTTTCTATGTTCAGGATATATTAGCAAGAGTGTAGCTAACACATCGTGGAAATTCACTCTTCCCCTCCACTCAGCAACTGTGAGACCACAGGTGGAGTTCTGTTTTCAGATTTTGCTCCCAAGTACAAAAACAACATTAGTAGACTGAAGGGAGTCCAGTGGAAGGTAATTTGGATGGTTAGTGTCTGGAACAAAGAAAGAAACTGAGACAGTCTGTTTTACTCAGCCTGGAGAAACAAAAAGGGAATATAATTGCAGTCTTCCACTATGTAAAGTGGAATTATAGAGAAGACATCTTCTCAGAGGTGCATAGTGAAAGGACAAGACACAAAATACAGTAACAGAAATTCTGATTTAAAGAAAAAAATATATAGAAAAAATATATAGAAAAAAATATATATTATATCTATCTATATATCTCTATAGAAAATATATTTTCACAACAATGTATGGTTAAGCATGGGAGCAGATGATGTGGACTCTTCATCCCTGGAGATACTCAAAACTTGACTGGATAAGCTTTGAAGTTAGCCTTACTTAAAATGAAATATTGGACAAGACAACATCAGAAGGTCTTTTTCAATCAAAATTATTTTATGATTATATATATATATAGCTTGATTATTCTAAAACTTCTCCTTCTTGGTCAGATTTGCTTAAAATTCACCAACAGGCTTAAAAGTTCTATGATGAGGGGAGCAGGAGTGGAAGAAAAAAATGACTGACAGAGAGATGAATGAACAAATAAAATAAGGTTATAAAATTCCTTTCCCTAGAGATATACTTGTCCTGTCCACTGACAGGTAGACAATGGTAGACATTTAGCCAACACCATTCCTGAATAGTACTGAGTGCAGTAACAGAGACAGATTAGGAACAGGAGTTTCCTTCTGTGTTGTACTGAATGTTGTATTTTTGCTGCCCAGATCCCTATGTAGGCATACAATAGCCCTGAGTTATGATTACTTCTGTTTGGTGAGATGTTCCTAGGGAAAAATCTTCACAGAACAAGGAAATACTTTAGCAATGGCAAAAATTAACAAGTTGAAACATTAAGCAACCTTCACACAATGACGTTAATCACAGAGCTAAGCTTCAATAAAACAGATTGGCAGGAACCGGTCTGGCTAGCTTACAAAGCTATGTGAAGTATGAGAGCTTTCCTAATCTGTTGTTTGAGAATTCTAAGAGTGTGAGAACATACAGGTGAGAGGAAGATGAACCTATGCAAATTTTATGTAGATATTTTTTTGTTAGAATATGACTGAAGCTGTGAAGGAGGAGCACCATCCCAGGCCAGTTTAAAAGCCAGAAGACAGGCTGTCCACTTGAGATCAGTCTCTCTTCTTTCTTCCTCAAGGACAGAGATGTGGTCAAGGATACTTCTCAGTATTTTCTGCTTGAGTTGGATCACCACAGTGTCTTCTGAACCGTAAGAGATAATACCTTATGTGATTTTATGATACAATATTTCATTTTTTTTTCCTTCTAGTTAATTTATCATGGAACATCAATAAGTAATGTAACCTAGATTCTGAAATAAGTTTGAAATTGAAGTAGATAGCAATGAAGTATGGTTTGGAATGATGTTCTCCAACATAAATCTGCTGCAAAAATCTGATTTGAGTGACAGAAACCTAGAACCGGAGTAGGTAAAATCTGAAGTGCATTGAGAGGACATTAAAGACTAGCTTAGCAAGTAATACTAATGATCAGGAAGAGGTACATATTGGCAGTACAGAGTGAGAGTGTCCTACTGGGCAGATAATGTCTGGTTCCAAGGAGCTATGCTGAACAGTAATCCTGTTGTTATTATTGTTATTGTTATTGCTACACTTGCTATGCTATGAGGGCTTATACACCACTGTCAGTGTCTATGGCTTTATGAAAATCAAAGATTTCAGTCACAGTTTTGAAAAGTACATCATTTGAGAAAGGGATTTAACCCTTCTCAAAAGTGCTAAAGGAAAGCACTGTGAAGTGTTTAGCTTTCTCAGATACACTGTTGGTTTTAATTTTTGTTTTAATTATTATTTTAATTTTGATCTTTGAATATCATACATTCTGACTTAAGCAAGTGAAAATAGCAATACAGACAATATGAGTAAGCAAAAATCGAGGTGGAGGGAAAGGAGGGAATGGATCCAATTACCAAGAAAAGATTGTGATTCATATTGCATTGAAGACCTAAATCATCAGCTCTGTCATGCATTATTTCTTTCACATGTATAGCATTTCTGTGGTGTTTTCCTGTCCTGTTTGCTATTGTTTTCCTCTATGACTGAACTCTCTGAACTGGTCTTGCCTTCTTGCAGTCAGTATGTGCTGCTGGTACCAACAGTAGTGAGGAGCGACTCTCCACAGACCGCCTGTGTGCAGTTCCACAGCCTCAGCGAGCCTTTGTCCCTGAGCGTTGTCCTGGAATACAACAACATCCAGACAACTCTTTTTGAGGAGTTTGTAACAAAGAATGATTTCTTCAAGTGCTGCGAGTTCAAGGTATTTTATCTTTTGAGACTACTAAAGAGGGTGTAGAAGCTGGAAATATTTCAGTGCCACTGTCTTTGTCAGTGAGAGCATAAAGGTGAAAAGTGCAGGCATACAATATGACAAAAAATAATAATAAACTGTTGGAAAAGCTGACAATAAAGACAGAAGAAAAAAAAAAAAAAGATATCTGGGCTGTAGAGGAGAGCTGGAGAAAGGCTTTTCATCTCCATTCATAGAGTGAATAGAAAAACGCTTTTAATTGCCATCCCAGGTGCATACGTCCTATGGAACTGTCATAATTGCTAAGGGAGAATTGTCAAGTCACTGGAGAATCCAGAAGGGAAATGCTCATTCCCTTTTCTATGACTCTGCAAGATCAGGACAAATATGACAAACAAGACCCAAGATTATGTCTTCCAGAATGCAGCAGGAGAAACACATCAGAACTGAGCTGTACAGCTAGGAAGCTTGCCTATAGGCACGTAGCTACATGAGATGAGCAAATGCTTAGGACAGGGCATAGCTTAAAACCTTGCTACATGGTGACAGAGATTTCCACAGCATAGTTTACCAGAGACTATGTCACTGGTAAATGTGGGGTTTCTCATGACTTAGCACAAGCTATTAATGATTCACTTCACAGTCAGTATCTTACTCAAGAATCCAAAGCATCAGCGCACTTCAACATGCCTCATTTAACACTTTTCTTCTGGGGTTTTGTTTCTCTCCAGGTTCCTCCTGCTGGTTCTGACCCCTTGGCATTCATTTCTTTCTCTGCCAAAGGCTCCACAGTTCACTTAGCTGAAAGAAGATCAGTGGCAATCGAGAATGTGGATAACACACTTTTCATCCAGACGGACAAACCCATCTACAAACCAGGGCAAAAAGGTGGCTTGGGAGTTTGAGTCAGATAGTGACCTGGGAAAATAAGTGCAAGGGTGGGTCAAGAATGACAAGGACTTCTCTTGTGGAGGAAAAGACTGCAGAATACGAAGGCAGTGTATAGTGTATAATTGTCATCAGATAGTGTGTAATTGTCATCTGACTTTGGGCACATCAAAAGTCAGTGAAAAACAGAACCATTTCATAGAATTGCAAGAAACAAATAGGGTTCATGTGTATTTTCTGAGTTAATTTCATTTACATAATTTTGAGTTCTGCCAGATTTACTGAGATCAATCATGTAAAGAGCATCCTGAAAAAATACAGAAAATAATAGGTTAAGCTTGGAATTAAAATTCATATAAAAATTATTTGAGCATGTCGTTTCCTGTCAACAGTTCTTTATAGTTAACTGCTAATCTAATTCTTAGAGCTGGTTTAATTACCATAGTTAAATGACTACTGTCTGTGTTATAGTTACTTGTATCTTTTGTTTAAGCAAGTTACAGTGCTGCAGGGTTTAAAATCAGAATAAAGATACCGTCTTCCTTCATTTTGATTGTTTCATTGAAGTGTTTTGTATAGGTAGTTTCTTAGGAAACACTCCAAAGAACTGAATCCTTCAAGAACAACTGATGATAATGTAGGATATTTGTATTCACTTTATAATTTAGTTTAGTCCTGGATGGTCAGTATTAAAGACATTTCAGCTGATAAGTGTTTTGTTTTGTTCTGTTTTGTTTTTCACTGGCTAGGATAAGAAAATGTTTTCTAGTTCTCTAATTTCCAAGTACTTATTAGTTCCTCCTAAAAGCCTGAACAAATTTTGTTTCAGTTATACATTGAAAGTAATTTACCACTGATAAAGTAAATAATATTTTTTTGTCCTATATATTTTTCAGTGATGTTTCGTGTGGTCAGTTTGGATAGCCAGTTCAGACCTGTTCAGGAGATGGTAAGTAAGAGTGATAGTCAAGATTTTTCAAGCTCTCTCGTGGGGTACCCTTTCAAATAGACTCTCTCATTTGTATATTGAATAAGAAGGGACTGGAACAGGCCTCCTGCTATTTTGGGAGAACTTCTGTTAGTTGACACCTCATCTCTTTCCTGCCTTTATAGAGGGCAAAGTTTCTGAAAGCACTCCTGGAAATCTCTCACAGTGCTCAGATTTTGTAGTCACTCCATGTTGAGGGATTTTTTGAAACAGCAAAAATCCCATGGCTTGCTGTAGCTGAGCAAACCAAGCTACCAGGGCAACTATGAGAAGTTCCCATGACAGTGTTCCCACATCGCCCAATTGAGGAATTCACAAAAATATTGTTACCAGTAGCTGGCTTCAAGGACAAGGTCTATGTGACTGCTAATCGCAAGGGGGTTGTTTTCTTGCAGGTGGGGTTGTTTTCTTGTAGTTGTTTGTCTGAGTGCTTTTGACCAATAATCTTGTGTGAAACACTGTCCACCCCTGTTAAGTTCACAATAAAAGTTAGGCTATTCAGGCAATAAAATGGAGCATGATCTGACTCTACTGGTGTTTGTCATGCTTTCGGCCGTGCTTCCTGCAACAACTTCACTTCACCTGCCCCAGATCTGTAGAAAGAGATTGGATGCTTCTGTAGAAAATATAAATTCATAAACAAGTTGTCTCCCTAGAATTATCTCTTAAATTACAGACATGAATTTCAGATCATTTCCCTGACACAGTCTTCTGTATTCAGAGAAAGGAGTTCACAGTGTTCTTTATAGCCTAGTATTTTTCAAGCTCCACAGTTAATTTCTTGAAGTTTTGATCATTTTTTTCTTTTCTTTTCTTTTTTTTTTTTTTTTTCTCCTCCAGTATCCACGAATCTTCATTGAGGTAAGAGACACCACATCATTAAAGTGCAAATTTCCTTGGAAAGGCCACAGCCTTTCCAATGCTTCAGCATTCCTAAAACATGGCTTTCTCTTTTTGCCATTTCAAATGCATACTCCTCACTAGCCCTTCTGTGAGTACCAAGTATCCAAAACAAATGAAATCTATTTCCATCACGATTTAGGAAACTTGTCATACACAGATTATGGAAGAAGGCTCACAGAAAAGTGTTCCTAGATAATATCAGCTCTAGTATACAAGTAGTGCGTTTTCAAATGCTTGTGTGAAAAAGGTTCATATCTAATACTATGCAAGAATATTTACCAGAATTGTAAATAAAGCTCAGATAATTCATTCTTAATAGAGATGTATTATATTTAAGAATCACAGATGTCAAATGTGTCAAATTTTTGTAAGTCAGAAGATGTGGGTCTTCTTTCCACCTCTATTAAAACTGTTTTAATACAACTTTGAAACTGAAAGTTTTCTCCCAGAATCTTTGGAAGTCAGCATTGATTTAGGTCAGCAAGACTTAATATCTTTAGATGAAGGAAGACGTAGTTTTCACATTTTCCCATGGACTTTATTACATTGGATAGAAAATAATTACACACTGCTGTAGAGGTTGCAAGTGGTTCCTTCTCAAGTAATTTTAACAATCATTTTTTAAAAAAACTTAGGCTTGTTTAATGCGCAAAGAGATCTGGAAAACTAATGGTAAATCAGAACACACATCATCAGCCCAAACTCCCATTCATACAGTAATGCACTAAGCCAGCATGCCTGGGTACAAAACTTAAAGAAGACAAAAAAGAGGGTGACAAAGGTTTTCATTTTTCTTTTTATCCCACTCTCCAGGACCCAGAGCAAAACCAGATCCTGCAGTGGTTGGACGTAACATCTACACATGGCATTGTCCAGCTTTCCTTCCCATTAATCCAGGAGCCAATCCTGGGGTCCTACCACATCGTTGTGGAGAAGAAGTCAGGGGATAAAGAGTACCACTTCTTCACAGTGGAGGAATATGGTAAGCAAGTACTGTGAACTTCACTGCATCAGAGGCTGGCTCTGTCCAAGTCAGATGGGAGGTTTTAGTAAAGACTTTAAGATCTTTGAAATGTTTATGTCTAAGAAAGAAACACATGGAGAGAGCTGGGTGGAGCAAGTGAAGGCAAAAATTAAAAAAGAAATGCTGAAAGAGACAACATTTTTCATGAATTAAGATCCATGTCCTATCACTGAGGTGTTACATTCTTCATTTGTTCAGAGGCAAAATTAATGAGACCTGACTCATTCCTGTCCTGTTTTGTGGAGGTCATCATTGTATGAAGAGCACTAGGATAACATATGCAGCAGAAATCTGAGGAGGTTTTCTATCAGACAGTAGATGATGGTTACCAGGTCATTACTGGGAGACGCTGGATAACCAGTGGAAGTGCAAGGTGGAAAATAATGAGCAGTGGAGGTGCCAAAGCATTCATAGTGATCCCCTTACAGGGGAGTAACCCAATTAATTTTAATTTCACAACTTTTTCATCTTATAGGTTGTGGCAGGTTTTCCCTAATAATGCCTAGAGAAGGCTTAGACAACTCCCAGCCTTTTGTTCTCTTTCTTTTTCTTTTTTCTTTTTTTCTTTTTCTCTTCCTTTTCTTTTTTTTTTTTTTTTTTTTTTTTTATGGCAGTGTAACACCTTTCCTGCTCACCCACCAGATTTCTTTCATACCTGTCAGTCTCCTGTGTACAGGTGTGTGAAAAAAAGGCCTGTTCCAGCTGTGTTTTTGTTATTGCTGGTGACCTGGAATAAAGGATAGGCTGAAAATGGGGTGTGACAAAGGAGTGGGACCTGTTTTATTTTACTGTTTCACTTAATCAGTGACCTTTCTCCTTCAGTAGGGCTGGATTGCATAGTATCTTCTGCTCTACAGGGCTTAACTATATTTAGACATCAGTATTACTCCCACATTTCCCTTGAAGAAAATGCACACCCAACTAAAGTGATTTATCATAGTTTCTACTGTGGCTATTATCATTATTATGATGATTATTATTGCATTTAAAAGTTATTCATCTTACTGCTTAAGTTAAATTTATTGTCCAATAATATTTTACAGTGAAATCCTAGGTAGACTTCTCTCTCCCATGTTGGTGAAAATGCTTTTGACAACTACTGTTTTTTACCGTCTTCCTCATACACACCTGCTTATGGCATGCTACTGCTGATCAATCATATTCACCTTGCTTTCCCAGTGCTGCCGAAGTTTGAAGTGACAACTAGTGTGCCTAGGAGGATCTCCTTCTTTGATGAAGAAATCAGGGTGAATGTTTGCGCCTCGTAAGTATTAAAGCTGAGAATAACATATCTGTGAACAAGAAACATGGGAAAGAGGAAGGTGTGACATGCTGTGAAACAAGAAGCCTGCTGCTGATTCATGTATGGACTGTAGGAATTCCTTTAGCTCTGGCTTCCATGGCATGAAACATGATGATAACTCCACTCTGCTCCATAGAAGAATTAGAACTGGGAGGATTTGTGTGTGTTCAACAGTCTGAAGGTGTCAAATGGTACATGCTCAATAGCTGTTGATTTTATAGTACAGAGGAGAGAAATAGTACAGGAGGACAGACTATCAATAGGATTTCTGGTTGTAACATTGCCAAAAGACAGAGTGGCATAAGCCTGAGCACCAAGGACTGCAATACGTCCTGCTTTGTGTAAGGCAATAATGAGGAAAAACAAGCAGGAGGGAATAATATCCCAAACCTGAGTCCAACATCCCTTTCCAGCTGCAGGCCTTAAAGAATGGCTGCACCAAATCAATCATAAAGTGGGCTTTTTAAATAAGATGCCAAAGACTGCCTAAAAATATTTGAAGGGAATTCAGGTAGGGCTAACTGGTCCTAATTCCTAGCTGCTCTTCTGACTGTGCTCTGGGCGCTTCTGAGGGATTTAGAGCCTGCAACTCCCCACAGTATTTGCAGGTTTCATGCTAATTTGACATAATTGGATTCTTGCTTCTTCTCCTCTCTTAGGTACACTTATGGCCAACCAGTGCAGGGGAATGCAAGAATCAATGTGTGTCAGGAGCGTTTTTATAGCCCACGATGTAAGCAAAGCCAGAAACCAACCTGTGAAGCTGTCACCGGACTGGTATGATACAGGCCTAAGGCTTTCTTTCTGTTGAACTTTACTACTCAGCATGTAACACAGTGTATGAAGGCCCCATTCATTTCCTGGGGAACACCAGAGAGATAATCCCAGAGGCATATTTTTGTCTCAGTATCTTACAGGCAATGCTGAAAGACCACAAAGGTAGTTTTTGCCAATGACCTCATAAGGAGGCTGGCTTTTGCTGTTCCCCTTCAAGAAAGGGGGAGAAAGGAAATAATTCTTCATTAGAAATTTAAGTTCTGACACTTAAGAGTCAATTGGAGGGATGGAAACTTATAAAACTATGAATTTGTGATTATTCCTAAAATGCTAGATCTGTGTTCTTACTGGGGATAATCAGCAGACCTCTGCTGGGAGTCTTTGAGGACACATTGTTAAACTGATGATTAATTTCTCAACTAGATCAGGTTCAAAGTGCTTTAAAGAAGCTCTTATAATAGAGCTCAAGCATCATACAAGGTGGGTTTGAGAAGGGATGTGAGTGCAGAGAGGATGAGGGGGAGGGAGGAGAGAAGATTCTCCATGAAATGGTGGGGAGCTGGAGGGTAAGAAGTGTAAGGTAGAAGGGGAGTGAGTAAAAAGTAAAAGCTGAAGGAAATGTGAGCAGAGGCATGAAGCTCTTCAGAGACCTGATAATATAGGTTGAGGAGCAGTTTTCCAAACCTTGAGAACAATGGGCTTTTCTATTTGTGCTTTTTTCAGCTTGGGAAGGATGGTTGTCTCAGCACTGTCATCTCCACCAAAACTTTCCAGCTCTACCGCAGCTATGCCAGGATGTATGCCAGGCTCAATGTAGAAACCATCGTCACTGAAAATGGGACAGGTAACACTAAGTGAAGGTTGAGAAGTAGCTGAGTAAGTCTAAAGGGTAATACTTTTTGAGAGGAATCTCCTGGATCCCAATCTGTGCATCAAATGGTGAACAATCACCATTTTATGTGTAGCTCTTCCTCCAGAACACCACTTCTCCATATAACTTTCAAAAGAAACTGTTTCCTGCCCATTTCTGTTTTCTCCCCTTTATACTGGGTGTGTCTTACAGGTATCCAGATAAAAGACTATGACTATGTTGCAGTTAACCAAGAAAATGACAGAGTGATGTTCAGGAATATGGATCTGTATTACAAAAGGGGAATTCCTTACTTTGGTGAGGTGAGTGGCTGAGAAGATACATTTAGAAAGAACTCCCTCAGGTCCAGCATGATTTCTATGTTGCCCTGTTTATGTCTGCCCTTTTAGTATGTACTGATAGCTTCCCTTGATAATGTTGCATAGCAATGATTGCTGCATAGTTCTGACATTATATTAGATGTTCCTAGAAAAAATAAGAAAATTGTATCGATAATGCCCTCAGCCATAATTAGAGAATGCCTGAGAGATGTGTAAGTGAAAGGTCATATGTGGTGAAGACAGGTCTGCAAGAAACTACCGCAGCAACAGCAGTGCCTAACTGAAGGCAAAATTTACCCTACATTGCATCACACAGTCATGCGGATGTTTACTTATAGCAGTACAAGTGCTAGAGAACATCCAAATTCTTCCCAACCTGCACATTCAGGATAAACCCAGGCACAGAAATAAGGATGAGCTATTTAGCATTGTCCTTATATGCACTGCAGAAGAAAGGTTGCATATGGATGTCCAGAAGCTTACTGAATTATACTCCCTGAAAATGTCCTTAGTGTTTAAGTTATTATCCTCTGGTGAGCAGAAAATTTCTCACTTTTTTTTTTTTTTTTTTTTTTTTTTTTTTTTTTTTTTAACCCAAATCCTTTGTGTATTTTTTGTGTTCAGATCAGTGTGACAAATATGGAAGACAAGCCTCTTGCCAATAGGATAGTCGTGCTGGAGGTCAATGGAGAATACCATGCCAACTACACCACTGACAAGAATGGCATTGCTGCCTTTTCCATCAACACGTCTGACTTCTTTGATCCCAGTTTTAAGCTGAGAGTAAGTATGAGCCCCAGTCTAATTCCTGAAAAAATACTTCATCAGAGAGACGAATTAGAAGCAAACAGCGGGTGCTGGCAAATTGTTTCAGGTGGAGAAAGCAGGCACTCAGTCCACCAACACCTGCAACTTGTGCAAAACTAGTATGAGAAAATGTTAATTCCTGAGAAGCAGCAGACTGCACCTCAGGAGCGTTTTGTCTGCAGTGATCTTCATCACCTCCCTACTTTTTCCTCAGCTTAGAAGCCCTTTGTGTTGCCATCTTCCTTCTTTTTATTCTGTGGACTAGAGGACCTTCTTCACAGCCTGCCCTGCCTTCCCCACCCAGCTTGGCAGCACACCCACCTTCTTCCCTGCATTTCTGCTGTCAGATGTCCATGCCCATTACCACAACATGGTCTTCTCATGTTCTCATGCCTTTTTTCTGTTGTGATGGGACGAGGTGAGAATCAGCATGGTGTTTGAGACCAAAGCCATTCCAACTCAACATTAAGTCCTAACAACCTGTTCCAGTCCATCAAGAATCTGAATTACCATTCCTCCTGCAATGTGCCATGGATGTGTGGATATATTGAGGTATCCAGAAATGCTTCCACTGTGGACTCGAGGAACACAAATTTTTCACACCAGCTCTTGCTCTTAGTTTAAACAACCCCACAAAATCAATTTCCCAACAGGTTATTTTAAAGGAAAGATGCCTTTGTCTCACCTGCCAATTTATTATTTTCCACTTTGTTGATTCCTCATGTATACCTCTTCTGCATCATAGGCTACACAGGCACCAGATGACTGTGCAGACTTCTTGATGTGGAGAAATGACAATGAACCCCAAGCTTTGTTCTTTGTCCGTCGCTTCTACTCACGGACCAACAGCTTTGTGAGAATTGAGCCAGTGGAGGAGAAACTAAGCTGTGGCCAGCAGAGAAAGATCAACGTTCACTATGTCCTGAACAGAAAAGGGTATAGAAATGCCAACCACACAAACTTCTACTATGTGGTAAGTGCTACCTCAGTTCCCACAATGCCTCTTTTCTTCCACCTTCTCTTGAACACTATACAAGGCAGAAATCTCCAGGTCAGCCAGTGGCTATAAATCACAGCTTGACTTGATAGCCCCTAAAGCTTCTCAGAATACCACTCAATGCCAATGATTTTGTGGGGGAAGGTAGGAGGTGCTTTTGATTCCATCTCATACATTTTTCTATGCTTAGGTGACGGCAAAAGGAAAAATTGTTCTCAATGGCCAAAAGCAAGTCAGCATCTCTCATGGTAAGTTCTAGGCTGCATTACTGCTGTTACTTCAAAGCATCATTCCTAGTAGCAGAGCATTAGTAAGTTATGTAAGATGAGATGAAAGCAGAAAACTACAGCTAAATCAGATGCTTGTTCTTAAACTTCATCACATTTCACCACTTACAGTATCATTCACTTTTGATGCAGATTCTAATACTCCATATAATAATCAAATTGATCTTGTAAGTTGAAAGATGAAAACAGGAGGAATGTAACCTTTTCTGTTTTATTTCTTCTTTATCTCTTTATTTCAAATAATATTTACAATTTCAGTTACTCTGTGACATCCAAGCCTTCACCAATTAAATATTAAAAAATTCTGAAGTTTAAAGAATGGGTGTCCCCTTTGAGAGGGATATTTAGCAATTAACTGCTTGGAATTCATTGAAGTTTTGGAAATCTCCAATGAATGAGAAGAATTTAATCCTGCAAATGCAACAAATAGAACTCAATTTTTTTCTTTGTTAAAAACATATTTTCTTGCAGAACCAGGTCCATTTCCAGTCTTCAGTAGGTGTGTTAAGTAAGCCTAACTCCACATATAGGACCTGTAGTTTAGTATTTGTCATCTTTGGTCTTTCTCCGGGTACTCAGGCACTATGGCTGCACAGTATGTATTTCACCACAGTTTACAGAGAGGCAGCCCTGTCACATGGTTCTCCCTTCATTAAATCAGCTTGAAGCCATGTGGTTTTCCCATATTATTGGTGGCTAACCAATAGTAAGGTATGCAATAATATGTAACTCACCAAAATATATTTGAAAGCTTAGTCCCTGCTCTAGTAGCTGTGATCCATATTGACAAGAACTTCATAGTTCTTAGTGTTAAAGAATGTTCTTTTAGCTGGTCTATATAACTGGTCTATCTCGTCTGATATAGGAGGTTCTAGGTTTGAGATCCAAAGGCAAAGTTTTGCTCTTTTTGTAGAATCATGCACAGATTTTGCTGTCTAGCTTATACTGAGCTCAGAACCCTCTTTGCAAAGTATCTTGCTCATAGCATTGTCTAGTTTGTATCTGGCATTTTGCTGATAGGAGTTTTTCCTCAGCCACTGAAAGATCAATCTCTCAGTATCCAGCATCCCTGTTTTAAAAGTTGCAGGTGTAGGTAGGTTATGAACAAATATGTAGTCCTTCCACCAAAGCTGAGACCATGTCTAATCTCTTTTGTTGGCCTCTCTTCCCCTGTTCCATGCTTCTTCCACAGTTCCCAGAGGTACATTCTCCATTACATTGACCGTCAGTGAGAAGCTTGCCCCCAGTGCTAGACTGTTGCTCTACACAGTGCATCCTCACGGGGAGATAGTGGCTGACAGCTCCTGGATACACAGTGATATATGCTTCAAGAACAAGGTGAAAAACTTTGCTTTCTTATTGAGGGCTACACCTGGTGGTTTGTTGTTGTTGTTGTTGTTTGTTTGTTTGTGTTTGTTTGTTTGCTTGTTTGTTTGTTTGTTTCCTGAGGGAAGAGTTAGGGAATGACTTCATTATGAACTCTGCACTCAGGATGGCATTTAGGAACGGAAAAGGTACAGACATGCCTCGTAACTTGAGAAGCTGTCCCTGGAATTGACACATATACTCAAACTCAGACTAAGTTCTCAATGGAGTGGGGAGGAAGAGATGACTAGGGAATTACAGTGACTAGGAATTTTCAGTGAACAGAGATTCAGAAGGGCTGTCTAACAGCAGGAGCTTTGCCCCACAGAGAACAGAGAATAGAATGCATGCTGGTGAAAGGGAAGATTTAGATGCATGTGCCAAGATAATTCTCCTAATTTCTATTTGTTTGTCTGACTTATTCTTTTCCAGCTCCGGCTCAAATTCTCTGAGAAGCAGGGTCTCCCAGGCTCTAACATCAGTCTCCACCTTGAAGCTGCTGCCAACTCCTACTGTGCTCTGAGAGCTGTTGATCAGAGTGTCTTTATTCTTCAGCCTGAGCGACAATTATCTGCTGAGAGCGTAAGCCACATCCCCCAGGTTGTTATGTTTTGATCTAGGGACATCCAGAATGACAATTCCAATGCCCACCTCTCTCTCTGTTGCTGACTGCATTTTTCTTTTTCCTATATAAACAGGCACCTCAGTGATTGAAAAAATAAATAAAATAATAGCAGTTGTGCCCTTCAAAGCTGGTAGTGGAATACTTAATTTTGGAATGCACAGCAGCATTATACATTTAAACAGTATGCCGAGAGAAAGGGAGAAAGGGAGAAAGGAAGGATGGAAGGAAGGAAGGGAGGGAGGGAGGAAGGAAGGAAGGGAGAAAGGGAGGGAGGGAGAGAGGGAGGGAGGGAGGAAGGAAGGAAGGAAGGAAGGGAAAGAAAGAAAGAAAGTCCCATACTTTTGAAAAACTATAGAGATCCTGCTCATTTCATGCTTTCAGAGGCAGTTTTGCCTTGAAGTGAGAGAGTGGATACATGCTGCACCATGAGGATGCTTTAGAACGGACTGCTTTGTAAATCCTGTCACATAGTTTTCACTGGACTTACTACAACTACACTTTCAGTCTGCACTCATGAAAGTTTTTCATGGTATAACAGACAGAGCCCTTATACTGTATCACTGTGTCTTAGAGCTGGCTCACCAAAGCCAAGGGCTTTGGTGAAGCAGAATTTTGCACCTGCCTGGGACCTTTCCTTGTTTTTACATCTGTTGTTCTCACCTCCCAGGTGTACTACCGGCTTCGTTTGAGTGATTTACATGGCTATTACTACAATGGACTCAACCTGCAAGATGACAAAATCCAGGAGTGCACCCCAGTCAAAACCACCTTTTTTGATGGCTTGTACTATGAACCTGTTAATGTCAGTCGTGATGGTGATGCCTACAAGATTTTCAGGGTATGTGCTCTATGTGGCTCTTTAAGTGAGAAGTAGTCCAGAAGAATTCGTGCACATTAGAATTAAACTTTCTCAGGCGGTGGTTCTGATCCTTGGAACTACCTTAAGCCTCCAGTCACACAATTTCTGCCTTCTCAACCCTACATCTTACTCAGGAAGACTGAGAATCACTATTAGACATGTTCACTGGAATCCTGCCCATGTTTCAGTACACATTTCCTAAACAGGACAATGACCTTGGCTCATGACCTCAACAGTCCTAGCAAGGATCCAAGTCCTTTATGCAGGCCACTGGTTTCCATGGATGTCTCCATGACTTTCCTTGTCCGGTTGCAATGAACCTCTGTCAATACTGCACTTCACAGAACACCAGGTGTCTGCATCATAGAAATGACATAGATGTAGGAGAGAAGAGTGACCTGTGACATTCAAGGTTGAAAGGCTGGCATGTGAGGAGGGAGAAGAAAGATGAGGGATGATAACTCAGATGGGAAACATGGCATAGTATAACATAGCATAGCATGATAACTAGTACATGCACTGAGTGACAAAATTAATTGATTTGTTTACATTCAGGATATGGGCCTGAAGGTTTTCACCAACTCTGTGCTGCGGAAGCCAGTTCTGTGCAACGAAGACATGACAAATCGAGGAGATGACCATGTGTATTTAGAACATGGTGTCACTGGTGGTGCCTATGGCGCAGGTAAAAGAAAGTTCATGATGTGTCTCCATTCCCAGTGTGCCTAGTCTTCAAAATTGCTGCATGTAGAAAATACAAGATAGCATGCTGAGTTTTGGAAATAGGTCTCTGTTTCACAGTTTGCCTCTTGTTATCTCTTGCTGACAGTCCTCACAGAAGTGAAGTCACTTCTCTCTCACTTAGGTACAAGGTGAATATGGGAAAGACAGAGAATATTGGGATGCTGCTTTCATAAATTGATATCAGTTTTTCATTTTTTTTTATTTTTTTCACTAACTCACAATTAAATATTTATATATATATATATATATATTCCTTTTAAATAAAAGGAAATGCCAATGCAGAAAAATAATGCAAATTCCCAATGTTAAGAATTCACACAACATTTAGCATACTTAGCAAATAGTCTCAAAAGCACTTTATAGATCAGCAAATGGTATGGCTATTTTCCCTCCTAGTTAAGTTTTTACAGCAAAAGAGCAAAAGTAATCGTCATAGGTTACCACAAGGGAAATTACTGTTCAACACTAGGAAGAAGTTCTTCTGCATAAGAGCCATGCTGCACTGGAAGAGGTTCTCCAGGTTTTGGGATTTCCATCCCTGTAGGTTTTCAAAATGGAGCTGGACAAGACCCTTGAGCAACATGAGCTGACTTTGAAGTTTGTCCTGCTTCAAGGAGATTGGACTGGAAAACTCCAGAAGTTCCTCCCAACCTATTTTTTTTCTATGATTCTGTGATTCTATGATTCTAATTTCAGCAAAATAGCAAAGTGCTATCATTTCCATGATATAACTGACAAGTCTGAGGAAATTGGAAACACCTCCATGCTACATTGTTTGTTTAACATCTCATCCAAGTCCACAGAACCATGGTCTTAGGTTTTTAATCTCAGTCATGTAATTTGGTCATCTGAATCAAAGTAGTTTTCCAGTTGAGTGGATATTCAGCTCTATTTTAGTTGTCTGGACAGGGTAAAATGATCGAGTTCTAAGGGAGGTTTGTAAAGCTGTATATACTTTGGTGAAATTCTGGCCTGTGTTGACATTTGCAAATTGTAGAGAGCTAGTGATAGAGGACAAAGAAATGCCTTTGTAACTAGATGATGAGACCTTTCGATGTGAAAAAAGGTGAAGTGCCTTGTGAAATATCTACATTTTCCAGTATTTTCCCTTGGGAAGACAAAATAGGTAAAAAAAAATGTTCCTTCTTATGCCCTATATTTGTTAGAGTTTTCATTTTTCTTATGGGAAAAAATGGAAAAATGCTCCAATGGAATACTTAGTGTACATTTATGGTCTCACGCATATTTGATTGCAGTTTAGATCTCATTTAATTGTTTGTTCTGGCCTGACCTCTCTAATAGTATACTTAACCATATACAATCTTCCTAGATGAGTCAAGGATTACTGGTAATAGCCTTGTTAACACTGTTCGGAAATACTTCCCTGAGACATGGATTTGGGATCTGATTCATACTGAGTGAGTATTTTTACCTTCATTTCTTACCTTTTGTGGATTTTTGAGTTGCTGCATCTTGCTCAAATTAATTTTGGGAAGAATCAATGGAATGTATGTCTACTTTGTAGATAAGAGTCTCCTTTTCTCATTGTGCTCACAGATCTTTGACATCCCAGTCTTGTTTACAGTATCAAGCTTCCTTGAACCGTGACTCATATCTGCTCTTTTCTCTGCTACTATTATTCTGATGAGGAGAAAGAATAAGGGCTAAGAATAAAATAAGAGAATTTATTTAGACAAAAACAGGAGGAAAACTTGTTATTGTTCATTATATTTTTTATTTCCACCAGCAGAAAACTCAGTTGTTTTTTTTGTTGTTGTTGTTTGTTTTGTTTTGGTTTTGTTTCTTTCCAGGTTATAATAGCTTCTGCAAAGAGAATATCTCTGTCTTAACTATGCATCCATTCTAATTTTTTTTTTTCAGTATGTTCAACATTTACAAATGATATTTCTAAATTTAAAAAAACAAGTACTCTTCCAAGTGTTTTTAAAACTTAGCTCACCAACACCTTCATCTTTACCTCCAACTTTATATCTTTTAAAATATGGAGAGATATCTCATAAAAACTGAAATGAAAACAGAAGTACTAACTCAGCCAGGGGCCTATTCTGTAACTTTCCTTGAAAGTGCCAAAGATAACTTCTTAATCTGTTTTTCTTGTTTTCCTCAGTTCCCGTGGACAGGCTAATGTCTTTTACACCATCCCTGACACTATCACAGAATGGAAAGCCAGTGCTTTCTGTTTGCAGAACGATGTTGGCTTTGGCATCTCCTCACCTGTTTCGCTCACAGCATTCCAACCATTCTTTGTGGATCTCACCTTGCCATACTCTGTCATTCGGGGAGAAAAATTTAATTTAATAGCCAACATCTTCAATTACCTCGACAAATGCATCCAGGTACATCAAGTCTCCTTTCAATTCTGATACGGTTTGCCTGTTTCCCAGAGTTCCTAACATTGCTTCTGTATCCTGCATAACACATTAGAAATACAGAAATAAGTGTTTAACTTATGCCATAGCTTGACACATTACTCTTTCACCCTCTCTGCCAGTATCCATTCTTGATTCATCCGAAAAGGCCAACTAGTCCACAGAAGTTTGCTCCTTATCCCTACACAATTCAGTTATTTTTGCTCTTGAGGAAGGAACTTGAGCAGACGGTATGGGTACTGTGCAGTACAAAACAATACATACAGAGTATGTAGTATGTAGCAGTTAGTCATAAGAAGGCCTGACTGATAAAACAAGCACAGACACCTCGGCACACTTCTGTAAAAACAGCCATTAACAGTGGGCGGAAAAGAAACAGGCTTGCTACCTCCTTAGAGAAACGTGCCATCCCTATTTCCCAGAACCATCCTTCAGAATCAGATGACAAATAGCTTCTCCAACAAGTAACCATCTACTGTGACCTGCAACTTAATTTTAGGGACAGTCTACTTCATTTGTAATCTTCTTGCTCTTTCTCTCTGTTTCTCAGGTCAGTGCCATACTGGCAGAGTCGAGTGACTACAAGGCAGAAGTCCTTTCACCAGAGGGAAACACAGCAAGGGTGTGTGCCAATGAAAGAAAAACCTATATTTGGGCTGTTAGCCCCCTCAGTCTTGGTAAGGTTGTCTTTTGGTTACCCTGATTTATCCTTATTTTATCTTTCTACCTTTGTTGCTCTGACTCTTTAATGAAGCATCAATAATCCACAGGCAAACGTTTTTGGACAACTCCATTAGTTGTGTCAAAAATTTAATATTGGACCTCTGCTAAAGTTCTCTTATATGCACTGAAAAAGCAGTGAGTTGTTCATTTCCTGTCTACTTTAGGAAGAACTGTTCACTTGCGTCGTTATGTATGAAATACTGGCAGGGTTTCATGTGCCTATGATCCTTCAGTTTACAGTTTTACACCTAATGAGCTGTATTCAATAAGAATAAAATTTGCTAATAATTTTGTAGTGGTTTCTCAATAGGCAGAGGATATTGGTCCTTTACAGTTTAACAGTAGTGTCTATTTACACTGCCTTGAAGTCAACATTGTCTTTTAAAAAAAAGCAATCATAGTAGTTTATAAGTTTATATATGTTAGTGCCTCAAAAGCTGAAGTACAAAACAAACAAACAAAACCTTAAATTAGCAAAGATTCTTCTCAAAATGAACTACAGATAGGACTTTTCTTTAAAAGATGGTGAAAACTGATAGCGAGTACTGTCATTTGTTTAGCCAGGATCCATCCCTATTTCATCCCTTGTACTATGTCCCTAGGAAAGTACTCCTTGCCAATAGTGGACAGATGTGGAGTTTTAATGAAATTTGTTTACATTGCCTTCAGACTGAATACATTTATCAGCTGTCAGTCAGACTAGGAGGAGGCAGTGAAAGCCAGGTGTAACTGAAGATGATGAAAATAACTTTTATTCTTGGGCTGGTGGCTGGCTCTCCAGGTGAGGTGAAATTCACAATTACTGCTGAGGCCAAACTGGATACTACGGATGCCGGAAAGAACACGTCTTCAGAAGAGAGGACAATTCGCAGGGACACCCTGATTCAAACATTACAAGTTGAGGTACAGTAAAAAATTTACAAGGGGTTAATTCTTTTTGGAAAATTCAGTGCCTATGGCTGTGGGTTAGAAGCAGTTAACTAGTGTGAGGAGGCAAGACAGCTGACAGATAGAGCTATGTGCAGTAGGGCGTCTCCTTATGAATCCAAGAGTGGAATTCACAATGATCCATGGCATCCAAGAGCATACATGTCCTGACACTCCTTGAATGTCAGCAGAGCTGTAGCCATAAGGGACATTTAATTCCTTACCTGTATGTGCCTTTCACCTGTGACTGTAATACCAGGGAGGAGAGGACAGATATGAAAGGAATGGGATTTACCTTGAGCATCATAAAGCAGCAGGCACATGACTGTCCTCAAGTCCTTCTCAGAGGCTGGAACTGTCTATTTTATAACTGTTTTCTAAGAAGGATGGTGCTCAGCACAGTTTGTGGTTTAAGAAACAGAGTAAGCCACGGCTCAAGAGATATTGCAGTGGAGATGGCAGGACAGGGTACAGGAGGGTGCATTCTCTGGATAGCCACTTCCATGTAATGCTATACACTGCTTAATTGTTCCTGATTTCATAGTGACATTTTAAACTTTTTTTCTCTCTCTGACAACTTCTCTGCAATCAAACAGCCTGAAGGTATCAAAAAAGAATTGACTCAGAGCTCCCTAGTTTGCACAAAAGGTAAGGCAAATTTATTCATTCATTTGAAGGAACTGATGGAAATACCTCACTGCCTTCTTAATTTTCTCCTATGAAAACAGAGATCTTCCCAGGGGAGGAGGGATGGTCTCAGGGTTAAGGAGCTGGACTTACAATTCAGAGTTTTCAGAGATACCTTAGACTCATTGGGTATGGGCTTTGCAGTGGTTTCTTTACCAAGACAGCAAATAATAACTGTAGTAATGCATAGAAAGTAAAGATCAGGGGAAGGAAGATGTTTTCAACAATTCTTAGCTATATTTTCTTGTCAGGCAAAACAGTTTCAGAACCAGTGTCTCTCAACCTGCCAAGAAACCTGGTGGAGGGATCAGCCAGAGCTTATTTCTCTGTCATCGGTAAGTTTAGTATCTAGACTAAAATTAAAAGTAAAGCATTTTTTCCCTTATGATGAACCCAGAGCCATCATGTATACACATGCAAAACTAAAGTTGAGGAGATACTTCATCTGGATTTAGAGAAAATGTTTTCTACTTTCCAAAATGCCAAAGACAGAAGTTGCTCAGAATTATCTCATATTGTATCAAAAGAGGATAGAAAAAAGCAGTCAGATTATTACAATATATTACATTCCAGGTGATATCGCATTAGCATATAGTGTAGTATGTGTATGTATATGTGTAGTAAAACAGTTGATTCAGCTGAAAATTAAGCTACAGCAGACTTCTTGAAAAAACAAAACCAACACATTTTTATTTCTTGGAAAGAAGACTTCAGAGATATGCTGACAGCACAATTCAAATTTATACCTTTGCATAATGAAAAACAATTGTCAGTTTATAAATACCCATAGAATGAGACTTATACATCCCAATCAGCTCTGTGAACCTTAAAGTCATTATTAAGACCAACAGTTCTCCTCAATGAGGTTCTGAACTCAGATTGCTTTCTAAAAGTAATTGTTTTGCATGTCTGGGTCAGTGTGTGGTGTGATGGGACTGTGGAATACAGCCTCTGTAGCCCATCAGCAATATACCCCCAAACCTCATTTTCATATGTACCCACCAAATGGGAAGCACATTGTAAAGGCCAGGGTATTCTAACCCTTCTAAACATTCACAGCTAATTCTCAGAAAACATACCAGTCAGCATCAATCATTCCAGTGATTGGTTCCTTCCCAAATTTGCAGTTTTGCAGGCATTCAGCACCAAAAATCAAAATAAATATGGGGGTACTTCGGTCTTTCTTCTAAGCTGTGTCTTTGGTTACTGTGCTTACTATGTATTGGTCATATAGAGTATCATAATAATGAGCTCATAATAATGTAGAATGAAACAATGTAAAAAAATATGTAAGAAAATAAAAATTTGAACTGAACTGGACTCCTTATACCTTTCATTCTTCAGGAGACATCTTGGGCACAGCTCTGAGGAATATGGAAAACCTCCTTCATATGCCGTATGGCTGTGGAGAACAGAACATGGCCTTGTTCACACCCAACATCTATGCCCTTGATTATCTGAATAAAACTGGGCAGCTGACTGAAGAGATTAGAGCCAAGGGTACTGGTTATTTAATTACAGGTGAGAGCCTTTCACATTCTTCCATTGTGATCATTGTGATAGTACGCACTGAACTCTAGACAGTGAACACAGATCTCCGAATTCTAGCACCACATGTACTGCACACAAGCAGTCAATGACAGCACCCCAAAGAAGCAGTTGGTACTCTCAGGAGCAAAAGTAGCTAGAAATCCTAATGGCTGATATTATTCACCAGACATGTAGTACTTAATATTAAATACCAAAGTCTTACTGCTTCAGTTGAATAAACAGCAGGACTAGTCCTTTTCTGTGATAAGAAAATGTCTTCTTTATTGTACTTTTAGGCTACCAAAAGCAGCTATCATACAAACACCGGGATGGATCCTACAGCTCCTTTGGGACACAAGATGGGGAAGGGAGTGTGTGGTAAGTGGTGACACTTTCTATTTCCTTAGCTCAGAATCTTTGAAACAAGTTCAAAATTTTAAATGGTTCTTATTTTTAATCGTCTAAATGGACATAGCGCAATTAATTTGATCACCCAGTAAGTGAGATACTAATAAACTGGAGAGAATGCAACAGAACAATTATAAGATGATTATTGACTGGAACACATAATGTTCGAGGAGAGACAAGGAACTAGATTTGTTCAACCTCCAGAAGAGGAGTCTAATGGATAAACTAGGTGCAGCCCTCCACTACCTAGATCAGAAGATCTATAGAAAAGACAGAGTTGGACTTTTATCAGAGGTACACAGAGTAAGGAAAAGAGTTTTTCCATACAAAATTTATGACAGGGAAAACTGGACAGAATGAAAAAAAGTCTTTCCCATGAGAAGGGTGCAACACTCAACCAGGTGCCTAGGGTGGGTGTGGAAATCTCCATCCCTGGATCCCTGGACTAGACAAGACACTGAGCAACCTGACCAAGCTTTGAAGTTGGCCTTAGTTTAAGCAGATGGTGGGACTGCAGACTTACAGAAGTTCCTTCCCACACAGATTATTTCATAGTTCCATTAGTTATGATAAGAAATTACTATCATCAGTCATCAAGATGTGTCTATGCTTTACCCCTGCTCTGAAGGAATGGCTTTAGCACAGTAATAGAGAAGTTTGTAATACCAGGATTTTAACAATTTATTTAAAATTTATAAAGTACTCGTTTCTTTTACCACAAACGTTATGGAGTTCATTCTATGTTTGCTTCAATGCATATCCAATTGCTGGTAAGCATTCTTTATCTTGTTCACAACTATTTGCTTTCTGTTTCTGGCTCACCTGCAGGCTCACTGCCTTTGTGTACAAGTCATTTGCACAAGCCAAACGATACATCTACATCGACAACAATGTCCAGTCACAAACTTTGATCTGGCTGGCAAGCAAACAGAAATCAGATGGCTGCTTTGAAAATGTTGGGTCACATTTCAACAATGCTTTGAAGGTAACTGAGTTCAGTATATTCTGAAACTTCCAGTCCTGCCACTGGGATTGATTTATATTATTTCTGCCAGACCCAAATTTATTATCACACCCGTACTCTTCCTAGTACCGTTCTCTAGTGTTGCTCGTGTATAAGCTGGGCAAGATTGTTATGTCTTCTATTGATTATTAGGTAGAAACAAATAGAACTTTCTAAGCTAGAAGTCTCAGCTTTTATTTTCCACCACTGCATTTAGCTCAAGGCTATAATGTGCTTTATTGAAGACATGTAAAAGAAAAAAGACAGCAAAAAATTACAATTTTGGCTTTATCCTGAGTGATCTTTATTTTTCTTGTTCTTGTGCACACAGGGAGACAGAAGTTGCTTCTGGTCTCTACTCTATTATCTAGACCATGAATGAATTCATATTTCATTTCTTTCTAGGATAGCTGTACTGACCTAATTTTGCTTGTGTTTTCTTCAGGGTGGAAAAGAAGGTGAATACTCGCTCACAGCGTATGTTGTGGCAGCATTGCTGGAGGCTGGACACTCTGTTGAGGTAGATATTTTATGTTGTTATCTTTTATTAGCCTGGTCAGCCATATACGAAATAATGTGCAAGTCATAATCCTCCCATCCATATTTTTTATGTCTTAGATATTGATTCCAGGACAGTATGGTCAGCTCAGGAAATCTGTCTACAGAACTCTGCAGCTGCCAGAAGCATTTGATGTGTATTATAGATTAGTTATTTATCTAGTTTGTATAAGTTCATCTGAAGGTGTAAAATCCCCGAGGAATCCAACTGTGTTAAACAATCACAGTCTATGTAGGTATAAAATCTGGACTGAATTTGCCCACTCCATCCAGAGTCCAGTCTAGAATTCTCTCTGAATTTGTCCAGTCCAAAGTCCAAGCTATCCAAACCTCCAGTCCTACAACTTTCTCTGTGCCTTTATATCCAAGTTATGTTTCTATATTCCTGTGTGATTGTTAACACTGGAAGGAAATGATGAGATTTTTGAAATACTTAGCTGGCTGGAATACTTAATAGGTTTGGGGGAATGAGAACCGAGTTTTGTTCTCTGTAATACGCCTCCTGTATATCCTTGAGAACCTGGCCCAAATCTTTGTTCTTCCGTAAAATAAGGAAGAAGAGAATTGTTCCCAGTCTGACAACTGTATTCTAAGCACACTAAGTTTTACAAGACTAGATGCTGCGAGATGAGGCATCATTTCTGTATCTAAGATAGACAGGATAAAAACATTTTACAGGATGATTCAGTCTTGTGGACTTAGTTCCCAATGTCTGTGAGAATCTCTGAAGCCTGGTGTCACCCCTATAAAGTAAGGCTGCAGTCAGACTACAGTTAACAGTGTGGTGGTGATATCTGAGCTGAAGCAGTGCTCATAGAGAGACTCTGTAAGGCTAAAAGGGTGAAGAGTTTTCTTGATAGCTAAAGCTAGCAATGAGTAATAACATTCATCTGAGAGAATGTACTTCATTGTGAGTGATCAATATACTTTACATGACTCTTTAAAAATATTCTCTGTTTTATAAATGGAGCAACCAAGAGTCAAAGGATTCACCTGCATAAGATCATCACACAAGTCAGGAAAAGAAACCATGCTCTGTTAGTCATGCTGCCTCTAAATAAATGCAGAAAGAAGGCAACACTGCTGAAAGACCACATTTTATAGAACACACGCTGCAGGCCTTTAAACATGTAATGGATTGCATACATCTTAGCATGAGGTGTCAGTGATGGCAGCTTAAGAAATGATGAAGATCTTTAAAGAGATGTCGAGACACAAACCCGAGTAACCTGACAACCCTACTATATTTTGTATTACTAGCATCCTGTGGTTCAGAGTGGCATGAACTGTTTGGAGACTGCATTTAGCAATGGGATCCACAACCTGTATAACCAGGCCCTCTTTGCCTATGTTTATGGCTTAGCTGACAAAGAGGAAAAATCCAAATTTTTCCTTGAGAAGTTGGATAAAAGAGCTACCAGAGATGGTAAGTGAAGTATGGCCTTGATGCAGGCAATACAGCTGATGGGAAGGCCTTTGTTATGATGCAATTATTCTGATGTACAGTATTCTCATTCATGTTGCTCCCTTCTTATTTCCTGTCAGCTATGCTACTGAGTTTACCTCTATGATCTCTCTTCATGTCTTTTGGCCTCACAAAAGATTGAGCTGTGGCCTGGTGTTCTTAGAATTATGAAATAATCTAGGTGGTAATTGATGTCAGGAAGACTCCGGTCCAAGGCAGTGGAAGACTGCACATAGCCTCCTCTTCTACAGGCTGGACAAATCCAGTCTTCCCTTTACTGTGTCATGTGCTCCACTCCATGACCATATTGGCATCCTACTGCTGCACTGCCTCCACTTCATCCCCCACTTTGACTTGTACAGCTTCACTTTATTAATTCCTTTCCCATCCCTTCCTGTGTTCTTTTCTGTACTTAAACTAAAACTCATACAACTCAGAACATTATGGGCTGAAAAAAAAAAAACTCTTAGGTAAAGGAAGGTGGGGAATTGTATGCGTATCTCCCATGTGATTCTGCAGTGAATTAATCAGCAAGTAACATTTTCATGCTTTTTACATCCTGCTTTTCTCATTTCAGGTAGTTCAGTTCACTGGCAGAGAGAAAATAAGCCACCAGCAGAACATTACCCCATCTTCTATTCCCGTGCCCCTTCTGCTGAGATTGAAATGACCAGCTATGTGCTGCTGGCATTGCTCAACAAAGCTGAACTCACTCCAGATGACTTATCATACATTTCTCGCATCGTGTACTGGCTTGTCAAACAACAGAACCCATATGGAGGCTTCTCATCCAGCCAGGTGACAAATGGGTGTGGTAAAAAGAATAGATTCTGGGAACAGTCCAGCCTGCAAGCTGGATCTCAAAAGTATGATGTTTCTTCATCACATATTTGTTTGAATAATATTTGATAAATGGTGCTCATATAAGTCCCCTTGGTAGGGCACATTATGGTCTTCGTAGGCAGCTTCATACATTTTTGAGTTTCAGTAAATGGGAATTTACCCAATTTTCAAGTTAGCAGAAGATAAGGGTAACTGTTGACAGAGCATTACATGTATACCAGAGTTTCTGAGATAATTCAATCCCATTAACCCAGAACTTGTAGCTTCTCTCCTTAGCTCTTTACAAAGGCCTCCTCCTTTTATGACTGATCACTGACAATGGAAAATGGCAATTTTGCTAATTTCATGCTCTATTTCACAGCTGTGTATCTGTCTAATTAGGGATCGTATTGTTCTTTTCAGGACACTGTTGTTGCTCTCCAAGCTTTAGCCAAGTATGGATACCTGACCTTCACTAAGGAAAGCCATAACACAGTCAAGGTCAGCTTCATGCAGTTCCCCAGTAAGGCCTTCCAGGTGAATGACAAGAACCGCTTCTTACTGCAGCAGGCTTCCTTACCCACTGTTCCAGGGAATTACAGCATGGATGTGAATGGCACTGGCTGTGTCTATCTGCAGGTAAGCAAGCTGGAGACTCACCACAACCCTGGTGAGAACTAAGCAGGGGTCCTCTTTACCTCATTTCCTTCTATACCTCATGTCAAAGCCACCAAAATCTGTAGATCTATGACCATCTCATGCTTTCCATCTCTTTTAGACAACCTTGAGATACAACGTGCATCTGCCAAACCAAGTTGCAGGATTTTCTCTCTCTGTACAGACGGCCAATGTATCCTGCACAAACAACTTCCCACCAAAGTTTGACCTTGTCATCTCTGCCAGGTAACTTCCTCTTTTTGATCTACCTTCTTGCATTCTCAGTTTGGTAAAATACCCAAGGGAGGATTTAAGTACAGGCAGTTAACTGTCATTGTGCGCCTGCAGGAAGACAAACGGGACAATATCCTAACTCTCTCATCCTTCACTACTAAATTTCTCTCACTTGCTGTAAACCAGTGGAACATCAGAGCCATCCAGTTTAGAGATTATCTGAGTTGTTTGTGAGTTAGAGCTGAAAATTTCATTCACCAGTCTCCTCTTCATTTGGACATTAATAGAAGTTTTCTCATTTCAGTTACACAGGGAACCGCCACGTCTCCAACATGGCTATTATTGATGTGAAAATGCTCTCAGGTTTTGTTCCCGATAGATCTTCCCTGAAAAAGGTAAAGAATGGGAGCAAAGTGAATGGTAAACCTTGAAAATAGAGGAGGTTGGCAAAAATAGTCACTGATTAGCAAATTGTGGACCAATGGGGATTCTACAAAGTCCCTGGTCACAGTCTTCTGTCACATACTCTGTCAAATTTGCAGCTGTTCATCTGCTGAAGACAAATCTGTTAGGATCTGCCAAATTCAGTAGCTCAAAAAAGGTGAGACTGCATTCTCCAAGTCCAGTCAGCAAGTAAGGCTAAGCATGTGTTCCCAATAGGCACACATGCACACAATACACCTACACAGCTATAAATGACTGGCCACACAGATCAAATGAGACAGAAAAGGCACATATAGCACAGGTGGCCTTATCCTTTTCCTCTTTCTGTCTGATTAGGATGAAAGCTCATTTCTGGAAGTGATATAGATATATATGCATTAACATAATGTGGAATATCCCCTGGCAGCTGGCCTCAGACACTCAGTCTGACCAGTAGCTGCCCCTGGTTCCTTGGTCTGCCACACACTGCCTTATACTGGCACTTGGACACCTTCAGGGCCGCTCCAGCCACTCCAGTGTCTGGGACTGAGACCTCTTGCACCTACACATATGCATGGTGGGTACCTCCAATACATAGACCTTAGGTACGTAGTCAATAATATAGCTGGACTGGTATGTTTTCCCAGTTGCCTCATGTAGACACATACAGACACAAACACACACAAATAAGTCTCTCTGCTAGCTAGCCCAGACTGCTGGCCTATCCAGTATGTGACCCCAAGACCTTATTAGTGTCTCCAGTAACAGACCCAGACTTTCTGGTCCCTCCAAGTCAGATCCTCTGGTCTCTTCAGTATTTAGCCCAGACTTGTGGCTGCTTCAATACTTGGCTGCCAATCCACATAACTTGTTATTCCTGTTATTCCATTTTGATATACACTAGCAATCATGAAACTTAAACTCCGAGTAAACAAAAAGAACAATGCAATTTATTTTAGAATCTTCTCACAGCTTGGTGCATCTAAAAGCACGTATCATTCAGGCATGACTTTTTGATTTTCTTTTTGTCTAGAACTGTAAGACATTCATAACTTTTCTTTGGAAGATGAAACCCCATGATGATGACATTATTGACATCCCACTCATTGCATCCATTTGGCAAAAATAGCTTGTTTTAACATTATATTTTATTTTATTTTTTAATAGTAAAATCATTTTGTTCATGTAGTTTTCTAAAACTTTTTGGCTCTATTGTAATATTTTTAAAAAATATACTACAGAAAGCAAGTTAGTTCAACCTGCATAAATGATCGTGTGATTGTAAATTCTCGTTGAAATGACACTATACTTAAGCTGATAAGGAGACACACACACCAAACCTGACCAGTAAAACCAGGATAATTTTCATTCAGCTTGCCATTGTATGAAAACACCCAACTTTTTGCATTTTTTATTTTGGCCACTAGATGTCACGGTGGCACAACAGGAGCACAGCAAACACTTTAAACATTTTGCTAGCGTATAGCTATTTGTAAGTCTCCTTGACAAACCTCTTACGTTAAAATCGGTATCACTTGCCTTATTCATAGCTTCAGTACCAAGATTCTGTTGTGGATCGCGTAGACATCAAGAACAACCACATCTTCTTTTACCTTCAGAAGGTAAGTTTGGGAAGTTTCTTTTGGGTTTTGTTAAAATGGAAGTTTAAAATAGGCTCCCAGAGAAAAAGAAAAATCACATCAAAAGCAGATTAAGAATACAAACCTTAAAGAATTAAAGGGACTTTACCCTGTCCAACCTCCAGTAAGTAAGTTACCTAGAAATACAATAGTTGTAGTGTACTGTGAAGAGCTTTGTTACTACTTTTAATACATGAAGAATGCTATGTGATTAAATAACATTTTGCAAACATAGCAAAGTTGCATTCCATATTGCAAAAAGTCATGGTCAACATAATATTCCTGAGCCGCTAAGTGACACTTTTCATCATTTGATGAAAGCTGAAAGTGTATCATATGAAGTCAATATCATCCCCTCCCTTTTAGAGAGAGGTGTGTATGAAAAGAGTGCTCCTCCCACATCAGTGACATTAACAAAGGGAGTGAGGGAGAAGGAAGAAAATCAAAACACAAGGTATCTTAAAATACCGAAAGGGGAAGGAGGGAGGAAGCAAAATTAATTATATCTACCTTTTATACAATAATTGTTATCAGTTGGTCTGCAAGGATCTAGTAAGGAAGATCGGAGGCAGTATTCTGAATTCACAGAGAGCCTGAGATGTTGAGATGGGAAGGTTTACACAGCAGGGCACCAGTATTGCAGAAAGCTCTACAGAACCCCTGTCCATGGCTCCATTCCTATAAAGAGATCAACAAGATAAAAACAAGAATAAATGGAGAGGAAAGCAGGGTCACAGTCCCAGACATACAGCAGAAAGCTTGAAGATGAAGAAGAGGAGTAAGGAGGAAAGTTTGGGTCTGGCTACAAGAGTATAGATTGAGGAACAAAATAATAGGGGGGGTTGGGAGCCTTGAATTCAATGTGATTAGAGGAAAAAAAAAGGGGGGGGGGGAAGGTTCATAGGAAGGTGGTTTTAGCTGGAAAAAAGCAAGGAAATAAAATATTTACCTTTTAGTGAGAGGAAGAATGGTGATGTGCTGAAAGCTTCAGTAATCACAGAATGGTTGTATTATAGGCAATGGAAGTATGAAAAGAAAGAAGGAAAATAGCTCACAGGTTTAGCAACAAAACATATTTAGCAACAAAACATGTTTAGCAACAACATTTAAACAATTGTCTGATTTGATTTAAAGATTACAATCTGGAGAGAAGTGTAGAATGGTACTTTGTCATCTAGTCTGGCCCAGATGCATCTACTCAACCTTAGCCTCAGGACTAGACATGTAAAGAAAAAGTCCTCATCTTTTTGTCTTGCCAATTCCAGCTCTCCCAGAAAGCAATCAGCTTCTCCTTCAGTGTGGAGCAAAGCCTGCCTGTGTCAAATATCAAACCAGCAGCAGTACATATTTATGATTACTATGAAACAGGTAGGTGACCTCAGCAGACACACACGCACACCAAAAAAATAAAATAAAATAAAATAAAAAATAATAATTAA
Source organism: Aythya ferina (assembly GCF_964211825.1). Classification (NCBI taxonomy): domain Eukaryota; kingdom Metazoa; phylum Chordata; class Aves; order Anseriformes; family Anatidae; genus Aythya; species Aythya ferina. The sequence goes on along the minus strand of NC_140296.1, from coordinate 127,067,964 downwards.
AAAATATTTATCTCAGCATTTGCTGGGTGGGACAGTGGATTTTCCCTTACTGTCTCTGTGCAAGCTTCTCTTCATGTTTCTGCTGCTTTTATTTCTCTTTGTTAGAGAAGCAAGCTAGCAATTTTTCTGCTTTCTCTTACCAGACTGCAAAGGGTTTTCAGACATAGACAGCAGATGTCCCCATCTTTTCATTTCTTGCTTCATTTAAACATATAGCAGGTTAGAAAGTGATGTGTCATGAGTTGCTTTCTTGCAAATTATATACAAAAAGTTCCACTTTCTTTCCCCAGTTTGGACATGATGGTTAAAATCAGCAACCCAAAGACAACAGCATTCATGACTTCACTAATCTAGCTTGTCTCATATTTTTACTTTACATGGCCACTGTAAGCTGTGGTCAAAAAACTAGTCTATACTGGAATTCAAATACTTAAGTAGGAATGTCAGTACTGCTGAACTCAACAGAAGCTTAAGCATGTAATTAGAATATTAAGAGCCTGACCACCTTTCTAGATATGTCCTCAAGGAACTACAAATATATCAGGCATTACCCAATTGTGGCAGTTTTGTTATCAAAACTGTGCCTCAGGTTCTCAGAAGCTTTTCTCAAGTATAACCTAATGGTATAACCTTTGGGAACTATCTCAGCAGAATAGCAGCAGTATCCAGAGAATTCTCCCTGGAGTGCCTGTTCTACTACCCGATCCACATCCCATGTCATAACAGTAATGACATGTCCTCACAAACACTGTCAGAGGAGTGCATTAGGCACTGACTGTGCAGACCTGCAACTGAATGCCTTGACAACTGAAAGACCACAGCAAAATTTATAAGATGTTTTCCAATTCAGCATAATGTGTTAATCTTATGCACAGGAACTGGGGTCTGAATGATTTCTTACTCTCATACAACTGTCATCTTTCTTTTTTCCTTTCCAGATGAATATGCCCTTGCAGAATACCAAACACCCTGCTCTGCATCTTCCAACTGAAATCAGATACGTGCCAGAAGAAGTAATGGGTCAGAAGGTATAAAACAAGCATTTGTAGGGGAAGAAGAGGATAAGAGACTTGGTTGTTTATGGGGAGGGCAATGAAAAGTGTATAGAAGAATAAATCCCAATGTGACATCAATTAAAATGACACATTCTGGCCCAGGCTTTAAAAATGTTTTGGGTCAGTGAGGATCAGAAACTGCAAATAAAGTGGTTTTCCTAATAAGGGAGATAACTGTGCAACCACCCATCTTTTTGGAAACTCGTCATATATTTCAATGGTAGCTTTATGTAAAAGTAAACTCCTGAAACATGTATTTTTGGCCACTGATTCCTCTTAAGAAACCTAAAATTAGGAGAATAATCTGTTGCTGCTTCTGTAGATTTTGATTTGTTTTGGTCTTTCCATTTATCCTGAAGGAAAACTCTGAAGAAATGACATTGATTCTCACATTTTTCCATGACAGAGCTTGGAGAATGTTGTTTACAGATGTTAGACTTCTAGTCACAGGAAGACAACTTTATGCAATTTTTACTTCCACTTGGAAAGAGGGATTCTCTCCAGATTAACATCTCATTTTTTACTGTTCTTTGGAATAAAACCTTCTGATTGATAGTCTCAATCTCCACTTCTTGCCGTAAATGGGGACTGTAAGGTTCTTCATAAACTAAATGATTCATATAATTCATAGTCAGTCAGTGACAATGACTTACTGACATCAATGACATCTTCACTCAAAGGGTGGTGAGGCACTGGAACAGGTTGCCCAGAGAAGCTGTGGATGCCCCATCCCTGGAGGTGTTCAAGGCCAGGCTGGATGAGGCCTTGGGCAACCTGATCTAGTGGAAGGTGTCCCTGCCTATGGTGGGTAGGGGGAAGGGAGGTGGAATTAGATGATCTTTCATATTATTAGATGATCTTAAACATAATCAGATGGTCTTCTGTACTCTTTCAGTACAGAAATTTTTCCTAATATCCAACCTATACCTCCCCATTTCCTCTTGTCCTGTCACTTGGTGCTTGGGAGAAGAGACTGATCCCCACCTCACTATCAGTTCCTTTAAGGTAACTGTGGAGTGCAATAAGGTCTCCCCTGAGCCTCCTTTTCTCCAGGCTAAAAGAACCCAACTCCCTCAGCTGCTCCTCATAAGGCTTGTTCTCTAGACCCTTCACCAGTTTCATTGCCCTTCTTTGGACACACTCCAGCACCTCAATGTCCTTCTTGTAGTGAGGGGCCCAAAACCGAACACAGTACTTGAGGTGTGGCCTCACCAGAGCCAAGTACAGAGGGACAATCATTTCCCTAGTCCTGCTGGCCACACTGTTTCTGATACAAGCCAGGATGCCGTTGGCCTTTTTGGCCACCTGAGCACACTGCTGGCCCACATTCAACCAGAATTGACCAATACCCCCAGGTCCCTTTCCAGCGAGCAGCTTTCCAACCACTCTTTCCCCTACCTGTAGCGTTGCATGGGGTTGTTGTGCTAGAGCACTCCTACCCTGGAGCAGATCAGTGCTTGCACCTAACTTGGTGTCATCTTCAGACGTACAGAGGGTGCACTCAATTCCCTCATTCAGTTCATTGCTAAAGATATTGAAGAGAACTGGCCCCAGTACTGAGACCTGGGGGACACCTCTAGTGACTGACCTCCAGCTGGATATAACTCCATTCACCATGACTCTTTGGGCCAGGCCACCCTGCCAGCTTTTAACCCAACAAATCATACACCCATCCAAGACTTGAGCAGCTGGCTTCTTCAGGAGAATGCTGTGGTAAAAGGTGTCAAAAGCCTTACTGAAGTCTAGGTAGACCATATCCACAGCCTTTCCCCCATCCACTGAGTGCATCACCTTATTGTAGAAGGAGATCAGGTTCATCAAGCAGGACATGCCTTTGATAAATACATGCTGACTGTGCCTGATCCCCTTGTTGCCCTGTAGGTACTCTGTGATGTCACTCAAGATAATCTGATCCATAACCTTCCTCAGCACCAAAGGTAGACTGGAAGGCCTGTAGTTTTCCAGATCCTCATTCCAGTCCTTCTTGTAGATGGGCATCACATTTACTAGCTGACAGTTGACTGGGACCTCCCTTGATACCAGGACTGCTCATAAATAATGTAAAGTAGCTTGGAGAGCACTTCCACCAGCTCCCTAAGTACCCTCAAGTGGATCCAATCTGGCCTCACAGACTTGTGTATGTCTAAGTGGAGTAGCAGGTCACTAAGCCTTTCCTCATGGATTGTAAGAGCTTCGTTCTGTTCCCTGCCCCTATCTACCAGATCAGGAGGCTGAATACCTGGAGAACAATCAGTCTTGCTGCTAAAGATTGAGGCAAAGAAGGCATTAAGTACCTCAGCCTTTTCCTCATCTCTTGTCACTATATTTCCCCCCAACATCCATTAAAGGATGGAGATTCTCCTTAGTCTTCCTTTTCTTGTTTATGTATTTATAAAAACTTTTTAAATTGTCTTTAACAGCAGTAGCCAGATTGAGCTCCGGTTAGGCTTTGGCCCTTCTAACTTTCTCCCTGCACAACCTCATAACATTTTTATAGTCCTCCTGAGTGGCCTGCTCCTTCCAAAGAAAAAAACGTCTTTTTCTTCCTGAACTCCAACCACAGTTATTCCATCATTTTGCTAAGAGTTTATCAGGTCTCAGATCTTTGTACGAGGACTGCATTTCTTTAGAAGGAATGTTGCAAGGAAACATCATACCTGTGTTGCAACCAAAGCTGCCACTTTCTAGTCTGCAGTCTTCCCATTTTACCTCGTTACTTTCATTATTTTTCTACAGGAGACAGGTCTGGGCTTCAATAATGTTGGTTCCAAACAATTTACTAAAGGAAAGGATGTCATCCAAAGGGACACTGACAGGTTTGAGAGGTAGGCCCATGTGAACTTCATGAAGTTCAACAAGGCCAAGTGCAAGGCATCGGGGCCCTGCATCGGGGCAATCCCAAGCACAAATACAGGCTGGGCAGAGAATGGATTGAGAATAGCCCTAATGAGAAGGACTTGGGGGTCTGGGTCAAAGAGAAGCTTGACATGAGCTGGCAATGTGTACTTGCAGCCCAGAAAGCCAACTGTATCTTGAGCGGCATCAAAAGAAGCATGTTCTGCAGGTCAAGGGAGGTGACTCTCCCCTCTCTTCTGCTCAGTGTGGAGTGGCAACACAGCCTAGGGAAAAAAAAAAAAAAAAAAAAAAAAAAAAAAAAAAAAAAAGTAGAATTCAGAGTAATTCGGCAACATCAGGACCTGGGAAAACTTGGAAACCAGCTGGACAGTTGTTCTAAACGGCGGAAGGTTTGGGCACAGGACCCTAAAGTGACACAATATTTTTGTGAATTTAAATGCAGGCTGATGTGGGATAAGTGCCTTGACACCCACAAAAACCTGAATCCATGCTCTGACTTTATTTTCAACTTTCCAAATATACCACCTGACATTTGAAAGTGCCCAGAATTTGGCAGCTTTTCATGTGAAAACACAGTGCATACAGATAAGTCTGAAGGGGCCCTTGTAACGAAGAATATTTACAAGCACGTCATGTCATATTTTTGGATACTCTCCTGAGAAAAGACAGAAAAGGGGATGGGGATCATTCCTTTGGGTTGAATTTAGGTGCTGCTTTATTGAAGGACAGGAATAAATAGTTCTCTGGCAATTCCAAATGAATGCCATGCAATGTGAATGTTGAGAGCTTCTACACATTTTGAAAAAAATGAATAACCTTTTGAGAAAAAGATTTTGTGAGGTGGTTGGCTTTAACTTCTTCTAGTTCTGCTCAAAACCCAAAAGTCCTGTCCCCGGTATTTCTATCCCCATAAGAAACTTCCCCCTGAGCACAATATCTGACCTAAAAAGTCACACAAAACAATGTTTTTGTATTTGTTACAGATGGCCACTTGCTGAGGAATCAGCTATGACTCTGAGGACATTATGGTGCCAAGTTGCCTTTTTAGTGACCCCAGGCTCCTCCTCACTCTCCCATCCCTGTCAGCAGAGATTGTGTGAGCTTAAAGAGTGGTAAATCAGGCTAGTTCAAACCACTTTCTTCAGCTGTGTACACTCAATCTGCTGTAAAACAAAGGCCTTTGTTTAATGCCATTCCAATGAATGGTCAACTGCAAGACTGGTCAGATGGAAACTGATATGAAATGCAGCTTATTTCTAAAGCGCAGCATTTAAATTTTGTTACAAATTACCAAAACACTAGGCTGAGAGGGAGTGGCTGTGACAATGTCAATGGTATCTAGCAAAATCTGCATTTTATAACCTTTTACATCTATAACTTTCCTGTTTTACCTCCAGTACATCTAGTGACCTAAAGACTGTTTCTCACGGAGCTTGCATCATGTGAAGTTGCTGATGAAGGAACTTGGGAGTTCACTCAAATGTAATACAAGTCTGACAAGTTAAACTATATCCCACAGTCTCAATTATTTGAAATTTTAATTTTATTTGTTTGTCATGAAGTAAAAAATAGTGCGTTGGGGCTGTTTCACCTGACTCACTGATATATCTATACAATCCCCTAGCTCACACAGAAAATTTGGGAAACTTGTCTGTCTCTATGTTATGTTGTTTCATTCTTTCTCCCCATATTTCACTACCTAAGAAATTTAATTTTAAATTGATTTATGAGCTCCGTAATAAAGTCTTGATTCTTAAATAATGCAAAAAATTAGATGCTGCATAGAAAACTATGACAGTAACAAGCATGTCATCTTGCAGTCAGTCAGTTGTCCACTAAAATATTTTTCCATATGAGTTCCATATCTTCTCACATGGCTAAGCCACCTAGCTCCTGGTATCTCCTTACTAAAGCAGAATGCTTTCCTGTAGACAGAACTTACAAAAATATTACTTGAAAGAACAGAAAAAGATACAGAGCAAATACAGAGGAAATCTGACTTTATGTCTCTGACTCAGTAACTATTCAGGTGAATCCTTCAGCTCAGTCACCTTCTATAAACTTTTGATCAGTGCTGGAGACTTTGCTGAGCTCATGGTCAATATATTAGCCCTGCCTATTGTCACTCAGAACAAACATATGCAACATTACTAGCAGTGTTTCACATTGAGAGGCGTCTCCAACAATTAAGCTGTAATTTTTTCTTTCCTTTAACTTATTGCTTCCTTCTTGTCACATTCTCTTTGCCTTTATTTGAGAAAGCCAGCTGAATTATATCAGCAAGGAGTCCCTGATCAGAGGCTAATTGGCCAGAGAACTAGGGAGGGAAACAAGAATGAAGAAGGGACAGATAACTCTTCTTCAGTATTTCAAAGGAAGATCTGTGTGTTCCTTCTAGGTAGCCTTCACAGCCTTCAGTATTGCTGTATCTTCTTTGAATAACACCAGGCTGTTATTTAATTTTAGACCAAATCCACAGACTTTTTTCTCTTTCCTCTGGTGTCAGTGGAACAATTGACTGTTGAAGATATTAGCTTTCTCTTCACTACCTTCACAATGGGAACCACTGAATAAAACCACTGAACTAATATCTGCTTTGTACTCTGGGTTTTTATTGGGAGAGGAAAATTTTTGTATGTGCTTATATAGTGTCTTCTTGTGTGGACCTTGCTTCTGGAAAGAAGCCTGAACTACTCATTTAACTGTACATCCTTTTTACATCCTATGGCAACTTTAGATCTCCAGCTTGCATGGCTTTACTAGAGAATTTTTATGTGTCTGTTCCATAACTTGTTTTTATTTCACTTGTCAAAGTAAGGCTTGGACTGGTTTTGTCCGAGAGAAAATATTCCTGGAAGAGACAAAAAATGGTCCATTTAACCTCATCACACCAGGAAAAGTCTAGAATTAAACAGAATTACTTAGCAAGTCTGCTATCTGTAACTTGCGTCCCAGACTGACTACATATCATGAAGCACTTTTTTTGAAATGCACCTAACATCTGAACAGAGTGATGACCTTGTTACTTAAATGGTTGAAATGAACCTTTTCTGAATAGTTTTGACAATTCATTCCAGACCTCTCCAAATGATCAGAAGTAGGAGATGTACATCTAAGAAATAATCAAGGATTACGCCAAATCATTTCATTTAGTTTTAGTCCTCTGTGTCTCTTTCCTAAGTTTCACTTAGTCTTCCCAGACTAAATAGGAAAGCTAGGGGAATGTATGCTTTCACTATTACCACTGTTTACAGGATCACCTCTCAGATCATGCTAGTCCATGACATCTCTCTTTGTTTGATATAGAAACAGTAGGAGTGTAACAAGAACAATGCTAAGTCACTGAATCCCCTCCAAGCATTCATATTCAACCAAACCAAGTGTCAACAAGCATAAAAAACTCACGAGACAACAATGAAAAAAGTCATGTTAGATGTAAAACTCAGACAAAAGGGTTTAACTCCTGAAAGGCCAAAGGAAAAATGCATTGGGTTCAGTGTCTTGCTAGTGATCAAATTCTGGAGGGAGCTGCTATACTCATTACACTCATGAGTCTATCCTCATTTTATACTTGAATAGCTGTAGGATAATGTCATTGAGTTACAGCTTACAGAAACTTGCTGTGTCAGAAGAATGTAGCTTGCTTATCTTTAGCAGTCATCAATTTGAAGCTTATTTTTTAATTCTTTATACTTTTTTAAAACTTAAAGCCTAAGTATAGCTAAGATAAGTGCAGAAGACACTTAGGAAAAGGACTGACCCTACATATTAAAGATTATGAGAAAAAAAAAATCCTCTTTTATATTTTCTGAGGCCTGGGGAGCTTTTATTTTCCTTAATTGCTCAAAATTAGCAATTCACTTCAGAAAAACTGTCAACAATTTACTATTTCATGAAAAAAAAAAAAAAAAAAAAAAAGAACCATGTTTTTACTGGAAACAAAGCACTTCCACCCTAGATAGCTTCAAAAATCTTGATTCCCCCCAACAGAAAAGGCTGAGAGTTTTGGTTTGTGCTCTTATTTGTGCTCAGGAGGGACTGTTCTAAGGCTTTTCTGAAGGATTGTTCTTTTTGTGGTTGTATTTAGCAATATCACTTCTACAGCAGGCCAATTTATGCCTGAATAGTGTCCAGAAGGTAGAGTTTTCTATGTCCAAACATCCCTCATATTATAATAAAGAGAAAGCTTGAGGGATATCATTTCCCTCTGTGGTGTCTGTTGAGCAAGTGTCTTTGGTCACATAGATCATTCAATCAACTCACTGAAAGGCAGAGTGCATTGTTTGGCACAGGTATCACTAATGAGTAATATTAAAATGTGGTATTCTAAGAAACACTTCAGGTTCTAGATTTTTTAACATTTTCTGTGCTATTGAAAAACTAGGAACATCTTTAATACTCACTCAAACAGTCTTGATGCTTACTTTTCCCAGTTGTGAATGTCTTCTCTAGTACATCCCAGTAAATAATGAATACCTCATTAAGCCAAAGCCTGGCTTTGCACCTTCACTGCAGAGAGCTCAGGTGAAAAATCACTCTGCTCTTACTTACTCTGCAGGTGGAACCGGTGCAGTAGTCCACTCCTTTTTTGGTTGAGGTTCTAAGAATGTATTTGGAGCTGAAATTGGCAAACGTGCAAATACCTGAAGCTTTACCAAAAACTGCATGTTTTTTTGAAAATGAGCTCCAAAATTAATAGTAAAATAAAATTAAAAATAAAATAAAATTAAAAATAAAATAAAATAAAATAAAATAAAATAAAATAAAATAAAATAAAATAAAATAAAATAAAAAAGAAACTTCTGGCCTTATCTGAAATAGATTTGTGGGTGACTCAGGAATTAGTTTTTCAATGGCAGCTTCCTGGACATTGATATTTAGAACAGGAGATTAATAAATAAGCAATTTAATTATAGGATCGGAAGGTGGGTTTCAAAGCATTAGAGCTCCAGTAACAAGAGTACATATTTGAATAAAAATTAAAATGAACAGTAAAAGAAATGCTGGAAAAAATACAGTGAATGAGCACTCTTGAGGCCCAAAACTGAATGTTTTCCAGATCTATTTAAACATACTAGTCCTAACCACACTCCCATTTCTTTTGCGGATGATTCTTCAAATATAAAGTGCTGCCAGTGTCAGTGGTGGGCTCACAAAATAGGTTGAAGAACTATAAGCCTATCACTATGTAGTTCAGGAAAAAGAAATTATTGAAAGCCAGAGCAAAGGTGATAGTAGAGACTCTGGAAGCTTTCCTCAGAAGCGAGAACTCCCATGCCTTTGCCACTTGGCAGAATTTCTATACAATTCATGTGAAAGCAAAGTGATTGTGCTCTCCTCAAGCTAGCAACAAGGGATGACTTTACACATGGACGTGACTCTTCAGTCACTTGCTGATGTCCACTCAGGGCTCTCCAGCTCTCCAGCAGATGTTTTTTGCCTGGCACTAGTGTTTTATTAGGTAGTAGCCTTAAAAAACACCTAGCTCTTTAAAAGGGAAAACTAAGCAGCAGGGGCTTTCTCTGACTCACTGTTTGCCTGAAGCTGACTTGTTTTCCCTCAGCCTACTTGGAAGCCTCAAATGCTTGGAAATATAATAGAAGATAATTAGGAATGACAGCACTTCTTCAAGACAACATCCTCCTATATGTTCTGTGCAGTGCTAAACAGTTCAATGTATAGCTGCAGAATACATTAGCACTGGAGAGGAAGCAGAAATAGCCTTTCTGTTTGAGGAATGAGTACAGAACACTTCTCAGGCATAAGGTCAGGGGTGTAAGGCACAAACACAGGCTCTCCCTGGGGGAAATCCTTGAAGTAGTGCAATTATATTGGGTAACACAAGAGTATTGTTGTGCTGCCAAATAGATAATAATAACAGATAAAGGGAGAGAAAGCTGCAGGCTCTGAATTGCATGCCTCCCATAACGTATCTGGAACAAGCTCAATTTCTATTATATCATGGTGGAAAGTTTTTTTTGTTTGTTTGTTTTGTTTTGTTTTGTTTGTTTGTTTGTTTTTTGTTGTTTTCAATAAACAAAATTAATTTGGAACTAGGTATTGGTCAACAGCAAATGTTCAAAGTGGCTCCTATGTATCATAAAGGGACTGTAGTCTCAGACATTTGGTGTTATCATAGAATCGCAAAATCACAGAATTGTAGGGGACATGTAAAATATGTAAAGGCATTACTCCTCCACCATTCCCTCCTCACAGCCCAAGTTGCTGTTCAGAGGGATGTTTGAGAGATATTGTGTCAAGAGCAGCCACAACTCCATGAAAGAAACTTAGGGGTAGAATTATGTCCATAAAATCTTTTTAGGCTTCACACTCTGTTGGATGACATCCCAAGGGGAAACAAAACTCCTAGATCTCCCCTCTCAAATCATTCCAGAGAAGAAGGAAGCCCAGTCTTGCGAGCAGAGAAAAGTTATGGCAATTTGAAAGCCTCAGATAGCTAATTCTTTCTATGTGGGACTGTTAGTAGTTGTCACTTAAACTTAAAGCAAATGCTTCTACTTACAGAGGGCAAAACTTAGGGCTCAGGAGACAGGAGAGTTATGTGTATCTGTGAAGCAGAAACAAGGAGTCACGATTTTCCTGACGAGCTGAAAAATCAGAGAATATGTTTGGCACAGGTCAGCGTGCTAAAGAGGGCTTTTAGCTTCAGGTGCCTTGCTAGCCAGGAGAGCAAAGTACACAGCAACATCATGTGCAGCTTGTGTCACAGCATTTTGGTAAACAAGAAAGCCTCTCAGTACCAACTATGAGCTGAGGAGTGTTAGCATGGGATGTTTAAGGAGGGAGCATGCAGTCAGCTCATTGTCTCACCAAAGAATATAAATTAACTAGCTATATTTTTGGAAGTCTATGTCAGAAGTTCCTGTCTTGATGTATCTAATTAATCCCATCCTTCCAAGGAAAGCACTAAAACAGTAAAGTACCTCATGAACAAGTACAGACTAACTTGATAGCCGAGCTGTACTACAATGTCTGTAGCTTAGCCTAAGCTCTGCAAGGTAAGCTATATATAAGTAGGAAACATAATTTCTTTAATATACCATTATCCATTCAGGTTTTTCAGGATCAGAGACAGTAGTGAGACTCCAACTGTACCCAACTTTGACAGGCATGTTTGCCAGTAAAACTGCATATTAAGGACAGTCTTACTACTTCAGCTCACACATGGTTATGTCTGCTCACCTAGGCCTCATCACACAGGAAGATAAAGGTGCCAGTTTTGAAAATAGGTTCTAGATGATCCATCAACACTCATATGAGTCACGAGTGTAACAGAATCCTTGCAACTGGCTGACTATCGCATAGCACCTTTTAAACCACTGCCTCTTCTGGAAGTGAAAACATCACAGACCACTGAAATGAATTTCAGCAGCCCTCCCTCTACCACATTTTGTTGAATGAAATTCTATTACTCATCAAAATCACTGCTAGCTGTGACAATTCCTCCAGTGATACACTCATTTCCTATAATGAGCTCACTGTTCTTTTGGCTAGCTTTGCTTGTAGGGAACTTTTCCAGGGCCCATGTATCTTAGAACAAAGAAGGAAATCTTGCATGCTTGACTAGAGACCCTATTGGTCAAGCAGGACTTTACCAGCAGTTACCGTGTTTCAACATTGTTCCCCAACCACCTGGGCCAAACCAAGCATTTCGACCTTTAGTATCCTAAACAAATTGTTACAACCTAATCTGCTTACAGAAAGTTTTATAGGAAGCATAGTCAAAGTCACATATTGCTTCAGTGCTTTTCAATTAATTCATGTAGCTGTAATGACTAAGTTTCTTTGTGTTGATCCTCCTGTGAATGCAGCAATTAACTGATTTACAAGAAAAGTGCCAATGTCTACACCACAAAAATAACAGTTACAGATTTTGTAGGCATATCCAAGTCAGCTTCAGACTGCCAGCTGCTAGCAAGGCAATCATGGAACTCCTCAAACAGGCTTTGCCAGAAGTCATGCCACTACCTCACTACTGCAGTGCTCAGCTAGCCAGTTTAACATTGCTCTGCTGTACTGTGCAAACTCCCAAAGAACTGCCACTCTCCTTTCCTACATTACTTCTGTCAAATACAAAGAATTATTGGAATATGACAATAAACTGCAAAAGAAAGAAGTACTATAATGAAATTAAATGTGAGCAGCTACAAATACAGCAAAATAAAAATAAAAATAAAAAACACAGAACTCCAGAGACTACTGGAATTTTCCAAGAGCCATTTCATGACTCCCACAGGGAAAAATAAATAAATAAAACATAGGGCTCTGAGCAATAATAATGAGTAAAATTTGAGGTCAGGTCACTCCCTGATGCAGAAGTCACTGTGACCATATCTCTTGGGGGTTCTGGTAGATGAAAGGCTTGACATGATCCAGCAGTGTGGACTTGCAGCCCAGAAGGCCAACTGCATCCTGGGCTGCATCAACAGAGAAGTGGCCAGCGGGTTGAGGGAGGTGATTGTCCTCCTCTGTTCTGACCTTATGAGGCCCCACCGGGAATGCTGTGTCCAGATCTAGGGCCCCCAGCACAAGAAGGATGTGGGGCTGTTAGAGAAGGACCAAAGGAGGGCCACAAAGATGATCAGAGGGCTGGAGCACCTCTCCTACAAAGAAAGGCTGAGAGAGCTGGGGATGTTCAGCCTGGAGAAGATAAGGCTCTGGGAAGACCTCATTGCAGCCTTTCAGTACTTAAAGGGGTCTTATAAAAAGGATGGAGAAGGACGCTTTACTCAGATAGACAATGACAGAAGAAGGGGGAATGGTCTTAAACTAAAAGAGGATAGAATTAGATTAGACATTAGGAGGAAGACCAGACTAGATAGGTCCTCGGTCCACCTGACATAGTGGGTGGTATCCCTGCCATGGCAGAGGGGTTGGAGTTAGATGATCTTTAAAGTCCCTTCCAACTCAAGCCATTCTATGATTCTATGATTTCTTGTTTGCTTATTTCATAATCACCTTCTCCATTATGATTAGTGGAAAGTTTAAACTAACATAGTGAATTGTTTGGACATAGGATGCATGGATGATTTCTGTCCCACATTTGGTTACCATTCAGAAGGCATATATGCACAGAAGACATTGTGGTTAGTGCCAGTTCTTGAAGATACGCATGGACTTTCTAAACAAAGCCACAATCCGACCTATAAATGGGCAAAACAAACTTCATTATAACAGGAAGTTAAAACTTTCACAGCTAATCTATCCTACCTATACAACATTTGAATGTCGCCTAACCCACCTGATCTTTTGTTTACACTTTCAAAATTAGCCTCAGAAAATTATCTGTGCAGGAATACACGACTGCAATAATTATCAGATGGACCTCTCTGAAGTGAATATTTTATTATGGTGCAATAAATTCATAATTACCTGAGAAATTCAGGAAGAGCAAGAACATGCAATATAAGCCATTACTTATTTTACAATGTCAACTCTAGTTCAAGTCTTTGATAGTGAGTTTGTTTTTGACAGCTCATGGTATGGGTATCTTGTTACAGAAAAAAAAAATAAAGAAAAAAAAATCTTAGTGAAGCTTCTGAATTGTTAACACAGGTAATCCCCTTTAATTGTTAGGACAAGGAACTTGTCTTTCAGAACAGAATATCAGAATGTTGTCTGTGGTCTAAGCAACCATAGCATGCCACAAACAAAGCTCTGGGTGACCACTATTTGCTGCTGCCCTGTTTCAGTTTTGTATTTTTTGATGCTCTGTGAAAATTTACAGACATAAAGGGAGAAAGTTTCATAGCTGTCCTGGGTGGCACACCCTACCACTCCCTACATCACATTTTAGCAGTAAACAAGAAGAGGCAGTCACAGAGTTTATCAGGAAAACAGAGAAAATATGCTTTTTTGAAGATGCCTTTGAAACCATATCTCTCTTTAATAAATTTTACCCATTCTGCTAATATGTAGTGGGGGGTTGACACTTCCAACATTCAAGTACCCACCCTGCCTTTTGCTCACTTCCCTCTCCTGAAGAATGGAGAGAAGAACAGAAGGAAGATAAAAATATTTGATTCAGATAAAGACAGTTAATAAGAAAAGCAAAAATGTTCACATAGAAGTAAAGAAAAAAGAGGAATCTATTCACTAGTTTCCATTGGCAGGCATATGTCCAGCCACTAGGTGGGAAGCAGGGCCTCAGTACACATAGCAGTTTCTTGTGAAGACAAGTGACTTAACTACAAATGTTCCCCCTCCTCCTCCTTTACCCAGCTTTTACTGCTGAGCACGATGTCGCTTTGGTCAGTTGGGTGGACTGTCCTGGCTGTGTCCCCTCCCACTTTCTTGCACACCCCCAGCCTAATGACTTTTTTTTTTTTTTTTCTGGGAGAGAAAGAAAACCTTGACACTGTGCAAGCACTGTTCACCAACAGCCAAAACACTGTTTTATCAACACTGATTAGCCACATATGCAAAGCACAGCACTATACAAACTGCTCTGTGAAGAAAGCTGGCTTCATAAATTTATCCTAGCCAGACCCAGTACACATACACATAGTACAATATGAATGGGAAGGTAACTTTTCTTCATCCCCCCCCCAAAAAAAAAAAAAAAAAAGAAAAAGCTCTTTGGCTCTTTGGCTGAAAGTAGATTTTTTTCCCCTAAAAACAAAACAAACCAACCAACCAACCAACCAAAAATACATTACACACATACATACAAAACAAAAACAAGCAAACAAACAAACAAAAACTAAGTAGCTTCCACAGAGGTGTAAAAACTAGAACCCTGAGAAACTCAAAAATGCTATCCTGAGGATCTACCAACTGGCTAATTTCAGGCTGAAATAAAACAGACTTCAACAATACTGCAAAGTGCTTAATGGACAGAGATTAGTCCATCTCACCAATATTCAAAATATCTAAGAAGGAAGAGAAAAGAGAGGCCAACACATTATTTTAAACAGAATCAGGTGTCAAAGCATAGAAAACTATTCTACTTCACCCCGACTGGGAATCCAGGAGGTAAATTACAAGAATGAAGGGATAAGCCCTCAAATATTAATGTAGTTTGACAGGCTCCTTCTGTTTTAGGTCATTTCATTGTTTTCTGTTCCAAGTATCAGCATAAGAAGAAAAGCCCCTCACCTGAAAACAAGACTGCTAAGGACACTTTGTGCAGACATTCAGAGAAATGCAGCAAAGTGTTGCTATCTGGAGACAGTGGGTTGGTGGTGTAGTTTGCAGTAGGGCTAGGGGAGGTTCTTGAAGGAATTAGGATAGACTAGGATCTCCACCCCTTACTGCAATTATAAAGGCACTAGCATCTAAGGAAGGAACCAGAGAGGAGTTGAAGGGCCAACTCCTTTCATCTGGAGCTCTTGGTGAGGAATGTTGCAGAACTGTTAAAGTAGCAAGCAACGCATTACTTCTTGGGAAGAGAATTTATCTCTTTCTTCTGTTTCCCAGTGAGAAAAATGTGGTTGAAGTTTCTTCTGGCTATTGTCCTCCTGCATGTAACAGCTGGAAAGGAACCTGAGCCGTAAGAACTACCATATTATTACTAATAGTATTCATTGTAAGGCTTTAAAGACAGTGCTAGTTGATGCCACTACTTTTACTGTAAATATTAAATACTGTTATGACTCATCTTTCATATCTGGAGAGCTAAGTTAACCTGGAGTGTGGACATCAAATGAATGGTTCTCATTAAATACCAAGCAGACCTTCCACCTGTTGAAGAAATTCCAGAGAAGTTGATGTTTGTGTTCAGAAAGGACAATAGCAGTAGTAGCAACAATATACTTTGCTAAAAGCAGAAAAGCAGATGATTCCAGGAGTAAGGTGATGGGCTAAAGCGTAACAGTAGGGAGCACTGGCAGAGCTGTGTGGGGAAACAAAGGCTGAACTTGTCGGGAGCTGTAGGGCAGAAGTGGGGGGCACCAGCAAGAGTGTCTTATGTTTTTTCCAAACCAACCAGCAGGTATTGAACAATACAAACTCTTTGCATTTGTTTCTTCCTGTTGAGGCTGTTTCTCGATTCTCTATGATGTGATCACTGTGCTGTTGGATCTCACAGGCAGTATGTTCTGATGGTGCCTGCTGTCCTCCAAAATGACTCTCCAGGCCAGGTTTGCCTACAGTTCCTCAACCTCAATCAAACGATATCTGTTAGAGTCATCCTTGAGTATGGTGCTGTTAACACCACTATTTTTGAGAAAACCATGATGGCAAGCAATGATCTACAGTGCTTCAACTTCACGGTAAATTAATTTTAGTCTATGTCCTAATGGAAAAGTTAACTTGTTGGAACGGCTGATGCCAGAGGCTTATAGGAAATGTAGGGAGGGTCAAGAAAGAGCAGGAAGGAACAAGAAGCAGTAGAAATAAGACACGTTGAAGAAAAAAAAAGGAAGTGGAGAAAAGGTACGTAGTGACAGACAAGGAGAGATTTTTAATAGACATAAGAAATGTGGAAGGTTCAAGAAAGACATTTCAGATGATGGGAGTGAGATGGGTTTCTCTTTTTAGGAGTCTAGTCCATGGGTAGTCCATGGGTGTTCAACAGGTTCTGGAGCAAATGACTTTGAGACTAGCGTCGTCCCTTTGTTTTCTTGTTTCCTTACAGATTCCTCCTGTCAATTCTGTCCCACTGGCTTTCATTTCCTTCTCTGCCAAAGGCACCACAGTTAACCTGGAAGAGCGGCGGTCAGTGATGATTTGGAATGCAGAGAGCTTTGTCTTTGTGCAGACAGACAAACCCATCTACAAACCAGGACAGAGTGGTGAATATCTGTTTAGTTGATGGCATTTTCCTTATGCAATTTCTTCAGATAAAATTTTTATGAAGGGTATTCCTCAGGCTGAGCTACAATCTGGACACCTTCAGAATTTCTGTTAAAACCATGCTGGGTGTTTGCTGTTAAGTTCAGAGAGTCATCCTCAGGATGGCAGAAGACTACCGTCAGACAGTCTCTATTCATTTTATTTGTCCCTTCCTCAATTAAGAGAAGAGGGGAGCTTTTACTGCTGTCATTTCATTCCTGGTAACAAGCCAAGCAAGTAGAAAGAAGTGATAAGATCACTATTTATATTGCTGGCTGAAACAATGCTCCCACAGTCTGTGATACTAGTCAGCTTCAAAGACCGACAAAAGACCAAGACCATGATTTAAAAATGAAATACAATTTTTTATTATTATTTTTTTTTAAATAAAAGATCATGTTATTTGCCCTCTTAGTTCTCATAGCTTAGGACTTTATATACATATATATATATATATAATTTATTTTTTTCCTGCAAAGTTGAGACATTTATGCTATTTAGCTATCCATACTTCTCATCTTGCTGTAGAGCAGAACTCCACATACACAAAGCCCTATTTATTCCCATCAATTTCTTAATTCACTGCTAGGTTTTAAGGTTTCTAAAACAACATTGTGGGAAACACTGAAAGAATATTTCTTTCCAGAGGTAAGCCAAATAACATAGCAGTTAGACTGGATCATCTATATTTTAATTGGGGATGAGTTCTGTCTTAACAGATTGCAGAAAGGAAAGCTTACCAATCAGAATTTGGTTCCACCAAGGTGTCTCACAAACACAGACTGATTATTTGACAGATTGTTTGGCACTGAGGTGGGGGGAAGCAGTAGGTTAAATTGAATGAAAAAATAATGGTTTGTAAGGACATTTTTGAAGCATGCTTGTTTCTGTTTTTTATTGTGTAGTGATTGTCATTCTTTCAGTTCTGCTCTTGTAAAAAAAAAAAAAAATTAAAAATGTGTACAAGATGAGAACAAACTTAACTAACAAGGATTGTACTGCATTAGGAAAAACTGACACTTTGCTGAGTTGCAGTAATATTAGGAGCTTTCATATGTTCAAAGCAATAAACCTCACTTTAGAGACTGGGTAATGAAGAGGAACAAATTTGCTTACATCACGCAGACAGCCACTGAAAGAATTATGGCAGTCAGTTGAGACTACCTGACCTGCACTGCAGTGCAGCCATCCCCTTTCTCTGAGGTTAAGCAAACTTTCATGAAAGAGTGAGAATACAATGCTGGGGGAAAGTGCACTCAGCAAAGTCCCCATAGCATTCTTTTATCTTCAGATGCATTTTATTACTTACATCCTGTGCAAGCGGGTTTGTTAGAAGATCCAATGAAACTGGAAGTGCTAATAAAAGCAAAAACTCATGCTCAGCTAAATTAGCTCCAGTACCGTTAATGCCTTGTTCCATGTCTTTCCAGTGATGTTTCGTGTTGTTGCTCTGGATTTCAATTTTAAACCTGTTCAAGAGATGGTGAGTGATGTGAAATATTTCCCTGTATTTAAAATTACTGGGACACAAACTCCCCTCAGATTTTAAGTAAACAGTTTGCTGTGGGAAAAATAAATAAATAAATAAATAAATAATAAATAAATAAATAAGAGTTTTTGCAGAGACTACATGCGAAAAGTAAACAAGATTTCCTAAGCAGGTGATATGTTCTACCCTTACCTTACAGTCACATGTAACTGGACAAGTCTGTAGCAGATTGCACTCTTGACACAAGACCTCTTGCTACTGCTGGGAAAGAGGCTTTAAAAACCCCCTGCCTTTGTGCTGCAGACATTATTTATAGCTCTGACTAGAAAGCCCACTTGACAGTCTCCTGCTATTACCATTCAGCAATTGTTGCTTGCAAAAATAGGCAAGTCAACCACCTACGGTACTTTGCTCGTTTTAAAAAAGAGGAAATGAAAAGACTTACCATGACTGTTTATTTCATCAGTGACACTTTTTTTCATTGCCAGTAAGCTGTCTTCATGCTAATGGTACATAACACAAGAGATGGAGGGATCTTTACTGGCCTCTTTTCATGTAGTTGTAAAGCAGAAGACAGCACAGTGTTACCAAAAAACCTGGTGCTATATAAACAGAGGGAAGATGTAAGATCAAAGAAGCCCAAATCATGATTTACATGCACCACTGTAACTCTGCATAATCAACTGCTTCTGATTTCCCCTAAATCCAATATGATCAGAGCCTGTCCCAACATTATCATTTCATCCAGTCCCTTGTTGTAATCTACTTATTGATGCAGAATTGCTATGAAAACTGATTATGAGATCTAGAATTATACTTCTTATTAGTTAGGCAGTCCTCACAATCCTGGAGAAAAATAATTTGTGTTTGTTCAGACATCTAATTTCTTCTCCCATTTTTTTTTTTCTTTTTCCTTTTTCAGTACCCCTTGATCGCTATTCAGGTAGGAGATTTTTCTCTTTGTAATGTACCACACTTATAAACAAAAAATCTAGAGCACATATGCTTATATTAGTTTATATTAAGCCATATCCTGCTCATGAATACACTGGCAGAAATTAACAGAAACTCCATAAAATTCCAGGATGCTGTTCAATCTTTACTAACATGGAAAACATATCTACTTTCATCTCAGCAGTTATAAAAGTTGTACTGTTCCTATGCCTGTCTTTGACTCCCTTACACCACGTCCAGTTTGTTCAACTTGTTTTGGAGTATATCTTTTCATAACTCAAAACTGTGAACAAATATAGGCAGTGAGTAAAATTAGTAGCTATACTGGCACTTCCATTGCATTTTGCAGTGGTTTTTAATCACAAAACACATCTAGACAATATTCCTGCAAAATTTTCTTACACTGCGAAATCATGTGATATTAGTTTGTGTTGAATCATAAATATTTGGAGTTTTGTGTGCATTTTTTTTTCAGTCTGTGTTGTAAAGAGTTCAAGGAAATTGCACGAGTTAGTATTCTGTAACCTAACTAGCATAAAATACAGTCAGAGGCAAAAGACATTTCAGTATAGAAGAAATGTTCCCTTCCTCCTTCTGGCAGCAGAAAAAAAAAAGGGGGGAGGGGGGAAGGGTCATTAAGGGCAAGATTTGTTTAAGCTAGGGTGAAGGAGAAGCATGAAGAAGGGATTTTCTTTCTTTCCCCCCTTGACACAAAACTAGTAAAATACATGCTAAGAAGCAGGGGAAAACAGTGTAGTGCAACTTCCTCTGATCATTGAGACTAATACCTAGGATTGCAAAGGATAGCCAAATCTGAGATCATCAGATGAGAATCTAGCAACATTAATAACTGGAGTACCAAGGTACAATTTATCTCAATGAGTATTTGCATTAAACAGCTTCTTCAATGAATTAAGAGCAACTTGCCCTATGCTTCTTTGTTTCTGGTTTTGTATGCTAGTTGCAAAAGATTTCTGAGGCAAACAAACTGTGAATCTATATACTTTTTTTCTTCAGGATCCATGGAACAACAGGATCTTTCAGTGGCAAAATGTGACATCAGAGATGAATATTGTCCAGATTGAATTCCCACTAACTGAAGAGCCTATCCTGGGGAACTATAAAATTATCATAGAAAAGAAATCAGGAGATAGAACAAATTATTCTTTCCTTGTGGAGGAATATGGTAAATGCCACCTGCTGGTTTTAATTCAGAGTAGAAAACATTATTAAAGATGAGTCTTATCAGGCAACCCTTATGATTGCTAATACTTCAAACACCTTCCTGGCAAATGTAACTTCAATTATTTTATTTGTCGTTAAGAAATAGAGGGGAAGAAAAGTAAAAAGACAACAGAAATTAACCAATTTGCACAGATTCATCTGGGAAAAGAATCTGCATAATAAATCAATAAATTGATAGAAAAATCCACTGTGATGAGCTAACCTTCTCCCAGGCAGGTCCACTAACTTTCTGGCCATAGCTTTGCAAGAGTTCTAGATATCACAGAATTCATCATTCAGAATGGTCATTTTCATCATTCTCATCAAAGCTTTGAATTAATACTTAAACGAACCTTCACTGATCAGGCCATTTCTTGGCTATCTTGACACCCCAGTGCTGAGCTTTCATTCCATCTGTGACTAAAGTTATATCTAATTTCATCTCAGAAGAGACAATATGACAGTGTTGGTTTCTTTGTCTTTTTATTCTTTGTTCTAGTGTTGCCAAAATTTGATGTTATAGTCACTGCACCAGAAAGTCTTACAGTCATGGATTCAGAGTTCACAGTGAAAGTCTGTGGAGTGTAAGTACCAGGTGCAGAGCGATTAGTAAACATACTGAAGAGCAAGAACTTCCCAAAGACTGGGGAAAGAGAAAGGACTTAGAGAACAGACTAGAATAAATAGGGCTTCAGAAGAGGTTGGTCAGGGCTGACTTGATGGTTGGAGTTTTCATTTACTTGTATTCTCCTCTCATTTTATTGTATGAGTATTCTCTTCTCAATGGTGTTTGGTTGGTTAACCAAATATTTCACGGAGTCCCCTTTTAAAGTACGATGTGTCTTCTCCCAGCAAATCACCTTGGAGGGGGGCCTTTGTTCAGCTTAACACTGTTAAATTCTAACGTGGGTCTTAATGTTTCAGCTGTCTTTAACTTTCCCACTAAGCTTAGTCCTTTGGAAAGACCTTGTTTACTCTAATACAAAGAACTTGTAACTTATAACTATTGGTTGGAATCCTGAACCCCTTACAATTATGAGGAGTTTTGCTTTGATCTCAGTGAGTCTAGGACTTCTCTCTAAGAAGAAGAATGGAGAAAACAGTCATAATTTGGTTGGCAGTTACGTCTGGGCATCATCCTTATAGGTGTATTTATTTTGACATTTATGGTATGGTTCTGGTTCATGGGTGAAATAAAACTCATCAGTATTTCAACTTGCAATTTGTATTATCTTTCTGTAACAGAAAGAAAGTTAGAAATAAATTGTGAAATCACCCTAGTGTCTGGCTTGCTAGATCCCTTCTCAAGCTGGGTCTATTCCTGCATAAATTCCTTAAGCCAGTTTTTCAAGCATCCTCTCACTGACATTTTTCTTCTTCCCCTAGGTACACCTATGGCCAGCCTGTTGAGGGGAAAGTCCAGCTGAGCGTGTGCAGGGATTTTGATTCATATGGAAGATGCAAGAAAAGCCCAGTTTGTCAATCATTTACAAAAGATGTATGATGCATAATTATAATTCCTCTTTGTGCTTGCCTTTTCCTCCATGTTCCTGCTTCTCTCTCTGCTCACAACATTTCTTTATTTTATTTCTTTTTTTCTTTCTTCAATGTTTCACTTCATTGAACTCACCTATTCACTTAGATCACTAGCCAGAAACTCTGGGCACTTAATTGTCCTGGTTTTCCACCAGGCCTGAAGAAGGACTGACATGTTCTTTCTTTATGACCCACCTGAAAAGTGTAGGTAGTGGTATCTCCATCAGTTCTATATAGATCAATTCAAAAGTAATGGGCAAAGACTCCTTTTTGAAAGCTATGGAAAATTCTTCTCTTGACTGCTGAGAACTCATTTTATCTGATAGAATTCAGTAACCAATTTTTCCCCATTTTCACTCTGCTGTGGAAGGCCTGGCATTCTTCAGGTAGAAGTATTTCCCAGATGTGGGAAATACATGTATATAGACCCAAGAACTTTACTTTCACTTGTCTCACCAGTTGAATACCCATCTAGTTAAGCAGAGCTGTCTTCATACAAAACTATGCAGCACAGTATTTCCAAAACAGTAGACCAAGAATTTCAAAATTAAAAATGTAAAGAAAAGAGATCATGTGATGCATCCACAGTTGGTTTCACATGCATTAGTAATCTACCAGGCAGAGTCAAGATCTGCCAGACAAGGAGAGGAAGATGCAGCAACTCTTTGTGAGAGTTTTTTCTCTCCTGTCATGCAGAAACTGACAGGAGTGCCTTTCCTCTCCCATTGCTGCCTGGCAGTTACCTCTCAGGACATTTCAACAGGAGTTTGATGGAACATTGCATGCTGTCCTGGGTCATGGGTGTTAGGCAGTGTCATAGGAAGCATCTGCCTGAAACTTCAGTAATTTTTAAAGATACTACCAAAGAAGGGCATTGTATATTGCCAATATCCTTAGTAAGCTGTGATCCTTGGTAACATAATTTTTCTTCCCTTTCCAGCTGGAAACTGATGGCTGCCTCTCCCATGTTTTCAGTTCCAACATCTTTGAGCTAAATCGCATTGGTTATATGAGGAATCTTGATGTGAAAGCCATTGTCACAGAGAAAGGAACAGGTAATCCCTTTTAGACAGTCAGAAACAGCAACAGTGGTGTGGTTAGAAAAATACAGTAGAGGATATTCAACCTCTGTCTGCTGAGCACAAGGATGTCTTCCTATTTTTATAAGCATGGCAATAATTTCCAGGTAAATGCTACCTCTGATGTAGCTATATACAAGACAAAGTGTATTTTCTCTTGACTCCAGGCATGTCTTACAGGCCTGCAACTTACAGCTACTCAGTCTATTTCCATAACTCGAGTGATGAGCAGTTTGCAGTTTGAGAATATGGATCGCCACTACAGAAGAGGAATTCCCTACTTTGGACAGGTAAGTGAAGGCACAGATAGTTTGTAGTGAAGGTGACTGATATCACAAGATTGCCAAGACGGGAAAAACTAGGGGACTATTTTGGGGGGATTGTTTTCTCCCCAAGCTTCTTTCTTTACATATAGAGTGCCTTATCAGTAATTCCGAATACTGAAGAGTATAAACTTATTCTGAGTTTGTTTCTGCCAGAAATACTTTGCATCAAAACAATCCATTAATTAGTATTTTTCTAACTTGTGTTTTCAGTTTGATACAAATCACTGCTTCCCCCTTCAGAACTGACCATTACAAATGAGAAAAAAAAATAACACTGGGCAATGAGGGAAGACAGAGTAAAACAAAACAAATATACAAGGAAATATGCAGGAAACAGTTTCTGTCTCAAAAAGCCTTTTCATGATTTTATGTTTGTTGACAAATCCCACATCACTCTGTCAGTGATTTAAAGTGGAGGTATAAATGTATCTTTCTTTGTCTTACATTCAGTTCAGCTTTTTTCAGTTAGGAAAGGATAAGGTCATCTTACCAGCAGCACTGAAAGGAAAGGATGAAAAACATGCATATCTACACAGAGAAAGATAACAAGATAAACATGTCTAGTATTTTCTTCTCCTATAGATCAAGCTGGTAGACAAAGACAACTCCCCTCTTTCCAATGAGGTCATTCAGCTATTTGTCAATAACAAGAATGTAGACAATTTCACCACTGATGTTAATGGCATCTCTGAGTTTAGCATTGACACATCCGAAATGTTTGATCCTGAGATCAGTCTGAAAGTGAGTACAGAATGGGGGCGGGGGGGGGGGAGATAAGGGGGAGTAAAAAGGAAGGGGGAAGATGTGAGAGAGGGAGGGGGAGAGGGAGAGGGAGAGGGAGAGGGAGAGGGAGAGGGAGAGGGAGAGGGAGAGGGAGAGGGAGAGGGAGAGGGAGAGGGAGAGGGAGAGGGAGAGGGAGAGGGAGAGGGAGAGGGAGAGGGAGAGGGAGAGGGAGAGGGAGAGGGAGAGGGAGAAGGCTAGTCTCAAACTGAACCTCCAAAAGATTGGATGAGGTTTGAATTCTGGTAATAAAAATGTCCATTTTTTGTATTATTTAATATTCTAGAACTCTCAAAAATAAACTCTCAAAAAATAACTCCCAAAAAATAAAAGAAGTGAGGAAAATACCTGAGTTGTTACAATTCAATGGCTTGCTGCAAGGCTGCAAGACCAGTGTGATATTTCTTCCTTCCCAGATTGTCTTAAGATGTTCTTAGATAGTGCATTGTGTGAACTAATCATTTTGATGTGAGCACATGATAACGTTTTCCATAGTGAGTCATGTTTGTTTTACTTTTCTTCCCCATTACCTCTCCTAATCAGGCAACATACAAAACCAATGACCAGTGCCACTCTGAAGGCTGGATAGAGCCTTCGTACCCCGATGCATCTCTCTCTGTCCAACGCTTCTACTCCTGGACTAGCAGCTTTGTGAGGATTGAGCCTTTGTGGAAAGATCTGAGCTGTGGGCAGAAAAGGATGATCACTGTGCACTACATATTGAACACAGAAGGATATGAACATATCAACATCATGAACTTCTACTATGTGGTGAGCGTGGGTTTCTTACAGAGTTTCACCGAAAGAGCTTTACTAGGCAACTATTTGGGCAGTGAGCTTTACCCCCAGCAATTATGGTAGTGCTTTTCCAGACTCTGGATAGCCAGCCACCACAATGATCCATGAACAGAAACAGTACTGAGCTGACTTGGCAAAAGTACCTGCTCAGGCAAAATAACCCATAATTTCTGGTTGTGCTACTTAATTTTGTAGCAAGTATCCCCCTTCATATTGGCTTAGGCTATGGTTAATTTCCCTTCTCTACCAGAAACTCTTCATGGTATTCTCTGCCCTACTCCTTTCCCTTCCTTTTTATGCTGCTTCCTTGCCAGTAACATCAGCAGTGCCATATGGCTGATGTTTAAGCATGTGAAGCCATCCCAATGCACATGCTTCAATTGCCATATCAATGTACATTGAACTTGATTGTCATTTTCTTCCTCCAAACTCTACCAACCCATAAATGTATTGTTGTTTTCTGTACAGGGCATGGCAAAAGGCAAGATTGTCCTTACAGGGGAAATTAAAGTTAATATCCAAGCTGGTGAGTCAAGTTGCCATCATGGTTCTGCAATTAAAAAAAAAAAAAAAAAAAAAGAGGGGTTAACTGGGGACCAAGACAAGACTTCTTGGAGGTACCCAGCAGCTGTTGAGTTGTTAGTATTCCTCTATGTCCATGCACAAGTGCATTACTAATAAGATCACTATAAAATCATTTAGTCAAGAAACTAGTTTCAGATATAATTCAAGAAATAGTGTCCTGTAAAGATGTCCCCAAAGGATAGTGGAGGGAATGCAGAGAGTCTGTCTTGGGGAGGCTGTCTGAATCTGGTCACCTGTTCAAACTGACAATAAATCTGAGGGCATCTGGGTTTAAGCCCTGACATGTCACCTCCTGGCCACTCCCTGTCACTCCAGGATTTTTCAGTTTATTGTTTGACTACAGGTTGCTCCACTGACAGGTCCTGATGCATGTCTGTCTATGATGGCTACTACAGCAGTAGTACAGCCACCTTTGGGTATGTTTCTTTATTTGTCTCTTCCTCTCTAATAACAGATCAAAATGGCACTTTCACCATCCCACTTGAGGTCAGTGAGAAAATGGCTCCAGCCCTTTGGCTGCTAGTATACACCTTACATCCTGACAAGGAGCTGGTGGCAGACAGTGTCCGATTTCCAGTTGAGAAGTGCTTCAAAAACAAGGTGAGAGACACCGAGACAGAACGAGTCTTACATGTTGCCAGATAAATACATATTCTTTATGCACACGTTCGCAACAAATTTCCAGTTTTACTTCTCGTTTCCATCTACTTCTCTCAGCATCTCTCTCTTTATTCTCCTTTTTTCTCTTTATTCTTATATCTTTCCCCTACCACCACCTCCTGGTTTTACTGCCAAAAGGCAAATCCGCTTTAACATTAAAAACTACTTTTCTGGAAACACACTACTCCCATATTGTACCCACTTCTCCAGCACTAAACTAGTGTCTTATTTCGTTTTGACAGTCTATGCTTTAACATAGCAAACATACTTTAGTCTTACCCCACTTCACAACGTAATCTAATTTTTTATAGTTTTTCTGTGGAAAAAATGTAGTTTATGTTTACAACAACTAAATACATATAGAAAAGGAAGCAAAAATAAAAATCTTGGGGTCTAAGGTTATGTGTGTTTTTTTTTTTTCCATTTTTTTTTTTTTCCGGTGAAACGTATTGATTAGCCATTTTGAATTCAGATTTCACTTTTAAGATTTTTCTCATGTTCAGTTTCTGAAAGCTAAAAGATCTCTATCGTGAAACAAAACAGAAGAAAAAAACAAACAGTGTTAAGGATAATGTTTTCATTTACCTGATACAGTCTCTTCCCCTCTCCCCCAACACACACACACACTTTTCCCCTCTTATGTAACACAAGTATCAAAAAGATTTCTCTATGACAGGATTCATACCAGATCTGTACTGCAATTCCTAAGGTAGCCCATGGACCTAGTAAAAATATGATTTGCTCATTGTAGTGCTTATTACATGTAGTCAGTGTCATAATCAGATTTGGTTAGACAATAGCAGCAACAGAATCACACTTCTTTTTAAATCAGTTAAGGTTCTCTTCATTTAAGTTACCATAACGTGGGAGTCTTATTGCCTAACACCCCGTTATAGTTGAGGCCTGGTCAACAGAGGCAGTGGAAACCAGACATCACCCTCTGGTCAGACCAGCTGTGCTTTAACAAAAGAGCTTTTACTCTTTTTCTCATCCTCCTTTCACAGAAATCTAGAGAAGCCTTGAGTAGTAGGGATTATCCATACCAATATGTGTTTGATAAATTTTAGGTCCAGATGCAATTCTCTGAAAAACGAATGCAATCAGCTTCCAATGTCAGCTTAGTTATAGAAGCTGCTCCTAATTCCTTCTGTGCTGTGAGGGCAGTAGATCAGAGTGTGCTGCTCCTGAAGACTGAGACAGAACTGTCTGCAGAAATGGTAAGCTATCCAAACAAATGCACTGTCTCTTTCTCTGAAGCACTGTTTTCTTCTCCATTGACATGTCTCTCTACTGGAGACCGTGTTAAACATCTACCACTTTTTGCATGTGCTGGCCATGAACCATCTATAATATGTAATACACAGCCTTTGTTTCTTGGCAGTCAGAAGTCCTATAAAGGACCTGGGATTTGATTTAACCAGTGACTCTAGGACTCATATGCTCACATGGGAAACTTCAGTAGATGATCACAAGTCAACAGGCAGGCCACACAGGGACAACAGTGCTATCCTGGGTACTATATATACCCAGAATGGCCAAGGACAAGAAAAGAGACTTGATAAAGAGTAAAAACCCAAAAAGGAAGGTAAAGTCCCAGATTACTCTCCAAATAGATATCCCATTATTCTTATCCCATGATTCTCAGCAGCAATCACCCAGAGGGACACCTAGAACAGGTTGCCCAGTACCATGTACAGATGACTTTAGAATATCTCCAAGGAGGTGAACTCCACAACCTCTTTGGGCAACCAGTGCCGGTGCTCAGTCACCCACACAGTAAAGAAGTGCTTCCTGGTGTTCAGAGGGAAGTTCCTGTGCTTTGTTTTATGCCCATGGGCTCCTGTCCTTTGACTGGGCACTGCTGAAGAGAGCCTGGTTCTATCTTCTTTTCACCCTCCATTCAGGTATTTATGTACATTGATGTGATCCCCCTTGAGCCTTCTCTTCTCCAGGCTGAACATTCCTAGCTCTTTCAGACTTTTCTTATATGTAAGATACTTATCTTTGTAGTGTTTTGTTGGACTTGCTCCAGGAGCCCCATGTCTCTCTTGTACTGGGGAGCCCACAACTAGACACAGTTCTCCAGGTGTGGACTCACCAGTGCTGAGTAAAGGGGAAGAATCATCTCCCTCAAGTGGCTAACTACACTCCTCCTAATGTGTTGGAAACCACTGGCCTTCTTTCTTGCAAGGGTACATTGTTGACTCCTGTGCACCAGGACCCCAGGTAGAAGCAGAAGCAGAGAAGCAACACCGCTTTTCAGCTGATAGGCCCCAGGCATATACTGATGCATGGGGTTATTCCTCTCCAGGGGCAGGACTTTGCAATTCTTATTTTTGAGCTTCATGAGGTTCCTGTCAGCTCATTTCTCCAACCTGTAGAAGTCCCTCTGGATTACAGCATGAGCCACTAATAAATCCACTACTCCTCCCAGTTTTGCATCATCAACAAATTTGTTGAGGGTATGCTGTGTCCCATCATCCAGATTATTAATGAAGATATTAAACAGGGTCACATCCAGTATTGACCTCTGGGGTACACCATTAGTTACCAGCCTCAGACTAGACTCCACTGATCACCACCTTCTAGGCCTGGCTATTCAACAGCTTTTAATGCAGGAAACAACATTGCTTCAAACAGGACAGCATCTCTGCTCTGGCAATGGCCAGTACATGACCATGTAATGAGGATTGACCTTTGTGTTTCCTTCCTTCATAGATATACAGTCTGCATCCCCTTCAAGACCTGCAAGGCTATATCTTCAATGGGCTCAATCTAGAAGATGATCCCCAAGACCCCTGTGTCTCATCTGACAACATCTTTCACAAAGGCTTGTATTACACACCTGTAATGTCTGGATTAGGCCCAGATGTATATCAGTTCCTCAGGGTAAATGTCCTGTACATTACTTAAATCTGTTAAAGTGAGCTTCCACTTATGTAGCTTTACAGCTTTAATGGTTTGTTAGCAGAACACGTGCATGACAAATGCTCTGCATGGACATCCATTCTCAACTGACTGTGGTGTACTCTGAATTTCTGTCATGTACAGAACTCAAGTCAGTATTCAAAGGCAGTAATGGGAAAGAGGGAGGAATGCAATAAACCTCATCTACCGTATTGTTATGGCTGACACCAAAATATGTCTTTCACAGGAAATGGGCATGAAATTTTTTACCAACTCAAAGGTTCGGCAACCAGTTGTATGTACTAGCGAGACTGTAAGACCTGTGCCATATTTCTTGAATGCAGGATTCACAGCTTCTACACACCATGTCAAATCATCAGGTAATATAGGAAACAGGAGAGAGGTTTTATATTTCTGCTTAAATGAACTGTGGAAAAGACATGGACAGTACTCCCAGATCTCATTTGGCGATGTTCAAACTTTCTGAACTCGTCATTTGAATCCTGGTCTGGCACAGAATGAAATAGCTTATGATGATGGCCAATGGCCAAAAACAAACAAAAACAAAAAAAAAAAAAACAAAAAACAAACAAACAAACAAAAAAACACCTTTCAGCCTTTCAGTCTGCACTTCTGATTCATGTCCAGTTCTATGCTAGGAAGTGTTGGCAATTGGGAGAGTGCCAGACAAAAGAGATGCTGTTGACAATGATTCCTTTCTGAACAGAGGTTTTTGAAGAAAGAGTGCAACAGTGTGGCCAGGACACATATCTAAAAGCCAAATGTCCCAAGCCCTAGTCCTAGGTCTAATGTTCATGTATGGAGACCAAGAGCAGTTAAATAAATGTTTTCTTGCTTAATGATGTAAGTTTATACCAAATTGAGAGACACTTATATGGAAATACCAACAGTCTCAGGTAAACATAAATGAATAAACACTAGTTATCCTTCATACTGGTCCATGTAAATTAAAGCTTGCCCTTTTCTGGAATGAGGATTGATGAAATTTTATGAGGAGTGGCTGAGGTCACTAGGCCTGTTCAGCCTGGAGAAGAGGAGGCTGAGAGGAGACCTCATCACACTCTGCAGCTTCCTCACAAGGGGGAGTGGCGTGGCAGGCCCTGATCTATTCTCTGTAGTGATCAGTGATAGTACCTGAGGGAATGGAGTCAAGCTGAAATAGGGGAGTTTCAGGCTGGATATCAGGAAGAGGTTCTTCACTGAGAGGGTTGTCGTGCACTGGAACAGGCTCCCCAGGAATGTAGTCATGGCACCAAGCCTATGGGAGTTTAAGTAGAGTTTGGACTCTGCTCTTAGTCATATTATCAGAATTTTTGGGTAGACCTGTGTGGTGCCAGGAGTTGGACTTGACTGTTGGACTTGGAGTTGGACAGGAGTTGGACTTGGAAGATCTGGATAGCCTGGACCGATGGGCTGAGGCCAACTGTATGAAGTTCAATGAAGCCAAATGCCGGGTCCTACACTTGGGGCACAACAACCCCAAGCAGAGCTACAGGCTGCGGGGTGAGTGGCTGGAAAGCTGCCTGGCAGGGAAGAACCTGGGTATATTGGTTGATAGTCAGCTGAATATGAGCCAGCAGTGTGCTCAGGTGGACAAGAAGGCCAACAGCATCCTGACTTGTGTAAGAAGTAGTGTGGCCAGCAGGACCAGGGAGGTGATTGTCCCCCTTTACTTGGCTCTGGTGAAGCCA
Source organism: Aythya ferina (assembly GCF_964211825.1). Taxonomy (NCBI): domain Eukaryota; kingdom Metazoa; phylum Chordata; class Aves; order Anseriformes; family Anatidae; genus Aythya; species Aythya ferina. The sequence goes on along the minus strand of NC_140296.1, from coordinate 127,037,208 downwards.
CACCTTGAGTACTGTGTTCAGTTTTGGGGCCCTCGCTACAAGAAGGACATGGAGGCCCTGGAGCATGTCCAGAGAAGGGCTATGAAGGCAGTAAGGGGTCTGGAGAACAAGTCTTACGAGGAGTGGCTGAGGGAGCTGGGGTTGTTCAGCCTGGAGAAGAGGAGGCTCAGGGGTGACCTTATCGCTCTCTATAGGCACCTTAAAGGAGGCTGTAGTAAGGCGGGGATTGGTTTATTCTCCCTTGTTCCCGGTGATAGGATGAGGGGGAATGGGCTAAAGTTGCACCAAGGGAGGTTTAGGTTGGATATTAAGAAAAAAAACTTTACTGAAAAGGGTTGTTATGCATTGGAATGGGCTACCTAGGGAAGTGGTTAAGTGACCATCCCCAGAGGTCTTTAAAAAATGTTTAGATGTAGAGCTTAGTGATATGGTTTAGTGGAGGACTTGTTAGTGTTAGGTCAGAAGTTGGACTAGGTGATCTTGGAGGTCTCTTCCAACCTACATGACTCTGTGTGATTTTGTGTGTGATCCTTATGGGTCCCTTCCAACTTGGGATATTCTATGGTTCGATGAAATTTCCATTATCTCTTAACAGCTGAAGTTGCTAGAGAAGAACGTGGGAAGAGACTCATCCTTGAGACTATTCGGGAATTCTTCCCTGAAACTTGGATTTGGGATATAGTCCTTGTAAAGTGAGTATTGCTTCTTCTCTCTCTTTGCCTGTTTTTAATGATTACAAAATATGTACCCTGATGTTCTTCTGCATGACTGCAATTTATTGCCACCTCTTCTCACAATTTGGCCTGGAAGAACTGTCTTTTTCAGTCATCACCTGATCACCTGCCCTCCCATGATAAAATGTCCCCAGAACATCTATTCCCACAATGTGTGTACCATGACTCATACTCTGTAAGAAGAGGAACACATCTGTTTAAAACATGGTTTTGCAAAATGGGTCTGCGAAGAATTCTAAGTTTTCTTTCCAAAGTCAGGTAAATGATGAGCAGAAGAATTTTCAGATGGACTTATGTCCAAAGATTTAGGTGATAAATTCTGAGGGGACTCAGATATGGGATTTCTACAGACAGAATAGAGCTAGTGTTACTGTGAAAACGTGGAGCCTCTATGGGAACTAAGGTATATGAAACTTCCCCCGTCCGGACTCATTCTTTTTCCATTTCCATCAGCTCTACTGGAAAAGCCAATGTCTCATACACCATTCCTGACACCATAACTGAATGGAAAGCCAGTGCCTTCTGTGTGGAAGAGTTGGCTGGATTTGGTATGTCTGTGCCTGCCACCCTGACAGCCTTCCAACCTTTCTTTGTGGATTTGACCTTGCCATACTCTATCATCCGGGGAGAAGATTTCCTACTTAAAGCCAATGTCTTCAACTACCTCAACCACTGCATTAAGGTGTGTACTTCTGCCCACACTATTAGTCCCTACACCATTTCCAAAAAAGACTTTGTAATTTGGAAGGAAAAAAAAAAAAAGGTATTAAAAAGATTGGTGTAGATGACTGGATCTGTCTCTGCTCTTGATCGATGTACTGCTCGATCTATCTGATGATAAATTGTCCTGACTGGATTTGTCTTTCTATGCCACTACAAAGCAGAGGGAGATCTGTGTGAACTGTGTCTAGGACGGGTATGCAAACAACTGTCTCCAGAGGTCTAAACAGGAAAGAAAAAAGTGTTTTGTGGAGGATCATTCACACTTCACAGCCACACAATCCATCAATGTCTTTACTGGGGTCTTTTCTCTAGGGATATGTGTGAAAGTGTGATGAAGTAAAGTGCTTGTGCCTCCCAAACAGAAGTATGTGGGAAAAGCAAGAAGTGGAGAGCAGACAAACCCTCCTTCTCTGGGACAGAAGTTCTCAAGAGTACCAAAACAGGGAGTACCAAAGTCCCAGTACATGCCCTACAGAGTATGTGTCCAACTAGAGACTGTACGGCTCTCAGATGCTGGGTGCTTATACTCTCAGTACTCTGCACTTTTCTGATAAAATGCCTCCAGACCACAGGTGCACAGCACCTCTGTATTGAGAGAGCTTACAAACAGTTTAAAACATATTTAAAGATAGAAAAATAGCTTTTTTTTTTTTTTTTTTTTTTTGGACTTCTTTCTTATGTTGTATTTGGAATCCTTAAAAGAGAGGCAGGTACAGAGTTTATATTTCTTTTACTTAGTTTGAATGTTGAAAGTTAGCCCTCCAGTCTCACAAGGAGACCACCACAAAAGGAATAAAAATCAAGACATATCTTAGGAATGATCTGTTATTGAGGATTTCATCTCTTGACCTCATTTTTTGGATATTCCTACAACAACAAAAACATAAATATTAGACAGCATTTTTCTTTGCAAGTTAGTTCAAAACCATTAGCACCAGGTCAACTGAACATAGCTCAAAATTCTGATCAGGAATCACAAGTACTTGTTGGATATTTAAAATCTCAATGGAGAATGTCATGAGGAGCAAAAGAGAACACTGTCAAGGTTGTATATGATAGATGATTCATCTACACACCAGCATCCAGGGCATTAAATCTCTTCTACACTGTTAATTCTGGACATAAATAGAGATTATCTGACCACCCTCTAACAATAAAGCACCATTTGCCTATGGTATAAAATCTTCATCCAATCACATTCCTCTTTCTGTTCTCAGATTAATGTTTTGCTGTCAGATTCCCTTGATTATCAGGCCAAACTAATCTCCACAGATGATGATGGATGTGTATGTGCCAGAAAAAGAAAGACCTATGCCTGGAATATTTCCCCCAAAGAAATTGGTAAGCGCCTGTGAATCTATCTGGTTTTCTGTCCTGAGACTACTAATAATCAATTTATGCCTCACCTGAAGACCTATTCTTTTTTTTCACTTGGAGAAATCTGCCTACCCCTATTTCAGGAGGATCAAAAAGTCTATCCAGAACTGCAGTTTGTTTATCATTCCAATTTTCAGAGATCTGTTCGTTTTCCTTGTCTCACCTAGATTGACTGAGCATTCATTATGCTGCACTACTTACTCTACTACTGTATAGACAGTCATTATCAAATGTAATTTCTTACTTTAGTCATAATTCTTTATGAGAGAGGTCAAATTTCCCTCTTTTCTGCTACTATTTAAGGTCAAGTAGCATTCAGAATTACAGCAGAGACCGAAGATGATGGAGATTGTGGAGATGAAGCACCCAGGAACATCAGTATTGGCTACAGGGACACACAGATCAGGACACTGTTGGTTGAGGTACTGCTGACAGCTCTTACTTTTTTCCCTGTACTCCCTTTCATGAGGAAAGGAAAATGCAGCAAAAGTACCAAAAAGAAGTACAAGTTTTTCAGGTTCGGTAAAGAACTTACGGTTTTGGCTCCACCTTCGTCTTGCTAGGACGGTGTCCTGCTCTTTGATATAAGACCAAGTCTGTTCCCTTCTTATGTCCTCTTCCATGAGGATCACTGGATATTGGTTGGTCAGTGCACATCTTCCTCCTCTTCCAGAGGAGAAACTGAAAAAGAGGGACTCTCTGATGGGTACTTCGCTTTAGCAGCAGCCACATCAAGTATGAACCTGTAAACTATTCCTTTAATACTGCCGTTTTATGATGCAGAAGGCTGGGTCTGGGTGTGGCCCTTCTGTCACTGCATTACTTCTGCATGCTTTGTTCTCATCTGTTGCATGTGTCTCTTTTCCCCATCACCATCCAGCCTGAAGGAATCAGAAGGGAAGAGACCCAAAACTCCCTCATCTGTACAAAAGGTAAGTGCTCTATATACTGCTGTCCTGAAAGGAAATGAAGGGAAGGCTGGAGTTTCTGCTCTTTCCTGCTCATTGGCGCTGTCCCCTTGCTTTTGCATGAGGTGCCTAATGGCAGCCAGTGTGAGTGCTTAACAGTTCAGTTCCCTGCTACAAAATTAATGTGTGATCTGGTGCATGTCACTTAGGTAGTATCTGTGCTGGAGTCAAAAGTGCACAGATACTGAAGGAAGGCTGTTATAAACGTATCAAAGGGAGAAAACCTTTCTGTGCAAAATCTATTCTGGGCTGCATGCACTCATGTTTGGCTGCTGTCTTCTATTCCAAGGATAACTGTAGCTTGTAGTTTTCCATTTCTAGTGAGAATTGAAGAGGGAATACTAATGTATCCCTCCATCCCATCTTGGTGCTGACTGCAAATGGTTTCCAAAGTTTCCTGGAAGCTGTCTAAAAGATGCACAAGGGCAGCCCTGTCACTCCCCAGTGACAGACTGAAGAAATCCCCAGAGTTCACAGACAATAAATAGTCTGTGAACAGCAGCCTTATCTCGTTTAATTTATTTCTGTTGAACAATGACAACTACTGCACCATTTGGGCTGTTTTTCACTAGATTAGTTTAGCTGTGCTACCTTCTCTCCTGATGTTCTTCGTGTCAATAGCGAGTTTCTATCTACTGCTGTCTCTTGTGCATGATTTTGAACTGTGCAATTTCTCCTGAGCATTTCATTTCTATAACTAATGCTCTTACACAAGTGACCACAATGTACTTGATATTATTCTTCGCAGATGATGTCATTACTCAAGGTGTTGCTTTAGACCTACCTACAAATGTGGTGGAAGGATCAGCCAGAGCTTCCTTTTCTGTTGTTGGTAAGTAAAAAATTAATAAAACATATAAGGAAAGAAAATTTTAAACTACAAAATGAAAGATTTGTTGGGAACTTTGGGCTTGGTTACATGACTACATATTGGCTTTGTAGTCACTATATATTGGCTTTGTAATACTGATAATCTTAGCTCATTCTAGAAATCTTTCCTTGAAGTAGCTATTTAGATGTGGCCTATGGTACCTTTACATAGTTAACGTTCCTTTTCAGCATCAGTTGTTAATTCTGTAATACGTGGTTCAATGTAACATCTCTGGGCTGTTTACCTCTCCTTCTCTAGAAAGTGAAGTTTCCGGGAAGTTCTTCTTTTCAATTCTAATAAAGAACATCAGTTTGAAGTGGCACTAAAATAGGCAGTATTTCTGGCATGGGCAACTTAGCCTAAAAAGAGTCAGTGTAGGGATTTTTTTGTTGACTGCAAAGCAGAACAGAACAAATCACCCAGTAAGCACTGGGAACTTCAGGCTTTTTGGAAAGTTCTTCAGTACCATAGAGGCTTACAAACCCAGCCAGGTTTTTCCATGACTCTCCCTAGTGAATGAAATTTATTGTTTATTTCAGTGTCCATGAACTGTGCTAATCCCCATACACACCTCTTCCCCAGGTGACATTATGGGCACTTCCATGCAGAACCTGCACCAGCTCCTCCAGATGCCGTTTGGCTGTGGGGAACAGAACATGGTCCTGTTTGCACCCAACATCTATGTCCTGGACTATCTGGACAAGACGAGACAGCTGAGTGAAACGATCAAATCTAAGACCGTCGGATACTTAGTGAGCGGTGAGCGTTTTTGCTTCCTTTACAGTGTGTGCCAAAATCCCCACTGAGGTCCAGTGAGCAGAAGCAGTAGCATGGCTATCCAAGCTGTATGGCACTGATGCTGTAGCACAGCTCAGTTACCCAGGGGACTGCTGTGACATTTGCTTTCTTTGATTTATTTTTTTTTCTTTCCTCATCCTGTTTTACTGAAATGCAGATGTCATGTTTACTTTGAGGTCTGTCTTTTAATCCCTTTTTTCTCTTCAACCCAGGCACAGCATCTATCCTAACCCTGTCAATTTAGGTGGAGCACAAAACTGACACAGAGCTACCTATTCTGTGACTCCATGTTTCTACAGGACAGGATGTTCCATGCCTACATTTAAGCTCCCTCAGGGCTCCCTCTTTGCTTGGTAGATATATATCACCTTTCCACGCTTTCCCACTGTGATTCCATACAAAACTGGTAGAAAACAAAATTAGGTTTTGTCTTTAAATTAGGTATCAGTTCCTTCTTCCATGTTCTTGCAGGCTACCAGCAGCAGCTATCATACAAACATCCCGATGGGTCCTACAGCATCTTTGGCATCAGAGATAAAGAAGGGAACACCTGGTGAGTGATTTGAAGCAGAAATGACTTAGAAATGAATTTGCATTAAAATCACGTGGTGTAGGTAAATGTTATCTTTGCTAGCTAAATCAGGTGTACAGAGCTGGGTAGGACTGGGACTCTGTAAGTACTAAAAGACATGGTTCTCTACCTCCTGTCAGGGAGTATATGCAGACAGAAGGCTGACTAAAGGCTCAGCTGCCTTTCTGATTCCCACTCTTCCTCTCTCCTGTGGAACCCAATGCACTGCAGTGCTCTGTAGCCAGGACCAGACCCAGAGTGTGCTGGTCTTCCTCTCTGGGTCCCAGCTAGATGTTATTCTTTTTGCTACCCTCTCCTAAGGGAGCACACAAGGACAAAGCAAGTCACCAATTTGTTGGCTGTAATTATTCAGGCTTGTGCCTAACGTGAGTGGAAGGGATGACTTTTTCTGTTCCTAGCTCAGCTCACAGCTTCATGGTTCCCTTGCAGGCTCACTGCCTTTGTGTACAAATCGTTTGCACAAGCTAGTCGCTTCATCTATATTGATGACCATGTCCAGGCTCAAACCCTGATGTGGCTGGCAAGCAAACAGAAGCCAGATGGCTGCTTCCAAAGCGTTGGGACACTCGTCAACAATGTCTTGAAGGTGGTACAGAATTACTTTAGTCAAATTTACACTGTTATCATTAAAAAGATGTTCTCCTGTTCCTGCCAAAAACAATACTTTCCTCCAAATGCCTGTCTTCTGCAAAGAGCTCTCTCTCCATATCTTAGGTTTAGTTGCTGAAATATTTCCAGTTCAGTCAGTTTCCTCACACTATCTTTTATACTTCATGCACAACCAAGATAGGATTACAGGATTGCAACCTTGAGGGAATTACTGTTTTGGGGTTTTTGAGGCTTTTGTTTTGCTGTTGTTGGTTGTTTGTTGTTGAGATTTTTTTTTTTAATTTTTAATTATTTTTTTTTTTTTAAGCAATGGGTTTCTCTTAGTTTAAGTTCTTTTCCTGATGTGTGTGTGTTTCTCACTCATTCCATTCAATGATTGTTCTTCTCTCCATGTCCTTTTCAGGGAGGAGTAGATGATGAGCTGTCACTTTCTGCCTACATTACCATTGCCATGCTAGAGGCTGGGCACTCCATCTCGGTAAGGAGGCTTTCCACTACTGGTATTCAGCTGGAATTGGTCCCCATTTGTTACCTTGGATTCTGTGTCTGCTACAAATTGTCCAGGTAGTAAAGATGGAGATAGGGAGAGAGAGAGCTCCCAGGGAACATGACCCTGCTCTGAATGTATCCAAACTAGTTGCTGTGATAGAAAAAATCCCCATCTCTACTGCACTTCAACCACTAGTTTTCAAGCAGGAATTCTATACACCTCAGTGGAATTAGATCTCTGTTGGAGAAGCTTAGGATATTAAATGACACCTTTGAGCTACCAGATAAAAAAACTTGCCAGGCAGTAGCCCACACACCATGGCTTAGGCTTAAACATGGCTTAGTCAAGAAGGTATTCCAAGTAAATCTATGAAGTCTACAAATGGGACTGAAACCTATGTTGGGAAAAGGCCACTTGGGAAGAATACAGGGACATGGTCAGAGGATGCAGTGATGAGACAAGGCCAAGGCCCAAATGAAGTTAAATCTGGCAAGGGATGCCAAGGACAACAAGAAGGGCTTTTTCAAATATATCAATAACAGAAAGAAGACTAAGGAAAATGTGGGCCTGGTGCTTAATAAGGTGGGTGCCCTCATGACAAAGGATAGGCAAAATTGCTGAATGCCTTCTTTGCTTCAATCTTTGCTGCTAAGACCAGCCCTCAGGAATCTCTAAACCTACAGACAAGGGAGGAAGTCTGGAAAAAGGAGGACAAGACAAAGAGATCAAAGAGAATTGGGTCAGAGATCTCTAAGGCAAAATTGACACCCACAAATCCTTGGGCCCAGATGAAATGCACCCACAAGTGCTGAGGGACCTGGTGAATGTTATTATTAGCCCACTCTCTATCATCTTTGAAAGGTCATGGAGAACAGGAAGGGTTCCCAAGGACTGGAAGAAATCCCATGTCACCCCTGGCTTCAAACAGGGCAAGAAGGAAGACCTAGGAAACTACAAGCCAATCAGCCTCACCTCCATCCCTGGAAAAGTGATGGAATTACTCATCCTAGAGGTCTTTTCCAGGGACATGGAGGAGAAGAAGGTGATCAGGAGTAGTCAGCATGGGTTCACAAAGGGGAAATCATGCTTGACCAATCTGATAGCCTTCTATGATGGAATGACTAGCTGGGTGGGTAAGGGAAGAGCAGTGGATGTGGTCTACCTTGATTTCAGCTAGGCTTTCTCCCATACTGTCTCCCATAACATCCAAGCTCAGGAAGTGTGGGATGGATTAATAGACAATGAGGTGAATTAAGAACTCACTGAATGGCAGAGCTCAGAGGGTTCTGATCATAGTTCTGAGTCTAGTTGGAGGCCTGTAGCTAGTGGTGTCCCCAAGGGGTTCATACTGGGTCCAGTCCTGTTCGACCTATTCATCAGTAACCTGGATGATGGAACAGAGTGCACCCTGAGCAAAATTTGTGGATGACACAAAACTGGGAGGAGTGGCTGATACACCAGAGGGTTGTGCTGCCATTCAGAGTGACCTGGATAGGCTGGAGCATTGGGTGGTGAGGAGCCTCATGAAGTTCAACAACGGCAAATGCAGGGTCGTAGGGAGAAATAACCCTATGCACCAGTACTGGCGGGAAGCTGAAATGATGAAAGCAGCCTTGCAGACAAGGACCAGGGAGTCCTGGTAGACAACAGGCTAACCATGAGCCAGCAAGGTGCCCTTGTGGCCAAGAAGTCCAACGGTATTCTGTGGTGCATTAGGAAGAGTGTTGCCAAAAGGTCAAGGGAGGTGATCCTGCCCCTCTACTCAGCCCTGGTGAGGTGTCACCTGGAGTACTGTGTCCAGTTCCGGGCTTCCCAGTACAAGAACGACATAGAGCTCCTGGATTGAGTCCAGCAGAGGGCAACAAAGATGATTAGGGGGCTGGAGCATCTCCCAAATGAGGAGAGGCTGAAAGAGCTGGGCCTGTTTAGCTTGCAGAAGAGAAGACTAAGAGGGGATTTTATCAATGTATCTGAAGGGAGGGTGTCAAGAGGATGGAGCGGGACTCTTTCCAGTGGTGCCCAGTGACAGGACAATAGGCAATGGGCACAAACTGAAACAAACTAAATATGAGGAAATGTTTCTTTACTGTAAGGGTGACAGAGCACTAAAACAGGTTACCCAGAGGGGTTGTGGAATCTCCTTCTTTAGAGATTATTCAAAAACCACCTGGATGCAATCCTGTGCAACATGCACTAGGTAACCCTGCTTGGCAGGGGGGAATTGGTCCAGATGATCTCCAGGGATCCCTTCCAATGTCAGCCATTCTGTGATTCTGTGGAAAGGAAGGTCCATGAGAATAAAAAGCAGATTTGTCATTTTAAAAAAAGTGACTAGTACAAAAAAAAGAGTATAGCTGGGATGTTAGACTTCAATATATGAGTTTGTCTCCAGTTTGTCATGTGCTTTTTGAGGACCTTCCTGGTTAAGGAACACATTAGTGAGGACATGGGGTCCAATGGTGAACTTCTTTCACTTGGTGTAAACCTAGTGCAACACCACAGAATTAAATTAAAATTACAGCAGAGTCACTAAGAATAGACTACCCCAAAATGCTGGGTTTGTTCAAGGCAACAGAATCTTGAACATACAAGTGCAGTGTGAATTGTTAGCATAAAGGTAAGCGGAAGGAATTATGTGTGAAAGAAGCAGAGCAGTCTTTTGTTTATACACCTACATCTTCAAGAACACACTGAAAATCTGCTCTATTTGTATGGTGTTTCCATCTGAAATCCCTCCTTAAGGGGTTTTGGATTCTCTTTCCCAAAGTCACTATACAAACTCAAGTCCCATTCTAGTTGCTATGACAGGATAAAGAATAGGTTTAAAGACACATTCGATCGGGTGAAGACAACTGTTCAGAATTCAGACCCATGTTACATTTTTGCTTTTTTGTTTGTTTGTTTTTGAAGTACACAGTAATACGAAATGCCTTTTATTGCCTGGAGACTGCATCTGAGAAGAATATCAGTGACATTTACACGCAGGCACTCATGGCCTATGCTTTCTGCTTAGCTGGCAAGGCAGAAATATGTGAATCATTCCTTAGAGAGCTACAGAAATCAGCAAAGGAAGTTGGTGAGTTTCAGCCATTTCAAGATTTTGAGAGGCGGGAAGATGGAATAGATCTTACTGATGGCATATGTTCTAACCTTGACAATATCGAGAGTATAGACACATAAATCTTCCACCAGACATCCCAAAATAATTTTGGAGTAAACTTACAGCATATCTGTTGCTCCATAGTAAGTAGCTATGAGAAAGAGACGAGGACATATTCATATTACATCTCTGAGGCAGCATAGAGCAGTGACTCCCATAATCCATTCTCATCGCTCCTTACCCTCTCTTTGTTTCTTCAGATGGTTCAAAGCACTGGGAGCAGAAGCAGAGATCGCCATCTGAAAAATCCCCCTTCTTCCCTGACCATGCCCCATCGGCTGAAGTTGAGATCACTAGTTATGTTCTGTTGGCATTGCTCTACAAACCCAACCGGAATCAAAAGGATCTCACACAGGCCTCAGGAATTGTGCAGTGGATCATCAGGCAACAGAATCCCTATGGAGGTTTCTCTTCCACACAGGTGAAGAAATTCCCTTCCACTCCCCAGGCAGTCCTAGGAACTGGGACACTATTTCAGTTTTGTCAGTGGGGCTATGACTACCTAGTCTTATTTCTCTCTTGCTATTGCTGTCTCATACATGCAGAGACCAAGCGTTTCTGATGGAGGGTTACAAATTCTTTTTTCTTTTCTTTTCCTTTTTTTTTTTTATCTTCTTTTTAACTTGGTTAACAAAGGTTAAATCCATGAAGGAATGATTTGACTAGCAACAAATAGAGATATTCATGTCAAGAATAAGGCTAAAAAAAACTTTGGTTTTCAGGTCGTCTTTGTTATATGATCAAGGGGTGCTCTGCAGTTCCCTAGGAAACATGCTTTTCCACTTGAAATATCCTGCTGAAAAACTTCAGAAGTGTGCTCTAGTGCTTATATTTTATGTTCTGAGACCTTCATTATGAGAAGAGAGTTTTCTTCCACCCTGAAACATACATGTCAGAATGAATTGGATCCTTCTATATGGGAAATTATACACAAAATTATACTTTAATTAAATTATACACAAGTTCAGGTTATTTTTTAGACAGGACAAAGTGACTTTGATTTGTATTGGAACCATGACTTTGATTTCCTCTGCATCAGTCACACTGTGTAGCTAATTGTCTTTTATTTCAGGACACAGTCATTGCTCTTCAAGCCCTTGCTGCTTATGGTGAGGCCACCTACAACTCTATTACAAAAAATGTAGTCAAGATCACTTCCGAAAAGCCTTTTGAGAAGGTATTTACTGTCAACAATGAGAACAGGCTCCTGCTGCAACAGACTCCCCTTCCTGAGGTCCCTGGGAAATACAACCTAACAGTGAATGGCACCGGGTGTGTACTTATGCAAGTAAGTGTCTGCCCTTCTCTTCATTGTGTCCCACATTCTGCATGCCATACAGCCATGTTTCTGATGACTCTCCATCCGATTTCTCTTTATTTTTCCTAATGATTTGATTTTCCTAAACTCTTCAAACAGTCATTTCCTTGTCCCATACTCTGACTCCCATGATGGGATCACAGAATGGCAAAAAAAAGAGTCTTTTCTGATCATCAACTGGTTTCTCTCTGGGTGGTGACTGGGTACAAGCACCTTTATTGTTAAAGAGCAGAAGTCTGATGAGTCCATCTTTGACATAATCAAGGATCTTCAACGTCCCCAGGAAACTTCACGAGGTCCGATGTTCTTTTTTAGAATTCACAGAAAATCCCTTGGCCTCCTTGAAAAATACTTTTTCTCCTCCTCCAGACAGCACTGAGATACAACATTCACCTTCCTGAGGGGGCCTTTGGATTTTCTCTCTCAGCACAGACATCAAATGCTTCCTGCCCACAGGATCAACCAGCAAAATTTGATATTGTCCTCATAAGCAGGTAACGTACTATCAACAAACCATCTGAACTGTTGACAAGACGTGCCAAGCAGACTGCTGTGTATATTCAGTTTTGCTTAAAGTCATAAACCATGAGCTGATCTGTGCTGGAGAGAGTTGTTGATATCAGCCTATAAGATTTATCCCAAAGGACCTTGTAATACCCCTGGTATTAGCACATATGGTGCTTGTACATACTTGACCCCTTCATACCAGGGGCCTCCCCATTGTCTCCCATACAAGCCAGTCAGTAAGTGCATGTGATTCACTCCAGTTGTATGAGGCCAGAAACAGAAAGTGAGATTTGCTGCCCTTAACACAGTCCAGACTGACAGGTCACTCTGTTGTTTCAGTTACACAGGGAAGCGCAGTAGCTCCAACATGGTCATTATTGATGTGAAGATGCTCTCTGGCTTTGTTCCTGTTAAGTCTTCTCTGGATAAGGTAAACTATAGGAACAAGATTGAATGCGTCATCCCAGGGACAGAGGAGATATCCAGTTGTGACAACAGGAGCTGCATGAAAACATAGGCTTGGTTAAGAAGAATTCACATACAAAGTGCAAGGTTTTCAGATAGCATCAAAGTGGGTGGGAATATTGATCTGTTTGAGGGTAGGAAGGCTCTGCAGAAGGATCTGGATAGGCTAGATGAATAGGCTGCATCCAATCACGTGAAATTCAACAAGGTTAATTGCTGGGTCCCACACTTGGGTCACAAGAACCCCACAGAGGGGGATAAACTAGGGTAAGAGTGTCTGGGAAGTCACGCATCAGCAAAAGACCTGGGGATGTTAGTCTGAACATGAGCCAGCAGTGTGCCCAGGTGGCCAGGAAGACCAGTGCCAACCTGGCTTCTGTCAGAAATAGTGTGGCCAGCAGGGCTAGGGAAGGGATTGTCCCTCTGTGCTCAGCACTGGTGAGACTGCACCTCTAGTACTGTGTTCAGTTTTGGGCCTCTCACTACAAGAAGGATATTGAGTTGCTAGAGGGTGTGAAAAGAAGAGCTAGTGAAGGGACTAGAAAACAAGAGTTAGGAGGAGAGGCGGGGAGAATTGGGGAAGTTTAGTCTAGAAAAGAAAAGGCTGAGAGGACACCTCATTTCTCTCTATAACAACCTGAAAGGAGGTTATAGTGAGGTAGATGTTGGTCTTTTTTCTCAGATAAGTGATAGAACATGAGGCAACAGCCTCAAGTTGCACAAGGGAAGGTTCAGATTGGCTCTCAGGAGGAATTTATTCATGGAAAGTGCAGTTAGGCATTGGAACTGGCTGCTCAAGGAAGGGGTGGAGTCACCATCCCTGGAGGTATTTAAGAGATGTGTTAATGTGGTGCTTAGGGACATGGTTTAACAGTGGACTTGATAGGGCTAGGTTGATGGTTGGATTTGATGATCTTAAAGATCTTTTCTACTCTAAATGATCCTGTGATTCTATGAAAACCTGTGAGGTGTCCGTATGGCTGCACCATCTTCATTGCTGTGTGGAGGAATGCCCTACAAGGAGCTGTGAGCATATAACACAGACCTTCACACTTTAAAAATTAGGAAGGGTTCCAGCTAAAGCCGGACAAGCTGGCAACTGCAACTCAGAGCTGGCTAAGTAGGGAAGTACTAAGTAGGGAAGTACTAAGACTACTATTAGGGAAAGAGTCAGAAATCTACCAGGCTAGATTGGAAACCTATATGACAATGTAGGCAGGCAGTTTTCCCTTAAAGAACTGCAGTGCATCCCAACTTGGGAAGTGCTCATAAACTCTGCTAAGTTAAGTGCCAGTTTTTGCTCGGTCCCCCCTATCTATTCAGGAAAATTTGGACTCTAAAAATGTCAGCTGCCAGCCATTAACACCAGACTATGAGCAGAATGAATCCCAAAGCCACAGGGTGGTAGGTTCTAAGATAGCACTTGTTTTTTAATGATTTATTAATATGTCAGTTTATCTCCATTTCCTTATTTTAAAGCTCGTTGATGGCCACACAGTGATGCAAGTAGAATACAAGAAAAATCATGTTCTCCTTTATCTGGAAAATGTAAGTTCTAAATTCTGGCTATTTTATTTACACAAATGATAAAAGTGTTGTGTAATATACACACCTACAGAGAGGATACACTCTATAAAGTGCATTATTATGTTCCCTTCCCCATCAGCTTTGCCCTCTATTCACTGAGCTGCTTGCTCCTCAAACTATGTTATACCCCAAACAGCTTCAAACTGACACCTGAGCTACTAGAAACTAGAAAGAAATTAATCCAAAAAAAAAAATTTTAAATAAATTAATCAAAAAATCATTCTCTTTTCAGTAAGTAGTGGATAAACTCCAGTAACGTGGTTCCTTTATGTGTATGTTCCCTTGGTAGGGTCCTAGTACAACTCAGTCCTTCTAACAGGATGCAGAACAATACCCTGATCTCTCCTGAAAAATTTTCCATTCCTTCTCTTATGCCAGTTCATTCCCAAACCTAACTTGTAATCTAACCTCTGGACCAGAATTTGCATATTAAAAATACATTTGCTTGGAGCCCTGCAGGACTAACAACAAAATTAAATCTCCCAGTGGTGTATATTGGTTCACAGCTTCTTGGTGACACATAATACCTGAAATGGAGGAATTAGAATACCAGACTTGATTGTCCTGACCTTTGGGAGATCCTGGAGAATTAAGCTCTCAATCCTTTGGGAGTTTTTAAGACTCTCTGGCCTGAAGGCAATAAAATGTGTTTAACTTACAAAATAAGGTAATACGAACAGGATAGGAAACACATCTCTTCAGTTTCACTTTGAACTCTCTGAAAATATTTCTTCAGCTTGGCAGGCAGGTAATGTGTATCTGTATGTGGGGCATCATTGGGATTGGAATACATCATTGATCAGATCCCCCTGTCTGCTCCAAGACTGTTATATGAATAGAAAGTCTTATGTGATTCCTGTCCTTCGGTTCCCAGATCTTGCAAAAGAAAAAGAAAGAAATCACTTTCTCAGTTGAGCAGGACTTTGTAGTGACCCATCCAAAGCCAGCTCCTGTGAAGATCTATGATTACTATGAAACAGGTAGGTCTTTTTATTTTAACCAGCATGAAGTGTGGGGAAGGGACAGGGAGAGCAAAATTACTACATGTGTAAGAGACAGAGAACCAACCCTCATGGAACTAACACTCCTCTGAACTGTATTAGGAATTGGAGCTAATGCCAGGGGAAAGATCCATCTCACTTTAGCGAGCTTGGGCTGATGTCCAAGGTGACAAGTGGGCATGACTGGAAAGGTATGAAAATGTATGTCCCAGAACAAAGGAAATTTCAAGAATCTTCAAGGATCTTCAAATTAAGTATATGTAGGGTATATACATCACCAGGGAAATGAACAAGAAGTGGTCTCCAGGAAACATTTCTTTCCCTCTTTTTCCAGAAGAGTATGCTGTTGCTCAATATATGTCACCTTGCAAAGATGCTGTTGCAGAAATGGATGACTGATTAGTAAAGGTACGTAAAAGCCAGGAAAAAATAATAAATAAATAAATAAATAAATAAATGAACAATGACAACAAAAGGTGGCAATGAGGATGAAGCACTGGGGAAGGAAACAAGAGAGAACAGTTAGTAAAAAGAAAAGTGAGAAGGTGAAGTATAAAACAACATGAACATAGGAATTGGCCATATGAGAAGAGTGATAACTATACTTTCAGAAAAGGAGCCTTCAACCTCTACCAGGCTTCCCAGAAAGCAGCCAAAGACAGTGACCAGACCCTCTCCCATGCTACATGCTCTGTGGAGTTTAAATAGGTACCTCTGTGCTGTTCAAGAGAAGGCCTCAGCTTCTCTGTAGCGTGAAAGCCAAAATGCAGAAAAACAGAGACACTGTAAAATACCTTCAGAGTCTTCTCAAAAGTGACAGTGCTTAACAAACTATATTGTACCTACAGCCTCCCTTGAAAGCCTCCCCTCCAAAGCCTGTGCTTCATGGGCACAAGCAAGATGTTTCACATGGACTTAAGAAACCACATCCTGGCCAGCTAATGCATATTCTGAGGAAAATATTTGAGATGACATCAACCATGGAGGTGGTGTGTTGACTAGTTAGATATACAATGCTGTCTTACTGTAGGGTAGGTCCAGGTCTGTGTGCTGCTCAGTGTAGCAGTTATGCTGGCTGTTATCTGCTGAAATTCTCTTGGTGCATGGGCAGAGCTTGCTGTCAGTCCTTGGTCTAGCTCTTATCTGCTTTACACAGAATGGGCTGCCTATTCAGTATCCTGAAAGTGTATTTTATATCCCGTACCTGCTGTTTGATTTTTTTTTGTTTGTGTTTGTTTGTTTGTTTGTTTGTTTTGTTTTGTTTTCTTATTAAGGTTATTTTCTTTTTTCCCCTACAGGATCATGATGTATGTTCAACAATTGATCAAACACCCTATTTTCTTCTGTCATTAAGTCCCAGAAAGGGTCTTTACACCTGTCTAAGCACAGTGGGAGTCTGTGATATTGTTTGTACTAGTGGCTGTTTCTTTATTTCCCTTCATGGCATATCTCTTCAGATCTGTATCATAATCATGTATACTTTTTCATCAATAAACCTCCTTTTTACACTGGGTATTGGCTTTCTTTCGGTATCAGAGAACAGTCAGTTTAATGACAATTCACATGTTATGGTGGCTGGCTGGAGAGGAACAAGAAAGAAGCATCTCTGTCCCGCATGTGATATTCAGCCTCCTATGCCAGCTGCAGCTGATAACTACTGGTAACTACTGCAACATGCAGCATGTTCAGACACTCCCAGCCTCTCATGTCAAGTTTAGTCCCTGTTCCATGTGGCTATTGAGCAGCCTGACACTTTTCCCCAGCCCCACTAAGGGGCTGCCTCTGCTCCTTTGACTTAAAAGTAAGGTTTTATGTACAGACATCATGGAGTGTCTTGGCACTGCACTAAGTAGAACAGTGAGTGAAGAAAGGGGCAGGTTTCAGGTCCCACATCACGGGACATGCATGCATGGCAGGTACCTCCTTATGCTGTAGATGCACCAGGCAGCATGCGATAATGACCGTGACTGTGCTACTTCCTCCTAGTCCCAAATCTCAGCCTGCCAAGCCATCCAGTCCACCGGACTGGCCAAGACTTTTTCCAAGAGAAACGGTGAGAGCCTCGAGCATGTTGCCCTGGACTGATACAAGCCACAAGCCCGCTGCCACCCTGCACCTCTCCTCATCGCCCACTCAGCTCTGCCCAGCTCTGCTACACATGGAGCCGCGGTGCTTTCCGCACGGGAGGGCTGGATAAATGCTCATGGGCTGAACCGTGCCAGAGCCACAGCACAGATGTCAACAACGCAAAATACACCTGGGGGCCGCCGGGCTTGGGCCACGGCCGGAGCGCGGCAGCGGCCGCCTCTCTCCGCCCTCGCCCGCCGGGCGGCGCCCGTGCTCCTCGCCGGGCCCCAGCCCGCCATGGCGGCGCCGAGCGCTTCAGGAAGCCCCGATGAGGGGGCCTCGGGGCCCCACTGGGTCGCGCAGCAAGAAGCAGGTTTCGCAGGGCAGCGAGGAGCCGCAGTGTCGGAAATAAAAATCACCTTCGGTGCTGGTGGATGGTTGGGAAGTGGGCTAGAAGGCTGGCTGGAAACCAGGTCCGGCCGCCTGGTTTATTTGTGGTGTTTTGTAGGGTCATATTGGGTCTGCTACTGGGCTGTGCTGCCGGGGGCTGACCATCCGCCACACCAGCCTCACTGCTGGCTCCTGGCCTGACACGTTGCCAGGAGTTAGGGCTGCTTGGTGCAGTCTCAGTGGGCATGACCAGCTCCTTTGCATGCACATTCCCCCATCAGAAAAATTTCAGTAAAAATCCTATCACTGATTAAATTCCCTAACAGATCCTGGCCTAGAGAGTTGTCCCAAGTATGTGCTAGTCCCAAATAAAGTGTCAAGTGTAAAACTTGCAAGAAATTAGGCCTGAAATTATGTATGTTGAGGACACTGACATTTTTGAACAAGCATGTTTAACAACATTCTGTACGATGTTCTTAGCATGCCATGCACCATTTAAACTGTGGCCAGTATTTTCATGCTGAACTCAGTGGACTCCGAAGTTGATAGAGTGATTTGCAGCTTACAATCTACTTTAAAGAAGACCAAAATGGACAGAAGACAAGGGGGGAGAGGACTGGGGGAAAAAAGGACCTGTCATGTAAATAATAATATAAGTGCAGATGAGAACTGTTGAAGTGCTGACGGCTTGTATATATGTTGAAAGGAACTGGGAAAGGGATCCATTTCAGTGGTTAATTTGCTAATGATGCGTGTGGAAAATAGAGACTTGGATTTTTTTTTCAGGCAAAATGAATCTGCATGTCAGCACAGAGTATCACCCTTCTCAAACTATTTATTTTTTTTCCCCAAAAGGAGCTACGCAATTAGAGAAACAACATGATTTGTGCTTCTGAGTTCAATCCTGAAGAAATCAGATGTCTGAGTCTACACAGGCAGCAGGCTACCCAAATACTCACAGGATCTATCAGCCATATGTGATTTTCAGAATTGTGAAGGGCTGGCTGTCCAGGATCTGCATGATACTAATGTTATATAAAAAGGCATTTCATTAAGTTTCACAGACAAGAGGAATTTGTGGGCCATGAAATTGCTTTGGGTAGAGTGCAGATTTCTGTGCTGAGTTACAAAATTAAAACTTCACTGGCAGTGGCAGGGAAGCAAGCACAGCTGTGAATTTTGCTGTCCTGGTACACTCCAAACGGTAGCAAATAGGCTTGATTTACATCAGCATCAGACTGCATTAAAGCAAGAGATCACAGCAACAAGGCTGAAAAGGAGAGCAGGCTGAGTGGATGTGGATATAGGAATATATCCCTTTTCTGGGGAATTTGAGGCTAGTTAAGCGAAGACTTCAGTGTTCCACATGGAACTCATGAAAAAAGCCCTCAGGTCCAGCCACATGTTATTGTGCTCAGGCAAACATCATTTTCTGGGAAAAAACAAAGTCCTGAAAAAAAAAAAAAAGAGAGAAGTGAAGAGAAAGAGAAGAGAAGAGAAGAGAAGAGAAGAGAAGAGAAGAGAAGAGAAGAGAAGAGAAGAGAAGAGAAGAGAAGAGAAGAGAAGAGAAGAGAAAAAAGAAAAAGAGGAGAAAAAAAAAAAAAAAGAAAGAAAGAAAGAAAGCCTGCATTTTTATCATTCTTGTGGAGCCTTCTTTTTCTCTTAGGCCAAACCTGAACTATTAAAATATCAGAAGCGTATTTCCCACTGCAGACTCTTCCTCTGCATACTGAAAATATAATATTTATATCCTGATTTTATCTGGTGACTCAAAGAGCTAATTGCCAGTTGGAGTCAGATCTAATAAACATCCCATGCTCAGACTCTTCCTCCAGATTTTTACATATAAACCATGTTCTCTTTGGCTCCTGCTTACACAAAGAACAACAGTATTTCTTAAAGTGCATTCCAGCAACTCCCAGATTTCTGAAACCTGGGTGTCTTGTTTTAGCTATATGCTTCATGGCACATACACAAAATTGAAGAAAGTTTCTTAGTTGTTCACTAGGTAAAGCAGGAACACGCAAAAATGACTGAATGTCATTTCTTCCTTCTTAGTCCAATAATATTGAAGTGTTATATCATTCAATCCTAGCACCTCAGAGAGTGTTATAGGTCTCAAAAGGTCAGAACTACTTTCATTTTGGCAAGATATACATGCTAGGCAAACTGTTTCCCCAAGCAGAAAATCAAGCCCACTGTCCCAAAAGGTGCACTTGGTTTACTGTGCTCAGTGTTGCACAGCACAGCTTCAAAATCTATCAGAGAACAGAGACAGATAGAGGTATCTGCAGAAACTGTTGTACAGGTTTGTGGACTGTCAGAAATGCTGCAAGAAACAGGAAATAAATTCACTGCAGTGGTCTGCCAGTGCCTTCATGCCTGCTCTGCAGCTTATGTATGTTCTATGGATCTATCCATGCCTCTATTAAAAATGCATTAAAAGCTATTCTGAACTTTGGATTTTTATGAGAAAAAATGGGATAACAAAAGTATAATCACATGAGAATGTCTTTGACTAAAGTGCTCAGTCATGCTTCCCTTTGTGTTTAAGCCTTTTTTGTAGTTTATGTGTGTCATGGGACTTGCTTTGCTGCTTATGTGGAGTTCACAGTGAAGAGTTTGCTAAAGGCTGATGTGACCATTTCTAATGACCACATTTGTTCTGGAACCTGAACATACACTTTTTTACTGTAGACCATAGGTCTCACCCACAGTGCAGGCAGCAGGGTGCAAAGTCTAGAGAAAAAAAAAAAAAAAAGGAAAAAGTATCTCACCAAGAAAGATGAGCTTCAGTGTAGCAGTGTTCTCTTGCTGAGGTCTCTCAATTGCTTACCCAGTGCTCTCATTTGGAAAAAGAATCCTTGGTTCAGGGCATTTGGATGCTTCATCATTTGGCTCAAATCCTCTGTGATTCCAGTGATTGCAGTGTCACAAGTTAATAGAGCCAAGCTGTTAACAATGGCACAACTAGAACTCTGTATGACTTCTCTTGTTTTCCAGATCTTGTTCCCTACTTGTTGATACTCAGGTCTTCTCCTGATCACCTCTGTCAAATATTAAGTGTGAGTGATGACCAATGAACTCACTGAAATGTTCAAGAGGAACCTTCTATCAAGGAGTGGTGATGTGCCAAAATGCTCTGAGAAAACAAATCAGCCTTGCTCTCTCATCATTCCTCTGTTGAGTTCATTTGCCACCTTCCTGGTGGGCAATTAGTAAGGTACTGCCATGTATGCATCGCCTGACACCTGATTCATCAGACAAGTGGCATGATCACATCAGTGGCACCAATGGTTGTGATAAGGGTAGCATCAGAAAAGGACTTCTTGAGGAACAAGTGAAAAAAATATATATTTTTTTCTCTTTCTCACTCATGTACAATTTGAAATTGTGTATTCAGTGTTAAAATGAAATGTTTTGTATCTCCTCAATTTATTTTTTTTTTCAAATGGAGAAGAAAAATTTTATCAGCTAGTCCTGCAGCTCAACAGCAAGACATAACTCCTTTCTGATCAGTTTCCTAAAGGGTCACCTTTTGAGGGTCAGGAAATTTTTTAAGCCAGGCATCATATTGGATACAGGACCTACAAGCCTCCTCCAAGGAAACTTCTCAGTCTTCCCCTCTCTGATCTTCTTGCAAGCTCAACACACCAATTTTCTGATGCCCTTTGATCCTGTCCTGGAGTTGTTCGCTCCTTGCTCCAAAGGTTCCAGTGCTGGGTAAACCTCTCTTAAGAACATGATTCCAGGAGGGCTCCTGGACCCTGTGTTCTCACACTGTGTATATAACCTGGCAGCTGGGAGAGTGAAGAATTCTTACGTGAAAGTGAAGATAGAGTAAATATGAACAAAGAAGGCAGAGGTGGAGGGAATAAAAATCACCATACTGTGTATTGACAGGGCTCTGTGTGCATGCCACAAAGTCCTAACCTTGCACATTTTTTTCTCAGCCTCCCACTCTTTGGCTCAGTACCCACTGGGAGGTGAAGGCTAGGTTATTACCAGAAACAATTGCATAACCACGCCACATGTTTGCCTTTCCAACTTCACATTACTGGAAGTGATAAGCTCTAGACCCTACTGGCTTGGGGTATTAGTTGAAACCTGTTCCTCCCATTGCTGTCCCTCCGGTCAAGGCAAGGTGTGTCCACGCTTACTTGCTGACCTTATGCCTACGCCATGGTAAAACTCTTCTAGGAAGTCCTATACATGGAGTTTGAGATGCACAGCTAGATCTGGAACGCACAGCTCTCCTGACATTTTCTGGCTCCTTAGGCAAGGTCCTTGTGCAGTTAGGACTTGTCCTGTTCCCTACCAATCACTTGTGTCCAATGCAGGGTATTCCAAAACATGAGGGAAGTGCAGTGGTGTAATGCAGCCAGGGCAGGCTCTGTAGCAGGATCCTAAATTCAAAAGGAACCTGTTCTCCAGCATCATGGCTTTTACCCCTTTTCCTGACCCAACAGGGTAAATGTGACACACTGCGCTGCCCACCAAGGTGCAATGTGGAGGTGTATGGGAAAGGGTTAACCATAAGAGTATCCTATTTCTTTGCCTAATACTCCATCAGGACTTCTTGTCCTGCTTTCTTGTAGCATCCTCTGTCTCAAAAATCTTTACAGACACATCTTTGGTCTGTACAAAAATCTTTGTACAAATCTTTGAAATCAAATCTTTGACTTGCCTATGCTGTGTTACCATGGTCTTTTTCTGTACTGGTACTTTTGTGCCATGAAGTTTGGACAATCTCCAGGGATGGCAATCCCGTGGCTCCTCTGGGCACGTGTTCTATTGCTGCACCACCCTCGGAGGAAGCATTTTTTCTGTCTGTTCAGTTAGAGTCTCTCTGGACACAGCTTGGCCCACTGCCTCTGCTCATGCCACTGCCTAAGATAAGAGCCTGTCTCTCCCTTGATGCTACCTGCCTTGAACACCAACCTTAGGACCACCAGAACCACCTCAAGAGGTGCTTGTATCTCATCTGAGGAGAAAGGGAGCCTGGATTATAAAATCACAGAGAGAGATCAAGTGAAATTTGTAGTTTTATATGCATTTTGTATGACTTTATGTGGTGAAGTTTTATCTGAAAAGAGAAGACATGAGTCATAAATAGTATTGTTAATTATCTCATATGCTGTTTTCAGACACATTTGTAAATACTTTGGCTTTTCCCCACCCTTTCTGTGCAATAGCCTGAGAAATACAAATGTAATAGCTTTTCATTCTTTACATCAGGGACCGTCTTCATTTCTCTGTAATATCAAAACCATATCTGTCAACATGAAACAGCTAGTTTCATGGTTATATATTTAAAAATTGTTAATATTATTCACTGATTACCTTGGATGGATTTAATGGCGGGATTTTAACAAGTGATCCCATTCCACTGTGCTCTGTAAACATCAGACTGACGCACTGCAGATTTCTCATACCATAGGGTTAACAACTTTGGTCGCAGTCTTTTTAGCAACATACAGCATAGGTTTCTTTTAAGGCAAGACAAAAAGTATAAATAGAAGTAATGTTTGTTATAAGAAGTTGGGAAAGGTGGATTAGCCCTACTTCATATAGGGCTTGCACTACCAATGGTCTTGCCTTGCATCACACACAGTTAGTCACAATCTATTTATAAAACCCAATGCATTACAAAGCACACTAAAATGTGGGTAATTCATTGATGCCTTTACATACCTGAATAGATTTAGTTGTTCATAGGACACCACAGAAATTTATATGAGTTATATTAGACAGCCCAGATGTCTGCACTCAGGAAAGGCAGTTAATCTGCCACCAGAGCCTTCTGTCAAATTAAGATATTCAACAGGCCGCTAAAGTGGATAATCTTTATTTGCTTTAATATTTTCAGTTTAATTTGAAGTTCAGATGATGAAGCCTTTTTATGGGCCTTCATTTCATTGAATATCTTCCTTCATCTGCACGTTGCGACTTGTATAATGTTCATGCTTTCTGAGTTTTCCTAGTAAGTTTTAGAGGAGCTTCTCTTCACTACAGCCTGTGAAATATTTTGTCTCCCACAAAATAATAAACCCTTTTTTTATCCTTCTGGGTACTGTTGTTAATCCTATTAATATGTACAAATGCTTTTTCTTGTAATGCTTCTTATTTATTTATTTAAAGTAAATTGCTTTGGGTTTGTTTCCTTAGATATCTCTTATCAGATCAGCTACCCTTGCTGGAAGAAGTAAGGTATGAAAAAGAACCAAAAAGCTTTCAAGCTAAGTACAAGTTCAATTGTTCTGCACTTAATGGGATAGGTACCAGATAGACTGCCTCAGTCAGTGCTTGTGGAGCAAGGTGGGCAGCAGGATGTCAGAGACCTATTGAGTGGTTCCTGGGGGACTGAGAAACAGATGTTTTGTGGATGGGAAATAGGTGAGTAGAAGAAAGATCACAGTGAGCAGGATCTCCACTGAATCCCCACTTCTGATAGTCCTGTAGATCTATGAATTTTAGTTTTACATGCTCATCCTTAAAGCATACTGTACGTGTCCATTCTGCTTTCTTTTTGTTTTCAGTTCACAACATCCTGAGTGAAAACAGAACACGTGGGGTGAGTCATGTTTTCCAACAAATATCCAGGACACAATTGCTTTGAAAACTGCTACTTTGCACAAGTTATTTACTGGAGAAGACGGAAATGGGAGGGAGAGGACAGACAATAGGGGGCATTTTTGGAGAAGGATCCATATGGCTTTTATTACTTTGTAGTTACACAACCAGATTTTATCAATATTTCCATCTCTAGCTGATAATCTGCTAAATCTTTTGGTTTCTATGACTGTGTGTTCATTTCTTTTTCACATTACGCTTATATAACATTTCTCCCCAGCACTGGCTGCCTCCTGTTTGTTTTCCTTATTTTTGTGGTTTATGAAAAGGTGTTGAATTTTATTCCATGAGAGACCGTGCCTGATTTTTGAACACAGTTCTTAAATTTCCTTTAATCCTCAGGCATTTCTCCTTATCCTTTGCACTGTTCTTCCCTGCAGTTTTCTGTCAGCACAAGAGTCAAGACACACTATGTAGTTAAACTAACATTCAGTCTTCATTCATTCACTATATTTCAAAGTTTAATATTCAGACAAACCAATAGTGTTGTTGTGATCTTATAAGTGCTTTTGTGCAGATCAGAGAACCTCTGCCACTAATGTGGCTTCATATAATCACATGCAATATGATTTGTGCTAAAGTATTTTCTCTCCCGAGTATTCATACAAAACAGGGCTCTTCACAGGGGTCTTGAATCTCTAACAAGAGCGCGACCAATCCTTTGATTGCAGAAGCACTGCAGGGCAAGCTGAAGCCCTACAGTTGCAGTTTTTGCAGTCTTCCATGGACTGATACAAATACCCCACAAAGTCAAGCTACTCACGGAGTTCTGGTAGCTTGGACTGAATATTTCATTTCTGTGACCAGCTGGAATGTAGCAATCTTATTTATTTATTTATTTATTTTACTAAATTCAACTTCTGGATAAGCTGCTGCAACCAGACATTCACAGACAACCAAGCCAAGTGAGCAGCGCTGTCTCTGAGTGATTTTCATTATGGATGCAACTCACAGCAGCACAGCTCTCAATCTGGCAAAGGGAAAGGGGAGGCACCTGGAGCACCTGGAACATCTTCACCCCAGACCAGGCAGTCTCAGAGCAGGCAACACAGAATGATGGAAGATGATCACCATGCTGAGGGGGGGGGCAGGAATGCCACCTGATGGCATTGCCTAATATTTATGCATGTTCACAGTGGAAACAACTTATTTCCATATCTAGACTTGCAGCCACCTCACTGTGGACTGTATAACTGACAGGCTAATTGTCTAACCTAGCAGCCCTGTTAGGGGCTTGGTCAGCAAACTACTGCAGTATTCTGTTAATGTAACATGAGCAATGCTTTTCCCTGTGGGTTTCATTTTGATCGTAACATACCTATAAGCACAGCTTTTGACTTCAAAAGATGGCATTACCGGATGTCGGAGTGCTGAGATTGGATGCCACCCTCAGGGAGCAAGCTTGTGTCAAACCTAGTTCGTTTTCCCAAGACTGTGGATCTCTGATGGGTTAAAGAAAGCAGGGTATGAATGGTTCAAAGATTTCTAATATAAGTATTGTCCAATAAACACCCTTCCCCCACATTGAAAGTCTCTAGCCAAATACTGTCCCTCTGCTCCAGCTCCTCCTTATATGCCTCTCGCCTCTCCCCATTTCCGGATGGGTCCTGGCCCTCAGCCCTTATCTCCTCTAGCCCCTGGGCTGTTTGCAGAGAGCAGTTAAAAAGGGGCTGACCCAGCAGAGAGTGGAGGGGAATTACAAGGTGCACAAAAACAACAGCACCAGACCAGACTGGATGTCTGCTTGAGTCACCACAGTCCTGCTCTGCACCATGGGGAAGGACTGGCTCTTTGGCAAACCAAACATCTTCCTCCTTTTCCTCTTCTTCCTCCCTGGAAATACCTCTCCCACTACAGAACCGTAAGCTACACAAATGGAAGGGGGAGGGAGGTCTTAGTGCTCTTTTTTTTTTTTTTTTCTTTCTTCTGTCATTTTTCTTCCTTTCTGTCATTCTCCAAACAGCCGTGCCAGTTTCTCCCATTCCTACCCTGCATCCCACTACTAGCCCAGCTCTGACTTTCCTGCACATCTCTGCCAGTGTTGCCTTTTCCCCCCGGTACTCCCCTCCTAGTCCAGCCCTGGTTCAGCACAATATCTCTGCCTAAATATATTCTTACCTAAAAATCTTCAGGTGCTAGGGTTTCTGTGGGCATGCATGTACTTACCTTTCCTGTAGTATCCTTGTTTTGGTCACTGAGTCATTTCTCTGCGTTCTCCTGTTTCTTTCAAGCTGGTTTGTTCCCTTTCTCCTGTTTCTTTCATCCCAGTTTGTTTCCCTTGGCAGCATTAGACATGCTTGTTCCCAAAGAGGATCTGTGACCTAAATTCCCTTCCGCCAGCATGGAGTCTGGCGCTGGCACCCTCCCCTGGGATGTCCACGCTGGGGCTCTGCAGGTGAGCAGCATGGCTGCAGCACTCACACTGCAGAGGGCCCCATGGAGAAGCTCTGCAAGGGCAGATCAGCCTGGTCTCCTCACCTCAGCCTCACCTGCCAGAGAGGGTTCCGCAGCCTCTACTCTCTCAGGCAGAGCAGTCTCCCTCTTTAGACTCTTGCTGCTGTCACAGCGTGCCTCTTGCTGTCCCACAGTTCTCTCCTCTGTGGTTCTGAAGCTGGTCTTGTGATGCTTGCTAGAGAGCTCATGCCCACAAGCAATGCATGAGCACTAGTAGCTGTAGTAGCAGAAGGTGCAGCAACACTGCTGTTGCTTACTGTGTGGTCAGAGGTAAAGTGGTGACTGGCTCAAAACTGAAGGACCTTTGACTCACACTTCACCATCAGTCCCTCATTCACCTGCCCTATTTGGCTGCTTCTGGGGTAGATAAGCTAGCCAAGTCTGCTTTGGGGTCAGGCAAAGCTCTCCAGTGTCTCCACAGTAATCTCTTGGCATCCCTGCCCAAGATCAGATGGAAACTGCTTGGTCTTTTCCTCGCATAAGCAACATGCTGCTCTTTTTCTCCAAACTGAGCATCATTTTGGGAGAGGAGAAAGAGGAAGGGTTGAGAAAGGTGTGAGGAAGAGAGGTATATTTGGGATGACAGAACAAAGATAGGAGCTGAGTGCAGTAAGCAGTCAGGGAACAGGTAGGCAGTGCGGTCTGAGTAAATTGCTAGGCAGGTGTGAGAATAATGAATCTCATTCACACTTGGTACCAAGTGCTGCAGGGTTGATCAGATGCTGTGTATAACACAGGAGGGAAGCTATCCTAGAACTGAAGACCTCCAAGTCAAATCAAAATGAAGCTTCCAACCAAGATTTGCTTTCTGCATCTTGCACAGGGAGATAGCTTTGATGAGCAGCAGTTGCTGCTTGTTCTTTTTCAGAAGTGACCATCTGCACAGGAGACACAATTAAAGTTCAGATTAGATATTTAAAAAATAAATAAAAAACTTACTCATAATGTTACTGCAGCATCGGAACAGGTGACCCATTGCAACTTCCTTTTCCAGGAGGGATGTTGGCTTGAGACATCCACATGTCCTTTCCAAACAAACAAACAAACAAACAAATATGTATATATTTATGATACTACAGCATACTGACAGTAGGATTTTTTTTCTTACTCTGGATCTGTTCTGGAAGAATTCAACAGTAGGCATTGTTCACCTATACTGATATGTGGTTGTGCATATAAGCTTTTTTACAATGTAGTATATAATGTTTGGGAATATATTTAAGATACCCAAAAATGCTAGCCCATGATAGTACTTGAATTGACAGATATGGATATGGATTGACAGAGCTGATGAAACTTGGTAGTTTCTTTGGTTGAATGTTTGTTCCAGGAAGCAGCTGAGGGTTGACACATGGAAGTATCGAGGGTCATAGAATCGTGGGTTCTAGGATTCTATAATTCCAAGTTAGCCCCTCTTAAGCTAGAGTATTACCTCCTCTGTATAGACAAACTTAGCATTTTTGAGTCAGGCACTTTCTCTAGGGTCCCTTATCCCTCCTTGTTGCCTGCTTCTGATGGAGTCACTGCCTCTGTTTTCAGAATACTGCCAACCTTGCTGGCAGTGAGGCTGGTGAGGTCTCTTCTGGTAGCCCAGAAGCATTTTGTCCTGGAATGGCTATATATGGACTGTGTGACCCAGACTATTTAAAGCTTTCATAGTACTTCAATTCATCTAGCCCTTTTCACCAACACATCTCACAACAGTTGAAGGGAGGTCTATAAACAGCGTATTTCATAACCTTGTTTCAAAGACCGTGAAGATGGTGTAGGGGGAAGTTCTGTGCATTGGCCAAAATTTCAGTGAAACAGTGAACAGGAAGAGGAATAAAGCCAAATTCCCTATGAACTAGGTCACACTGTCCCTTCAGTAGTCTGGACATTGCAGTCACATTGCCACTGACAGGATGCAAGGAAAATTAGATTAGGGGACGCAGAGTGAAGCTGTGGTGAGAAGGCTATGGAGGAAGGGTAGTGGTGTAGCAAGCAGCATAATCAAAAGCTGTAAGTCATTCCCTGGGTGGCTGGAGGTCCCTCCTTTCACTGCTTCTGCAGCTGCAAATAGTGGCCAGAGGTGCCTGCTGACTTCTTACTATGCTTTATCCCATTTTCTGGTTTTGAGGGAAATGGAGGTACTCCCTAGGTCCCACTGCCTTCAGAGTAGAAGTTGGGCACTTTTAGAAGTGCCCAAAAGCTCAGAGCCTGGGCAATAATGTAGCTCCGGAATGTACCCAGCTATCTCTTTCCTCAGGTCTGAAGGGAGACCACTCTATTTCTACACTTCTCACATCAGCTCTGTCTAAATACACTCAGTCCTGAAAGTAACTATTTCTTCATTCTGCTGCCCTGGGCATGATTTCCATCCCTCAGCAAAGCTGCTAGTACACCACCATACTTTTTCCTAGGTCACTTGTGACTGTGTGACCTTTACAAAGTGTTTTTATTAACCATCTGGTAAGGTGCACATTACCCTGCCCCAGTGGATGGTCCATGGCAAAGTGGTTTTAGCAGTACTGACCCAAGGTTTCCTGCCATACAGCAATTAACATACCTTTCAGATTGAATTGCCACCAGGACCTGCTACTGAAAAGCTTGAATGTACACAGGGAACAGGGAATACCAGGTCCATAAAAATGGCCCTGCATCACACAAGAAGTGGTAAGTGATCGGTGCTGAGGGACAGAATAGAGGAGTAAGGCAGGTACTGTGCCTGAGTTTTCCAGCTGCTCTGCCCTTATGGAGCTTCTATTTATCAGAAATTCAAGGTCTTCTTGTAGCAGGGATTACATCTGTGGCCCTATGTTTTCTAGCCCCTTCTGAACAGTGAATTTACCCAGGCCATTTTTGATAACCTTCCTATCAAGAATAGCTGGTCTTCTTGCCTTAATTTGTCTCATAACAAACTTAATGTAACTGGGACCATAGGGCACAAACCATATCCTAGAGTTACCTGCAGCTGGGAGTGACAGCTTCTTTCTAAGGGTCTGCACTTGGCTGCACATGCAGGTAGGGTCCTAATTATCAAATTCAGTAGTACCTGCTGGCTCCTTTTGTTCTTTACCTAGGGAAGGACAGTCAGCTGCTGTCTATCATATGATGCAGTCTGGGTATATTTGCTCTTCTTGGACTGTGTGAGAACACCAGAAGGTTCAAGAGCCACGGCTAGTCATACCAGAATTATACTTTGGGCTTTATAGTACCTATTACCATTAGATTCCTTTATTTAATTTTGCACCTTAGTGAAGAAGTTTCTGCTTCATTTTATTTTTCATGAAGTGTCAGTTAATGTTTTTACATGGTGTTGTTTAGTACGTGTATTGTTACAGCTGATGAACAAACCATACTTTAGGAATCCTTTGTGCATAAGCTTTCTCTCATTCCTTTTTTTCCAGGCTAAAGAATCTTAATCTTTGTAGTGTCACTTCCTATAAAATTATTCCAGATTTCAGACCATCTTTCATTGAATCTTTCTTCTAGATTCTTTTTTGAAATGGGAAGAAAACAGCATACCATATTCGAGATGTGGATGCAATTATACATTGGCAAAACTGTGTGTTCTGGTTTGTCCTCTATTTCTTTCTTTACGATCACAGATTTAAGGATAGTTCCTTCCAAGCCATTTGTCACTTATAACTGAATGAAAATTTTAGAAGAGTGTTTAGCAGAGTTCATTTCTTAGTGGTAATAGCCCACTTAGTGATGCATGATATACATGATAGTATTGGGGGTATAGTAGTGGGGGTGGTATTTTCTTCCTTGAATCATTCTTTTCCCTTAATGAACAGTTTATTTGACATTTTTGCTATAGTCCCACAATATGATAAAAGTTTTTCACAACTAGTTCACAAGTTTTTAGCTTTTCAACATTTTCTTACTCTGGATAATTATCAGAAAAATTTTACTTCCCAGATCACTTAGAAGTAGATTGAACAACAGGGGTCACTACGCAGACCTTTAAGATTTTCATTGGTGACCTGCTTCTGCTGTACAAATACACAATTTGTTCTTACCATTTACATCCTATCTTCTAAACACTTAATCCACATCGGAATTAATAATTGGATTTATTAACAAAAATTAGTAAAATTATTCCTTTTATTGGAGGGCAGCTTAGTTTATGGGTCTTTTGTGAGGGACCTTTGTCAAAAGCTCTTTGAAGATGCAAGTGCACTTCTGTTGCAATAAACCACTGCTCTCTGAAATCCTTTGTGTGCTCATCTTAATAAGGTCACAAACTGCAAGCACTCACATTTTTGCTCAGCGTGAGAAGGGTTTGGAAACCTGGATAAGCAAAAACAGGAGCAGCCACAGAAGTAGGTGGTTTTTTCAACCCTGTAACTGCTGAATTTTCAACCTTTTTTAGCTAATGCCTTTGAGTCTCAATAAGAGATTGTGGGATACACAAAAATCAATTAACAGCCTGGAACTTTTCACGCCATCCTTACTCCCTGCTGTGAAGCTGAACAAAACAGCCTTTATAAAGGGCTGTCTATTAGCATAGAAATTGTTCCTGTACTGAAAGCATTTTCTTGCTTTTAGGCTAATTAGTTAGGCAATTTAACATGTATAAACCCAAAATAAAATGTATGTGTTCATGTGTATATGCACTGGAGCTCACAGAGATAGTAATGGATTAGGCTTGCTGATTAGTTAATTTCCTTTCATTTAATACTGTTTTCTTAATACCACTTCACAATTCTGATCCTTGCTTCCCCCCTTTCTAGGCAATACATGGTGCTGCTGCCCTTTCTGATACACACCGATGCTCCTGAGAAAGTCTGCATTCAGCTGACCCATCTGAACGAGTCTGTGACACTGAGTGCCACGCTTGAGTATCAAGGGGAAAACAGGAGCCTGATTGATGATGTGGTGTCGGAGAAGGATATATTCACCTGCATCCCTTTCTCTGTGAGTATCTAATTCCTTTAGGCTGATCCTTTGTGCTTATTGCTAAGGCGTAGTATTACTGAACAGTTCAGAGATGAGAAATAAGATGCTGCAGTTAGAGGCTTCTAAGCTAAGCCAAACAAACAAACAAAAAAAGAATTTGATGTGGAAAACTGACTGTGATAGCCTTATGAGGATCAATTTTCCTCAAATTCTGTATCCCATGTATCACATATTTTTGCATGCACAAAAATATGTGATATTTTTGTGCATGCAGGGCTTAGGGAACTCTTTTGTGCATGCAGGGCTTAGGGAACTCTTAGGGAAAGCTTATAGATGACGATAGGGAAAGGCTTCCAGTATTGGAAGGACAGGCTGAAGAAGCATAGTGAAAATGCAAGGAAATGGAGAAGAGAACAACCCCAACTCTCAGCCTGTCTTCATAGGAGAGGTGCTCCAGCCCTCTCTATCATCGTTATAGGCCTCCTCAGGACCTGCTCCAACAGGTCCATGTCTTAAACTGGGGGCCTCAGAGCTGAATGTAGTTCTCCAGGTAGGTCTCACTAGTAAGGAGTAGAAGTGGAGAATCACTTCCCTCAATGAGCCCTCCAAGTTCACATCAGAAAGTCATGTCTTACTCTTGTTTCTGGCCCTGTATCTTTGGCATTCCTTCAGAGAAGTTTTAGACCTAGCTAATATTCTGTCCTCCAAGGGCTCAGTCCAATGAGATGAATCACTGAAGTAGTAATTCTCTTCATTTTCCTCAGCTCCCAAAATCCAATAGCACATCAGTGGCATTTCTCACTGTGATGGTGAAGGGGGAGACGCAGCAGTTCAGAAGCCGCAAGTCAATGCTGGTCAAGAATTCTGAGAGTTTGGTCTTTGTCCAGACAGACAAACCCATCTACAAGCCCGGACAGACAGGTACAAGGAATTGGGTTGATGTTGACTCTGACAGCAAAAAAACGTCTGAGCTTCATTCCTCAGAGGACTCATACTTTCATTAAAGTTTTCAGACTTCTTCATGGGGGTATTTACAGCCAACAATAAATCTTACTTCTTTCAGCTGAGATCTAGGCCATGTGGTACCTTTGTCATTGCTGCTTTCCATCCTCCAGGCAGAGCATCTTATTCAGATGGCACAGAATCAAAAAGAGGCACAAATGTGGGATGACTTCAAAGCACAGTCTCCCATGGCTGCACTTGAATCAACAGAGCAGAACAAGCACCCCCAAGGGACAATTCATTTAAGCCAAGAACTGATTATCCTATCCTATCTATCACCATCTGAAAGAGAGAGACCCTAAATTAGTTGTTTATATAACTTAGGGATCTCAGTTCAGAGTTTGTTGAACACTGAAGTGAACCTGAGTTATAAGTTATTGAAACATTGACATTTCCTGGTAATGGCTAAAAATGTAACAGTGGAATTTCCTTCTTTTCCATTACACTCTTCAGTTCTATTTCGGATCGTCTCTCTGGACAAGGACTTCCACCCACTGAATGAGAAGGTAGAGACATAATTCCTTGTTTTTAACCAGAAGGTGTAATTCCCAGTTAATACCATTACTATCCTCATCCAGAACCACCAAAGAGAGCATTTAAAGCAAATAATCCTTTCTTATTTACACCATCCTTGACCCATCCCATATGTCATATCTGGTCCTGGGACACAATTCATCTGACTCCATTGACTGAGAAACCTCACCCCTTTTTTCAAAGGGATTTAGATGTTTAGAACCAGATAGCCAAATGAATGTATGTGGATAAGCAAGCATGTAGGCAGGGATTTCATTAGAGAAAAAATGGGTGAGACAATTTCCATTGAAAGTGACAGATGTGTAGATGTTTTTGGCAGCGGGTGCAACCACATGCTTAGAGACAGAGAGCAGCATGAAAAAGACTTAGTTTGAAGAAACTGGTCATTGGTGTAGTTCACCTTTTAGCTTATTTGTCAGTCAGATCCTCATACAGTTCTTCAGAAACTCTTACTTTATCACATATTCATACTGTGGTAAGACAAAAAGCTGGAGTTCTAAAATATTATAGGAGAGATTCCCTTATCTATCAAGAACTAAGGAAGCAGAGCAAGTACAGAAAAGAACTCAGAGGACCTCTTATGAGGTTGTTTTTACTCCCTTCAGTTCAAATCAGGAAATTGCTTCCATCTGCATGCAACCTGTGTTTCTAACTCTGATTTTCCTTTGTTCTTTCCCCACAGTTTCCATTGATCTATATTCAGGTGAGTGGATAACTACATGTATGTTATTTCAGCAGAATATGAATGCACAGAGGTATTATTCCCCAGCAGTGGTATTTGTAGGCTGAAGTGCAAGGGAAAAGAGATGGGTGCACGACCTTTTTCCTTTGTGTAAATGACAGCTGATTAGTAGGGCATCAAAATAAGTTCTGACAATGGTTCTTTGATTGAGGAATGTGCTGTAGCACCAAAATAGTTAATGAGTACTAGCCATGCTGTGAACAGAATTACACATGCCTAGAGGTCATATTAGAATGGCTTATTCCTCTTCCCAAGCAGAGCTAGGATTCTCTGTCTGCCAAGTATGACTGAAACCATAAAACTGCATTAAACAAATTAGCAAAATTAAAGAAATAAAATTATGTAAGTAGGCATATCCCCTATCATCCCAAACCTGCCTGTTTTTTTATTATTATTATTTTATTATTATTATTATTAATATTTTATAGTTGAACCTCAGTGATAGACAAAAGTTGAGGGAAGGATGATTCTGTCAGTGAATGAGGTACCCCCTATTTCAGCTGAGTAACCAGAGGTTCCAATTACTATCAGAGACATCTTCTAGCAGAAAAATGATAGGAAGGACCCAGTGATAGACCCTGAAGT
This sequence comes from Aythya ferina, assembly GCF_964211825.1. Taxonomy (NCBI): domain Eukaryota; kingdom Metazoa; phylum Chordata; class Aves; order Anseriformes; family Anatidae; genus Aythya; species Aythya ferina. The sequence goes on along the minus strand of NC_140296.1, from coordinate 127,002,714 downwards.
CATGACAGCAGCACAAACAGTGATGAAACCAGCATTCACAATCCTCAATTTGGTTTGTGTGATCCTGAATCCTATGTAGTCAGTCCTAGTAGTGCTCCCTGTGGCTTGAGTTTCCTGTCTCCATTCTGCGCTCTCTCTCTCTAAAGCTGGGAGTGTTGCCACAACAGGGGGAGCAGAGCATGGGCTACAAACAGGCTATGTTCTTTTTTTCTACGCTCCTGCCAGAGTGCTCTTATTCTCCCTTCATCTCAGCAAACAACCAGAACAGAATTGCAGAGCTGGTGGGCTACTGACAGTCTATGAATAGTGGAAGAAAACAGGGTAAGAAACTTATGGTGTGGGACAGGAGGATGAGAACATCTCAGAACTGCTCAGAAATGCTGAGGTCTGTCTCCTGGGTGCAGTGCCCCAAAGGAACAAGTCCCCTGAATACAAGAATTTCATGAAATGAGCAAGAAGAAAGAAAGCCTATGCACTGCCTCCTGAAATCCTATATGTCTTTGTATAAAAACACTAATAATTTCATAACCATTCTTGTACCAGTACCATGAAAAGCTTCTGTTTGAAAATACCAGTAAGGCCTGGATAGCTTTCAGCTCCAGCCTGTGATGCACAGTGTTTGTCAGTATTGTTTAAACCAGCTTGTGTAGGCCTTGTCCTCCATTCCCACCAGCACCTCTCCCTTCCTTACTGCTCCTTTTCAGTCTAGCACTGCTGTTCAGCTTTCACAGACATCTGTGAGACACTCTTACAGAAAGACTGGGGCTTATAGACATAGACTGGGAAACTCACCTGGCAACAAATTCACCATTTGTTTTTCCCTAGGTTGTTGGTTGTGATTGTTTTTTGTTTGGTTGGTTGGTTGGTTGGTGTTTTTTGGTTGGTTGGTTAGGTTGGTTTGTTTTTTTTTTTGGCCAGATCAGATCCACCACAGTTTACCACATTCTTGCATTAAATTTGGACTGGACCAAAGAAAAGGGTGGCAACACTGAAGGAAGGTGACAGCTTTAAAGTTAGCAGGGCTAAGGAAAGGAATGTTCATCATTCCATCCTTAACATAGCTAACTGATTATAGTCGACCACAAAGGCAGATATTAGGATGAGACTATTTCTGACCTGTTATTTTGACATTGCTTCTGTCATTAAAAAATAAAAAGACTTCCTGGGAAAAACACACAAACTGACATTCAGGCTTTCCCCATAAATCCATCACAGAAATGGCAACAAGATTACAAGCCCATCTGTAAACATTTTATGAATTCCTCCCGTAAGGATGCCCAAGTGGTGTTCTTCAAAATATGTGGTGAGCTTTTTTATGATGAAGAGGGTTTGGTCAGAGCCACAGACACTTCACTGATTGTGCCTTCCCTACGCCTGGGAGTGCTTCTTGGGAGCAAGGCTCTGCTGCCCTCCGACTGATGACCTCCAGCTATGACGTTGTTCACATCACATTTTTACTAAGCCCAGGGATAAAATCTCAGTGAAGTAAATGTACCCAATCAGCAGTTACTTACCTTGAGCTATCTAGAGTAAACAGGGTTTTAGTGACAGTCAAGGTACAATGCATAGAGCAAGCAGAAAATGAAAGGCTGTAAACATTAACTGTGCTGCTGAGGGGCCTAGAAAGGGTACATCAAGCTTCAATGCACCATTGCATTAGTTCAGTGACATCTCTGAGAAATTTGTGGCTGTCTTGATGAATTTGGAGCATAGCCTATTGACAGTCAATTCACAGCGAGCAATACTCAGCTGTTACAGTGATGAGGTTTCAGCCCCAGAATTAGGAATGGCCAGAGACAAGGGAGAGGTCTCAGCTGGGTGCACTTATCTGGGATGTACTTTCCCTATCCCTCTGATATTCTCCCTGTTCCTTCCCCCATGTCCCACCCTTCCACAAACTTTGGGCTCTTAAACATGTAGATTTCTCAGTCCTATATCTCATTCCTCAACAGACTATGCACTGGTTCTCAAGCAGACTCTACTCCAGGCACAGAAAAAAAACTTTGTACAAGCAAGTCAAGAAGTCTGTAATGAAACTTTCTTCCTTTCCTCTCATGCTCAATTTATTCCTGCTGTCCATCTTTCTGTTGTGTTACCTTGTCAGTCTTTCCCAGCCTCTGCGCCCCATACTTTGTAAGCATGCAAGTGTTGTTGAGCAGGAGAGAACACAAGACCTCCAGAGTTATAAACTGTCTGCTTTCTTTCATGGTAGCTATGCAGAACTGACAGGTAAGTGCTCGTGGAGTCACACATCCTCACAGATTACTGAGTAATTACAGCTAGGCATTTCCTAGCTTGGATGTATATTTCCTGAGCACTCCACTGCTCTGTCCCTGCGAGCATCCTGCACCAAACTGCCCTGTTTATGTACATAACTTACTGCCTTGTGACTTAGAGTTATTCTCACCTGCAGGATCCACAGAGGAACCGTATATACCAATGGCAAGGAGTGGAACTGGAGACCGGCCTTATAGAACTGTCCTTCCCTCTCACCTCTGACCCCATGCAAGGCTCCTACAAAATAGTCGTGCAGAAGAGCATTACCTCCCATGTGGAGCACTCCTTCAGTGTGGAGGAATATGGTAAGAAAAGAAGGGAAGGGCTGCAAGCAGGGTTGACAGAAATGTCTTTTACCATGGCCTGTCAATCCTTTGGGATTTCCTGGGAATGGCATGGAAAAGACAGGGATTCTGAATACACAGGCAATGGAGTTCAGAGGAGCTACCATAGAAGCTGCCAAATACCAGAGGTGGTTGCTTAGTTTATGGCTTGTGATCTCCACCTCAAAAATTGCATCTGAACCCCCCAGTTCTGCAATTAAAACTTGTGTGTGCATTTGAGGTGGCTCTTTGCCCTGTGCTCTGTGCTGGGTCTTCCCTGGGGCTCCCCCAGCTGTATAAAACCTGGAACACCCAGCACATTGCTCAGAACTTGCAATTTCTGGAAAACACAGAGTGCAGAACCAAAGAAGACTGTATCTGAAATGCTTGGGAACTGGCTTATCTGATTTGCAGTTAGTCATTGTGGCTAGTATGAACATGGTGAATAATCTGAACACAAACCAGGTTACAGGCTCCAGCCTGCCATGGTGACAATTGGGCTGTGCCTCCTCCCACAGAGATGTCTCAGACCTCCTCCCCAAAACAAAGATGTATATGCCTTTCCTAGCTTCATGCTAAAATAGTTTTTCTTTTATTCATTCTTTAGCCTTATCCCCATGAACTTCCCCTGTTGCTACACCTGTTAACTCTGTTACACCTTAGGTAGAGTCTTTTGAGGAAATGTATCCTGGGGTTGAATCACTGAGCTGAGGAGGTGCACACCCTCCTTTGTCTTACTCTCTTGTACTGGGAAAAAAAAAAAAAAAAAAACAAATCAAATCAAATCTCAGGTACAAAGCCTGGAAGCAGGCCATTGTATACTTCAGTGCAGTCCTGGGCTTGAGTAGCTGGGGGGGCTTAGTGTTGCAGGATACAAAACAGGAAGATGGATGTAACTTAATGAGTGGCTGAGAGAACTGGGTTTATTTAGCCTGGAGAAAAGGAGGCTCGGGGGAGACCTTATCACTCTCTACAACTACCTCAAAGGAAGCTGTAGCAAGGTGGTTGTTTTCCCAAGCAACAAGTGATAGGGCAAGAGGAAAGAGCCTCAAGTTGCACCCTGGGAGGTTTAGGTTGGATATTAAGAATTTCTACGCTGAAACAGTTGTAAAGCATTGGAACAGTTTGCCCAGGGAAGTGGTTGAATCATCATCCCTGGAAGTACTTAAAAGATGTGTAGATATGGTGCTTAGGGACATGGTTGACTTGGCAGTGCTAGATTAACAGTTGGACTTGATGAGTTTAGAGGTCTTTTCCAAACTAAATGATTCTGTGATTAATACTGAGGAGTAAAACATGCTTTTTACCTGACACTCTTTATATCAGGCCTTATTGCTGCTTAATCCACTTGAAAATGTAGAACTGATTTTCCATGGCTAGACACAGTAGAAACATATGTACATGGAGGACAGTTTCACATACTACATATCAGTGAGCCTAACAGCAGCCTGGGATCTCCAGAACAGTAAGAAGCAGCCAGAGAGTATCAATGATTTGAGCTGTTTCAAGGTGTTAAATGACACAGGTGGTGAATGTGCTGCTCCAAGACTTAGCTCAAATTATGTGTTTTGAAACATGAAACACAACATACAGTACCGGTATGTCCCTCTGAATAGGCATATGTGAGGGGTCTACACGGCTGTCTGATGACAACAGGATCTCACAAGCATGTGCTGAGGGAAGGTAGGGGCTAGAACAGTCCTTAATTCCCTTTAAACCCAAATGGTGGTGAAGTCTGTAAAAACATAGGAAAGGAGTAGCAGAGCTGTATTGAACACCACACAGAAGTGATGGTTGATATTAAGCTGATTGTTTGGGTTTCTGCGCACTCTTCATCCTTCTCATCAGACTTTCTCTCTCCCATCTAGTGCTGCCCAAGTATGAGGTCCTGGTGAAGCTGCCCAAGATGATCACTATTGAGGATAAGGAACTTCCAGTGTCTGTCTGTGGTCTGTGAGTCACAGAATTGTAGTAAATCTCTCACTCCTACTTCATTCCTCCTTTCTGCTGAGCACAGAAAGAAGACCTTGGGAAGGCTTTTCATACTATTCTAAGACATCTAGTGCAGGTTTGTTCCACCTTATCTGTTCTGAGCCTGCTACTTGGCCTTAACAGACAATGAGAAGTGGATTCTCTGTGTTCCTTAAAAGATGATGCCAAACCAAGCAGCATTTCTCTCCTCCCAGTTTACTCTACACTCTCTTTCTCATTTTACACTTCTGCAGTTAGAGATTTTCTGCCATTCCTGAACCTTGGAGATGTCAAATCAGACATCACTTAAGCAGGTTGTGCAAACCCAGTGTTGTAATTTTTAATTATTAAATTGATCCACCTGAGCCCCTGTTCAACCTTTCTGCTTCTTCATTGAACCCTCAACAGTTTGACATACAGGAATAATCCCAGCTGAAATAGTTTTATACAGACAATCTTTTCCTGCATTTCTGCAGATGTCTCCCACCTAGAACAGATTCTAATGTATGATGTAAGAATCTCACCACCAAAATGATGGAAAGATAATCACTAGCATCATTAAAATATCAGATTAGTTAGGCTTTGAGAAGAAATTTTATAAAGTCATCCACAGAAGTTCTTAAGGAGCTATGTTTGAATGTGACTCTGACTGGCATCATCCAGTATATTGTTTAACACTTTCTAATAGGTACACCTATGGGAAACCTGTCCCTGGTTTGGTGAATGTCCAAGTGTGCCGGAAATTTTCTCATTCTGGTTCACATTGTTATGGAAAAGATTCAGAAGCTGTGTGTGAAGAATTTGTCAGGCGGGTGAGTTCCAAGATTAAAATGTAGGGGTCTTCCTTATGGGTAATGGGCAATGTTGTCTAATGGAGGGCAAATTTATGACTGTTGTGAGCTGGTAGAACATCAATGATAACACTCTGTCAAGGGAAAAACAGATGTTCTAACAGAAGGATATTCTTAAGAGGTCAGTCATTGAACTGGAAACAGAAATGATGAAGAAAACCCCACAGATGAAATCCTTACCCCATTGGTCACAGGTCTCCAGTTAGCCGCTATGAGGCCCCTGGTATTGATCTCCAAACTAAGGAAAGAATCTGGGAAATAATTTTATAACTGTGGAAAGGACTGGCAGGGATCAAAGAGTGTAAAAGAGGAGGAGAAGACAAGAAAGCAGTATAGTATATGGGTCAAACAAAAGAAGAGAGAAAGGACAACAATGAAGAGAGTAAAGACAATGGAAGAAACAGGAAGAAAAACAGGGCTAAGGTAGAAGGGAAATAACAAGGAAACCACTGCATGGCTTGGAGAACTAAGTATGAAGAGCCTCACAACACAGAAAATAAGTGTGTGAAACACATGGAAATGGGCTGTAAACAAGTGCTGGTGTTGGAGACAACCCCAGAACATGAGGCTGAGATTACGTGAACAGCAGTTAAGCATGTTGGGTTTGTAATACCTATTCCTGTTTCACGAGGCACCAAATTTGTTCCAATTTTCTCTCCAACCACCTGCTTAGGCAGATGCTCGTGGGTGTGTTTCTGATGTAGTAAGGACCAAGATATTTCAGCTCCAGCGCAGCGGATATAAAATGAACATCGAGGTGCAAGGCAAGATCACAGAAGATGGCACAGGTGCGTATCATATGGAGATGGCAAAGTGATGGCACGCCACAACAGGAGGGCCTGGCAAAGATGAGGAACATAGAGTGACATGTCTATAAATGTTGCAGTTCATTAATAATCCCTCTTTACTGTGCTCTTTCTCAGGAATAGAGATGGTTGGAACAGGCTCCTGTGAAATCACATCCATCATGAGCAAAGTCAGCTTCCACCTGTTGGACTCTTATTACAGACCAGGGATCCCACTCTTTGGGATGGTAGGGAACTTCTGAGACCTTGGAAAGTGAATGGCACAGCAGACTTAGCGGTGCATAATCCCATCAACTGGAACAGCAGTGTGTTGCAGAACATAATGCAGAAGACATAGTCCACCTTCCTCTGCCTCTGCTTAGGCAGGCGAATTGGTGTCAGTCAGAGCACCCTGACAAACACATCACTGAACTTTCCAGCAGTCATACCAGTTACATAATAGAAGGCCTTCTGTTCTGACACATGAGAATAACATTAGGGAGCTGTAAGAATGGGCTATTCTACACAGGAAAGTGAGCCAGGAGTAAAAGGTGACCACAACACAGGTAGGAGTAGTGACATCATCACTAGTTGACATCAACCAGACTGGGCAGAGCAGGAGTGTTGACAGTACCTGTTTCCACCAACAGGCCAGTAGTCACCAGATAACATAAGGTGAAAAGTCAGGGCTGAGCTCAGTCAAGGAATTCCAGTCAACAAGATGGGAACAGCAGGAGAAAGCTGAGTGTAGATCTAACTCCAATGTAGCTTAGTCAAAGACTGGGGCAAGGCACAAGCCTGAACTCATAGTTCCTGGACGAAGAGATGATACTAAAACCTATTGAAAAACTCAAGGCCCTGACAGATAATTTCCATGGGCCAATCAGATTGTTTTGCTGATGAAGATCTGCTACCTTAGACAACTTAGGACTCACCTGCACATTTCCACATTTCCACGTTCATCTCTTTAGCTCTTCTCCATAAGAAACACTCTGCTTGGCAAGGATGACAAGGGGAAAGGGTTTGTAGGACTTGGGAATTGTTATCTATTTCTAGTCTAAAACCTGAAGTTTGCTTTTACTTTACTAGGTGAAGCTCGTGGATGGTACTGATGCTCCCATTGCCAATGAAACTATCAGAATTTCTGTGAATGAAGACAGTTACGAAGGCAACTACACTACAGATGAACAGGGACAATCCTGGTTTTCCATTGATACTACCACCTTCACGGAAGCCTCCCTGGAAATCCGAGTGAGTGGCAGAGACAGGGCAGAGAGATTGGGGTAAGCCTCTCTCTCTTCTTGATCAGCAGAGGAATTATCTATCCATGGGTTATCCATGATTCTATGATCAGTCTTTCTGCCAAACAGGAGATATAGCAATTCTTTTGGCAGTTCACCTCTCTTCTCTGTCTCCTGTGCATGTTCTTCTATGTCTATCTCCCTTTAACTTCATCTAAGAATGGGAAAGATAGAACATAGCCAGATTTTTCCCATGCATATTTATGTGATCTGTTACCTGGTTTTGGTCAGCTGTGAACTTTTTATTCTCCTTTATCAGGCTGAACATAAACCTGAACTGAACTGTTATGACAGCGACTGGATCACGCCTTCATATGAGCATGCTTTGCATAGCATAAGTCGGTTTTACTCCCCCAGTAACAGCTTCCTCAAAATTGAGCCCAAGCCTGAGACATTAAGTTGTGGCTTCCCCACAGAGGTCCGTGTGCACTATGTCTTCACACCAGATGTTATTGGAGAGCAGAGGAAAATTGTCATTTACTATTTGGTAAGAATTGTTCCTGGTTACTTTAATCCATGAACACAGAGAGCGCTGTGGCACTACTTTCCATACAGCAACCACAGCACTGCTATGCAATTAGTCCTTAGCCAGTAATGATAAAGGGAGTCTGAAACTGAAAAAGTGTGGTTTGTGACCATAGGATTTAAACATATTTCCATAGTGTTTCCCATGTTGTCTTCTGTGTGCAGACATGGTTATGTTGCCCATGTTTGATAAAGAACAGAAGAGGGTCAAAATGTTGATGTAGAGACTATTGTCTTTGGTGCAGCCAACACTCCCATTTAATAATACTCTACTACTAGTGTACCCTGTTCCAAATTCTGGTTCATATATAGTCACAGCTCAGAAACCAGCATCCTACAAGAAGATGAAAGATGAGCTAGAAGCCTGCCTCATACTCAGTTCTTTGGGAGACACCTGACCACAGAAACTAGAGCAAGACCTCTATCTACAGTACCAGTACCTGATAAGCTTAGAGCTTTGTTCGTAAATCAGGCAATGATTGAAATTTTGGGATCCCAAAGCAACTGGAACAGACTATACCATGCTTGAATTAACCATGATTTGAATCATTCTTGGGGGGCAGAGAAGAGAATCTAACTGAGCTGTGACTGAACAATGATCTATCACTTTTGTTTGGGGGAAGAGAAAGAATCAGATGACTATTCAAATAGAATTTCTCTCCCCCTAAATTTGTTTTCCTGGTTATCCCATTTAATGATGCTAGAATTAAATACAAGACAGAGTACCTTTGCAGAGCTAGAAAACATAAGTGGAACAGACACTTCTGTTCTGATGGATAATAAAGGACATTTAGGAGGAGTTAGACTGAGATTACAAGAAAATAGGAAACTATGGTAGACATGTCTATGTGCTTATTTTCAAGACTGCTAACCATAAATTGAGCACAAGATTCCTGTTTATCCTAGTGGCTTAGTAAAGCAGATCTTAAGTATATACATGCAGCAGGTAAGAAAACAGTGAGGAAACTTACATTTTTGTAGGTGTGTTTCCCACACCTTGAAATTAAAATATAGTACTGTGGAATAGATATACTGCATGGAGGACAAGATTATACAGTAATTGTATAAAGAACATTTTTGGCTGTGAAAAAGGAAACTATTTCTAGAGATAAGGAAATCACAGCTAGCATTCAGGCTGTTGCTTCAAACCTGACTTCAGATACTTTATTCAAATACTTTTTTACAGCCAGTGTTCTTCTATTCAAACTCTATGTGAGTTATAATAATAATCCTGATTCAATCTTTCTCCATCCTGTTTCACAAAGCAAGTGAGAGTGGAGTGAGGAGAACCTTTGATCATCAATCTGTTCCAAAATGTTAGAAATGTGCATGTGACCCCCCAAACTTATGTGTATTCAGAGGTAAAGTGCATTTGAACCTGATACAGTGTGTACAGAAGGTGGAACTGATGAGGAAACACTAGTCCTTCTAGGAAGGCACGTTTCTGGCTCCAAAGACCTAGTAAATTCCAGTTTAGTATTTGCTTAGTATCTTCTTGGTTTTGCTCACAGTTGGCAGTGCTATTCACACACCCTACAGCTAACCCAATGAACATTCATTCTTCTTCCTTTTGTCATGAGTAACAACAATTATAGGAGTGTTTCTCTGTCACATAGGTGATGGCCAAGGGAAGCATTATGTTAGCAGACACTCATGATCTGACTGTGAATCCTGGAGATGGTGAGCAGAACTATGTATTTTTAGCATGTCTGATGAGATGGTGGGCAGGAGGACTTAGAGAAATTATTGCAATTCAAGCATTCAAGAAAAATTGAATTACATTTTGAAAATTAATTCCTTTTAGATTAAATGGTTTGAGTCAGTTTTGTTTGGTCCGAATTCTGTCTGTTGCTGTACTTTTAACTAGAGTATTTTAGCAAATTCTATAGAAAATATATAGAATGTTTTGATTATTTTTTCCTTGAACCAGTGCTTTCCACTGACCTCCATCACCAATTCTGACTGTGGGTACTTGCCAGTATTTTAAGACCCATGTGTACAGTGAGCAGGAAAAAGATTGTCTCCCTTTCTTTCTCTCTCTCACTTTTCTTCATTTTTGGGGTGTTACTTCTTCCTCATAAGCATGCAAGCTATATATATATAGGTATATATATTTATGTATAGCTTGCATGCTTATATATATATATTATATATATGTATATATTCTAACCAATCTTTTTTTTTTTTGTATATATACAATGTTCAAAGATTACATAATTGAATGAGACTGACTATGATGCATCTTTAAAAGTCTTTGGACAAGAAGACCAGGAAAATCATTTTAGAAGCCCATGAGAAGGAGTATGCAGTATGTGAAAGTAAAAGATCTTACATGCTGCGTGAAATGATGTTGGGGGTGTGACTGAAAGTTCTGCTACCTCACTAGTTGTAGTGATTAAACTAATACCTTGGTTCATATCAAAAGATATATATCAAAAGATTTTCTATCACCTTCATCCAAATTGTGACAAAAAGCTCAGGTCAAGCTAGAATGTGGCATTTCCTACTACAGTTGGAGTGACAGTTTGGTGTTTCAGGTAAATACTAGCTTTGGAGTTATTTTGAGGAGTTATTTTTTCAGTTATTCTGCAACCTTGGCTGCTGCCACCTATTACAGCAGTCCCTTATTTCCATGTCTTTTCCCTCATCTGTTTTTTTTTTTTTTTTTTGTAAACTGCAGATCTTAGAGCTTGAGGAAGAAAAAGGTTGGGAACAGCAGGAGGTGATTCCAGGTGTTAGCTGGGGAGAATCTAGAGGACATGTTGAGGCCCACTAAACATCTCATTTGGCTATTACATGATCACTGTTTGAATGCAGGTGTCTTCAGCAATAGGCATAGACATCAGTCATGCATCAGTACTCCTGCCCCTGTTAACTAAAATGTTCAGCATGAGTGAACTTGACTTCTTTATCTGAAGAAGGCAGAACTTCTTGTATATAGCTTAGCATTTCTTCTCTCTGGTAGCTTACGGGATATTTCGGTTGACCTTTCCTGTTGAGGCGACCATTGCTCCCAAGGCACAGATGCTCGTGTATACCACTTTACCCAGCGGGGAAGTCATCGCCAGTTCAGCGGATTTCCAGGTTGAAAGTTGCCTCCCCAATAAAGTGAGTAAGTCAGGTTTTATGTAACCCATGTTTGCTTCATGGCCAGTAGTTCCATTATTAGTTCCAGAATGGAGGCAGAATTCACATGGAATGGTCTGATCAGATGTTGGCTGAGGATTAGTGACTGAATAAGTTACAAAGCCATAACTATAAAAGTGGAGGAAGACAGAATAAGAAAAAGAATCACTGCTCATTATAAACCACACTAGTCAAAGCTGAATATGTTAGAAGAGCTGTAGAGCACTAGCAGAACTCAGTTCACAAGGCTAGATACTTCAGTATAATAGTATGTAACTGCATCCAGCAAAGTTGCTGCTTTAACCTACTTTTGGGGTTGCAGGTCAGCTTGAGTTTTATTCCCAAGGAGGGTCTTCCTGCCTCCAACACACGTCTGCAACTCCATAGCTCACCAAAGTCCCTGTGTGCTATCCGTGCCGTGGACAAAAGTGTTCTCCTCATGAAGCCTGAAGATGAGCTCTCTCACAGATCTGTAAGTCTTGGCTGTTTCTGGTAATGAACAATACAAGAATCAACTAGGATGGACATAAAGCCATATATTTTTATAGCTGCATTCACTATACCTGTTTTTATAGAAGCTGTCTTTTATCACTTGATCATTAGGTAGTGTCTGTGTCCCCATGAGTACCAACCTGCCACATTTTTCCCTGGTTGTTTGCATTTTCCCAGTTGTATGATCTTCTCCCAGAAGAAATGAAGGAAATCCAGGGCTACAGCTTCAAGGACTACTATTTGGAAGATGACAATGTAAACCCCTGTTTGTCGCTTGACAACATATTATTAAATGGATTTGTCTACGTACCCATTTCTCCTGATGGCAAAGGTGATGCCTATGACATTCTCAAAGTAAGCACCAGCCTTTCATTTTTATTAGTTACTCCTTTTTGGAATACAGTATCATCTCCTCCTCTTCCCTGTCCTGAAGGTCTTTTTGAATGAACTTTGGTGTGAGCTTGCTATGCTGTGTATGCAAGACATACACAGGCCCAGGCCCTGCATCTATGTAGCCTATTGCTCATACCTAAGCGCTTCTCCAAGCCATTAAAACTTTGACAGGTCCCTTCGATGCCAGGACAAAAACCTGTGAATAGGCTCAAATAAGGAAGCAGTACTGAGAAATGACCCCTGGTGCCATAATACTAGAAACCCTTTCCGTAGTCGTGCATGTTGTCTCCCTGTCTGCTGTAGTTAGTGGTTTAATAAAGTGACAGTTACTTTGATAACCCTCAAACATACCTGCACCCATCTACAGAGTCATGCACAAGACTTTTTAGATAGGTACTCTCAATCCTTTCACACATCATTTTCAGTCACATGTCCCCACGGTAGACCTTGACTTTCTGCCTAATCATGCCAGCATTTAGCTTTAGGATGAGTATGTCATGACAAGGCCTCAACATCTGGGTTGAACCAATCTATCGAGTATTTATATATAAACCTTTGCTATTCTGCTCAGTTCCAGACATAAGTATATCTATTCTTGACATAGTAAAAATAGTATAATTTCAAAAGTTGATTGTACTTTCTTTTTGTTTAACAGCTGTTGGGCTTAAAAGTTTTCACTAGCAGCAAGATCCATAAGCCTGAAATCTGCCGGCGTTACAGAGAACACATGATGGAAAGGAATTACATGGTTTCTGGTAAGAAGGCCTGCTTCACTCTACCTCCACACAACTACCTAAAATTTTGCATCGTGCTTCTTTCTTCTCATCTCCTTCTTTGAATATTAATTAGAATCACAGAATCATAGAATATCCTGAGTTGGAAGGGACCAACAAGGATCATGAAGTCCAATTCCAGGGTCCACTCAGGACCACCCTATGCCTGGGAGTGTTGTCCAAACGCTTCTTGAACTCCAGCAGGCTCAGTACTGTGACAACTTCCCTTGGAAGCCTGTCCCAGTGCCCAAGCACCCTCTGGGTGCAGAACTTTTTCCTAACATCCATACTGACCCTCTCCTGTCACAGCTCCATGCTGTTCCAACAGGTTGTGTCGCTGTCCCCAGAGAGCAGAGATCAGAACCTACTCCTATACTCCCCTCACGAGGAAGCTGTAGGTCTCCTTGGGGTCTCCCCTCAGTCTACCTTTCTCCAGGATGAACAATCCAAGTGACCTCAGTCACTCCTCATGTGTCTTGCCCTCTAGACCCTTCTTGTTTTTTAGCCCTCCTTTGGCTATTCTCTAACAGTTTGATATCCTTCTTATACTTTGGTGCCCAAAACTGCACACAGTACTCAAGCTGAGGCAGCACTAGCACAGAGCAGACAAGTTGATTCTGCTCTCAGATATGCCAACCTACATCAGGATCATTTCCTTCAGGATACAGTCCTGAGATATGAAACTGATACAGCTCTCTGTGCTTATCTCCAGCTAGTCAGGTATGCCTAGTTAAAACTGTGTGTTCTCAGTGAATCACATGCCAGGCCTGCAGCAGAGATTCTGTAGACACTAAGACCATCTACCTTCGGATGGACTGCCAGCATAAAGTATAAGCTTTGTTCCTCCATCAAAAAAGGCCCATCTGTAGAAACCTTAAAAAAAAAGGACAGTCTCTACTTCTAGGTAGGTACATTTCAGCAATAACTAGGGGAACAACAATGGCAAAAGTGGACCAAGATAAATGAAAAGGTGGTATGAATCTGTGGGTTTATGTTTTAACTCTGGGGGCTGAAAAGCTTCATTCTATTCCCAGTTCTTCCATTCACGTGATTGTAAACGTCTGGGTAGGTCACTTTGCTGCTGCAGTGACTGTGAAGATAGAAAAAAGATTTTATTTTTTTTTCTAAATAGCTCTGAGATTAGAAAGGCTATATAAAACATTCTCACCTACACCACTTCCTATCACCGACTTTTAGTGGTACAATATTAAAGTTACTATTAAAAACAATAGTCTTTGGTCAGGTGAAATTTTCTAGCCTTCTAGTTAAAGCATATCAAGTCTTTTGTTTGGGAATGCCAGATCTGTCTTCAGAGCACAGCATGAGACAGCTGGCTGCTTTGAGAAGACGGAAAGTCTTCTGAGACTGATAGAAAGTGTTTTGTAAGGCACAGCACTATGCAACACTGTGAGGAAGAGTTCCCTTTCTCCGGAACTACTTATTTGCTAGTGGCCATACATGCAAAGATACATATTCAGCTCAAAAGAATCTTAGATGGAGAAAGGGAGGGATAAATGTGGCTGCTGTTTCTGGCCATGTATAAACATAATCATTTTTTCAACAAAACTTAATAAATTATATGAAACAAATATCTAGAGGCAGTGAATTCCACATTTGACTTCTCTATTGCAATAGAAACGTACCCTTGGTAGCCTCATAAGTTAGCTCCTGGATTTGCTGGCAGTGGAGGAAGAATGATCAACCCCACCCAATCTCTGTAAGAGCAGTAGCTTTAGGAAACATGAAATATTGAGATGACAACAGAGCAATACATTTGTTTTCAGTGGACAGTCTATATGAGGTTAAGAATGTAGTGCAAGGATCACTGTGATCTGTTACAAATAGAGACAGCTCAAAGTTTGAGTCTGTGAGGCTGGCCGTAATCAAGTTTTCTAAGCTGTTATTTAAATTTTAAAATTTTAGCTAAGAATAACCACTAAATGGAAGCAAAGTATCCTCCTTGGTTAGAAATGAGTTTGATATGTCTTTTTCTTTCTTCCTTTCCTTGAGCGGATTTAGGCAGTTCAATGCAACCTTATTATGATTCAGACTATGAAATGATGGAAGAGATGGATGCTGGCCATCCTGTGGAGACCATCCGGAAATACTTCCCTGAGACATGGATCTGGGACATAGTTTCAGTGAAGTAAGTGTTTATGGGAATGTAGAGTGTGGTCACTGGGGCAAAACCTCAGAAGATAGTTAAGCTTTAATGAAAGTGTCAACATTTTGGTGAGAGGGGTCTTTCTAGTAGATAGAGGGATTTTTCAAGGCCACTAAGCATAGATCAAAATACGACTGAAATCTTTCTCTCTGTCTCTTGCCAGCTCTGAAGGAAATGCTGAACTAGATGTGACCATCCCTGACACCATCACCGAGTGGAAAGCCAGTGCATTCTGCACTTCATCAGACACAGGCTTTGGCCTATCCCCAACAGTGTCTCTCAGAGCCTTCCAGCCCTTCTTTGTAGAGCTCACCCTGCCTTACTCTGTAGTGCGTGGTGAGGCCTTCACACTGAAAGCCACCATTTTCAACTACCTAACAGCCTGCATCAGGGTAAGAGATATTCACTACTTTGCTCAATCTGACAGCTTCGGAAAAACTACAATGGGCTATTTATAACATAGTTTCCCAAGCCAGCTGACTGATCCCTGATTATAATTTCATATGGGTGTATGTATGTAGGAATTCTTGATGGATTTCATGAAGGAGGAATAAGTTTTTCCAGCAAAGTTTTGAAAGCTATGTTCGATTCAGAATCTAAAGCTCTGCTAATGAGGCCTCTGGCCTTGACATCCTATAATTATTTTACTGTCCTATACAAACAAGGAACTTGTTATAAGTTATCTTCAGACCATTTAGACTTATAGACCACATAGACTTCATATCCATAAGGTCATCTGTAGACCACAGTGTCATTGCCTACCGATATGGAAAATCCAGGCTCACAAGAGTGGATACACTTTTTTAGCCTTTAGTCTCACCTCATGATTCTGTGATCTCACAAAGTATCATGCCACATTTTCTGGAATATGCTTCCTCTAATTGATTGCATCTAACCTTAAGACACTGAGCAGAACTGTATAGCTTTAGTATTCTTATCTGCATTCTTTCACCATCAAAGGAGACAAGAGAATTTGAGAGTTGATCCTAATGAAATCTCAATCACTTTTGCTTGGTGTTTCACAAACACTGATGTATATTCTGAAAGGAAGCTGAAACAAGGAGGAATACTGATCCAGTCATTCAAATGCTGTATCATTTCCTTGTCTTTCCTGTTTTGTTTGCTATTTTCAGGTTCCTTATTCCACCCTCCCTTGTTACCTTACTAGCTTTCACACTGCTGGAGTTTTACCTCTTCACCTAATTAATTGTGATGGAGGATCTTTAACTCATGGTTTCATTCATAGACATTGCTTTGTCTTTATTCACATAATTGATAAATGCTCTCCATTTTCCTTGAATCAGTTTCCTTTCTAAAGAGTAATACATGTCGTGTTCTCCACATTTATCTCACCAATCTCTTAAAATTTTACTCACCTCAGTCTTTTTCCATTTTATTGCCCAGTTCTTGCACTGCCATATCCATGAAGTTCTCAGTCCCACAGTATAACCAAGTCCATGCCCATGCCCATGTACTCCAGTAACTTCAGCTTCTCTGTAATTCCAACCTTCTTGACACTTCTCTGTATAAATGGCAGGTCAGCGTGTCTCTAGCTAAATCTACTCATTTCCTGGCTGCTCCAGTAGAGAAGGAGGAAGAATCCTACTGCATCTGCCTGAATGAAAGGAAAACTGTGGCTTGGGCAGTAACACCAAAATCTCTAGGTAAGAGGCTGGACTACATGGAAATACTAGAATAAGATATCTGTGGATAGCATCAGATCTTTGGTGTGAGGAACTAGGACCCCAAACCTGTCTGGAAGTAACTTATCTGTGCTAGAAGTGGGAAGTCCAGCTCTGAGGCTGAGACACAATATTAGGATGCAGGTCCTAAACAGACTTTCTAAGGATTGTGGCCTTTTCTCAAAATTTGAATAGAAATCACAAATTCCCTTAACACTTGCAAAATGCTTAGACATTCCTGTTGTGGAGCTATGAAGTACCTTAATGTGTCTGGGTCTGAAATATTTAATTCAGAGCTAGCTTTCTCTGAATCATCCCCTATCAAGACTGTTTGATTTAGAAGACCTGCCCCTCCACTGCTCTTCTTGCTGACTGATTAGCACCTGCTTGGGTGGCCATCACAAAAGAGGTGGTCTAGAAGGCTGCAGCTGGATCAAGATAAAACACTGGCACATATTTAGCTCTTCTCCTGGAAAATCTCTGTAACACAGCTGAGAGTGCCCAGCACAAACACAAACCCCCATTTCCCTTGTGCTGCCCGGCAGGACTGGCTGACCCCTGTTTCCTCCAGGGCAGGTGGAGTTCTCAGTGAGCGCTGAGGCCCTGCAAAACCAGCAGCCCTGCGGGAACGCCATAGTGGAGACCCCTGAGAAAGGACGGAAGGACACAGTCATCAGACAGCTGCTGGTGGAGGTATGGGGGATGCTGAGTTAGGTGGCAGAGAAGAGTAACAATAATTTCACGCTACATAGTAACAGTTGCTGCATGATAAAGATCTTTAAGTCGTGATAGCAGAAATAATGGCTCTTATTCTGCATGCTTCATTAAACTAAGAGTTGATAAATCTTATACAGGCCAACAAATCCTATAACTCATAAAAGCAGTGTGTTACATTACATAAACAGGAAACATAAGCAAACATGGCAGGTTCATCCCAGAGATATCATCTGGGAGAAAAATGAGAACTCCTTGGTGTTGCCTGTAATAAGTCACAGGGAGAGGCTACAAATGGAAGCTTTGCCAGAAAACTTATGTGTCTCCTCCAGTACATGGCCAGTACTCTAGATCATGAAACAGTTGCCATGATCTACATGTATTTCAAAAAAAAAAAAAATGCCATCACTGTTTTGAAATGTTTTTATTATACTTTTAAGAATGTTCAAAACAGTATGAACTGACTTTTTTTTTCATTCTTTTCTACATTTTTTTCTTAGACACTATTTTACAATGATTAAACCACAGTTTTTATGATAAATAGGCAGTCATAAAATTTATCCACAGTATTAAGACTCCCTGTGATATTAATGGCAAACAAAAAATACTAGCTTTTTGCATAGTGAGTTCTGTACTATATCATGTCACAACATTGTCACTCCTATACATGAAAGGAAAGAAATAATCTTACTTAAGAAAATTTAGTCAAGACATCGCAACTCCTCCATAAATTGTAGATATTCCAATTTTCAGTTAGGCAGATCTAGGATTCATATAATATATAACTTCAGAAAATGTTTTTCTGACCTGTATGTAATGATGGAACAACAGTCCTATTTTTGTCTGTTTTGTTTTATTTTTTAATTTTGCTTATTTACAAATGAATGTGATTGTACAGTGCATTTCATGTATTGGGGCACAAAGAACTATTGAACATTTCAGGAAAAAAAATGCAATTTCATACATGCCTTCAGGAAAAAGAGTAATTACTTTGTTCTTTGAAGATACTGGAAGATAATTGCTTCTGAATTTTAAAAGAGTCTTTTCTCCCAGATGGTGGGGAAGTGAAAATAACTGAATAAGCATTAAAATAACTTCTGTTGGGTTGTCTAAGAGATTACTGGTATCACTCTGTTATTGTAATGAAGTAATTAATCTACCCCATCTAGCCCTGAGTGGATAGAATCAGAGATTAGCATCCAACAATTAATTAGCAGGGGTGGATACAGTGCAACTTGCTTGGGGTGGAGCTTCATTGTCCCAAACACATGGATGTCAATATTCCCTGCAGCAGGTCATGGGACTCTAGGGAGAGCAAAGGGAGATGACCAGAGTCCATGGGGCATTCTCTTGCCCTCAGGAAACCAATCCTTGATGAAAGCTAATTGGGATACAGGATGTTTTTTGTTTTCACCCAAGAATTGCATAGCTGGAAATGAAAATCTTTTGAATAATTAGTTTTGTATATTTTAATTTCCTGTTGAAATGTTCAAAATCAAACAAAACAATGGAACTCATTTAGTTGCATTTCAGGGTGGTACACTGAAACAAACACTAGGCACCTTTGCAAACAAGCATTTAGCTTGGTTGTAGTTTATCCTAATGCTTTCTCTCTTTTTATTGGATTTTGAATTTTCCCCAAACTTTTAATCTTTCTCCATCTCTTTTATATTGAAGAATGAGAGACAACATGTTTTAACTGTGTGAGAATGTCAGGGTAATACCATTTTTTACATACTGGAAAAAAAAAAATCTTTTGGCAAAAGCTGGAAACCAGTAATGAAGGAATGGCAAGTCCTCTGTTTGGAGGATAAAAAAATGTTGAGGGGGTCTTACTAAATTAAACTCTGAAAAAAAAATTCTAGTAAAGATTTGATTCCTTAGTTTTATGCAGAATCTTCTAGATCACCTCAACAGAAAATATGTCTTCTTTTCTGACTTTTCTGAAAAACGGGGCTAGAATTTTCTGAAATAGAGGAACAGAAGTTACCCTCATTAAATGTAGTCAAAAATCACCAGTTGAATGGCGTATATTTAAATTTTGGTTTTTCTAATATGTAACTTGTGGGAACATTGGAGTGCTTTAGTTATCACCTGTCAAAACTCTTGCATGAATATCCTGTAGTGTCACAATCAGCTGTAAACAGTCTGAAATGTTCCGCTAGGCTGGACTAAGGAACATACCTGTGTTACAGATGACAAAAGTCATCTACCTGGACTTCTGTAAGGCTTTTGACACAGTCTCTCATTCATGGCCTTTCAATACTTAAAGAGTTCTTATAAAAAGGATGGAGAGGGACTCTTTGCTCATGTATCTATGACAGGACATCGGGGAATGGTTTTAAACTGAAAGAGGGGAGATTTAGATTGGATGTCAGGAAGAAATTCCTTACTCAGAGGGTGGTGAGGCACTGGAACAGGTTGCCCACAGAGGGTGTGGATGCCTCACCTCTGGAGGTGTTCAAGGCCAGGCTGGATGGGGCCCTGGCAAACCTGATCTAGGGGGTGGCATCCCTGCCTATAGCCTGGGGGGTTTGGAACTAGATTATCTTTAAGGTCCCTTCTAACCCAACCCATTCTATGATTCTATGATTCTATCATCAGTTTTGTGTACAGAGGAATGTCTTTGTAAGCAACTTCTAAAGGCTTTGCATTACGATGAAGTAATTACTACAGGAGAATTTGCAAGTTTTTTGTTTTCTTTTTAGTGTCCCTTTTAGTTTCTCTATTGATCATTCTTTTATTTCTTTTTCTGTCTGTTTCTCACTTTTTTCTTTTTTTCTTCCCTCTTCCCCAAAGCCAGAAGGGATGGAGGTGGAAACTACATATAACTCTGTGATCTGTGCATCTGGTAAGAGCTTATTTCTTTCTAGGACTTTTTTTTTTCTTTTTTTTTTTTTTTTCCATGAAGAAAAGACTAAGACATAAAGAGAAAATGAGGCTTAAAAATTATAAGGATCTAATGAAACTGAATAAGCTACATGGATGTCCAACTGGTAGTGAAATTAATTCTTCCTAAACAGCTGTGATTGTAATAGCTTCTGCAATTGCAGAGCCAGAAGCATAGCTCTTAGGAAGTAAGGCTGCCTAGGTCCCTGTGGGAACAGAATATCTGGTATTTATTAGGGTTATCTCTAATGTCTTTAATTCTATGTAAGTAAAATCACAAACTGAACTCTGCCAGGCCTGCCACCAAAGCAGGAGAGGCCAGAAAAATAGGCTAGAAAGTGTATTTTCCAAACCAGGCCTGCTGATAGTGCAATGTAGAAATCCATAACATTTTGTGTGTGAGAGTATTGCAGGCCTAATGGAAAATGTGCAGGATAGGAGGATTCCACAACAAAAATGCAGATGAATGGATTTGTTGAAGGCAGGAAACCCTTGTGCAGTGAATGATATCTCAACCCATTAGCTGATACGCATACATGTAGACGTAATCAGGAAGCCTAACCAAACTGATCTGGTTGTTGTTCTTATTGTTTTTGTTTGTTTGTTTGTTTGTTTTCTGTTTTGTTTTGTTTTTGTTTTGTTTTTGTTTTTGTTTTTCCCCAGAAAAGTCTATGTCAGAGACAGTTGCTCTAGTTCTCCCAGAGAATGTGGTGGATGGTTCAGCCAGAGCATATTTCTCAGTGCTAGGTAAGTGAAGTACTCTCAGTGTCACATGCTGTTTTAAAACACTGCCATGTTTTTTTCAACCTGTGCATAGTTGACCTCTGAGCCCTGAATTATGCTAATGTGCCCTTGAAAATCTCTCATTACCCAGGTGACATTATGGGCACTTCCATGCAGAACCTGCACCAGCTCCTCCAGATGCCATTTGGCTGCGGGGAACAGAACATGGTCCTGTTTGCACCCAACATCTATGTCCTGGACTATCTGAACAAGACAGGGCAGTTGAGTGAGGAGATCAAATCCAAGGCCATTGGATACTTAGTGAGCGGTGAGCTGGGACATGGCTTCTCTGTTAATTCCTTTCCTTGGCATAAGGATAAGGACACTTTACCACTGGCATGTATGATCTGTGGGAGGTTTTCCTAGTGCATTCTCTGGAAGGGAACATAATACTGTAGTAGGTTGAGTGCATTTAACACAATACCTACAAGAAAGAATTCCGTACTCAGGTAGAGGTGCAGGGTGAGAGAGGACAGTGTCCAAACAGGAACATAGAAAAAGTCCAGAACTGGCAATAAAATAACTCTTTTCTATAAGAAAAGGGTTTTATGAAATATATAAATCAGTCTGTAACCAGTAACCTTGGCAGCTGCTTATACTGAATCTCAGGCCCCAAAAGGTCTTTAGAACTGAGATTTCAGAAGTGTTCTTCACCTTCGGCTGGGCCTGATTTTTTACAGCCAGAACAATTTCTACTACATTTCATTTGTATGACTCCTTGAAAAGTACTGAGACAACAAAAATATTCTGCTCTCCATTTCAGGGTATCAAAGGCAATTGAACTATAAACACTGGGATGGTTCTTATAGCACCTTTGGGCCCCAATTTGGGCAGGCTGGGAATACCTGGTAAGACTTCAGTACTACTGGCTTTGTATTTCTGCTCTTCA
Source organism: Aythya ferina (assembly GCF_964211825.1). Classification (NCBI taxonomy): domain Eukaryota; kingdom Metazoa; phylum Chordata; class Aves; order Anseriformes; family Anatidae; genus Aythya; species Aythya ferina. The sequence goes on along the minus strand of NC_140296.1, from coordinate 126,980,776 downwards.
TCCCCTCCCTTTTCTCGGTGTCCTCTTGTGCTTGGTCATTGTGAAAGCTGAAATGGAGGTGTAAGTGAAAGGATAATCATGACATCATAAATAATCATGTGGGATAATGGAACAAGGAAGGATGCTAAGGGAGATCCCCTTTAGGTTTGTAATGCTGCACTGATAGCTATTTACCTCCCCAATACCCTGGTTCAGCTCAAGTAAGGATGACCCTCAGGATGCCCAAGCAAGTTCTTCTTAACAGATGCTGATGAATCCCTAGAATGCAATTGCCCACCTACCCACAGTCCTCATGTCTGTGAATGGCAGTTACCTTTAGCATTGGTCCCTGTCTCAACAAATTGCTAAGCTAGTTTGCAGTTTCCAACCAGCCCACGTAACCAAGTTTTGGAGCTTCTACTGCTTTCTTCCGGAACAGTGATATCTGCATGGGCCCCATCACCAGTGATGGATACAGGGCTGGTTGTCTCAGTTCCCTTTGTTGCTTTCAGGCTCACAGCCTTTGTCCTCAAGTCCTTTGCCCAGGCCCGGCCATACATCTTCATATATGAGAAGCACATCCAGGATGCTTTGATCTGGCTCACTCAAAAGCAGAAGGAGAATGGTTGCTTCCACAGTTCTGGGACGCTCCTGAATAATGCCATGAAGGTAATATATCTGCCTGTTTGGCTCCATATCAGCTTTGTGAGGCTGGAAGTTGACTGTAAGTCAGCCTGGGACTAAAAGAGATATATCAGCACTTGGGGATTGGGAAGGAGGGGGAATCTATGTATATGAACTATTAAAAAAGCAGGAAGAAACCAATGGCAACTTCTGAAGGACTTAACGATAAGTAGGAGGCTAGGAAGAATTTGTCCTTGCATGATGTAGATAGCGTAGCACAGGGAGAAGTCAGTGGTGCTCTGTGGGAATGACATCTACTTTTGTGTTTCCCTGCAGGGTGGAGTGGACAATGAGGTCTCACTGACAGCCTACATCACTATTGCATTGCTGGAGATTCCTCTGCCTGTAACTGTATGTATCACCTGAGTCACTATTGGTAGTAATTTACCCTACTAGGCCCCCACAGATTATCAAGCCCCTTTACCTTTTAAAGAGGAAATACTGTCTGAATATTCTTTCTTTTCAAGCCCAGACTGGAATAACATTTCCTCCAGTCTCCTCCTTTGTCCAATCCTGTCTCCCACATAAACATTTCATTTAATCTTTTTCTAAGTTCTTTTGTGAAGGATCTTGCTTTTGCTCACTTAAAAGAGTACACCATGGATTAACGGTGAGTTAAATAATATTTAAATCCCAGAAATGACACGGATAGGTTTTCTACATCCAAAAAATTCTCCTTTTCTGTTGAAATTGTACATTCCTACCAGAACACTAGTAAGAGCATACTGTGTTGGCACAACACCCCATGCAATCAGTCAGGCAATGAATACTTTCCTAGGCAGAAGGATTAGAGCCCTACTTCCCACTTTTAAAATCAAACTGGAAAAGAAACACCGTAACATGATGTATTAGAAAAGAGAAGGTACTAAATAAGGAACAGCCTCTGGCTGTCCACTTGTTACCTGGGGTAGAAGACATGGAGGGGAAGGAATACATGATGGTACAATCTCCATCAGACAGAGCAGTGGGGTTTTTCAAGGGTCCATGTGTACAATGGACCTACTCTTCCTGTTTTCCTATGATAGAATTCAATGGGAGAGAGCTTGTTGCCCAGCCTCACTGTCTCCCTCTCCACAGCACTCAGTGGTGCGTAATGCTCTCTTCTGCCTGGAAACGGCAGCAAATGCAGAAGAAAACCACGTGTACACCAAGGCACTGCTGGCGTACGCCTTTGCTCTGGCAGGAATGGAGGAGAAAAGGAAGGCAATGCTTGGCTTGCTTGAAAAGGAAGCGGTGAAAAAGGGTGAGTGTACCTGATGGGACTTGCTTTCTTCCAGCCCACAAATCTTACCTTTTCCCTTGAAAAAACGGCTCTTGTTGGTGGGGCAGTGGGTGCAGGAAATGGCTTGTGTGGGTGGGGAAAAGTGTAGAGAGAGGAAACACTTGTGCAAGGTAGTTGCATTTTTGACAGCTCCCTCTCAGTGTCCAGTCCCACTTCTCTGCTCTGAGGGGAGACACAGAACATAGAATGGAGGATGATAAACCAGGGAAGAGAGAGATATGCTGAGACAGAAGACGAACATACGGGTCATTTCAGAGGCCCTAGCGTAAGCTCCGTGTCTTGCAGGAAACCGCATAAAGACTCAGAAGTGTTCTGGTAAAGTCAGCCTGGGCAGTCAGTTTGCCCAAGTGTTGTCTGTCACGGTGCTGAAGGAAGCACCACCAGCACCTTCTGCCTTCTGCACCTGCGGGTGGCTCTCAAGCCCTGCTCCTCACGGAGCTTGTTACTTGCCCCACCCGGGCATCTCTGCTCAAACTGGGACAGTGTCCCAGCCCGGTGCTCCGTGTAGATCTCTGGCTCCATGAGGTGTTCAAGCCTTTAAATGCCTCCATGAGCATGGAGTTTAAGTGCAAGCGGTATCCTGGTGCAAAGACAGGACCTCAGCACTCCTAGACTAGTTGTAACCGTGCAACGAGTGAGGCGCTATTTCTCTGCTCCTGTTTCACCCTGTGGTTGCATGCTGGGGACTCTGTCCTCACCGCAGCACCAACAGGGCCAGTAACTCCTTTGCAAGTAAGTGTTCCTTGTTGTCTTCTTTGCCCACTCCCTGCCTCCTGTGAAGATGGATCTGTTCACTGGCAGCGGCCTGGGAAAGAGATGGTGGCTGATCTCCCCTACTATCGCTACCGAGCTCCCTCTGCTGAAGTGGAGATGACGGCCTATGTGCTCCTCGCTTACCTCACCACACAGCCGGCGCCTTCCCAGGATGAGCTGTCGTTCGCATCTCTTATTGCAAAGTGGATCAGCAGTCAGCAGAATCCCAATGGAGGCTTCTCCTCCACCCAGGTGAGCAACTCCCCTCCCGTGAGCTCACACGTCAATGTCAGGAGAGTGTCAGCGTGTCAGAGAGCAAGGTAGGAGCACGGTAAGGTTTGCCCCGGCAGGAACTGTACCCCTGCAGTTAGCCCTGTAGCGTCTGCCGCAGCTACCGAGTTCCCAAAAGGCTGCAGGCCAATATATATGCCAAGTAGAACCAATGGGAGTGACTGATATTCGGATTCATGTCCTGGCTTTCTTGACGCAGAGGGACAGAATGGCAGTGGCATGAGTGACAGTGCAATTTGGGGTCCTCACCACAGTTTGTGTATGCACATGCAGGTGCTGCTTCCCCCTGTGGAGAATGCTTTTGAAGGCTCCACAGAGCTCCACAACAGGGAGTTGAGGGTCAAGCGAGTGCTGTGCAGAGGACACAGCGAGAGCATGGAATCGTATAAAAACTCACCTTTTCCATCTCTCCTTCCTTAAGAGTGGGGAAAATGGAGAGTGGAGGAGAGGGTGCCCACCGCCAGCAAAGGGCAGGCTCTGGGAGGACGGGTTGTGGAAGGGCTGACTGGGCTAACGCAGCCATCCCTGGGTGCCGGGACCCGTCTCTTGCAGGACACAGTGGTGGCTCTTCAGGCCCTGTCTCTGTACGGAGCTGTCACCTACGCCAAGAGCGGAACAGCTTCCCAAGTGACCCTGAGATCTGGAGGGGACTTCCAGCAAGACTTCCAAGTGGACCCCTCAAACCGGCTGCTGCTGCAGCGCGTCCCCCTGCCCCAGGTGCCTGGGGAGTACAGCGCAGAGGTGTCTGGTGAAGGATGCGTCTACCTGCAGGTGAGGGTGGTGGAGGCTGGTGCTGTCCCGGGAGGGGAGCCCCTTCCCCGGGACAGCAGGAGCCAGGGAGAGGACAGCAAGGACAAGGGAGAGGGGAGGCATGGGAGGGAAGGCTGTGGCGGAGGAGAGAAGTGTTGTTGTGCGGGGGAAAAAGAGCAGGAGGGACAGTGCTGGAAGTGTGAGGGAGCTGTGAGAAGGGAGAAGAGGGAGGGCTGGGCAGGTAGGCGACGGTCTCTCTCCTGGGCTGTGCACGCACACCCACGCTCACACAGAGCTGCTGGCTCTCCCCCAGACGAGCCTGAGGTACAACGTGCAGCCCACGCAGGAGGACGCACCCTTCACTCTCCATGTGTACACCACCCCAGAGACCTGCGAGGACTCCCAGGTCCCCAAGGTCTTTAACATAGGCATAAATGTCAGGTAAGTCCGTGCCTGGTCTGAGCCTTCCTGGGAAGCCATGGGAGCTGGAGGAGCTCTGGTGGTCCAGGGTGAGGCAGTCTGGGAGGGGCAGGGCAGCCCCCGCAAGGTGCGCCAGAAGCAGCCGTGCTGGGAGGAGGCTGTGGAGGAAGGGGGCGTCCTGCGGGGTGAAGCTGTGTGAGGAACCCAGGGCTGCAGTAGTGAGGGGTGGCACAGGTGTCTAGGGAAGTGCAGTGGGCTGGAGAAGAAGGTGTTGGGCTGCCAGAAAGCGGTGGGATGTCAGGCGTTAGGGAAGAAGTGGAAGTGCCCCCAGCTTTGACTCGAGGTGCTCTGAATCTTTGCTGCTTGGTTCCTCAGTTACACAGGTGAGCGCAACGTCTCCAACATGGTGATTGTTGATGTGAAAATGCTGTCGGGATTCATCCCTGTCAAGTCTTCAGTAAGAAAGGTAGGCGCCCATGTGAATTATTTCTCCAAGGATATCTGCCCCTAATCCACGCCCTTTTTTGAAGGTGGCCCTAGTTGTTCTGGTATCTTTTCCACTGTTAGCCCTGCCTCACTTTTTACCCTGGTTCTTTTACCGATCTCCTGTCTACTGATCTCCCATGGTGCACGAGGGATTCCAGTAGCAACAGCCCCTTCTCACACCTGTACCACTTTTGGTAGCTTGCGTTAATGTATTGTGTGGACCTGAGCCTGAGAGTTGGGAAGAGATGATCAGGCCCAATTTCAAGTATTCAGGAGCCTCAAAAGATTTTCAATAGCTGTGAAAATGCCATTCCCTCATTACTTTTTTTCTTTTTTTTTTTTTTCTTGTCAAGGAAGTGCAACAGCATCAGCTGGTCAGAACTGGCATAAGTCTTACTGTGAGGGGCTCTACACAAGAGTATTTGCTGATTCCTATAGGGCATAGTTTTTCCATGTTTTAGTTCTCAGCCTCTACCTGCTAAATGTTTTGTGATAGGAAGAAGATTCAGTGAGTTGAAGGATGAGTGACATCCCTTCAGAACTGTAACCTCTTCCTTGTATCCTCTTTCCAGCTTTCAAGCATCCAGCCTTTCCAAATCCAAAGAACAGAAGTCAGCTCAAACCACGTTCTGGTGTATATAGCGAAGGTGAGGACAAACTCAGGGTTGCAGAGGGACACACGGTGGAGCTCTGAATTACATTGGCAATAGCATGGACTTCTTTAAGTAGTGGAATGTTAAGCACCTCAAGTCTTGTAACCATGAAACACAAACCTGTTTGCCAGTCTCCTTGTCTCTCTCATATGGATGACTCTCCCATCCCAGCCCTCAGCAGGTTTTCTCTCCATGCCTGCACACAGATCAGCCCACACCTGCCCACCAACCACCGGCTCCCCCAGTGTGGGGAAAGGCCCCAGGGTTTCCCCTTGCCCCTCAGCCAGGCCTGTAGTCCTACACACACCCCCAGGGCCCAGAGCACTGGTGGCAGGGAGAGCACTAGTGGAATGAGGCCAGTGAGGAGACACCAGGAGAGACCAGGGCAAATGCAGAGGCACCCCTAAGCCTCCACTGCTTCCCTTCCCCAGCTGAACTATGAGACCTTGAGCTTTTCCTTCACGGTGGAGCGGGACATCCCTGTGCAGGGCCTGAAGCCAGCCCAGGTGAAGGTCTATGACTACTACGAGACAGGTAAGTGAGGGTCTGGGGGTGCCCTTGGGAACAAGCATGGGGAGTTCGATACGTGGAGGTGCATGGGAGCTCTGGGGACCCACAGCTGCCCCTGGCACCCATCCCTATGCCAGCCAACAGCCCTGCTCTCTCCTTCCCCTTCTGTTTTCCAGATGAGTTTGCCACACAGGAGTACAGCGCTCCCTGCACCACAGGTAGGGTATGGAGAGCCCTTCTCTTCTTCAGAGTTTTCTACATCTTCCTCACTGTGCATGAGGTTTTCCATTCAGTGCTTATGTCTGTCTGACAGTTATTTTGAATGAGATTTTCCCAATGCACATGCACAGATTTTGGATGCAAAACTGTGAACACAAGAGGCACAGTGGTGTTGTCTCATTGAAAACTGACTCTCCCTGTATTCTTACAGTCAGGTTCTCCTGGCTTGACTGAAGGTGCCCCATTTCCTTCTTCTTTGAGCTTGAGTTTCTTACATCATTTTTGTTGCCTTGGCATCAGGGTATCTGTTGGTTCTTCCTGAGTTCTCCTGCTAGTGTAGCTATGGGATCTTTCTGATCATGGGACTTGGCTCTTCCAAAACACCTGGCACTCTGCTTGCCAGAAGCGCTCTGTCTAAATCAATAGAACAAATCAAGGTCACCAACATATATACCCCATAGAGCAGCATGTCATGATCTGACCTTCCATGATACCATACTGTGCTCCAGAAGCTCCTGCCCAAGCATGGTATACCTTTCCACCAAAGCTGTAATATGGTACTGCTCGTAGCCCCTCATTTCCTACTCTGAGTATACAGCCATACCTGCAGCAGGAAGGAATCAAGGAGGAATCCTGTACAGCCGTTACTATTGAAGTGGTTTGTCCATTTTAAGAACTTGGGTTTGCCTCCCTTGTATGGTGAGAGAAAACTGCCCTGGTGTACACACAGCCATGTCATTTTATTTTTTTGGGGGGGGAGGTGAGGGGGGGGGAGCATAGCTGTACAATATTGCACCCCAGCCTGCTTAGCAGCTGTATGTGGCAAAGCCCTATGTGCTGCTGGCACATTGCAGCATGATACATCTTGCTCTCTCTTTCTCTCCACTTGAGAGAGGGAACTATCATATCACTCTAACTCCGGTTCCCTTCCATTTTCTCTCATCCTTGCAGAGGAAGTAGACCAGGGCAACGTGTGAGGAACACTCCAAGCTGCTAGACCCCACCTGCCTCGCTGTCACCACCAGCTATGGAGAGAATAGACTGACATTTGGATAGTGCCTGCAAGGAATGTAAAATGAACTTTACAAACAAATTAACTGTACTGACCAATGATTTTTGAACAGCTTATTCCCAGTTCTATTTCTTGCTGCTCAATCTCCAGTCACAGCTTTAATCTGTCTGGCTTCTTAGGTTGAAGAGCATCCCATCCAGCCATGCCTGTGTGCAGAACTGTAAGGCTGACAGTTGTGAAGATAGAAGATGATTTAAGTCAGGGTCAGCTTTTCTAATGTAGCCTTCTCCGAGATGTTTACTTCGAACTTGTTAGCTGAGATTCTGTCTAAACAATGGAGAAGGACAGGTACTTCTTGAGAGCAATTTCTCTTCCCTGGCTTAGAAACCATGACTTGATTGAATTGCCCTCTGCAGGTTCCTATCCATGTAACTTACCTGGAGGCACTCTGGATGGTCAACTAACGTTACACGAAATAATGTGCCCAGGAGCCACTCCATCCAGGGTTGTTTCTTATTCTTAGAAGTGTGGGAGCAGATACAGTCTGCCCTCTTCTAAGTTATATATGAAGCTTAGAACATGCAAGGGGTGTTGGGACAGTGGAGGGCCAGAGGGATATATGCATGTATTATGCTTTAAGCTGATAATTTATAATAATAGTGTGTTCTCCAGATGAAGCTTGGGCCTTCTTGTGGAAACTTCCATATGTTGCACCTGCTTCTTCTTGGAGGTTCCCAGGGAGTATGAGTAAAAACCCTCTTGGCAAGCAGCATGGCCTAGAAGCTTCCTAAAAGCATTTGCCAGTACCCTAACTATCTGAGTCTAGTATAAATAGCATGTTTATTTAAATCATGGAGTTGCTTTGGTGAAACTGTCCCTAAACCTCTTATATTAAGGTGTCTCCAGGTTGTGACTGTTTATTCTCATTAAATGCTTATTGCTAGATATCATGGCTTGTTGTATATCCAAAGTATGCACAGCTAGCTGTTGCATCCAATTTTCTCTTTGTGCACCTATCCAAACATTGGTACTGAAAACAAATAAAGTTCTTCAGCTATTTTGTTAAATATTAATATTATTTCACATTATCTCTTGGTGATTGGTGTTCACTCACCCAAGACCTTTTTGACACCTCATATTCAGAGAAGCCTATGAAATCAACAGGCTTCAGAGAATACTGAGAAAAATTTCTAATTGAGCACGAATACTAATTCCATTTTTATTTGATTTAGAAATAGTAAAACCATTTCATTTCCTAGCATAACATAATTTATTTTCCAGGTGCTAAAAGCGACATAGTTTTTGGGTTCTGAATGAAACTGTTTTGATTTTAGACCATTGCAGTTTGCCTTTGAAGCATGTAAAGCGTGCTCTATGGGGGTAGAAATGGAATATTTGGATATTCTTGTGCTTTCCTACAGTAGCCTTGATAAAGTTTCCTGTGTCATATGCCATGGAGGGCCTGCAAGCATGTGACAGACAATTCACATCCTAGTCAAGCAGAGGGATGTTAAACTACTTTACAGATGTGGGCTAGGTAGGGAACTCCAGCCAGATGATAAGTGATGTGGCTACTCATGGGCAGCAATTAGGTGTTGTTTAATTTAACCTGGCAGCCACAAAATATTGTGTTAACTCTTTGGTAGAAAACCATTATCCAAATTCTGTGAATGGAACATATTCCAGACATTTTACACATTTTTAAACTAAATTGTCATGATGATCACTTTGTTTCATTTGAGGCAGAAAAGATGCAGCAACATAACCATGGTAAACTACTTGCCAAAAAGCAAATGAAACTAAAGGAGCTGTTGACATCCATCTACAGGTTGCTGTAGATGGATCTGTATTTGCAAACCTATGTCTGCATGCACAAGTTTGCACACCTGGCACTTTTGAACCTGCTTGGCCTTAACTAACAGTCTCAGCGGGGACTTTGTATCTCCAATACTGTATCTCCAATACTCTAATAATCCCAAAGCAGGGGGACAACTATAAAAAAAGAAAAATGCCAGAGCAAATTGCTTTCCTCACAAAATGATGAGTTTTAGCTCATAAAAGGGAAAGAGGATCTTCAGACACCCACATGGATAATGACAACTCAAAGAGCTTAAGCAACATTAAAATAAATATGTTATTTGCTTAATCTGTGACATATTATTGACAACCTGGGTCTGTGCATATGAAACAAGCTGCATGAGGGATTCCTACAGATATGTTTGCTTAAGCTATCATTGGAAAGTTCAAAGGCACTTCTGCACACAGAGCAATTCAAATAAAATACACCACATGCCATATGACCTAGTGAGCTAGGGCTGACCTCTACTGCATCTTTGGAAGAGATCTTTGGGAGACTAGAATGTATGTGATAATTTGTGTAACTAACATGCAAAAAGTTTAACTCAAACTACCAGATAGGGATACAGGGCCTCTCATCTGAATTTTGCTGAAATACTCTAAGCCTAATTGTGAGCTTAGCTGTAAGCCTAGTTAGAAAAAAGTTAGAAACACACTAGCACTCTGGTTGATTTGTTTTGTTTCTAAAGGACATACCAAGATGATGGGAACTCAGGAATCAGACAAGCAATTTGGTAATTGTCCCATATAATTTGGCCAATTACAAGAAAAAGTTCCACTCAGACTTTTGTTGCTATACCCATTCAGAGTTTATAGGCACAGTAAGGTTGACACATAAGCATTAGAAAAAAGAGCATGGTTATTTGGTCATATAAAAGCTTCTACAAAAACACTCTGTCATGCTTCCTTTGGCCATCACACCTTCTAACCTACTGTTCACTCCATGTAACACATCAGACTAGGTCAGCTAGGGTCAAGCAAGATCAGCAACTTGTCAAAGGGGAGAAAATGAAAACTGTACGAAAATTACTCAAAAGAATAAAATAGTCCTACAGGCCTCCTCTGAGGGGAATAAGATAAAGTTTTCATAAAAAATGCAACAATTTTAGCTCAGAAGGTAGATCTTGTTTGAAATTCTGGATGATGTTAAGTTGCCAGTCCCCCTCTGATTTCACTTCAGCTGTTTGGAAACAGACAACGTCTTCTGTGCCAGAATGGGAAATGTTTCCTTTCACAGGTCCTCCCTTCACTTCTATCTGTTCTGAAAAATCAGTTTGGACAGGTTATACAGCCCATCTACTGCACAGCAGTGGTTTCACCATGGAATCGCAGGAGTTACATGAAGAGAGGTTTATGTCCAAGAACTGTCTTGCAGAAAACACCCACATTTACAAGCAGGGATCCAAGTTTCCAGGGCATAGTGGACCAGGCAGAATTCCCTTTCCTCCTAGAGAACTGGCAAGTATGATGACAAACCTCCCCACTGCCAAAAAATGTCTGTCTCCTGGTATTCCAGAGGAATTGCCAAACACTTTCTTGCAATGGATGGCTCTTTATCTAAATCTCAGACCATAGTCTGAGCTGCAGATGGGAAGAGAAAAAAGGCACACTAACAAAAAATAAGGCCAGAGGCATCTTTGGAGAATCAAGACTTAATTTATTTACACTGTCACTTCTTTTCTTGGTGTTGAGGTGTCCTTATGTAATGTTTCAGTAGGCCACCTTAACAAGAAGATCCTCTAGAGGCACAGACATGTGAGCTGATCCAGCAGGGCTCACATAAGATGTGTTCTTCAAGCATTTCCCTCTTCGGCTTCGTCTGGAGGTGAGGAAAGGACAGAATGAGAGATGGTTCCTGAGGAAGCAGTATCCAGAGTCCCAGATATCTTCCCTGCATTCTGGTGGCCCCTTCTTTCATGCCATGTGAGTTCAAGCCCAGTTAAAACCTAGGAACCTACATCACCTAAAATTCTGAGTCACAGATGGATTGGGAATGGTTGGACATGTTCAAGAAATCCTTGCTACAGAGAGGGAAGGGGAGGCAGAGATATCCACCTTAGAAAGCATGTGCTACCTCTGTACATGTTCTCTCTCAGCACCTGGACTTCCCAAAGGATGGGAAAAAAAAAAAAAAAAAAAAAAAGAAGAAAAAAAAAGGGCAATTTGATAGGTCCCCACTGAAGGCATGTCAATAGCATCATAATTTCCCCAAGACTGCTGGGAGGCAATTCCTCAACGTGACATACACAGAGGAAAATACAAGTGTCTCTGTGTAAATTAAGGCCATAACATTGGGATCGAGCCTCAGTGAACAAAAATGAAGGGCTTACACAGGACATGGTGTAGCCAGTATTGCATTCCTTCTCTGTACTAAGGTATGTCACAAGACTGCTAGAGCCATAGTGAAGACATGCCCAGAGACTATATCTAGGCTGAGGATACCCCAGGTTTGCAAAGATGTTCATTCAAAAGAACCTGCAATTGGCCATACTAGAACATGTCATCTGTTCCTCTGTACTCTACCTGTGGTGCAGGGAGCGCTGTACTCCTGTGTGGAAAACTCATCTGGAAAACAGAAGGGGAAGGAGAGAGCAGGGCTGTTGGCTGGCATAGGGATGGGTGCCAGGGGCAGCTGTGGGTCCCCAGAGCTCCCATGCACTTCCACGTATCGAACTCCCCATGCTCGTTCCCAAGGGCACCCCCAGACCCTCACTTACCTGTCTCGTAGTAGTCATAGACCTTCACCTGGGCTGGCTTCAGGCCCTGCACAGGGATGTCCCGCTCCACCGTGAAGGAAAAGCTCAAGGTCTCATAGTTCAGCTGGGGAAGGGAAGCAGTGGAGGCTTAGGGGTGCCTCTGCATCTGCCTTGGTCCCTCCTGGTGTCTCCTCACTGGCCTCATTCCACTAGTGCTCTCCTTGCCACCAGTGGGCCCTGGTGGTAGGCACCACCACCCTGGGCCCTGGGGGTGTGTGTGGCCTGGCTGAGGGGCAAGGGGAAACCCTGGGGCCTTTCCCCACACTGGGGAGCCGGTGGCTGGTGGGCAGGTGTGGGCTGATCTGTGTGCAGGCATGGAGAGAAAACCTGCTGAGGGCTGGGAGGAAGGTACCAGTAAATCTTGAAAGCTTGGCAAAAGTCAGTATGAAGTTCATTCCTACTTTTGTCAGACCCATGGTAGTTTTGAGGTCCATGTCTTTTGCCCTGGGTGTCCCCATGCTTGTGTTTCTCTGACCCATCCCAGCCCCAGATGGACACTCACCTTTTCCAGATACACTAAAACATGGTTGGTACTCAAATCCGTACGCTCAATACCTGAGCGTTGTTGCAGCTAAAGAAAGAAAAGCAAAATTTTACTGAGCTGAGAGTAATCTCCCTCTGCCACTTCCGCAGCCCTATGGATGGGACACTAAGGGAATAAATACTAGGGGGAATGAGGGAAACAACTAAGTCTGCAGCATGGAACTTAGTGCCTCCTTGGTAGGCCCAAGGTCTTCCCTTCACCAGTCTGGCAAAATGACGTACTGCCTAGCTTCAGCAGAGACATATAACTGGCCCAAACACAGCAATGGAAAAACACAATAATAACACATTATTTCAGGCTTGCTAGTTCCGCAGTGTCATCTCATAATCTCTACTATTTTATAGGCCATGCACTTGATGAACCTCTCAAAAGGTAATCTAGAAACAAGCTGTTACAGGACTAACTATAAGACAAAAGGTAAGATTCTGTGCACAAGGTAAGCACCACGGGAGACCTGTGGAGAGGAGACGGGTACAAGAACTAGGGGAAAAAGTGAGGCAGGGCTAACAGTGGAAAAGATACCAAAACAACTAGGGCCACCTTCAAAAAAGGGCGTGGATTAGGGGCAGATATCCTTGGAGAAATAATTCACATGGGCGCCTACCTTTCTTACTGAAGACTTGACAGGGATGAATCCCGACAGCATTTTCACATCAACAATCACCATGTTGGAGACGTTGCGCTCACCTGTGTAACTGAGGAACCAAGCAGCAAAGATTCAGAGCACCTCGAGTCAAAGCTGGGGGCACTTCCACTTCTTCCCTAACGCCTGACATCCCACCGCTTTCTGGCAGCCCAACACCTTCTTCTCCAGCCCACTGCACTTCCCTAGACACCTGTGCCACCCCTCACTACTGCAGCCCTGGGTTCCTCACACAGCTTCACCCCGCAGGACGCCCCCTTCCTCCACAGCCTCCTCCCAGCACGGCTGCTTCTGGCGCACCTTGCGGGGGCTGCCCTGCCCCTCCCAGACTGCCTCACCCTGGACCACCAGAGCTCCTCCAGCTCCCATGGCTTCCCAGGAAGGCTCAGACCAGGCACGGACTTACCTGACATTTATGCCTATGTTAAAGACCTTGGGGACCTGGGAGTCCTCGCAGGTCTCTGGGGTGGTGTACACATGGAGAGTGAAGGGCGCGTCCTCCTGCGTGGGCTGCACGTTGTACCTCAGGCTCGTCTGGGGGAGAGCCAGCAGCTCTGTGTGAGCGTGGGTGTGCGTGCACAGCCCAGGAGAGAGACCGTCGCCTACCTGCCCAGCCCTCCCTCTTCTCCCTTCTCACAGCTCCCTCACACTTCCAGCACTGTCCCTCCTGCTCTTTTTCCCCCGCACAACAACACTTCTCTCCTCCGCCACAGCCTTCCCTCCCATGCCTCCCCTCTCCCTTGTCCTTGCTGTCCTCTCCCTGGCTCCTGCTGTCCCGGGGAAGGGGCTCCCCTCCCGGGACAGCACCAGCCTCCACCACCCTCACCTGCAGGTAGACGCATCCTTCACCAGACACCTCTGCGCTGTACTCCCCAGGCACCTGGGGCAGGGGGACGCGCTGCAGCAGCAGCCGGTTTGAGGGGTCCACTTGGAAGTCTTGCTGGAAGTCCCCTCCAGATCTCAGGGTCACTTGGGAAGCTGTTCCGCTCTTGGCGTAGGTGACAGCTCCGTACAGAGACAGGGCCTGAAGAGCCACCACTGTGTCCTGCAAGAGACGGGTCCCGGCACCCAGGGATGGCTGCGTTAGCCCAGTCAGCCCTTCCACAACCCGTCCTCCCAGAGCCTGCCCTTTGCTGGCGGTGGGCACCCTCTCCTCCACTCTCCATTTTCCCCACTCTTAAGGAAGGAGAGATGGAAAAGGTGAGTTTTTATACGATTCCATGCTCTCGCTGTGTCCTCTGCACAGCACTCGCTTGACCCTCAACTCCCTGTTGTGGAGCTCTGTGGAGCCTTCAAAAGCATTCTCCACAGGGGGAAGCAGCACCTGCATGTGCATACACAAACTGTGGTGAGGACCCCAAATTGCACTGTCACTCATGCCACTGCCATTCTGTCCCTCTGCGTCAAGAAAGCCAGGACATGAATCCGAATATCAGTCACTCCCATTGGTTCTACTTGGCATATATATTGGCCTGCAGCCTTTTGGGAACTCGGTAGCTGCGGCAGACGCTACAGGGCTAACTGCAGGGGTACAGTTCCTGCCGGGGCAAACCTTACCGTGCTCCTACCTTGCTCTCTGACACGCTGACACTCTCCTGACATTGACGTGTGAGCTCACGGGAGGGGAGTTGCTCACCTGGGTGGAGGAGAAGCCTCCATTGGGATTCTGCTGACTGCTGATCCACTTTGCAATAAGAGATGCGAACGACAGCTCATCCTGGGAAGGCGCCGGCTGTGTGGTGAGGTAAGCGAGGAGCACATAGGCCGTCATCTCCACTTCAGCAGAGGGAGCTCGGTAGCGATAGTAGGGGAGATCAGCCACCATCTCTTTCCCAGGCCGCTGCCAGTGAACAGATCCATCTTCACAGGAGGCAGGGAGTGGGCAAAGAAGACAACAGGGAACACTTACTTGCAAAGGAGTTACTGGCCCTGTTGGTGCTGCGGTGAGGACAGAGTCCCCAGCATGCAACCACAGGGTGAAACAGGAGCAGAGAAATAGCGCCTCACTCGTTGCACGGTTACAACTAGTCTAGGAGTGCTGAGGTCCTGTCTTTGCACCAGGATACCGCTTGCACTTAAACTCCATGCTCATGGAGGCATTTAAAGGCTTGAACACCTCATGGAGCCAGAGATCTACACGGAGCACCGGGCTGGGACACTGTCCCAGTTTGAGCAGAGATGCCCGGGTGGGGCAAGTAACAAGCTCCGTGAGGAGCAGGGCTTGAGAGCCACCCGCAGGTGCAGAAGGCAGAAGGTGCTGGTGGTGCTTCCTTCAGCACCGTGACAGACAACACTTGGGCAAACTGACTGCCCAGGCTGACTTTACCAGAACACTTCTGAGTCTTTATGCGGTTTCCTGCAAGACACGGAGCTTACGCTAGGGCCTCTGAAATGACCCGTATGTTCGTCTTCTGTCTCAGCATATCTCTCTCTTCCCTAGTTTATCATCCTCTGTACTTTTTTCTGTGTCAAGCACATCCGCTGGGAGGAAGGTGCACCCATAAACATTGCTAAGCCTTTACTAAGTTGTTTTTGGCATTACAAAAGGAGCAGAGTAAGGTGAGATGCTAGCAGAGCCATGCTTTTGCTCAGCACTGATGGTGTGCTGTGCAGTGCCTCCTGAGGAATCCCCTCATAGCAGAGAAGTGGGACTGGACACTGAGAGGGAGCTGTCAAAAATGCAACTACCTTGCACAAGTGTTTCCTCTCTCTACACTTTTCCCCACCCACACAAGCCATTTCCTGCACCCACTGCACCACCAACAAGAGCCATGTTATCAAGAGAAGAGGTAAGGTCTGTGGGCTGGAAGAAAGCAATGTCCCACCAGGAACACTCACCTTTTTTCACTGCTTCCTTTTCAAGCAAGCCAAGCATTGCCTTCCTTTTCTCCTCCTTTCCTGCCAGAGCAAAGGCGTACGCCAGCAGTGCCTTGGTGTACACGTGGTTTTCTTCTGCATTTGCTGCCGTTTCCAGGCAGAAGAGAGCATTACGCACCACTGAGTGCTGTGGAGAGATAACCAATTTTTGGAAGGCTGGGAATAGATGAGGTTTGTGCCTTACTAACTATACATCATTCCCCTGGATGCTGAAGTGGGGTCTGCCAGAATAAGGTGTAGGGACATAAAGAGTACAGTATTTTTCAGAAATGTCTAACATGACAGCACATAACTCCTATATCACAGGAACCAACAGCTGTGTACTTTTTCCAGTCTGGGTCAAATTCTGGACAGTACTGTGTCATCCTAGACTGACTCAAGTTAGGGTGCAGTCACATACAGTTACAGGCAGAGGAATCTCCAGCAGTGCAATAGTGATGTAGGCCGTCAGTGAAACCTCATTGTCCACTCCACCCTGCCAGGAAAGACAAAGGTAGATGTTTAGTGACGTATTTTTTCATCTTCATTTTTTTCTACTGTTGCTGTGGTAATACTTTATTCTGTACTGTAGACCCTTTAGCTTTCCTCCCCCCACTGCTGCTCATATGGTGCTATCACTGTTACTTTTATACAGCAGGTTTGCCTTGACTCTTCTTCCTGTCATGGCAATCATACAGAATGGCCTCTGCCTCATTACTTCTTGCCATTGACATGGGATTTCTCTGTCTGGGTGCTCAAGAAGCTCAACTGCACCCATTTGACTTATGGTCAAGCACAAGCCTAACTAAAAGCCAACCAGGCAGGCATGCTACCTTCATGGCATTGTTCAGGAGTGTCCCAGAACTGTGGAAGCAACCATTCTCCTTCTGCTTTTGAGTGAGCCAGATCAAAGCATCCTGGATGTGCTCCTCATATATGAAGATGTATGGCCGGGCCTGGGCAAAGGACTTGAGGACAAAGGCCGTGAGCCTATAATGAAGAAAGAGCAGTGAGAGGGGTTGTGCAGGCCCACTGTCCATCTCATGTGCACTTCACCTGTCTGGAGGAAGGCAGGAAGGCCTGGGGAATGAAAGGCCAATTAGTTGGACCACAAGTACATCTTAACCTCAAAGTATCTGTCAAAAAATTGTTTCTCACCTTGAGTTCTCCTCTGTCTCTGGGCCTATAAAACCCTATGATTCTTTTGCATTGAAGCTATAGTTTGGAGGACAAAGACAATCTGCATCTAAACAAATCTCTTTGGAAAAAGCAGATAATTGTATGCCAATTAGCTTAACATCTGTGTGACAGCAATAATCAAAATGACAGGGAAGAATGAATCCCTCGTAGCTCATGGTCTGCTGGCAGGACTCTCACTAGAAATTCATGTCTCATGGATTTCCCAGAATTCCCCAGATGTGTCAGTAAAACTATGAATATAGTAGCACATATTAAAAGAGTGAGCTGAGAGGCTAGAGCTGTTACAAAGCAGTTATGGGAAGAAACAAGCATGTAGTGAGAGGCCAATGTTCTGTTGAGACACGAGGACTAAAAGCAAACAGAAGGTGATGAAATCATCCACTTTTACCATTACCTAAAGTTGAAAGTGAACGGCAATGATATTCTGAATCAACTCAAATTTTCACAGTAAGTCACTCTGGCAACACACACTTTTGTCTAAGATGTCTTTGCTTAGTAACAGACAAACACTTTTGAAAAATAACCATACAGCACTGCTCTCAGATTATCATCCTTTCCACTTATATGCAAATACCTTTCCCAGCAGCCTTCTCAGCAGATGCTGCTCTAGAAGAGCTGTCACTGCAACTCTTCAGCTTTGTCCAGTTGGAATGTAAAATCCCTGCTCCCTTCTTTCCCAACTTATTTCCTTCCTTCTTATCCGTCATGGTCCTCAGAGCTGCAGGTGGGAGGAGGTGCTTCAGCTACGTAACTGGCTGATGCATCCTCTTTCATGAAGTGAGAGGCAGCACAGGGACCAGAATATCTCTGAAAAGACTGCTTATCTACAACAGCGTTTCCTATTTACCATCATACAGCATGTATTATAGCTGTGTAGCTGAGAAAGAGAGGATACAGGGGAGGCACGGGTGACACTCAATCTCACCAGGTGTTCCCTGGTTGGCCATAGCGTTGTCCAAAGGTACTGTAAGAGCCATCTGCATGCTTGTAGTTCAGCTGCCTCTGATAACCTGCAACAAAGAGTTAAAGCAAGATTCACAGATGCCGGAGAACATCTGCTGAGGGATGAGGGAACATAAAAACAGCTATTACAGCAAAAGCAAAAGAGAGAGGAGCAGGTCAGTCCTATACTAGCAAATAAGAAGTACTGATACATCCCTACCTCCATACACTTTTTATACTGCATGAGGAGAAGTAGCACCTGTCTTTCTTCAGAAGGCAGGCAGGACACATTAATGACAACAAGCTACTATAGTGGGTCACATTGCAACTGTGCACTGGATTGTGACACTGTTAGGGAGCAGAGAAAAGTGGGTACAATGACTGGGTATCCTAATGCTTTAAGAAACAGATAATAATAAAGGAACAAACATGGAAGGGGCTTCACTGGCATGCAGAAGAGATGATCTGAACAAGAAAGAAGCTCTCTTTGCACATCTGGCCAGCATTTGACAGAAGAAAGCCACAGTGGATCTGGAAAAAATCCAAAGCAGAAGCAAAAGTTGTGTCCCAGCTCACCGCTCACTAAGTATCCAATGGCCTTGGATTTTATCTCCTCACTCAACTGCCCTGTCTTGTTCAGATAGTCCAGGACATAGATGTTGGGTGCAAACAGGACCATGTTCTGTTCTCCACAGCCAAATGGCATCTGGAGGAGCTGGTGCAGGTTCTGCATGGAAGTGCCCATGATGTCACCTAGGGAACAGGAGATATGAGAGGGATATTAACAAAATTCATGGCTGACAACCAGAATGAGAGGAAGCTACAGAACAAAAGAAGCAGGAGATGATAGAAAAGAACAAAAGAAAATCTGTATTGATAATGGTCCTGGAATGAAACACAGAAAAGGACGGTAGTGAGTCAATGTTTAGGGCACTGCAGAGAACCCTGAGTGGAATGAGATTCAGAAAAGGGAACAAGAAGATCAGAACTAGAAGGGAAAGTACTTGAGACAGAAGGGATGAAATGCAGGAGTGAGGTGTACTAGGAACCAGGAGAAAAAGCTGTGAGGTTGGAGGCCAACACAGGTAGGCAGGCAGGCAGAAACAGTACATGGTTCTTTCTCCCATCAGATCCTTCCTGGGCAGCTCACTCACCCAGCACTGAGAAATATGCTCTGCCTGAGTCTTGCACCACATTTGAGGGGAGCGACAGGGAAAACTTCTCCTGCAAACTCTTTCCTGAGAGAGAAACAAGACCAAACAGTTTCAGTGCAGTCCCAAAAACTGTCTAATATAAGAGCAAGGGGCTTCAGTAGAACATCAGGAAAGCCTCCTCTTCCCTTCATCCCTTGCTATAAAGAAACAGGTCTCAGGGTCCCAAGTGATGGGGTATGTTCTGATTATCTAGAAATATCAGCCTATCCAGAAAATGGTAGAGGCAGCACTATTTTCCTCCTCCAGGCATGTCCCCCACCACCCACACAAGAACAAATGGAGAGAACGGGGAGAGAAGGCCTTACCTTTTGCACAGAGCACAAAGTTCTGGGCTGTTTCCTTCTCAACTCCTTCAGGCTTGAGTGGGATGAAGAAAAACAAGAGAAACGAGAAGTTATTGAGACAGGGAATACAGGCAGAGGGATCCTTAACAACATCCCTAAGAACAGAGTGAAAATAAAAGTGAGTGAACTGGAGAAGGGAAGGCAGTCACAAACACTTCCTGGAATTTAAAAAAAAAAAGAGCTCTGAAATAATAATCTAAGTAAAAATAAAATATAAAATAAATTAAAAAAATCCAGAATCCAAAATGACAGACCCAACACAGTTGTACATGGATGAAGGACAGCAGAAGGAGAGGGAAAATGCTGCAGGGCAATCACATGGGTGACTATTTTAACTGCTGTATGAAGTGAAACTCCTGTATCATTTTAACAAGTACTACAGCTTACAGTAAGTGCTTTTGCTAGCAAAAGCTCAAAGTAGCTCTAGAGGGCTGCCTGGAAGGTGTCTGCAGTTCTGTTTATCATAAACCTGCAGATGCCTTGTGAAAAAAAAAAAAAAAGTTGACAATAGGAAGTAAAGATGTGCACTGTAATATGCAATGACACTACTGGTACAATACAACATAGTATGCAAGCATTAAGTTGTTTTATGATACAGAGAAAGGCTAAGAACACAGAATATTTCTGTCAGATTTACAACACCCAGCATAATAAACTAGCATTTTCTTATAAAAGCAGCAGTACTGCCACATAACATTTCCTTCTATACCATGCAGTATCTGCAACTCTTCTTGCCATAGGAAATGGATAAGCTGTACAATTTTAACACGTTTTCTGGACTTTTATAATATCTGGAGTTTGTGGGGACTTTTCTGCAGGCATCTAACTCCCTTAGGTGCTTGTGATTCCCCTGCCTTCACCCTGGAGCCAGGCTATGGTAGCAAACAGAACTGTGTAACACTCAGCTTAAGAAGCAGTTTGCTTGGCTACTCAGCTAACAGAGAGACAGCTTGTGCTGACTGGCAAACTGTTTACATTAGGAGATGGGGAAAGTTTAAAATACTGGCAGGAGACACAGTTTTTGCACAGTTATTAACCTGCAACCTTTATGTAGCCCTGCCAAAGTACAGAGATAATGTAAGACCATCATATCACCACACTGTGTGGTGACCCCCTAGAGCTCTGTTTCATGTGTCTATGCAGTGAACACTCTAGCCTGTTAGACAGCTCAGTTCTCCCCTGCCCACAGCCCCCATACCTCCACCAGCAGCTGTCTGATGACTGTGTCCTTCCGTCCTTTCTCAGGGGTCTCCACTATGGCGTTCCCGCAGGGCTGCTGGTTTTGCAGGGCCTCAGCGCTCACCGAGAACTCCACCTGCCCTGGAGGAAACAGGGGTCAGCCAGTCCTGCTGGGCAGCACCAGGGAATAGGATTCATTGACATTTCTGGGAGTTTCAGCCTGCAGGCCCAAAGGTAAGGATTTCCCATCACAGCTGAGCCCAGCTTCTTTCCCACAGGAATTTAGCTATCTAAATCGGAATGCATGCTGGAGCAGATGGGCTGCACTGCCATTGAAAGGTGACTGTTTTGGTGGCTCTTTTCCAGAACTTAGGACACCACTGTGGTGGGACTCATCAGTATCATGGCTGTTCAGCACTCCGCTACTTGGCATGCAAACCATGGCTGCTACCACAACATGTAACAGCAACAGCAAAAGCAGAGTGTGAAGGCCTCATGGAGCAATCATCAAATCTCTGACATGGATGGAACTGACAGAATGTCCCTGCCAGCCAGCAAAGTTTCAGAAGTTGATGTCCAAGGCCTGTAAGACTTGATGAAATTGCACATAGTGCCAGACATGGCCTTGGACACTAGGAGTCCACCAGCCTTTACATCCTGCATAACCGGAGATGAGACACTCAGCCACGGTATTTCCCAGGAAACTATGTAGCTCTAACACCAGATACTGAACTGGGAGAATAGCATAGAGAAACCCTCCCTGCAGTTTTCAGTATTCTGAGACTTTTACCTAGAGATCTGGGAGTCACCAGCCAAGCCACCGTTTTCCTCCCGTTCTCACAGAGACAATAAGATTCTTCCTCCTTTCCCACTGGAGTTGCCAGAAATTGAGTAGACTGAGCCAGAGCCACACTGACCTGCCATTTGTAGAGAGAGATATAATTGAGGAGGGGTGATTTTGAGAGACAGGGAGAAAATATCAGAGACACAGGAAAAAATAGCAATAGTTATTTCTTCTCTAGCAAAGAAGGGTCTAAGGCTACTCAGAGATAAGGTTAGGTGAAGGCAAGAAGTGTACAAGAAGGTACGTGGGTACAGAGAAGGATTTCAATCTTCCATACCCTTATGCAGGCTGTCAGATAGCTGAAAACGGTGGCTTTCAGTGTGAAGGCCTCACCACGCACTACAGAGTAAGGCAGGGTGAGCTCTACAAAGAAGGGCTGGAAGGCTCTGAGAGACACTGTTGGGGATAGGCCAAAGCCTGTGTCTGATGAAGTGCAGAACGCATTGGCTTTCCACTCGGTGATGGTGTCAGGGATGGTCACATCTAGTTCAGCATTTCCTTCAGAGCTGGCAAGAGACAGCAAGAAAGGACAGGGTGATTTTTACGGGATTTTGGTGACTATCAGTATCCCTTTCCGCCTAATGAATCATATTTGCTGTATGAATGATTGGGCACACTATATTGGGCACTGAACATCTTCTAAAATCACTACTACTATGTGGACAAACCTAACCACAGACAAAGGCAATTCCATCACAGGGGAATGCCAACTGATCTCTGCAAACAGTGAAGGACTTCTTGGCATTGAAAAGGCTTGGTAGACATGAGATTCATGTTTTCATCTTGTAAAACCAATTATATTATAAAAGGAAGGGAGGAAATATTCCAAGGCATTCACCTTACAGATACTAAACTCCAGATCCATGTTTCTGGGAAATACTTTCGGACTGTCTCTGTCAGCTCTTCAGGAGTGCTGACACGGTGCATTGGTGAGGCATACATTCTAGCAGAGTCTAAGGATGATAATTCCAAACAAACAAGATCTACATCAGCATCATGCTTTGGTCTGAGAAAGTGGCAATATACACTACAATTAGAAGCTGTGCTGGCAGCAGATGCTTGCTGTTGCTGTAGTGAGCACTGGTACTATAAGCAGTGAAGTTTCTGGGTCAGTGTTTATTAGCAAGGGCTAGCTCTTCCATATTACCCACCGGTCCCCAGCAAAACTCATACTATGAGAGGCAAGTAAAAATGAAGTAAAAATGAGCAGCTTAGAGGAAAGAGCTGTTTATGACCTTGTATGCTTGGCTTTGACAAAAGGAAAGAGAAATCTACCGAAACAAAGACAAAAAGTCCTTATCTACCTCCTAGTTTTGTTCAACTATACTTTGGCTAATCTAATTTCTATATTTATTTCTATATTGATTTAAGCCTATCCATAGGCCTTTACAACCCAGCAAAAGAGACATGCCCCACACTCATGATGAAGATGACATATGTGAACACCCCACTTCATTACTGCTTCCATAACCCCAGCTCTTGTTTATTTACCCCCCCAAAAAACAGATGGGATCTCTGTTCAGAATAGAGATGACAGCAAGACTCAATTCCTTTACCGCTTGTCCTCACGTCATAGTTAGGTAACATGAGTGCACTTGGAACCGCAATTCCTGCAGGTATGTAATTGCCAAAGTTGCAATACCTAGGTTTCTTCACCTTGGAATTTGTGAAAACCTTTAAACCCATTTCCTATGGAAGAGAAACACAAGATTTATTTTTTTGTTGTTGCTGTTACTGATTCCAGCTGAGGTTTACACAGCAGATTTGATGTTAGTATTTTATTGCTTCTAAAGCAGAAGCTGTTATGGTCTGTGGTTTGGACCTTGAGATGATCCCCCCCAGCCCTGGGTCTGGGTGCCCAGGTGGCTCAGAGAAGTCAAGGGATAGATCCCCTTTGCCTGTAGGGCACTGATTCCAGTCTGATTCCAGATTAGGGGTCAGATTTGCCAGAGATTAGATAGGGAGTCTCCCCTTTGGAAGGAAATATCCGTGGCTACAGTGTAGCTCAGGGACGTACTGATTTATATGCGGTAAGGTAATGGCACAGAACTTGAGTTAGAACCTTAATTCAAGCCAATCCCAAAGCTTTTCGTGTAAAAAGATAACTTTAAGACTGATCAATTCAAGTCAGGAGTACAGCTGTCATGACAGGTGAAGCTTATGACTCTCACTGAACTTGGTGTCAGACTACTGAGATTCACAAGTCATTTCCTTATATTGCATCATGCCACAAAAGGTTTAAGCACTCTCATTCTTTCTCCCATTTCACTCCTCAAACATGCAAGAAGGTTTTACTTTTAGGATGCTGTAAGTGTCATCTTCGTTACTATCCATTAGTGGAGAATAGGTGATCCCATTCACAACTATATTCTTCAAGGTGATACAGTCTTCCAGGGGGTCATCCACATGCACGTTTGGACCATAGCGATAGCTCTGCAATTCCTTCACAGGCAGCAAGCTATACACCTGGGCAGAAGAAGCCAGGACATTTAGCATTTTTCAGTGTCCACCATCACAAGTAAAGGATTTGGACACAAGCATCATAACAGTCAAATCCACACAGCCATGGTCCTCCCTGAAGTGGTTGCAATAGGAAACTGGAAGTCCAAGCAGACATCCAAATTTGGAGATAGTGCCTCTTTTGCTATGGACAGTATGTTACTCTGGTTACTATGGCTCAAATATATGAAAAATTACAGTGGCCAGCCTGGCTGCAGCCCTTTGTCCCTGTTCTGGCAATGTCATTTGCTGCTTAGCATGAGGAGAATGAACTTTCTGACACTTCTAGATGCTACTTTAGTAAAATAAATCCATGTCTAGAGAGAAAAACTGAAAAATCATCATTAAACACGGGACAGCTTTTGGCTCTGGACATGAGAAGCAGTTTCCTTAACAGGGTTTCCCAATTACCATTCCTACAGTTGTGCAAAATCCCAAACAAACAAACAGCTGCTGCCTAGTTCTCAGATTTCGCCCACTGAAGATTAGCAAGAGCACAGGAGAGCATTCCTGTGTCAGCACTTTCAGGAAGGATTCTTCATTGCTTCTACCCCATTACTGGGTTGCTCTTGCTCTGACCAGGCTTTGAGGTACTACGCAAATTAAGTACTTACAGAGCCAGGTGACAGGTCAGCTTCTGGCTTCATGAGGAGAACACTCTTGTCCACAGCACGGACAGCACAGAGGGAGTTTGGGGAGGCTCTGAACAGCAAGTGCGTTTCAGAAGAAGGTAGGCCTTCAGAAGGAGAGAAGCTCAAGTCCACCTGTATCCACAGGAATACCTATGTCACAGATGCCCTAGCCTTGCAAGACTCCAGCTGAGCATCAGTCCCAACCCTATGAATCCCACACAGACATGTATACTCACACCCTTCCCTCTGTGAAACATTGTTGAGTTTCCTTCCTGCAATGCCAGAGGAATCAGCACTAACAGTTCTTGTCAACTTAAGCATCGCGACTTTTCACAACTTTTAAGGCATTTGGGGGTTTTAAGGCCACTGTGAATGTGATGAGATAATCCCACACAGTGACTAGATCTGTTCAGACAGCTGAGTATGGTTTTGAACAAGCTTCAATCTCTGTGCTGCAACCAGAGGTGTTGTGGAGATACAACAAACCTGCAGCAATCTCACTTGGCAGATTCACTGGTAACATGAGAAGCAGTGATACCTTGGAGCAACACTGTAATATGTACTGCCTGGTGATGGCTCTGAAGAACCGGCTTGTTGGCTGAGACCTGCCAGACTAATGTGCCTTCCTCAAAAGCTAATTCACAACTCTAATGACCTCCTACTAACCTCTGCCCTGCAAGTTCTTTCTAGCAAAGCTGATTTCAACACTATCTCACATGGTTTTATAATAGCATGGCTGACCTGCATAGATCTTCCCTCTCATCAGCAATACAAATGCACCCCTAACATACAGCAATCACAGCATCCTTACACTAAACATGTTCCCTGACAAAGCTGCACTAGCTGCCAGTCTCCTTCATGTCCCAGTGAGACCACACAATGCCTTTTGCTGACAACCCTCATCTCTCCCAGGGTGGTCTCCCAACCTTGTGAATGCAAAAAAATATTCTTGAGGAAACAGCAGAACAATGAATGTAGCAAGCTTGCTACTAAAAACCATGTCTAGCATACTGATGGCCCAAAGTCTGTCCCAGCCAGGCTGCTTTGAATCCAGGATGCTTTTGGAGAGGAAAGCAGTACCTAATCACATAAATTAATTGGCACTTGGCATGTGCCTAGACTTTAATACTGTGCATAGAATGACCTTTAAGATAAAAAGAAAATTCAGGTGTCCAATGTCTTACAGTGACACCAATATCAAGAATTCATTTAGTTTGGCTTTTAGTGGGACAAGGGACTGCCTTTAACAGTGTACTATTATTTTGAAGCTCTAATGGCAGCTTGAGGATCCTCTCTTCTTAGGGCTGCTCATACATTATTCTGATCTTCTGCATAACGAATAGACGGGTCCACAAGAGAATCATGGTCTGTATGTTCACAGAACTTTCTTTGACCTCTTTCAGCTGAAAAGCAGTCTCATCTGTGCTATCGGAGCACCACCATTCATTGCTCGGTACAGATGGCAGGTTTAAGCAAAGTTTAGCTTCATTTATGTATAACAGAAATTACAATGACAGGATGAGATGTATGAGAGTTGAAAGATCTGACAAAGATTAGATGTGCCTACTGGACTGGGGCTGTGTGTGTGTTTTATTTTTGCTCTGCGACCACGCAAGATGCCACATCATTCTTACAAAGAATTTGTGTGAAAAGGAGTGAAATACATGTGTTGCAGTATGACATAAGATACATGGCCTCCCCTTTTCTTACCCCAAATTGTCTGTGAGATCAGTGACTATGACTTGTTGATGAGAGATTTTAGCAGTGTAATCCCTGCTAGCATCCTTTTTCCAAGAGTTGATCTCCTCCAAGCTAGCACAAACCAAAAAGCAGTGAAGCTCTGTAGAACAATTTATTAGTGGCTTGTCCAGTGTTAGCAAATCTAAGTAAATGAGCTTGGACAGGCTAAATCTAACAAAAGTTTTACCAGGTTTCAGTCTAATGGCTGTTCCCTCAAGAAGTGATCACTTACCTTATTGCTGAAACATTTTTCTATGTTGAACTTGGCTGAATCAGCAATCACCTCCCTGCTAGGAGTAGTGGTGTAGACAAGCACTTGGGCCACTGGAGCAATATCAGCTTCCACAGGCAACTGTAGCAAGAAGACCCCGTTGGCTAACAAAACAAGAGCAAAAAGTTGAAGTACAGGAAACCTGCTCATGGAGCAGCCAAATTTCCAGCTTTTCCTTGATGATGAACTTCATTCTAGCTATAATGAAACTCTAGGCCTCCAATTGGGATGAATTTGTTTTCAAAGAGATGCATACGACTCACTGTCTGACTGGAAAGGCCTGTTTCAAGACCTGTTCTACACTGCATAAGCAAGCTGAATTTTGGTTGAGTTTCTAAAAACAAACCACCAGACAGTGTCTCTGAGGAACACTGAAGCCCCAGAAACACAGTGTTAGAATAAAGACAGCTGGTACAGGGGTTAGTGCAAATCTGTGCTAAAAATGAGTAAAGACAGAAAAGAAAGCTCAAACTCTTCCCACATCCTAGGGAACATGGATATGGGAATTCCTGCACTGCACATGGAAGCAGCCTGTGTGTCTGCCACAGTTGCATAGCCTCACAGGACAGAGACAATATGGCAGGGGAGGGAAACTTACCACTTTCCTGGTCCAAATCCAGAATGCTGGTGCCAGATTGCTTGATGATTCCTTTGGCCATCACCTGAATGGAAGGAGAAACCTTGCTGTGACTGAGGTTATGCATGAGCTAAACCTTAAAGAGGGAGAACCTGAGAGGAGAGTAACTGAGTGTTTATAAGTGAGCAACAGGGAGATGTCTGCATCCTGCTCAGCTGTTCTCTGCCTCCCTGTAGCAGAATCCCAGTGCTCACCCAGGGGACACTGGGACATCCTCACTCCTTGACCCTCCTTTTCATGGGAAAAGAACATGTGGAGGGTGATGGGGAAGTGTTTAAAGCCTGCTGCCTCAAACCACAATTTCCATCTCCACCTCCTCTACAATTACCAGTGACAAGCTGACTGTATGGGAAGTGCAAACTTACCAGGTAGTAAAAGACAATTTTCCTCTCCTCTCCTACGGCCTCTGGTGTAAGGATATAGTGCACCCGCACCTCTGTGGGGGAGCCGCAGCTTAGCATCTCAGACTTGGGCTCAATTTTGAGGAAGCTCTTACTAGGGGAGTAAAAGCGCTTTATGTACAGATGGCCTTCTTCATAATGTGGAAAAACCAAGGAATGGTCGAAGCAGTGGGAGTATGATTTATGAGTTGCCTGGAAATGGAGAAAATACACACATAGAGATCCTCAAACACAGGCAGAAGAACTGGGACCAACATTCATGGTCTAGTGTTACAAGTTTGGTATTTTTTGTACTTAAAACAAAAAGGCATTCTACCCAAAACAGAAACATGAGCCTCGAAGATGAAAGACAGACAGGGTGGCAGTATCCTGAGCAAATAACTGGAAATGACTCAATCCCAGAGAAGCTGGGCTTTGTCTCAAATAGACTGAATTTTATCGGTTGTTTACTTACTGTCAGTATCATCATATGGACTCTTTACCCTAATATCTTGCCCTCTCTAATTCTCAGTTAGTTTAAAGAGAAAATAAACCAATTTTAATTTTTATTATCATCACTGGCACTGGAGAACAGATGTTGCTGTCCAGTTCAGGAATTACTAGCACCAGGATCAAGCTGAGGATGCTACGGAAAAGGAGAAAAATTCTCCAATT
Organism: Aythya ferina; assembly: GCF_964211825.1. NCBI lineage: Eukaryota > Metazoa > Chordata > Aves > Anseriformes > Anatidae > Aythya > Aythya ferina. The sequence continues at coordinate 126,952,524 of NC_140296.1, read as the reverse complement.
GAGAATTCAAAACCTAAATCAAACAGAAGTTTAGCAGGTGAGAGGCCATGTCTTCCTAAAAATAAGAGTGAAGGGAAAATATTTCACATTTCTAAGGGTGCTGTTTCAATATTTCATGTGCTTTCCATGCCCTTATTTCTTTATCTTTCTCACTACACTTAGAAATTCTTGCCTTTTCTTTATCTTGCAAAATTCTGCAACTTTCAAGCACATTGTGGAAACTTCTAGATATTTTTTAATGGTTTTAATCTGTGACAAAAGAATTGTATGGAGAAAAAACAAATATAAGTCTGGACAAAGTGCCTTATTCCAAGGTGAAATATTAGGAAATGTGTATGTTACATATATATTACATTTTCCACTAACAAAAGGATGCTCAGCAGCACTTAACTTCTTCCAGATAAATGAACTCTACACCACAGAGAGAATTTCTGTTAATGGTTCATACTGTTTTTCTATTTATGGCAGGGGAAGAAAGGTAGGAGGGAGGGAAGGAGGGAAGGAGAGAGGAGTTTAGAATCTCAGAATGCTAAATTAAACCTGGAGAGATGCTTAGATGAGACACCTGAGAAATCATTTAGTTGAAAAGACAGTGAAGCACTAGCAGCACTCCACCATGAGAGATTTTTAAGAATAAGTTAGATGCATCCTTGATACAGATTTGTCTAGGTAGGGTTGGTGATCCCTTGGAGCAGAACGGACTATATGACCTCTTGATGTTTCTTCTAACCCTCTATTACTATTGTCAAGCTGAAATCAAATACAAGCTAAGTGCAATTGTCACATGGCAACCTGGTCTGTTGCATGGCTATTTCCACCATAGTGACGCTGAGGTTGGCAAAGACAACCAGGATCAAGAAGCTAAGTGCTTCTGTATATGTAGTAGAAACTTCAGAAGTACTCCCCCTCCATCCCTGCTGGTCACTTTATCACTTTGCCTCCATGACTCACTCTAATTCCAACAGATTCCAATTCCAGCATGGAAGTGTTCAGGGCAAACTGTGCCCTGCCCTCTTCATTTGTTGTGTAGTTGGTTTCCTGGCCTCCTTGTAAAGAAATCCTCACAGTTTCATTGGCAATTGGAGCACCAGACCCATCCACAAGTTTCACCTGCAGGAACAGAAACAGGATGATACAGGAGAACACCTGTACAGTCACTAAGCTGGGGATGTTGGGTCCATCTGAGACAGGGAAATTTCCATGGCACTTTGCATCACTTCACATCACTTCGCTCTTCCAGAGAGGGCTGTGAACTTTCTGAATCTTACTTCTTTGTCTCTTTCTCATCTCCATCTCTGCGCCAGAAGACTGGAGACAAAGACTGACATGCACTCACACCAGTTAAGGCCTCCTATTAAGCAGGAGACCAGAGAAGCAAAATGTGACTTGACTGAAGAAGAGGGGTCACAAGGACAGAGGGGGAAAGCAGAATGAAAGCTATGCTCTCAGCTGCTGTTCCCAGGTTAGAGAGCCTGAAGAACTGAGGAGGTCATCAGGGATTAGCAGCAACACTGAGGTTCAGCATATTTGCAGATGTGGGCATGTGCCCATCCAGGAGGTTCAGTAGCACTCATGACACTCCACTTCTCAAGGTTTCCCTACCTGTCCAAAGAAGGGGATTCCAGGTTTGTAGTGGGAGTCTGAATCCTCAAAGGTGATTTTGCTGATGGTGTTTGTGATCTTGGAGAAGCTTGTTCCAGTCAACACCACTCCTGCAGGAAGAAGATTGAAGAATTAATTTGCCTTTCCCTGACATTAATTATTTTTGCTCCAGGTCAATCCTCCTTTGTTGGACAATAAATTTAGTTGATGCTCCTGATATCCAGGCAGGAAACTTTAGGATTCCAGAACTGGGAGTCTGCTTTTCTCCCTCACTCTTACTCGGCAGGCCTCTTTGCTAGTCTCTCCAGGGCTTATTATGTGTCTCTTTGATCTAGATCATTCATACCTGTTTCTTCCTCTTTAATCTTAGCCTCTACATGGAGCTTATCCTCATATCCAGTTCTCTTGAGCTGGAATAACTTGGTTTTTACCACTTCAGAAATGCAACCATGGTTGTCTGTCTGTTGGAGGAAAACAAAAAGGCTGTTATAGTCTCATGTGCATGACATTTTTCCAACTTAATGATCCCATCATTGTGTGATGTGGTTAGGTGGAAGAAAAGCTCACAGCCTCACAGGCCATGCTCTTCACAGTTTTTATCAAAACTGGAAAAGCACCTAAATAACTTGGCAAGGAGCATTCTGAAGTATCTGCAGGAACATCAGAGCAAAGAATGTGCAACCTAGAAGATTTTTGTTTATGTGTGTGTTTATGATGTTTATTATTCTAAACACTTGATACAGAAGCATAGAGAATTATTCTTGTGTATGCCACACAGGAAGCATTTGCCAGGTGTCAGGCACATTGGAATATAGCTGCTGACTTAAAATGCACAGGCAGTACTAGTGATACATAAACCATAGATAAAGTTTGTGTATGTGTAGAAAGAATAAAACAGCTGGAAAAGTATTTCAAAAGCTTGCCACCTCTCATTATCTTCATGTACAAGACAGGTCTCCACAGTCAAGGGAAGAGCTACCTAGAACAGAGTTTAGCACTGCAGTGTTCATGTTTCCATTTAGCATGGATTACAGCACAGTAGCAGAGGCAATTGTGGGGATGATGCTGTCGCACATTCCAAGAATCATGCTCTCTTCTGCTTGCTCTCTTGTCCTAGCCTATGTCCACAACTGCCTCAGCTAGATACCTTCAATTTCTGTCAATTAAGTTAGCACGAGTCAACTTGTCCATGCTCCAAATGCCATTCAGTTTTGCTCTGTAGACTTGCCAGTGTGATAGTAGTGTGTGTGTCAGGGGAGTATCTATCTGTCTTAATCACTGATGCTAAATTCATATTCTTTTCCTCCTTGCTCAAACTCATCCCCTTCTTTCTGTTCCTTTCCTGTATCAAGCAACAACTTCTGATCCCACACACTGACTCTAGTGCAAGCCAACCCCAACTCTGCATTCACCATGCATACCTACCCTATCTCATTATTCCCTTATACTTGCTAGTCTCCTGATTTTTTTATTTTTTTCTTGTCACCTCTTCCTTCTCTATCAAGCTTCTTGCCTTTTCACACATCTTTCTTACAGCACAGGCCTTTCAGATTTCACCTTGCATCCAATCTTCATTTCTTCTTAAGGCTTTCTTAAAATACATGAAATCTCTCCCCTCTTCACACTCATGATTGTACCTACTCCATCAGAGCAAACTTGTACCTAAAAGGCATGCTCAATAAACCACATTTTCTCCTACCACTTTGCCCCCTGGAATTATCATGACTCACCTGTCCAGAGAACTCCTCACACACTGCCTTAGACTCTTCACCATAGCAACTGGATGAGTATTGAAACTTCCTGCACACACGGAAACTCACGAGGCCAGGAACAGGCTTCCCAAATGTGTATCTACAAGCAGGGAGGATAGGAAGAAAAACAGAGCCATGAGGAATGTAAAAGGAATGGAGAAACTGATTAGCTCACCCCCAGTGGAGCCAAAACTCTTTCCTAAAACCACCTCCATGATACAGCAGGGTCATCATAGGAAGTAAAAGGCAGCAAGAAATTTGGTAATGTTTTAGGATCAAGGTTGGCAATAAGGGCAGAAGCACTGAGTCTTATAATCCTGATTCCTAGGAATAAGACATAAGTGTGCAGAAATAATTTATTATAATGCTTATTCAGTTGAGAGTACACCTAGTCTTGGAGAACATGTTGCAAGTATCTACATCACCACCCAAATCAGACGCAACTGGTTTATCTATGTATGTGCATTGGGTCTCTCAGCTCATTTTTCATCCCATGCTGTGTCTCTTCCTGCAGGACGTGTGGAACATGCCACACAGAACTGAATGACATAACTCAAAGGAAACATCACTTATGGTTTTCTCACAGCATTGAGAGTAGAAGCCAAGTTTAAAATGCAATTCCAAGTTGAGATAAACAAAGACCTCTTCTCTAGAACAGCAGCTAATCTTATGTCCTCTATGACCCTCATATGTTAAAAATATGCAAAAATACTCTCAAAAACAAAACAAACAAACAAAAAAGAAAAACAATGTTTCTATGTTACAAAGTGTCCTAAGCAAAATTGTAAAGCCTTTTGTCTAATGGTATATGTAGTCTATTTGGTCCTAGAACCCAGAAATGGTTGAGAAATATAATGAAGTCTCCCAACAGGACCTTCATCAGTAGCTGAGGTGAAACCAGAAACCAAGGACTGAAAGAAGAATGACACTCACAAGCCACAAACTGTCACCTTCAGCTTCTCATCAAGAATGGTGATCACCTCGGGCATTTTCACCGTTACTTCAAATTTGGGCAGCACTGCAGCAAAAACAAAGGAAAATAGTCTATATGGTGGAGAATAACATAAGAATGAGACCCAAAGGCTTCTCAAAGGTTATTCTTACAAATGTTCTGAAAGCTTTTAGCATCTAACTGGTCAGATTTTAGTGGCCAGTGTCATCTGCACATCCCACCAAAGTCAATGAAAGCCACCGGCATTCAGCCAGCCACTGTGTTGGGTAAGAAGACAGGATAATTACACCAACTATTAAAACACAGCAGCTCTTTAGGTAACACAAGGGCTATCAGTCCCACACCAGTATGATACATTAAAACAGATCGTTAGGTCAACAGAGATCTCTCAGAAACATACAGAGTTGGGACTACAGCTTGGTCTTTGCATTTCCAAAGCATGTAGACTTTAGCAGTTTGGAAAACAGGAAAGGCCTTGGAGCTTCCCTGCTGACTCACCACAGAGTAACATCACATCCAAACCCAGCTGCAAGAGGGTTAGTGGACAGTGACTATCTTGGGAGAAGGAGGAGGAATTCAGGGCAGCCATGCAAATTAAAGAGGACAGTGGGCTTCCAGAAGACTCATCCTGGCTACATGATTGTAGCAGACTATTAAACAAAGGCTGCTGCTGGCTTGCTGGGGTGTTGAGGGAGGCAGTGACTACTGGAAGGGAAGGCAGGGGAAGGAGGAGGCATGTGCAGATTTGTATTAGGATCACATTTCCTACTCAAGAATCTGGGACTGGCACAGGGATGAAATCACCAGAGATATGTTAAGGCATTAAGGCATCACAACACCTACAGGCTTAGCCTGTGGGGGAGGACAAGCAAGATCTGAATCTACAGCCTCAGCATACACCAAAAAGTCAGGACTTTCCAACTCAGGCAGGTGAGACCTAGACTCATAGCATCACACTTGATGTGTGTAGCCAGCTGAAGATGAGGCTGTGGCTTTAAATCACCTCTGAGAGGAGGTATAGCCACTGGTCAATAACATAGACTGCTACAAGCACACTTGCTCATGTTGGGAACTTTGCTGATATAGGCAGCTGGGAGCACTGCACTGCATGGCCTGGGCCTTAGGGAGGAGTGAAGACAGATTGCCCAGGTCCTTCAGTCTTCTCTTCTCCAAAAGGAATGATGCTTGGGAGGGAGAGAACTGAGAGACATTTTCTAGCCATACAGGATGTCCTGATCATATCTACCGCTCTGTTCAATTATCTTTCATGCCCTGTTGGGCTAGCTGCAAGGAATCTGAAACTGCAGCAACAGTTACCATACTCCTCCACGGAAAAGGAATGTTGGATTCTCTTCCCAGAGGCTTTCTGTACCACCACGGAGTAGGTTCCTTCGATGGGTTCAGAGGTGAGGTTGAAGAACAGCTGGATTAGCCCCCCCTTTAACTCTGCCTCTGTCCACTGGTACAGACGGTTTTTCTTTGGGTCCTATAGATAATGAGACCACAAGGAAATTGTGAGAACAGTGTGAGGCTTCAATAACTAAAAAGCACTAACAAAAACAGTGAGGAGAGGCCCACCCCCGGGAGGCTGCAGGGCAGGAATAGCAGGATTGTTTGGGGAGCCCAGGGCTGGACAACAAAACGAGCTCTGGGCCCAGAGTACATGGTTGCCACCATACAAGTTAAAGCTTTATGTGTTTGAATAAATATTACAGACCTGCTATATAAATAAAATAAACAAGAAACATCTTGAGGAACTGGCAAGTTTACAGATCTGAACGTGAATTTCATGTCTGTACATACCTCAATGTAGACCAGCGGAAACTAGAAAGGGAAGAAATGAAACAGCATATTTAGAATGTGCATTTAGACAGCGCAAACAGTACAGTCAAATGACCATGGCTACGACCATGTTTCAGGGAACTTGCTGATAATGCAGTAGGGTAAGGAAGAAAGTCCCTGATATGGAGCAATCATGCGTTTTGAAATACATCAAGAGACTGGCATCATTGGTATCAGGCATTCACCCAGGACAGAAAAGTCACCTGAAATTACTAACATTGGATTATCTGGAATACCAGCTAGAGCAGATGTCCACTGTGATAGTGGCAGATTTGCTCACTGCTGAGGTGTTTACACCATTATTCATTTGCAGTTACATTCTCAAACCTTTCCAAGAATGCAGAGGCAGTCTCATGCAGAAATCTGAAGAACAGATCCTGTTAACAAAACCTGAGATAACCTGGGAACTGCACAACTATCTCCCCAAAAGACATTTCTTTCCTTACTTTTCACACATGGAAGATATAAGGCCAAACGACTATTGAAAAGGAAGTGTTATACTTGCCACTTCATTCACAGGGAGAAAGCTTTCATCCAGAGAAACAATTCTGAACAGAACTGATGGAGAAAAACATATAATGAGGTTTGACAGTGCAGTCACCAAGCAGAAAACATTGTTTGCAAACACAGTACAACAGAGAACAGTTGTTCTCTTATATGGAAATCTCATTCACTACAAAGCTATGTCATGCTATGCTGCCCAAATAAGAAATTATATTAATTACAGGATATTAAGAGCAAATCCATAGCAGTGGGAACATCTTACTGACTGTGGGTATCAGAAACTGATCAATTGGAACCAAAAATTTGTCTTTGCCTACTTTGCAAAGATATATCTTTACACTGGAATTAGCATGGGTCTTCTAATTTTTTCCTCTAACTAGATTGACTTCTTAGGAAGAGTGAATGCAAGAAAATCATTTTGGCACCTGGCTGCAAATTTGTGTTGGCTCTGCATGAACAGAGAATTCAGTGTCTCTTTTAGGACATTCATCCCTGTCCAGGCCAAGTTTAGAAGACAAATGGCCTGGAAGTAATAGCTTATGTAGTTCTCTCTATCTTCACATCTTCGTTGAGCAAAATCAGCTGCCACTTTGAAAACTATTTCACAACTTAGCCTGAATTTTGGCCCTGTTTTCTACAGGACAAATAGCCAGTCATTGCTCCAGTTTTTGTGGTTTTAACAAAGGGGATCAAAACTCTATGGAAGGGAATCCAAACTACATGGACCACAACAACAGAACTCCCAGTGGCACAGGGAGTGTGTGCACAGGTGCCCCACTTACATGCATGTACTTTAAAGTTCCCCAAATTGTTCCCACATGGAGGATTAAAAACATACAATTCAGCTACGAGAGACTGCTCTTCTAACCCCCACTGAAAGCACTAAGACTGGACAGTTTTTGTGGTAATTTCTGCTTCAAATGCAAATCTCCACCCCTTCCCTGGTACCTGTCTGTCCAGGTTTGTAGATAGGTTTGTCTGTCTGGACGAAGACCAAGCTCTCAGAATTCTTGACCGACACCATCTTGCGGCTGATGAACTGCAGGGTCTCCCCCTTCACTCTCACAGTGAGAAATATGACTGGTGACAGGATACTTAATTTTGGAATCTGGGGAATGACAAGAAGGCAACTATGTTATGGACAACCTGCAAAAGCCTATTGAACTGAACTGGCCTTCCTAAAATAACAAATCTAATATAACCCTGACAGACCCAACAAAGAGGTGAAGAAGACTAAAATCAGGAACAAGAGACTGATCTTTACTTGTCCCGTATTCCTATACTTTCCTACTTTTGTGTAGTGATTGTGCAAGTATTGTGCAGTAAAGGAACTCACAACTCTGCCAGTATGTTCCAAGAAATTATTAATGTCCTGATCAAAATCTTTCTGTCTTTCTGACATTCAGAGGGGTATGGAGTAATCCCTTTCCTCCTTCAGATAATGTCTCTAGTCTTTGCATAACATTTATTTTTCCAAACCAGACATGTCAGATCCTTATACATCTCCTCCTGTCTTAGAGAGAAGCTGGCTTTCCAGGACTGAGCATTTCCCATTCAGATATGCTAAGGAGAGCTCAGCTCTGACAGAGTTTTGAGGATGGTCATGAACATACATGTGGTCAAGAGGAAAGTGAATACCTATACAGTGTTACTCTGTTCATTACTATTCAGTGCCCTTACAGTTCATCCTTGGTGCAATGAATCAGCCTAAAGGGATTAGATACTCACAGAGAAAGGGATGCAGGTGAATATATCCTTCTCCGACACCACATCATCAATCAGGCTCCTGTTTTCCCCTTGATATTCAAGCGTGGCACTCAGTGTCACAGACTCATTCAGGTGGGTCAGCTGAACGCAGACTTTCTCAGGAGCATCAGTGTTTATCAGAAAGGGCAGCAGCACCATGTATTGCCTAGAAAGAGGGGGAAGGCTAAGTCAGAGGAGCAGGAACAGGTGGAAGGAGCTGTACAGAAAGGGCAAATAAACCAATCTGATAACTACAGCCCTCACTGTTCAGGGAGAGAGCTACATTTTCTAGGAGTGCAGTAAGATTTCTGGCATGTCTGTAACAGCACAGGAAAGCAGATAGCCGGTTCTCAAAAGTAAAATACCACAGGAAATTCTCAATGTAAATGTCTGGAAAGGATATGTTTTTCCAGGTTCCAGCACAATAGCAGTGTTCTTTCCTGGGACCCTGAATACTGCCTGTGGCATGAAGAGCAAAAAGTCTACTAATAGATTATGTTAGTAGCATTCAGGAGTCATTCAAGTGCCAATACCTACTGAATAAATGGCATTGACTCCACTCTGCCAACCATCTGTAGCGTTACTCTCAATCCTCACAGGGATCCAAAACTGCCACAGTGTGGTGCCAGATCTTAAGCAAAACCCTGTAGCAAATTCAGTTCTTTGCAGGGAAGTGATGCACTTCTGGGACATGGTGAGCAGTGGGTCCCTGCTCTGTCCTAGGCAGCCTACCACTTTGCAGAGCATGAGCAGTTTGGCGTTGCCATGCTGCCCAGAACTGCATCTGGGAATCAAACCTGATCCACCTAACAACAACCAGTGCATCCTTTTGGGTGGGCAAGCTCTGGCCTCCTCAGCCCCAGAACAGCAAGTGACTGGTAGAAGGGACCTCAACACCTGCGTAGTAAGGTAGGGCACTCCTCTTGGTGCATGGGAGGCTCTGACACCTTTATGTCCACCAGCCAGTTTGCAGGGAGAAAGCTCTGGCCCCTTGGATCCTGATCCTGCTGTCCACTTACCCTGTATTTCTCAGAGCACTGTAAGCACAGCCTTCCATGCATGCACACAATACATACTCCATCACATACAAATGGGTCAAAAGGAGGTGAAGGAATGAAGTATAAGGTACCCCTGCAGTCTGCTAGCACCTCACAGACCTTAACTGTCACAGCCTTACAGTTCTACATAATTCTGTACGAGGCTGAAATTTTCATTCCATTGGCTGGGCTGAAAAATGTGAATTAAAAAATAAAACAATTTCTGGTCATGCCAAATCCATTATTTGTTCTTGTTTTGAGTGTGTTATCAATCAGAAAAGCACTCACACCTCCTAGGTGTTTTGACCTGGGAGTAACATAATGAATGAAACATTTTATTGTCTTTTCAAAAAATAAAAAATAAAAAAGTGTTTCACTTTAGAAAACTGAATGTATAAATGACTATAAAACAGCTATAAAAAGTTATCTTTTGAGTAAAGAAGCAAATTGTTGCAGAGTTTCGCTGAAACCATGTCAATTCTCTTTAAAAGCAAAAGCTCTTTCCCTCTTTTCTCTCTCTCTCTTTTTTTTTTTCCCTCTTTTTCTCTTTTCTTTTACTTTTCTCTTTTCCTCTATTTCTTTCTTTTTCTCTTTTTCTCTTCTGCTGCTGCTGGCAGAAGATGTTTTACCCAGTTCTGATGTCTTTATCCTCGGGTAAAACAAAACAGGCAGAAGATGAGACACAAAGCAACAGATAGAGAAATAAAGCCCAGTTCTCCTGCCTGCCCTGGGACCCCCCTGTGTAGCTTACGGCTCTGTGACGGGCGAGACGGGCGAGGCATCTCCAGGAAGGAAGAAGAAGAGAAGGAGAAAGATGTTAAAGCTGCTGGGCAGTCCATCTTTCCCCATGGTGCAGAGCGGGATGTGGCGAGTAGAGCAGAAAAACAGATAACCCAGCCTGGTTCGGTGCTGCTTGTACTGCACCTCTGCTCTCTAACTTAACCCCTTTATACTTTCCTCCGCAAACAGCCTGGGGGCTGGAAGAGATAAGGGCAGTGGGCCAGGGCCTGTCCGGAAATGGGAGAGGCTTGCAAGGAGGAGCTGAAACTGGCTGCTCCGAGCCCAGGCAGAAGGCCAGGTGCTGGGGGAAGAGGGAGGGGAGAGTGCCCAGCAGGCTGGAGCTGTCTCTTCAGGGCAGAGCAGCAGGCGATGGAGGAGGAAGGGTGATAGCTAACGAAAAGAAGGGTTAACACCAGAGGGTAAGAGGAAGGCCTCCACTTCTGGCAGGGCTCCCAGCTGGCCATGGCTCTGATGCTGGAGGCTCCTGGAGGAGAGATGATTTGCTTGGAACTGGGAGCAGGAGGTTGAGCAAGTGCTGAGGAAGCAAGAGTGGGTGTGCCAAACCCCCATCTACAAGCAGGACAAGCAGGCCAGTCCCACAGGATCTGAAAGCTGGGAGTGCAAACTGTGAAAACATTTCCCTTCCACCCACCCTGGTCTCCATTCCTCTCCATTCCTGGTCCCACCATAGCTAATGCCAGGAAAAGGGGCCAGAGATCAACTGGACAATCAAATCTTCAGAGATAGTCTGACCTTCACCGTACCATTGTCAGTAACATGATAGAAAGCTGCCAAAAGTTCAACCCAGTAACAGCATGTAACACATTAACCAGGCCCCCAGAGCAGCAGCTGCCCTCACACAGCAGAACATAACATGGCCTGGGTCTTGCTTTGTCTATGCTGGTTCTTGTTCCAGGTCAACTTATTGGGACAAATAAATCAAGTTATTGCTGTTTGGTGGAGTCCTTCCTGGTTTCATTATGTAACGCAGCGTGATGGGTAGTGTTGTATCCTAAGAGGAAATTTCTTCTTAACCATTATTTCTACCATGGTTACTTTGGTCTGCAGCAGGAGGATCAATAGCTCTGGTAATTATTACCTTTGCAAGCAGCAGTAGGATATCTGTCTTATTCATAGTCCTCAGCCAAGCTCCAAAGAGTAGACATCTATGTTAATGAGAATAAAAAGGGTAAAAGGATAGATCAGTTATCTGTCCGTCCTTTCCCTCTCCTACTATCATTGTAAGTTTGCTATGCTGAGGAAGTTTGGAGTTAAGAAATCCAAGTTTAGCAAGAGAACAAACATTTATTAGGAATCTCATTCTGCCCTGTGGCAACCCGTATGGGAAGAAAAGAGGGCAGTAGTTCATGTCTAAGTTCTCTGGGGACTTCAGAAAAGAACCACAGCCCAAGCTTGTGCTCTGCCTTCTCTATCTGGTGCCTTAGGGTTGCTCTGCCTGCCCAAAAGAAACGTAACCCAGGAAAACTTGCCTCACCTGCAGAGAGTAGGTACTTGGGTAGTAAAAGAAGATGATACTTTGCAATGATTTAAACTGATTAAATACAAAATAAAAGAAAACTCATGAAAAGTGTTAGCCTATTTATTAGGGGAATGTGTTTTAATGATATCTTCCCTGCATTTCTTGCAGTGAATCTGAGGTTCTATTGTTTGGTGTAGCTGAAAGTGACAGGGAAGCTTCAATTATGCAAAACCAGCAGTTAGTATCCTGTATCTGAAGCAGGAATCAAGCTGCATTCACTGATAACATCACTGAAGTGCTGATTGGAAGGGAGCTCTGGAAGTTGTCTAGACCGTCCTTGCACTTAAAGCTGGGTTTTTGCCAATGCTAGATCGGGTCTCCCATGACTTTGTTAAGCAAAATCTTATAAACCTCTAAGGATGGAGAATTTACCATTTATCAGTCATTCATTACTGCTTACAGTGTTCATACAAGAAGAACATGCTTCCAACAAAATTAGTATGTATTGGTCAGATATATAAACATGCTCTAGGCAGAAGATAAAAAGCTGTTGCAAAGACATTTGTTCAACTGGTTTTAACAGAAATAAATATACTTGCTTCAAATCCTTTCAGTACTGGGAAAATTTGAACCCAGAGAGGAGACAATTGCATCATTAAAACAGTAAAATCCCTAACTGAAAATTCCTTCCTTCCAAAGTATGGCCCACTTCTAAGGCAACCTGATCCATTAATTTATTTTACATTTCTTGAGCATCTCTTTGGGATGAGAATAAGAGGCCATGTTTGAAGAGCTGATTAGTAAAATAGTCTAGCATGCACTGCAATGTAAAATCCTAGGAGAAGCAAAGCTGTTGCAGTATCTGTATGATAAACTAGGCAAGCTCAGAGTCATGCTCACCTCACGAATAGGCACTGTGATAATGCGAGTAGCTGTTTCTTCACTGGGTAAAGTAACTCTTAGGGTTCTTCCTGTAAATGCTACCAGCATTTTGACAATGCAGGCAAAGTCTCTAGCATTATTTCACAGGTCCTGACAACTTTCTGGGAGCCAGGGAGGACAGTATCTTCTTTTGATAGCTGAATGGACATTGGCACTGACAAAATCACTCACCCACAATAACCCAGAGAATCTGAGGTGAAAACTTAAGATTTTTAGCTCCCACTCTGCTGCTTAAAACACTGATGTTTTCCTCCAGCTTCCCCAGGTCTGACCATTACATATATGGTTACTGAAAAGCAGGCCTACCCTTGCTGGGAACATTCCCAACTTAATCCCCCCAGCTCTGTGAACTCTATATGAGTCTCAGCAGACATCCCCTTATCTGTCTATACTAAGGTCTGCATTTTCATTTTAATTTGCCCTGAATTCTCCATGTGTTACACCCTCCATAAATGTCAAACTTCACATACCCAGGGATACACAATTGAAAGCATTCTGTATATGGCATTGTCAGGAATTTCCTGCTGTATTGCAACTGGATTGCTCAAAACTGTATTAAACTGCTCCTTTCAACCAGGTGATGCAAGGACAATTCAAAATATATTAAAAAAAAAATACAATTGCTGAAGGGAAACAGCAATTTTCTTTTTGGAAACTACATCTTGTTTCTGTTTTCTCTGTGATTACACTGCTGTTTGTAATGCTTATTTACATGTGGCGTAGCAGTAACAATCCCATTAACAATCACTGCCAAATTATTTGCAATCCCCCTACTGAACATTTAATCTCACAGTTTCAGATGAAATCTCCAGTGCTTGAGTCAATTACTTTCTCTCTAGTCCTTCCCTGCCCTACACCATGCTGCCTGGTTCTTTGCTTTCATTATCTCTTAATTTCTACCACTCCTCCATACTTGTCTCCTCAGCCTCATCTCCCCATACATGTCCTTTTCACCCCTCCGCCTCCTGCTACCCAGAGTGCCCTCCTTGTCCTTACATTTAGCATGCAGTATGTAGCACGTTTAGATCTCTCCCCGACCAACTGTGCACCTCAAGACATCTACCACTAACCTGCTGCTTGCCGAGGTTTGCTACTTGGTATTTGGGAAATCCCCATGGAGACGCTCACATGTACACTGTGTCACATATGCATAGTGAGGCAGATGTTCAGAACAGGCCACAGCTGCTAGATGTGCTCCAGAGACCACTCACAGAGGCCGAGCAGTGTGTGCCTACCCATATGCACCAGACCTGTTGGACATGTACAGTCAAACTCACAGGCTGTCAACAGCAGACATTTTGCTCACAACCCTGCCATCAGGCAGTCCAATCTGAGTAACTGCTCTGACTGCAGTTAGACTATAAACTGCAATCCCAGGCCAAGGGATAAACTGGAGATAGTAAACTGAAATATGATATAAATATTTGAGGAGAAATAGGATGAAGTGGAAATTAATAACATTTATCTTCCTTTGTTGAAACAAAATCTCTGGGTGAAAAAAAGAATTTTTCAGGTGTGTGGTAATACAACCTACTGTCCCAGTGTTAATGTTTGCCGTGGTTTTATGCTGTCCCATTCTTAGCCTGTCTGTTCTATGTCACCTGAACACTTGTAGTAGGGATTTGTCCACTGCTTCCTCTCTCTGCAGTATGAATCTCCAGAGGTGGAAAAAGAAATATGTTCTTGGTTGATTCAATAACAACACACTATTAACTGCATTCCTTTGACTCCAAAAGTCTAGGCTCTTGACTAATTTGGTTGAAGTTGGCCTATAAAACATGGTGTGTAGGTGCTTTCTTCCAACTGAGAGAAGCAAAGACATGAATATACATCTGTATATTTGGTCCAGTATGGTACTGGATGTTTATTTTCACTGCTGGATTCACAGAAGTTGTAGTTTCCTTTCACCCTCTTCTCTCCTGTTCATAACACTGGGATGCAAAATGAGAGGCTGCCACTGGAAAGAGTCTGTTTTATGCTACTGACCGTGAATAGCAGGTTCTGTTTTCCTCATCCTGCTGGCACCATACAATCTCCATTGCAGGGAATGGAAATGAAATCTGATGCTCGAGAGTGAAGAAAAATGGCCAGCTTGCCTCCAGAGATCTGAAGACCCAGCCTCTACTGTTACAAAAAATGGTATTGAAAATAATAAGAGAAAACAGGGGATAAGTGCCAGGTCTCATCTGGTCCCAAACATCACTAAACCAACAGATGTGGACTAGAAATGGATCTAGCACTGAGGATAACTCACCCTTAAGGGCAACAAACCTGTCCTTGCAAAGCACATTTGTTAGAGCAAGGAACAGACCTCAGTCTTGTATGGAGCTTTGGCTCGCAGGACAGTGATCCACTTGTACCAGTGATGAGGCAGTTGTGAGATAAAAATGTACAAGGGATTTATCTAAGAGATTTCTCACAAATCCATGCAGCAGAAAATTCACAGCTGGAGGCCTGAAAGAGATCCCGTATGAGGACAGCACACTGTTGCACGGGGCTGTTAGACAGGACTCTGCAAAGAGACATGGAACAAAAATGAGTCTGAGAGAAAATGCTGAGATTATCCCCAAGAGACATGGAAGAAAAAGCTCTGATTTTGAAGGGTGGAGCACAGAGAAGGAAGTGACAAAACCCAACCTCCAATGGACAGCTGTTACAGAACAAAGTGTACACCAAAAAAAGAAAACATTCTTCCTTGGAGTTTACACATCTAAGTAATTTTACCATTGTGGAACCTAACTCAGAACTGAACATAAACATGATGGTCTGCAATGACAGTGATGTCCATCAGCATAAGAACAGCAGTGCTGAGAGTTTCATGGAAATTTGTTTACCTTCAAGAAGTTTGCAAGAACAGTAAATTAGATTTAAGGAAAGAACTAATCCAAGTGCTTAGTGTACTGACAGCATGATCTTGGACAAACTTCCTTGCAGGAGAAGTGTTAGAGAATAACTCATTGTGTTGTTTGCTATAAAAAGGAAAGGGCAAGGCAAAGGCACTGGACCAAATCACAGTGTTTTGCCACATGCACAATGCTGAGTTTTGTATAAGTGAAGAGTGTGCCAAAAATAAGTTTCTGAATTGAGTTGGCGCAGCAAAGCAGTGAAGGACTGGGTCCTTGCACCCATTTAATGACACCAGCAATTGGCAAAATGGGTGTAAATTAGCTCAAAGCAGTAAGACAAGATGGACTGTATGGTTTTTTTGACTGAGCAACTGTGTAGGCAGTGCAAGTAGGGTGAATCGCCCTTGGTCTGAGCAGCTTGCAGGAAGCAGAAAGGGAGATACTAATATTAGCCTTCCTTTTCACAAGTACATTACTTTACAAGGTGCAGGGCAGTAAAAGGTAGGCTTTTTTTTTTTGAGTTCAGTGACATGCAGGTAATGGTAAAAAGAAAATGTGCTCAGGAAGACAGTATCTGGCACAGGAACTGTAGATATTCTGAAACACTGGGGAATCTGATTTAGCACTGTTCTTTTGAAAACAGAATTAAACTCACTGGGTGCCATTGAGTATAGAGCCATCTTCCCAAATCCAGTCAGGGCCTGTGGTCTTGCTCAGTCCAATCCAGAAACATGCTGTTTGAATACTCTTGAACAGGTTCTAGAAACGGTGATGAATTATAAAGAGACTAATAAGAGTCAGCCTGAAAATGGAGGTAAGGGTAAGTCAAGAGAACAGACAGCAAAATACATCCTCTCGCTCGACTGTTCCTTATGTGGTCCACAATACTGCTTCTTCACATCTGCTAAGATAGTCAGGCTGATCAGGGAGATCAGCCCCAAAAATCATGCCTGGAATACCAACTAAGTGTATACTCACAAGGAAGTAAGTGTGCTTTCACATTTCAGGGCAATATATGTGAATGAAATGCACCACAGTCTTCTGGTGTATCCTACAGAGAGCTTTAGGTAGGAATGTATGCTACTAGTATTAACACTAATGCTCTTCAAATAGCTAGCTAGATAATGCAACGTATTAACAATTAAAGGTAAAATCTGGTCAGGGCAGGAAGTGCAGGCACCAACAGATCTGTGAGAAGAGCTCAGAACTAAAGCTCATTACAATTTGATATGAACCTTCCTCCTACATGTTTTCAATGTTCATTTCCTTCTGCCTAACCTTTAACTCCTGTCTACTGTTAAAAGTTGAAGCCTGCAAGAGAAACTCACCCCGAAGTAAACACCATCCTCCAAAAAAAAGGGGGGGGGGGGAGAGGGAGGGAGAGAGAGAGAGAAAGAGAGAGAGGGGGGATTTTGTCTTCTCCACATTTGCAATAAAACCCAGCAAAAGCAACCTTTCAGTAGCATGGCTGGGCCCCATCCTTATCTCCTGCTGCCATAAAAAAGCTTCAGAGCAGACATTTTCATAG
The DNA here is from genome assembly GCF_964211825.1 of Aythya ferina. Taxonomy (NCBI): domain Eukaryota; kingdom Metazoa; phylum Chordata; class Aves; order Anseriformes; family Anatidae; genus Aythya; species Aythya ferina. The sequence continues at coordinate 126,935,514 of NC_140296.1, read as the reverse complement.
CCATTTTCAGACATATCAGTAACAAAGGTGGCTTGCTAAAGTGCTAAAAAAGTGTTTCCCTGGTAAAGGGCGGGGCGGGAACAGTGCAAAATAGGGTATTTATAACCAGACAGCTAGGAAAGTCTTACTTATGTGGGGAAGTCTTCAGAGGGATAATGGTGGTAGGGACAGTACTGAGAAAGCAACAGAGAGATTTTCTTCATGCACAGAAATAGGTAATTTGGGAAAGATGAGTGTTTCCCAAGGAGCCAAGATTTGCCTGAGAGCCTGATACATATTCCCAGACCTGAAGACACCTAGCCTCATAAGCCACTACAGAACACATCACACAATGCAACTTTCATCCATGGACTGGAGGCTGTCCACGTTCATTGGACATGAGCTAATAAGTCCTGGTTTGCACAGAACAAAATCAAGTACTTCTGCTCTACTTGTACAGGTATGCCTCACTTCCCTAGTGGTCAGCTCTGCCCATTTCTTTAGTAGATGCACCTGTCACCAGTGAGCACTTGATGGGAAATCACACCAGCACAACTGAGGTGTGTTTTTTTTGTTGTTATTGTTTTTTGTGAGAGAGAGGAAGTCAGCATTGAAAACAGACCGAGAAGGAAGTATCTGTGCATGAACACAGGGAGTGGCAGGGGTGACTGAGCAGAAGGAGCTGGAGTGGTTGCAGGAATGAAAGGTACAGGTTTTGCAAAAGACACCTGGAAAAAGAAGTGCTTCTGAAGTGTAGTGATGTACTGGTTTGTAAGTAATGAGTGGAGATTGCACAGTGCCACAGTCTTTTCCTGTAATTATTCATATTGGCTTTTTGGGGCTAGGAAGAAGGTGGTGTGGGGCAGTGGAAAAGGCAGTCTCCCACCTTCCCTCCTAGGATGATTCTGAGTAGCTTACAGTGACCCTCACTTCTCCTTTCCCTCCCTCCCCCCCCTCTGCTTCTTGGCTTGCTGGGAGCTTATTAGGTATATACTGAAACCACAAGTGCACTGCAGCATTATAGTGCAAATATTATAGTTTAAAGGCTTGCTGGCCTTTAAACCAAAATATTGCCAGAGTGACAGCACTGCCTGGATGTTAATCACTGAGATACCTGCAAGGAAATGGAAGGTCCTCAAAGAATACAAAAAACCATTACCATTTCACTGGTATCGCTGATCACCAGGAGATGAGCTCCTTGTGCCCGGCAGGATTCCTGGCTGGAATGCCAATCCTTCTTCTCCTTGGAGAAGGAGTAGCAGCTCCCTCTGTAGGCTATCCACTGCTCAGGGCAGTGTGGGTAGGAATCATCTGCAAAAGAAATAAAATACCAGTCTTTCTCTACTATTAATCAACAAACAGAAAGGCACTTGCTTGCAAGTGCCTACTGAAAAACAACTCTCCTGGATAAAAGCAATGCAGAAATCACAAATCAGAATAAATGTCTAAAAACGTGAACACAGAAGTTCAGACCCTCTGTGCATTTTCCATGTGCGTGTGTCCTGTGCACTCTAATGCTGGTGTAACTCTTCCACCCCTTGGTTTTCCCCTGAGCTACTCAGGTACCTCAGAACCAAAACTGGTTATCTGAAAGGAAAATACACTCTGGGTGTGCAAAACATAAGGGAAGAAAATGACGTCATTCTGTGGGCACAATGTTGTTGTGTCACACATCGGGTAAATGGATTTTATGAGGCAGTCAACTCTCCTACATGGTTTAGCACCTTTTGTGTACATGCAAATGTGTTACACATCTTATGTTTTACAGTTCACCATCCTAAGTATAGCAGACAGGTCTACAAAAAACATTCAGTATGTTTCCTTGTTCTTTGCCACAGTGTCTGAGATGGATAGCCTAGGGTCTGCGTAAGACATGTACTCTTCAGAATATTCTCAATAAGCAGTAGGTACATCAAGGTGGTAGAAACACAGAACAGCTTCTGGTTTAACCCCGTATAATATAATGGGTTCAGGATCTGATCTCCTGTGCTTAGACGAGTCTCCAGTCCATTGCTCTTGGTTGCTCACCACCAGCATGCCTTTGTGCACTTACTCATCTTCCAAATCAAAGCAATCGCTAGGGAGATGCTCAGTATCCCAAAGCTTATAGCCAAGCCTGGCACAACCACTGACCTCAGACAGGGAGCTGTAAAAGAGAAAAGAAGAACCACGATGAACAGGACCAACACAAAAATTGATGGTGTTTTGGGATAGTTTGCTTGTGTCCTGGGCATTTCCGTAAGAAACTGCGCTATTTACATGTAAAGCATCCCTGTCTCAACACATAGGTACAACAGAGGGTTTTAATATGTTTGATATGTTTTGATGTGTTGCATATTGTCACCACAAAAGAAAGAGAAGGGATGTACTGCAAGACTTTTCCACCCGTCATTTAGTAATACACCAATGCTCTGGGTCTTCAGGAGTGAGTGCCTACACTCTGTACATTGCTGCTAGGGCCATAAGAGCACTAAAAGGCCTTTGGGACCTCCTCCCACCAATGCCCATCAGCCCAGGAGTCCCATAAAGCCCAGAAGCTCAGGAGGTCTCCAGAGGCTCTGTTCCCTGTCCACAGGAGCTGTGGTGTGGTGGGTGATGCCAGGAGTGGAAGCTCCTGGCCCAAGCCAGCAGGTGAGTGGCGTGTCATGCTGGCAGAAGACTTTGAGTCACCAAGGGTCACCTCCAGCAAACATGCTCCTGCCTCAGTGTTGAAGTTCGAGGCGGAAACACAGAGCTGTAAGCCACGTCTGCCATGTTCCCGCTTATGTGCAAACAACAAGGCCTTTCCCACAGCTGTCTCAGCAAAAGTGACAGGTTTAACCTCAGCATCCTGTTCACAAGCTCAGACACACAGTTGTGTTACGCCATCCCAGGACACTCCCAAGTCAATCCTACACGCTCGTCCTCATCTCTCTCTGTGGGGCAGCAGGATGGGAGGACCAGCCTCGAAGACCTCTGTACCTCTCCACATTTTCATTGCCACCATGCATTGCTCACCCGCCATCACTGGCAGAGGGAGACTACTTAGTGAAGCCTCCACCCTAGTCTACAACAACTTCCCTTCAAAGGGTGGGGAGGGATTTCAATCTAGAGGACTGAGAGAGATTTGTCTGTGTATAGAAAGAACAGGCAACTTCCAGTCTACACCTTGATTTCCTACTGTCGTGTTCTAGAGTTGTGCTTGCCCCAAGAGATATTCTCTTTCTATGAGGAATTTACTCAAATGCCTTATAGAAAGACAACACTAAAAAAGAAATATAGAAAATATATAAGAAATATATAATAAAAAAATATATATAAGAAATATAGAAAGACAACACTAAAATCTAATCTCCCAGGTTGAGGAGAGGCCTGTATCTAATACCATGGCAGAGCTGCAGGTGGGAATTGATTTGCTTTTTTATATTAAATTCAATTTGATAGCTGTATAAACAACAAGACATTCTAAGAAGCACTCAATAGGCAAATAACAGTTACTGATGTTGAGGAATACAAGATTTTCCTGTGCTTCTCTCTTAAGATTATATACCACAACCTTTTCTAGTAGAATTAGAGTCTTCTATGCAAACCCAGCAGCAAACTCGCCAGCGAGCTCATGAAATCTCAGGTGTTTGGTTGTGTCACACAATCCAAAGAAACATATTTTTGCTCCTAGAAGATGCCAGTAGTCTAAGGAATAAGAGGCTGTTCTCCATTCAAGTAAAATTAAAGTGAAAGCAGGTTAATAAAACAACTGCATTAATGGGGTAACAGTAACAGGAACCCCCAGATCAGGCAAATACTACTAAATAAATAGGGTGAAAATTGTACTACACATTGCCAGACAAGGATGATGATAGCAGTCATGAATTAGGAGGGAAAAAAAATCAGAGCAACAGTGAAGGAAGCACAGTGACAATGACAGGCATCAATTTCATATTGAATCAAATTAAATTAAACAAATGTCAGAGCCTGGCACAGAGACTAAATGTTTTGTCACCATCAATAACTGCCTAACAGAGTGGCAAGCTGGGAGACGCTCAAAAATAGAAGCAGCTTGTGACTGCCCTGAGCAGTGTACAGGCCCTGGCTTACCATGGATCCATCCAGCAGCTTCTCTGTCACAGTGACCATAAATGTACCAAGACTCAACAGGAGAGGAGGGAGAACGCTCTGGTATAACAATTTCAAAATAGGATACTACAGGCAAATGAGGTATTTTGTCAAAGAGAAATTAAAAGGCACAGCTAAAAGAACAAAATACTGGTTCTTTAGGGGAGACTTCAGTAGGAGAGACTTCTTATAGGATCCTTTGGTGCAGGCTGAAAACAAACACGTACCATATCACATATCCAAAATACTACAGAAAACACAAAGAACTCCAGTGCTAAAACAGAAGCTGAAAAACAAGAATACCTGGTTTCAGCATTGAAAGTCCAAATAAAGAAAACAGACAAGATCATAAACTCTGGCAGATTAACGCGAAACTTCAGGAAGGCAAAAAAGTTGTTGTAGGGACCTCTCACTACATATTTAGCTTGCTGCTAAACCCCTGTTGTCTATTAGCCATTCTCAGGAAAATATTACCTATCATGATAGATCATTACTGTGTTCTGTCCTCAAATCTGTTGGTGTCCTGCTTCTATTAATTTATTTTAGTCGTAGAGCGGTTTTCAGACTCACTGTTTTTAAAACCTGTTTCTGTTTTATCGCAGTATGTTTAGACCTGTGGTTTTAGCTAAAAGAAGTTTCCAGGGTAACCAAGGAGGGTATGAGGGAGTTTGTTCTAAGCATCATCCTTCTGGTAAAGAGATCTTTCCTGCGACAAAAGTTCTGTAGCATTTCTTGAAGCTAGTCAGTCTGGAACAGTTGGACTAGATGATCTTTGAAGGTCCCTTCCAATTGAACTATTCTATTCTATTCTATTTTTGATTACATGGATTTGCAGGATATTCTAGCTGCTTCACTTGTAGTTAAAAAATATGTATTTATTTTAAAATAATCTAAATTAAAGAAAATATGTCTTTTTCACTTACAAAATACAGAATGTCTATTAACTTTGCATATGGGAGGACAATGAGAGAACTGAAAAACTTGAATTCAGTCCTGTTCTCTGCCTGCTCTCTATTCCTCTTCTAAGGTCACCTCTGTACTTCTGGTGACATAGTTTTTATCGGTCAATCAAATAATCAAATTAATTCTCAAGAGAATGGATTCAGTCTAAGGTTAAGGTGTAAGGTGGGGCCTCTCTGCAGATCGCAGAAGCATAGAACAGTTGAGGTTGGAAGAGATCTCTGGAGTTCATAGGGTCCAACCTTCCCACTCAAGCAGGGACACCTACAGTAGGTTGCCCAGGACCATGTCCAAACAGCTTTTGTAGATCTCCAACCTCTCTGGGCAAGTTTACAGCTAAAAACTAAGCAAAATAGAATAAATATCTGTCGAAACATAATTCAGAGACCACATGCTTGGAGAAACTGAGCATTTGCACTTCTGTTTTCCTTCCTCTGTTGCCTCTCAAGGAAGACATCTCCTGCATCCTCCAAATCACTGTTTCTGATTTTAGGGAAAACTGCTCTCAGGACAAAGCTATTGGGATGACAGTCAGTGAAACAGTTAATTCTTAAATGTCAGCAGTGGGCATATGAGCTGGTGCCTACTGGCAATGAATAGAGCAGTTCATCCTCTATTGTTTCAAACCAACTGCATCAAAAACAAACCAACTTGATTCAGCAAATCAGCATAAAAACAAAATCCCAGAGCACTTCCATGACCAGAACCAGATAGTTCACTTGAGATTGTAAAAACAAAAAGTTATGCCATTAAATAATTTTCAGAGAAAAAAAAAAAAAAAAAAGTGAAGGGGGCAAGTCATACTGAAGCATTCAAGCTGAATTTGAGCCTCCCTTGAATTGTAATGATCAACCCAGGGAAATGGAATAACATTTTTCATAAATCAGGACATTTACTGCTTGCAGAAAGGTGTTCCTGCAGTCCCGCCTTTTTAAAACAGGTTCAAGAGTTTGTGCTTGATCCTCAACCACTAGAAATACCACATGAAGCTTTTGTAGAAGAGGAAGAGAGAAGTAGCTGAGATGAGTTTGAAAAGTGGAACATCAGACATATTTACACGTAGCTGTCTGGTGAACTGTGGAAGAGATTCCCTGAGGGAAGGGAGAGGTTACCTGGTGGAAATTTAGTGTAAATATAAAATGCTATAGCTTTCTAGAATAAAAAACACCCATCTAGGTCTATGAGAGCTCTGAAGAGACGAGTGTGATAAACTGCATTCATCTGCGCGCAATGCAACCTACTATTTTTAGGTTTGGGAGTCCAGATTCAGTTCAAAAACTGATAGTTGTTAGCATTTTATAATTCATGTCTTCTAGGCCAATCTGAGGAATGTCATTGTGTTGTCCCAGATAGATCCCCTCAGCTCCTGCCTATGTCAGTATGGGAGTAATGTGACTATGTGGTGCCGGAGAGGAGGATGTAAGAAACCAGGGTACAGAGCTGGTTACTTGCTGTTACTACAAGCAAGTCACATAGGGTAACCACGGTTTTAAGTGAGTGCTGGACTGGTATTTTGCTAGTGTGAAATATTTCAGGCCCTCTGGCAGACAGAGAGGACAAATCTAGAGTAACTGTCATTTTGGGGGAGTCTATGTGAGCCAATACCCTTTGGTTGGCCAGAAGACTGATCTGTGCACATGTGATACACCTCAGACACTGGGTGACAGAGGTTACAGATATGCATTTAAAAATAGAGATAAAAACCTGAGAGCACATCTCTCAAAAGTGATGGGGGCAGGCAGAGAGAGATGTAGAGAGAGCTGAAAATAAAGGTCTTCTAGAGAAAAGTTACTTAAACTTCTCTCATTAGGAACTCCTTGCATACAGAAGACAGATGGAAAATAATGAAATATTACACATAGAATTTCTGTTCAAAGATCAGCTTTTTCAGGCCTTCTGGTTTTAGCTTAAAAAGATAAGGATACATAAAGCAATTTGGACAGGAGGAATATTAAAAGGAAAACTGCAAACATCTCACCACACCACCCTAGAATCCCCACCTCCAACAGGTTAGGAGTGAACACAAAAGGTGGGGAATGAAAGGATGTCCCTGTATTTTCCAGTGCATCAGACAATGTGTTTTCTAACAAAAGAACATGCAAAATCGAGATTGCCTTCCAAGCAGATGGAGTGAGGCTACCAGATGTGAACCTGGGAGGGGGTTCTGTGCTGACTTTGTTTCTAGAAGGAAGCAAATGATGAGGCAGTAGTAACAACTGCAGATATACATGGTTATTCTGAGCATGGCACAGAAATCCTATCCCAAAGAGCCTCCTTTGCTGTTTTTAATGGCTCTGAAAAAATCTAAGGTCAACCAGTAGTGTTGCAGCCAATACAACACAACTCACCCATACACATAGGCATTTAGTTTAAAAGCAATCAGCTTATGGGAAGGAGGCATTTATAAAAAAATGACTACCGACGCAAAATTTCACTTTTATAAGGTAAGATATCTCAACTAAATGGCCAGAGAAATTGCTCAGTATGACATTTGCCAGGGCTAAACGGAGAGAATAGAGCAGAAGTGAGGAAAGAGAAACTTAAGGAAAGTACTAAGAAAATCTTCCTGATAGTAAACTGCCCTGCAGGACTGTCTCTGGGGGAAAGCTGGAAATTTTCTCAGTGGGCAGTATGTAAAACTAGAACAGAGAAAACATAGGAAAAAATTATGACAAGAATCCTGCAGAGACCCATTGGAGAGAGTCTGGATGATCTCATCTGCCTCTTCTGTCTCTGATCTCTGATTAGCATACACCCATAATTTATCTGTACTCACATCTCGTTTGCTATTCAAAGAACTGTTGCTGACAACCTCTTATTGCTGACAAGCAGACAACTTGAAAAGTAGAAACTTCTTTCAGAGAAAGGGATGCCTGGGTTGAACATCCAGTAATAGACACAGTAAGGCGTCTGATGGAGGGAGGACGGGGAACAACACATTGGCTTTTATCACTGTAAAATATTCAGGTAATTTTAAAATCAAAACAACAGTACCATGAGCTGGTACTCAAAACCAGTGAGTAGCTCACTGATTTATTAGATCCTGCTTCTGCTAGAAGTAAATCCTTTGCTGACCTACCTCATCGAGCTTCCTTACCTCTCCTTTCCTGTCCAGCTTTGTCTCTTGGAGAAGGAGTTGCAGAGAATTTGACGGAAGTATAGATTATTTCCTCGCTTGTTTCTGTTGTAGAAGTATCTGATCTGCTTCCCTCCATGCCAAAGCAAAGAGTGCGTAGGACAAGATGTGTTTCGAACAGGCTGCTGACTGCTAGGGTTCAACGCCCGTGAAACAGGAAACTTGAGGCTACATTCAGAAGACAAAAAATGTGAAGTTGCAAAGCTGTGCAAAATAACCAAATTTACACCAGAATGGTGAGCGATGTAAATGCAACACGTTTCATTTCCTACCCTCTTGAGAGTTGTCTTAAGAGCCGCATTGAGTGGAAGAGGTGATTAATCACAAAGTTCATGACTTTTGAAGTGTTGCCAATGAAAGAGGCTTTGATTGCACTGTGGTAGTAATTGTGAGAAAGTGTGCAGGTCTGAAGAGTTCCCTCTCAGGACAGAAGCAGGTGGATAGGGACAATTCAAGGTTAAAAATACCAGTGGGCAGATAAGCAATGGCTACCATGAACTGGCAGCCCAACAGCTGTCAAAAGGGAAGTAGAAGTGCACAGCACATGATTTTTTGAGAATGAAGCCTTATGAGTTTTGGACACTTTGACAAGGAACTCGTTTCTATAGCCAACACCCAGGGCAAATGCGCTTGAGAAACAGGCTGGCATTGAGAGCTGACATCCTTCAAGACCCTCAACAGTTAACATCTCAACAGTATTAGTACAAGAGAGAAATGAAGCTAGTGAAGACTTGATGACTAACAAGCATCTCACACTTGAGGAAAGGCTGAGAGAGCTGGGACTGAGCACCCTGTTAAAGAGAAGGCTCAGAGGGATCTCATCAACCTATAAAATGTAAAATACCTGAAGGGAGGGTGCAGAGAGGACAGAGCCAGGCTCTTTTCCATGGTGCCCTGTGACAGGACAAGGGGCAATGGACACAAACAGAAACATGGGAGGTTCCTCTGAACATCAGGAAACACGTCCTTACTGTGAGGGTGATGGAGCACTGGCACAGCTTGCCCAGAGAGGTTATGGAGTCTTCCCCTTTGGAGATGGTCAAACACTGCTCAGACATGGTCCTGAGCAACCTGCTGTGGGTGGCCCTGCTTGAGCAAAATGGGGTCGGACCAAACGATCTCCAGAGGTCACTTTCAACCTGATCCATTCCGTGAGTCTGTGATCAGAGATAAAAGGAAAGGAAGGTTCTCTTATGAAATACTGAAGACCATTGGTGAGAATGGTGGGGAGTACTGATGCTTCTAGCAAGCTGAGAAACCTCTTAGTTGCATGGCTGTCTGACTTTTGTCTTGATCCAGATGAACCCCTCCACTTCACACTGAGACTGGGGATGTTTGCCAGGCTTGGGATGTACACCTTGTACCATGTCACTGGTACAGTTCATTTACAAGAACTGCCCAGGCAGTGGCAACAAAGGGCTTTCCCTTGCTTTTCAGTTCTAGGGCAGGAATGTTTGTTCCCTGTCCTAGTGACGTGCTGTAAATTTGAGAAGCAGTTGTCTGGGAAGATGCTTAATTTGGTACAGAGTGCTGTGAACTATTTGTGAGAAAGCACATGCTTGGGAAGGTATGAACTGGCTATTTCTGCAAATCTCTCCATCACACACTTCCCTCTAAGGATGGCAGATTGCACCCATGAGATTCCTTCCAATAATGGGTTTCTGCATTGAGCCTTTAGATTGCAAGACAGGCAGTCTGTACTTGAGAGGAGGGGGAAGGCAGAACACAGCAGAGGAGCACAAGAGGGAAGCTCTCCTGGGTGTTTTCAATGGATATTAGAGAAGTGTAAAGAGAACTGACAAGCCCAGAGAGGGAGAATTTGCTACAGTCATTCTGAGAGTTTAGCTGGGAATATAAAGTGTGAGTGGAAAGAAACCACCAAGATTCAGACACTGCTGAAATGCCCAGACCGAGAAGAGGAAGTTGTGGTCAAAGGCACTGGCTTGCTGCTCGTTGGGCCAATATGAGATGGAAGATGGAGTTATTTGTTGTTACATGAAGGCTTGTGGGGAAGAATTAGGAGCTCTGTTTTGATGTGTTTTAGCATTTTCCTTCAGATATCAGTAAACTGAGTTCTTAGCTTGTAGAAGAAATAGAGGGAAACTGACCAAACTGCAGCATATGCAGATAACACTGTTAATATCCAATTGTGCATATAAATCAATAGGACTGATGCAGCTGAGATGTCTGCCGTGCTCCCAGCAGAATCAGCCATAGGGTACAAATCACAGCCAGACTACATCGATCGGTTTTCCAGGAGCCCACAATGCTTCTACCTAATTCTGCGCTGCTGAAGCATCGTGCCATAGGGGAATCCCCACAATCCTCTCAAACAAGTGACTTCTCTAGCATGTTTACAAATTCACCAAATCCAGCATTTCTTACTAAAAGACAAAAGCCTCAGTTGTTCCTTCTAAAAACAGCCGTGGAACCTGGACTCTTACCATCGCAGTGGGGGCAAGTGCCCCTTAAATAGTCCAATATCAGACCATTTATAGCTTTATTAATCCTACTCAAGATGTTCAAGCCCACCAACCTAATGCTGGGCCTGGAATTCTGCTGGAGCGCCAAAATTTGCAACAGCTGAGCCGGCAGTGTGCCCAGGTGGCCAAGAAGGCCAACAGCATGCTGGCCTGTACGAGAAATAGTGCAGCCAGCAGGAGCAGGAGGTGATCGTCCCCCTGTGCTCTGCTCTGGTGAGGCCGCACCTCGAGTACTGTGTTCAGTTTTGGGCCCCTCGCTACAAGAAGGACATCGAGGTGCTTCTGTGTGTCCAGAGAAGGGCAACGAAGCTGGTGAAGGGCCTGGAGAACAAGTCCTACGAGGAGCGGCTGAGGGAGCTGGGCTTGTTCAGCCTGGAGAAAAGGAGGCTCAGGGGAGACCTCATTGCTCTCTACAGGTACCTGAACGGAAGGTGTGGGGAGCTGGGGGTCGGCCTCTTCTCACAGGTAACCAGTGATAGGACTAGAGGGAATGGCCTCAAGTTGTGCCAGGGGAGGTTCAGGTTGGAAACGAGGAGACATTTCTTCTCAGAAGGAGCAGTCAGACACTGGGACGGGTCGCCCAGTGTGAAGTTTGTTCATTTGATTCGTGTCAATATGGAACATCGCTAGGGCCTCGTGACAAAATGTGACTTTCTGTCTTACATACCCTTGTATAACCACAAGTCCCAAGAGAAACAGAGTGGTTAGTGTATATAGCTCTTGCATCTTGCAAAAGAATGGTCGAGCAGTTCGTGTCGATAGAGGGTTCGAAGACTAAACCTTGAGACTCGGGTTTGGGAGATAAGAGCATAGGGGGGAGTGTTTTGAGATAACTGCTGCCTATTGCACGAGACACAACTTTCTGACATCCGGCCCAGAGACTACTACACAAGGGGAAGCTGAGGAACGACCGGAGGACAAAGCCTGGGAGGAAGACTGCGAGCCTTCAGTGCGAGCGACCCCCTGAGGGACCCCCGGAGACCAACACACATGCACCAGTGGGACGGCTCGGGTCCAGGGGAGCTGGTTATAACGACCCTGCTTTTTCCAGCAGTGGTGGTGGGTCTGTGTTAGCCTAGGGGCATAAACACCGGCCGCCTGAGGTAACCGGGGGCTCCCGGCGCACCCAGCGCTGTCTGCTCGCCTCTACTCCTTTAATCAACGGTAAGCTCTAACCGCAGTCCTCCTTGGGACCCGGCCATTTACTACACCCGCTGGAGGCGGTGGAGGCACCGTCCCCGGGGGCGCTCAGGGGCTGGGGACGGGGTTTGGCGTTGGCGACGCCGCTGCCAGGGGGCGCGCGCAGCAGGGGCCGCCCTCACCCCGCCCCCACCCCTCCCCGTGCGCGGCCCCGCACAGCCCGGGGGCGGCTCCCGGGCCGCGCTCCGCCGCCATTGGCCGAGCCGCGCCCGCCTCCCGCCGCGCTCCCCCGCGGCCATTGGCGGGGCGGGAGCAGCGAGCGGGCGCTCCGGCGGCGGTGCTCACCGCCCATTGGCAGGACCGGAGCCGCTCCGCTGGTGGGCGGGGCTTCCCTCCGCTCTCCCCATTCGCTGAGAAATCGTCCGCGGGCTCCCATTGGTCGGCGGAGCGCCGGGCGCTCGGGGCGCTTCCTGCTTCCGGCCGGCGGGGCGGCAGAGAGGAGCCGGGCGGCGGAGGGGGAAGGCGCTCCGCGGGCGGGGCCGGGGCCGGGGCCGCGGCCGGGGCCTGCTCCGCGCCCGTCCCGCGCCGTCGCCCCGCGGCTGCTGGGGGCTCGCCGGGCTCGGGGCGGCGGCAGGTGGGTGCGGCGGGGCGGGGCGGCTCGGGGCAGCGCGGCGCGGGCCCGAGGGAGGCAGCGGCAGCGGCGAGGCGCTGCTGGGCCCTGGGGCGCGGGTCACGAGTTGTCAGCTCGAGGAGAGTAACGTGATTGCTGGGGTTAAGGGGCGTGAGCAGGCAGCCTGGCAGGCCGCGGCGGCTCTTAACCCGCAAGCTGTTTGCACAGGGGATGCAGAGGGGGTTGATTAGAGGGCTGGTAAATCGTTGTTTGCTGATCGGCTTCTCAGGGGGGTGAGATAAAGAGCAGCGGCTCGTGGCTGAAACCCGCGCCAGCGTTCAGCCTGCTGGGCTCTGCTGCGGCTGAATCGATGCTAATCAACACACTCAGCAGCAAACGTTCACGCGGTCCCGAGGCAAAATTCAGAAAAGGATCTCAGAGAGTCCTCGTGACTTGTGCTTGGGTAAAAAAGGTTAGGATTTGGTGTCTCTTGGGAGCTGTGAAGTGTTTCTAGACTTCTACTTCTCCTTTTTGCAGTCAGGATTGAGGAAGTGGCCAGTGATTGACTCTGTGACTCTGCAGTTAGTTTGCAGGGGGGTGAAATGGTTAATCCCCTGTGTTCTTTGCGGTGTGTACCCAGGATGTCCTCGCACTGCCATACCTCTGCTGTGCTGGTGGTCTTCGTGGCACTTGCTGTTGGTGTGGGGACTGAGCCATCGAAAGAGCAGAGCTGCGATGTGGTCGGTGATGAGAGCAGCGAGTCACAAATGGAAAAAGCCCTGCTGAAGAAACTGGAACCCCTGAGCCAAATGAGGTACAGTACGGGCACGCGTCAGCTTGCTGTGGGCGTTGGGGTTGCACCGTGCCCAAGTTAAGGTCAGGCGGAGAGAAGCATTTGGGGCCAGACTTCAGGACGGGCTCTGCCAGTAGTATGGACTGTGACTGGCTTCCCAGGTCTTGAGTGTTACCTGCTTTGAGCCCTACTCGTTGTCATTCAGCGGGCTGTCTGTTCTGTCTTCTCTCTGCTGCAGGTTTAATGCGACCGTGGAGATAAGCGAAACAGAAAACTACACCTACCAGTTCAGGGTGTGCAGGCAGGTCAACGACAGCTCACATGATTTTGCTGGCCTAATACAAAGGGATAGAAAGACCGGAAAGACTACGGTGGTAGGAAGAATCAATGAAACCCAGGTCTTCAATGGAAGTAAGGCCACATGCAGCATCTCTTACTTGGTATCTTTTGCCTATGGGTCTGGATTTGCAGCCTGTATTCTTTCTCTCTTGGCAGGTGACTGGATCATGCTGATTTATAAGGGGGGTGATTCATATGGTACGCACTGCAGTGGTGAGAAGAGAAGAGCTGTGATAATGATTTCTTGCAAGCGGGGAGTTATGGCGGTGAGTGACAGCGCGAGGTGGGAGAGGAGCAGGAGGCTCTCAGACATTGCTTATAACAGAAGGGCCTTGAGGAGGCAGTGAGGTTTTCTTCTGTTCTCCAAGGCTGTTGCGTAGTTGTACGAACAGTGATAAAACTGCTTTCTGGTAAAGTTCAGCTTGCCTGGGTGTATTTTCAAGTGACTTGACTCTTCCTAAATTGCAGAGCTCATTCAGCATTGTGTCGGAGGAGCGTGAAAAGGAGCAGGACTGTTTCTACCTCTTTGAGATGGACAGCAGTGTGGCTTGTCCAGCTGAGGATTCCCACCTCAGCGTTGGCTCCATTCTACTAATCACGTAAGTCACTGGAAGAGCTGTTCGTGTTTGGGCCGTAATCTCCAAGGCCATTTAGAAAAGCAGCAAGTGTTACACTAGTCCAGGCCGTTGTAATATACCTGCCCACAGCTACTGTTGAATGTGAGTGTGCCTCTGAGCTTTGTAGATGAGCTGTAGCATAAGGCATGATGCTGCGGAGCTGCTCTGTTCCCTGCAGACGTCCCCCTTCATAGTTTACAGATCTGTTCACTGCAACATGGAAGGTGTGACGTCCTGGAACTGTACAGCAGCTCTTTGACAGAGCTGGAAATTCAGACTAGGAGTCCTGACTCTTCATTTTCTGTGTTTGTGCTTTGGGGCGCTACTTTATGTAATGCTCCTGGAAGATACTTACTACCAGATCAATACTTTGGAGACCTTTTCTAGTGTGGTCTTGCTAAATAGATCACTTCTTTAAGTGGTGCTCAGCTACTTCCCCCAGTGCCAACCTGAGACAGGTAACTGGCTTGGAAGAAATTGTTTCTAGGATTTTCTGAGCTCTGACTTTTAATTCTGCCCTCCAGATTTGCCTCGGTAATTGCAGTCTACATTGTCGGTGGGTTCCTCTTCCAGCGCCTTGTAGTGGGAGCCAAGGGCATGGAGCAGTTTCCTCACTTTGCCTTCTGGCAAGATCTGGGCAATTTGGTGGCGGTGAGTGAAAATCTGTGTATTTGCAGTCTAGGCCCGTGTGTTAGGATAAGAGAGAGCAGTAAAATGGTAGCTTCCTTGTCTTCGTGGACTGTATTACTTGGGTGGTAGACCTGCCACATTGCACCCTGTGGCAGAAGGAGAGGTTATTTTTTTGGAGTGTGGAGGGGAGGGGGCAGAGGGAGGGCATTACTGACTGACTCCTTGCCGAGGCTGGCTCCCTGCTGCTCATTGTGGTTAGCGGTTTTCAGGTAGGAATGTTAAGCTGGGAGCTGTGAAATGTTTGTGTTGGATTATGTGAAACCATTCCTTGGTCACCTTAGGCAGTGCTGCTTACCCTCCACGTGTGCCTCAGTGTTGCTGCATCCTGTTAATTGGTTCCATGTCCTACTCCAGAGCTAACGAACTGTCAGGATTGGCTTGGGTGTCTGCATGTGTGTGCCTCTTGCCCAGGCAGTGTTCTGTGGACCTGCCCCAGGTAGCAGTGGGGTGGGAGTAGTCCCATAGCAAACCAGGAGCTGCTGAGCCTGCGCAGTCTGACTCCAGTGCAATAACCTGTGCTTGCAGGACGGCTGCGACTTTGTCTGTCGATCTAAGCCCCGAAACACGCCGGCTGCGTACCGTGGTGTGGGCGATGACCAGCTGGGTGAGGAGTCCGAGGAACGGGATGACCACTTGCTGCCCATGTGATGGGCTCTCAACACCGAACTCTCCTCCCCAGCGCTTGGTTAATCGGATGCTTCCCAGCCAGTTCTTCTCTCACTTCTGGTTTTCTTTCTACGATTTGCTTTTGCTGCCTCTGGTATGTCAAATCTCATGGATGCCTCTGGGTGTGAACAGCACCGGTCCCTGATCATGTGGCTTATGAATGTAATGCTGCTTTTCTTCAAAAATGCAGCAGAGCTGGGGGGGGTGCAAGTGCTGAGAGCTGAGAAGACTCAGGAATAAAAGATTAGTCAGAGGAATAAAAAAGAGCCATGGATAGGTGTAGAAAGGGAAAGGAGGCAGTGGGTTAAAACAGCTGAGGCTGTAGGGGAGGGGGTCTCTTTCTTTTTTCCTCCTAGGGTTTACAGGATCTGTAAGACACTGGATTATTATTTTTTTTCTTTGAATGCATTTTCAGCTTTTGTAGCTTCTGCACTGTTACACACAGTTTCTGCCAGCATAACCTGCACAGAGTGCTCTATGCCGGACTTGTTGAGGATGGAAGAGGCATTGGCACCCCTGCAGTCCTTTTTCCTAATGGAAATGCATGGAAAAGTACATGCCCATTTCTTACAACAGATATCAAGGGATGCATATGCCATCCTCTCAAACCTGAGAGGGACAATGCTAAAAAAAAAAAAATTATATAGGAATCCAATACAGTCTCATGACTTTCCAGTTCAGCTGAAATATGGTCAGTCTTCTCTATCAGTGAGAATCGAAAGGCAATGATGCCCTGCTAAGTAAAAGGGGCATTTGCTGAAAGTGAAATGGTCATCAAGGGAAAATGGGAAGGTCAGAGGTAGCTGCCGCTTGAGTTCTGTTACAAGTCTGTCTGAGGCTAACTGCCCCCGTAGCTCAGTTACTGTCCGAATTCCCTTACACACTACAGTTCCTTGTTTGGCAAAGGGCTTTCCTGTGAAGCTACCAAAACTGATAAAGGAACCATGGAAGCCAAGGGTAAAAATGCCAACACATTCAAAACTGTGTTCAGGGACGCCTGTGCTTACAGCATCAGCTTTGATAAACCATTGTCCCTGTAAGCATGGTCCAAACCAGGCTAAAGATACTTGCCCTGTGCAAATGGTACTTGCATGCTGCTGCTGGCTGGGAGTGAGTGAGAACCTTCCCCTTGGGCACTAGTGAAAAGTAGGTACAGCTAATTTTTAAGGCTTAATTGGAGCCTTTAGGAACTTGGCACCTGGTTCCTAATTGCCTTCGATGTGAGGAGCTAGACTCTACACAATCCTATTCTGCCATATTGTGGGTTGGCAGAGAACCATCTTCAGTCTTGAGGGTGGAGACTGTGAATGAGCAAGCCACTTCTGCTTTTAGCACAGGCAAGGTTTGTATATTTGTGTACTGCCAAAGCAGACTGAACAGTGGCAGGAGGGGCAAAAGAGGCGCCCTGCTCTCTTGCTGGGTTGAGTGGACAAACAATTCCTGCTGTCTTTGATTCTTGTTATGGTCTCAGTCTTTCTCATAACATTGAAAAAATAGGAAGTCACTAAGCCTGTTGTTACTGTTTTTCATGGTGGTGTGTAAGGTATTTTTTTTGTACAAAACACAACTTTCAAAAATAAAATGACCAAAAAAACCTGCTGGAGTGTTACGCTGCTAATAGGTTTCTTTAGTACCAGGCCACCTTTGTTAGCTAAGGGCGAAGGGTCTTCAGTATGTGCTGTCTCGTGCCCTGACTGTCTCCTTAGGTTATACACACGTTTCGGACTGAAACTTTAGAAGCTCATGGAGTTACAGAGGAGAAAAATTCCCTATATTTTTCTGAAACAATAAGAATCAAAGTTTTTGTTGTTTTTCTTCTCAATTATCTGATATAAAAGTTATAAAGCAGCCAGACTTGTAAAGCCTGAACAAGCATTTTTTTTTATTAAGAACACTGAACATGAAATGATGTGAAATGTTTCCATTTCACTGAAATAAATCCAGTCCTCAAAGGCAGCTAGTAATATACATGACTGCCTACCCTGCTGAGGGTTAAACTAAACATGAGTTTTGTCACAGTCAGCCTGCTAAATAAGATGGTTTGTGGCAGCTTTCCTTTACTGTTAGAAGTTCTAAACTCCCCCCATCTGTGCGTGCGCACCATCCCCCCCTCTATTTAGGCTGAAAAGCATTATCAGGCAGCTTCCTTTGGGCCTGTGTTAATTAAAGATCAGAAGTTGCCTCCACATTGTAGCATCTTCTGAGCACTTCCCCCTCTTTTTCTGATGAGTCAATAAAGAGCCCATTCCAAAGATCTCTCACGTTTTCTTACTTACACCCTTAGGCCTTCCCCCATGCAATTACAGCTCTCCTACAATAGTAGGTGTTTTTCAGACAGAACATTCTTGCATTTCACTCAAGTAGGCATATGAAACTTCTGAAAATAGAAAAGCTTTTTTTTTTTTTTAAATCTTGCTTTCAGGTATGTGGCTGTAGGGGACACTTACATCTTCATGCTTTGTAGAGTGGTTTTTTTTTTTCCTTTTTTAAAGCAGATGTGCTGGAAGAAAACAACTGCCCACAGTTTTGCCTTTGCTGAAGTGTCACAAAACTTCTGGATTTGGTCCTTTAAAACTGTGGGAGCTGAGTAGCAGGGGCTTAGCCTAGAACGTAGTTGTACCCCTTAGAAAGAAGTACTAAAGGATCATAATTCAGTTATTGGAGTGTTTTTGTTTTTTTTTTTTTTATACTGAGGAAGAGAAGTATTTGTCTTACATCATCACCAAAAAAAGTCAGAGGCAGATGATACAATCCTGCCAGCTTAAACTTTGTCCCATAAGCTCTCCTGAGGATAATAAAGACAGACACAAAAAATAATACAAACAGGTAAGAGAACAATCCCCACCCCCACCCCACAAAACAAATCAAAAAAGCAAAAGAAAAAAACAACAAAACAGCTGATTTATGAAGAGCCTTGGTGCTTCTTGAGACTGCTTTGGATCTGTAAATTATACCCTCGCACTCACATACTGGGGAGACAGACCAAGTGGTATAGGGTTTCCTAATGTAAGACAACCCCCCACTCTGATTTCCCCATCACCTTGTCATAAGTACTCAGGATAAATGCTCCTCTGACTGTTTCAATGAGGAGCATCTGGAGTGAATAGCTGCCGAAACACTCAGTCTTTGATCTGAATCTCTACAGGAGACAGTAAAGCTAAGGCAGCTCCTATTGCCATGTGCCTTCAAGTTTGGTATGCATGCTGGAATGGCTATTAAACCCAGTTCGTAAACAGCCTAGGTTAGCTTTTTAGAAGTGTAACAGAAGCAGCCTCTTGCTCTAGTTCTTTTTTGTCCACATCTGTCACTTGAAATTTACTAATTTGCTTCCTAAATGCCTCAAGCACAGCTGCCCCCAATATCCATACAGGACAGGGTCTTCCTATGCTTCAAGTTCTGACACAAGACTCAAATAAGATCCAACAAACCTGCTGTAGCAAAAAGGGACAAGGGCCCCTTTCAGAAGTCTGCTAAAACAGAAAGAAGTCTCCTTTCCCTTCTTGATGTGGTAAACGGGAGAGGCATATTCAAAACCAGGAAGAAGGCAAGTTTCAAAGGCCCCAGGTAGGAGTTTTCTTCCCCCTTGTAGCACCATTAAAAGACCAAAACGTGGGCTTGTACATGGCAGTTTCAGTCAAATTCCTTCTCGTTCTTCTTGAATACAAGACCACAAGGGATCATCCCATTCTTCCCTGCCCCAGCAGGATCCTGCAAAGCTGGCAGCTGCTCTGGGTGTCAGAGCTGAAGTGAATCTACTGCCACGAGCTGTTAGGTCTCCTTGAGGACATTGATCTTGGCACAAATCTTGAGAGCTGGTCCCAGCTTGATGTTCATGGCACTCATGAGGTGTTCCTCCTTCAAAAGCAACAGGGCCTGGCCATCTATTTCCTGTGATCGAAACTCCTCAGCAATCTCCTGGCACCCTGCGAAAGCAAGGACACGGCACTGAGAAACAGATGGGCACTCCTGCCATTCCCACTCTTTACAGACCCCTGGCAGGCACAGGAAGTACGCTAGGAGTCTAACCGATCCCCCCTCCCCACGCAGGCTGCCTGAGGAGTACAACTCATCCATTCGCATGACCCGCTCCAGTTCAGAACCACGCACAGAGCACAGTAAAAGCACCAGGTACCACTCCCAAAGATTTCCAAAAAGATTTCTCCATGCTACTGGATCAGAGGGCTGCAGGAACGCAGCGTAACCTCACCTTGCAATGATGCAATGAACTCGTACACCTCCTCCACACTCCAGCGACTGGGATTGCTGGACAGGAAGACTGGGTTGATGCCGTGTAGATCTGGGGTAGGTGGGGCCATGCTAGAGTTTGCCAGGTCCCTCTCTCCGTGGCTGGCCCGTACTGACAGGGGTCCTGGAGACGTAGGGGACAGAGCCTCATCATAGCTGGAGTTATCAGAACCTCGACTTGAGTCCTCTTGACCCTGTAAGCCCACAGAAAAGAAAGAAAAAGTGTGATATTTTTTTTTTAAACCACAGTTACTAGGTGTGAAACCAGACAATGGCAACAGTACAAGTCCTAACAGTCTGGGGCAATTTTCTCAGGCTGTTAGTCCAGGGGCAGCTGTCACAAGAGCTCACTGAAGGGACACGAAAGTAAAATCTCGTCTCCCTTCCTCTTCCTTTTCCCCATCCTCCCCTAGTCCATTCCTCTTCCTCATGTCAGCTCTGGAGCTCTTTCAATCCTTCTATAATCTGATTCAAGTAATTAATCTGAAAAAAAGCGAACCGTACAGGAAAAGTGGATTGTTTTCTACCAAGCCTGGCAGCTGATCACACTCACTGGGATGTCTGTGACATGCTGGAGTGAATACCGAGTAAACAAACACAAATGTTAATCCACTTTTTGCAGTTGATGAGCAATTAGAGCAGCTTACTGTGCCTTGCGTAACGACCGTGTCAATGCGCACTGGTCATGTACTGTACAGCTACATACACTAAGAACCTGGTACCTCCAACAGTGACGATTTTTATGCTGAAATCTGCCTTGAAATCTGAATTTCTGCTGAAATCTGCAGGCAGGACTACGGCCTTACCCTGTGACGCTTGCCCTGGATCTTTGTTCGAGCAATTTCAGAGCTGCTACGCCGCGATCCCCGTCGGCGCACACGAGCATAGTTGGCTTCCTGGAATTCTTTCATCTTCTTTCTCTGCAACCGAAACTGATGGCTGCAGCTGACATTGTACCTCAAATAAGTAGAAGCAGAGCAGCAATTAGGAAACAGCAATTAACTGAACGTACCATTTCTCCTTTCTCTAGATGTGGATGAAACTTCTCTTTACCATCAAATTCTCTTCTTCCTCCTTCTAAGAATTCCCCCTGGAAGGAACCAGTCCAGACTTCTCACAAGCAATATTTGGACACCAGAGTCTTGATCTAACATCTGAAGGGTCAATTAAGTCATTCCCCTAAGGGAAAAAAGACCCATAACAAGCACTCTGCTATCAGTAGGAGGCAGCGATGACTAGTGTAATTTCTCCACGGGATTTCCCCCCCCCAGCTTTCCCTTCTGTCTTTACTACCAACGGAGCAGACAGCTACCAGTAAGCATTCATTTAGTCAGTCAAGTGTACTTGAGAGGTTCTTTGGAGCCCAAGAACTTCCCTCTTCCCATCTCATTTCCTGAACAAGTAGGAAATCCTGCTCACACTCAACACCACATCCACCTCCTCCAGACCTAGAAGAAGCATTCACAAATCATAACGAGCTCCAGTACTAAAGGGCCTCTGTGGTCCATGCATCCCACACAGGGAGAATCAGATGTACTGAAGTACTGTACACTACCTGGAGAAGGGACACATGCCTAGTTCCCGAGAATGTAGAGTCAGAGAAGAGGATGATGATGTCTTGCTATTACCTTTTAGCACAGGTCATGGAACAAAACCTCTTGGAGCCACGGAACTGGGTGGCTGGGGCATACTTCCCACAGTATTCACACTTCAGCAAGTTTGCCTTCTTATCAAGCTCTGGTGAGATACAGAGATATACACCATTTGATGATTTGAGCTGAAACAAATCACACGTAATGATTCCTCATTGCACTACTCTTCCTTTGAGCAGACAGATTCCAAACACTATTGTCTTTTGAAACTACTAAATTAGCGTGGGCAAGAAGCTGGTAGAGGAGAGGCAGAAGCTCCACTAATTAGGACCCCAGGATATTCAACAGAGTAGTGTATTTCTCCTTGTCCTTTTTGCTGAACAAGCAAGAAATAGCATATCCCTCATATCCTACAAGGCTGTGGGGGAGTCTCTATCTGCACTCTCTGCTGCGTCCATACATCCTTCACAGTCATTACAGGTACACTTCAGATTCTGCTTACTAACATAGGGTGTGTTAGATTGTATTAACAACAGCAAAAAAAGCAGTATCTTATGGCACTTAAGAAGATCCTAGGTCTGTAGCTTGAGACACTCCAAGGTGTTAGCAGGACAGAAAGGGATACGAGTCTGTAACGTATAAAGTAGATAATGAAGTAACAGCAGAAACTTTCAGTACCACTATCGAGGTATCCCAGTGCTGAAACTCACCCATAGAAGCACTGTCCCCTCCTGGAGAATTGCTGGACAGGTTTTCACTCTGGCCAGAAGGAGCCCCTCCCTGCAGTGGTTTCTCAGATTCTTTCAGCAGCTGAGAACCCACCTAGCCAGGAAGAGAAAGAATTTGGCCCATCAGTAAAGGAGCTCTGTGCCCACCACTCTCTTCTGAAGCATATGCCACTCACTCCTTATTGTAACTCAAAATAATCCCTCTGCATACTAAGGAAGGAGAGATGCTGAACCAAGTTACTCTTCCCTTATTCACAGACGTGGCAGATTCATTCCAAGATCACCAAGTATTGTCTGCTTTGAATATCCTGCAATTCCATGCGACTTTATTTCCCCTTATTTGCTTTAACTTCACCTGCTGTTTATTTAAAATGCAGCACATCTTTCCCTCAGTAGAAGTCAGACAGAAGAACCTTCTTATAATTCCTGCATAAATCATTGCTTTGGGGACTATTGGAGAAAATGGTTCCCACCACATTTGCCAGTTCACATTTCCCATCTCACTCCAACCTGTCGTCTTTAATACCAACTCGATGCTTTGCTTCATGCATGAAACCAGTTTCCTTTGCCTTCCTCTCACTTTTGTGAGCTAAAAAAGCTTACATGGAACACAGGGAAAAAAAGTCCCGTCCAAAGATGGACGCCCACCACCCTTCCAAGAGACAGCTACACCTCCTTTCCCCACAGCAGTGAATCCTTACTGGAAAGGGTTCCGCTCCTTCCTGGATGACAAAGCCCTCAATGATGTGTGTGAGGATCTGGGGCTTAACAATGGCTTGTGGCGGTTTGGAGTCTCCCATCTGACGTGACACCATTGCTAGGTTTGGGGTGGGTGCAGAGGTGGGGGTGACTGATGCTCCTTCACTGGAGGTGGTATTTGGGGTCGCAGCGGCACCAGGATCGGATTTATCTGGAATGTTAACAGCACCAAAGTCAGTGTTACTATTGCTCCACTTACTTCAAGTGGAACTTGAGATCAGATCGTTAGTACAAAAAAAACAGAGCTCTCCTTTTGTACCTCACCTCCAAAGCCATTCTTCTCCTCCATGTTTTTGGGGCTGTCTGTCACAGGAGAAGACCTGGCAGGCAGCAGTGCAGTGACACTGGCTGATTCCTCCTTCTCCTCCTCTGACTCTGCCTTGCGTTTTACTGCTAAGGTCTGAGACTTGCCCTGCATGAATGAAGAGGCACGTGTAAGCAGAGAGAAGAGCCCCAAAGCAGAGAGCAACACAGATGGAAGGCAACAGGATACATCCTGCTCCATCAGACTTCATCTCCAGCCTGGTTCCCACTCCTGGAAATGCATCCAGCTCCCATCTTTGTTTAGGAGCATTTACCTAGCAGGGAGCTAAAACTTCAGAAGACGTACATACTACAGAACTACTGACTAGGATGTAGCATCCTGGTTGATATATCGATACACTGATATAACACCAGGACACCCTGCAAACCTCAAGGGATTATTCCCAGAAGAAATGGAATGGCATTCACCCAGCAGTTTCCAAACAGGCTTTGGGCTAAATCAGATCAGTTCCAATGAAGAAACAGAGTCAAAACAATAGGGGAAGTATGCTGGATGAGAGCAGAATTGTCCCTCAGCTGTAAAAATCAGACAAATCCTGTTGACAGCTCCCTGAAGAAGCAGCCAGTTTAGAAACAAACTGGCACATTTTGCCCTTGACTACACAAGCAAAAACCCAGTCAAATTAACAGTCTCAGCAACTGACTATGGCTATCTGAGCTGAAAGTGTCAGTGTCCCAGGGAGTCAGGCAGGCCATGGTTGGCCAATTTAGAGCAGCACACGAGGCCTACGGAACATGAGCTCTTTGTCTCTCATCTGAGAGACAAAGAGGCCAACTGCTGTTAAATGGGATATTTAGGACGTGATGTGGACACCTACTCCATTTGAATCGGGGTCCAAGTCTCACCAGTTTGTGTCATGCAAGCCTCTAAATGATCACATGAAAGAAAACTGTTTGTAGTCAGTAACCCCAAGGGCTGGACTGGAATCAGCATTTTTGAGAGCAAAAGCCTCTATATCCCTTAATCCAAACCTCTTATTCCTCCCATCCCACCGACCCAGGGCTGGAATGCAGTTAGTGTCCTAGGACTGAACAAAGAGAATCCATGTGGTATTCCCCTTCTTGATGGTCTCACTTACTGGCAGCTGGACAGACTGCATGTAGAACGCTGCTGGCATCTGAGCCACAACTGGAGAGGAGGCTGGGCTCTTCACCATGTGGGTTGTGCCTTGAACTTGTGCCAAATTCACCCCTGTGTTGAGAGGGGGAGCTTCCTGTGAGGATGGTGGAGCTGAAGAGGATGGGGAAGCAGCATGGCCTTGGGAAACGGGCTGGACCACAGCTGGCATTCCCCGGGAAGTCGTCACTGCTGCAGCAATCTGAGCTAAACCCAGCGCCTGGGCTTGGCCTGAGCCCTGCTGCCGAGTACCCACCACCTGCACAGGAATGTGTGGCGGAGGCTGCTGCGCTGCTGACATTTTGGCAGGCCCAAGCTGAGGTGGTTTGATGGGAGTGACCATAGATTTTGACTGGATTGGAACAGGTGATTTGGTGGCTGGCTGGCAAGAACTGTCCTGCTGGAGCTGAACAGGCTGTGCCTGGGACTGCAACATCGGTTGCACCACAAGGGTCTGAGCCTGCTGCTGGTTTTGAGGTGGCGCCTGCTGCTGTGGAGGTTGAGCTTGTTGCTGCTGTTGGGTCAGAGATGGTGACTGCTGCTGTTGCTGCTGCTGGGACAGCTGGAGATGGGTGGCTGTGTGGAGGAGCTGGGACTGGCGGTGCTGGAACTGCTGCTGGTGATGAATGGCAATCTGCTGCTGAATCACCACCTGCTTCTGCAGGTGAATCTGCTGCTGCTGCTGGATCAATGAGTGTGGCTGAATCTGTGTATACGTGGCTATACAAACACAGAACCAGAGAAAAGGAGAGCACAAAGGTTAGCAACAGCACAACTGGGAACAAAAAAAAAAGGCAAGCAGCCACCACACTGGTTTGAATTGTTATGTTCCAAAATGACTGACAGCCAACTGGCAGAGGATGGTGGGAACTGAACGGGCTGGGATCAACTTCTGTCATTAGTAGAGCAGGATAATCCCTAGAGAACAGCCTCCAGGAGCACGGCAACTGGGAGGCTTGTTGGGAAACCTCTCACCAATGGGCTTGAAATGGCACTCTTCTGAAAGCTCAACTGGTTCAAAGAGAAGGAAGAGAGCACCACTCACCTGAGCTGATCAGCGTTTGGCTGGGTGCTGGTGTAGCTGTCCGCGTCAGGTTCATGCCCACTGTCTGCTGTCCGCCACTGTCCGTTTCGCCCTTCTTTGTGGCTGCATTCTCTGTCTCCGTTTGGCTTCCCTGGCTGATAGTCACTGCCTGGGCAGCTGCTACTGGTAGTGGTTGCACCACCCCTGTGCCTTTCCTTTGGCAACTGCCAGCGGCACCTGCCGAGGCTGTCTGGCTCAGTCCTGTTGAGGTCTGGCTCCCACTGCTTGCCACCACACCCCCAGAGACACCATTGCTGCCTGCTGCCCCCTGACTCAAGTTGAGGGACTGGCCTGTGCTGCTAGAAGACACCTGAGCTGCTGCCAAGGTCTGGCCTGTACTTGTGGCCTGTGGCAGGCACGAAGCCTGGGAGTTTCCTGGTAGAGCTGCCTTCTGAGCAGAGCTTTGGAGCTGGGCATTAGTGGATGAGGTCTGCTGGCTCCTCACAGCCAAGTTCTGCACCTAGAGACACACATACAGAACACAGTCCATTTGCATCATGCATGTTTCCTCCTGGAAGTTGGAGAGAGGTACAGAACAAGAGAATGCATCAGCAATATTCTCTGCTGGGATGCAGGCCAAGCCAATGCTGTAAGTCTAACGCGGGGAGCTGGCTCATACCATAGGGCAAGGCTCAGGTGCAACCCTCAGCAGAAAACATATTAACCTGAACTGCCTTCTGCCCCATCTCTGATGGAAGTTAAAGATCTCGTGGCACTTTCTGAACAGCACTTGAGGAAAACACCATTCTTTCTGAGGCACGGGACAGCCTCCAGACCTGTCTGCCTTGTCCTCGCATTGCTAGGATCCACGTTAGCATGGCTGTAAAAGTACTGAGATACCCCTTTAAAGACCAGTAATTCCTTCACAGTTTTTGTGCCACTTGCCTCCTCTATCCGTACAGTGCTTTCCATTCAGGAGGCCTGCAGCCTTGCTGATTTCACCAGTTCCTCTGCATTTCAGTGCTACCATCCTCAGTATTTAATCCCCCTCCAAATGCAGCATTATCTTCAAGTCCAATTGTGGCTAACTTTGCCACAAAGAAAGGGCTCCAGAAAAGACAAATATGAAGTAACTGGAAATCCCAAGAATGACTAGGTTAGGACCACGAAAATGGGAAGCCACTGCAGCTCTCTGACCCAGAGAAAGATTTACAGCTGAGTGAAGGAGCTAAGACCTTGCAGCATGTTCAGTCACCGGCATTTTTACAACAAACCACCCGGGTTAAGGAACACTATTGCTGACAAAGACTCTGCATTGTAGAGTGAATGTCTCTCTGAAAAATGGACACAGAACTCAACAGTTCCTTTCACACAAGGACAACTAAAAAGCTGTGAAAACATGATTGATCCAGCCCATGTCTCATCCCAGAAATTTTAATCAGAAATGAATCCAGTCTCTGGAGACAGAAAGCAAACACCGGGAAATGATGGCAAGAGAGAGCAATATCTCTTGCCTGCAATAGTTACAGGGACACGGAACGGAGATAAAACAGAGCAAATCTTCTGTGCAGGCAGAGAAGGCTGGAGACAAGGACCAGGGTGCAGGTTGTGTACAGGGGACGGGAAGGGCTCTGGGAGGGGGTGTCACTGACCTGGTCTGTGTCTGCATGGACCCCAGGAGACTGGGTGGGTGGTACCTCCTGCTGGACAGCAGCCACGGCCCCATTAGGCATCAGGATGAGTTGGGAGGCAAGAGGCACATTGCGGCCCAAGGTCCGGTTTACCTGCAACAGGTTCCCCAGCTGTGGCTGTTGGGGATGGGTCAGGTGATGTGGAATGAAAGGAACAGAGGGGAAGAGAGAAAGACAGACAGCGAACCACAAGCAGATTACAAAGCAACACGAGGCTGCAGTGTTGTACACGGCATCCCCCCCAGCCACCCTTCCCCACGCTGCACTGTAACATAACCCTCAAGAGCAGGAAACACTTTCCTTCTGGAAACAAGCAGTCTTCTGTTAAATATGGGCCTGGGGCAACTCCCACAAGCTGCCCAGGACCAGCTAAAATACTTGTGTATAATTTAATTTTGAAATGTATATTCAGGACTGGTTGAGAAACAGTGATAGAAGACATACACCTAAGACCAGGGCTGTTTGAACAGAGGATTACAAACTGTAAAGCCAACTGAGACACAGAACATATTTTTCAAGTAGGTAACCAAACTCCAGATAGATTATAGTCGTCTGTTTTCCATACAGCAGCACTTCATACTAATCAAAAGGATGAGAAATTTGTTCCTGTTGATTTACGTTCCTAGACCTACTTGAATCCTGACTTACATCCCTGTGTGCAGTGACTGAAGGGAGTAATTTACCATATATCTGTTCCAGCAATCAACAAGAAGAGCAGCTTTATTTCTGCCAGTTCTACTCCAGTCTAGGATATATGTTTCACATTTATGCTCTACTGAGAAGTGCCATGGGATCTTTAACATCTATGCAGAGCAGAGACAAACATAGTTCTTAAGAATTTCAATACACAGTACAAAGCTAATTTACCCTCAAAAGCTGAGCCCAAAGTCAAATGTGGTTTCAGGGATAAGAGTTCCTCATCTGAATTTAAAACATATCGTATCACTCTTAGAGTTGGAGTTAGCCCTGAGTAGTCGGTAGTCCCAAACAGTGAAACACTGGAGTGTCTAGAAAGTGGGGTTTATGGTCAGGACACATTTTGTGTACTTATCCCTTACCCGGAGGTACATCTGGGCCTGTGACTGGTTGAGAGGTGGTGAGGTGGTATTCCCAAGGAGCACAGACTGCGTCAGAGTTGTGGCACTGGGGGAACTCACACTCTGTGAGCGACTAATCAGCTGAGCAGCTGATGTGGTGGCTAGGTTGATCTTAAAACAGAAGAAAGAAAAAAAAAAAAAAAAAAGACAAAAATCATATAAGAGATGGGGGCAAAGAAAGAAGTAAAGTTTCACTTACTGGGGTACAGCCAGAACAAATATTTCACAGTTTTTCCCTGTATCCCACAGGGGTCCAAGAATAAAGAAGGAAATTCTAGCCTTAAGAGGCTATGTGATCTGAACTAGCCAAAATCTTGGATGCTAACCTCATTTGTACGATGAGCCTGAGTATCACTGCTACTTTGCAACTTCAATAAGAGATCCAAAAGAGAACTAAAAATAGATTTTCTCCAGCTTCTCAAGTAAAGGGGGAAAAAAATCATAATGTAATCTGCCTTAACAACTCACCTATACTCTTTGAACAAATCCCAGTTCCCCAATACCCGCTATAAAATCGTACTTCCTCTCATTCAACGAGCTACCTCGAAACAAAAGAGCATCCCCTTCCAAGCTGCTCACAACTCCTCCTTCTTATAAATCCTGATCTTCTCCTAAACCAAGAAAACATATCCCCAAAGCCTCAGGAAAAAGATATTTTCTACCTTTCCAGCTAAGAAGCCTATCCCACTCAGAAACCTTTTTGGGGCTCCTCAACCCCAACCAATAATGACAGCACCCCAAATCCTCAAGTTGTCTGTATCTTGTGGATTCCCAGCATTCCTAGAAGCTGTGTTTCCCTGGCTGCCTGCCTTCCTAAAAGACAAAGAAGAGTAAGAACAAGGGCAGAGGGGAGCAGGGTGTGGGGAAAGGCTTTGATCTGTGTAATCACTTACAGAGGCCTGGGTGGTGGTAGTCTGTTGTGGGGTGCTGGTGTTGGGGGAGCTGGCTTGTCTGCTGGCTGCAATTGTAGCCTGTAAGAGAGATTGACAGAGGAATGAGTACCTGAAAAAAAAACTTTTTTTATCC
The DNA here is from genome assembly GCF_964211825.1 of Aythya ferina. NCBI lineage: Eukaryota > Metazoa > Chordata > Aves > Anseriformes > Anatidae > Aythya > Aythya ferina. The sequence goes on along the minus strand of NC_140296.1, from coordinate 126,906,406 downwards.
AGCCCAAATATTTGGTTTTGTAAGAACACTAAATACCATCATCATCATCTTCTCCCATTCCCAAGAATGTTGCCCCAGTTTGTCATGCTACACACTGCAACTCCTCATCCTGATGCTCCAGTCCACTCTGTTAATGCCCAGACATCCCTTGAAATATCACCAATTTGCTGAGCTAGTCATACAGATTAGTAACAATGCAATGATAGTACTGCAACTTACAAATTTCAGATTACAGCACATTCAGCTGGCAGAGAAAGGTAAACAGATTTCTTTTTTCCTTTCCTACAATGATCCCATGGCAAGCACACTGTACACGTTTAGTTGGTTTTACAACTAAGATTCACATAATACTGGTGAGAGGATTCTATGTGCTCTGTGCTATAAAACTGCAAGTAGGGATTTGAAAACAATTAAAACCTGGACTAAAAGCCAAGAAGCACAGCTACTGATGGAGATATTGTTACATAGACAAAAGTGTACTGTCACATCACCTATAATTCATCTCATCAGAATTTGTCATCAGTTCAAGTGAGCAAAGTCGTTAAATTAAAAAAAAAAAAGTTCATTTATGCAGGATATATCATCTCAACAAGCTCAATTAAAGAAACCCTTCTTCATGGAGGAGATTTACCCCAGATCCTTCTTGCTAGTAACTGGAAAAGAAACCACGTGATAGTAAGTTTCAAGAGAGAAAAACTCAGAGGATACCACATGAAATTTCACACACACAGAACTACATTTATTCTCAGAGAAATAACAATCTATCGTTTTATTTAAGACTGTTTTAAAACACTACTGCATTCACCGGTGATGTAAACACCCACCTTTCATTTAATGGAGGTACAGTAGCTAGTCACATGCCTCCAATGTGCAAATTCCCTTATGGGATGCTATATTTTATCTTTCCCTTTTTGTACCTGAAAACTAAACAAATCTCTCCATCAAGCTTCCAGTTTACTAGCTGTTTATATTACATTCAAACAATGTGTTTAACACGTTGCAAGTAGTGCAATTAGGTACCACTTGTCTAATTGCAGATCAGGACCTCGGTATGTAAGTCAGAGTGCAAGTAAAGAATCATCCAGTTCCTCACCTTCTGCCCCCTTTTAACTCACCTGCTGGACAGCAGCCAAGCTGTGAAGCTGGGCACTGTTAAGCTGCTGCTGGAGCATAAACTGATGAAAGTACTGAGCGGCATTGGGCTGTCTCTGGAGTGCCTGAAGAGCCTAGAGAAAGAGGAAAACCCAATTGTTAAAAAACAGTATGCCCTTGAAACGTGATCAGAGAGAAATGAAGAAATAAGAGCCTTGGGACCATATCTCATCCCCACAAAAAAAGAAAAAAAAAAAAAAGAAAAGCCATCAGATTAGTATAACAGAACAGGTAAAAAAGCTACAAACTGGTAACAGACTGAATCACAGACATATTCCAGGACAGCAGGAAACATACTTTAAAAAACTTTTAAAAACTCCAGGAATTTGGCAATTTGTGCTTTAGTAGACAGACAAGTGTTCCAGCATAGTATGTATATACACCATACAGACTATATAGAGGAAATGGCACGATAAACAGAATGACTTGCATTAGGACAGCAGAGCTAAAATCCAAGTACTGACTAAATATAAAAGGCTGGACACTGGAGGAGTAGCTTACCAAAGACAATGCAGAGCACCAGACTACGGGAAGTAAAGATCAGGCCTAATACAATAATTCCTAAATCCCAAAACAGGACAGCTCTTCAAGCGTATCACAGAATCATAGAACAGCTCAGGTTGGAAGGGACCTTAAAGATCATCTAACTCCACCCACCCCGCCATAGGCAGGGACACCTTCCACTAGATCAGGCTGCACAAGGCCTCATCCAGCCTGGCCTTGAACACCTCCAGGGATGGGGCATCCACAGCCTCTCTGCGCAACCTGTTCCAGTGCCTCACCACCCCCTGAAAGAAGAATTTCCTCCTAACCTCTACTGTCACTCTCCCCTCTTTTAGTTTAAAACCATTCCCCCTTGTCCTGTCATTATCTGCCCATGCAGAAAGTTGCTCTCCATCTTCTTTATAAGCCCCCTTTGAGTACTGGAAAGCTGCAATGAGGTCACCCCAGAGCCTTCTCTTCTCCAGGCTGAACAGCCCCAGTTCTCTCAGCCTTTCTTCATAGGAGAGGTGCTCCATTCCTCAGATCATCTTTGTGACCCTCTTCCAGACTCATTCTAACAGCTCCACACCCTTCTTGTGCTGGGGGCCCCAGACCTGGACACAGCACTCTAGGTAGGGCCTCACAAAGGCAGAGCAGAGGATGACGATCACCTCCCTCCACCCGCTGGCCACTCCTCTGTTGATGCAGCCCAGGATGCAGTTGGCCTTCTGGGCTGCAAGCGCACACTGCTGGATCATGTTGAGCTTTTCATCTACCAGAATCCCCAAGTCCTTCTCTGCAGGGCTGCTCTCGTTGTATTTTTCTCCCAGTCCGTGCTCATGACCAGGATTGCCCTGGCCCAGGTGCTCTTCGCTTGTGGGAGGGACTTTTCTCCCCAGCCCTTATCTACAGGTTCAGGGAAATGGGAGACGTGTGAAGCCTGACTGGCAGTGAAGACTGAGACAAAGAAGTTGCTGAGTACCTCAGCCTTCTCCATGTCTGTTATTACCAGTTCACCCTTCTCATTTATCAGAGGGGAACACTCTCCTTGGTCTTTCTTTTCTGAGCAAAGTACCTACAGAATCCCTTCCTGTTATTCCCTGCATCCCTTGCCAAGCTCAGTTCCATCTGTGCCTTGGCTTTCCTACTCCCATCCCTGCACATCTGGATCCCTGTACTCCTCCCAGCATGCTCCCACCTTGACGCATGACAACCCAGACGGACATGAAAGGGCTCAGCACCCTTCGGCTACTGCACACTCAATCCCAGAACGCAGCAGTGTCCTACCTGCACAGCCTGTCGCTCATACAGAGACATCTGTGATATCTGAGGACGGGTGCTTCCTCCAGAACTGGAGCTGCCGCTGCTGGAGCCGGAGTTCTGCTCACTTTCAGTCTCCATGGTGACAGGATCCTGGGAGCTCAGGCTGGGATCAACTCCAGATCTAAATCGAAAGATTTGGAAACTAAGTCAGGCTAGAGAAAGAGCCAAACTGTATTTCACTGCATTACACAGCTTTTTTTTTACTCGAATATCCCAGTACCAGGCTTCTTCCACAGCTTTGCTACATCAAAGGGGGCTGGGGGTGCTCAGAGCCAAAATAACCCAAAAATACTCACAGTTTAAGTCTTCTGTTACCACAGTCTGAAATGTAACACACACATCCTCGTATTTTTATTGCCATGCTACAATCGGACACTACAGCATCCTGAGCTCTTAAACAGGCAGCAGAGCGAAGCAGCAGCTGCAGCTCGTTCAGACAACCACTTGGTTACAGACCTGATCACCTCTGCTTCGAGGCTAGTGAACTCAGGTGAATTAACTGTACTTCCAGTCTCCCACTGTACTTCCACAGCTTCTCAGCACCTCTTCCTGCAGCCTCCCAAGAGGTGTAATTATTCCACAACTCCGCTGCCCTGCAGATACACCAACTCAGTCCTTTCTCCCAGTTTGGCCCCCGATCCGTAATTGTCTCTTTCTTTCTCTGATCACATGCACTTCCCGCTACTCCTTGTTCCTGACACACCGCAACTCAAATGCGAGACTGGAAGCTGGTATCAGGGGTGGCAAGTTGGTTTAAGGAAGAGTGGAGCCAGAAGCAGGGTGGACGAAGGCATCACAAGCAATACTTATGAGGGGAAGCACACCACAGAGGTCATACAGAGCCAGAGAGATATTCCAGGGACAGAAAGATGAGTTGCGGTGAACTGCAGAACTAAAGAAGGCCTGGAGAAGGCATCCATCAGCCAAGAGGAGGAGAAGAAAGACTGAAAAAAGTGCTTAGCAGAAAAGTAATGTATTGGGATGATCAGGGAGCCTTCGTGTAGCAAGTAAGATGGGCTATACCGGGAGTAATGGTAGGAGGTAGAGTGAGAACAGGAAATGTACAAAAGTGGTTAGACACGAACAGAATTCTACTGAAAAAAAGTGACTTTTCAGAAGGATATCATTTGCATAAGGCTTAAAAAAAAAAAAAAAAGCTTCTGATAGTCTGTGTATCACTGATGGAAGATCCCATAGCATCAGCACAGCTCCTGTATTTAGACCTTTTCAAACCCAGAGTTTTCAAGCTTCACAGCCCGCACCAAAGGCAACTTCTTCCAGGTCAGTAAACAAACAGAGCAGCACAGCATACAAGGAAGTGCACCAATATTCTCTACCAGACAAGTTTCTAAACTCCTGAATGGCGCTAACAGCAGACAACTTTGAAGCGGGACAAGAGCATCAACATTAATAGCTGTGGACGGCTGATTGTATCAGGGATCCACTGTTCCAAACCTTCTCCTCGAAATCTGGAAAATTCTGTCACCAACCAGCATGCAGATGTTGCTCCAGTCCTGGCTTCCCCACGAATCTTTACACCTCTGCCCTTGAGTCCTGCCTAGGCATCTATTGCTAATGCAATACTACGGTCCTGTACCTGCTCCAGCACTGACCATGGGCAGGTAACACCCAGTCACCTTTTCCTCAGCTAAAACACACTCTCTCAACTGGCCACTACTGTCTTCACCCACAACTCTGTTATAGTTAGAAGCAGTCGATCAATACCCAGAACACAAGATGCTCCCCAGGGGGCAGCACCAAAAAAAGTAGATGAAGCCTAAAGCAACTGAAAAGGGAGAGAACACAGAGATTTTCAGAGAAAGGAACTGATGTAAATATATGAAATACTTCAAATGGGATTAAAATGCAACTTGGAGCAAAGCTGTACACATTACACCAAGTTATCCAGTAGCTCAGCTACAAGCAGGAGACAATTACCTTACTTCCAGCACTCGCTGGACCCTTCCATCAGTTGATTTAACTTGTTAACTTTACAGAAAAACTACCCTAAGCATCATTTTAGTCAGATCAGTGAGCTGTGGGCTCACAGGTGAGCTAATTCAGCTGCCAGTCAGGTGGAAGAGAAGGCAACTCAGCACACTGTTTGTCCAGCTTCACGTATGACCTTACTCTCAGGGTACCAGGAGGAGAAACCTGGCTTCCAAGTTGGTGCTCTGCTCCACCAGCCTGTATTTCCTCCATATACAACAGCATCAGTCCTAAGATTACCAATGTTTTGGAGTTTGACATTGGCCTAGAGCTTCCTAAAAACAGGAGCTGGCACAAACCTGGAACCCTACTGGAACAACGGTGCCTCTGGGATGAAAAGCATCAACAAGCATTTAGGTTCCTCTTCTGGGGACATGGATGGAGAGGCACGCTCTCCCTTTGCAGAAGGCCAGTAAGGATTTACACCACTTGTAACAAGCAGGATTATCCACAAAACCCTTCCCAAACTCAAAAATGGGGAGCCAGGCTCCGCTGCCACCAGGAAAGTACACCCAGGGATGCAATTCCACATTGGTGTCAGCCTGCGTCTGGGTCGGGTTATTTCCACGCGAAGTATCCCAGGCTTGGCCCCCTCCACGCACACCTTCCAGCACCTTTCCGGGTGCCGGCCCGGTGACCGCTGCGCTGTCAGGTCCCTGGACGCTGCCCCGTGCCACGAGCGACCCACCAAAGGCACTTAAGCGAGGCATTTTCCAGCAGCCTGAGCTCAGCGGCTCACCTTCCCAACACCACTGCCGGACCCCCTGCAAAAGAGGGCAGAGCCGGGGCAGCACAAAGCCCCCCGCACAGCAGCGGAGCCGGCTCGGGGCTCGTTTCCCCGGCCCTACCAGCGGCGGCACCAAACTTTTCCTCGCTCCCCCCCCCCCCTCCTGCAGAGCGCCCGCTCCCCTCCCACCCGGCTCCGCAGCCAGCCCCACGCCTACACCCCCACCAGCGGGGCCCCCTCCTCCACAGCCCCCTCAGGGCGCTGCGGCACGGCGGGGGCACGGCCACCTGCTGCTGCTGCTGCTGCTGCACGGCCCTGCACAAAGCGCCGGGCAGCGGCGGGGCGAGGCGAGGCGAGGCGAGGCGAGGCTGCCCCTCGCCCGGCGGAGCGGGGCAGGGCGCACAATGGCCGCCCCGCGGGCGCTGTCAGCTCGGGGCCCGGCCTCCCCCACACCTCCCTTCCCTGCCTTCCCTCCTCTCCCTGCCGCCGCCGCCGCCTCCTTACCGCAGCGCCCGGCCGGGCTCGGCTGCTCTGGGCACGCCCCCCCCGAGCGCGGGCAGCCGGGCCGAGCCCCGCCGGGCCGGGCAGGGCGGGGCGGGGCGGGGCGGGGCGGGGCGGGGCGCGGGGCCCCCGTGTGCCGGGGGAGGGAGGGCTCCGGGGGGGGGCGGGGCGTCACCTCGCCGCCGCGGCCCCGGCCCCGGCCCCGGGGGCCCCGCTTGGCCGCTGGGGGCTGGAGGGGGCGTGGCTCCGTTAGGCTCCGCCCCCTCTCCTTTTTTTCTTCTTTTTTTTTTTTTTTCCTTTTTTTTTAAAAATTTTTCTCTTCGGGGTTCCCCCCCGTTCCGTCACTTCCGCCCTTCGGGGCGCTTCCGGGCACGTGATGGCGCCCTCTCCCCCCCCCGCCGCTTTGCGGTTGCCATGGCGACCTGGCGGGGCCTGGGGTCCAGGCCTGAGGCCTCGGCGCCGCTGGAGGCCGGGGGCGCAATGGCTGCGTTGCCCCCTGGGGAACGTGCCGGTGGGCACAGGGCACGGCCACGATCCCTGTGCCCGCCATGGTTACAAGCACACTGCCATCAAGGCTGGAAAAGCCCGCCCAGTTCACCCACTCCAACCATTCCCCTGCCACCAATGTCCCCCACCAAACCCTGTCCCCAAGCACCACGTCCAGCCTCTCCTTGAACACCCCCAGGGACAGCGGTGCCGCCGCTTTGCTGCCTGGATAACGTGCACACAGTGGAAACACACGTGAAAAGAGTGTAAAAAAAACAAGTGCCAGGGTTTAATGACCACACTTAGCCATGAAGAGCGAAGCTAGGCGGTACAGGCACTTTGTAGCCTTGCTTCACTTCAGTACTGATGAAGAACATCAGTTCTGCTGTCGATTACCTGTCTTAGGGAGGTGGTCAATTAGGGTAAACTCTTACTCATTTGTAGCAATAGCACTGTTTTTCAAGAGGGATTCTTTCTAACATCACAAGAAACTCCCTATTATGTCAGGCTAGTGTCTCATCTCTACCAGAGCTGCTGAGTCTCCTCTAAGGACGACTGGCTGTGCACCAGCGCAGAGGGGGAAGAAACAAAAGAAAAGCAGAAAGGAACCTCACTTCACCTGCATGTACAAGGAGCATAATAAATCCCATAAGCAACAAGTTTGATCCTCGTGTTGCAAGAACACTGCATCTGATTCAGTAGTCCAAATCCTGGACTATCATTTCACAGGAGATCAGTGATTTAGGACCAAAGTCGATCCCATTGATTTAGAATCAAAATGGCATTTACTGCTGCCTGAAAAACTGAAAAACACACCATACAGGAAGGTGCTTAGGCTTCTTCCTCCAAATGCTTGGGGTTCTTTTTTCTTTCAGATGGAAAAGTATCTGACTGATTTATTTATTTTTTTTTTATTTATTTAAATAAAGGTCAGATAGTGATCAAAGGAACAATGACAAGGCGGGGAACTCAGCCAACTTAATCCCTGTGAATCAACCACTCCTAAAAGCCTCAAGGGCTAAGCCATTTGTCCCTGTTGCAAAACCCACTAAAGGTGATTCAAGGGAAGAAACTCTTTCTGGAATCTGTGCAAACAAAGGGGAACTCCTGCAATAAAGAGGCATTACAACTTACCATGGGATGCTCTTGGGAGAGGGATTTTGCAACTGAACAAGAGAATTTGATGATTTGCAGGACTATAGCCGTATGTTTGGGGTAATAATTACAGGCAGGGAAATGGGGGGAACAGGATGGGTCAGAGATGAACACACATGAGAAAATGCATAGAGCAGTAAACTAAGCTGCTAATTATGTAAGAAGCTTCTGGTCAGTGCACTGGTCTGAACAAGTTTTGCACCTGATCATCAGCCTGTACTATATTTTTAATAAACCATTTCAGTTATTTCCTGTGTGACTGTGCTCTTTTGTGTGCGTGTGTGTGACACACTAATAAACTTACAAGTCTTTTAGCCCGCAAGTAGGGTGAATGGTTTGAGAGACAAAAACCCAAGAGAGGTCTATGAAGGAAAACTTCTCTGACCACTGATCCTTAGAAACAAGATCAGGCTATTCATGCTGTGTTTATATAGAGTGTTTTTAAAGTACTGTCTCCTGTCTGTATTAAACTTGTGTCATTCTTGTTGTGAATTTGCACACCACTCTGCTACTGGTGGGAATTCAAACACGCATTATGTTCCCATTCATTGGTCCAGGAAGGAAGGAAGCCTCTGGATCTTTCAATCCACCAGATTCAGCTGCACTTAATACTTTTTAGGGATAGCAGGTGTACCTGGCCAATATCTACAGTCCATTCTCCTTGTTTCTCCTTGTTCTATTCCCACAACTAAGCAGGATAGTAGGGATCTTCGAGAATATATCACTACCTGTTCCCTTTGGTGTCTTTATAGATTGGTTTTCCATTAGTTTGTCTACATGCCCTGTGAACCTGTCAATATTGCCTGCTCCTACAACTCCCATAGCTGCATGTTCTTATATTGTAAAGTACTTTGTTTTAAACTGAGCACCTAAAAACTAAAAACTGAGCAGTTTTAGCGTATGCCCCCAGTTCTATCATGGACAGAACTGAAGAAAGCAGATCTTTTTTTTTTTTTTTTTTTTTTTGCTTAAGAACAGTTTTCTATTCTTTTTATACACTGCCTTCTTTATTTTTGTAGATCTCGATCCCCCATCTGCTCACCAAATTCTGCTCATCAGATGATAGAATCACAGCCTTTCTAGTATCTCCTCATAAAGCACTTGTTCCATCTTTAAATTATTCTCATTGAGGCTCACACTACACTTCATGAAACTGGCTGGTAAGAACTGGCTGGAAACCTGTCTAGCACTATGCCTAAATATAATCCAGGATTCATGTCATCGGCAGCATCGCTTTCTCACATTTTAGGTGCCGACCTTCCCCACCCCGAGCTTCTCAGCAAGTTACAACATCCCAACCTATTTCAGCAAAGGAATTTTGCTGGAGAAACGTCATCTTGCAGAGCAAGCTATGGAGTGATGGTGACACTTAGTGGTCCTACAGGAGAAGTGCACCTTCTGGTTCACTTTTTTTAAAAAATGTATCAGGGAGACAGTGGTTGCAAAGGAACTTTATATAAAGGCAAGTAAACAGCATTTACGCGTTGCATAAAGATACGTCTGCATACTGTACTGTACATAATCATACAGTACAAACATACAAATGGGCATCTAGCCTATGTATCCGTATTTGCCTTCTTTCCCTTACCCATACTTATTTACTCAGTTCAGTCTGCCAGTATTCACTGCAGTCTGCAATCAACTTCAGACACCTCAAATCGAAAACCCTTTCTCTTGTGATGGGGAAGTCTGGAGTTTTCATATGCACTTTCAGGGAACGTGACAGCTTGTAATGGTGTTCAGCTTCAGTTGTCAAGAGTCAGATCAATAGCATGGAGAATGCAAGGGGAGAGAGAAGTCTGATTCAGACTGACCTCCAAGGCTGGGATGCCTTCCTGTTCAGAAAACAGGTTGACGTGACACATCCCAGTAAACCTGGAATAAGTGGGCTAAGTCTACACTGCATTTACTGCTATGATTGTAGTTCACATGCACCAAAGCTAGTCTGGTAATAGCTAGATCCTGTTATATACATGTACTACAGTAATGGCAGTGAGCTTGATGCAGACTATGTGTGATTTATCCACCTCCTCAAAGAACTGTTGTACTCCACACTCTGCTGTAGTGGCAAAAATAACAGCATTATTCCACCTACCTAGTTTGGCTCTGGTTCCAATTTGTGGGAGCTTGCAGTGTCTCCAAGACTACTCTCAAGAGGATATTTGAGTAGATTGGTGAGTGCTCTAGCCAGATGGCAGTACTTCCACATCATACAGGATATGAGAGGAAAGCTAGGTTTACTAGGCATTCCAGTGCTGTAATTATCATGAAAACTTGCTGACCATCATTACTGGATATGAGAATCAAAGTGTACACAACTGTACCTAATAATGGCTTCTTATAAAACATGGCTTACATGTGGGAGTCACAGTGTGTCTGGACAGTCAGTTTACTGCAAGCACTTTTCACCTACCTCACCTCTTTTAGGATGGGTTTCTAAGATGATAAAGGACTCATTGATCCTTTCTCCTATATAGGGCTGTTGGTGTGAGTCAGGAAGAGTTTGAGAGCTCCAGATATAACTGCCTTCCTGCAAGATGCGGCCTGAATGTCAGTTTCCACAACATTCACATTTGGAAAAATGCAAGTAGGTTTCTGAGAAGGAAGAGGTAGTTATTTTGTCTACTCATTACAAACAGGCTTCCTGCAGCTTGTGTGAGAGGCCCAACTAGGTGAGATAGCACTGCTTCTTTTCTCTACTTAGCCAAACTCACAACCCTTTCATCCCCATTTCTTCCAGCTGGCAGTCTTGTCTGATAAGCCTCAGAGACAAATATATTCCCACCTTGTACCTCTTGCAAGCTGCCCAGATCTCCGTTGGTATCCATGCCTTCCCACACATAGACCAGCCCATCCACACCCTCATAATGTCACTGGAACTCTTCATCAGCTTCCTGCTAGCCCTGGCAAATCTGTCCCAACACCATCTCCAGAAGGAAGAAGGTGGTCAGATGATCCTACCCATGCCAGGGTGTAGCTGCCATTTTGTCCTCTCTCTGAGCAGAGACTCAGTGGGCTGTTCTGGCTTCTGTCCTCCTACTTCTCCAGCTTTGCATTTCTTATAAGTCTTTATATAGTATCATCTCTCCCTTCCTTACCCTATATACCCTATAGTTTATTTCCTGTTTAACCAATCCTAGTGTGAATCTGCACTTCCTACCATGACAAGGGTTCTCCATGTTTGTGAGCTGAGATAGTACAGAGGCCAAAACCTCAAATCCCCTCATCTTTGTTTCCCATCCCTCAAGACAAAAACATCAACAACAAAACAGGCCAATGCATGCCAAATCACCTTTCTGCTCCCTGCAGTGATTGGGATGTTGGAAAACATAAGGGGAAGATCGGAATGCTTTGTCTGTGTCTAAGGAGCCAACACCAAGGGGCAGTTACCTGCCGTACCCTGAAGGCAGGCTTCACCTCTCCCCTGCCTTTAAATTGTGAACTACAGATGAAAGGAAAAGCAGATCAACAAGCAAAAGCTGATACATACCAGTGTACTTCCAGATGTTACTGGGCCTGGCCATCAAGACTGTATGAATTTAATTGTTTGTCAGCATATCATACCACTTAAATTGCATGACCCTCTAGTTAGAGTGGGAATAGGCCCACTATGAGACATCATCTGTGAAAAGGTACAACACATGAAGTCACAAATTGTGACTTTTCTCAGGAAAGAAGCCTCCGAATGTCAAAGGTAAGCCACATTCCAAGGCCTTTACCCTTAAAGTAAATCAAAACAGGTTAACAAAGGAAATCCAGGCATACTTAAAAAAATTATATCTATTGATGAAAGCTTAAGAAATATTAATCTATTGGATATCTTGGTTTTATCTGTGGGCTGATATCTTGACAGATGTTTTGGCCTTACCTGTGGGTTGATACACCTTGACGCTATTATTTGAGTTTAGTAAGAAGTAACCAATGGAATAAGATTAAATAATAGCAAGTCATTGCATGCAAGTCTAAAAGTATGCTTCCCTTGCACAGAGACACTACAAATCATGAGATGGATCCATGTAGTCTCACACAGTTCTCAGTGGTAGCTACTTAAAAAGCCTGTCATTGCCCTGCAGTTACAAGAGAAAAATCTAAGCCATTGTGCACCTCACAAGGAAGCAGGAAATCTTGGAATAAACTTTAGAGTCTGTATACTGTACAACATTTCCTAATAACAAGCCTTACGACTCCAAACTACAGCTCTGCAGTTTTGTATTTCTTTGCTGTTGTGCTAAACTTTGCTAAAATCAGAAAAATAAGACAGGCAGATTCAAAGCACATTGCTCTGTCTCCAAACTGGCACGTGTCAGTTGAGTATATGGTAACATGCATGTATCCAGGGAATAAGGCATGTGTCCAAGCTTCCAAGAAGATTTTGCCAAGAGAGTGATCAACAGGGAGACGTAGTGACCAGAAAGTCCCAAATGCTAAATAGACATTGAATATTCTCCTTTATGAAGAGTGAAGGGTTGTTTTCTGACACAGCTCAGTGTTTTTGGTTTTATGGGTGTGCAAGAAGCCCAACTTCTAGTAGGTATCCAGATACCTACTGAATATTGTATCAAGATTAGAGACAAAGTGTTTTCTAAGCATAAGTAGGTGTTCAAAGTATCAGGATACAGAAAACCATAGAACCCTCCTGTCCTATGTCCTAACTCCTCTTTATTAGGGTGTATTTCAGAGAAAATAAACTCTGTGAAAACATTCTGTGAAAGCCTAGTGATTTATTCTGACTCACTAGAAGCAGTACAGTCTTTCAACCCTATTTGGACAAAACTGGCAGATAACCACAAAGGTCCAAGTAAGCCACACTCACCAAACCTTTATGAATGCTTCAGCAAATCCCTATCTCTTCAGCATGCCAACTGTCTTCTACATGTATAGATTTTAAATATGCTATTTATTTTTGATATGAGCTTCCTAACAAGGTCAGAATCTATTCAGGGCCCTCTCACATGCTTACAGTTCTCCTTTTTAAGGGGGCTGTTTCTCACTCCTTTTAAGAGCTTTGCTTTGCAGAAAAACCCCTTGGTAGCTGAGATGCTACTTACCAGATTTCCTGTTAGCCGTATTGTGTTTTTCAGGCTTTTTTTTTTTTTTTTTTTTTTTTTTTTTTTCTCGGTCTGAAGCAGCAGAACTTTATAGGAGGTATAGGAAGTTTCTCAACTGCCTCCAGGCCATCTGGGCAACCAAACTGTGAAAGCTGCTGTGGTGAGGTGATGAGAGGAAGTCTCCTGGCCATCTGCCAGTTATTCATACCCCACCTTCATTTATACATACTGAAAGTTTCTTTCTGGCACAGGAAGGTGTTTCTAATGGATATCACCTAGAATAGGGAGCACCTATTCTACACTCAGCAGAACTGAGCAAGCTTCAGGTCACTCAACTACCGCACAGACTAGCCACTTATCACAGTCCCCAGTGTTTGCTCCAAGAGGCAAAGACTTCACTGACATCTACTGTAGACTCCTATCTTAAGGAAGCTTGCAGCAGGTCTTTTCAAACCCTCTGTTTTACCAACTTCCTCAGCCTCTCATGTGCAGCTGAACAACACCAATCTGATATGAAACCACAGCCCGGAAACATCTTTTTGTACTCACATTTCATGTACTTCATTTCCTTACTTAACTACCCCACCCAGATGCAAGGTAGCAAGACTTTTTATTAGGAGAGGAGTCTTGGTAGGCTTGTTTCTACTCAGATGTAACTTCATGGCTGTTACTTGACAGAAGGTGAAAAATAGACCCTTGACATGTGTCTATTAAGGGGCAGGAGATCCTGGCACATGTGCGCACCAAGTGCATTGTGTTACAATCTTCTATTTTTATTTACAAACTTCCTATCTGAAGTTCAACCAGGTAAAAGCACCATGCTACCTAATCTTCCTCTGTCCAGCCCAAATATCCAGAGTAGGAAACCTGCCAGGAAGGCAACTGGGAGTCTGTGCTGCCCACGTTGCTCCCTTGTCCTTTCCCATCCAGTGGCAAAGGAGCACCATCGGGCCGTACCTATTGACTCCCAGGATGGGCCAATATTAGAGGAATGCTGCTTGGAGGCCCCATGCAGTTTGTTCATTTTTTTGACCTTTTGAGCTCAGCCGTGTCCTCTTTTTGTATCAGTTGCCAAAAAAATTACTTTCTCAAGTTTTCTGCCTCACACCAAATGTTTGTGGAATTTATATTTTTATTTTTTTCTTCTCCCTACTGGACAATAAAACTCAGAACAATAACAAGTAGGGGAAGAAGGACTGGCTCTGCCTGCTTTATGGGCAGATACTCTGAGTGGTTGGAGAAAAAACAGATTTACTATCCAAGCAGTGATGTGGTAAATTTACCTCACAGGGCAGCTAAACCACCATAACTGCTCTCTCACTCCTCTTCCTCAGAAGAAGAGGAGGAGAAGAAAATACTATGGAAAGAAGCCAGACCCAGCCAGACCCAGCACAGTAGTTCACGGAAAGAGTGAACTTCCCCAAACAACCCTGGTCACATGACTTACTTCACTTTATATTTCCCTGAAATGTGAAAACTGAAACTAATTCTGTGGGAAGTGGGAGGCATAGTCATGTAAATTAGAGTTCCAACATGGGGAGTGACTGGCCCTGCATTAAAAAAAAAAATTAAAAAAAAAAAAAAAGAGAGAGAGAGAGAGAGAAAGAGAGAGGGAAAAGGAAAACAGTTCCATAAATCACTCCTAGATAGACAGTCAATTCAGATTGTTTATCAAAAAAGATCGACATTGAGTAGTGGTGCACAATACAAGAGATAATAGTAAAGAAGGTGTAGTTAACACTGAATATATTGTTCAATGCATGGGTATGCAAAAAGGCAAGCAAAAAAAGGGAACCACTACAATTCAGAGGGAGATATGACAATGAAAAGGACACTAACTACACTATGCATGGAATTGTTCTGTGCTCATCCCTCTTCACCTTCCTTATTCAGGACCTATTCAGGAGTCTGAGGACAGGTACAGTTCTGCTTATTCACCAGTATTTGCCACGGGGTCTTAATTGTGATCTTGATCCCATCCTGCAGTACTACCGTTGTCCTGGTACTACAAGCTGGTTGTAGCATTGAAAGTGGTTGGCATTGAGAGAAAATCCTGGAGCCCAAGGAATGGAATTCAGATCTGAAAGAGATATCTGCAGGATCACACCCTTATGGAATTTCTAAAATACTCCAGCTTGACATAAGAACTAGAGACAAACAAGTGTCTGCACAACACATAGAGAATTTGGAGAGAATTATTTTGGCCTAATGGCCTCCCTTTATAGGACACTGTCTGGAGATCTGGCAAAGTAGTTCTCCTTTGGCTTTCCTTTGCCTGTTCTTACTCTTCAGCTGTGAAAGAAAGATGGTTCAGAGGGCCATGTAGCAACCCCAGAACATGGTTAAAAACTACATTTTTTGCTTGGAGTTTGACTGCAAACACAATGTTGTGTTAAAACATTTGAGAAGGTATCCCAGAGATGGGACTCAGGGAGGAAAGGAATTCTTAAGCCAATATGACAACAAAAAGAAAATTTTGTAATCATGACCTAAGAAATGTTTCTCTCTCTTGTTTTTCAGACATTGAACTCTGTGCAGATTTCATCAACTATCAAGTCACTGCATTCTTTTCAAGTTCTGTGTACTTTATTTCACTTGAACCCAAAGTACTGCACGTCAAGTCATGTTTCACATAAAAACTAGGGCATCAGAAGAAACAGGGTGCATCCAACAGAACACAAGTGCGTACAGCAGAGTACACAGAGTAGAGCCAAAGCAATGAAGTTTTCCTTTTGGAAGTGGGAAACTCAGATTGCTGGTTCCAGAGCCATGGAGTTCTGGTAGGAATCCATCTAGACATCTGCAGAAAGAAAGAACAGGAAAAGGCACAGTGAGTAATGAATTTTTAGGGCCAAGAGGTCATAGGGAATGAATTGCAACATATTTTTGTCATTGACATAGGCATTTCCAGTTGCATTCAGATTTGGGATACTGTGAGGACTGCACACGTGAGGGATATATGGAAATGGAATAAAAATGGATCCTTTAAACTCTCTATGGTATGTTCAGACCCTGGTCTACACTGACATCAGTGTCCACAACTAATACAGTAGATTTCAATTCAACGTGCAGTCCATCTAGCACTTGATGGAATTAAATACAGAACAGAGGTGGTTTCAGGCTGCTTTGCTTGCTTACAGCCAGTTTTCTGATCCTACTATTTCATCTGTTCCCATCTTGAAAGCCTATTAACACTAACCTGAACTGCAAGGGGAATTGTATTCTCTTGCTGTGCGGTCATCTGTAGGAACAAAAAAAAAAGAATGTATGGTGAGCTGCAGAACTACATGGTAAGATAATGCCAAGCTTTTTTCTTTAACACAACCATCCCACTACCTTAATTTTTCAGGTTGTGAATACAGGAACAAGAAATTTCTAGAATTTTCCTTCACACATGTCCACTCCAGCTATAAAAGGTACTATTACACAGTGTGATGCCTTCTAATAGAAGAACGTTTTTTTAAACAGAAAACCTTTCAGTAGGCTTTCCTGGAAGCCTCATTTTTTACTGATAATTGGTAATCTCTTGTCATATAACAGTTTTTAAAGTGTACATATTAAGCACAAAACTTCTGGTAGAGGATGGGATAGCAAAGAGAGCATATCAGGTGACAGTATTTAGGTCTGTAAAGGCAGGATTAAGAATTCTCCTCCTCTTGACATAGCGTGGGAGGGGGAAAAATAAATAAATAAATAAATAAATCAGTATACAACATGTAGACCTACAGTGCAGCTTTCTAAATCTCCAGTGCTACCTTTCACATTTTGCTCTCATATTCTTTTTTAATAATTCTTATTGTTATGTCTGCTGTTTCGCCTCATACTGGTCATGGAATAATCAGAGAGTGGCTCACAATAACACCAAGATTTGTGTGTGCTAATAGTTCATTTAGAGCTTTAAAGGATAAGAAATTATTTTCTTAATATCTTCTCAGATGTGACAGCACCCAGTGGGTAGCAGGATTATTACACTGTATCTGAAAAGCATAGAACTAAATTCTGCCTTACGATGGGTCAGGGTGGCAGCATGTTACACTGATTTTAAACAAATGCCTAAATATTTTCAAGAGAGCTACGAAGAAGGAGAAGACCTGTTAAATTGACAAAGAAGTTTTCTTTCTGCAGAGACCTAGCCTGAAGTTAGAGCAAGTCAAAAAACACTGTAATTTTGAATACATGTACACCAAAAGATAACGGCAGTGTCCATCAGTCTCATCCCAAGAAATGTACAGGGAGAGAAAAGCAAATGATTCTGCAACATGAATGTAGAAATTCTGTACAGAGGAAACCCAAGATCAGAGTTGCTGGAAGAAGTGCACTGAGTAAGGGTTATAAAGGATATGAGCGGGGGGTAAGATAGTGACCCTCTGCCTATGCCACTGAAATCTCACCTGGCTTATAGTAGTCATAGACATGCACTGTTGCTGGTTTCAGGTTCTGTACTTCAATATCTTGTTCCACTGAGATGTTAAGCTTCAGAGAAGTCTTATCCAGCTGGAGGGAAGAACAGAAAGGATCAGAAATGCACTGACTGTCTCAAAGTCATCTGCATCCCAACTTTATTCCCCCTGCATCAGAGATTTCTTTATTCACCTTTAAATGTTCTCCCCCCCTGGCCCCTTCCTCTTTTGTCAAAATTTTGACTTGCTTGACCAGCCTAGAGATTTGTATTTCTGATCTCTAAAAGTCCCAACACAAAACACTGCTGCTGCTACTATGAGAGACCCAAGACAAAGTTCTGCTGTTGCAGCAGTACTGCTTGAATACTACTTGAATGAGCAGATCCCTGTAGTCTTCCTCTTACCTCTTCCAAGTAGATTGTGACTCTGTCTGTTTTTATCTCTGTCTTTTTCACAAAGAGTACCTTCTCCAGCTAAGTTGGAAAATGAGAGATGTTTGGTTAGCATCAGCTCATTGGACTTGCCTGTTATTTCACACATACTTTGATATTTGTCAGTGTACCACTGCTAATTATGGCACTTAGCCTAGATAAGGGAAGGCCTGCATTTCCTAACTATAAGGGCATTGATATTTGCTGGGAGCACACAGAGCCTTAGAAAAGACTTTCTCAGATTTGGAACTAACGTCCTTGAGCTGTGATCCTACTTTCAGCACTTGTAGAAAAGGTAAAGCCCTTTAATAGGAAAATACGATGGATCTTTTAACTATTTCCTGGAACACTGAAGCAAGTCATTAAGCAACTCAATGAGATTTAACGATTATTTATGGAGTATCCCTCCAAATAAAATAGCACTGGTAACCGAGAGGAGTTTCAGTGCATCCCAAATGGTTCTAAGTAGGTGTTCTTCAGCTCGTTTCTAACTTCTTTCCTCATACGTGACCTTCACTACTGGACATGACAAAACTGCACAATCAGTTCAGTAAGCAGAAAGTTACCTTGTGAAATAGTACCCTATATCTGCACTTGGTTCATCTAGTTATCTTATATTAAGATAACCTCACAGTAGCTACCGTATTTCAGCAGTTCTTAGAGGTTTGGATATTTCTGGCTGAGTTACATCTGGAAAGTAGATCTTATCTTCAGAGGAGGACAGAGGAAAAAGTCTTACCGCATTCACAGACCTCTTCATAGCAATGAACCCTGACAGCATCTCCACCTCCACCAGGGCCATGTTACTGGTCCCACGGTCCCCGATGTAACTGAAGAAAGGCAGGAGACAAGCACATTAGATGCAGAAGGCATCACAGCATTTCCAGTGATGGACTATGGTCCAAATTCTGGTATGCTCTACAGTGATGTGAAAGCACAGCAGCTTGCCTAGCTAATAGGAGAAATGAAAAAGTCCTATGCCCCATCTGCTTGCTCAATATGGAGACAGATTGTGCAGCAAATGTATAATGCTTAATATTCACACTGCCCTCTACAAAAATTGAAGTTATCTGTGATATTACAGATAGGGAGCAGACTGGTCTCATTTTCTTGCTTTCCCAGTGCTCTGGGAGCTGCTGAGCTGACTGAGATGGTTGCTGTGATTATGCAAGCCACTGCCAATGTGTTTCCCTTGCTTCCCCCGGCCTTAGCTCTCACTTCATGATCTTCTTGTGATACCAGTGTATAGTTAACTTTTGTTTTGTGTGAAAGAGAGAAAATATGTACTTTGAGGAAAGGGCGAGATTACCTAGGCCTTGGAGATGTCTAAAGGATGTTTAACTGAGGAAATGCTAATCAGCAAGAATGTTGTGTTGACATTCTTGAGGGAAGCATCCTGATGTATTCCCTTGAATATGTCACGAATCAACGTAATGTGAATAGTTGGCTGAAAAACAAAAATTAGGAGTATTCTAATGTGAACTATCCATGAACTATCCTCATTGTAATAGTAAAAACCATGTCCCTAGGCCGGGAGACCTCACCTCAACAAGGGACCCTTCCTTTCTGAGGATATATAGAATGAATCTGTCATATTGGCGGTTTGCTAATTATCTAACCAATCAGAGGCTGGGGGATTGTAGATGTATTGATAAGAGATTGTATAAAGAGTGGCTTGAAAAATCCTTAGGGGTGCCAGCTTTGTGGGAAACCACCTGGTATCCAGTCTTGCCCAATTCCGAAATAAACAGTATCTTGAGGTAGTGTGTGGATTGGCTCATTGCACACCAGGTAACGAATACAAACATTTTATCAGACAACACTTGGAATCTATAGAGGAGAAGGGTCTGCCCTGGTGTTTGTTGCCACACACAGGAGGTATTTAGGTATTTTTTTTCTGCTGAAGGAAGAGCTTTAAGGAACCCCATACCTGACAGA
This sequence comes from Aythya ferina, assembly GCF_964211825.1. Lineage (NCBI taxonomy): Eukaryota > Metazoa > Chordata > Aves > Anseriformes > Anatidae > Aythya > Aythya ferina. The sequence continues at coordinate 126,886,773 of NC_140296.1, read as the reverse complement.
AATGTGGATGTCAAGCTGTTTCCTAACACCATCACATTCTCTTGGTATTGTTTGCACATCCAGGACAAAGGCCTCTTCTGTTTTTGGTGGTGGGGTGTTATAGTAGAGAGTACTCTGGTGGAGGAGAAAACATGCCTGTGAAGTGCCCCAGAGCTTCCCTGCAGGAGACAAAGGCCTATCTGCGCTTCCAGCTTTTAACAAATCAATAACCAGCAATGAACACAGCTGGCTACAGCTGTGCTTTCTGTTTAGATATGCTGTGTTCAGCACATAGGGTCTGATACATCTGCCAAGTGTAACCCCCAGCTTGGAGGCTCAGCTATCTGCAACCCAAGGCCTCACTCAATACAACACTGTCTCATTTTTACTGAAAAAAAAATTAAGTTGTGAGAAAGCACATTAGCTAAAATCCTGCCCATAAAGAGAAAGAAGCCAAGCTTCTTCAAGTTCTCAGAACTTGAGGCAATAGTACCTACTTAGAATCAAACCTCACTTAAAGGGTCAGTGGAAAAAAATTAAGAGCTCTGTTCATTCTGTATGCTCACCTGTACATACACACAGCCACTGCCAGTCGCCTGTACTGTGTACGTCCCTGGGACTGCAAGAAGAGATGCCTGTTGCAGGACCAACTTGTTGTTCCTGTGCACGTGGAACTCTAACGGAGAAGCTTCCTTTCCTTTCACTGTCACATTTACATTTCTCATTTCTTGAGGAAACAGGGCTGCATACTGAGACAGTGCCTGCAGGCTCACAACTGTGTCCTGAAGATAGAAAGATAGTCACTTTGGTATGTAGCAATGCAGTACAAGATCCATCACACTAATCCAAGCACTACATGGAGAACCACACACCTCATGGCCCTGCATCATGCTGTGATGCAACTGTGCCACTAAGGGCATAGGTAGCAGGATGACTTCTGTTAGTTGGCAAGGGTGGCTTCAGAGCCCTAGGACTGGCAGTCACAGAGTTGGGTGATCCCAATTACACCACAGAAAAGAAAGGCTTCCCCACAGCACTCCCCTTCCCAAACAGGGCTCATGTATGCCTCTCTTCAAAGGGTGGATCTGGAGTGACATGCAAGACATATGCACATGCAAGACACATGCATATCTCTCCAGGTACAGTCTCTCTCCTTCCCCCGTAACTTTCTCCAGCTTGTTACCTGTGTGGAAGCAAATCCCCCACGGGCATTTCTTTGTTCACTGAGCCAGTGCACAAGCTTGCTCGCTGTATTTTCATTGACTGCCAAGTCTGGGTTGGAGACGTGAGCCAGAAGGATGTAGGCTACTGTCTCAATCATAGAAGAAGAAGATTCTTTACTACTGGAATCTGATGTCAGATGTTCTGCTGTTGCAGGGAGAAGCATGTGGAAGAGGAAAACATTAGATACCTATGAGCATTAGCTCATTCTGTGCCAGTAGCCCCGGAGGACTGATAGCTTTCTTTACAACATCAGAAATGCCTGAAGCTTTCTGGACCACCTCAGAGTGCAGAAGCCAATCCTTCCTTCCTGTTTTTTTTGTTGTTGTTGTTGTTTTTTGTTTGTTTGTTTGTTTTTTGTGTGTGTGTGTGTGGTTTTGTTGTTGTTGTTGTTTGTTTGTTTGTTTGTTTGTTTGTTTGTTTGTTTTTGTGCTCTGAAAGGCCATCTAGCTACGTTAGACTGCATTTCTTCCTTTGAAAGCACTGGAGATCCAGGCTGCATATATGGCCCCAAATCCTCATCATTTCTTCTAAGAAACTGTTCTTCTGGAACTGATTGATTCTCAACACAGGCTTTTTGCTTAAAGTGCCGTCCTGGTCTTATTGAGCTCTGTGTATATTGAAAGCTATGTCCAGTTAGTGGTGACAGTGACGAACCAGGTCCAATTCCCCTCATCCCAACCTAGGATGAGGGAGCCATATTGGTTTTTGCTCTGCACCCATGAACTTCTTTCTCAGTGATGTGCTGTGAGGAGGGTGGATTCTGGACAGTGACTAGTTCGTTAAGGTCATTAAGTGGTGTAGAATGCATGACTTGACTCTGAGAGCCTGAGGGCATTTTCGGTCTGGCGTGAAGACACAACTATTTCTTGCCTTAGAACCTAGTTTTACACTCTTGTAGAAGTCCCCAATGCAAATTATTCCCATCCTACAGTATTTTTGCTGTTTCTGCACTTACCTGGGATAATCTAACAGGGTTCTTCAAGCTGAGAAGCTCTAGGACTTATCTGCAGTCAGTTGCATCTATTTTACAATAATCGGTCACTCCTTGAGGGTGAATTGCTGGCAGGCAACTGGAGGAGCAAGACTACCCAGCTGATTTTGTTGCAGCCTACCTATACAGTGGATATGCTGGGACAATTTGAGATACTAGTGGGTTTCCACCTGTGGTCCAAGCCTACAGGTGCTGAATGCATTTGAATTAGGTTGAAAGCTTTGCTGTGGTATTGGTAGAGGGTAGCTAAAATTCAGCTAAGAGTTTAGATTAATTGTGCTGCTGTAGAAATCTTCTGCAGATATGTGGAAACCTGAAGTACTAAGTCTATTTTCAAAACAAATCTTCACTTTTGAAAAAAAGAATCACAAAAACAGTTGTTTGCATAAAACCAGCATAAAGACTTTATAATTTAGCTTAGGGACTTTAAAGATTTGTATTACTTCATCATGCTTATCACAGTGGAAAGTTTTCACATGAGGCATTTTTGATTTGTTACTTCCAAGGTGACATAAGCAGAACAATTTTTTTGTTAAATGGTAGAAAGCCTCTGGGAGATACAGCCATAGACAACCTATAGATTAACCTTGATTCTTTAAAAAGCACCAAATTTCTCATCAAGATCCAACTGTAATCCTGCTAGTGAGGATAACAGAATCCCAGCCACCTAGCCATGGAAGTTATGTCTCCAGCCAACAGAAGGTAGCCCTCTCAGGCAGGGATTCTCCATTAGACAAACTGGCTGCTGCTGGTAGCTGCTCTCACATCCTCAGACTCAGCAGGCAGGACACAGACATATTTAGACAAGTTTAACAAACACTTTCCCTCACTTACAACTCCAATGTTCTTGGCATGTCATTGCCAGCTATTATCAGTGGAAGCAAGAACCAAAGAAAACTATTGTTTGACCCATAGGCAATTTGTAGTGTTCCATGCCCTAAGTTCTCAAGGGGATATTTTCCAAAGTGCTCAGTAAGTTAGAAATATCAGGCTGACTGAATATCAGTGAGGGTGTGCTCCAGTCACTCATTCCATATGTACCTTTTCAGTAGTAGCTCTAGTGTGTGCAATTCTACTCCTTCCAGTTCTCACACCTGCCACCCTGTTAAACCACCTCAGCAGCTTGAATGGATATGCAGTGAACTACACTGGTAGCTGGTGTGGCTGAAAAATACTCTCTTCCTTTTTCTTCTGTTATTTTTCAGTTCTTGGGGTAGTTCACCATACTGCCATATGAAGAGATATGGGGAAGAACTTACTTAAGCCAAGTCAGGTACTGCTGTTACCAACTATATCAGCATATGCTTACGTGATTGCAAACCGCACCTGGAATCTTTATTTGGGATCTAAGTCCAGTTCTTTGCAAGTTAAAGAGACAAAAGGAAGAACTGAACTGAAGATTCATAAAACCAAGATCCCTGAGCTGAGTAGAGCAGCAATGTGGAAACTGTCAAAAGGCTTGAATGTCTTAACCAGCAGCTGAATAGACATAGTAAGGCAAGTTGCCTCTGCGAGGTTTCTTGTACTGTGTATGAATTGCTGAGGAATGATAGGGGCAAGATTTGAAGCCAACTCTTCCTAAAGTGAAGTGAGACTTTGACCCCACAAATTAAATGTAGATTGCATCTGTTCCTTTTGAAAAGAAATTTTCTCTTTGGTCCAATTGTTTCCAGAATTCTCTCCTGAATACTAGAAACCTTTCACAGCTTCAATAAATTATCATTTTCTGACACAAAAAAACAATGTAAGAAAAGTTAAATTTCCCAATCCACTATAATTAAATCCTACCAATATCAGGTCTTAAACGCACTCTCTTGAACCCATTCTTCTAAAAGGCAACAGCTTACCAGTTTCCTTCTCTAGCTTATCCAGGAGCTGTTGTCTCATCTCCATGTCCTTAGTCAATGTGAAGACATAAGCCATCAAGGCCTTGACATAAAGATTGGTCTCATCAATTGTTACATTCTTGAGGCAATGCAAAGCATTATCCAGCATTGTATCCTGATAAAAGAATCAGAAGAAACAGAAGGAATCAGAAAGAAACACTGTAAATTTCATTTGGGACATTTTTGTTTTGAAATAGTATCAATAACACTACAGTATCCTGGATACATCTTTCCTGCAAGCCCTGCATCATTTTCAAAGACTATTGTTCCCCCTAAGATTATCTGGGAATGGCAAATGCTCTGCTTGTTGCAAGTCAGACCACACACCTTAACCATGGCAAAAATTTCTTTTTGAGATTATTCATGTGCAAAGGTGTGTCATGACAGAGCCTTTCACCAACTCAATCTGAGTATTCCCTGAACCCACAGACCTTGTGAGGAACGATGGGTGGATCATGCTCCCAAACCCTACAAGAGTTCAAATGTGACTTACGTTCTTCTCCAGGTGGAGCTCCACGAGTGCAGCAGTGATATAGGCTGTTAATGAGAGTGTATCATCCACACCACCCTGCAAGTCACAGACAGACATCAGAAAGGGGAAAAAACAAAAACAAAAAAAAAACCATTGCTTGCCTGCAAGCATTGCGTGGACTGTTATTGTTTAACGACTGAAACTGCCTATGGATAGCATATTTACCAGAGGGTAGTAGCATGCTTCTGGACATTCTTGACATAGGAACTGAAAAAAATCACTCCTAGCTCATTTCCTGAACATTGCAAAAGTCTCGTGCTGAGACAGCCTCAGAGCCATGCAGCATAGGCAAGCAGCCTAGGCATAACTTTTCATAGAAGGGAATGAACCAAACTGTTCATAGCATCATAGAATGGTTTGGGTTAGAAGAGATCTTAAAGATCTCCTAATTCCAACACCCTTGCCACAAGCAGGGACACCTTCCACTAGATCAGGTTGCCCATCCAACCTGGTCTTGAACACTTCCAGGAGTGGGGCATCCACAGCTTCTCCGGGCAACCTGTGCCAGTGCCTCACCACCCTTGAAGTGGTGAGCTATATATTTTATAAAATATGGTACAAATGGACAAAGTGAATGGACAAAATGAACAAAGTTTTTATGGTGTAGGATTTGTATACAAGAAGAAATGCAAGGTTACATACAAATCGGTTGACAGCGAGAAGCTACAGATTAACATAGGTAAACAGGCATTCAAGTATTTCTTTCCCCATCAGAGGACATGCATTCTCAGGGAAGTTTTGCCTACATCCTTACACATGAGACAAGACTGCATCATAAATGAGGGGAGAAATTTGGGCTGAGATGCCATGAAGCATTGTTCACATTGATAGCCAAATCTTCAAAGTGCAATAGGAGGGCACTTTGTTGTGCCCCAAAAGATGTGTACAGACAGAAAGCCCATGTTAAGAAATGAATGAAAGTCAGAGAAGGATGAACAGTCTACATGTACATTCTGTTTTTATTTTGTACTGCATAAAAGTTTTAAGAAAAAAAAATGTAACCCCTTGCTTTGCTAAAATATCAGCTTGCTTTCTTCCATAAATTTGCCTTATATTTAGTAAGGGTGACTTTGCAGTATTATCAGTCTGACTTATTCTTACCGTTACAAACAACAAGAACCCAGGTACTGCCAGAATGCATGCAGATGCTTGGTACCTGAGCACCAGGGCATGTTCATCGTGCATTTCCAGCTACAGGGCAGGGATCAATTTTTGGGGTGCCAGGCTCCAGGAGAATTTATAGTCAGTGTACAGTGCAGGGACAATTGTGTCTTCAGATAATCTCATATTAGAGCACAAAATCAGGCCTATCTGGACAATTTATACTGTGGGCCATAAAGAATGAAAAGAGGGATAATCTGGCCAAAGTATTATAGACAAGCACTAGAGGATACAAATATTTCTCTCTGTGCCCTTAATGGGCCTTGGTACAATCAGACATGGTGCCATTTGGCTAGAGTAAAAATGAAGAAAACCCAGCAGAGATTAAAACCTCATGTTGAAGAAATGCATGGTGTTTTAGGCCAAGCTTCTTCATTCTGCTCTGGGAAGCTGTCTTGGCTGTGCTAAGCCATGAGGAGATTGCTTTGTGCTACTGTGCACAGCAGAAGAGCCTAGGGAAGTGGCCCTGTCCCTGCGTTATGTTCCCCCCAATCCTACTTCCATGGCTATTGGCCATACCTTCAAGTCATTATTGAAGAGCTTCCCCACACTCTGGAAGCATCCACTGGGCAGCTGGTGCTTCCGCAGCCAAAGCACAGCATCCTGCACATGATCCTTATCGATGTAAATGTGAGAGCTGGCCTGTCCAAAGGACCTGGCCACAAAGGCTGTCAGCCTGTGGACAGAGCACAGAGTAATACTGTGTCACAGCCAGGAGCAGGAAGAGTAAGGACAATAGGTTTGGGATGACAGCACCAACTCTGGTCACTCACCACGTGTTGCCCTGGGTGTCTGCCTTCCCAAAGGCACTGTAGGAACCATCATCATGTTTGTAGAGCAGCTGACGCTGGTAACCTGTGAAGACAGGTGCAAGGGCACAACTCTCAGTGTGAAGGCATGTAGCATCTCACACTTTACCCTTGCTGAAGGAAGCATGTTTTACAGCAAGAGACTTCACCAGTTCCTACAGAGACATTGAACCAAACCTACTATACCACAATGCCCTGTGCATCCCATGGCACCAGTTATCAGTTACCATTGCCACTCTGCTCAAACAATTCTCTTGTGTAAGTTCCCATCTCCCAAACATCTGTCCCAACTTATGGTACAGGAAAGAAAGGGAGATGAAGGGAGTAAACTTCCTATCCGTGGGAGGCTGCTGAGCATTCTGTGTAGCAGGTTAAGAGGACTGCCAAGCTGGAATGTGATGTGCATTGCAAAATGAGACACAGATAGTAGCACTGCATTAAATTTGGATTGTACTGGACAGAGCTGACACACCAGCATAATAAATGTCCTAAACCAAAAGGAAACACTAAGTTATCAAACTCCTATCTGTCCCCTATGGCCACTCTCTATTCCAATTAAGCAGCTGATGTCCTCTTTCTACAAGGAAAAGGCCTCTGTCTGCCTCAGACTGATAAAAGAACAAAACACGGGCATCACTTTATAATGCAAATCACGTTACAATGCAAATCATTAATTACCCACACCATTCTCAGAAAAGCAGGCTTAATACCTCAATAATAGCCAGAGATAGAAGTCTTGTTTCTTCAGAAAGATGCTTTACCTTTCTTGAAACAATTTCTTGTACTCTGTAGTATCTTTCTTTAGTGTAGCTCTGGCAGTGCTTCCTCTCCTGCCGTGCTCCCAATAAACCAATGCCCTACACTCCTGATTTATGGTACCTTCTTTTTGCAGGAGAAGGAAGGACAATGCTTACCAGTTATCAGGAAATACAATGCTATATTTTCAATTTCTGGGTCCAATTGTTTAGTCTTCTGCAAGTACTCGAGTATGAAGATGTTTGGTGCAAACTGAACCATGTTTTGTTCACCACAGCCAAAGGGCATCTCAAGCAGCTGACCTAAATTCTGAAGTGCTGGGCCCATGATATCCCCTAAAATTTGAGTTGGAGGAGATAGAGAAAGAAAAGCACAGGCATTCAGCAATATGAATTGAGGGGACTCCTGCTTTCTTCAAACTCTGCTGGAATCCTGGAAAAGAGCCAGCTCCTCATTAAACTGAAGCAATTCATATCACATTCAAATTTCTTCAAATCCTTCCTGGATTACTCCAGCACAGCAAGGGAAGACTGGATCATTCTGGAAGAAGGCTGCAAGAGACATCAGAGGAGATACCCTGTGTCTTCCTCTCCAGTCACCTAGGGATCACCCATTCCATATTGAGAGGAATTACTGCTGAAAAAGGTTACTTGATACACATTTATGAGGATAACATTACACCTCCTTCAGTTTATTTTAGGAGGAACTGGGTTGATGCAACATTAAGACCAAAGTATTATGCAAGCTTTTCCCACTGGAACCCAAGAGCAGGTAAAGCCTTTCTCACCAATGACAGAGAAAGTGGCTCGGCCAGATCCCTCCAGTGTTTCTGCAGGCAGGGTCAGGGAGAATTCTTCAGAGACTGTGTTATCTGAGGAAGGCAAAACCCAGGAATGTATTCAAGGGAAGACTTATCACACACAGTGACGGCAGCCTCCTCCATAGGCAGCCCATAGTGAGCACGAGCGATGAGGGCACGGTGTGCCAGCTGGGTGCAGCACCCCCTCCACTGGCTGAACAGGAGGCCCAAGTATACTTTAACCCACTACGTGGCACCATTCTGTGACTATCTGTGCAGGTCAAGGCATAATGGAACCAGATAGCTGGTTCCAAGGGCAGTTTGCAGGGAAACCATGGCCAAACAACCAAAAACTCTCCCCAAAACCAGCACATGTGAAAGGGAGAGAGGCCAATAGCACAGAAGAATGGGAGCTTGCAATGGCAAGGGCCAGCAGGAGGAAGTCTTCACACAAAGCCTGAGGTGCCCTTGCAGAACTGCTTCACCCCTCTGCTGATTGACAAGGAAAGACCCCTTGCAGGGGGGATTGAGCTGAGTAAGGCAGCCCGATCTGCTCCCCACATAATAACTAGTGAAACTAAAAAAAGGTGACGGGTGATCGTAGTAGGAGACTCTCTTCTTAGAGGTATAGAAGCACCCATCTGCTGACCTGATCTGCTGACCTAATCTGCTCCTGATAGAAGTCTGCTGCTTACATGGGGCTCATATCAGAGATGTCACCAAAAGATTGACCAGACAAGTGGCATTCCACAGGGGTCAGTACTGGAACTGGTGCTGTTTAACATCTTTGTTGGTGACACAGACAGTGGGATTGAACATACCCTCATCAACTTTGCCGACAACACCAAGCTGTGTGGTGTAGTCGACACACTGGAAGCAAGAGATGCCATCCAGAGGGACATGGACAAGCTTGAAAGGTGGGCCTGTGCAAACCTCATGAAGTTCAACAAGGTCAAGTGCAAGATGATAGGACAAGGAGTTATGGCTTTAAATCAAAAGACAGTAGGTGTAGAACAGATATAAGGAAGAATTTCTTTACTGTGAGGGTATTGAGGCACTGGAACAGGTTGCCCAGGAAAGTTCACTTCAACTTCACGATCACAGAACTTCACGACAGTCTCTGGAAGTGTTCAAGGCCAGGCTGAATGGGGCTTTGAGCAACCTGGTCTAGTGGGAGGTGTCCCTGCCCATGGCAGGAGGGTTCGAACTAGATGATCATTAAGGATCCCTTCCAAACCAAAACCATTCTATGATTCCATCCTGCTCTCATGATGGACAGCAGCCAGGGATTTATGTTCCATACCTGTAGCACAGAGATAGACATTTTGCGTCTTCTTTTGCAGTACACCTTCTGGCTGCAGGTGAAGAAAGAGTAATTCAGAATGGGAAGGCAGGAAAGGAAGTCTCCATGCCTCAGTAGGCCTGTTTCCAAGAAAGGTCTAAGCTTCTTCTTGTTAATCGCCTCATGGGGTAACTCACTGTCCCCAGGTGTTCTCCAGACTGGGTCTGACTAACCTTCACAAGCAGAGGTTTTATCACTGTGTCTGTCTTTCCTCGCAATGGTGTCACAGCAACCTGGTTATCACACAGATCATGTGAATCTTCTGCCACACTGCTTACAGTGATATTCACTTTGCCTGCAGGAAGCAAAAGGGTATGTCATTGAGCACTTGCAGCAGAGATATCTATGTACAGATGACAGGACCAGACACAGAGGCAGGCAAATTTCACACCTCCTCCCACTGTTGCCACACATCCCTCTGCTCAACCTCACCCAGTCTGGTGGCTGTCACATTCCACACAAAGGTTTGTGTTTCATCAGCACAGAGGCAGCTGGTGAACTGACAGCCTGGACAGGCATCCACCTTTAGTTCTGGGGTGTCTTTGAGGGTGGTGTGCACCTGAGTGTGGTGGGGTATACAAACACGCATTAGCATAGAGTTAGTGCCAGGCCCTGCTCAAATGAGCAAATACCATGGGTCACAAAATATAAGACAGTGCTTTGTGGCCCAGATGCCTATATCTACATCTCCTGAGAAGCTCAGAGCTTGCCTTTGGGCTCAAGCTTTTGCTCCAACAGAGGCTATGGGACTGGGGGAATACTCACTTGGATACAGTCCTTGAGGTAGTTGAAGACAGTGGCTTTTAGGCTGAAAGTCTCTCCTCGGGTCACAGAGTAGGGCAGTGACAGATCTACAAAGAAAGGCTGGAAGACCCTAAGCGTGGCCAAAGGAGAGAGCCCAAAGCCAGTATCAGCAACACAGAAGGTATTGGTATGCCATTCTGTAATAGTGTCGGGTACAGTAAGTTGGAGAGATGCTTGCCCCTCATCACTACAGCAAGAAGAAAGAGAGGAGAACTTGCTCAGGAGCAGTCAGAAGTTTCCAGGGGTCTCCCTGGGGAAGGCAGGCAGAGGTTGTTACCAACCCAACAGGGACCAAATCCCAAATCCAGGTTTCTGGGAAATGTGTCCGTGGTTTGGGCTTCTCTGTGTCATCTGACTGCTGTACAGAATCAGCATGGCCAACATAATTGTCTGCAGAAAAGCAAGTGGTACATCAGAAAACAGCATGTGTCAGTACGGGTGAAATTGCTTCTTCATTTGCAGGCAATCTAACACAAACCATAAATGACCTGAGACACAGAACAGCGTACACAGGATTGGCTTTTCAGTGACAATATGACACAGTGTCAGTGTCATTGGGGAACACAACTTTAGGGAGAGAGGGTTGGATGGACTTTAGCCTGAGGCTCGGTCTGACAAATCCAGAAAGTTTGGTCTGGATCCAGAAAGGGACAGAACACTTAAATGGAGTCACACTGTTTTAATAAGTCTGTGAAAATACTGGTGGAGAGCACAGTACCTTTTCTGTGAAGAGTGCAGAACCCAGGGACAGCCAATAAGGCAAAGAGATTTGAGCTTTTATCTGTGATTTATAAATCAGGTCCTTTAAACTGAACACAGACATCATTCCTTTCATACACACACAAAAGAGAAACACAGCAGGGTGGAAATCAGCCATCTCAGCTGCAGCCTGGTCAGGACTGGGAGAGGAGAGCCCCTTCAGTCAAGGAGATGGGCAATTTCAATTACTTACCAACTATACTGTCTTTGCTGGACAACATCTTTTTCTTAAAGTCTCGTTTTATACAGGAAACTGGTTTCTTGATTTTAGTATTGGTTAATATTTTCATGCGCAACTTCTGGAAAAACAGCAAAGAGAATAAATCAGTGATAAATAAAAGGGAAGAGGAACACTGAAAATACTTGAGATAGCAAGAGTAAGTGAGTTGTTCATAGATGAAACCATAAAAAATGCTACTTGTTTGTATGCATATGCATAGACTTACAGATTCACACTCGGGGCAGTGCATGAGGAATGCACTATGCTTACTGATAAGTTTCATCTTTCCCCATAGTCCCCAGGTGAGTGTGGACATGATGGAGAAGAGCAGGGTACAGATGACTTTTATCAATGAAAGTCAGGGCAGCTGAAGTTTGCTAAGAGCAAATTCTTGTAGGCATTCAGGATGTCATACTGGCAATCACTGTCTCAGGAAAAGTTTGGTACAAATGCAGAGAATCACCTTAAACAGATTAAAGACATCAGCTTCACTTTGGTACCACGGTGCTTCCTTATGAGTCTTTTTATGGAGACCAGATTTCTGAGGCAGACAAGGGTATGCATCAAAGTCTTCCAGGTGATAAGGGAACCCTCGTCCTCCAATTATAAAGCTGTCTTCAAAGACTGTCTTATACAGCTGCAATGGAAAAATAGAGGTCTTTATAAGGAACTGGGCAACATGCATGTATTTGTATGGGTCTAATATTTGTACCGTAGCCCTCTAATATACTTCATAAAGTTTCATACTTGAAGATGTTGGCACTGGCCCAGCTTGCACTACAGGGCACGAAACCCAAGTTGATAGTGGATATAGGGATGAAACCCTTAGTTTGCAGACTGTCACCTCTGACAGTTCAAGCTTTTTAACTCTAAAACGAAAGATTTGGATAGGACACATGACTCAGGTAGAGCACAGGGCATTGGCATATCTGAATTACAAATTCAGCCTTATAGGGTTCTGTCCCCTGGCTTCTGTTTTCTAAAGAACTGCTCAGGTGCTCAGCATGAGCTGTCATATGGTTATAATTCAGCAAGGCTGGAGGAAGAAGAACAGGAGGACCCTAGCAGGGGAAAAAATCACTTTTAAAGGCTTAGCCTCACTGCCTGAGAGCAGACAGAAGGGCGGAGAGGAAGGTAGATGTGAGGAAAGCACTTTCCCTCTAAGCAGTGAGCACTAGCAACTCTTTGAAGCTGCTCTCTCCACCTACTTCTGCAGTGGTGTGCAGCTCCACCACTCTCCAGACAGGCCCACAGTGCAGGGCAGATGCACTAGGAACACAAACAACACATAACTGCTCAGAAGAGGCCCAGGAGGAGGAATACCAAAGCAGCCACCTAAGGACACTATGTCCTATTAGGACTATGGGCTTCCTCCTTTCAGGATCCTCCTGCCAATGCATGGAGATAGAAGGCAGGCAGACATTATGGGGATGGCCATGGGAGGCTACACTCACTGTGTATGCTGTTAGGGTATTGTTCCACGTCAGGAGGACACTCTTGTCAACAGACTGGACAGAGCATAGGGATCCAGGAGCAGCCTTGAGATCCAGACTGACTTTTGACCCTGGGACTTCCTCCTTGCTTGAGAAGTCCAGTGCTACCTGCAAAAGGAGATGGGGTCAGGGGTTTACTGTTGGAGGGTGGGACTCTGCAAGTCTTAGGTGTCTGGACAGCAGGGTGAAAAACAGAGAATAAGGTAGGGAAGGGAGCTGAGATGCTGACAGAAACCATCCTGGTTCATCAAGGTTCATCCTGGTTCATCCTGGTTCATTCTGATTCATCCTTCATCATGGTTACTGGGGCTGCAGTGCATACAGCCCAGTAAAAATTCCCCTACTACCACACCGCTACCTCCTGCTGATCCAGAGCTCACACACGTAGCTAGGCAGGCAGGCTTTCTTTTGCATTAGGGAGAGGACAGGGGATAGTGTACTCCCAAGTCACTCATGGGGAATGCGGGGAGTTCAAGGTGGGCTGTTTTACTCCTTCAGAACAGCTTGCCACTCAGCGTAGGGGAGGGCAGAACTAGGAATTTAGGTAAGAAGGAGGTTATCTGTTTGTTTCCCAGTCAAAAATACTGGACATCTGGTTTAGCATGTGTCCAGCTTACACATTTTGGCTGAGGATAAAACAAAACTAAGAACCACAGCAGGCCAGAGCATATCAATGCTACAATTGTTCTCTCATTCCATTTTGTGCTTCTACCTACCTTGTTTTTAAAGCATGTTGCTACTTGAAACTGTTCCACATCAGCTACCACCTCTCCATCCAAGAAAAGAGCATACACTAGAAGTCTGATGTCAGGAAGGAAGTCATTGCCAACAGTCAGGGTGAATGAGAAGGAACCCTGTAGATCTGCACAAGACAACAGCAAAGAAGAGGGAGAAAGCTCTCACTTGAGTTCACACCATGCAGAATCAGCTGATTGGGGTAGGATACACAATAAGAATCAGAAGAGGGAATTCAATGCTTTCTACCTGTAGACATGAACACCCCACACATACACTGCCACAGATTACAGATTAACAATAATCCCATTATACTAGTCACTACTTTGGCTCAAGGTTGGCAAAAATATCTTTTTCTTCCTGTACCTTAGATAAGCAGGCAAGCTACACAATTTTTTATCTTCTCCAAAGATACAAGGTAGCAGCAAAATCAAAAGGTTGGGTATTAGGTTAATTAGACAAGACAGAAGAAGGACACTTGTCTAGAAGGCCACTGAACTGTTGAGAGTGGAGGTTGTGTTGGTCTAATGAGGTGGACCACACAATAAGAACTCATTTCAACAGCTTCTTCCTGTGGATAATAGTAACACCTGCAGAGATTGTCATTGGTTGGCAGTCACAAATTTCTGGTATTTGTTATGGTGCACTTAATTTTCATGAGGTTCTACTCACTCTCATGCTGGAGAATTGATACCTGCTTCTCTCCACTGAAAAGGATCCTGCCTTTGGAAATCACCTGAAGAGCAAAGAGAAGAGCCATTGAAGGGCCGGAATTCTGCAGGTATGAGGAGAGTGAGAAAAGAACAAAAGAAGAGAGAAGGAAACATCTGACATACTGCCACAGAAGCTCCTCTGGTAGGCTATGCCCTAAAGAGGTGGTGATAGCTGGGAAGGGACTTCAGAGGTATTGGTTAGGACATGAGAAGTTGCCACTTATGAAGCCAGAGGTACATCTGAGGCTAGCACTAGCAGCTGTTTTTAAGCACCACTGAAGTCTGATTTCACAATGTTAGGATACAACATTTTTCAAACTTATGAATGAGCTCAGTTCAGTAACCCATATACTAATAACCTCTCAGCTAGACTGAAAGTAGTCGGACCCTTGCTTTGGACTCACTTTCCTGTAACTGAACTTCATCAAGACATGGTAATGTACCTCTGGAGTGCATCAAGGCCCTGGCAATTTCAAGTTTTTGTTTTGTTTTGTTTTGTTTTGTTTTGTTTGTTTGCTTTTCTGTATGGAACCAGGCCAGGGGAAGTCAGCTGCACCAGAGATTGCCTCTGAGTTCACATAACAGAAATTAAGGTGAATGGCAGGTATCTATCACCCAAGGTTAGGCCAGGACAAACAAAGCAAAGCAGCTGGAGAATAGGAGAAGGCCCAGGATCTTGAGGATAGGAGGACAGGAGGTTGGGGCAGAACAGAACACACAAACTGACCTTTACTGTCCTGGGAACAATATACTCTTTACCAAGAGTATCTGTGTGCTATTGTGAAAAAGATAAATACCAGTAAGTGTGACCTTGCCCGAGATTCAGATGTCTTCTCTGCTCACCAAGTAGTAGAAATCAATGTGGTCTGCTTTAGAGCTGAGTTTATTCTGGTCAAGGATGTAATCTACTTGCACTTCCTGCTCTTGATCACAGGGCATCACATCATTCCTGGCCTTGATCTCAAGGAAGCTGTTGCTCTCAGAGTAGAAAGGTTTCAGCCAGTGTAAGCTATCCTCAATACCTTCAGATTTCTTCTCAGTGTCATTTCCAAGGTAGTAGGTGCCCTTCAGAGCACAAAAACACAAGTAAGCAGTCAGTATGACCTGACAAAGGAGCTTGTATACTTTGAGTCTGCAGAAAATACTAAGTTATTACCTGGCAGATGACACATCTGTATGTCATCTTGTTTAAGGTCATCATTTTGTTTAAGGTCAATTTTGAAGCCAATAACACTTTATCTTACAAAGTTTTAGCAAAAATCTAAGTTTAGTAGCTTTGCTCACAATCTTACTCTTCCTCTTTTATCTTTCCATGGGAACACACTTACCATCAGTCTGTAACTGTCCAGCATGAATGCAACACCCATGTTTTGTGTTTGTACTTTTGCTTAGATGCCCTTAAGTACAACAGGTGCCAAAACAGCTCTTGCATGATGAAGGTCTACTTCCCTGTGGAGAATCTAAGGCTCTGCAGACAATATCTGTGGGCCTATGAACAGGAATTAAAGCCTGTCCCTGGGCTCCCTGAGGACAGAAATCTACCTCCCAGATTACAGAGCCTCCAATCACCAAACCACATCAACCAAAATTAGGGGACCTCACCCTGGATAGGCTAGGGTCTCAGGGGAAAACATCCAGAGCAATAGTTCCTTCCAGTCTGAGAAACAAGTAGCAATGGGAGGTCATACTGCTTGGGCATGAATCCCTCATCAGCTGCAAGGAATGCAGAGAGTTGGAAAGATGCATGTACTGCCAGGCTGGCAGCAGTGAGCTTCAGGTGTAGGATCAGAAGGTGTCAAGAGAAGACAAGTGCTTCAAAGTCTGGTATTGAAAGGGAGGTCAAATGAGATTAGAAGCCAGAAGATTGTGCCCCAAAAACCTCAGGTGTCTTCCACTTTCTGCCCCATTCCTCCACCTGTCCTTACTTTATTTATCTTTTCACTGTGGGTGATGCTCACCTTCAAAGAAACCAGTGTGCTGTTCCAGCTGGTGGTATCCAGTGAGAAGTGGACTTCCCCTTTCTCATCTGTGAGGAATGACAGGTGTGTCTCCTCATCGTCTATGTCAATTGTTAGGTAGACTGTTTCATTTTGGAGGGGAGAGTCATCACTGTGGCATAACATCTACAGACAAGGGAAGGAAGATAACAACCCTCATGCCACACTCCCAGGCCCGACAGTGCTTAATACTAATTATTACTATCATTAGGCTTTCTACATGTAAGTCTTTTGAGTTTTCAGACAGGTTGGAAGGGTCCAAATAAAAACTGAATAAATACACAAAAACACCAGTGTGCAGCAGTTCAGGACCAGAAACAAAGTATAGTGCAGCTATGCTATACTATACTACACTACACTACACTACACTACACTACACTACACTACACTACACTACACTATACCTATAGTTGGCTATAGGTAAAATTTACCTATATTGGGTAAAAAAGAGGTAATTTCCTTGGATCTTGAACTTTTTCTTGGACAATGCTCCAAGATCCTAGAAGATCAGAAACTGTCCTGTCTCCAGCAACTTAACTCTTACTGTTTTTTGCCCTCCTTCATGATGTGATTAGTACTGGCCCAGATGAAAGTGTTTCTAGCTCCAATGGGACAGCAGTCCTAGCATCATGCTGTGGACTTGGGTCAGAAATGACTGCCAGTGAATGGATACACAAGGCTCTAGTGGTTTCTCCCAAGCTGTCATAACCATTTGAACAGCTGTCCACAGGTAATAATACTTCCCTGCTGCCGACACCCCCATCCCATATGCCTTATATCACTCAGACTAGTTTCAGGAGCTGCTCCTGAGGAGGCTCTCAGAGACTGCAGCCGGCTCCAAAATTCCTTTTCAGGGAAATTACTGAGTTAGGGTGTAGAGAAGAAATGGCTTCCATAGAAGGCTTCACTCATAGTTGCTGGATATTGACAGAGCAGCACTTTCCCAGAGACTGCTTCTTTCTATCTACAGAAAATTAGACCTATGATGTATTCTCAGCAGAGAAGGGACCTATGGGTGTTACCTTCCCTGTGTATGGTAATCCACGTTTGTAGAATGGATGGACATTGATAAATTCTATAGACTTAATTCTTGTCACAATAGAAATTATAGATATATTTTCAGTCTTTGCTCCTGTGTGGAGAGAGAAGAAATCTGTTAAATCCCAGCAGTGCTTTTAGGAAGCAGAAGATGAGAATATCCTTTTACACTACCTACATCTAAATTTAAAAAAGAGAATACATTCTTCTAGTGTACGATTCCCTCAATCTCTCTGGGATATTTGCTTAATGACAGGATACATCAAACCTTATAAGCACATATTTCTAATGTTTTTGCAGATTAAGAGAAATCAGATGACTGTTCTGGTATAGACAACTATATTGTAGATGCCTAAAAGTGGCCTGAGAAACCCCACCCACAGTGTGGCAGTTCAAAAAATTGACACCTCCAGTTGCCAGAACAATGGGATATTAACACTGATGCTGACAACCTACCTCTTCATAGTCAATAATGTAGCAGAATAAAAGGGAGCAGAATGGGATTCCTGACAGCAGAAGAGTCCATAAGCAACCCTGCCTCAGGCTTAGGAAGTGAGAGGACAAGAGACTCTGTGAGTAGGGACTACCTGCTGGGATGGTGCGCTACAATTAGCAAGAACTGTGAGGATTTGTTGCAGACTTTTCCATGACTAGCCAGGGCTTTGCAAATGGTTGAGGAACTCCTCAGTGTCGAGGCAGTCACTGAAATGACATCTACATGCTTGTGGAGATGAAGGGTAGAGAGGATTAGGAAATCTGGTCCTAACAGGTGGAAGAGGTGCTAGAATAGAGAACATCATGCATGATAGAAGACTAGGGAACTTTCTTCATGAATTCCTTTCAAAAGGAATTCAACTGCTGCACAAAAGCCAAAACCAAAAAAAATCAAACAAGGAAATGAAAAGCTGTCTGCAAGGATTGGAACTTTTCACATGTCCTCCAGTACCTGTTCCAGTTTCCTCCATTTCCCCTCTCACATATAGGTAGCTGTCAGATTCATTTAATTCCAGAGTCTTTGTCTTCACCGTAAAAGTAGTACAGCCATTCTTGTCTGTCTGGAGAAACATGAACAGAAAGAAAGAGCATAATGTGGAGGTAGAGGAGCTGTTTCACAGATGCTGGGTAATCCTAAAGAAGTATTTCCAAATACTTGTGGAGCAGTGGGAAGTTCAAAAACCTGTAATTGCAGAAATCTGCCACGGATACCTTAGCTAGAGAACAAACCCATCACACTTGGATCAAAGTCATCAAAAATTGGCATCAAAATGTGCTTCAGACAAATGATACAATGGTTAGCTATGTCACAGGCTAATATGGAGACTGGATTAAGCCTGCTCCCTGCCTTTAAAAGAGCATTGGTGTCTACCTGAGCTGGAGGTAGCCTTCTCCCTAAAACTGTGGTCCTGATGAATTAATGCTGATCTGATGGCATTCTAGTCACAGCTGTCTCTGTGATGTGGCTATGCTAAACAAGGACACCC
Source organism: Aythya ferina (assembly GCF_964211825.1). Taxonomy (NCBI): domain Eukaryota; kingdom Metazoa; phylum Chordata; class Aves; order Anseriformes; family Anatidae; genus Aythya; species Aythya ferina. Next base: position 126,868,054 of record NC_140296.1, on the reverse strand, counting down.
AGCCAGTTACAGATTTCAAGAGCTGTGCCAGTCATTAGGTAGAGACTGGGTACAGACATCCTGCCATGAGAGTGGGGGTGGACAAAGTGTTTCTAGCTGTGTCTGTTAAGTTCTCTGGAGAACCTTGCATGGCTTTTTGCATGCTATGTGAGAGGAAGCTGGCATGCATCGTTCCAGATGGAGATATTTTACTACTGGATGGATTTTAAAAAATGCAGAGATCCAGTTGGATTTTCATATTCTGGCTTGTTGCTGGCTCACCTGACATTTAAAAATATTTTCTTGTGACTTGAAAGCTAAAAGAGCTGCATCTGAAAGCTGAGGGAAAAAAAAAAAAAAAAAAAAAAAAAAAAAAAAAAAACCTTGGGGCTTAACCAAAAACATATAATGAGCACAAATGTGCAGAAAGTGTAACCAGCACCAGACCTAATATTTTACAGGACACTGGTAAATTTAAGATTATCTTTTAACTGTGTGAACAGAGCAAGAAATGGTACATTAAGCCACTGACTATCTGATTGTCTGATTTACTGTTTACTGGTGGGAATGGTCACAAGGCTGAATATACCAGTTGTCTGATTCTGCACAGTATGATACAGATTCTTGGGAAAGGCCACAGGTACCATCACTTACACAGAACTCACACCTTCTCCTGAATTACTGAGTCAGATATGGGCAGCCAGAACAGTAATTCAAGTAATACAGGAATTACAGGAAGAGAAATCAATCAGGTCTAAGAAGTGGAAAGACACCAGATTAAACCGATTTGTGTACATCAGAGGTGCAGTCAGGCAGATTAAGAGGACAGATGGACAGACATTTCCATCAGGTGATACTTTCCACTCTCTCATATTTCCACCTACCCAGCTCTGTTTTTTCCTCATCTCAGTAGAATTTGAGAAATCTCTCTTGAAAAGTTGTAATGATGTCAAAAAAGTAATGTCTATTTTGCCTTGAACGGGCTTCCCATAGGTATACCTGTGTCACAGGGTGGAAACACACACCTGAAGATGAGCTGCTTCAGCAGAAAAATTGAACCAGGCCCCCCCCCCCCCTATCAGGGATGAAGTGGAGCCTGGGAGAGTGTTGTATCTTGTTTGTTCGGGAACTTCAGCTCACCCCTGCAAAACAGTTTACATTTCTCTCCACCCACTATACATCAGGAATGCATTTCAAGCCACTGTCTCAAGTGTGCCCCTGATCAGCATCCTTAGTGTCCTTCAGTCTCACAGTAAATGAGAAAGAGTCAGTTCCACAGAGCGATCTGGCTCCCTCAACAAGGTAATGAAAGAACGTCATACTGGAAGGCCACTTCTCTACTACCAGCAGTTTAAAGGTGATTGTGGAGCCAAAGGACAGATACCACAATGGTACTCACTTGCCACATAACTTCAGCTGAAATTCCTCATCCGCTGTACTGATAAAGGGAGGGTGCTCAATCTCTAATTCAATTTTTGTCAGCTCTGCAGACAGAGGCATGGAAGAGGGGAAGAGGCATGGAAAAGAGGCATGAAGAGAAAGGAAAAAAAAAAAAGCAGTACTGAGTATGGTGTGCACTGACTTGAAATTCTGCTGTAACTGCAGTCAAGATAGTAAGGACCCCAGTTATTCATCCCCATGTTGTGATAGTGCTTACTCCCTTTGCCTCCCTCTGATGCTACAATTCCGAAAAGGATTGCTTTCTACTCTAGCTCCGTCAGGCATAAACATTGTAAACAGGTTAGAATCACTGCAACTGATCTGGGTTAGGGCATGATGCAGCTCCCTGTTATGGCAGCTGACGGGAGCGAACAGTACATTTAGCTTAGAGGAGCGTGACAATGAGCAGCAGAAAGTGCTCACCACAGGGTCCAGCTGCAGCTAGAACAAGATCTGAAGTCTTGTCAGACTACAACATCTGCCTTGTACCCTACTCAGCTGCAGAACATTCAGACCAGCATGAGATGAGTGCCCAGACCTATCTATGTCCCTGATCTGTTCTTCTCCCAGGGCAAAAGGTCTGACGAACACAGCCACGTCTCTTCTCTACCTACCCACACTGCTCTTCCCTCACCTCTGTTGTCCAAGTCTCACCATATTCTTTAACGACGAAGGTATTTTTAGCCATGTCTTGTTGCACTGAGATGGTATACTTCCCAAGAGCTGCTTCAGAGGCCAAGGGGAAGGACAGATCCACAATGCCATGTCTTGATTTTACATTCTGCCACTCAGCAATACGGTTACGTTTAGGATCCTATTTGGGAAGGAACATTCAGAGACACAAAGTCACACTGGGAGCATAGGTACCTGGAAGGTCCAACCATACTCAGGCACAAGAAGGCACTATCAGGGCTTAACCTTGCCCCAGCAGAGAGGATCCCTGGTCACAGCAGAAACCACCAGGTGAGATTCCTTCTCCTCCCTCCGGTACCCTTTTACTGAACTGTTGACTTGCAAAGGCTGTCAGTAAAGCTACTGGGAAGTGGTAATACCACAGAACCATAGGAAGGAAAAGCAGCTGTACTGTATCTATTGAGCATTTTGCCTTGTGCTTCTGCTCTGATTCATTACTGCCATGCCTCTAGCTCAGCTATGTGCTGGTTTGAAAGAAGAGCCCAGGCTGACCAGGTAGAAAAGAGTTCAGATGACTTATTTATAGGGTTACATTTGTGGCACAGCTCAGTCAAGGAGAGAAAGGGCACAGTGGAAGAGACAGACTCCCTCTGGTCAGTTCTTTGTCACTTACCAGCAGCCATATCTGGGGATACTGTAAAAAAAAAAAAAAAAAAAAAGACACAAGCTCAGTTTTGTATAGAGCAAAACAGCATCCATGTGAACCAGAAAAGTTCTGCTCCATCCAGACCCTACGTTATGTCTCCTCCTTCTTCTGTGCTAGCACACACTGCAGTCTTTCTCCAGGGGACCAACGGATGCGTGGTTTCCCTTCAAAGATCGCTTGCCTTTAGGACTTAACAGGCATGCAGGGAGAGGGAAATGTCTCTTTCAAAAGCCTCTCAGTGTATATCATGCTGAGGCTCCTCCATCTATAAATGCATGGAGTGAAACTCACCTCATTTTTAATGACTTTAAGGTCATTGTCAAGGTTCACAATTCGAAATTTCACTGGAAATACAAAGGAAAGGATAGTAAAGCATTCTGCATTCAACATGTCCTTGCACAAATCTTGTTCTCCCTTTCTGTTCTCCTATATCTATGTATATCTCTGTTTACCTTAGAGGTATTCAGGTCTTCCCCCAAACAGCCCCTCCCAGCACCTGCCTTCCAGTCCCAACCCCAGCCCCCAACCCACCCAGGACTCTGTCTGGGAGGTTTATATGCAGCTGCAGGCTGCTGGAAGGATTATAATGATGTGTAAAACAGTGGGGTTGGTCTTTCTGCAGTCTGTTCATATTGTGAAAACTGTGGAATAATCCTCCATATTTCTACAGCCTGGAGGTGCTCTAAGCACAAAGCATCTATGCTGTGACTTTAAGCTTTACTCAAGTGTAAACAAGTATTCAAAAAATAACAAGGGATTGCCTAGTGTCCTAGAGAGTTCTGGCTTTCCTTTTGGCTTTATGAGAGATACTTCAAAAGAACAACACCGAGGAGCAGCAGGCTGAGCATTTGGTACAGCACGGCTTATGGGGGAACATCCTGACTCACATCGTTCCTGGAAACACTGAAAAAAGAGACCTGCTTTCTTCTAGCTCCAAAAGGCCTAGCTTGGTGCACTTGATGAAGTCTTCCCTCAAAATGTGGCTGCTACCTTAATCCTTCCCTCCCCATTTCCACGTCACCTTCTTGCCTTACCTGTTTCTCCAGGTTTGTATAAGGCCTTGTCTGTCTCTACCAGAATTATGTTCTTCTGGGGCTTGACCAGCACCTTCTTGCGACCCTCAAAGAGCACACTGTCATCGCTGTGTATCAGGACATGCAGAAAAACCACCTCCTCTGACTGTCAGAGTAAAATAAAAACTGCCTAAGACTAGAAGTAATTTGAAGGGGAAACCGAGGCTACCAAAATCTCCAATTCAGTCTTCTCTGTCCCCTTTCTTTGATTTAGCTCTTTCCTTTCTTTAGTCATAGACTTCCACACACCCCCCGGTTTCCTTATTCTCTTTTCTCTGCCTTTCCCCTTGTCACACTTGTGCATTTCTACATTTCTTTCTCCCCATTGCTATCTTTCCCACCATGCAACTCCTCCCTTTAATATGGCTCAGACACAGGAGAGGCTGAAGCTCTCTAGTTTGTAAGAGGAGAGGCAGCCAAGAAAGGTGTCTTACTTGTGAAGCTGAAGCATCTGTTTCCCAGGGAGTTAACTCTGGTACCTAGGTTGATTGATGTAAGGAAAGAAATAGAAAAAAAATCATCAGAGATCTTGCATCTTATCCCAGATGTGAGACATCACCTCACTGTTAAACAATCCTCAAACTTCAGAGTCCAAACTCCACTGCACGAATCAGCCTCTAGACCACTTAATATTGCTTGAAGAAGAAGCAGTCACCATCTGTCTTTTATTCATGAATGTAAGAGTGAACCATATGACATATCATTCTCCCTGTCACAGAAATTGAAGATTGTTTTACAAATAAACAAAACAAAACAAACGAACAAAAAAACACATAGGGAAGACAGATATGGAGCTGACTAAGGCAGTAATGGGAAAAAGATACTGGTCAGGCAAAAACTTTGGACATCTCACTATCAGAAAGACTAAGCTCACCAGGAGAAAGTGTTTTTGTTTGTTTGTTTTTGTTTTGTTTTGCTTTGCTTTGTTTTGTTTTGTTTTAACTACAGATGTCCCTGGCTTTCCAGAACCAGGATTCACTCTCTCCTAAGTCCTGGAACCAAACACTTTGTTAAATACTGTCTTGCTGATAAAAGAACCAGAACTGACTACAGACCGTTCTCGAGTTCTGCTGGATCTGTAGGGCAATAAGAGCATAGGCACAGCAACTTAGTATGGTGCTGAAGGAGACAGGGAGAGTTTGTAGAGTCTCAGCACCAGACACATCTCCACGTCTCTCCAGCAATGTAACTGGAATTCCTGTAGTCATGTCAGAGCCTCAGTGTAGCTAGTTCAGCTAACTACAACAATAGGATGAAATCAGCTGACAGATTTTTTTTTAAAATATTTTCTACGCTGTGAAAGATTGCCTAGTTTGTTAGGTTCTAGGACACTCTTGTATTTTGCCTTGAACTGTTAGGAAAAGATACTTCACCTGCTTGGAACCTCATGGCAAGACAGAGAAGGACAGTGTGTCAAGAGAGCACTCCTGTCTGAAGTGGGAGTAAGATCATCTACTGACAAGTCAGCAACCACAGCTACACTCACCTGGAAGGTGATGCACTCAAAAGTACCTGGCTTCTCCACGTCCTGTTCCACCAGTGTGTGATTCTTGGTTTCCATCTCCAGGGTGACAGCCAGGTGAACAGCCTCAGTCAGGGAGCTGAGGTGAATGCAGAGCTTCTCCTCTTGCGAATGGTGAATGACAGCAGGGAACACCACCATGTAGTGACTAGAAGAGAGCAGATGTTCAGAAACAATTCAGAGCATGAGGTGGACAGGCCAGAATAAATCTCTGCTGCACTCATGGAGAGGCACATCAAAGGTCTGAAATGCCTAAGAGGCCTACAGTGAAGGAATTATGGTGCAGCTCCTTTTCCATGCCAGAAAGAAGCAACACGCCCAGCATGGAACCAGACGGCTCCTGGTATGTGTCTGTCACCACCTTGCCACCAGCCAGGACACAGCTGCCCCAGCAGCAAGTACACAAGAACAGAAAGTTTAGGTGAGGAATGAAGCTGAAAACTCAGTGACCAAGGCATAAGGCTTCAGGCCTCACACCAAATTTCATCTTCACAAGCACAGGATGAATGAAGGCAAACTTGTGGCTTCTGTAGCTTTTCAGTGTGTACAGTGCACTGCTAGTGCGGTGCCTGCACTAGCATATACCAGGGGCTTCACCTGCAGTGGTGCTTGACACCCAGAGCTCCAAAGTAACTCAGAAGGAACTGCTTCTGCTCAGCCTCCCTAATAACAAGATTCCCTACATGCAGCTCTGTGATGCTAAACCATGCAGCACCTCAGCACTAAACCCTTCAACGACAGTCCTTTCCACCAAGCCCCCCAAAATCAAAAGATAATCTCACGGTTCCAGGCTTGCTTCAGCTGCAACTGGGAATAGGGTCAGGGCTAAAAGGAGCACTGGTGCTCCCATTGCTTGGGCTGGGAAAGACAGCTGTCAAGATCCGCACAGGAGGAGAGAGTAGCCTGTACTGATGGGCTATAACAATCCTAAATACACCCCTCAGATGTTCCTAAGGCCAAAGTGTGGGGGAAGTTTATATACGGAGATTATATCTCTTCCAGGCTAATGACACTAGCTAATATTTACTTATTTCCACCAATGGCAGAGTAAAGGCCACACAGCACTGTTCTCCACCCACGTCTAAGCTCAGATGGCATTCCAGGTGGTGGGATGTCAGAGCGCTGTGGGGAACATGTGGAGTGGGTGACCTCTAACCCAAACTGAAGGGGACTTAGGAGAAAAGCTCACCTCAGTTTTGGCTGGTCTGGATTCTGGCTGTAGCATCCCAAGGGAGACAAAGCAACTATTATCCTTAGCTTGTGAAAAAGGATCCTCAGCACTCTGACTGTGCTTTATCAGTGATCTTCCCCTCATCCAGTTTTCATCAGTGCTTGAATTCAAAATCTTTCAATTAATTTCAATTTCAATTTCCTTCCCTCCCCCTCCCCCAAGAAACAAACAAACAAACAAACAAACAAACAAAAAAGCAGAGAGCACATGGAAGCAAAGTGAGAAAGAAAACAATTATTTTCTGCTTCCCATCAACAAGCAATGTTTGGCCACGTCCTGGGAAGCAGGGCCTTGATATGTGTAGCAGTTGTTCAAGAGGACAGATGTCTTCATAACGAGAGCCCCCCATCCTCCTTCCCCTTTCCCACCATTTACTGCTGAGTGCTGAGTATGACACCCCATGGTATGGAATATCCCTTTGGTTGGTTTAGGTCAGCTGCCCTGGTAATGTCGCCTCCCCACCTCTTGCCAACCCACAGCCTACTGGCTCTGGGGAGCTTTGAAGACAGTTTTGATGCTGTGCCAGCACTGCTCAACAATAGACACAACGCTGGTGTGCTACCAATGCTGTTCTAGCTACAAGCTGTGATTCTGTGAAGTGCAGAGTGCAGCACTGTATGGGCTGCCACAGGGAAAGTTAAGTCCATCCCAGCCAGGTCCAGTTCACAGCTTCATCCAACCATAACGTATTTCTACACTGACACCACCACCAATCTGCTTCAGACTCCTACCAGGTACTGCAAACTTCTATTTCATTTTTCTGAATGGCAGCAGTGGCAGATGAAGTGAGCAGGGCTTGGACCTATTTGCCTTCTAGGTACAACCTTGTTTGAAGGTTGTTGTCCTCATCTTGCTTTGGCCACAGCTGTGTTTTTGCAGATCATAACCAAAGGTACACAATATAGAATGAATCTGCCGTCTGCCCACTCTTTGATCCCAGCTGAAGCAATCCCATGGATTTACTTTGGCATGGAGTCTGTGTATGTGTATCCACTCTCTGAGCTCACAGAGCAATGTAACTGCAACGTGCACCTTTAACCTAGCACAGATATTCAGATAATCTGCAGGTTTGAAGCACTGTATGTCACTGATCTGGGAATACATTTGATTATCTGAAATAAACAGGGTTTTGACTTCAAGCCTAAATTAGCCAGACAAAAAACAGAATTCGATCTGATTGCAGAAACATTCCCCACAGCTCTGCAACTCTGAATGGTCATCAAGTTAGCCGCCTCAGAATTTAAATGGGAACAGAAAGACAACTAAAACATAATAAAGTGTTAAAGTTCTTCCCTTCTTCCAGGGAGAAGCTAGGGGCATTATGAGAGCTGTATGTGGAGCCCTGGATTGGCTTGGCCAGAGGCTGCAGGTCAGGAATGAAGTTTCAACACAAAATGAATAGTACATAAAGAAGTTCTACAGAAGAAATTCAAACCTAAAGCAAAATTAAACTTACATCACAAACAACAAATTTGCCCAAACATGTTTCCAGTGTTTCCAGGTCACTTCTTTACTTTGAGGGTGACAGAGCATTGAAACAGGCTGACCAGAGAGGCTGTGGAGCCTCCTTCTCTGGAGATATTCAAACCCCACCTGGATGCCACCCTGAGCAACATGCTCTAGGTGATCCTGCTCGGCAGGGGATGGACTAGATGATCTTCAGAGGTCCCTTCCATCCTCTGCCACTCTGTGATTATGTGATTCTGTAACAAAATCCCACTAAAGACACCTTTGTAAAAATTAAGCCCCCATACCAAATCAAGTATCTGAGCATTCCTGCTGTCATCAGCTATGCTGCATAAGATAAGGCAGAGAAACACATCTCCCAGAGAAATATCAACAAGGCTTACAAAGCCTTGGGGAAAGTGCCTTCAGTGCCTCGGCAATAAACATTGTCTCCACCCCTTCCACCCGCCCACATCCCAGCCCCAGCCATGCACAGCATGATTTCCACCTTCTTGGTTTTGAAGCCAAGACAGGCTTTCGAAAGAGACAGGCACCCTGTCAGAGCAAGAGCTGCATAGTCCTTCATCTCTGGATGAGGGGGAGAGGGAAGAAAGCAAGCAGCAAAAACAGGGGCAAAGGGGGGACAGAGGAGAGGCTCACCTTCCTGTGGAGGGATTCAACCTGCATTCAGCTATGTGGAGCATCACTCTCCTGTGGGGCAGCATCCTTCTGCCGTGTGCGGCTGGAACATCTGCAGTGATGTAAGAACCTCAGCTGCTTCGCATACGCGCACTGGTCTGGGGGGTGTTCTTGGGGGTTGGCAGTGTTTCCAAAGAAGACGGAAGGAGTTTCTTCATTTCTCATCTGCCCAAGTTTTCACTTGGTCTTCATGCACCCTCCCCACCATGCTACCCCCATTACTTGGCTCTCCCTCTAGTGCCTTTGGTATAGACCAGGTACTTCTGCAAGGACTCAGGTCATACCAAACTTGACAGCTTTCTGCATGTGTTTAATTCTGACCTGCCAACATCTCATATGTGCTCCTGTGTTCCAGAATATATTTCCTTTCGGGCTTTGCTTTTTTCCCCGGAGCTAGAAGTTGCCATTTAAACCTTTAGCAGATAAATCTGTGTGCCTTTACAAACTGGGCAAATGTGAGTCCAAGGTATCTAATACAGATGATCTTTGTAAAGCACTGTGCTGATTCTGCCTTAGCTGGCCGTGTGCTCCCTACGGTAGATGTAACAGTATGAAGTATGTCACTGGGTCTTAGCTGTGTTTCCTCAAGCCATGTGTGGTGTCAAATGCACAAGCGTAGTTTTAAAAGCCTGTTCTAGTGGGAGAACAGCCTTGGACATACTCTGTAGGCTGATACAGCTTCCAATCAAATAAGGCTTTGCTGCTGCTTGTTTCCTACTGTTGCCTTCAGCATGAAGCTTTCCTTGATGGTTATACTGCTGGCTTCAGCAGGAAGTCTGCTGTCACACCTGCATGTCAATGCTTTTTGTAGCTTTATCAGAAGGTAATCCAGCCTGGCTCTAGGGATCCTTGAAAAACAGCCTCAGAGAGGCTGTGTGATACTTTCATAGCTCAGCAGGCAAGGACATGGGAAGAATCAGCAGAGGGGTGTGAGACAATGTTCTGGAGTAGAGAGTGCACCAAGGGACCATCAGGAGCAAGTGAGGTTTAGGAAGTTCAAGGAGTAAGCCTTTAGTACACATCACATCCTTTGGCATTGTGGTAAGCAGGAGGTGCTGTGAGTCGTCCTAAGAAGGAAAATCAAAATGTTGGCACCTGTTACCATCTCCCCTAATATTAGCAGCAGACAGGCTGCTCAAGGCAGCTTGACAGCACTCAATTGTGAAAGCATTCAAGGCTCCTGGCCAACAGGACTTTGACTCTCTCTTGCTGTGGTTATGAGCTCCAGCTGAGAACTGCCAGCAGTTCACATCTGTGAACTTCACCATATCTGTGCTGTTCTGATCTTTCAAGGCCTTGCACTCCTGTTGCTGCAAAAGGTGCTGATGCTTGACACAGCCTAGGGACAGTAAGCAGGAGTAAGTTTTCAGACCTCCTTGAATGTTGGCATTTCTTTGGTTCTAACTGCTGCAATACCATTTAAGGTGAAACAAAACAAAAAGAACAGCTTGTTGGTATTACCCATGGGCACAGCTATGACAGCAGCCACAGATGTGTGAGATTTGGAATGAGAGCGAGGGCGGGTATGTGAGGGGCTGAAGAAAACGTGTTTATGAGATGCTGTGTCTGGGACATGAGGTCGGTACACTGGGTCTCGTACAACAAATGGCATTGGTTTTGGAAGCAGAGACTGTCTCTTTCTGTAAGTGTATGCAGCATGTACTGTAGCCTCAGTGGTAATGCCTACATTACCAGTAGATGAGAACAGTGTGATCTGCTCTCACCAGGATCTTGACAGTGGAATAAAGCAACCAGAAGTCTTACTAAGAAGTACCCAAATCCCAAAGTCAAAACTCATCCCATCAGAAAATCAATTTCATCTGGGTTATCTATCTATCTATCTATCTATCTATCTATTTATTTTTAAAGAAATTATGCCGTGGCAATACCATCTCAGCTCTACCACCCCTTCTCAGAGACAGTGTGCCTCCAGCTCAGCAGAAAACAAGCAGTCCCAATCCATGTGACAGTAACACTGCAAAGCAAAGCTGGGAATGCAAGTCTAATCACGCAGACCATCTCTCAGCTCATCTTCTTCCATTGCACAAGCTTCCAGGTGAGGAGGATATTTTCAAGGATTGTGAGTAGGGTGGCTATTTCATTTTCTGCTTTTGCTGGACTGGAAAGACAGTTAACTGTGTCATCCCATGGGACTCTCTTAATCAGGCTCTGGATCTTCTGCTTCAGCCTATACAGGTTCTTCCTGCTGTGTACCTTTTTACTCTTCTAGAAAACATTCTGAAAAGTACTGTGATATCTTTCAGGGCAAGAAGGACTGGAGCAATAAGAAATCAGTATAAAAATCATTATAACAAAACACTGGGGATCCACAAACAAGATTCAGCTTCAGTTATGGTTACAATTATGCCTGCAGGTCCCTCCCCCTGTTGGACAGCCAGAGGAAGTAGCTTTTATTGAGATCACAGCCTTGGGAGCCGATTCAGAGGTTCAGAAGAAACAGAAAGTCCTAATCAAGCATGCAGAGAAGAAGACTTTAATCCAGACAGACAAACCTGTGTACAAACCTGGACAGATTGGTATGGTTATAATGCCTTGTGTTGTGAGAGGAGGGACAGTCCTCAGGCCACAAATACAGGGTAGCCTCCAGCTCCTGCAGTGGGGCCTGCACCACCTCCAGCTCTGTTGGAGGCTGTTCCTGCTTTGAGGGATTTGGGGATACCTCTGCCACGTGTTGGCATGGCATGTTTTCTGCACTATTACCCATACTCGGACAGTGTGCCAATGTGAACAGGGCTTGCGTGTTTTGGCAGAGGCATGAGAAAAGGCCCACATGGCACGGTGTTGTAGTCATGATTGCTCCGGTCAGACATGGTCTGTGACTGCCCTGAAGCCTTCTCTCCCTCACAGACTTCCTCAGAGGAGGATCATGGTGCTGCAAGCCCCACCACTAACACAATTCAGATCACCTCAGTGCAAAGCTGTTTTCCCCATTATCTCTCCACCTGCTGCTGGCACTGACCTTCACTGAAGGCAATACTGAGGGCTTCAGTGTAGGTCCAATGTCCATAAAAAATGCTGTTTCTCACCAGTGCAATCAGCCTTCCCAGAAACCCCATACTGTCCCTCCTACCATTTTTTTTTTTCTTATTTTTTTTTTTTAGCAGGCTACCAGCTCAGAGCAGGTCTTTGAACTTAGGCACTAAGCTTCTGCCCATACCCTTTCAATGAAGCACACTGGCACATCCATACATACTAACAGACTTTCATTTAGAATCACAGAATCGTTAAGGTTGGAAAAGACCTTCAAAATATCTGGTCCAACCATCCCCTTACCACCAATGTCACCAGTCCTGTTTTTCTTTTGCTCTATAGTCAAGTTGCGAATCGTAACCTTGGATCAGAACTTCATTGCCAGCAATGAAACAGTAAGTCAAGAGGGGAGAAAACTTAGTGTGTCTGAAAGTGCTATGGGTTGCCTCCACGTTTTTTGGATCAGCGTTTAGCACTGCTAGGTGGACAGCTAGTCTCAGTCTTGGTTTCAGTGCTTAAAAACACCATTGGGTAATGCAGATACTGTTCATGAGATCCTGGGGCGTTGCTTAGGGAAGGCTCATGGATGACTGAGAGACAAAAATGCTGGGGAGGGGAGAGGGGCATGAGAGGTGGCTTTCCTGAAAGTGTCCTACCACTGTTATTTTCTTCCCACAGCACCGCCTAGTGGAACTGAAGGTAAAAAAACTTTGTTGAAAGTGGCGATCTCCACCCCTTGGGGAAGACAAAGGTTTGGAGATGACTGGGGGGAGGATATGGATGCAGAAAACCAAATACCTCAGAATGAAGGAGAACAGCACTTGAATTATTGCCCTTCCTTTAGTGTCCACACAAGTGTGGCAGTGCAATGTTATGACACCAGTCTCATAAGGGTTCCTGCACTGCCAGTGAGAATCAGTTAGCTGTCCAGCCAACTTTTCTAGAATGATCAGAATACTTTTAGTCCCTCTATCATGTGAATTGAAAGTTTGTGAAAATATAACATCTTTTTCAGGAGATTTTTATATTTAACATACAAAAAATAGAAGTTAGATCAGTTAGTGTTGTGGCTACACAGCTTCCTAAAAGATCCAAGCTTCCTAAAGCAGCTCTCAGGATATTGACCTTACAATCTGCTAGTCTTAATACAAAATGTAAAATATGAACTACAATCACCCAAGCTGAGGAAAGATGCCCAAAAGCAGTGTGTTTGTAATAACCCATACAGAGAGGTCCCAGTTCCAAACAGCAACAGACAGTTGTGGGCCAACCATGACTATCAATAAAGCCTCAAAAGGAGCTTACAGCTCCACAGCCTCTGCTCAGCATCACAGGTCTTTAAATCCTGCTTTCTGTTAGGGACCTCATGTTGCCTTGCATGGTGTCCGGAACTTATTTCCCCAGACTTTCCCAGGGATTCAAGCTATCACACTCCCCAGTGGTCACTCTAGTAGATCATGCCTTAGGCAGCATGTGCTGTCAGAATTGACCACTCTCGCAGTGATCTTGGGGATATGCCAGCTCAGATCACCAAAGGGGCATTTGAGAGGAACCACCTCTATCTCTTAGTGAGACCTGCTGGCAGCAAACTACAGTTTTGCAGCAGTCAGTGAGATGGTAGAGAGCAATAACACAATAGAATGGCTTTCTCAATGAGACAGGGAGAAAGGCCCTATAGTCTTTAAGCTGAGACTCACCTGAGCACCATAGCTGTGTCATAGGTCTGGGCTCTCAGGATGACTATGTGCACTCAAGCCATGCTGTGGTAGCACAGGTATTCTGGAAGTGTCTCTTTTTGCACTTGTAAATAACCATTCTCTATGACTGCCTACACAGGACCCCAAAAGGAACCGAATTGCACAGTGGCTGAATGTTACCCCTGTGGGAGGCATTGTGGATCTGTCCTTCCCTCTGGCTGCAGAAGCACCAGTTGGAGAGTATACCATCAAAACGCCTGACCGCACACATACCTTCAGTGTAGAGGAGTATGGTAAGGGTCTAGGGAGCTCACAGCAACAGAGAAAAATTCATTCCCTCCAGATTCCCAACTTCTTGCAGGGCTGAATTGGCCTTGCAGCTGTGAACAGCTGTGCTAGTTGCGCAATTTGTGCTAGCACCTCAAATGTCCCACCATATGCTAATAGGTGTTATCACTGACTTTCACTCAGACCCACTGGCTTTCTCCTTCCACATGTCTTGAGGAGGGACTGAGGCACTGTCCTGCAACTGTGCTCTGTGAAGTGGACTAAAGCTGTCTACTCACACCACACTCTCTTAGCCATGCTGCTGTTGCATTCCTACAAGGCCTTGTGCCAGTCCTGTCAGGGACAGGGACTGCCTTTCTGTGAACAGCCGTCTGGGGAGGTTCTGGACATCTGGGACAAACAAGCTCTCTCTCCTTACTGCATTATATTTCTCTTGCTTTCTCACAGTTCTGCCCAAGTTCAGTGTCTCCATCCAGATGCCTCAGGTGGTCACCATCTTGGAGGAGACCTTCCATCTCCATATCTGTGGCATGTGAGCTGACTTACCTTGGCAGAAGCTGCATTCTTACTCTTTTAGAAACTGAGCAGCTATCAGTAACCAAGCGCAAAAGATCTCTGCCAACTGTCCCCCTTGCTGATGTCTGGTACCCTGACGTCCTCTGCTAAGGAATTCTGCTGGACTCTCACCTTTCTCTGTATTCTCTCTCCCTACTTATTTATCTATGAGACTGAAAGTAAGACAGTGGATCTCCTTGGTGAGGCATGTGCCATACATTACAGTACCTCTGCTGCATTGATTACTGCCACTGGGGAGGGAATAATGACTCAGACTTGTGGCCAGCACAATGTCTGCTAGCACTGTCTAGTGGGATTAACGTAAATTTAGAGAGGAGAATTCACCCACCACTGCCTTCTGCCTTAATCTGATTAAGTCTTTGTAAATTCTTGGCTCATGATCCATGAAGATATTTCCAGCTGCTGGGCTGTATAGCTGCAAACCACAGGCTAAAGCAAATATCATTTGTCTTGAGTCATTGTTTCTATGCATGTATGTAAGCCCTCTCTGCTATTTCACCAGGTACACATACGGAAAACCAGTTCAAGGTAGTGTGAAGGCTGTGGTGTGCCGTAAACATATCCAGTATAAAAGGAAGTCTCCCAAAGCCAAGCGTAGTATTTGTAAGGACTACATTGGCAAGGTGAGCACATGGGCTACCCAATACTCCTGAAAAAGAGAAGAACAGGGGCAAAGAGAAGGAATAATGCTAACGTAAGATGTGGGGTGGGGATCAGCTGTTGAAGCAGCATGTTCTTCAGTCCAGTCAAGGATGATGGACTAATACGTTCTTAATTTCACTGTGAAATAATTGTAACCCATCTCAGTAATTTATCTAAATGCACTTTGGTGCACTCAAAGGAAGGAGCATTTGTAGATAAGCTATCTGCTGCAGATTTACCTACAAGCCAGGTATTGTGACAGGACAATAAAAATAGAGATACTGTCCACATCAGTTGATTTCTTATGGATGCCTCTTAGCAACAGATTTTCAACTGATGTAAAGAAAGATGTATATACTGTTTCCCAGAAAGAGCTGTTTTGGAAAGACAGAGATTACCTCTTATGTCTAAGCAAACAATTGCAGTTCAGCATAAGCTTTACTCATTTATCTTTGGGGTTGAATAAATATATCTACATTTGTTTACGTGTTTTTAAATAACCCAGCATATATATATCAAAGATAAATCCTGCCAGAGCAGAAAACATCATGTTTCAAGGAGAAATGGCAATTAATGTTTCCTAGTGGCAGGTGAATGGGTAAAGGATGTAAAGCATGTTTCATACACACATGCTTGTGAACCAGGATCTCCTATTCCTCAGTGCTCCAGAAAGAAGATGGTTCATGCCAGTATGGGCAGTGCTCCTTTATCTCAAGTGTCTTAGTCATGTAATTTAGACTTCTGGGCCTTGGGTTTAATCTGCACAACAGAAATGATTAGTGCATTCATAATCAGTTAACAGATTCAATTTCACTCCGTCAGACAAATGAGGACGGCTGTTTTACCACTGAGGTGCACATTAAGACCTACCACCAGAAGCGTACTGACAATTACGATTTCAACCTAGAAGTTGTGGCTGCTTTGAAAGAAAGTGGAACAGGTAGCAAAAAAAAAAAAATCTACATTTTGTGGAAGGTCTTTTTATTTACACTCTTACAATATGTTTTCATTTGGGTTTTCACCTGCAAGACTCCCTGTGTCTTGCACACAGGGAAAACGTGGAACTTTATACACTGGCTTCCAGGGGGCAGGTGTTCAGAGGGTTGTGTCTTTCCTGGAAGCACTACAGCAGCATGGGGCGTACCACTGAGATCTAACTCAAACAGGCAATGTAAGTTCTTCCAGTTGTAAGATAGGCTTTACCAGTATGCTTGCTACTCTAGAAGTTGGTCTGGCCATTCCAGCTCTGACAGTCACCTTGGTTTATCAGAGGTGGACTAGAGCTGCTGTTTCTCCTCATCTGGTTACAGGAGAAATGTGGACCAGGGCACATTCTTTTTTTTTTTTTTTTTTTTTTTTTTTTTTAAATCACAGTTTAGGAAAGTCCTTTGGAATGAGGAGGGGCTTAGAGTAACCAGTGATAACCTGAGCCCTGACTGAGCCCAGAGCTAAATCTCCCATCCTGGAAGGTGTCCTCTCTTCCAAAATGTTACAAACCATTCCTTACAAGAAAATGTTTCCCAGCCCCTTGCTGAAAGCAGTAATACGTATTCACTTACCAAGCAATGACAGTGATTTCAGTTGGGCACCACATGACAAGACAGCAGACCGTAAAATAAGTTGTGTAGTCAAGTGGAAATGCTGCCTTATAGCGACTCTGCTGTGAGAATGGAAGGAGAATGAAAGGGGATAATTGGGAGTGGAACAATTTTAAACAAAGTCAGAAAGAGCATTTGTGTTTGGCAGAAACTCCCTGGTAGACCTCTGTCCTTCCAGCAGCTCACAATGTAGGAGACACTATTAACAATTACTGTGTGTTAAATGACTTCTGAAGCTAAATGGAGAAACTACAGTTCCCTGTGAGTGATACATTTACCTCCATCCATTCAATCCTTCTGCCTTTGCTCATACACGTGATACTCACTTGCATGCATCTCCTGTCTTTCTTAGGAGTGGAGTTCAACACCACTGAAAACTGCAAAGTCACTTTTGGTATCACAACTCTTCAGTTCTGGGGGACAAGCTACTACTATCAGCAAGGAGCTCCCTACTATGGAAATGTAAGCAAACAGAGCAAAAATGTGGAATGTTCAGCCTGAGGGGATGGCAGACACAGAAATAATGAGTCCCCTTGCTCTGAGCTGTCCAAAGCTGCCACAACTCTTCTATCCCAGTCTTTTCTTTGATGTCTCCACCAAGAGATAATCCAAAGGTGTGGCCACAAAATAGGTACATAGCTTTGCCAGGTGGGATGGCTTCTGCATAAATGGCGAGGCATTGGAGGAATTTGGGAGGCCACACTGAGAATCCCTTTGCAGAGAGGGGAACTGAGTCTTCTGCTGTGAAGCAGATTTTCACTCCCAAGGCCTCCAATTTTCTGTTTTCTGCATTGTTGCAGCTGGAACTCAAAAGTGGCAATGGGACCCACCTGAAGAACAAAAAGGTGATCCTTACAGTGTCCTATGGTAGCAGGAAGCAGACCAAGACCTACTTCACAGATGACACTGGGATGGCCTCTTTCATCTTAGAGACTTCAGCATGGAACAACAGTGAAGTTCGACTGCAGGTTAAGGCCAATGATTACACTGGATTTGGCTAGCACTAAGCGATGCATCCCTCAGATCTATAGTGGATGTCATTGTCTCTGTATAGCCAGGGAGGTGGAAGTGCGGAGCAGTGAAATGACAGACCTAGGGCAAGAGAAATGAGCCAGCATTCTGATGACACACACAGTCCTTGAACAGTCAGGAGACATGATGACAGACAGGTTTGTGGACAAAGGCTGTGTGATGTTGTGACTGAGGTCTATCCACATAGCACCTCTGGTTGAGGTGGAAAGGGCTCTGAGGCTGGGCAGGGACAGAAAAAAAGAGGAAGGACTCCCATGAGGCATGAAATGGGAAGTTAGGAAAGGAAAGGAGAGAAGCATCTGAAAATACATGTAGAGAGGAAAAAATCAGTGACCAGTTCACTATATATCACCCTCATAGCAAAAGAACTAGGATATAAGAATCTTGGATGTAAAAGGAAGGAAACTTAGGAGAGAAAGAAGGAAAACTAGTAAGGAACCAGTTGCTGCAAGACAATCTGGATCAAAACAGGTAACCAGGATAGAAGGAGCAGAGTGGGAGCTAAAGATGGCTGCCAGGTATAGGGAAATGACAGAGAAAAGTTCTGTCTGCTTTCCCAGGAACAAGGAAGGCTTGTCTGCTCCTCGGGGTAGGTTTCTAATACCTGCCATATCTACACTTCCTAGTCAAGTCACTTCAAGGCAAGTCTTTCCTTTTCATCGTATTGTATTTAGTATCTTACATGAAGGATCTTGACATGGCTGGAAATCTGTAAAATGTTAATTAACATCACAGTCTCAGTACAGATAGATCATAGTTTAGAGATGAGCAAGGCTATTGATCTTCAGTTGTCCCCTGCCATCCCTACTAAATGGATCAGGGAAATTGCTAGAAGAAATATGGTGCGTGACTGGAATAACACTGAACAGTGAAATACATTATCAGGGCAGATCCATGTTGATACTTGCCCCACATATACCATACAAATGTGAAGGGTTCAGTGGTTTGATCCAGGGACTATTACGCCACTCTGCACGACTGAATGATTTGGCCTGCTCTAAGGATAGCAGAAGCCTCCTCCTTGCCTCCTTCTGTACTTTTATTTCTCCTTCCTTCAGGTCAGTATAGTGGTGCTTTCAACACCTTACTGTGGGAGGGTTCAGAGGCTGCTGTCCCATCAGTCACAGTTTTGGCCTAGGGAGATTGTAAGAAATCTTTGACGACTGAGTCACCTTTTCTATGCCACAGGCAAAGACCCAGCCAGAGGAATTCAGCAGTCAGAACGCGAGGGTGTCTTATGGTACTGCATCCCTCACATTGAGGGCCTTCTACTCCTCCAGCCGTAGCTCTGTGAGGATCCAACCAGTGCAGGCAGCGCTGCCCTGTGGGGATGTGCAGCAGGTCACCGTGAATTATCATCTCCTGGCCACTGAGCTGGGGGACGGGGCTGCCGGAGCAGAGTTCTACCACCTGGTGAGTGCAGGGCAGCACAGGCAACGAGGTCAGATTTGCAATGGGTTTGTGTTGGCACAGGGCCCTTTGCTGGCCCAGATCAGCCCACTGCTCTGTTCATTCCCTTTTAGGTTTTGGCCAGAGGATCCCTTGTGCATCATGGCCAAACAAGAGTACTTCTTGATCCACCAGTAGGTAAGAGTGTCTAAATACCAAGAACAGATTAAGGACCCAACAGAAAAACCTACATGGGGAAGGACAGAGAGATCTGAGACCAACAGGAAACAACAAAGCTAGAAAAAATAATTCAAGTGGAATGGCAAATATGCTATCTCTCTTCTGCCTTCTAGTTTCCTTTTTTTTTTTTTTTTTTTTTTTTCTGATCAAATGAAGAAACTGTGAGAAGTTAGCTGAGTTAGCTGCCAACCAGGAATTATCAGAGGCCTCCAAGAGAAAACTCAGAGAAATATATTTGCCACACTCCAGTGGAAAGTAATTTCTCTTGCAAGCATGCAGTGTTGCAAGATCCCTCATGATATAAGATCAGTGCTAAAAAATGGCACTAACCTACAGCCTGGTCTAGCCTCCCCAGAAGCAAGACAGAATAGCTTTTTATCCAAGTAACTGTACAGAAGTATTGCAGAGGAACCATTTTGCTGCCATAATCCTTACAGTCAGACCTCCTTGCCTCTTCCTTTACTGCTGTTTCTCCTTCTTTGCTTAGGTCAGTATAGTGGTACTTTCAAGATCAGTCTTCCCATTGACATCATTTCACCCATGGCTATGCTCTTTGTTTACACTACCTTCCCTGAGGGTCAAGTGGCAGCTGACAGCTTCAGCCTGAAAGTCTCCAAGTGCTTCAGGAACCATGTAAGTAACACGCAAAACATAAGGGGGTCATAGGCTGGAGTGTAGCCAATTAACTAAAAACTGACAACAAATGTCCAGCAGAACCCAGTAGTCACAGATTCCTCGTTCAATGTCTTCTGCCCCTTTTTCTTCTTCCATTTCAGGTGAAGCTTGGCTTTTCAGACGCAGTGGCTCTTCCAGGATCAGCTGTCCATCTCCATTTGCAGGCTGCACCACGCTCCCTATGTAGCATTCGTGCTGTAGACCAGAGTGTACTTTTGCTAAGGCCAGAGGCTGAGCTATCCAGGGCTAATGTGAGTTTAAGGCTGAGCCCTGCTGATATTGGAAAGATGCCTTTTGAATATCTAATTACAGTCACTGGGTAATCAGGCACAGTGGATATATCAACAGGTATTTAAATGGGGACAGGACATGGCTTCATGAGGAAAAAAAATGAAGGCAAACATCAATCATCAGCCAAAATTACTGGTTTCTGTGGATGGATCTAATAGAATAACCCACTGACATGCCCAAGTACAAACTAATGACACATTCTTGCCAAACTTAGTGTACTTTGCAGCAATGGCATCCAGATGTCTAGGGACTTCCATCTCCTGAACCACCTTATGACAGCGCTCCAAAAGAAGAGTTACGTTAGAAGATATGCCCAGTGTATGATAGGCTCCATAACTTTGTCCCAGCTCACATGAACTGGACAATCCTTCCATTCACAGACTAGACTGGAAATGGTGCTTTGGCAGTGGAAATGTCTAATTTCTCACCTAGGCCTGGGATGCATTATGTCTGAGGACACTTGAGCTGCATCTTGACACTGTCTTGGCAAATCCGGGATGTGCCCTCAAAGAATCCTTCTAAGGATTCTTACTGGCCTCCTTGCTGTTTGCATTAAGCTCTCAGGTGAAAACTATGAGCCACAGCTAGGCACATATTGTTACTGTTCATTCTACATATCTGAAACTTGTGAAGGTTTTCTGTGAAGATAGAAAACCTTTGGAGATGGATTTTTGTGGCAGGCAGGATCCAAGCTCTGCGTCCATCACAGAGAATCTTTCCAACCTCTCAAACTAACCCGTACTGTTTTCATTCTCTGCCTGCAGGTGTACAATATGTTCAGTTATCCTCAAGAGCACCCCAGTATCCTCACAGACTCTTACAGTGACTACTGTACTGTCCACAAGAGTTCAGGAACCACCAGTTCTCAGACCACACTTCCACCAACAACTACATCACCCTTTCTGTACAACAGCTATTCTTATGCAGTGTCCCAGCCAGATGTCTATGGACTTCTGAGGGTAAATTTAATTTCCATAAACCCTGAAATACTAGAGCTGTGCCCTTTTGTATGCTGGGTCAGCCCAGAGCAGCTTCACAGACTGTTCTTCCTGTAAACACAGCAACTTCACGTTCTGAATTTGCCAACCTTTTGAAGTAATAGATTTCTGACATCCCATGCTCCAAGCTTTATAAATTCCCATTGATAAGGCACATCCCTAGAAGCCGGCTTACCACTTATCCAAGACTCTAGGCCCTCAGACTTTGTAGTGGTTGGAAGGAAAGGGAAGAGTCAGAGGAAATAGGAGGTTGGACCTAGGCTTTGTGAGTAGGATGGCTCCACATTCTCCCTGTTTAAATTTTCAAGTCAGTCAGAGGTGTTACAACACAGGGTAGTTGATATGTTGGGAGGTGGGGACAGAGACAAACCCCAGACATACCACTCCCTCCACTGAAATCTGCCTTCCTTTCTTCCCCTTCTCTCCCCCAGAATTCAGGTCTAACGTTTTTAACCAGCCTTAAAATCAAGTCTCCAATCGAGTGCCGCACCCAGACCACTTTCTACGACTACATGTGTACATTTTAATTTATCCTGCTTCTTTGGAAATCACGGGTAACATACAGGTTGCACAAGGGCAGCTAAACGTGCAGTGTGTTGAGGAACTGGGAATGGCTTCCAGAGATAAGTGGGACGTTGCACATGAGATGAAAACCACAGGAAGGGGAAGGGTCCTGACATGTCTAGTGCACTGGAGTGGCAGAGGGTTGACTGCAGTGGTTCATCTGCTTCTGGCAGACAGGAGGATAATATGGCCAAGGGGAAAAAGCTAACTCCCCCATAAAGGAAGATATGTTTTTAAGACTAAGAAAGGTCTCACTGTAAACCAGATAATGAGCCAAGATTGGCTCTGGGCAGTATAGTATCCAAGTCTTTCAGCAGAGGCTGAGAGATCAGAAGTGTGAGCAGGTGGAGTTCTTCATGGGGGAGCACACATATGCTGAAATCCACGTGCTGAGTAGTCCACTGGAAGTAGTGAAGTAGGTCAAGGGCGTCTTGGAGAGGACAAGGGGGATCAGAGTGGGAGAGGGAGGGATGGAGAACTGGGTTTTTCCCAGCTGAACTGTATCAGCAAAGTACTGTCTTTGAACGAATGCTTATATTCCCAATAGCTTATGACCATCTGGAAGACTTGGAAGACTTGGATCTAGAACTAGATGATGCTGTTGAATATGCTGAGTCAGAGCACATTGAGCTGGGCAGCAAGGCAGGGCCAGTACGTGCCTGGTTTCCTGAGACATTCATCTGGAGTCTGGTCCCCATCAAGTGAGTAACTGTGGGCTATGGCCCCACACGGACTTCCTGTCAGTCACAGCAGACAGAGAATGGGCAGGAGCAGAGCCAAGGCATTACCATCTTCCATGCCCATAAAGAAAAGGGGAGTGTGAGGAACTGGATAAGGAGTTCAGCATAGTTCCTGGATCTTGAGGTTTTCCACATGACCCTGGGGAACTTAAAATCACAGGCTCCTGTAGGATGGAAGGGGCCTCCTGAGGTCTGGAGCTCATCATCCTGTGCAAGGCAGATGAGGTTTTAGATCAGGTTGCCGTAGTCAAGTTTTGAGTGTCTCCAGGGATGGAGACACAAACTCCTTGGGTTCTGGTGTTTGACTGTTCTCATGGCATACTTTTTCTTGTCTCAAGTCAGAATTTTCCATGTTCCTGTTTGTGTTTGTTACCTCTCATTGTATCAATAAGCACCTCAGAAGAGATTGGCTCCATTGTCTCTACACCTTTGCATTAGGTAGCTGTAGAAAGCAGTGTGATTTTACCATAGCCTTTACCTTTAAATACTGAACCCCCTGGTTCTTTCAACCTCCTATTTTACATCAAATGTCCCAGTTCCCTCATCATTTTGATAGCCCTTCACTGTACTCATGCAAGTATATCAGTCTTTATTATACCATAGGACAAAAATGGGACACAGTACTCCAGATGTGGCCCCACAAGTGAGAAATATAGGGTAAAAATAACTTCCCCCCAGTAACTGCAGTCTTCTTAATATAGTCCAGAGGTAGATGACCTTCATTGCTGTAAGGGCAAATGAGATGACTCACACTCAATTTTTCATGCACCAGGATGCCCAGCTGAGGATGTCCTTTATCCTATTATCCAGATCATTAATAAAGCCATTAAGCAGTGTTGGTCCCAGTATAAATCCTTGAGGGATGCCACAGGCAAACAGTCACCGGTTGAATTTTGTGTCACTGTTCACCATCCTTTGACCATGATGGTCAAGTGAGTTTTCTGCCCAGCTTATGAGCCACTTATGCACATATCACTACTGTTGCTACAAGGGTACTATGGGAGACTGTGTCAAAGGCCTTTCTGGAGTCAAGTTCACTATTTTGCCCTTATTCACACTGTCTGTCATCTCAGCTTTCTTGATTTTGCCATGTGCCAACGTTCTCCATCTGTAAAATAGGATCTTTACCACTCCATCTCATCTGGCTGGACTAATCACAGTTCAGAGCAGGGACCATCTTCTGTTTTGTGTATGTGGGTCTGTAAGTGGCTCTTTTAATGATGACTGCTGACCTGTGGTGGGGAGTTTGGGAGTTAGTCTAGTCACAGCTCATTCTTGGCAGTACAAGGGAAATAGGTAAGGGAGTCTGCAACCCCATTCTTCCTCTGTCACTTCTCTATATCCCTGCTCAGATGAGTCCCTAATTCAAGAATATATCTGAAAAATATTTGTAGTATTGCCTTTTCCCCCAGCTGCCTTCCTCATGAACAACTTGGTTGTATTTCATAGGTGTTACATTTCTGTAATTTCCTCTATAACCTCCTCCACTGACCACAACAGCCCAAACAATACTAAAATGTACCACCTCTTCATATGGCAACCAAATGTGACAGTTGTAGGCATGGTTATTTTTTAATAGAGTGAACACTATTACTACTATTACTATTGCTATTACTATTCCTATTATTCAGGTTAAGGCTGTGATTTAAATTCAACAACAGGAATCTTTTTTCTGTGAGTACTGTCACATCAAAATGTGTTCTTCCAATCCTTCTCCTCCCACAGATGCCTAGAAATCTTCCCAAACACCATAAGAAGTTTTTACAGGGATAGGGCTCACCTCTTCTGCTCTGTTTCCTCCTCAGTGATTCAGGATCTGCTGAGTTATCTGTCACAGTACCTGATAGTATCACAGACTGGAGTGCCATGACTTTCTGCACATCAGAGACCCATGGGTTGGGAATCTCAGAGACCACCAGCCTGCGGAGCTTCAAGCCCTTCTTTGTGGAACCCATCTTGCCCTACTCCATCTTCCGGGGAGAGTCATTTCCCCTGACTGTCAAAGTTTTCAATTACCTGAAGCAGTGCATGGTGGTGAGTGGCTCCCTCCAGAATTGGTGTTGGGCAAGGGAATGTGTGGTAACCATACTTTACTGACTGAGGCCCTCTTCAGAAATCAGCTCTTCAGAAATCTCCACACACCTCCATCTCTGTCCAGGTTTTCCTTCCTGATAATCTCAACACTGTAGGGTTGTGATGCCCATGGGCTGTTGGTGGCCCACAGGTGTTGCAACAGGGCCATTATCAAACTCACCCTGGGTCTAAATGACATTTGGATCAAAGAGCTTAAAATAGCAGCTCTGTAACCTGAACTTCCTTTCGTTTCACCTCTAGCTCCAGCTTAGCCTAATGAACTCCAGCGATTTTGAATTTGTGCATGCAAATGTCAGATTCACCGTTTGTCTGTGTCCCGATTCAGCAAAGACATTTTTCTGGGATGTGAAAGCTACTAAGCTAGGTAAGAGGTGGACAAGGGAGGGGCAGCGTCTCAAGCAGGAATGGGACTGGTCTGGAAGGGAGAGTGACCTGTTGTGGGAACCATAAATGCGGCCTTAGGCTGAACAAACTGAAATGTAGGCACTGATGTGCCACCTGGCACCTTAAACTTTTGTTCTCTAGGGAAGGTGAATTTCACTGTCACTGCAGAGGTGATTGATCAGAAAGATGTGTGCACTGAGAGTACAGCTGTTGTGCCAGAGTCTGGAGGGAAGGACACAGTGGTTAAACACCTGCTGGTGAAGGTCAGTGTGCTTCAGGTTCCTGGTGGGATCAGAACTGGGTCAGACTCAATACAGCCTGGTGGGGTGGGTCTAGGAAGGGAAATCCCGCTTGTCTGTTGGTACATTTCCCAATGAGGCTAGTCAAGGAGAGGTTCTTACAGTAAGTTGTGTAGGGTTGAGAGCTGAATACCACCAGTCTGGATATGCTTGGTAAGACAGAGACATCAGAACTGATTGCTAGCAAGGCAATGTAGTCAGAGGCCATGCAGCAGCTAAGAATCTTGCTTCCCAGCAAAACTTCACCAGCAACATGCATATCCTTTTTAAAGCCCTTTGCAAAGCCCATGAGGATGGAAATCTTGCAGGAAGGTGGGGTGCTGTGCAGCTGATATCTCAGATTATTGCTCCCTCTTCTGCACTGACAAGCCTTTTCCCCACCAGGCAGAGGGGCTGCTGGAGGAAAAGACCCACACCTCGCTCCTGTGCCCTAAAGGTAGGTGCAGATACCAGAGAGATAGGGACCATCTCTCCCTAGAAATGGGGCAGTACATGTGTGAGAACCATGGAGACCAAACAGAAGCAGGGTGGTCTGTGAACAAATCCAGGAGTGTCTAGAAGGGCATGGAGAGGGGCAGGTCAGGGATTTTGGAACTTTTATGGAGAGGCAAAGCCATTCAGCATTACTCAGTAGCACAAGCTCTTGGCAGCACAAAGCTGCCACATGACAGAGTCACACATCAGTGGGTGGCCTGATCTTTGTGTCACCCTGTCTTTTCAAGGCTGACTTCAGTACAGATGAGGTGATTCCAGCCCTTTTTACACCATCTCCTGTGGATGCCTGTGGCTCTGCACTCTCCCTCCTGCCTGTTGCTATGCTGATGCTTTTGCCGTTTGCAGGAACTTCAGCTTCAGAGACAATCACTTTCACTTTGCCAGAGAACATGGTCCTCGGGACAGAGAGAGCCCACATCTCTTTCTTAGGTGAGATCCAGAGGGGACTTAGAAAGTAAGATTTTTTCCTGCAGGATTCTTTTCTTCTAGTGCCACTTCTGTAACTTCTGTAGCGGCATAACAGGAGGAAATGTGTACAGGGAGGTGTAATATTGGGTCCCCATTCTTCCAGAGAGTTATCCAGTCCTGGTCTCTCTTATACAAGTGACACTGGGCTAGATGGGCTTGTAATTTCGCCAAGCCAAGAGACATAGATGAGTACCATATTGCTATTATTACAGGGCTGCACCTTTGATCATATAGCTCTGCATGGCCAGAGCCCTGTAGACATTAAAGTCACCTTAGTATGAACAGAGGTGAACTGAGCCCACTTTTAGCAGGTTATCTGGAGAATCAGTGAGCACAGATTTTTTTATATGCAAGAATTTGTAAAGCTGCCAAAGCTGTGATTCTGTTGTACAGGTGACATTTTGGGGACAGCACTGGACAACATAGATGAGCTCCTCCAGATGTCCAGTGGTTGTGGTGAGCAGAACATGGTTCATTTTGCCCCCAATGTCTTTATCACACGATACCTTCAAGAGACAGGACAACTGACTCCGGAAATCAAAGAGAAGGCAATTGGCTATCTGGAAAGTGGTGAGTGTATTTCTGCTCATGCTGGGTTATCAAGCTGGTGATGTTCACTACGCTAGGTTGTACAGCGGGGACCTCAGGAGAGAGATGATGCTGAAAAGGATTGGTACAGTGTCATTTGTGCGATACCATGGGAATTACAGTGTTGTGAATCAGGCTGCCGTGTCTCAGCTAAACAAAGGGTTCAAGACACCTTTAAAAGCCCTTTGCTGAGTTCCTCCGAGACAATGCTTTCTATAGTGATCTGCAGACTTATTGTCAGGGCAGGTTGTCACCTTGAGAACATGCCAGACAGAAAATTTTCACTACCTCCACTCTCTTCCTGCAGGATACCAACGGCAGCTTCTATATAAACACGCAGATGGCTCATATAGTGCCTTTGGGGAAGGAAGCGAGCCAGGGAACACATGGTAAGCAGGGATGTCCAGACAGAGTTGAGGAACAACAGCCTGACCTGGTCAGGCTCAAGCTGTCCTGGATTTTGGCCTGGGGGACGTAAGGGTGTCTGGAGATGTGCAGGTATTTCGTACGGACACCACTTCTGAGGCTTTTTGGAAGAGCACCACGAGACAGTGAACTGACCTGAGGTACTGCTGTTTGACTGTTTGTGTTTGGACACCCTAACCAAGCCTGCTTTTGAAAACTTGGCTGCAAAGCCTTCTTCTTTCCAGCTTTTCCAGTGTGCTTTGTTCCCAGAGGGGATTTGGGAAAGGGGCTGAGTGAGCAGCCTTTATACTTACCAAATATCAGCCCTCGTGGGTTTAAATCACAGATGTGGACTGTGTTGGAATTGGAAGAGGTCCAGGGGAGCACTGAACTGTCAGTGAATTTTCTATCTCAGACATCCTCTTTCTGCAAATGGGTGAATCTGAGCTTGAGTTTCAATAGCATCTATCTCATGTGCATTGCTTCCAGTTCCCAGTCTGCTCAGAGGCTCTGACATGCTGGCATTTCTCCAGGGATGAGATAACAGAAAACACAGAGACTTTTGTCTCCTTCTGGAGATGGATGTCAGTAACTAATTCAGTCTGATTTTCTTCACCCTTCCTTGGCTCTAGGCTGACTGCCCTTGTCCTCAAGACATTCAGCCAAGCCCAGGACTTCATCCATATAGATGAGCAGAACATAAAGGATGCTGCCAGTGCCCTGATTAAAAGTCAGACTCCATCTGGCTGTTTCAAGAGTGTGGGGAAACTCTTCAACAATGGCCTGATGGTATGACATACTCTGGTTGTTTATTGGATACCTCAGGGCTGCTTTACTTTCTGGCCCAATGTGGGTGCCAAAAACAAATGAACCCTGCTGCAGGAGGGAGGCTCTGATGTGCTCAAGGTCACCCTTGAGTGACAGTCAGGGCTGTGCTTAGTCATGGTTGCATTTTTGTTATTCCCTTGGTAAACAGCTTCCTTTCCCATTGCTGAACTGCTGTTTCATCCTTCAGTCTGAGTTTCTCCCTGTACAGAGAGAGTCTGAAACGGAGTAAATGGCGATTAATCGCAGCCACCCATGTGAGACTCACCTTACCAGGGATGTGCCTTACTCAGTCAGAAACACAGCACTTGTACATGCACAGACACACACACACAGCACCATCAAAGCAGAGCCTGCAGCAGTTCAATGCACCAGACCTCAGATAATTACTCCTCCAAGTGAAGAGAATGGTACCTTTCATTTCCCCTTGCAAAAGCTATGTTTTATTTTGGTCCTTCACACCCTGGACCCTCGTCCAGGCCCTCAGCTGAGGCGCCACTGTGCAGCTGGGTTGTGGGAATATCACTTTCCCCTGGCGCTGAAATCTGCTGCTGCAAATCCTTTGCAGGGAAGGGAAAAGGGAAAAGGGAATGTGTTCTGTGTTCAGCAGAGGGTGATAAGCTACACAGAGGAGCTTGAGGTGCTTTTTTTGGGAAATGGGACCTGCTAGAATAGGTACCACCCGTGGCACTTCTTTAGCAGAGGAATGGGACCAGCATTGCTGTCTCTGCTGGCTTGGAGTTCACTTGAGGCAGAATGCAGTGGAAGACTTCTCCTGCTCTTTTCTCATGGCATCTCTCCTGTTTTGTGGTGGCTGCAGGGTGCAGTGGAGGAAGGACTGGGGCTGAGCTCTGCCATCATCACAGCTCTCATACATGCTGGGACACCACGTTCTGTGAGTAACAACAGCAGGGACACTCTGTATGTGCAGCCGTGCTGCAGACAGTACAATGGCACCCTGCTTTTGTTCACACAGGAGTGCATGATGTGTTTTCTCCCTGTGTGTCCCGTCCCTATTTCCACCCTCCCCTGCACACATTAAGGCTGCATTCCCTCCCCATACACCCTGCTATCAATTGGTGTGCTTTTATTTGCATCCTAGGACCCAGCTGTGCAGAAAGCTCTGAAATGCATAACAGACCTGGTCAATGCTGACAGCGGCAGTTCCAACCTCTACAGCCTGGCACTAGCTGCAAATGCCTTTGCAGTAGCAGGTGATAAGGCACTGAAGCAGAAAATCCTCAAAAGACTGGATAAGGCAGCCACAAGATCAGGTACCAGAGACTGCAGGACAGGAGAGAGGGGTGTTGGCAGGACTGCGTGGAGAACCCAGGGCTGAATCACCAAGAGAATGTGGGGCAGGAGGGGGGGAACACTGGCAGAGTTCTGTGGAGAGCCCAAAGCTTGGATAGGCTCTGTTTGCCACAGGCTATATCCACGCTGTGAGACAAACTTGCTCTGTGGATGATATCACAGTCCTGATCTTCCAGGCATCCAAACAAGGGGAGTGTCATGGATATTGTAGAGCTCCTCCACAGCCTGCAGGTCTGTTTTTTATTGGCAAAAGCAGGATGTGGAGGACAAATAGGAAAAGATGTACCCATATCTTGTCCCAGTTCATGTCTTTACTCAGTGCCTAGGAACTCCAAGGTCATTAGATACAGCTACAGGCTCAATAAGTCTTCCTACACTCCACCTCTAGATGCCCAAATATTCTGGAGTCAACAGTCCAAACAGGAAGAAGATTCCCTACATTGGTATCGGGCTCCATCTGTTGATGTGGAATTGACATCTAGTATCCTCATGGCTCACATTTCAAAGTCAAGCTTGTCTTCAGATGACATCAGAAAGGCATCCCAGATCGTGTCATGGCTCATCAAGCAGCAAAACCCTTATGGAGGCTTTGCTTCAACCCAGGTAATCCCCTGGGGCCATTGGCAGTAAAGAACCTGCTGTCAGCTGTGGTTTTGTATTAAAAAAAAAAAGAAAAAGTTAAAAAAAAAAATATATTAAAGTATGGATTTACAAGCCCCTGGGTGTTGATGAATGGTAAATATTTGTATTGCTCTGAGTTAATCCTGTGCTAAAAGTCCAAGGGGAAATCTCAACCAGGGAGGGAAAAGCTAAGGACTGGGATGCACAGGAAACAAGGATTCTCTTTTGCCAACTATGCATCTCTTCCATCAGGACACAGTGGTTGCCTTGGAAGCCCTAGCTTTGTATGCAACCAAGACCTTCAGCAAGGATGGCCCTGATCTTCAGGTTTCTCTCTCCTCTGAGGGCTTCAGTAAAGACGTCCGAGTAGACAATGCCAATCGCCTCCTGCTGCAGACAGTGGAGCTGCCTGCCATTCCCAGAGATTATACAGTGCATGTACAGGGCCATGGGTGCCTTTTTCTGCAGGTAATACCAGTCCAGGGACAAAAGCTCTGTCTGGGGAAAAAACATGGAAGCTGGGGGCCTCTACCTTGCTGTTAAGTCAAGACTGAAAACAGCCTGCTGCAGTGATTTGCAAGAGTGTGGGGCTTCAGAAAAAGATGGAGCATGACTCTTTGCTCAGTCAGATAATGATAGGACAAGGGGTAATGGTTTTAAGCTAAAAGAGGGGAGATTTAAATTAGAGGTTAGGAGGAAATTCTTCTCTCAGAGGGTGGTGAGGCACTGGAACAGGTTTCCCAGAGAGGTTGTGGATGTCCCATCTCTGGAGTTGTTCAAGACAAGGTTAGATAGGGCCCAGAGCAACCTGATCTAGTGAGTGGTGTCTCTGCCTATGGCAGTAGGGGTGGAACTAGATGATTTCTGAGGTCCCTTCCAACCCGAGCCATTCTATGATTCTGTGATGATTCTATGATTTGGGGCTGGTAGGAGTAGCTGGGATCCAGCAGGGAGGAAACTGCAGTTCCCAAAATGAAGTCAAGATCATTGCCACCCAGTCAGAGCTGTATTTCTGCTCCAAGGAGTGCAGTGACCACCACCAGGAGCAGCACAGTAGCATCACCTCTGCTTCTGCCACATTATTTTCTCTTACACCAGTGCAAGACAGAAAATGGCAGCAAAAGACTAGACAAGGCTACTCACCATCAAAAAATTGCTGTTTTATGCCAACTAGCCTCTTTATGTCCTGACAGGCAATTCTGCAGTACCACATCCCTCCACTAAGGAAGGACCTCACCTTTGCTGTGTCTGTGCAGACAGAGTGCACAGCACCCGACGCCACCCAGTTTCCTGTCACCGTTCATGCTCGGTAGGAGACACTCAGTTTCCCCTCTCCTCCCCTGTGCTAAGAGGCTCCTGGCACTACACCAGTCTCTTGATAGCCAGGATTCCCCTTTATTCATGAGGTCCAAAAGCTAAGATGTCCGTATTCTTTTAACTATGCCACTCCTCAGCTGTGTGGAAGGTACAGGGCCATGGAGGGATGAGTTGGGCTGTAGTCCTATCTCATCATCATGCCAGTCATCACAAATTCTCCCAAGCTCTGTGAGTCTCACCTCCTTCTAAGACTAGGTCCCAAAACACTGGTGTTGTGAAGGTCCTGTGGGACTTCCTAAGTCTCCCTCCCTCCTGGTTAGCTGTCACATCACTCTCCTCTGCTTTACCATTGCCTGATTTGGGACAGAAACTACCAACAGGACAAGAGGAGGATGTGATATTCCCTGCCCTGACTAAAGAAGGAAACTCCAGAAGCCCCCAAAGGAATAAAATTCTCCTAGGCTGAGCATAATTCAAAGATAAATCAGGGGAAACACAAAAATTTATCATAGTGCAGAAGCAGGTATGTTTACAGGAGGAACACTGGAAGGAAAGGCAGATTCCTCCACCTGTGTCCCAAAGCTGGGCTGGAGTATCTGTGGAGATCATGGCTCAGAAAGTAACATTAGTGCTGTCCCCTGGGTTCCTGCTGCAGCTACACAGGGAACCGTGTGTCCACCAACATGGTCCTGATCCAAGTGGAGCTGCTGTCTGGATACAGCCCCGTGGCAGATTCACTGGATGAGGTGAGACCACAAGTTTGCGTCCAGCTGGGATGGGAGTGGTGGCAGATGTGCGTTGTGCAGGTTTCTATGCAGAACCATCATCATTTCTGTGGACAGAGAAACGTTGTTCTTTTCCTTCTAGTAGATCCTTACACCCAGAGTCTCTTCCAAGCCACACAGTGATCTTCACCTTTTCTTCCTACTGCCTTTTCCTACCCCAAGCACTTTCTTGGCCATATGAACATTTTACCCATGCAAAGGTCAAATACCCCTGAATATTTCTGCTTCCTGCTAGAGTTTTTCTGACTTTTTTTTTTTCAGCTAAAGAAAATGCCCTTAGTGAAGAAAGTTGAAAGTGAAGCTGACCGAGTCGTTCTTTATCTGGAGGAAGTGAGTGAATTTAGATTAATGTCATCACTAAGAGGACTGTGGGCTGGCAGATAGCTTTTAGCTTACTCATGCATTTTGGCTCTATTAGTATATTAAGTATTGAGAACTGCTGTTCTGCGTACCAGCCACATTTGCTAACCTGGAGAAGTATGTGTGTCAGCCTGCAGTATTTCAGCTTTAGAGACTGTATACGGGGCCACTTAAGTGAAATGCAGCTAACTGATGATAAGACTACATCTGCTGGCACTGTTCAGAGACTGCTGAAAGTCCATATACAGTGTCTGATCAGGTCTGGAGAGGTAGGAGTATCCACCCAGTAAATTCAAGCCAGTCTGAATTCTTAGAAAGCCCTTAAGTGGCTTGAATTTAGTAGGGCACATCCTGGATTGCACATGGAATTTGCCAAGATCACTCAAAATTAAACCAAGTGGTTGTGTGAGCTGCAGTGCTCACTCCACAGCCTCGTTAATCAACAGATTATCGACCACTCCAGGTTTTCTCTGGCTGTATGTAGACATATACAGCAAAAGAAACACGAGCTGTCATGAATTTAAAATTCTGAATTTCCAAGGAGCACTTCTACTGTTCTGTGATTCTTTATCTCCAGCTGTCATTCAGCCGAACCAAGTTATCCTCATAGAAAGCTGGTTATTGTAATGCATCAGACTTGCAGGAGGACTGCTTTTGTTACATGTACAGCACAGGGCAGAGAAAGATTTCAGCTCCAGCTGCCTGGTAGCACAAGATGGGACTGACCATCAGCATCTTGTGTAACTACCATCATCCAACAGATGTTAATCCACAGCTTGGATGTGGCTGCTTCATGGTGAGAGTTGTGTGAGGCTACAGAATAAGAGCTGATGCAATAGGACTTCATATAAGCAAGTAGCCACTGTGGCAAAACACATGAAGGAGAAGAGCTGGATGGGAATGTGGGATTGGTTGGGAACGCCAACTCTGTATTTATATACCGAATGCACATTGACTCTGTGGACTTGATGCCTTTCATGAATTGAGTAAATTTTGGAGACACAAAATGGGAGATGGCCACAGAATGTGAAGTAAAAGGTTTTTTTTTTTGAGATGGACTAGAAGGCAGAGCAGATCTGCTGCAGTGGTGATGTCTCCACAGCAGATCTGCTCTCTGGTGAGAGCAGGTGGAAGGGATTGTCTTACATGACTTTGGTTCTGGCTTTAATCTGTGCATCTCTTGGTCTTAGCTGACTCGACAGCCTCATGCCTACACTTTGCTGATGCAGCTGGACATGCCAGTGAAAGATCATAAGCCAGCTAATATCAAGGTTTATGATTACTACATGCCAGGTGAGCTTAGATGCTGTACTGCAGAAATCACAGAAATGTCCCACTGGGAGGAACTTTCTGAAGCTGTCTTTCTGAAATTAGGCTTTCTGGTCTATGACAATACCATCCCTAGCATGTTTATTTAACTGCCCCTTAGAAACTCTCTAGTGGTGGACTTACCCTCTTGGGCTTCAAAACAGTGGATTTTTCTTTCTCTGGACTCAGAGCTTGCAAGCCTGATGTTGGCATGTGGCTCCACTTAACATCTAACTCTTCCAACAAGGGATAGGCAAGAAGCTCGGAGCCATGCTTTTGTACACTCATTTTGTGGGAGGCAACAAAGGAAAGGGACTGTAGTCACTGTGGTGAGGGGATGGCTTGGAAGAATGACAGTAATAATTTGTTCCCTGTTCCCTGAGGTCTTTAGCAGGAGGAAAAGCTGGAAATGTGTCTAGGATTGTTATTACTTCAGAAAGTGGGGAGTCCATAACCATAACTGACCTGTTTGGAACTTAAGGCTTCAACAGCTCACCAGCCCCATAACCTGAGTGAATCCAAGCTAGCTGCAGCACCGAATCTTTGCTACATGCAAGTGGTTCCATGTGTCAAAGCAGAGGGGAGACATGGGCTGTAAGCTAAGGGGACACCTCTTCTAGAAACAGAGGCATAATGCTGGGTTGCTTTAGGGAGTTTTTGGAAAATGTATCTCACTGGTATATTTTCCTCTCCTCTTTCAGAAGAAACAACGGTGATCAGCTACAATGCTCCCTGCACATGAGGTGAGGGCTGGACACCTGTTTTGTCATCACAGGCATGGTCCTGAAGAGTTTAGAGAGGGAGGGGGATGCAGGCAAGGGCTCTTGGTCAAGAAACTTTCGACACCACACACTGAGAGTAGGGAACAATTAGCAAGGTTAAGGGTGAATTCCTGTGTCCCAGTGATTAAACTGAGGAAAGGGAGAATTGAATTTGAAGTGGAAAGTTTGAGGTGACCAGCTCTTAATAGAGCTGAAGGCACGTTTCATAAAACAAGGGCTGACTGTCCTGAGTCTTACCACCAGTCCTGGCATTTTGTATTGAGTATACTTAACACAGTTCCTATTTATGTTATTTGTCTTGCAATTCTGCAACCCTCCAGCCCTGTCCATGCAACATGCTGTGTCAGCTTTACTGCAAGGCCTGACTTCTTTTCAATGCCAAGCCTTCTGCAGCCTTCTGAGCCGTGCCAGGGAATGGATACCTGTCCCATCCCGCTTCCAGGCTGGGCGAAGGCAATGCTTGAACTCTGAGTGTCTGGTCATGTTCTAAACTTTGCTGCATCCCCGTGCTTCCTTGTCTTCAGTCCACAACATGGAGAAAAACACCTGCTTCATGGGTCACCTGTGGGAGACACACAGCCCTGCCCTGGGATGCCTGCCACAAGCCCCACATTCTTGGTGAAGATGCTGCTGCAGGCTTTGTACAGGCAGCTAAGATGTACTTGTAGGACAGCCAGAGAGAGCTCTGTCCTTGACAGCTTGGCAGTCTTGTTTGGTCATGAGGCACAAAATAAAACCCTTGAGTTCCCAATGTTTAGTTTTAATACTTCCGGAACACAGACTTTTTTGTCCTTTTTTTTGTCTCCACAGGAACAGGAACAGACATTCTCTGCAGTCTCTGTCCATCAGTCCTTTGTCATCCCTGCTAACAGCCACCACATGGAGATGAGAAGCAAAGAGAAAATACTTGAAATTACCTTCTGAGCAATTAGTTTCCTAAAGGCTAGGACTATCCCAGCTTTCTTATTAAAAGTCAGTAGACTAGAAGTGTCTGGTTGAGTGATCATTCAGGTTTACCGTTTTTCTTCCAAACTAGGAAAATCATCTTTAGGAGAACATGGGCAAAACAACTCTGTTCTGTGTTTGCATATACAAGTTCTAAATTCTGCCCTGCCAGTAGCAGACTTGCTCGGGAGAAGGTAGAGCACATGCCAAGGCAGAGTTTGTACTTGGTGGCTGTGACCAACAGATAAGCTTTAGTCAAAGGCAAGGGAGGACTGGGATATGTTCAACAGTTCTCTGGCAAACAGCTACACTTAAAGAACTTTACCAAGAGCAATTGGCAAGGATTTACTGCTGAGAGGGGTTGAGAGGCTACAGTGTCAATCATACTGCATTCCTCTCTGGAGCCTGCTTCAAGAGCAGGAATACAGGAGCTTGCAGGAAGGACATATGAGATATGGCTGTCACAGCATGTACAGTTGCACCTTATACCCCAAAGCTGCCTGGGTCTTACTCAGCAGAAAGTGCTGGAGACCATGAGGAGAGAGCAGGGGAGGAGATAGAAAGATTGTACACCGTTGATGGCAGAATTAGTATCCTTATGGGCTAAGCCTGCAGTTCATCAACAACTGGCACAATGACAGCAAGGTCAGGGGTGATGCTTACTTTAATTCTTCTTCCCAGGAATATACCAGATATATAACAGCCCCCCCTCACAGCCCAGCCCCCTCCCAGTGCAGGCACAACTGCTGGACCGTTGTGATCCCTAAGTCCATCCACTCAGGCACAAGGCCACACGGGCTCAACTTTAATGGGGGCAGTGTCCTTCTACTGGGGGTATCTGGGGCATCTCCTTCCATTCGGTCCCCAACCTGAAACATTGGGCAAAGGCAGAAGTCATGGTGTGGCAGTTTCTCACTTCTCCTTTACCACAAAACTGTGACTGCCTCCTCTCCTTTCTGAGGAACCATGTGCATGTGGGAAACAGAAGGTAAGGCAAACAAGGAGGGAGTGATCCAGCACCTCCATGGCTATCACCAGACTTGTGTTGGATAGGAGTGCCTGTAGCTCTCTAGGAAGATCCCTAGGATCTGTATAGGCAGGTCCCACAGTGGTCTGTGTGTGGGATTATGTCAGGATGAAGCATATGCCATACCAAAATTTTGCTTTATTCTTCCAGAAACAACAGATCCAAACCTGTCCTCACCTCAGGCTGCTACTAACAAGCCATCCTCTCTCTAACAGCTGTTTTTGTCACCCCACAAGACAAAGTATTACGTCTTCCCAGCTTCATCTTGCTCCTTTGGCTCCCGGAATTCCCCCTTTCTACCCAGTAATGAAGGTAGCAGGGGCTGGGGACAGACTGGAGCAGTTGTCTGGGTCTGAAGACCCTCATTAGTGCAAGCCACTATAGCTCTGCATTCTCAGTCCACATGATGCAGTCACCATGCTCTCAGTCTTTCCTTCCTCACTCCCATTTTAAGACTATATCTGCTGTCAGCCAGAGCCTTTCAGCTGCTTTCCTGTCTGAAAAAAGCCTAGCTCTACACACCCAGCCACAGGCACCTGGCTGTTCCTCATTCTTGCTGGACATATACTCCCCAATGACTACCGTTCTCCTTCCCACCTCGGATTGCTCACAAGCTCCCCAGATATTCCCACTCTCCCACCCAAGACCCATCATTTCCTGATGCCACCATTTGTATCACACAGGGACTTGTTGCCTACCTCAGCTACAGACAGCACTGTAGTCAGCCAAGGCTCGCTCCTCTGCAAAAGGAAATGAGAAAGACAATTACACATACATGAATGTGCACAAGAAATAGCACACAATGACTTTACAAGTTACATCCAGAGAACTAGTAATCCAGCTCTCCATCTCAGAGTAGGAGGGGAATCACCAACCAACCTGGCTGGTAGTAA
The DNA here is from genome assembly GCF_964211825.1 of Aythya ferina. Lineage (NCBI taxonomy): Eukaryota > Metazoa > Chordata > Aves > Anseriformes > Anatidae > Aythya > Aythya ferina. The sequence continues at coordinate 126,830,694 of NC_140296.1, read as the reverse complement.
TCATAGACTTTGACGGTGGCTGGTTTCAGGTTCTTCATCTCAAATATTTGTTCCAGTTGCAGACTGAAAGTCTGAGATTCATCATTGAGCTTATGGAGATTGAAAGAAATTAGCAAGGAAGGGAAGTAAGAAGACATTTCAGTTTTGTCTTCTCTACCTTGAATGCTTTCCTGTAAAAAATCTCTTTAATCCATCAGAGATCCTGGATTTTAGAAATGGAGTATGTAAGAAATAGCAAATGCTAACTGTACAACAATTAAATTAGGTAAGCTTCTTCTGCCCACAGTTCTACTAGTGTTATTTCCCCATGGCTAGCCCAGCCCTGGCCTTCTCACACAGTTCCTTGTCCTCTAGTCTCTTGCTCTCGTTATGCCTAACCTAATGCTGTCATTCCCATTTACCTTGTCCAGATAAATGTAGACCACATCAGCTTTCACTTCTATTTTCTTAACGATGGTTTTGCGCTCCAGCTGGGACAGGAAAGAACAACACAGGTAAATTTGTGTTGATGTTGTATTGATGGCACAAAGTAGAACTGGACCCTTTGTGGATCTTTGTCTTTCACATGTGTAAGGGCTTTATTGTCTCTATCTTGAGTAGACCCTCCTGGAGCACTCCTTGTGAGCCTCATCTCAAGGACAGACTAAGCTGTCCCTGCTCAGTTAGAGGAATCTCCCACTCTGGGGACAAAAGGCAGTAGATAGTATATAGGACTTAATGTGCTGGTCAGCAAAGAGGCACAAGTAAAGACTGTTGTTATCTTATCTCACTAACTGCTAGAACGCTCTTAAATACACCTCTGGGTGTTGTGCAAATAATTAATCTTTCATCTTCATGTGACAAACAAATACTGTTATTTAGCACACCCAACAGAATAGTGTCAATGGGAGAAGCTGAACCATCCTTGAAATTCCACGGGTGGTCCTTGCAGGACCTTGTATGGAAATGGAGAGATTTTGGTTCAATTTCAACAGTGAAGGGTCATTCCTAATGTAGTTGCCTCATGGCCTGAATGAATAGCTCCCAACAGCAGCAAGCAGGTGGGACCCATTTACCAGAGCCACCCTTTTTCTGATTCCAGACTCCTTACCGACAGCCTGGAGCCTGGAGCCAGGACAAATCCGGACAACAAGGAGACCTCCATGATCACCATGTTGGATGTGACTCTGCTGCCAATGTAGCTGAAGAAGATCACACAGTCAGATGGTCTGTCTAAGAGAATAGAGTCCCCCCTTCCCTTTACCACCATATCTTGTGTGTAGGACCCTGAGCCATCTGGGCCTGGGGTCAAGGTAGACAGTTTATCATCTCACAGGAGGTGAGATGCAGGTAGCCAGCACCTTCCCCTTCCACCCATTAACTACTGCCAAATTTACCCTCTGTCCTGCCTGTGTTCAGTCCCTCCAGCGCAGCCCTGAGGCTTTTCCAGCTGTGCTCCCCAAGCACAGCATGTCTTGCTGGAGGAGGAAACAACCCTCAGGATTACCTGACGAGGATGCGGACAACGAGGGCACGCGTGTTGGCCTGGCTACAGTTGGCCAGCTCTGTGCTGACACGCAGAGTGAAGGTTACAGTGGTCCGCGGGGGAGACTTGTGGTACCTCAGCACTGTCTGCAGTTTGAGGGTCAGGATGGAAAAGACAGCCCAGGCATGAGTTCATCCAGGGCGAAGAGGCAGAATCCTCCATCTATCATCTCTCCCACACTCACCCCACCACCTTACCTGAGCAAAAACACAGCTGCTGCCCTGGGCCTGCACCATGAACTGCCCTGGGATATCTGTCAGCTCTGCCTGCTGCACCAGGAGCCGTTTCTGGCGGGTGACTTGGAATGTTTTCCCAAAGCCCCTGTGGGACTTCACCCTCACAAGCGCTTGGCCTGATGTGCTGAAGGTCCTTGCTGCATATTTTGCTAAAGCTTGCAGGGCAACAACTGTGTCCTAGGGAGAAAGAGACAGTCACCTCCCTGAAAACAACACCTCTAGCAAGGCCAGCTTGAGACAGGAAGACCTCGAGAAGACTTGCCCTGCCAACTTCAGGAAGAAAAGTATATGGACCCACATGGAGCTACTTGTTACCTGGGTGGAGGCAAAGCCCCCATAGGCATTCTGCTGCTGGGTCAGCCATGCCACAATACCAGCTGCAGTTGTCATGTCACCTGCGTGCACCCGTGGCTTGGAAAGGTACGCCAGGAGCACGTAGGCTGTCAGTTCTACATCCACTGACTGAGTGCCAGGCCAGAAGGCTGTGGAAGCTGGGGAACTTGGTTTGGGGCTCCAGTGTATTTGTCCTCCTGCAGAAAGGAAAGGAGTGTGCAGGCTATCTGGAGAGAAGGGAACGAAGGGTTCTGGACACAGAAAGCAAGCAGTAGAGGGCTTTCAGAGCTCCTTCTGCTCCTTCACTGTCAGGCCAGTATCGCTTTGTTAAGTTGGTTCTCCAGGACTTCATCCAGTCCTAGCACACAGGTTTCTACCCCCTCCCTCAATAAGATCTTTAAATCCTTCAGGCTGAGGAAAATATTTCTTATAAGTCACCCCCACAGCTTGCTAAATAACGTATTGCAGTTAACATGGTGCAGTTCCTGGACAAATACAAAAATAGCAGGTGCATTTATTTTTCCCTCAGCACGCCTCTTGCATAGGTTAGCATATTCCACATTTATCAGCTCTGGCTAGGCAACATGCATGGGTACATTGCTCCAATCCCAGCAGGTGAACAAGAGCTATTACTGCAACAAGCAGCCAGCACCTACCTGATTTGATGGCCTGTTCCTCCAACTTGTATAGCAGCTCCTGGGTTGTCTCATAGTCTCCAGCCAAGGCAAAAGCATAGGCCAGAACAGCTTCTGTGTAGATACTGGTGACATTGTGAACTGCCTGCTGCAGGCAGTGGAGGGTACTCTGCATCATCTTGCCCTGCATTGGTAGAAGACATGTGCCAAACACTGACAGGGGCAAAGCAGAGGTCAGGCTCTCTCTGGGACTATGTCTTGCTGGTGTAGCTCCAGAGAAACCCGCAAAATTATCACCCTCTCTTGCATAAAAAAGGCAGTGCAGCCCCACTGTGCACTGGAAACTATGGCCACCAAACACTATTGCTCCATGCTAGTGCTACAACACCGTCTCTTATGAGGAATTACTTCAGTTCCACTAAACGTTGTCTCCCTCTCAGCAGCCCTTGATGTGTTCCTGGCCTGGAGAACGTCAACATTATGAGCTTTTTCCCCATAGCAGGGTGCAGGCATGGGAGAATAAGGGAGAGCAGGGGACAGCTGGTGTGTGCTCACCTTCAGTGGCTGACCCAGCTCCAGCAGTGCTGCAGCGACATATGCTCCCAAGGAGATTTCATCATCCACACTGCCCTGTGAAGGGAATCCATTGCCAGAGACAAACTGTGAGGAATCACCAGTCACCAGAGACCCTCTGCTGGTGAGGGATTCCATCTCTGCAGAGGCACAGCCCTGCACCTGGAGCCTCTCGTAAGCATGGTCTCCACGGCTCTCAGGTGTGTCATTCTGACACCCCAGGACCTGAAGCACCTTTCACTCTCTAAGGGGTGTTTCAAAGGCTCAGGGCATGACTTCCCAGAAGGATAGGCATTCTTTATGCTGTCTCTACCCCATACCTTGCTCTCTTTAAGTCTAGTTGCATGACTTGCACGAGTGACTTTCCAGGATTGGTTGTGATCCTATGACCCTTTGCTGCCACAATGCCTGCCCAGCCATTCCCCAGCTGTGCTGCCTGAATTGTCTCTCATTTACCTTTATAGAGGAATGAAAGAAACTCCCTTTGGTGGCAAAGCAGCCGCTGGGGAGTTGATTTTGCTCTAGCCAGCGTAAGGCATCCTGGATGTTCTTATCATCTACATAGATGTATTTCTTGGCTTGGCCAAAACTCTTGACTACAAAAGCTGTCAGCCTAGGAAGAGAATGAGTTGCGAGAGAAATAGAAACACAAAAAGACAAAAAGAAAGCCAAATGCCTCCTGGTGCTTGTCTCTGAAGTTAACACTGACATATCAGGGTGTTTAAAAAGACTCTCTTATACGCAGAAAAAAAAAAAAAAAAGATCTCTCATACGCAAAAGCAAACTAAAAGTGGAAATGGTCTCTGGGACCAAAGCTTCTCTTCTTCAGCCTGGGTCCACACAGTCATGTACTGCTTTACCCAGTCATTTCACAAATGAAAAACCTCTACCCCTTCTACTTTGCCTCTTGCATCTCATCTTCCTTGAATACCTAGACACAATCTTGAATACCCCATTTCCTTCATTTCTTCATTTCTCCCAGCCCAGCCATCATAGTGCCAATGCAGTTCATGCAAACTCTCCCAAGCAAAACCCTCCATGGGAAAAATGACTTTTCATTGCCCTTCCCTGATCTTCCTCCAGTCAGTATGTGCCCCTATTGGCTTGCTGGGGCTCCACAAGTAGAACCCCTTGCTCTGTTTGGGGCAGCAGCAGGACCACAGAAAGAAAAAAAAAAAAAAAAAAAAAGGATCTCCTTGACCCTGAGACCATATCTTTGTGTTCCACTTTCCCAGAAACTCTGCTGCCCTGCCTCATACCTTTTTCAAGTGTCTCAATCCCTCAATCTGTATCCATGTCAAACAGCTCCTCGGGGGCTCCATCGAAAAGAAGGAACATGCATCCTATCAGCTTTTCTCAGACACATTAGCTGCTCTGGCCCAGACAGTACAAATTAGGAGCAAGGGATGTTCCCAGTGCTTACCAAGTGTTCCCTTCCCCATCCTGCTGCCCAAAGACACTGTAGGAGCCATCTCTATGCTTATAAAGGAGTTGTGCCTGGTACCCTGGGGAAATACAAACAGTGATTAATATAGCACAGTAATAGAGAAAGGCCAGTACTGTCAGAATAACTGCAAGGAAGAGAGCTATTGGTAGATTAGACACGGGGGAAAGCAGAGGAGCAAGGTGGATCTCTTGAACTTACCATTGTGCAGGAGTCCCGTTGCCCTCTCCTTGATTTCAGGGGTCATCTGCCTCGTCTTCTCCAGGTACTGCAGCACATAGACAATGGGGGCAAACAGCACCATGTTCTGCTCCCCACAGCCATGGGGCAACTGCACCAGGCGGTCCAGGTTCTGTAACACAAGCCCCATGAGGTCACCTATGCAACAATATAAGAAACAAAGAAAGTCTGAGTATGATTTCAGATGCTTCTCAGCCAGGCCCTGGATAATAGTGTGTTGTCTCAGCAAAGGAGAAAGAAGAAAATGGAAAGAAACAACTGAGTATAGGATGAAGGTGACTATTCTTCATCTTCCCAGTCTGGGGGGCATGCAATACAGGATAACCACACTGTGGAGTCTCTGAGGAACTTTTTCAGTGTGAAGGGCTCCAACCTTGTAAAGGGCTTTGAGCAGGGCTATAGTTGCTCAGGTTGTGTCATACAGACAGATAAATATAGAAGTACTTAGGAGAAGATTGAGATGTCTCAGGTCTTCTTTGAGGAATTATGGCAGGCCTGGTTTCATACCAGTACGAACATGGGGACAAAGGAGCACAGTGCAAAGAAACATATTGAAAACATTTGTCTGGTCCCAGTGGCCTCTCCAAATAATCCTTTTGTAACTTTGTAATGCTGAGAAGGATTTCTTCTCTCCAGCAGCTTTTATTGTAGCATTGAAACTTAGCAGGGGATGAGATGGTTATGAATTTTGCTGATTGTATCTACACTGAACTAGCCAAGATCCCAAAGTCCCAGATAAAATTTGGCCCCAAGGCTCTGCTACCAAGTCCTAGCCAGAAAAATGAGGATTATTCTCCTCTGCAACCTACTTTTCTCATGAAAATCTAAGTGCAAATCCAAAAAAAAAATTTGAAACCATGTTATTGGCAAACCTTGCAGGGCATTGAAACTTATTGTTTTCTCTTTCAAGCAGTGTCATTTCAAATGGATCCCCTGACATCATTACCAAGTTAAGCCCTGCTCATCTGTAACATTGGTCAGTGATTTCACAATAGAAATGGCTTACCTGAGATGGAAATTGAAGCTCTGGCAGATCCTTTTACTACATTATCCGGGAGGTGAAGGGGCACAGGATCTTCAACCATGTTTCCTGATAACAACAGGGTTAAGGTGCAGCATGAAAAATCAAACCAAAAGTATCTAACCAGAGTGACAAAATCAGAACAAGTAAGTGGGACACTGCCTACATCCTGCTCATGCAGAGTGTTCTCTATAATCTGTCTCAGTCGTCACACCAAGCTCCACTGCGTGGAAACTTTTCAGATTAGAAGTGACTTGAGAGCTTATGGCAAGGGCAAGGGCATACTAAGCTTCACAACTCAATTCACCATGCTTCACAAGTTCCACGAGGATCCTAGTTGATCATCACTTGGCAGGAGGACATCCTGCAGAGGCTTGTAGTGCTGCAGGGTTAGGGTGGTATGGCAGGAGCTTCTCTCTCTTGAGTGACTGTCATGCTCCAGGAACACCCAGAGGCTACATTGTGGGAAGGAGGCTACAGAGCACGATTTTGCCACCTAACTCAGTGACAAATTCAACAGGGAAGGACGTGTGGAAATAATATTCCCTGTCCTTTTCTGTCCTAATAAGAAATTAAATTTCCTCTGTGAAAAAAAAAATAAATTTTGAAAAAAAAATCTTTCATAAGCCCTCCCGCAGTTCAGTCCTACTTTCAGGTCTAGTTTTATCTTGTTCAGCCTGGAGAAGGCTCCTGGAAGACCTTACAACAGTCTTTCAGTAACTAGAGGGTGCCAACAAGAAAGCTCAATACAGACTCTTTATCAGGGAGTTTGGTGATACAACTAGAGTAATGTTTTTTAACTAAAAATGGGTAGATTTAGATTAGATACTTGGAAGAGATTCTTTAAGATAAGAGTCATGAGGTACTGGGATAGGTTGCCTAGAGAAACTGTGGATGCCCTATCCCTGGAAGTGTTCAAGGCAAGATTGGATGGGGCTTTGAGCAACCTGTTCTAGTGGAAGGTGTCCCAGCCCATGGCAGGGAAGTTACAATTAAGTGATCTTTAAGGTCCCTTCCAACCCAAAACATTCTATGATTTTAGTTATTTCAGGCTGCAGGACCTGAATAATAACCAGGTCTAGTTATTTCAAACTGTCCACGTACCTCCTCTTGGGCACAGAATGGAGCTGTAAGACTTCTCCACTAGCACACCTTCTGGCTGCCATGGCAGGAACATAAATATGAGACAGAAGACACAAGATTACACACAAAATTCCCAAACAGCAGTAAAATTGCAGAGCAGGTCTGAATTCAGCTTTTAGTTCCCACGTTCTCAGGGACTCCTCCTCACCTTTGGCAGGGCTGCACTGAGACTGTCTGCTTCACTGATCACGAAAGCAAAAGCAAGTCTGAGGGACAGGACTCTAGTCAGTGAGCAGATACAAAAGCTCATGTATGGTTGGTCATTGAGCAGGAGAATGTATAGGGAGAACCATAGGTATGGCATACAAATACAGCTCAAAAAAGAGTAGTGCAAGAAAGGAATAGACCTGGCTAGGTCCTGGGAGGAACAGAGTAAACCAAGCCCAGGCCTTGGTATGCTAATACTGGACAGAAGAAAAAAAAAAGAAAAAAAAAAAAAAAAAAAAAAAGAGGAGAGAAAACTGTTTAGCCCAGCTCGGTCTCCTTTCACCCGGGGCAAGGACACTCAGGGAGAGAAGTGAGCCTGCTCTTATACTGACCCGAACCAGCAAGTGTTTGACCAGAACATGCCTCCGCCTCGTGGTAGCTGGCAGGGGCTTCCTGTCCCCACAGCGTGGTGTGGTGTCCAGTACCTCAGTCCTGATTGTGATATTCAGAGTCCCTAGCAAATAAATTGAACAGTCTGTTTCTTACGTCCGTAGCCAGAGTCAACTTGCTTTAACTGACAGTGGTCTGAGGTGCTTCAGGAGGCTGAGCCTCCCAGCTTCAGTGGCTTGACAGGTAAAGATGGGCCAGTCAGTGCCAATGGTTTGTCCAGACACCATACGTATGAGGGGGCTAAGTAATGCCTCACCAACAATGACCTTAGTACTCTATATGTGACTATAGTGTGAGAAGGTTCGGCAGCCCCTTGGACCCCAGTGACCCCTTCCCATTGCACGTGAAGCACAGCACCAGCCATACTAGGTTCTCCCAGTCACATACATGCAGCCCGTTCCTCCCAAGCTGGTTCTACACCTCTATCCCCAAGAGTTCTCCACGTCACCCATTCAGTTCCCACCCTCCCTGATGAGCCTATCTAAGAAGGGAGAAAGAAAGCAACCATGATGGTTTGCATTCTTGTACCACTAAAAATAAGCTTTGGGATCCAGGGAAGGCAAGGCTCTGCCAGCTTTTCTGGACCTCCCACTCCCTTGCAGTTCTTTCTGAGGGCTCCCCACCACTGCTCCCGTTCTGATTGCCACACCCAGCTGGATTGCTGTCATGTTCCACGCGAAGGTCTTGGACTCTTCTGCGCAGAGGCACTCTCTGTCCCTGCAGGTCCGGCACTGCTCCACCTGGAAGTCTGGGGATTTAGCCAGGGATACCTGTATCTAAAAGAGTGCCAACAAAGGAGAATGACTGGGCAACTGGGGAGAGATGGTGTGGTACATTTGCTGTAAAACTGGAAGGCATGATAGGTCTGTCCCACACAGTATTTGCTGTGGCACAAGCACATACCTGTATGCACTGCTGCAGGTAGTTGAAAACAGTAGCCTTCAGCGTGAAGGTCTCTCCTTGTATCACAGAATATGGCAAAGTCACATCCACAAACACAGGTTGTACTGTTCTGAGACTTGTGGTCGGGGCAAGTCCAAACCCCCTCCCAGCCAAGCAGAATGTCTTGACTTTCCACTCAGCGACAGCGGCAGGCACTGTGACTGGGATGCTCCTGCTCCCGTTGGAGCTGAAGGGAAAAGAGCACTTGCATAAGGAAGTCTGTCCCACCCCACTGCAATGGGAAGAGCTCAGGACACCAGGTGAGGGATGCTGTGCAGATCCTCAGACTGAGATCAACATCTGCCCTCTCATCAATTACTCCCACTCGAGTGGCTCAGAGTAAGACAGATATAAGAAATCTGTTCCTTAAAGCCATAATTGCTGCTTAAATGCTTCCAGTGATTAAGTTATACCCTCTTCCTGAGCAAGACACTCTCCTGGCATTCCAGCTGTATACACTCAGTCAACAGCATAATGTCCAGGAAAGCAGCAGCACCACATTCGCCTGAGTGCTGATTCATCAGTCCCAATCCAAGCATTGTGGCAACAAAGGTTATACATTTAGACAGTGCACCCACTAAACTGGGAAATCAGTAGAGTGTACACCACTGTGTGAGAAGAGGATACTTGGTGGCTTGATCATGAACATTGCTGTTTTCTAAACATGACTAAGCAGACTAAAGTTTTGCTCCTTGAAGTCTGCTAGTCATTCATTCGGATGCACTTTAAGTGCAGGGAAGAGCCATAAGATTTACATGCAGACCTCTCTTTACACCTATGGATGGCTTTTTTGAACAGATACAAGTCAGCCAAAACTTAATAACAAAGGGTTCATCCCTCTGTCCACTTGTAAAGTCTAGCATCACTTACCCAACAGAGAACAGATTCCAGATCCAAGTTTCAGGCAAATAGTGGTGAAATCTTCTTTGGGTTGTTAATTGGGTTTGTTCCTTGGTCATTCTCCTGTATTCCATAGAGGGACCCCCTGAAAGAAAGAATAAAATTCCCACAAGAGTGGAAGAAGTGAGCCCTGACAATGATCAACAGCCAAGAACTGGGACAAGAGGCAAAGCAAGCAGTAACAGATGTGAGTCAGGCAGAGCAATACACAAGGGAGTGAGCTGAGTTGGTAGGAGGGGGAAAATAGGAAGGAGAAGAAAATGGTAACAGGAAAATCAGTTTGCAGTGAGCGGGCTGTGGCTATAAATTTTGAGTCTTGGCTAGGCAAAGCCTCTTCCCAATCTGACCCAAAATTGGTGTTGAAGAGACTATGGACCTCTAGAGGGCCCTTTTAAACCAACATTTCTGTAATTCTGGGAATAACAATATTCCCATTTGCTTGTCTGCAGAAAACGCAGAGACCTCTGCAAACAATAGTAGTTTCAATATCAACAGGCAGATAAGGCAGTTTGGTATAATCACCTAGTGCAAAGCGAGACATTAAGGAAGCAGGTGACAGTTCCTGCAGCCAGAGGTGGGAACACAAGCCAAAACACAGCACGGTTTGTGGTGTAATGAATGGGAGATGCTCCCCTTCAGAAACCACTAGGTTTGTCTGTGCCCAGAAAGGGAATGACATTCTCTAATGTCAGGGAACATGCAGGTAGGGGAATTTTTCAAAGCTTTTGAAAAAGTGACCTATTTGTTCCTGCTGAGGTCTGACAGACCTGGCGGTGAGGTTGTGGCAGCAGCATCTGTTACACCTCAGCATGTTAACATCCACCACCAGCAAACCCCAGCGATCAGAAGGCTCTTCCATCTATGTGATATCAGGTCCCAGCACAAGGATAGTCTGAAAGTTCAGCTCACCCATCGTTGGCTTCCTACCTGCCCGATTAGAGCATTGAGTTGGCTTCCTGATTGCAAGGTTTGAGAAGATTTTTAGACCCATGTTCTGTTGGAGAAAGAAGGAGGGGAGGGGAAAAAGAAAAGCAGCTGTGAGTGGGGAAGGGCAGCCACTCTTCCTCAAAATGACTCTGAAAACCATCACTTTTAGGACAGCCAGCTGCCCAGACAGTCCAGGTCAACACTGGCCCGAATGGACAACATGCCTGGTTCCTTCTTTCTCAGAAGGACTCTAAACAAGTGTCTCACTGGGGAAAGACAGAGATGATTACCCAGAAGAGGTTGAAGATGTCAGGCTGAAAGGAATGCTGCAGTTTCCCTTGCAGCAGAGGTGACGTGGAGTGGGGCTGAACACAGTGATCTGGATACTCTTCAATTTGAGCAGGGTACCCATGTCGGTAGATAGCAGGGAACAAGCCATAGACCTAGGAAAACTCACAGGCAGAGGAGAATCAGGCCAGGAGCAGATATCTCCAAATGCTTCACTAAAGCCTCCCCAACATAGAGCCTGCCATCTTTCTAGGCAGACCCCACGTACTACTTTCACTCCTCCTCCACACAAAGACCCCCTCACCCATTAGCCTCCAGCTCCCTTTGCCACAGCCCTGCCTGTATTTGCCCAGCTCATATATCATGTCCGTTTTTTGTTGGTGGTTGTTTTTATGTTTTTGTGGTTTTTGTTTGTTTGTTTCTTTGTTTATCTGGCTGCACAGACACTCACCATTTGGCTTGTCAGCTCACTCTCTGGTCTCACAAGGAACATGTTTTCATCCACGGCCTGTACTGCACACACGGAGCCGGGGGCTGCCTGCAGCCGGAGCTGCGCTGTTGACTCTGGGTGGGCTTCTTTAGCCAGAAAACCTACTTTGACCTTGAACAGCACACCATATAATATAAATATATAAATATAAAATATAAATATAAATATAAATATAAATATAAATATAAATATAAATATAAATATAAATATAAATATAAATATAAGAAATATAAAAAAGAGAAAAAGAGGGGTAAGGAGGCTGACAGACACAAGGCAGACAGAAAGAGGGAGCTCAATTAACATCCTCCCGGCTCAACCTCTGCTACGAATAGAAGTCACTGCTAAATGGAAGATCCCAGTCCCTGGGCATTGTGCTCCAGACATCCCCTTCCTCTCTTCCCCCCAGTTCTCTGAAGGATTTGAGTGTTTTCTTTCCATAGCCTGCTGACTCCAGCTTGTCAGCTGTCCCTCAGCTCTCGGTGTGAGTCTCACCTCATTTTCAAAGCACAAGGCAACATCAAAGCGGATGCTATCTGCTGTTATCCCTCCACTGGGGAAGATAGCGTACACCACTAAAGAAGGTGACGGGGTGAAGTCAGCAGTGAAGGTCAGAGGGATGGAGAAGGAGCCCTTCAACACTGAGGAAGGAAAAGAAAAGTGTTTCCATCACAGCCCCACTGAGACCTTCTTTTGGTCTCCTTTTTTCTGCTTTATAATCCCACAGTATCAAACTAATTCCTTCTGTTTTTCTCTCTGTTCTCTCCTTCTGTTCCTTAACCCTGTGTGTTCCATCTCCACACAGTTCCTCCCAGTCTCTCCTCCCTTCATTGTTTCACTCACTCTGTCTCTTTGTCCTCTCCCAGCTGATATAATTGCTTCCTTGTCTCCATCCACCCTGTTTGTTGACTGCCCAGGAGGTGTAGCTTCAGGGAGTTCAGGAGAAACTCCAGTAACTTTCACCATCCAACCTAGGAACCCACCAAGCCCAACTGTTCCCCGTGTTCAGGCGGGCCACTTCAGACTTACTGTTCAGCTTCCCAACCTGGACGCTCCTCTGTCCCCTGACAACAATGCCAGCCTTCCCAGTGACCTGAGGGAAGAGGACACTGGGTGAGCAGACTGCTGTCTGTCACCAGGGCACACTCATGCTTGCCTTGTGTGCATCTTGCACTTTTAAGCAACCACAGAAATAAACTGTGGGTCCAATCCAAGGTGACCCAGGTGAGAAGGGTGAGCTCTATGCAGGGGTAGAGTTCCCTGAGTTCTCCAAGAACAAGTCCATATCGTCATCCCTCCCCCCACCTCAGTTCTCTACTACCCTCACTCACATAATATGCAAAACCTATCCGGCTGGTGTCTTCTCCCAGGTCATCCCGACTGAGTGTGAAGGTCACCTGGACACTCTGCTTTAGTCCACAGGGCAGTGTTCCTGTGAGTGGGTGTATGTCCAGGAAGCTCTTCGTTGTGACATGGAAGGGTTGCAGGTGATGGTAAGCATTTGTGTAACTGACACCAGTTTGCCAGGGTGCGTGTGTGAGATCTTCCAGCGTAAACCTTCCCTGAGATGAGATCAGAAACATACGGAAATCAGGACATGGGAGTTGCACGCTTCAGTGCTTTGTTAGGTTAGGATGTCATTAGCTTGGTTTGGGAAAAGCCATTGCTTGACACCTTCCCCGTGGCTCTACACCAACAGAACTGTGTGGGGAACCCAGGAACAAGCTGTCAGGGGGCTGCAGGGCAGGAGCGGGGAGCACTGGCAGAGTTTGAGGCTTTTCACTCTCCTGTGTGCAGAGGTGAGATTTACCTCCAAAAAGACTGAGGAGCTGTTCCAGGCAGTTGTGTCCAGGTTGAAGGATGCTCTTCCATTGCCATCCGTGATATACATTTTGATAAGCCGACGTCTCATGAACTTTATTACGAGATAAACTTTTCTGTTTTTCATACCATTTCCATGGTGATCCTGAAGCTTAATCTGGGGACAGTAGGGAAGGACAGAAAAGTCAAAGTCAGATGTCAGTCACAGTGTCATACCCAAACCTTCCTTCCTCTGACAAGCATACTCCTTCTTGTTTAGGTGGCCTTGGCTTCAATCTGGCCCCAGGAAGATAGCAGACCTGTAAAACTCCCTCATCTGTAAAGTTAAGCAGAGGGTGGTTTTATCCTCCCCAAAAGCAGCAAGTAACTAGACCATAAGGAGCTCAGCTCCTAGCCAACAGCTGAGAAATTCCAGCAAAAATCACTCAGTGCTCTCAACAGAAGCCAGAAGTGTAATCACACCAGGGAATCTGAAATGCAGAAACTGGAGCCATGCTGCACCTATCAAGTAATGTCACACAATGAAAGGAAAACTGCTCTGAGAAACAGAAAATGGTTTGGGTCAGAAAAATTTGCTAGATACTAAATTCATTGGCAAATGATGGGGAGGGAAGAAGTATGGGAAAAGTCACCTTCCCCCTGTAGGGTACTCCGGGAATGTAGTAAGCATTTGGTGTTTCAAACACTGCCCGTGCAGCTGTCCTGGAAATGAGGATTTGGCTGGAGGAGTTGATTTGGACCCCTGTTGGAATGCAGAGTACAAGGGATGCAAGATCATTATCAGAGGTGACTACCGTACCCTAGTTTAATCTCACTTTGTTACGCCCAGGCCTTCTGACTGAAGCATCTCAAAATTCCCAGTACAAGTATATTTAATGTACAGAGGCTGTTCCTGTGGCAGCTCATTCCTTAGCTAAGGTGTTTCTAAGCCCCTTTTTGGCCTCATGGACCAAGCTCCCAGACACTACTCACCTGCCTGCTGCTGGCAGAGCAGCTCTCTGCAGATGCAGTGAGCTCCTCAAGCAGGAGCACCAAGTCCTGTGATGGCCCCAGCAGTGTGGAGGAGAGGAGGAGGTGTGCCTGCTCTGACCTTCACACCCCAGGTACGGACACTCTCATCCTTGGACCTTCTCTACACCAAATAACTGTAAGCAGACCTTACGGGTACCTGTGCCTGCCTCCAGAAGAGAAGCTTCTGCATAGATTTTGCTGTCCTCCTCACTAGGAGCCAGATTAAACACCGATGTGCTTACAGAAGGTGTGAAGCACCCCTTGCTCACTGTCTGCAATGGGAAATGGTAGATAATTGAGGCTGGGGAGAAGTGAAGGAGTTAGAAGTACACAATATTAATCATTCTGTCATAACTTGATCACAACAAGTAATAATGCAGACTCAGTCAGATAGAAAGTGTTCACATTTTAAAATTGGTATTTCCTATTTTATACGTATGCATGCATGTAATTCATATTGTAGAAATATAAAACAAATCACCATAGTTGCATGAAGTTTGTGATGTTGGTAACTTTCCAGCTTTAGCAGAAAACTGAAGGTTGCACTAACTGGATCACAAAGTAGTTATATTAGTATTTCAAGAGATCTGACTAGGAAAACTGCAGAATCAAATGAATCTAAAGAATCAAAGTAACTTATCGTTTTCAGAGCTGGAAGATTACAACTACCATATGTCCTGATGACAAATCATAAAACATGAAAAGTTTTAATCATACATGCAGATACGAAGAGTCCAGTTATGACATGTTTTGTTAAGGATGAAAAGAGTGAAATAAGGTGGAAAAAAAAAAAGTCAGTACATGATTTGGCTGTGGAAATAACTGTCTACACTGTACGTTGGTAACCTTATGCATCTCCAGGGTAGGTTCACCTTAACATGGTATTTTTGCACCTGAGAATTTTTGCACCTGTTGCTTCTTCCACTATATCACTTCCTGGGTATTTATACTTCTTTACAGAAAAGAACAGGACTTTAAGGTCTGCATATGATTCCTCTTTTCTATTCCCTATCCTTAATAAACAAATTTACAAATAAGAACTTCTAGGGGTAAAGGTATCTCAGTTGGTCAGAGTAACCATAACTGCATTAACTGAATAAAAATGTTTACAGATTAGACTACAGGTAGAGGTTGGCAAACCTTCCTAAGTAGCAGTTCATTCCATTCTCTCAGGCATTGTCACACGTTGTCATATGTGGTGCTCTTCCACCAACCACATATCCCCCAGGATTTTACTCACCTGACCACTGTATTCTCTACAGATATCCTTGCTGACATTTTGAAGACGCCTCCTTGCCTTCTGGCACAAAGTCACCCTCATGGTCCCTTGCACTGCTTTCCCATAGTGGTACCTGCAGGGAAAGCACCAGATGACCTGCCAAGCAGAGACACTGAGGAGAATTTTGTGGTTTGCTGAGCACATTGCTACACACAGGTGGGCTTCCTGATGCCGGTCTTCATTCAGTTTGTAACCAAGCAGGCACAAACAAAAACACAGTACAGAGTATATTTAGGGAGTGCACAGTCTTGCATCCAACACAGTCAGACACAGAGCCTAGGCAAAAAAAAATTGGACCATGCTTTCCAAAGCTCTCTCCCTTCTGGGTGCTTTCTGTTCTGGAACTGCAGGCAGAAGAAAAGAGCTGGCCTGAGTTGTGTGCACACAGCATGGAGCAGCACCAACTGGAGATACTGGCTCAGGTGTGAAAGGAGCAGAAGCCTATGTCCTTGTACACATGAACAAAATGTGCACGATATGACATTAATAGAGCTACGGTATTTCTGCTTCTGGTGATGGCCTTAGCAGCCACAGCTCATTTGTCTCAGCCCCCACAGCAGACACACCCAAATCAAAAACATTTTCCATTGTCACACTGACTCCTTGGTCACTGTAATTCAGGAGGTGGTGGGATGGTTGGTAGAGCAAAGGCAAAACTCATTTTCTGTGGTTTGAAAAATCTATTGTTTATCCAGCAGGCTTTCTGTGTGGCTTTTAACAGGTCTATTTAGTTGCAGAGGTGGAAGAACCTCTGCAGCAGTACCTGCCAGAGCCTTGGATGAACCAGCAGGCTTTGCAACCTCTTTCCCCTCTTTGGGAGCTATAGTTAAGCTCCAGACCTTAAGCTACATTATAGCTATACCTATGCCAGTGCACTACTTCTCAGCCTGACGCACTGGCTTGACTTCCAGGATTCACCTCAGTCCTTCCTCCTCACCATGGGTTTATCTTATGATCTGGCCTCTTCTTTCCATCATCAGACTCAGACTGACTCTGATTCTTTCTTTTTACTCTTTCTTTCTTTCTTTCTTTCTTTCTTTCTTTCTTTCTTTCTTTCTTTCTTTCTTTCTTTCTTTCTTTCTTTCTTTCTTTCTCTCTCTCTCTCTCTCTCTCTCTCTCTCTTCCTTCCTTCCTTCCTTCCTTCCTTCCTTCTTCCTTCCTTTCTTTTCCTCAACTATAGCAGAGTCATGCCCTTGTCAATGTGGACTTTTCCACTGACTGCCTTGCTGACTTTCTGTGCTTCAGCTCCTCTCTGGTCTTCTCTTGGGGAGCAATGTTCCCTAACAGCACCAGTAACAGGAAGACATCCATGAATTACCCTGTTGATGAAGAGTGCTGTGCTGTTTTCTATTAGCAACTTAAATGCTCTGATTTGAAATGTTTTTTAATAAGAAATGATGCCTGTTCAGCAGCAAAGAGGCAGCAAAAGTTTTCAGAAAAAACAGCTCCAAATGTGGCTCTGTTCACCTCCTTTATCTGTCCACAAAGTGCTTTCCAGAGCATTCTCCTTCTTCCTTTGTGCTTACACCTTCTGAGGTCATGCCTGCCTTCACACCCTCATCTGCTCAGTGTTCGCTAATGATTACAAAACTAGAGAAACTCTGCTACTAAGAAGGAAATAAGTTCAGCAGCATAAAATAAAATGAGAACCTTGTACTGATCCTTGTACTTCAACAGATCAGTCCCATATCAGATATGCATATTTCCCCATACAAGGTCCACCAAGGCCAGATGGACACAGCTTCCAGAGAAGGGTGTAGCTCAGGTACCTCCATCCCAAGCAAGAACCAAACAGTTAGACTCTTGTACTATCTATTATTCTTTGAAAGCAATGCTTGTGTTTCACGCCTCTTTAGCCAATTCTCCTTGATGGACTCAAGAGAGTACATGTGTGGAAGAACAGACAAGATTTTGATGAGCCATTTCTCCAGAATTTTCTCCTCACCTGCCACATACACGCAGTGGGAAGGTTTTATCTGAAGCATAAATCTGAACCGGTCCTTCGAAGAAAACATCAAACTTCTGCAACACTAGAACAAAAAACACAAAGTTACTCTGTCAAAGGCAGCAGGCTACCTAGACATGGATCATGAAAGGGAAGAGTTTGTTACCATAAAGCTGGAGTCCTGTAAAGGAGCATGTTCATGAAATAAAAGCTAATTCAAATTTTTAAATTAAAATTACTTTAAAACAGGGAAACTAAAGGAAGAATCTTCTTTTTTTCCCCAACCTATGAAATGCTACAGAGGTCTTAGGATTATTCTCTCTCTGTGACACTCTAGTAACTCTTGTTACTAGATGCCCTCTCCAGGAATCTCCAGTACAATCTCCCTTGTTGATATTTGTGATATTGCCCACTCTATACATTTTTGTTGAAATCTAGCTCTCAGACAGTAAAACTTAGTTTACAGTGTTTGGCTGCATATTGTTATAAGGACAGAAATAAGCAATTCTTCCATCCCATTCTTTGTTCTCCATACTCCATCTTACCATGTTCCTCCACCTTAAATGTACTGGACACTTTTGGGTTCACCACATTGATGGTGTAAGTCCCCAGAGAGAGTTCAGTAGCTAACTGGAAAGAGAGATCTGCAATGCCCTGTTTTGGTCTCACATCCAGCCACTGGCCAATGCGGTTTTGGTTTGGGTCCTGCAGTTGGAGGAAAGGAGACAAGAGACAGTCATCAAAAACATCTGCTGTTCTGTTCCCAAAGCCCACTGGATTCAAAGTTTGAGAGATTTCAGAGGCTTTCACAGGCTCCTGTTTTTTGTTTTGTTTGTTTGTTTGTTTGCTTTCTTAATGGGAGGTGCTGCAGCAACCTGAACACTGAAACAACGACAGAGACGAGCCCAACACACTAAAGGTTGCTCTACATTGTACTGCCCTTGAAAAAGAAAGTGTGAAAGATCCCAACATTTAAACTCTCCAGTCTTAATGTAAGTATAAACTTTAAGAGTTAGCTAAAGTCTGGATGGAGCTCCTGAACATTGAAAGGAATGAACAATTTGTCTCATCAATGCTTTTTACAGGCATGTGGATGCATATACATGTATACAGTGATGCTGAGAAAAGTAAGCTGACTCAGTAAGACAACGGCCTAAATATCCCTCCTGAAGTACCTTTCCTCATAACACTTGGGGAGTCCGACACACCCACCTGGATTTCCACCATGGAGTACTGCAAAGCAAACAGATAGCAATATCAGAAGCTGGCATGATATACCAACCTACATATAGACTTATCTTACCCACCTAGCCCACATGACAGTCCCAAACATTACAATACAAGAAGCTTGATCCTACAGAAACCAGGAAAATGGTTTTGAAATAATATGGATATATTTTTAAGATGCGTTCAGACATATTCAAGCTTTATTCTGTGACCATGAAAGCTATAGTTTGCTATTTTAAAAAAAAGAAAAAATAGAAAAAAAATATATAGAGAAAATTAGAGATACTCACAAATACAATCATTCCAAACTCATAAATATTAAAAGACATCAGTTTTGTAATACAAATCCCATCAAGTAGCAAAACCGCATCATCTATAGGATGAATAAATCCCATATTTTCCTGTAAAGTCCCTGGCCTTGGAGGTAAGGCTTGGGGATAGGTAATGCTGCTGACTGCAGCAGCACATCCAGGCAGGCACAAAGAAGGGCCTCCTATGTCTATTAACTCTGTTCTTATATCACAGGAACTGTCAGCCAGGAGGCAGTAGTGGTGTAAGGAGAATGAGGCATAAGGAGGCAGGAGCAGGGGACTGGAGAAAGTAACTGGTCTGTAAACAAAAGGCCACATTTGATTCGCATTATTCATCATTCTGAACTTTCATGCAGGTTATCATAGACATGTTTGTTTTCATTTAAATAAACAAAGTGCATTTATATATTTATATAACCAAATCCACTGTCAATGCTAAACAAAACATGCCAGTGAACAGCACTTGTGTTATCACCAACCCACCTAATTCATAAACAAGATATTACAGCTTTAATGCTGTAGTGCACTCAAGCCTCATAATAGCTTTGGTTAAATAATTTTGAATTTTCATCACAGCATTATTAACAGTTATAATGCTAATTTACTCATACTTACAGATAGCCACCAAACATTTATGGCCAATTATCTTCACGAACCAAATGCAGGCATGGAAGCAAAGGTATTGCTTACTCTATTACCTAACTAATATAAGACAGATGCCTTCTATTTCTGGGGCAGGAAGTGAGTGCGTGATCCTAGGCCCTCATCGATAACCAAAAAAAAGGGGAAATTAAGTCCACACTAAAGAAGCCAGAAGGATCTCTCCCTTCATCTCAGTCTGGAGGGATTTGATTTAACGCTCTGCACACTTATGCCCCTCAGCATTTATCTATTGTGGCATGAATTCCAGTTGGCTCTCCTTAAATTGCTTCAGGACAGAGGAATGTGAGATATTTACAGCCGCTGGCAGCAGGTAAAATTGCTCACTGTAGAGAGATGCTAGTCTTGCAGTTTCCTGGCTAGCACCTATGCAAGTCTCTGGCAACTTCTCACTTCCTTGACTCAGGCAGAACAAGCTGCTGCCAGCAGCAAGTCAGTATAATTTGCTTATACTGCCTTCTCTCTCGTCTCTTTTTATAATCGGTTTGTGTGCTTCCTTTCCCATATCAATTAATTTTTCTTAAAATTTTGCAGACATGCTGTGGCTTGCTGCAGACCCCTCCCACCACCCATAAGAACAACACACTGCAAAAAGCTGCAGAACTCAGTTCTGGCTGAGCCTGGGCACAGCCTGTCTGGTAACCGTGCCCACAGCCAGCAGCCTGCAGATTCCCTCAGAAGCCAGCTTTTTTCTGGCAAGGGGAAAGTGCAAGCAGCTTCTGAGCTCCTAACTCAGCTAGCAGGCAGCGCTGGCATGCTCCCCAAACCTCAGCAGCCATACCAGAGATACCACCAGCCAACAACCGTCCTGTCAGAGCGACAATGCAGCTGGGAGACTGAACTCAGCAAGGTTGGGTAGCAGGTCAGCGTCTGCTGCCTTGGGTACTGCAGACACACAGACCATGTCTGCAGGCACAGTGTGGGGCTGGCAGAGGAGGCAGACTTGGCAGAGGAAGTCTGGAGACTTCCTTGCATCCACTTAGACAGGCTTTACCTTGCTGTTAACAGGGACAAAGTCTTCAGTCAATGTCACTATCCGAAATTTCACTGAAGGGAGAAAAGGAAAAGATCATGTTGTAGAGACAGTACATTCAAGACGGGGCTAAACCTGTGCTTACCTCAACCCCCAATCAAGGCTCTTGCTGCCCCCACGCCTGCCTGCAGCCCCCTCTTGGTGCTTGTTCAGCCCTGCTCACCACTTCTCCCCTCCCCACACACAGCAGGCTGTGGCGTTCCTGCTTTGCTTTTTGACAGATTGTCCCACCCGCTGGCACCACTCACCCGTGGGACAGGCTTGTAGGCACAGGCTGAGGAGGGGGGACACAAAAATCTCGCTTTGTCCCCAGCCTGTGGCTAGAAAGCCTGCTTCTACAGCCTGTGAGACCACAGCTTCCAGCCCCCTCCCTTCCCTGAAACACAAGCATAAATGGCCTCTGGTGCTCCAGATGGTGGCAGAAGCCTCTTTGGTCACACACAGCTTCTCCCTCTGTCCCAGCTAGGACTACAAGGCCCAAAGCACCAAGCACAGCCCTCGAGGGAAAAGGGGAACAAAATACAGACAGGTCAAGGCAGGGGAGCTTCCAGGGTGCTCCATGCAGAGTGCTCACCTGTCTGTCCTGGCCTATAGACAGGTTTATCCATTTGGATGAAGGTGCCAGTGCCAGTCCTACGAATCAGGACTTGCTTCTCCTCCTTTGCACTGAAATAGTGGCCATTGGAGATCTGCAGCTGGACAGTGCCCACCTCTTGGCTGCCTGCAGGTTTGGGGACCTGGGACAAGGAAGAGAAGTCACCAGGTTAGCAGGGAGCAGGTGAAGACATGATGGCATTAGAACATACACTCTTCTCGTCGCATATCCTGAACTGTGACGCCTTCTTCTTCCCCACCTTATTCTGAAGGCCAGCACAGTGTGTCCCTTCAGGGGCTTATTAACTCTTACTTGCCAGCACAAACAAAGAAAATAAGGTTGAAAGAAAATATGGCAGATCAGAAAGCTTCGTATAGAGCCTGTGTAAACACCCTGCTGTGCCCTTCCTAGTCCCAAAGCACACTTTACAAGAAAAGCTTAGGGAGATGCAGGTGTGAGGGGAGACTGCCTGAGCTAAAAGGTCTGGTTCTGCATGCATCACTGCACAGATGACATCCTGTCACACTGCATCCTTCTTAGTGGAGAGAATGAGGTAACAGCTGCCATTTGGGCGCTTCTGAGCTCCTCTACCTTCCTCGCTCCTTTGGTGACTGGCCAGGCACCCGTGGTGAACTGGGCCACCAGGGTGGATAGTAAGCTACCCAACAGGAACAATATCATGCAGACAGACAGAGGCAGGGAGGAAAGACACTAAGCTCCCACTAAACACTCTGCCTGACTTTACATTAACTCCTTTCCATGCCCTCTCTCCTCCCATCCTCCTCCTAATCCATTTCTCTGGCAAGAAGAGTCATGAGCCAAAGGAGCACATTGGGAGCTGTTAGCTACAGGCTGCTCCCAGGAATGGTCCTTACCTGAAACCTGGAGCACTCAAAGATCCAGTTGTTCCGGACAACCTTGCGGTAGATGCTGATGTTGCCAGAGGCATGCACAAGAGTTAAGGCCACGCGAATAGGCTTCTCCACACCACGCAGGTCCAAGCACACCCTCTGGGAGGAGGGGAAGGGCAGTTCAGCTGGGAGGATAATCAAATACTTCCTGCAGTGGGGAAACAAGACGAACAGCTAGTCTCTTTGCCTTGAGACTAATACTCCATGGTCTGAGGAAGCAGCAGGGTTTACCTCTTTTCCAGGAGCAACTGCTCTGCTTGGGGAGAGAGACAGGTGATTAACAGTGAGAATGTGCACCTCCCAGTGTTGATGGAAAAGTTATAATAAATTTCAGGAGACTACATGAAAAATGCTTTGAGGTGACCTCACATTATGCTGGTGTGTATGGAATTCTGGAGCATGCTACAGTAGCACAAGGAAGCATTTACAGCAGAGACCATCTCTGCCTCTGCAAAGAAAATTCTTTTTTAAGGGCTTCCCAGTACACAGGGAAAAGGGAACAGTACTATCGGACTGGGATATAGAAAAAGTTTCTAAGTTAAGACTTGGATCCAAAACCAAACTGCTGTATTCACTCAGGAAGTCGCAGCTGTGTAATTCTGATTCCAAAGCTCTCTATGATTATGGATCTGTTTGACTCCGACATCAGAAGTGCAGGATTCTCTACAGCTTTTACTGCAGCCTCAAGAGAAAAGGATCCACCTTTCTTGCTTCGAGAAGGTTCATCAATTACTTTGGCAGCAGTCTGGTTCCTGCTTAATTATTCTCAGCCCTGCAACCCTAAACCTCTTGCCCTTCTCTTTATCTTACACCTTTCCCTTAAGACTGCCTCAGGTTGCAGACCCATGTTCCTCTTACTCCCACTGACAGTCCTCACTTGGATCTTGCACTGCAGCAACATTCAAAGAAAAAATTCCCACATTTAGAAGGATCCTGTGCTCATATCAGGACTTGTGGCATGCATACCACCCCATATCTATCCCTTATAGGAGATGACTCGCAGGGTCCCATACTCTCTCCCTACCATCCTGGCCCCTCCCTCAGCATTGGACCTGTCAATCACCAGACCTCAAAATGGCACTTACGGTTGTGCCACTATCGCCAGGGTGTAGAGCAGGCAGCTCAGGAGGAAAGGAGTCCACATTTTCTTGGGAGAGCCCCAGAGAGATGGAGAGCAGGTCAGGAGAGAAGATGGAGTGCAGCTTCTCTCCTTCCAAGGTCTCCAAGACACCTGCTGTTTTTGTCGTTTCTCCCAGGAAGCAGACAAGAAGCCCCAAAGTTTCCTTTCTTCTGCCTCATTCCTATGTTTATAGTGCTCCAGGTACAGGGTTGTACCGTTCAGGATGTTCTCCAGCCAATCCAAGTCCTTTTGGCCTCCAGCCTCTGCTTTCCTACTCCCCTGTGGATGCACTAGCATCATTCAGACAAGTTTACTTTTTATTTTGCTAAGCAACAGCTTGTTTCCTTTTCACTGCACTGCCCCTGGTCCTTGTTCCAGCTGCAGCCTCTATTCCATTGTTTTGCCCTGAGATGGATTGTTGCTCGACCCCTTGGTGTGTGCATTCGGCTGGAGCTCAACTCAAACTCTTGTGGTCATACTGTCCCCAAACCTTTTTCGTCTGCATCTCCCCAGGCAGGTCTCAGTCTTGAAAGGGAGACTGGATTCTGAACACAAAAATTGCATATACATAGCACTAGGCTCCTTGACACGGTGCTCCCACACCCAGCGGGAGAGCAGAGAGAGAAGGAAAAACTAGAATTCTTATCTCTGCCCTGCAGGCGTTTGAGTTTCAACAGGAAATCTTAACTGCAGTGCACTCCAGCAGTATCACACACCTCTGCTTAGTTCAGTCCAGGGCCAACTTCAGCATGCATTCACCAGTAGCAATAGGGTTTGGGCAATAGGCAGGCAGGTCAAAAACCGCATGTCTTGAGTCCTGTGGCTTTCCCCACACCCCAACAGGCTGTGGGTTTCTCTCTACAAAATGGCAACGCATGCTATCTGGTTTGGGAGCTTCTTTCTACAGGCCAATTTTAAACCTGTTATCTGCTGTTTATACTGAACTTTTACCCGAGCATGTTACTACAATTCAAAGGAAAATCTGGTTCTTGAACTACTTCCTAAATTAAGGAAGCTCTTCTATTTTAGTGTAATAGCCATTTCACATCTATATTATTTATATCATTTTTATATCAAAAAACGGTTTATCTTCAGGTGCTAAACTGAGATCTTAAACATTTAGGAATATTTTCTTTTCATTTTGGAACGACTGACGCATTAGAAAGAAAAAAAAAAATGATTTTTCTGTTCTTGGCAGAGTGGGCAGATGCAAATTCTTTTTTTTTTTTTTTAATTTTCTTTCGTTCCAGGGCTTTGTTCAGCTGAGTGATTCTGGTGTCAATGGCCGAGAAGAAGGTGAAAGTGCACCTGGATAAACAAATGAACAGGAACCAGAGAAAGAAAGGGAATCACTCTGACACCAGGCTGCCCTTCGTTTCTTTCAATGGGTCTCAAAAAGTACGGGCAGTGCCTGCTGAACAATCCCAGCTGACATTTGTTTGTTCACAGTAGACCCACAGCAGTTCCAGGGGACAGCCAAATTCCTCATAAAAGCATATGGGCTCACAATGGTATTTAGAGTCCTGGCTCCTGCTGATTTCTGTAGCTGTTTTGTGAGAGCAGAGTCCAAACATCTTTGAGTTCTCTACTTACTACTGATTGGAAACTCATATCCTGAGGGGAAAACAAACAAACAAACAAACAAAAACCCACAACCCAACTCACAGACAATGAAGCAGAATGAAAAAAAATGTTGGAACAGCAAAAACAGTGTCCCAGGCTTGGTGTGCACAATTCATCCAACTCAGTCCCATTTCCAGCCCCTGTGACCAGCATGGTGACCAGCTACTCATGGCCAGGGGGTGCCTTGGCAGTGAGTACCTCTCAGCAGGGTTCTGCTCCTGCTGCAACCTGTGGCAGGGCACAAGTTATGTGGCTGCTGTCTTTTGCTGTGGTCCTTTCTCTCATGGAGCCATTGACCATGAGGACAACAGACAGGCAAGAGGCCTGCAAGCAGTTAGAATATAACAGAAGAGTTCAGTAGGAAGGGACCTGCAAAGATCAAGTCCAGCTGACTGACCTCTTCAGGGCTAACCAAAAGCTTAAGCATGTCACTGAGGGCATTATCCAAATGCCTCTTGAACACTGACTGGCATGGGCCATCAAACACCCATCTGAAAGCCTGTTCCAGTGTTTGGCCATCCTCACTGTAAGGAATTTTCCCCCGATGTTCAGCCTGAATCTCCACTGGCACAGCTTTGTGCTCTTCCTGTGCGCCCTGTCACTGGGCACCAGGGAGAAGGGACTTGCATCTCCCTCTCCACTTCGCTTGCACAGTGAGCTGCAGAGAGCAATGAGGTTGCCTCCTTTTCTCCAAACTAGACAACCTAAGTGTTCTCAGCCTCTCCTCATCGGACCTGCCCTCCAGGCTTTTTACCACCTTTGTTGCAGTCCCCTAGATGGGACTGGGTTTGTGTCTCTGAAGGCAGTCAGTACTCAAACAGTGGAGTTGATCAAAGAGTTGATCAAAAACCGGGTAGAAGAATGCGCACCATTAAGTCCCCAGGATAAATCACCTCACTCTCTCAATTTTCTAAAGGATAAACAAATGGATACTGTTAGCTCTAAGCAGAGAAGGCAAAAATTAAGCTACAGAGAAGTTGATGCATTTTGTACAAAAGTTTTTGTTTTTGTTTTCCTCTGTCTTTACTTTTTCCGTACTGGAACACCGCCACCTCCCTCCAAATGCTCTCTAGAAGCCAGACCCAACAGATACTGCAGTTTAAGCCTGAGAAAGAATATTTTGAAGGAACTGGAAGAGTTCTTAATAATGTGGGCAGAGAAACTGCAGTGGATAGCAAGTAAAAAATGTTGCTACATGCAATTTTTACATTGCGTGTGTACACATATGCATGTGAGCGTTTCTGTTTTTCGGGGGTGTGAGCTCCTCTGGCAATTATGTGTTCAGGTATGAACTACCCCTTCTGGACTCAATAAGGAGGATGCAGAATATATGTGTGCGTGTGACCAATATAGCAGTTGCTTTGCCAATACATCCCTATTCCAGAATACAGGGACTTTTATCACATCTGTTGCCTGTGCTTTGCTAAGCAGTGCAAAACAGATAATTAGAACATTGTGCCAATGGCAGTGCTAAGGTGGGTCTTGCCTTCTCTGCAAAAGCAAAAGCTGTAACCAGTGGTTGCTCTCTAGGTACTGATACCAATACAAAGTACAAACCTCATGGGCTACAGTTCTGGTTTTGGATTAAGAGCAAGGATACAAGCATTGCCAGAGATAAAGGAAATGGGGAGATGAGATACCTGCAAAGGAAACTGCAGTACCTCTAAAGTTATTTTTAAAATGTTTTAGAGAAAGTAGTATTCTGGTGAAAATCCTGCTCTGCTGAGTTGGGTTCTGTATTGCTCATGACCTGCTGAGGAAATTGAATAATGAGGTGGAAAAAAGCACCTGTTTAAACAAAGGTGCACAAACAGGGAGCAAGTGACTCCTGGAGTAGAAGCCAATTTCAGTGCAGACACTTCTGGCACTGCACAGGGCACTGGTAACACCTAACCACTATGCTGAATTTAGGCATTCATTCTGGTCTTATTATCCTGTACATGAAACATGGAGCAGGCTTTCAGTAGCCTGCTTTACAGGCAGGATTCTTCAGTGCTTTAAGGAGAGCATTCACTCTGAAACAGAACTTCCAGTGCTTCTGTCTTTGCCTCAAAGTGGGGACTTGCTGAGACTTTATGATTGCTCCAGAACTTTGAAGTTGGAATTTAAGTGCACTCTCCAAATCCCTCCCTCCAAACCACCACAAATCCCAGCCTTGCTGCAGAGTCTGGTCTGAAGAAGTTCCAGGGCTGTTGCCAAATCCAGACCCTCAGCTCCCTGCCTCTCTTCCAGATCTTCCACTCCTAAGCCTGACTTTGCAATTAGCCATTACACTGTCACAGCCAACTCTAGCAAGGTTCTAGGGAAACCTGTCTATCCAGGGACACAGCACTGACAAGCTTAAAAATCCTAGATCACAAGATGTAGTTCCTTAAACTGGGAGGTTTGGTTTTAAAAAGCAGTAATAGATGTTGAATTTTCACCTGCCCTTTGGCTGCTGAATTGCCCTGCCTCTCATCGTCTCATGCTGAGGAGACCTGTTCACTCTGTCCACTCTCCAGAAGCTCATTAGGAGGGATGGAGTCAAGCCTCATGCACCGACCCTGCCCAACAGCACGTGTTTCAATTGTCATGTGGAAGATACAGCTTCAGAGAATGAGAAAATAGAATCACTCCTCTCCATCTTTCTGGGCAAGGAGGACAGAAGTTTAGTGAGATCAGTCTCCAAAGAGGGCTGGAGTCCTCACCCTGTGCTGATGGCTGCACGATGTTGCTGGAGTGAAAACCAGTGCTGGAAGAAATGAATGCCAGGTGTATGGTTCAGGTACCTGTCTCTCTAAGAGTTTGCTTCTGCACTCTCCTCCAAGGTATAGAGTAAATATGATCTGTTATAGAGTACAAACACACCACAGGACCCAGATCTGTGATTTATATTTTATTTTCCTTCTTTTTACAAGCAAGAAAATCCCTGGATTAAAACAATCAGAATTAATCAGACACCCAAAAGAATTCACCAGGAAATGGCTGTCAGGATGAGCAGCATGGCATGGGCGGGGTTTGGTGCTGAAATCCAACTTGAGATCTGTCCCAGCACCAATATCCCAAGCCCACTGAGATGTGACTTTGCAGGTGGTGTATGCCCCATCGTACCAAAAGCAATAATGCAGCAGCCATGCTCTTCTAGGGCATCTCCCACTAATGGGACCCCTGGGGGTTGAAACAGTGGATAGTAAGAGAGCATACCGGGTCCTTGGAGAAAAAAAGACAGTACGAAGAGGGAGGAAGCCAGAGAGAAAATAAGATGACTGAAATGATTAATTCTGGGATGCTAACAGCTAGGGAGACCAGACCCTCAATAAGAACTCTCAGGGAAAGTGTTTCTCTGGTTTGATCAGGTATTCTTGTCCTAATTCAGCCTCTCCCCAGGAAGAGGTGGGATATCCACCCATATCCAAATAGTGTAAGCTGGAACTAGTACTATGAATTCTGCTTGGAATTTCTGCTGGAACAGTGAAAACTGTCTGCAAGCACTGTCACTCAGCTGGCAGGCAGACCCATCAACTATACCAAGCCCAGATATCCCCCAGACTTTACAGCAAGAGCATGTGTTAACCATTTCATGTGCCACCTACAGAGCAATTTAGCAAAGACAACACAAAAAAATCCAGAAAACAGAGGACAGATGGAGGCCCAGGGAAGTCCAGATGTAGTTCTAGATGATGCGAACATGCTGAATCAGAGGTACACAGGGCTCCTCCTCTCAGGCAAAGATAGTGGGGCTGCAGAGAAAAATTCATGAGGCTGCTAGGTCTGTACAGGGGCTAAGGAAGGGAACAGCAAAACATCTTTGTGGGGCTCACACCTACCTCAGACACAGAAAACATTATAATCAGCCATGGCCTGCTCCTCTGCAACAGGACAGGAGAGACCAAAGTTATCCTTGCACAGAGTCAAGCACAAATACCCAGACAGCCCTGGTACCTCATGGTACCATACTCACCTGGATGGTAGTAGTCATAGACCCTGACATGGCCTGGCTTCAGGTTGGTCACCCCAATCTCCCGCTCCAGGTGCAGGACATATGTCTCAGACTTATGGCTCAGCTGAGGGAGAAAGGCAAATGGCAGTTCACTTATGAGCTGTTGTTTTTATTCCTCACCTAAATTTGATCCTAAAGACAGGCAATAACAACTCTGTGGGAGCCAAAGACAGGACTTCAAGATGAATCCTGCTCTGCTACCCCAGTCCTGGATTCTCCACACAGCTTTTCCAGTGTCCTCCACTCCTACAGCTTCTCTAGTAGCACACACTTACCTTGTCCAAGTAGATGGCAACACCTGCTTGGGTTTTTTCAGTTCTTTTCACAGGGTGCCAATGCTCCATCTAAGACAGGAGAGTAGAGGAGGCAATTTAGTTGAGTAATGTGGAAAAGAAGGTGTGAGACATCCTCAAAGGGTTTATCTAAGCTTGACTGAGCACATTCTCGTTCACTCACTTCCAAAATTATTTGGGGCTCTTAGACCTTCAGTCTGATCTCCTTACTGGGTCACCCACCTCCTGCAGAACTCAAGGACAGGAACCTAGGCTATGTGGCTGCTGTATACTGAGTCAATTGGGCTGGAGGAATCACCACGCTCAAGGTACAAGGTAAGAGACTACAGCAAACGTTCATGTTTCTTTACATGGCAGAGTGGTAGGGATGATCAGATTGCTCAAGAGAGAAGCAACAAATTCCTATGCAATCTCCCCTCCCCTTGGGCATGGATGGTCCAGCTGACACTACACCATCATCCTGATTCCAGGCTTCTTACAGGCATCCCAGATCCTGGAGCCAGGACAAATCCAGACAGTAGGGACACCTCCACAATCACCATGCTGGAAATGGCTCTCTTCCCGATGTACCTGAGGGAGAAGATCAAACAGAGCTCACCCAGCTCCTCTTTTCCTCCATCACCATACCCTGTGTGCAGATCCTAAGCCAGGAAGCCCAGCCAGGACTGTGGCCAAGGAAGCTGCTGCTCCCTGTCATGAGGCAGACGACTGCTGCACTGCTGTGAGCACCCCAAATCTGAGGTGACTACTTCCACTCTTACTAGCAAGAACCAAAGACCTTGGAAACATTTCCCCTTCCCCAGACACCTATATCTTTCCTTCCCACCCATTCCATCTGGCATCTGGCCCTTCTGCTGAAACTGCTGGATGCCTCTATTGCAGCCAAGCACCCCTAACCTTTCCAGCAATTTGTGGCTTTTCTTCCTAAGTGTGGCTGTGTCTTCTGTGTCTTTACAATCACCTGACATTGACGTAGAGAGTTACAGAGTGGGTATCATTCCCGGTGCAATTGACTGGCTTGGTTTTCACTTGCAAGAAAAAGGATTTGGAGACTTGTGGGAAGGGTGTGTTGTACCTCAGCACCATCTGCATAAAGAGACAAAAAGACAGAATAAGACATGGATAATAAATTCAGTATCATCTCCATACCTTTTCAGTAACTATTCCAATCCTCAAGGTACGGACCACAGACAGTGACTGGATAAACTATATGCAGTGAGCACATTCATCCCTGTACCAGAAATAAAGGTGACTCGGAATGGAAAACTTCCATGATCGTTCCAACTGGGGCTATTTCTGCTCTCCTGTCTGCTTGAGACCATGCAAAGTCAGGCACACAACAGAGGGACCACTATACAAGGTTTACATCCTCCAATACCCCAAGAACCACAGAAGAAAAAAAATGTGGACACGCTATATCTGTCTCTTATGACACACAGGTTCGTTGCATTGGCAACAAGGTGGAAGTAAGACCCAGCTAATGCACATTTCCTTGCACAGAGCTGCAGCAGACTGTTGTTTTTGACAAGATGGTGAGCAGAAGGTTGACACAGAAGGTGCTGTGGGAAGCAAGCAACCTACCCGGGTAAAGACACAACAGCTGCCATGGGCCTGCACTGAGAACTTTCCTGGGATTTCTGTCAGTGCCACCTCCTGCACCAAAAGTCGGTTCTGGTAGGAGACTTGGAACTTCCTCCCAATGCCTTTCTGAGACCTCACCCTCACTTCTGCAACCCCCTTTGTGCTGTAGGTCAGTGCTGCATACTTAGCCAAGGCCTGCAGGGCAACCACTGTGTCCTGAAAAAGAAGAAACAATTACATTTACATGCTTGCTCCACAGCTCTGAGGCCCCAAGTCACTAGAACTTGCTGACCTGAGGACCTCTGTATACAAGGACTCCTCTCATCAGTGTTCACAGTGTTTGCAAGTTTGCATAGATTCTGCAAAGCATCTTTCGCAGGCAATATCACCTTCCCCAGCCCCGAGTTACCTGTGTTGAGGCAAATCCTCCATAGGCGTTCTGCTGCCTGGTGAGCCAGGCCACAATGCCAGAGGCTGTGGTGAGATCAGCCCTTGTGACGTTTGGCTTGGAGAGCAGGGCCAGGAGGACATAGGCTGTCAGCTCCACATCCACAGACAGTGGTGGTGACCAAGCACTGGGTGTCTCGGATGGGCTTTGACTCCAGTGGATCTGCCCACCTGGGAAAGAAAGGAAGTAGATAATACTGAGAGATGTCAGGGAAGAAATCTTGAGGTCTAGGAGGCACAGTGGCTTGTGTGTGCAAAGACCACTGAGTAAATACCACTTGGTTTGGTCATCACATCACTGGGTGAGCTGCAATATCACGTATGCAAATTTGTGTTTTGCAATACCTGATACTCCGTATTACACAGTGAAGACCCATTTATCAATGTGATAGAAAAAAAAAATAATAATGAAACAAAACACAAACTAATATGCCAAAAACCTGCATACTGAGTAGCTTCCAAACATCTGATTTCTCCATTGTCCTGTTTGCCAGGTCCACTAGATACCTGATATTAGCTAGCTACTCATGAGCTGGTCCTGAGGGTCAGGGACTAAGAAGAAGTAAGGCAGCTTGTCAGGTTACATGTCCCTTCTCTGGTGATCACCAGGCTCCCATACCTGCTCTGATTGCCTTTTGATCAAGCATGTCAAGAAGCTCTTGTGTGCGTTGCTGGTCCTTAGCCAGGGCAAAGGTGTAGGCTAGCAGGGCCTGTGTGTAAGTGCTGGCAGCTTTGGGGAGGGAAGGAGCGATGCAGCCCAGAGCCTTGCGCACCACCGTACTCTACAGAGAAAAGTTACATTGATATTAGTCTCACACAAACACGAGGTAGGCAAACACAGAGGTACACAAGCAGAAGGATGCACTAGCATACGCTGACATAGAGAGCACCTCGTACACACAACCATGTATCACTGTGCTTGAGCCTGCACTCTTCCCTGTGTATCCCTGCAGTGTCTCTGCCATGTCTTAGTGTCCTGAGACACTAACTTGTGTCTCCAGCCCTTGGTGCAAGGTGCTTGACAGAGACTGCCCCCAGAACTGGTCCTGCAGTTCAGCAGGGCTCTCTCAGGGAAATAAATTCCCTTACTGTTGCAATAACACCAGCACATCTTACTTAGAACACAACAAGAGTAACAACACAATTGCAAATGCTTGTACCCAGCATAGTGACCAATATTACTGTGTTAAATTCAGCTCTTCAGTGCCTTAAGGTCACTCGGACTTCCAGTTTCCCTCACAATATCAGTACTGTTGGCAGGACACAGCAAACCAACCAGTTTCAGCAGCACTGTATTCCAACATTCAGTTACACTGTTCCAAGCATGAGCCAAAGGCTTGCAGTGGTTGCCTGTTGGCTATTTGTGTATCTACAGCAGTTTGTGGTTTTCCCTCTCCAAGTGGCTTCTTGATGAAGTATGGTAAGGACCACACAAGGGCTACATTTAAGATTTATTCTGACACATGACATGTTCCTCACCTCTTTCCCTTCTATTGTCTGTGTCATTTTGGAGCTCTCTAGGTGGTAGTATTGCTGGATGCAGCCAGTGATTTTCAGAAATTCTCATTGCATCTACTCATAGAGTTATCAAATGTTTCCGGGATACAACTGTTTCTTTTTGGTTGTTCTGGTAAAGCCCAACAGAAGAGCTAAGCTAAGCTCTCACCATATTTCTCATCAATAACTGCAAGTGGCACAGTAATCTTTGTATTCTGTAACTGAATAAAGCTACGTAAGAATTAGAGCAAATCCCTGAATTGTTCAGAGTTCAGAGGTTCCTTTATTATTAACTTTCCTTCTTGTATCTCTCACTTACCCAGATGGTTAAAATGGAGTTAACAGAGCTAGTGTCTGTCCAACTACCAGAATTCAAGTGTCACCTGTGAAGTGGTGATCATTGTCATGCATCTTAATACCTTCTCTATGAACAGTCTAACATATTTTAACCCATCTGTCTCTCATGTCTTCTGGTGAAACTAACACAAGAACTGAGTGTCACTCTACTGCAATCTGTGCTCATCCTGGTGTTGGCAATAGCTGTCCTAAGTGCATACTGTACAGAAGCACTGAACTTCCCCGAGAGCAGTCACATGCCAGCTAAGGAATTTCTTCTCTA
Source organism: Aythya ferina (assembly GCF_964211825.1). Lineage (NCBI taxonomy): Eukaryota > Metazoa > Chordata > Aves > Anseriformes > Anatidae > Aythya > Aythya ferina. The sequence goes on along the minus strand of NC_140296.1, from coordinate 126,797,451 downwards.
CAATATGCCATTTGTTTCTCCAGTCAACATAAACAATCTGTTTTGTTCAAAGGGATCTACTTCCAGAACACAGTGGAAGTAGAGGGCTGTTTGACTGGATTTTTTTTGTCATACAGACCATGCTTTAATGTTAATTCATTCATGACAGCATAAACTATCTTCAACATATTCTTCACATTTTAACCCCTAACAATTTGCATGAGCCTTGTAGGTATGCTGGTAAGGGAAAGTAGGATCTGTTCTGAACATCTCAAGTGCATCAGCCCTTGCAGTACGCCCTCAATCTCTTTCTCAGGATTTTCATCTCTAGTGACTGCATTCTTTGTAAAACCATTTATAACCCACTCAAGAACACTCTTTTCCTGGGCACTATGACAAACTTTCTGTTTCCCACTTCGTCTACTCACAGACCTCCTCAGAATTGCCTTCACTAGGGCTAGGATAACTATTGTGAGACTTGTGTTTTTATCTGTTTGTCATTATTTTTGACTTCTTTCACTATCATGGACATTTTATCTTAAAACAATGGTTTATGCATGGCTGTCCAATAGCTCTCTGTTTACATTCAGATCAGCAAATCTGCTCCAGTGAAGCATTCCTCACTCCACAGACAATCCTTTCTTAGATAACAATGCTGTTGTCATCTTCTCTAGAGCCAGAAGAATCACATCACCAGTATCATACTGCTAGTCACTCTCTGTGGATTCACTCCAGAGTGGCTTCCACTGTTGATCACACAAATTGATTTGAGGTCCTGTTTGTCTCCATTTCTGGATTTTATTCATGGATTTAGAGCACAGTCTGGTTGCTTCTCAGTAACTTTGCTTTCCTTTACAAATAACAGAACTTGCTCTTAAGATATACAATAAACTCTTTTTTTTTTTTTTTTCCTACCAATATGAAAGTGCTTGTCCTTGTGTTTCATTCTGCTACATTTGGCAGAACATGTCAAATAGTTTCATAAAAAGACTTCTCCACAAAAGTCAGCCAAACTCAGACACTCAATGGAATTACCAAAAAACAGAATAATTCAGATTAGGAGGGACTTCAGAAGGTCTCTAACCCACCCTCTTCAAAGCAGAGTTAGCTATGAGATCAGACCAGGTTGCTTAGGGTTTTATCCAGTCAGGACTTCAAAATCTCCAATGATGGAGATGACTAAACCTCTCTAATCAACTTGTTCTAACACTTGAGTGTTCTTACAGTGAAAAAGGTGATCTGAGTACACCTGTTGTCAGAATGAAGCTTAATTTCCATCAGTCTTTTTTTTTTTCTTTTTTCTTTTTTTTTTTTCCTTAAACCCACAGCTTTCAGATGCAATGAAAAACACCACTCGTTCACTTAATTTACTTATTTCTGGGGAACTCTGTTTTTCCAAGTCTGTAGCAATAGCATTTCTTCATCAAGTTGACAATATTTTTTAACTGCCAGTACCACAAAGTCCAGTATTTAGTTATGAGCCTTAGCACTCGTAAGAGTTCCCCCTTATTATTATTACTGAGCTGCACAATTCCAACTGCCCAACATGTATCTCCCTACAGTACTCCTTTCCAAGACTTCCAATTTCTGGGAAGATAAAGCACATTAAAAATGTCACTATGTGTATTAACGTGGCTGCAGGAGTAGCCATGCCCACATCTCCTCCCTAACAATTCACTGCTAACTATCACACAGTGCAAGGTGCAAGGAGCAACAGTACAGTGTGAGGCTGGTGGAGGGAGCAGGAATCAGCAACCCAAGACTGGAAAATGAGCATAGTATCTAGCCATGAACTCCAATGGTTCCCCTTAGTTTAACCTCACATTTTCCCCTGCCAACAGTGTCCTCCACAAGGGACAGTATAAGCTTTTTCCTGAGAAGTGACGATTTTTTACTTTCTGACCCATTACTTTGTCCACAAGCCTTTCCAAGATGTTCTGTTGCCTGCTTAAAATCACCCCACTAAGTTCTTCAGGATTCAGACATGAGCATAGTAAAGAATCCAGGTATTTACCTCTGGTGTCTCCCCTGCCTCCAAGTATGCAGCTGTGATGTAGGCAGCCAAGGGGACTTCCCCATCCACACCTCCCTGCAAAAACCATAAATATCCAAAAGCTGGGAAAGGTAATACAAAAAGACCTGAAACTTTACAGAAAATGTCCCACCTATCCCTGTTTTTCTTCCATGCAAGAAAGCAGAACAACACAGAAAAGTGAGCTCAAACAGTTATCAGTACACTTGGCAAGAACTGCTCTGAATTATCCTTCAAGGTACTCTGGCTCCTACCTTCATGGCTGTGTGAAAAAGCTGGCCCACGTTTCTGAAGCACCCATTAGGAAGCTGGTGGAACTCCAGCCAGTTGAGAGCAGCTTGGATGCTCCTATTGTCCAGGAAAATGTATGGCTTGGCTTGGACAAAGCATTTGACCACAAATGAAGTCAGCCTGGTTGGAGAGAGAACAGAAAAGATGCATGAGAGAAGGAAAAGAGAAACAATAAGAGACTGAGCAAATGAGAACGAAGGAAGAATAAGTCAAAAGAAAGAATCTAACCAGAAACCAACAAAAAGGAATAAAAGTGGGAATTTAAACCTCTGGGTCCCTCCTCACCTATTGTTGTGCTATCCTAATTTGTCAGTCCAGTGTCATCCTTCATCTCAAGGATAGTTGCATACCAGTGGGATGCCGTAACCCAAAAAAACATTTATTTGGAAAGCTTTGTATCCTTTTTAACACTTTTTAACACTTTGCATCCAACAGGACAAAAAAGGATTCAGTGCTAGAAGCAGAAAGCTGCCTACCTCCAGGCTGTCTGACAGCAGGAGGACACCAGGGAGAGAGCCGAGGGCTTACCAAGTATTACCGTACTCATCCTTGGTACCAAATTCACTGAAAGAACCATCAGGGTGTTGATACTGCAGCTGTATCTGGTACCCTGAGAAGTAGGATAGGATGTTAGGGTTCAAACTAGTATTTTCAATGAGATCACTGAGCAGGTAATGGGAGTGGTATTAATGTTCTGAGTGGTGGAGTACCCTGCAGGTAAGGGGAGTAGGCACCAGGGACTATGACTAGGTTGGACAAAGGAGAAGGCATAGGAGCAAGGTGGGTCTGTTGTACTTGCCCTTGCGCAGGAATCCCGTTGCCCTCTCCTTGATTTCAGGGGTCAGCTGTCCTGTCTTCTCCAGGTACTGCAGCACATAGACAATGGGGGCAAACAGCACCATGTTCTGCTCCCCACAGCCATGGGGCATATGCACCAGGTGGTCCAAGTTCTGCAGTACAGTCCCCATGAGGTCACCTGGAACAGAGTATAAGCACCCTGACCCCCTCCTGGACAGGGGTTTTGGGTATTCGCCTCCTCAAACAGGTGACCAGTTCCTGGTAGTGTACTAGGTAAGATACCCCCAGCACAGCAGTGTGCAGGTAGCTCTGTCCAGTCAGCTTATCAGTTCCACTGTGCTCTGCATACACATTCCCATCCTGCCAGGGGAAACCCATAAAGAGAACAACCTCTCCCTTGCTGAGTGTTTTAGGGCATCTGGAACCAGGAAACTCAGCCATAAACATGGAAGGACCAAGGGAGTTGGAGCCTCAGAAACCTCAGAAAGAGTATAGGGAATTCTCGGTTTGGGCTTTCCTAGGACTGTTCTCAGAGATAAGGAAGTTGGAAAGGTATTATCACAGCTGAATTCCTTACCAGTGACCGAGACTGTAGCTCTGACTGAACCTTCAACCACATTTAGAGGCAACATCAAGGACACAGACTCCTGTGCTGGACTCCCTGACACCAGAGAGTGTAAGGTACAGGGGGAAGGAGAAAAAAGAAAGAGATTCTGACAAAAATAGCCTTAAAAATCCCCAGAAACTGTTCAAGACAGTGCTAACATCCCATTTTATTGTCACAAAAGTTGCGGATCACCTCACAAAACCACGTTCCATTCCACCCTCAACTCTTATCCACAGCGCTTTGTGATTGTGCTATCCCAATAGCCTTCCTTCTCAAGAGAGTGAGAGGATCTTCTTCTACAAACCATCTGTGGCCAAAGCCACCTACCTGCTTTTCTCTACGTAAGTTACCCCAACTTGTTTCAGATTTCAGTAGCAGGCATGTCTTCTCAATGCACTTAGCACTCTCAAAAGCTGCAAATAGCCCCATAATACACCATAATACTCAAGACAGGAGCAGAAATCCAAAGTCAAGCCTCATCATGTTCAATAGTGTGGCTATTACTGTAGGTGAAAAAGTCCTCCATATTAATTTCAGGGATGTGGATGCTACAAGCATGAATCCCCCCCTCCCCACCCTTACCCAGGGGAAGCTCCTGAAGGCATCACAATTATAGTGTGCTTCCATAGCTTGGTCATGTTGACATAGGAAAACATTTCAATAATTGGAAAGACCCAGGAGGTAGCCAGGAAGCAGAGGATGAGCAGGGTGAAAGAAGAAAACAATCTCTCTACCTTTTTTGGGACACAGGATGGAGCTGTGAGCCTTTTCCACTAGCACTCCCTCTGGCTGTTGGAGCATTTGAAAGTAGCAGTAATGAGTACATAGGAGAGAAACAGGATTACAAGTTGATTAGAAATAGATATGAACAGAATTCTGGTTCAGGCTGGAGATCCAGATGTAGTAACATCATTATGACATAAAAATTTTAATTATTGTCAATCATTTTAATTTCAGATAAGAAATCAATAAAGATTTTCAGAATATTTTAACTTCTGAATGTCTGTGAAATGTATACAGTAAGATTCAGCAGACATGTCAGGAGAGAGAACTTGAAAAGGTATAAATATTTAAAGTTTTTTCATGTAGAGGCCTGACCACAAACAGAAAAATGGGGGCTGAGAGGAGACCCACATACCTCCCACATTCATCAGCCCTCAAAACCGGCCCCAGCTCACGCCTTGAGATTCTAATTACAGACCTTGAATAACAAAGGGCAACTCTCAGAATTAATCTGCACCAAACTGGGAATTGCACAAAACCCATTGTAAGATCTAGGTAACAGAAGAGGTTGTCTAACCCGGACAAGAAGGAGTTTGGTGATTGTGTCTTTCTGTCCTTGATTTGGGACAAATGGTATCTCTTTGCCACAGAGCTCTTTGGTGGCCACAGCCTCTGTGCTGATGGTGATGTTCATGGGCCCTGAAAACAAGGTACATTTAGTACAGAAAACATCTTTGAGGAAGCACTTCCTGTTAATATAATAGAATTCACCTGTCGGCAACAACAAAACTGGATTAGAGCCCTATATGCAAGAGGTTCTGTACCTCCTAACACAAAACTGTGAGCAATCATGACCTTAGGATGAATGCAAATGAGTGCCCTTAGATTTAACAGGACATATAACCCAACTCCCTCATTTAGCCCTTATAAATCATCCTTACCTTGGTCCCACTCCCTCCCACCTCCACCACCCCAGCTCCCCTGTTCTTCTTACCCAGTTGCTCAGCTGTGACACTCCACTGAAATGTTTTAGCTTCTCCAGCACATAAGCAGCTGCTGTAGACACAGCCTTCACATGGCTTCAGCTGGAAGTGTGTGAACTCCTCCACAGTCACTTGGATCTGAAGGGGCAGCAGGGATGATAGATGGTACCAAGACAAATGTCACCTAATTATTAAAATAAGCTATGGACTTTAGCCATCTTCTACCTACCCATTCCCCACTTTTCTTTCAAAGCTTCTCAGGGCTCACCTACCTTCATGCATTGCTGCAGGTAGTTGAAGACTGTGGCCTTCAAGGTGAAGGTCTCACCATGGATCACAGAAGATGGCAGTGTGAGCTCCACAAAAAAGGGCTTGAAAACAAGCAGATTGGAGGTTGGAGCAAGTCCAAAGCCATTACGTCCTGTGCAGAACATCCCTGCTTTCCATTCTGTGATGGTGCCAGGCGCAGTGACAGTGACACTCTTGTTCCCACTGGGACTGAAGAGAAGTAGACAGCAATGAGAGCACTTAACCGAATCTTGTTGTATGCAGCACCAGATGTCCTCATCTGTGCCCTTCTCCCCACTGCACCCCATCTTCTAACACCCTCCACCTAACTCCTAACCTCTACTGAATTTACGTCCGTTGGAGCATAGGCAAAGCACCCAAGGACATATCATTAAGCTGAGCTACACATGCCAATACACATCATCCATGAGCAGCTGAGGGAAGAGGTATTCACAGAATCTATATCAGGTGTCTGAGTTTGGCAGCTTAGTCCCCCATACAGGCCCCTGTGAGAGGTAAGCTCCCCTCAGCATTACACCCTTTGACCCTCATTGATCTAGCTTCACAATGTCTTCTCCTCTGGCCTCTGTGTGTTTCACTACCTTGCTATTCCTTTCCGTCCATCAGCACACTCTCCCTGCAGGCCAATATAAAGTCTGCAAATTTTCAGACTAGCCCGGAAGAGCTTACTTACTACAGGCACTTGCTATTTCTGACTGGAATAGTGCCTTTCTTTCACTCTTTTTGTATTTCACATTGACAGTCAGATGGTCTTACCTAGATAAATTATGGACCCCTGCCTCAGATATTTGTATCAACAGAAAACTTTTGAAAATAATTTATATAGCTGAAGGATGCTATTATCATATTTGTCACTTTTCTCACACAGCACTTGCCCTTTGCACATGTGAAAATGCTTTACAGCTGTCAGCAGTTTTATTCCTCTAGGCCTAGGAACAGAGAACCAGGCACCAAAAGAGCAGCAGGACTGGCCAAGACCATCAGAATTTAGCCAAAGAGACAGGTCCAGCCATTCACCTTTCTGTGAAACACATTGACAGCTTGAACTCTAACATGAAGACAGGGCAGAGACTTGGCCTATGCCCATGCCACAATTTCTGAGAGCATCAGACTATTCTACAGCTGCTACCACAGCAGACAAAAACAACCCTCATTAAAACTAATCAACATTATTTGACTCCAACAATTGGAAACATTTGCTTTCCCCTAAAGAATACACTTTTGCCAGGCACATACAATATGAAACACCTTTGGTTGTTCACATCAGGCTGGCAGGCAAATCACATAGGAGATACCCACTGATAGCGGGTGAAGAGATGGATGTAACTGGAAACAGAGGGCAGGTGGGAGAGGGCAGATCTGGGAGGATCTGGCCTGAGCAGGTGCCAGTCTCCAGACACCAGACAAGAAATTCTTAAAGCCAGGGATGGAAAATCTCCAAAAGCTCATCCTGCCCCTCTCCTGAAGCTCAGTGTAAAATGGCTTCCCACACCACCAGCACTCTGCTCCCTCTCCTGGGGCATACACTGCACACCCTTCCTGGTTGGAAAATACCAATTTGCTTCATGGTCCATGGGGAGTCCTGGAGGAATAGGGAGCGTCAGGGAGGGAGAGCAACATTGATGCTGAGTAGGAACTCCTTCTCCAGAGTACCTGGAGAAGTACCTGGGAGTTCATGCAGTGTTTGCCGTTTCATCCCCCCATCTTACACTCACTCCAGACCCAAGTAACTTGTCTTCCTCACTTGTGCTGACGAGGCTCCCTGAACACTCACTGAACCGTCAGCCTTTCTCACAGGACATAATTCCCAGCCTTGTGAAGGTCTTCTGTGAAGCTCAGCTTCTCCTGCACCCCAAGATACAACCCGTGAGCCCACTTTGGGAACTGCTGACTCACAAGGCTACCACAAGAGTGCAGGCAGTAAACCAAGCTGCTTAGCCAAACCACACCTGCTTTCTTATATACTCATGCCAGCCATCTCCTATGGATGGATGGTCATCTACGACAGGAAAACACACTTGATGCAGACATCAGCTTCAATGTGACACAGCCTAGTGTCTTCCTTGGTAGCTCATGATCTAAAGTGGGTTGCATCTGCTGCCATTCCAGGTCAGACTAGACCACCCAGACTAGGCCCCCACTGCTCAGTTTACTCACCCCACAGAATACAAATCCCATATCCAGGTTTTTGTGAAATGTTTGTGCACTTTCTCTTCAGCTGGAGAAACAGGTGAAAACATGGTGGGCTGATGGGTAGATGTCAACAGATGCCCTGCTGGAAATAACAAATGCAGCGTTACTACAGGTCCTCAGCACCTTAGAACAAAGGGGCTCCATCCCAGCTCAGGCTGCAGGTCAGACAGTCAGCTCATGGGAAGCACTGCATTAATCTTGCCTATTTGAAATGATTGAGCTGCTTTGGGCCTTACTGGTGTTAGAAGGAAGGGCGACTACTCCCTCATGTCAGAGGTAAGACCTGGGATCCAGACAGCTCACTAACATTTCTGAGCCAGAAGTTCTGAGTCCCACACAGTATCACGCTAGCACAACAGGTTTAGAGCCAGGGAATGGTCTTTTCTCCATTTGCAACTACAGCAAGTACTGCCTCTTAGCTCAAACCCGGGAATGCTTTCACCAGAAAGACTGAGCATCTCATGTAAGAAGAAGCTGGCAAGTGCTTACTGTTAGGTGCTTTATGAGGCTGAGCAAACATCAACATGGGCCTGGAAGTGATCACGTCTGTTTCCTGCAGCATAGTTGTTGACTGAGTAGTTAGACACAGTCTTGGTTTCCTGATATTGGTGTTGGACATAATTTTCAACCCCACTTCCTGTAGGAAAAAAGGAAAAAAGAATGAGGCACCATATACTTTTCTTACCCTCTCTGTCCTTCATCCTGTGCTTTATTGTCCCTTTATGTAGTGGGGACTCAGCTGTCCTTTGGCTTGGTAAACTGTTCTCTTGCTTCAGTTTAGGAGAGAATTATTCAGATCCTCAGCAAGGGGCAAACCTATGTTAATCCATCTGGTCTGAGTCAAACAAGTTTCTTCCTTTTCAAACATGTGGTCATATAAGCATTATGTCTTCTCAGCCTGCAGAGGGCAATTCCTACTAGATTAATTTTGGGCAGCCCAAATTGCTTGTGATATAGAGATTAAATATAACATGCAGAATCCAATTAAAGTAATCAATGATACTTGGCATCCTGAAAAACACAACTGAAATGCAGTAACCACACAATAATTTCTCCTTGGTCAACAATTTCAAGTCACTTATTCAAAGAACAAGTGAATTATCAGGACCTATACCAAATCTGTTCCCTATACTATCTTTGATGACATTCCTAGGGTCTTGGTAAAGTCAGGGGGCCACAATTCCCTCAATTCATGAATTATACCAAGCCACAAAATCAACCATTTTTACCTTGAATGCTGTAAACACATCAGGCTCATCAGAATTCGGGAACCCGCATGAATGATCATCTTCAGACACTTGGCGAGGATACCCGGAGTTATAAACAGATGGGAAGAGCCCATAGATCTGGGGGAAAAAAAAATAAAAAAATCAGTGCAAATAATACCTGGCATTCACTTTGTGTAGCATATCCAAGGCCTGTTTGAATTGCTCCTGGCTATCACGCACGAATGCATGCCAGAAAGCACAGGCTCACTGTTATTCTTCACTGGCTTTTTTTTGATAGAGCCAGCACAACCTGCTGAACTGAACATGAGACAGAACAACAGAACCTGGGTCTGGATTTACTACAGGTGCACTGAGTGGCATTCAACCTCTTTAAGAGATGCCTCCTAATGCTTACCTGTGCCACACTGAGAGTGCTCTTGATCCTTCTAGTCAGTGCTTTTAGTTCCTTGAGAGAGAAGCTCTTAACAGATGCAACAGCTTGTATTCCTCTCTCTCTCTCCCTCCCTCTTCATATCAGTACAAAGGAAGGGGAAGAAGTCAGAGCAGACTTACTCACCATGGAGCTGCTGAGTTCTTTTTCTGGCTTCAGCAAAAAGGCACTCTGATCCACAGCCCAGACAGCACATGTGGACCCAGGAGCTGCCAGCAGGTTCAAACCAACCTCTGAATCAGGAAGAGTCTGGGACGTTGAGAAGCCCAGCTCCACCTGGATGAGAAGAACAAATAAATGCAGGCAAAATATATATGGCATTGCTGGTGTTGGCCACCCTACCACTTCCTGTGCAGGAAAGGGCCCTACATGAAGAGAATTTCCAAGGACACAACTTGAACTGGAAACCAAGGGATCTCATAGGGACTCTCAGAACTCCTGGTGTTTAAGAAAACACCACATTGTGATTCTAAGAGGAAAGATGACAGGTCACATGAACGACAGAGGGGAAACCATCTTATCCACCATCACTGTGTGCAGGTAACAGTACTGGAGATATTACAGTGTTAGAACACAGCACACTCTTTATCCAGCAAGCCAGCCAGTCATGATCACACACCTCACACAGCTTGCTTTCTGCTCCTTTTGAAGCTCTCTATAAAGAACAAGCCTGGTCTTTATCTCCAGGCTCTTTGTGAGGTTGGTCTCAGTTTCCTGAAGCATTTCCCTTTCTTGCTTGAATCTGACTGTTCATGGCAGATGTGCAGCTGTGGAGCAGGAGCAATACTAGGTCTCAGACATTAGTCTTTGGAGCGCTCAGAAAGCAGATGTCCATGAATGTCACAATGATTACAGAAGTTCAGCCCTTTCTAAATGGCTAGTAAAATCCACTTCTTCCATCATCTGTCTTACTAATATAATGTACCAACAAGATTAAGTGCCTGCTGCAATAGCAGACCAGCCCTGAGCCCTTCTGGGAGTCACACAAATAACCATGCTGGACTTTGATCCTACCGGATGCACTTGCTATACAAGCTTATGGAGATAAACACAGATATTCTCTGCCTTTCCCAAATACAGCAGCACAGAATCACAAAATGGTTAAGGTTGAAAGGAATCTGTGGTTGTCATTGGGTCCAACCTCCCTGCTCAAACAGGGGCACTTAGAGCAGGTTGCCCAGGACCATGTCCAGGTCACTTCTAAAGATCTCCAAGGAGGGAGACTCCACCACCTCTTTGGGAAACCTGTGCCAGTGCCTTATCACCCACACAGTATGGAAGTGCTTCCTGATGTTTAGATGGAAGTTGTCTTCCAGTTTGTGCCCACTGCCTCTTTTCCTAGCACTAGGCACCGCTGTAAAAAGCACGGCTGCATCTTCTTTTCACCCTCCCTTCAGTTATTTATACACATGGATAAGATCCCCCTCTCAGCTCCTCTTCTCTAGACTGAACAGTCCCAGCTCCTTCTGCCTCTCCTTGTCAGTGTTTCCACTGACAAGAGATTCTTGTCAGCCCACATCTCCAACCAGTCCAGGTCCTACTGGATGGCTGTGCTATTGAATCAGCCACTCCCTCCAGTTTCTTTTTTTCATGAATTTACTCTACCCCATTGTCCAGATCACTAATGTAGATGTTAAACAATGCTGGACCCAGTACTGATCTCTGGGGTACTCCGCTTGTTACTGGCCTCCAGCTAGACTTTGCACCACTGACCACTACCCTCTGTTTTTGTCCATTCAGCCTTTTTTCAATCCATCTCACTGTCTACTCATCTAGCCCATACTTGGCACAGCTTCCCTATGAGTATCTTACATTGGACAACATCAAAGGCCTTAACGAAGTCCAGGAAGACAACAAGCACTGCTCCCCTCTCATCCATCAGACTAGTGATTTCATTACAGAAGCTGATCAGGTTGGTCAGGCATGATTTCCTTGTGAATCCACACCACCTATTCCTGATGATTTTCTTCTCTTTCATGTGCCTAGAAATGGTTTCCAGGATTAGCTGTTCTATACCCTTCCAAAGGATCAAGATTTGGTCCTTTGGTTGACGAGTGTGTAGTTCCTCCTTCTTGACCTTCCTGAAGATGGGAGTGACATTTGCTTTCCTTCAGTCTTTGGGCATTTCTCCCAGTTGCCACAATTGAGCAAAGATTATATACAGAGGCATCACAATTACCCTCAGCTCCCTCAGCACTCATGGGTGCACCCCACAGCAGCACATACCTGATGAATTCATTACAACACCCTTCACTATTCACATGACATGGCACCCCACACAGTGCCAGCCACACACAGCACACGTATTATGTACTACACAGTCTCTTCTTTGGTTGCAGCAGACACACACTCTCGCACACTTAGTCATGGCCTCTGACATGAATCCTACCTTATTTCTGAAACACGTGGAGACACTGAAGGTGGCAGAATCAGCAATGATTTTTCCATTAGGGAAGATAACATAAACAATAAGTGTTGGAGCTGGAGCATAGACTGAGCTGAAGGTAACAGGGATGGAGAAGAAGCCTTTCAGCACTAGATGTGGGAGAGAGGAAACAAGAGAAAAAAGTAAATTTGGTAATGGAAATGGACTCAACTTTTGCCCTTCTGCATGTGTCTAATTCCTTTCCTCAGCTTTTTCAGGACCGTGGAGATTTTGAAGACCACTGAAACAATCAGCACATCTCTGGACCTGGTATTCAAGACCTGAAGAAGACTCTTCCTGATTCTGTTCATTGCCTCAAGGAGATGAAACATTTCCTTTAAGTTCAAATTTATCTCCACAAGGACTAAGTCTCAGACATATTTCAAAGCCTCCCATCACCAAGCATCTCCCATCCTATCACCAAAAAAAGAGGTCACATTTGCCTCAAAGCACCTATAATTTAAGTTATATTAGGTTAAAGAAAAAAAAAGACAACAGTGAGTCAACAGTCAACACCCATCAAAATGATAAGTTCTGTCATTCTAACTACTCAAAGGTTATTTGTAGACACAATTACAAATCAAAGCAGAATAGTTTTGATAGAGGGCAAAGTTATAGTTTCATGCCCTTGGCATGGGCAGCAAAAGGAGAATTTTTTAGAAAATGAAGGCAACAAATGAGCCCGTGGGCCAGGAAATACTGACCACTGTTCTCTTGGTACCAAGCAAGAGGGAAAAAAGACGTGAAAGATAGAAATGCAAGTTGTTCTGACATGACAGAAGAAGGGTGAGCCAGCTCTAAACTGCAAAGAGGTTTATACCACACATCCAATAAAGGGATGCCACACAGAACACTGAATGCTTGCTTAACATGAAACCAGGCAGTGTACTTACTTCTTGGCAGCCCAACCCAAACAGTCTTCTGGCCTGCATGGACTATCCCTCTTTTCCCCGTGAACTAGGAAAGAATTCAGAAAGGGAAGGGAATGCCAGTCACATAGTCTTTGAGACCACTATGCAAACCAGTGTATGCCTGAAACTGGAGATTAAATGGGGAGTGTGAGGAGGATAGGAGCTTTACACATGCTCAGGTAACAGGGAAAGTTCAGAGAACTTGGTGGGGGGACAGATAAGGTCAATACTTGACCTCGACCTGTGCAGAGCCCAAAAGAAAGGTGCTGCTTTTCATGCCACTACTGCAGGCCTGGAATCAAAACCAGGATCAAAATCAGCCCCATGATGGCTAGATGAGCTACCTGTCCTGGGCCGAGTCCAAGCTATCAAGTATCAGGCTTGGGTGCTTCCTGTGGAGGATGCTGATTTTGTGTTTTGAGCCACCACCTATTAGCACTTCCCCAGAAACTCACGAAGTAGGAGAAAATGACACGCTTGGGCCCATGTTCCAGGTCTTCCTGATAGATTCTGAAGTCCACCTGGATAGCCTGCTTTTTACCACAGGGCATCGTTTCTGGCACACGGACAATAGTGAGAAAACTCTTGCTGGTGCTGTAGAATGGACGTATGAAATGAGAGGCTTTCTGGTAACTCAAATCAACTGTCCCAGGCTCTCTATCCAAATCTTGATGCAGTACACTTGCCTGGTAAGAAAAAACAAACAAACAAACAACAGGTTATTTCTTTAGTTAAGCAAGCCAACTGCAATTTACTCCAGCTGTGGCTTAATAGGAACCTCAGGACAGGTCTGAACAACACCATCACACAAGTCTCTGTGTGAACAGCCCATGAGGAAAGCAGCTGGTATCCAGAGAATAAGCTCTAAAGGGACACCAAGAGCCAGAACATGCGGAGGTGTTTCAGGTTGGAATTCCAGTCCCTCAAGAGGGAACAAGGAAGATGTCTGTGGGGCAGTAAATAGCACTGAGAAGCATGCTTACCCCTCACCTTCACAACCGATATGAACACAGAGAGATGTGAACACAGACAGTTGTAAGAACAAAGGTCTGTGAGACAGACGTTTGTTTACTTACCTCCAGGGAGGCTGAGGTGCTGTTCCAAGCAGTTGTATTCAGGCTAAATGAAACTTCCCCAGCATCCCCAGTGAGGTACTTATGCTGAAACTTCTGCTCACCACTGCTTACTACGAGGAGAACTTTTTTGTGCTTCAGTGTCTTGCCTTTGTAGTTGATGACTCTAATCTGAGAATACCATGGCAAGTGACAGAAATGTAGAAGACTGTCAGTGGACAGAGTCTCCTCTTCTCCAAGTCACTAGCAGCATTTCCAAAGCCAGCAAGGTCACCCTTCCAGTCCCTAACAATTTTACCAACACTGCTACTGGTAGCCTCCTATTATCCCATGCACTAACCTGTTGATTCATATTTAAGCATGATGAAATCCCCGTACTCTCCAACCCTTCACAGAAGGCCTTCTGGCTGCTGAAGTTCCAAATGCTTGGGTGCCCCCACCCCCATTCCCACTCCTAGATCCCCATAGCTGCTACTACTCAGGGTTTATTGACAATGACAATTGTCATTATCAATGACAAATGATAGTCTTGGGTGTTTTTCTCACTTTTGACAATTCAGAAGTTTTGTCTCTGGGAGTCCTTCATGCCCTCCCAAGCCCTTGCTAGAGGTGGGGCAGAAAAAGATGTTACTCTCCAAAGGACCATAATGGGAATTACCTTCCCCCTGTACATCTCTCCAGCGTGGTAGTAAGAATTCACATCATCAAACAAGGCCATTCCGCCAATCTTGGAAATGAGTAATTTGTGGGATGCATTGACCTGTATCTCTGAATAAGAGCAGTAAGACAGAAACATAAGGGAGGGAGCAAGGAAACCAAGCACTTCTCAGCAATTTGCCTGTAGAGTGACCCACTGGTAATACTGATGTACATGCACATATACATTTCGTATCAGAGAGATGACTCGCCCAAGGGCTCCAAGTATCTAGTCTCCCTCCCACTTGCTTCGAGCCCTTAGAGAGGTCCCTAAGCTTCACTCCATGAGATTAGACCATGGACAGTCTGAGTGTGTCATGCCTTCAGGAATCTGTGGCTTTGCCTGCATTTGTGAGGTTAGATGGCAAGCCCCAGTGGGCTCAAAAAGCTCAGAGCCCTTCTTAGACTGAAAGCCTCTTGTGTTCTTGGTAAGACTGTGTATCTTCAAATGCCTCTTCATAGATAGCAGAGATATTTCCAGTTACCTGTGCCATCTTCCACCAGTGAGGCCTCTGCAACTATGCTGTCCTGATAGTATCGGAAGTCTCGGCTGAAGGAGGATAGGGTCACATTTGTGAAGAAGCAACCTGTCTTGTCTGTCTGAAATCATGAAGAGAGGAAACAACATCTGATTATGACAATTATGTCAGAAATTATCCAAATGGGGCAGTAGCAGCAGTGCAAAATCCCTGCTCACAGATGACTATCTAAGAAGCAATCTCACTCAGAGAGTGCTGCCATGTTCACAGCCTCTGCCATCCATCCCCACTAGGTCACAATGTGACACAGCCAGATGCCAGCACCAGAGAGACATGAGGAGGTGGAGGGAAGCTGTCTTCATCCTCTGTGAGTTCTTCCTGTAGTACCCTTTTAGCCTGTTTTTTTGTTTTGGTTTGGTTTGGTTTGTTTTTTTGTTTTGGGTTTTGTTTTTTTTTGGTGCGGTTTCACAATTGCTTTTATTTATCTCCCTGAGTGAAAAGAACCTTTAGATGTTATTACATGTTAAATTAAATAAGGCCCCATTCAATAGGAAAACAAGGCAGTGTACGGATAGCAGTCAAGAATGTATAGCAGGCACATGTTACACACAGAGTCATAGTCAGCAGACACAGTTACTAGGAGGCAGCACTAGCAGACGCTTGGCCAAGTAGCCAAAACCAAGGGGCGCCATCACTACTGTTTCAGCTAAGGGCTCCAGCAGCCTTGCCTTATCCTAGGGTTGGCCATAATTTTCACTGCATGGGTTTCAGTTTCTGCTAAGCATCTTACCTGGCCGTGGAATTCCTGACAGAGATCAGGTTTCGAAGCACTGGGTAAGAACACTGCTATCTTCTGGCAAAGCTGCACGTGAACCATTCCCTGGACACCCTTCCCATAGGTGTATCTGTTTGGGGGAGCAGGGAAAGGAAGAGAGATTCACACACAGTGGGAGAACACAGGAATTTCCAGAGAAACTTATTCATGGCTATTCACAATATAGCACAAAGGTGGCAGCTGTACAACAGGCCCAGGAGCCCTGATCCACTCAACAAGACCAAGCTAGGATATTGCAATGATGGGAGATCAAGAGCTCTGTGACAAAATTAGTGTCATACTACGCTATTCTTGGAAACTGAAATGTTTTAGGTGCTGACCCAACACAGAGTTCTGCGCTTTCCTTTATAACCTTACCTGTGATAACCCTGGGAAATGCTGAAGGCATGCATCCTCCGATGAGCACAAGCATGAGTGACTCAAATAAAATGCCTTTACATTACGCTGTTAACCCTACTGTTGTCCTTGGACTGTACCTAAGGCAATTTCTTTTTGAATCTCTGGAGATTCTGCCAGCCTGTTACCTGGAAAAGCTTCCCTTCTTTTTCCATGAGTTTGTTCTGTAGGGAGGTGAACACTAAACACCTTCCATGCTCTGCACCTCAAATGGCTAGTTATTAAGGGTAAGCCATTTCCCCATATTTTGTGTGTAGACATTTGTGGACTGTTTTCAGAAAAGGGCACTAGATTACAAGGGTAATTTTAGGATTTTTTTTTTTTGTATGGAATGTTTATAAAATGTAGGAATATTTTGTTTTGTTTGTGCAAACAACTGCCATAGAAGGTTCTGGCCTCCTGTAACAGACATAGTAAATTTCCTTTGAACTTCTCATGAGTACCTAACCATCCTGTACTTATCTCATGCCGGAATTTAACATAGAGTCCACCTTTTCAAGCAAAATCCTTACCTGCCACATACCCGGAGTGGGAAGGTTTCATCTAGTGCATAAATCTTAATTGGTGCCTCAAAGATCACTTCAAATCTTGGCAGCACTGGAAGGAAAAAAAAAAAAACAACAAAACAAAACAAAACAAAACAAAAACAAAAACAAAAACAAAACAAAAAAAAAACAAAAACAAAAACAAAAAAAAAAAAAAAAAAAACAGAGAACTGTAGGAAACACTGGCCAAGGACAGCCTTTCCAGAGAATCAACATAAAAATGGACTGCATTGGAATAAGAGCCAAGAAATTGAGAAGGAAACTGGTGGGAAAGAGAAACGGAAGATTTCCATTACTTCTTTAACAAATTTGCATGTAGCCCCTCATTGACTGATCTTTTCTAAACTAAAATCCAAACATGTCCATATTCCTCCACATCAGATCCACATCAGATAGCTATTTATCTCAGCACAGTTAATTAGGGAATAAAATAGAAATGGGATGGCACTGAATTTCACACACTCCTGAAAGCCCATCCCAATGACCTTGTTTTGTCTCACACAGAGATCTACAGTGATCAGCAGTGTCACAGGTCTAGGGCCATGCACAACATTGCTCCCACACACCAGCCCAAGGTCCCAAAGTGTTCTTTCTGCTGAGCCTCAGCTCAGACTCTTTTCTATAACAGATGCTATTACTTTTCCCATTTTCTCCCAGAATGGTTATCATGGAACAAACACCCATGTTTCTGGACCAAAGAGAAAAGTTATCTCTGCAGCTCAAACATATTCCCCACAGGCTCATACCATAATCCTCAACAGAGAAGCTGTCGTATGCTTCCCCACTGGTTACATTGATGACATACGTCCCAAGCAGTGGCTCATCACTTAGCTGGAAAGACAGATCTGCAATGCCATCTTGGGGCACCACATTCAGCCACTGCTCTATCCGGTTGTTGTTAGGGTCCTAAATCCACAAAAGAGAAAGAAGCAATTGTTCCAGCATCTCAGTGATCCACACCCCACAGAAACCCAGTTTCAGGATTTTTGTGCTAGCTGGAAGACAGCTAAGAAAGAAGGTTTGGAATAGTTCAAAATAATTCAAACGGAAATTTCAAAAAACGTTCAAAAAAATTCAAAAGAAAAAAAAATCAAAAAATTCAAAAGAAATTTTGAAAACAATGTAATGCTACATTTTTCTCTTGGCATCTGAGTCCCCTTTTACACTTCTCTAAATTCTGATCTTAAAGAAAGATCCTTTACAAGATGGTCCAAATGGTCTGAATTGTTCTGTCCATACTCCTGTATGTCAGGATCAACTCAGATACTGAAGTAACTGAGAGCATAATATCAAGTACATAAAAGAGGCACAGAGGCTGTATGTAGTAAGTTCAATTAAGTAATCTTGAAGTCCTACCATTCTACTCACAGATCCATAAAATCTACCAGGAACTGAATATGAATAGCCCAATGAATCGGCTGCCATCAACATTACTGTAATACTAGATTTCAGCATCACTCACCTGAAGAAACAGGGAAATCTGGGAGGGAAAGAAAGGTAAAAACATTAAAAGAGAGAAACACATGCTGGTAACACACACAAGGTACTTGAGATGCAAAGCCTTCTGTGAAGGGTGTGGGACTAGTGACTTGGAAATTTAGAGCACTGATAAGCAATATAAATTGTACAAATGTCACCAAAAAGGAGAAATACATTGTGGGTCCATTATGGGAAGGTCTGGAAAAAGGAAAAAGAAAAGCCATTTTGAAGGTCACCCAGCACTTGCTAATGACTTCCTGACAGAGTCCTCCATCAGGAAAACTCGCTACTAAAACTGATGTAGCTCTGGCTCAGCTGCAGAGTCTCAGAGGATTTACAGAGTTACACAGTCCTGTAGTTTGGAAGGAAGCTCTGGAGGTCATCTGAAAGCACATCTTATTAGAGCAGATTGCTCAGAGCCTTCTCCAGTTGAGTTCTGAACATCTGCAAGGAAGAAAATTCCTTCTCTGGGCACCTATTCAATATCTGTTAATCTTCACAATGAAAAAGCTTTTTCCTAATGTCTTATCAGAATTTCTTATATTCCAAGTTGTAAGAGCCAGCCTAAGAGCACCCCTCCACTCCACAGCCCCAGGAAAACCTTAATAGCAAACTACTCACATGGCACTAGCACCTCACACATCAATATGAGCCATTCTTGTGCTTGTAGAGCTATTTTACCAAGATGAGCAAGAAACACATACATCTTTGTCATCTTCCTGAGTTACCTGAGTTTACTTGAGTTACCGTTCTCCTCTAGACCTTCACTAGGCCTGGCCCAGGGATGAATGCAGGGGACAAGGAGAAATTGGAGCTTTGGCAGATAAGCAGGGGAAAAAAGAAGTGGGATTCACACATGGAAAAGGGCAGCCTCTTCCATGGCCCTCAGGACTGGCTTACCGAATCATTAAGTGCAATGAAGTCCTCATCCAGAGTCACAATACGAAATTTCACTGAAGGCAAGGAAACCAGGAAATATATTTATTACATTTCAGTCCTTCCCTGAAGACCCCTGCTTCTTTTGTATCCCCAGGTCCTGTTTCCATTCTACATATGTGTGTGGTAACATCTGACATGGGTATTCCCCTATGTAGGATATCATGGATAAAGAGCTACTGTCTCCTGCAACTTTACAGTCACCACAGTCTGCACATCACAGCCACTCCAAACATAATTTCAACATGAGTTATATCAAAGCCTTCTGCTAGGGTTTTCCATGAATCTCAGGCAATTGTAGTCTTCTCATATGATGTTACAAGCAGAGAGCCCAGGCTCCACGCTTGCTCCCATCTGCAGCTCTTACCTGTTTGACCTGGTTTATAGGTGGGCTTGTCTGTTTGGATGAAGGTGCCACTGCTGGCCTTTCTGATCAGGACCTTTTTCTTATCCTCAATACTGATTCCTTGGCCTCTGATAAGCAGCTTGACAGTGGCAATCTCCTCTGTGCCATCAGCTGGAGGTGCAACCTGTACAGAAAAGAGAGAAGAGCATGCAGCTCCCAAGTGATATTACCTCTGGGGGCCCTGAGCAGGAATTGAGAGTAAGGTGGAAATGGAAAAAATAACCAGTTCTTCACCTCCCACACGTAATGCCTTTCAACATCTGGACTCAGATCACATCAAGAATGCACTCGGTGCACTCACTACACTACAGCAAGAGGCCCTGCATACCATGGAATCCATCCTTTTTCCTGCTGTCTAAGGAACTTTTGGGACAAGAAAGTGACAGCTAGGTAGATGAGAAAATGCCAGAAAGGTGGGATATAGAAGCACAGAATCGAAGCAGAGAAATTGAGCTGTTTGACATAGCCTCAGATGTTAGGCCTTCAAACCTATGCAGCATATGTAAGTAAGAAAGCCACATTACAAGGACAGAGCAAACCACAGGGTCTTCCTGATTCCTGCAGCCAAAGATCCCAGCAGCCTCAGCACAGAATATACTGCATAATAAAAGGGTTACTGCTGAGGCATGCCTGCCTTATCATAAATCTTAGTTAAATTCTCACTAACAATGAATCAGCTCTAAGATGCTGTTTACAAATAACAAGTGCATCCATTTCCAGTTCAGTACATCCCAAGAGTTGAGCTGCTGCCTGGCTGCAGGTCCTACAGAAACTGTAGTCTATCACATGCAAACCACCATTTCCCTAGGCTTTAGCTATGGAACTGCACAAGTCCTTCAGAGACAAGAAAAGCTGCTCTATCTGATCTGGAGTGGAGGACAAGGAAACAGGTAGGTCCTTACTATATACTCAGATGGGTAGTAGTTTTTAACAAATGTAACTTCAAATTAAAAGTCAGATTCAGAAGAGTAATTCAGTGCCGAGCAAGGGATACTGTGCTGAGCTACACAACCACAAGGACCATCCACTCTCCTTCCTAGCAGACTCACCCCAAGGCAAAGTAGAGCCTGTCCATGTCAGCCCTGGCTAGGGAGCAGCTACAAGGGTTTTACAGCTCCTGAAGAGATGCAGTTTGCCTAGAGTGGCTCACCCAGAACTTAGCGCACATGAAAGTCTTCTCCTTCTGGATGGTTTCTTGCACTAAGAGATTGTGTCCTTCAGAGCGCTCCAGGACCAGTTTCACTTGAAGCTTTGCTTCGTAACAGGTGATATGGAGGCAAGCCATTTGGGTGGATGGGTAGCGGAGAGCTGCAGGGATCGCCACCAGGTAATGTCTGGGACAGGAGAAAGAAGACATCAAAGGTTGCACCAAGTTGAGGGCTCAGAGACACAAAAGAGCTTTCCTGCAGCAGCCCACTACTGCAGAATTCCTCAGCAAGGTGACATTACTGTAGTCAACAGTCCAAAGCAACAATGCAGTGATTGCTTTACAGCCTACTTACGAAGTAGTTTCTGCTTGATTTAGCTTAAGTACAGACTTATAACCTATTTCAACCCCTTGACTGCATACATCTCCTCAACTTCCCAAAACTGTCCTTCACAGTCTTCAGGAAGAGGTGGCCTCATAGCAGTACAGTCTAGGCACAAGTGATTTGATCCAGTTAGACAACAACAGAAGCAAACATACCTAGGCATAAGGTCTGACCTGGAAGACTCCCAAAGAGAAGATTTGTATTTTAACTTACAGGACATAAGAGGTAACATAAACAATTCAGCTGCTCTTTGGGGTGATCTGATAAGAGCAGGAAGAAGGACAGCTGATGGCCTAGAATATGGTCAATCTACCTAGACTGATGCTTTTGTGAAAGAGACTGAAACAGAAATTCAGCATCACTCACAGATGGTGAAGAGCAGCAGCAGCATGGAACAGAAGGCTCAGGAGGATGGCTATCCTCATCTTGGGGGCTCTTGCTGCCCAATCTCCAATGACCCTCTTCTTCTGAAGTCACCAAGGCTGATTTTAGGGGGGTAATTTCTTTCTAGGACAGCCTAAATGGAGATTTGGATGGGGGGAGGAGCTAGCTTCTCCCCACCTCCTTCTCTCTCCTGAGATTATACTCATTCAGCAGCAGAGATGGGCATACTGTGCCCAGTGTCCCTCAGCCAATAGCAGATGCTTTGGCTGCCATCCACCAGTTCATAACATCCCCTCCTGCAAGGCCACCTTGGAGACTTTTGACCAAATGGGCTTTTCATGGAAAGAAAAAGAAAAAAAAAAGCACAAAAAACAGAGAGAACTTTGCTGATCATTGACCCAGGCCAGGTCCTGATCACCTGTCACTCGTGTCCCTTTGTTTCATCTGGAGATGGATTGCTGCTGTGCAGCCAACAGGAAGAGCTCACCCCTGCACACAGTACACAGAAGGCAGTGCTGTCATTCGGGGCAGAGGTTTAGTAGCTCTGGAACAGTTTATGGCAATGAGGATATCTGTAGGCTGTTTGGTGTGAAGGCACAGAGCAATTCCTTGTGCACAAAGGAGCACTGTATCGACACTACCACCAGCCACTAACCACTGATTTGACAGTGACTTTGCCTTTTCCCTCCCTGTACACAATGAGTAAAATGGAAACGTCCACTGACCAGCAGAGGTCTCCATGAGCTCTCTGCAACATCCATTAGAAAAGGCACTGTCTGCAAAGATGATGTCTCAAGAACGAGTTCCAGTTCCTCATTGTTCATGTCTGGGTCTGAAAGGTCGAGAGTGCAGGGATACCATCTTTTAGCACCCGAGGGTCAGCCTAGAACTCACAAATTAAACATGGGGTCCATTTTCTAGCACTGACAACCTGTATAGAAAGGTAGGCAATTGTGCTGCTTAACCATCCTGGCTGTCAGAAGAGCATTGTCATCATGTAAACTGCCAGTCATGAGTAGTACGTGGATTGTGTAAACTCATGAACTACATCTGCAACTCATGTGAGACAGCATTAGTTAGTTTAGGCGGAAATGTAACAGGGACTGTCCTAATAATACAGACAGCTCAGGTTCTGCTCATGGAAATATTTCCCAGCACTGTCTAATCGTGCTGATGCAGCCTAAACTTTACATATCTAGGTCCTAATGTGGCATTACTCAAGCAGGCAGCTGGGACCTCCATGTCTGGCAAAACCAGGCTCCAGGATGCCTAGAAATCTCCAGCTAACCTGGGATTGCTGTTCCCCAGGCTCTCTATATTCTTTTTCCAGCTGGGGTTTGGAAGACTGATCTCCATTTCACCTTTATCACCAGGCCACTCTAGAGCAAGCGTGGGTCATGTGGGCTATCCGCTATGCACAGGAGCACTTGGTGCTAGTACTGCCTTTTCCTCAAGTGAGTATTTCACTGCTCATCTGGCCTCTGGCCAATTAGATTAATCAGTTCTCACAACTCATTTCAGAGATCACTTTGAGTCAGCCTAAATCAGTGCTAGGCTCCCAGGCAAGGAAGACTGGCCACTTTTTATTTTGATAGACAAATTCTCCCCGTTCTTGTGAAGGCAGGTCACGTTACTGAAAATGGCAGACAAATTTTTTAATTGCTCCTTTGCCTAAAATCTGACATTTTCCCAGAGAAAGCACCAGCCAGGTGCAATAAAATAAAAGCAACAAAAACAATAAACCGTAGCCAGAGAGGCCCAGTTGCTGGCAGACTTCTGACAGGACCTGTGCCCACCAAGGCCCCACGTGCTGGGGAGAGCTCTCTGATCCTGTCCCACTGTGCTCCTTCTACAGTGTTTGCCCAGGTGCATTCTCTGTTTCTTGTTTGACTTAGGCAAACCTGGCTCTTGGTCACAGCAACATGCATATGAAGGATATGCATTGAAGGCACTGACTGACAGCTGCAGAGGTGTCATAGACCTGAAGAAGTCTCTGAAATACTGAGAGTACAGCAAACCTGTGCGCAGCTTCTGCAGTTTGCTTCTGTACATAAACTCAGAGAATGCCTTTGTGATAGAAGTGCTCAGTCAAGGGATCCATGGGAGGTGAAGGATCTATATCCCTCATGAAAATACACTGTTCAGCTGGAGCAAAGGACACGCATAGTGGTAACACAAAACCAAACAGAAACCTGTTTCTCACTAGATGGTTTGCATCAAAAGTGGAAAGGAAGGAGTAGAGACTTAGTAAAGGTCACACCCATGATAAGGGAAGACACCTTCCATAGTTCAGAATCAGGATCAAGTGTGATAGCACCTTGGCACTCACTCCAATGTTTTAATCTAATTGAAGAAATTTTAAAGGCACTAATATTGTCATTTTCTATCAGAAGAGCACTGGGAAAGCTGACAGGAGACTGAGCAGAGAAGAACTCATCATTGCCCCTCCCTGGAAGTATTCAAAGTCAGGTTGGATGGGGCTTTGAGCAACCTCATCTAATGAAAGATGCTCCTGCCCATGGCAGGGGTAGAGCTGGACTAGATGTTCTTTAAAGGCCCCTTCCAACTCAGACATTCTGTGATTCTGACTTTATCATTTTCTTTAAAGAACCACATCTGTTACAGAGCCTATGCTGCAGAATCAGCCATTAAAGCCACTGAATCACTCTTCATTTTCCTGCAAACACTCATTACCATCTTCAAACAGGCCTGGGGTCTCCTCCGTTGTTGCCTTCTTTCCTTTGCAACCACAAACTTCATGCTCCTGATCACTGACATTCCCAGCTCACCTCTTATACACCCATAACATCTATACATACTGTGTAGCATCTTTTTTGAGGACAATCGGATTTGATAGTATACTGACGTATACTGTAGCATACTTTTGCGTTAAGAATTTTTCACAGACCATTCAAGGTTTATAAAATCTGTGAGGCCATAGTATTTCTGCTACCTGACTAGCACACATAACATAATGGAGTCCTCAAAAGAATCCCTCTGTAATATCAGGGTGGAGAACTTTCTGCTACTTTGACAGCAAAATTTGTCCACTGCACCAAAGTCAAAGGACTTGAGAGCACACCTGGACAAACAGCAGAAGGAGCAGGAACTGACTGGGTCAGAAAGCTTGAAGGAGACTTAGAGTAAATTGTTCTGTGCCTCTCACAATGATTGGCCTCTACACTGAGACCATCTGCAATTTGAAGGAAAATCCAGAAGCCTGTATCAGGATTAATCCCGTCTTCTGAAATCTTTGCCTGGGAATCTAGTGCAAGGTTTTATATTATAAGCTTTGAATTTGTTAAATGGAACTGAGCTTTGGAGAATTATGAAAATATGGACTTTGGAAATCTTCACAAGAAGGTTATCAGAGGGCAAGCCATGTCTCTCTCTTTCCAAAACACAGGTGTAAACCGTGAAACCTGCAGCTTTTGCATAGTTTACATCAAAGGGCACAAATAACTAGCAAAGCTTATTTCTAGCTAACATTCCAAAAATCGATGCAACCCATTGAAAGCATCTATTATCTTCTGAACCTTCTTGACACAAAAACAAAGCTCTGGCTCTTGCTTGATCTCTCCCACTTACCCCACTGAACTGAGAAAATCTCATCAGCTTTCCAGGCATAATGACTGCTCTGGTTCTTGTCTTTGCAGGCAGCTGCTTGGACCCTACTAGTTCTGGATCACTTTTCTTCACCTTCTGAAAGAGTCAGAAGAAGAAAAGAGAGGGAGAGGTGAGAGGTATACTAGTGTCCTAAAGAGTTCATCATAAGCTTTATGCTTATATCAGGCCAGTGACAGTTATGAGGAGGACCAACAGCATTTCTGCATGTTTCTGGCACGGCCACTCCTTTACCATCAAGGTGCTCTAGCCAGCCTATTGAAAGAGTGAGAACAATCCACTAACAGACTTGGGGCCACATAAGAAGAGACACAAGGTTTAAGAAGACTTGTTCTTTACTGAGAAGGGAAGGGCAGTTGTTCACCAGATACTGCCTTTCCCAAGTACCTCTCCAAATACAGTGGGGGATCCATTGCTATGTTTGAACTGAAGCTCCCTCTGGTAGCCTGGGTGGAAGATAATAAGAGTGAAGATCTTCCAGAAGCAACAACTACTTTCCATCTGACATGATGGTATTGTATTCATGAAAAAGAAACCACTTGTTAAGAGAACTGGATCACTCAGTACTGACAGTAAAGAAATGGTGCAACAGATCAGATGAAGCTGTCTGCAAGAACTCCATAGCTTTAATCTTCAGCTTTTCTGTCAGCTGCCTTGTCTTCTCCAGGTACTGTAGCACACAAATTATGGGGACAAATTGTGCCATGTTCTCCCCACAGCCATGGGCATCTGGCTGGGATACAGAACCAGGTGGTCCAGGTTCTTCAGAGTCATCCCCATGATGTTACCTGGGCATCTAAGATAAAAGACAACAAGGAAAGGGCAAAGCTCAGATATTCAGGCATACTGGGGCAAATGGAGCTTCCTTTTGCAACACCACTACTTACCCCATAACTCCCTGTTTACCAAAAAAAAAAAAAAAATTTAATAAAAATGGTGAAGCAACACATTTAAAAAGGAGGACTAGAGTGGATACCTCTCACAAAAACACCTGAAAAATATGCAGGTCACTATCTTCAACCAATAGTTAACCTAGTCCTGAAACACCACCGAAGTGTTCATTTAACCATAACCTGCAAGGTGTTCCAGACTGAACAAACCTATTTGTTTGGAAAGTAAACAAAATTCATTTTTCAAATAATAAACAAAAATCACAAGGACACAATAGATACACCTGTTCCTCTTACCTGCCACCCTTTCTGTACCCACTCTTCCCTACAGATACCTGAAAAATAAACAAAATTCCAGTGAATCCAAATGCACTTCTGCAAAGTCCTCAGCCTCTTCACTGACATTCAATTCTTCCACATACCCGTGCAGGTTCCAAGTCACATGCCATTTGCTAACACATCCTTTTCCCAGCTTCTGACCACATCAGGTACCTGACAAATTCCTTACCCAGCACCAACACTTGGGACCTTGTTGAATTTTACACCATGTTCTCATGGAGCAGCATGACACCATGTTCCAGGTGAAATTTCCCACCAATGGACAGCAAAGAAAATAATGACTCAACACATGAGGGACATATACCGCCCAGCCAGAAACACAAAAAAAAAAAACCTCTGACAGTGATAGCTCTCCTGAGGTCCAACGAAGAAGGGAGATGAACTAAACATTTCAGCTATCAAGTAATGAAAGAAGAAAGATCAGTTTGAACCGGTCACATACTGATCAGTGACCTTCAAGTACGTACGCATCTTGGCACATTTATATAAATTATGTTCCCATTATGGAAAAACAAGTATTCCTTGTGTACTAATTGCTTTTCACCACCAGCAGCTGCTCAGCACATTTTTACTCCCTAAATCAAAATTCTTTTGTTTCTGAAGCCTTTCCTGACTTTTCAATTCGCATCTACCTTTTTGGCAGAGGGGAAAGCTATGAGAAATCTCCCCAGTACATCTTCCAGCTTGTGGAAGACATAAAGGAAAATATAGTAAGTACGTAACAGTGGGGAAAACAACAACAACAACAACAACAACAACAACAAAACAACAAAAAACAACAACAACAACAAAAACCACTGCTGTCACTGTGTACATTTGCAAAAGTTTGGGGCTTTGTTTCTTCACTTACCTTAGAGAAACCAGAGGGAGTCTTGCATTGGGAATGTCTTGGCATTTCACAGAATGACAGAATCACAGAACTGTAGGGGTTGGAAGGGACCTCAAGAGATCATCGGGTCCACCCCCCCCACCAAAGCAGATTCCCTAGAGCAGGTTGCCCAGGTAGGCATCCAGACGGGCCTTGAATATCTCCATAGAAGGAGACTCCACAACCTCCCTGGGCAGCCTGTTCCAGTGCTCTGTCACACTCATCATGAAGAATTTCTTTCGCATGTTGATGCAGAGCTTCCTGTGCTCCATTTTGTGGCCATTGCCCCTTGTCCTGTCCCCACAAACCACTGAAAAGAGGTTGGCCACATACCTCTGTCTCCCACACTTAAGGTATTTGTAAACATTAATAAGATCCCCTCTCAGTCTTCTTTTACCAAGGCTGAACAGACCAGGTCTCTCAGCCTTTCCTCATAGGGAAGATGCTCCAGGCCCTTTATCATCTTTGTGGCCCTCCACTGGACTCTTTCCAAGAGATCCCTGTCTTTCTTGTACCGGGGAGCCCAGAACTGGACACAGTACTCCAGGTGAGGCCTGACCAGGGCAGAGTAGAGGGGAGAATCACCTCCCTTGACCTGCTGGCCAAGCTCCTTTTAATGCACGCCAGGATCCCATTGGCCCTCTTGGCCAGCAGGGCACACTGCTGGCTCATGGTCAACCTGTCGTCCACCAGGACACCCAGGTCCTTCTCCTCAGAGCTCCTCTCCAGCAGGTCATCCCCCAGACTGTACTGACACATGCAGTTGTTCCTTCCCAGGTGCAGGACTCTACACTTCCTGAAGTATTCAGGAAGAGATTCAGTATTTCAGTATTGCTGTTCCACGAGGTGGACAGAGTATTGTGTCTTTCTCTTGTGTGGCCACACACATACCCTCCTCCACCTCCACCTCCACACCCCCACACACACCCCCCCAAAAAAAAATAGTTATTCATAATTAAATACAAAACCCACTGGCTTCTTTACCTTGTCATTTGCAAGAATTTTCACTCCTGTGTCTTTTCTTTTCATTACAGGTTTTAAAAACAAAACAAATAAAACATTAGAAATGGAAGTCTATGTTTCCTTACAGTATTGCTTCTTGGTATGTCACTAAACTAATTCCCTCCATTTTCTTTAGCACCCTCCATCTCTTCTTCCCTTCTTCCTCCAGTCTTTCCTGAGGTCTTTTCATAGAAGTTGAGGAAACTAAAACTTAATGATTCCACAAAGTGGGTGGTTGTCCCATTTGTCGTCATCACTGCCAGCAGCAGAATGCCCAAGGATCAGTCTGACTGTTTCAGTAGTACATTGTATTAGCTGCAGAAAGCAAGCCATAAGGCACAAGGCTATGGTCCATATCAGATATTTACAATGAGAGCTGTACTTCTAAAGAGAAAATTGAGTTTTTGTTAGTGTTGATTGTTTGTTTTAACTTGGAGGAAAAAAATAATAATAGTAAACCCAGATCCTTTTGTAGCTGCAGGACTCTGAATTCAGCATGGAAACTTACAGGCTTAAATTCAGACTTAAGGACCACTCTGCTACATTCACTGGCTTTACTCTGGAAATTAATTTGTTTCAGACATCTAAGACAAAATGTATCTGACAGTTTGTATCGTCGGCACCTGAACACAGCCCAGATGGACTGCATTTTGATTTGTCTATAGTGAGTATGAAATGATCGAGAGCAACGTTAACAGACATCATTTGAAAACCAGCCTCTTAGCACTGTCATGGTTGAGATAGAGTTCATTTTCTTCACAGAGGCTCATACGATGCTCTGTTTTGGATGTTTGATGAAAACTGTGGCGTTAACATACTAGTGTTTTTAGTTATTGCTGAGCAGTGCTTAGACAGAGCCAAGGATTTCTCAGCTTCTCATACTGCCCTGCCAGCAAGGAGGCTGGGGGTGCACAAGCAACCAGGAGGGGACACAGTCAAGACAATTGGCCTAAACGGGCCAAAGAGATATCCCATACCATATGACATATATTGGGGTGTGGGTGGGACAAGGGGGTCACCAACACGTGGCTGATTCTCCCCTCCATCCCGACATCATGCACAGCAGTAAAAGTTGGGGTAAAGAAGAAGGGAGAGGATGTTTGGAATGATGGCATTTGTCTTCTCAAGAAACCATTATGTGTGATGAGCCCTGCTTTCCTGGAGGTGGCCGAACACCTGCCTGCTGATGGCAAATAGTGAACAAATTCCTTGTTTTGTTTTGCTTGCATACACAGCTTTTGCTTTACCTTGTAAACTGTCTCTATCTCAACCCACGAGTTCTCTCACTTTTACCTTTCCGATTCTCTCCCCCGTCCCATCTGGGGAGCGTGGTGGTTAGCTGCCTACCAGGGTTAAAACACAGCAAGCATTAACAGCTTGTCTCTCTCCTGCAGGTTTCTCTCCCTCACTGTAGGTGTTGCACAGCTTCTCAGCTCAGGAAGAGCTTGTAGGAATCTACCTTTAGAAAGCTGAGGAAGTCAAGCTGGTTGATTAAGTCACAAGAAAAGGTATCTTCTACATTCTAGGGACAGAGGATCAATGACAGGTATTGGAAAGGTATTGGAAAGGCCCTGGTACAGAGCAGTCAATGTCCTCATCAATTTCAATCTCAAAATGGAGGTTATCCCACCTACTATCACACAGGAATGCCAAGAGAAAGGAACAAAAGGCTCACACTGCAGACAAGACACATGATAGAATGAACCATAGAATCATCAGGGTTGGAAAAGACCTCCAAGACCATCTGGTCCAACCATCACCTTACCACCAGTGTCACCCACTAAACCATGTCCCTAAGCACCACGTCCAACCTCTCCTTGAACACCCCCAGGGATGGTGACTCCATGATAGATTATCACCCCACAGATTTCCTTCTTCCTTACATTTCAAATACCAGCAAGCCACCATGCACTGTAGCACCAAAAAAAATATTTAAACAAGATCATCAGGTTTTAAAAGGTAGAATTATAAAGAAAAGAGAGACCAGGTATATTTTTCACTGAGGAGGAGTATGCTGTTGAAGATCAGCAGTGATCTATCTTGTACAGAAGCTACATGGCCAGCTGGTCAGTGGATGACTATAGGTTAGTCAGAGAGCAAACAAATAGTTCTCAGTCAGACAGAATATGAACTGCCTCTTGCCCTAGCCAGAAGAACAGAAATACAGGAAAATTGGGTTATAAGAATTAGGACACTAAGAATTCATAAAAAGCAGTTTAAAATGAAGGAGAAAGAAGTAGACAAATAACATATAAGTCAAGAAGTCAAACTGATTTAGTTTTTGGTGTTTATTTAACAGGCTGGTTTAAAAATAAGTATTTTTACAATTCATTTTAAAATCATAACAGACATATGCTGAGTTCTGATTAACCTTTTAGAATACAGCCAATTAACTAAAGTAAAAAATTAATAAAGCCCTACAAGTTTTCTACAACATTTTGAAGATCAAACTACTGAGCAAGTATGTCATTAGTAACAGTCCAGAAAACAGTTTACAAAGGTGTTCAGCCAGTTTTTGACAAGAGCAGTCTGTTCATGTCCTCACAGAATATTTCCTTCCTTCTGTTTATTCACCTGTTTCAAAGTAATGACTAGCTTATTCAAACTAAAAGAGGCTTAGGGGACTGCAAAAGCATGGAAATTGCTTTTTCCCTCCATATCTACAAATAGGAACTAGTTTTGAGGAGATAAGCTCCCTGATTTCTGAAACACAGAAAATAAGTAACCAGAAAAAGAAAAAAGATCAATCAACTAATTATTTTTTGAGAGATAAATCTTGCTTTATTTAAATTGAATCCATGTCTATGTCAAGTATGTTTAGACAAGTTTACTTTTTGTGAAAACAACATGTTTAAGGTAGCTGTAATGACAAATTTTAAGTGCTGAGGGATTGTGCATTAACTGAATTCCAGCTTCCACGAAACTATACTGAAATGAGTTGAGAAACAAAACCTAATGCTAATCTAGTTATTTATCTATCATGGAAAAATGATAAAAGTGCAGAATCTAAACCATTAACTTAACAGGGTTGATTAAAAGGCACAGCCTTAGTATGCACACTTCTAAACTAAAAATAGTTTAAAATGTAACATAAACTATGTTTATTCAGTGTATACTGGTTACTACCCCAAGGGAAGATGAAACAGCTTTAAGACTTCATATCTGTCCATTTCAATGTATTTACATAAATGATTTACAGCACTTCAGTTTGCATCAGTTTATCTCAGAAACACTGCAGTTCTGATCCCGGTTCTTTTCTCAGCACAAACACCTGCTGTCCATTCACCAGCTCAACTCCTACTCCAACTCAGTACAATTTTAATATCTTTCTCCCTGTTCTGCTGCCTGTCACAGCCAGCCATTCACCCTGCTGTTGCAAAGCTCATCCCCCGGTCTCAGGAGCAGCACACTCCAGTACCAAAGAGCACCCTGTGCCCTGATCCCATTACAACACGCACCGAGGCAAGAGTGCTCAGGGGACCCGAGCGAGGGGACCCCAGGGTGTTCAGGAAGGGCTCGCAGGAGGCAGCGCCCGCCAGATCGGCTGGCAGGGTTTGGGTGCACCTGGGGTGGTGGTGGCCACCACGAGACCTATGAAGGCTGCAGTGGGGCAGGGACTGTGCAGGGACAGTGCTGCCATGGCTGCTTGCGGCGGCCATTTTAGCCCACTCAAAAGGAGCTCCAGTCATTGTATCTGCCCTGCAGAAAGCCATGTCCTCTGTGTCCCCTCGCGGCCTCTCCAGCCACGGGGAGCAATGCGCCTACCCAGATAGACATGCGGCCATCCAGGCCCCGGGCTGCAGGGTGTACCTGAGTGATCTGCCAGTGCCTGAGGGGAGCAGCAAGCACAGCTGTGGGAGCTGTGCACAGGCCAAATGTGAACTGAGAATATCAGACAGCTGATACAAACAGATCCAGAAGATTCCTCAAGCACCTTGATGGTAATTTCTAGGTATCATTAATATAATTAAGGGAGCTGCCTAGGAATGGTGCTGTACTACATCTGTTTCTTGTGAACAGAGAGGATTTCATGGGTGAAGTAGCAATCGGTGGACATCTTGGCCATAGTAATCATGAAGTAGTCAAGTTTAAAATCTTTGGTGATAGGAAGAAAAATGCCACCAGAACTTCAATCTTGGATCTAGAGATAGCAGACTTCAGGATGCTCAGGGAACTAGTTAGTAAGGTCCCCCAGGAAGCTGCTTTTGAAGATACTGCAGCCCATCAGTGATGCTGGAGAGCAGCCCTGCAGAAAGGGATCTCAGGGTTTTCGTTGACTGCAAGCTAACCATGAGTCAACAGTGTGCCTTGGTGGCCAGGAGGGCCAGCTGTATCCTGGGGTGCATCAAGAAGAGCAATGCGAGCTGGTCAAGGGAAAGGATTGTCCCACTCTACTCTGCATTGGTGTGGTCTCACCTTGAGTACTGTGTGCAGTTCTGGGTGCCACATAAAACTGTTAGAGTGTCCAAAGGAGGGCTGCAAAGATGGTAAAGGATCTAGAGCAGAAGATGTATGAGGAATGGCTGAAGTCACTTGGATTGTTTAGCCTGAGGAAGAGGAGACTGAGGGGAGATCTCATCATGATCTACAACCTCCTCAAGAAGTGGAGTGGAGGGGCAGGCGCTGATCTCTCCTCTCTGGTGACCAGTGATAGGGCCCAAGGGAATGGCATGAAACTGCAACAGGGGAGGGTCAGGCTGGATGTTAGGAAAAGATGCTTCACCAAGAAGGTGGTCAGGCACTGGAGCAGCCTCCCCAGGGAAGTGGTCACAGCACTGAGCCTGACAGAGTTCAAGAAGCATTTGGACAACGCTGTCAGACACACAATCTGTCAGCTTACAAAGGCAAAATTTCGTCATTTCATCTCTTCAGTTTGCATCTTCTCCAAATAAGTTAACATGCATGTCACACACACAAAAATAGGCAAGCCATTCTAGCCCAATGTACTGCTTTAAGCAGGTTGCAGGGCCAAATTTACATCTAGATGAGGTCATACTGGGCCCAGGTATGATCATTCCACAGCATCTTCAGGCACCTGCTCCAATGCTGCATTGCTCTCACACTAAGTAACTTCCTCTCACGTCTAATTCATATTTTCCTAGTTGTAGCCTTAGTTGTATCTTCTATCTTCAGGAAAATCTCCTGCTAATACTTTGTGGCATTTGGAGAATACAATCAACTACATCAATTCTACTTCTGTTGATAGTTTCACTGGAATGATTCTTTTTTAATATTGCAAGGAAATTTTTATTTTGGTATTTATTTCCAATGTCTTTGTGTGTTTTCCCTTGGCAGTTCAAAATTGTATTTATTTGTTGTATTTTATTTAATTTTTATTTTTTTTAGAAAGTAAGCCTGTTTCACTGGTTAGCCCTGTTGCTGTGGTCACTGAAGAAGATAGTTCAACTGTTTCACTTGGAAGTACAAGGAAGCAACACCTTTAGAAGCTTAGTTGTGAGTGGGGAAAAAAAAAAAAAAAAAAAGGAAAAGGAAAAAAAAAAAAAAGGCAGTGTTAACTACATGCCAGCAGAGGGAAACACAGCCTCAAGAAAACAAACTCAAATCTCCTTTGGAGATGTTTTTACCTTGTTTTTTACCCAACACATCCATTAAAACTGACTTATTTACCCAGAGATTAATTAGACTTATAGAAATGTGGTAAGATATATCATCTTGTTTCCTGTATATACTATGTACATCACCAGAAATATATAAAAGTGGTCTTTGATTTGCATTGCTTTTGTTAATATATGACTATGACATCTACAGCTTGATTTTTTTCAAGGTTATTAAGTGCTTCCCACTCTACGTGAAGTTAATGGATTTAGAATTCATTTGGAAAAATACGATCCTAAGTCAGCATAGTTAGAAGTGACTTCTGTGTGTTGGAATTCACATCTTTCACCTTGAAAGGTGTCATTCAAGTATTAGTCACTGCAGCAGTAAGTACATGTTTTTGATAAAACCATTTCTGGAAAAAAAGAAACAGAAGAAATAGGCATGATATGCAAGCTCTATGAGTACTTCTCCTGCACCAGTTCAGTGCACCTCTGTCCTGAACAGTGATGACTGACACCCTTTCTATGCAAAATAGAAATACAATGTCAGGCAGGTAGATGTTCAGAAAGCCAGTGCTAGATTTTATTAGAAGGGGAGGATTTTTGTTCTTATGGAGGTGTGTTCAGACAGCATGCATCCAAAACACTGGGAGAACTTCTAATTATAATGAGGCAGGTAGGAACTTTAAAAAGTCTTCCAAGAGTGGGTCTGCCTAGGAGTGTGAATTTCAGTTCTCTGAAAGTTCTCACTATCCAGGCTCAGAGCATCTGCTTTCAAATCCCTCCAAACCAGCCTACTTCTCATACTGACTGTTCTAGCTCCTAAGCGTTACATCTGTTAAAGGACACTTATACAAATATTAAAATATATAAATATTAAAATAATTTAATATACATTTAAATAAATATTAAATAATAACTAAAAGATGCTGAACTCCTCCAGACAACCAAAGGAAAAACACACACTGTGACCTGCTTGCCAACTCTACACAAACAAAATAATGCAGCATAGCATGCCCCACTCCAGAGGACACTCAATGCAGCGATATTAAACACCGGTCATTTGGGCTAAGAGAAAGAGATGGAAATTTAATTAAACTTGATAGTTACAATGATGTAATTTTGCAAGATTTGGATCCCTTAAGAATATATTCTCTTCTTTCCCCTTGACATGTCCAAAGTCAGAGACAGCCTCATCCTAGATGCTATGAGCATCTTCTTTTCTCTCTGAAGTCAGAAAGCGTGGACAAAGTTAAGCACACTGAATCATTCCTCGCAAAGCATCACAAATGAATTCATACTTCTCTCCTGCCTCCACTATGCAGAAGAGTTTGTTGCCACTGCACACAGAGAACTGATGTACCTTTGTGAGTTTAGGTCATCTAAAGTGTGTCTACAGAGCATCTTAAGTATTAAATTCCTGTGACTGCATCCCCACTTCTGCTTCTATCATCTTCAGCTGCATGCAGCTCACTGGGAGCTCCCTAAGTGAAAAATAAAATTGTGACAATTCAACCTGGGAAGGGAGGTCACCACCACCCTTTCCCATGAGTATGTAGGCTGGGAAATGCATTAGCTGCTCAAGAACAGATGTCCAACTTTTAATTATTGGCATGTAGTTTCCCTGCATTCTTCCATCTTGTCTTCTGCTTTGACTGTATGCTTTTGGGTAGGTTCATCTTTTTGTAAAGCCTAGAATACCACACACTCAATGCCACTGTCCTCTAAATAAGTAACTAAATTTCCAAAGAAACACAGCTACTTCTCCTAGTGTAAAGCCCATCAGGAATTCCGTGACGGTGATGATGCAGGAAGTCTTGCACAAAGGAATATAAACCACAGCACATTAAAACTGAATAGAAAATAAATAAATAAATAAACAAAATGAAATGGAAGTGCTCCCCTTACAACCTTTTAAATTGTGACAGACACACAGATTTTTGAAAATTAAGAGCCAGTCCTGTAAGAAATTCCAGGAGACTAGCATAGTCAGCTGCATCTAACCAAAGCCATACTCCTTCAATGTTTCCCATATAAGCAAACTGACTCCCTACGACATCTGATGAATTCAGGACCAGGGGGGCTGTAAGAGGAAGTTACACACACCCATGTATCAAAATAGGTGGTTGGACTAAATGATCTTAGAGGTCTTTGCCAACCTCAATGATTCTATGAAAATCTGAAAATTTAGATGCTGAAAATACTTTTACCTTCCCTCCAGTTACAGGGCCTCTTCTCTTCTCCTGTTTCAGAGTTTGCTTGTTCCAGAATGAAGTCTCATAACTGGGCTGCTATTTTTCATTTTAATTTCTTGCTTACAGAGTCAGCTGTTTTCAAAATAAATGCACCATTATTAAAATTGGACTAAGATGAAAGATCACCAAACCAAGCCATGAAAAGATTCAGGCTGAATGATTTTGTGAAGGCGTTCTTCTCTCAGTCTTATCCTCCAAACGGCCACAAAAAGTTGTTCTGTGTGATATTACAGAGAGAAATAAAGAGATACTCTTCCCTGTTACACAGCTCTGGCCACAGGCCTAGAAAGAAAGGACAAGAGAACTGCGGTGGTTACTTCTTTACTCTGAAAGCCCTAGCTTTGCAACCAGCTCTTTCCTCCACCAAAGATATAACCTCTGCAGCTGGAAGTGATTCTGCCCCTTCTTCCTCCTCTCTCAATTCCACGTTTTCAGAGACAAGCAGTGTCACCACCAGTGTCACAAGCAGAACATGGGCATCTGGGATGCTTGAAAGTCACACCCCGTTCTTTTCTCTTGGAAGCTGAAATCAAAACACCACTATATTCTTCTGCGTCTCTTTATCCTGGATCTTCAGAACTGTAGGGAAGAAATGATAATACTTTGGACAGCTCTAACAGCTGCTGTATGCTCTCTCTAGGAAGGGAAATATGGACAGAATGAGGAGGATTTTTTTCTTCATTAGAAATATTCAGAAGCCCTGAAACAAAAAGAGTAAAAAAAAAAAAAATAATAATGAAAAAGCTTGAGGAAAAAAAAATGTAGCAGTTGTAACTCTATCTCTGACACAAACTCTTCCTAATGGCTTTCAGATGCTTTTGGAGCCCACTACTACTCATCTCACTTCCATAAACTGGGACAGCAGATCCACAACAGACCAGGACAAACAAATGCAGAAGGCAAAGAACTTGCCTGTACCTCAAACAAACACATTTGAAAAGCAAGAAAGAGCGCAGCAGTAACCATTGATCTCACCAACTGGCAGGAAGAAGTACTGTTTATCCTAACCAATGAAGCATGCCAACATCTAAGATAAAGTGCATAAGCCAATAAACAGTGCAAAGTCCTGCATCTGGGCTGGGACAATCCCCAGCACAAATAAAGGCTGGGCAGAGAATGGATTGAGAGCAGCCGTGATGAGGACCTGGGGGTGTTGGTTGATGAGAAGCTCAACATGATCCAGCAGCGTGTGCTTGCAGCCCAGAAAGCCAACCGTATCCTGAGCTGCATCAAAAGAAGCATGGCCAGCAGGTCAAGGGAAGGGATTCTTCCCCTCTGCTCTCCTGAGACCCCACCTGGAGTACTGCATTTAGCTCTGGGGCCCCTGGCACAAAAAGGGTATGGAAGTATTAGAATGAGTCAAAAGGAGGGCCACAAGGATGATCAAGGGGCTGGAGCACCTCTCCTGTGGAGACAGGCCAAGGGAGTTGAGGTTGTTCAGTCTGCAGAAGAGAAGGCTCTGGGGAGACCTTACAGCAGCCTTCCAGTACCTAAAGGGGGCCTGCAGGAAAACTGGGGAGGGACTCTATCAGAGGGTGTAGTGATAGGACAAGGAATAAAAAATTTAAACTGAAAAAGGGTAGATTTAGATCAGATATATGAAATAAATTATTCACTATCAGGGTATTTAGACACTGGAAGTGCTTGCCCAGAGAACTCTCCCTGGAGGTGTTCAGAGCCAGGCTGGATGGGGCTTTGGGCAGCCTGGTCTGGGGGGAGGTGTCCCTGCCCATGGCAGGGGGGTTGGAACTGGTTGGGCTTTAAGGTCCCTTCCAACCCAAACCATTCTGTGCTTCCATGATTATTAGCTTGTCTTTTGCTTACTAGCCTGTGCACCAGCAGGCTATACTTGGGGGGTTATAGAAGAGTAAGTACAGAATGGCAGCCTCTCCACCATGTATTACACCTCTGAGGCTTCTGAGGCAACTTTGACATTTTATTGCATTCTTCTCCTTCTCAACATTACCACCCCAACAGAGGAAGTCCTCTAATGTAGCATATCTGGAAAAATATTGAAATGATGACAGCGTGGGATGAAAAAGTGGCAGAGAAGATGATTCGATGCGTAGTTCCAATCTGATACCTAGAGCCTGAGATAACCTGAAGTAAATATACAGTCATAAACCAAGCTGTTCAGAGAGGGAAAGAGTGGGTTGGAGAAGCAATCAAGGTAACAGAGCAAAAGATAAGGAAAACGACCCAGAAAAACAAAAGACAGTGATCAAAACACAGCTGTCTGCTTAGCTCATGCACAACTGGGAATGCAGGCCAGCCAAGTTACAGAGGTTTTCCAGAGCTTATTATAAACATAGTTACAGCCTCTCTCCCTGTATGGCCCTGATACAAACGCGCTCCACCCCAAGACCTCATTACAGTAAGCAGACCCAAGTTTTACAAGGGCTCCATTTCTGTAGCCAGCACAAAACCACAACTCCAGTTAAGAGGAAATGCAAGAAGTGCAAAAGGAACCATTTATACCCGGCTTTCCTAGCTGTCACAGCACAGGTCAGTAATAACACCACAGGCGTATTCTCATGCTGTTTCCACTGTACCGCTTGAGTCAAACAGTAATATTCAAATATTTTATTATGAATATCCAAGTACTAGATAATTATTGATACCCAGTATTTATATCCAAAGGATACAAAGGAAATACAAAGAGGAATAAAACTTGA
The DNA here is from genome assembly GCF_964211825.1 of Aythya ferina. Taxonomy (NCBI): domain Eukaryota; kingdom Metazoa; phylum Chordata; class Aves; order Anseriformes; family Anatidae; genus Aythya; species Aythya ferina. The sequence goes on along the minus strand of NC_140296.1, from coordinate 126,758,569 downwards.
CATGTTACTAACACATTCTTGACCATAGCTCTTTAGCAAGAGCCTTTAAGTGAGGTACATGAAGGCTGCCAGGAGATCATTACCTCTCCCCATATTGCTAAATGAGTGCAAGAGCCAGAGACCTATTGATCTTTTCAGTATTAAAGTTTGCTGGCTATTGCTGAGACATTGACTTGAAAGTAGACATCTTCATTAATTTAACATTCTACCTTGTTGAGAACAAGAGATATTTACAAAACTATTTACACAACTAGCACTGGTTTAAGTCTTCACAGTGTTTCACTAACAAGAAATTTAAAGAGATACATGCATGATCTATATAACCTTAGCTCTTGTCAGGAAAAACACATAGTAAGAATTCACGTATCCACGTACATAACTGCCAAAGCCCCAGATTCAAACACACCTTCTCTTAATAAAGAATCTCTGATTGGTTGACAGAGGTGCAGTTCTTTTTCTCCAGCAGTCACAAATGCTATCAAGATAGCATAATTTTGCTTTGAAAACCCACAAGACTTGTACTTTCAGGGACTTAGGTGAACTGATAACATGACTGATAAAACCAAGGCCTGACATTGGGTTTCCAAAGCATTTTAGAATGCTTGGGAATTAAATTGCTGGGGGAAACAAACAAACAAACAAACAAACAAACAAAAAACACAGCCTAATATGATGGAGAGCATCCAATGCATTTTACTTTTCTGGCTTACCTGTATCAAATCATAAAACCATAAAATCACAGAATGGTTTGGCTTGGAAGAGCCAAAAGATCATCCAGTTCTAACCCCCCTTCCATGGGCAGTGATGCCACCCACCAGATCAGGTTGCTCAGGGCCTCATCCAATCTGGTCATGAACACTTCCAGGGATGGGGCATCCACAGCTTCTCTGGGCACTCCAGTGTTCCAGTGCATCACCACCCTCTGAGTGAAGAATTTCTTCCTAACCTGTAATCTAAATCTCCCCTCTTTCAGTTTAAAACCTTTCCCCCTTGTCCTACCATTATCTGCCCAAGAAAAAGGTTGCTCTCCATCTTTTTCATAAGCACCCTTTAGGTACTGAAAAGCTGCAATGCAGTCACCCCAGAGCCTTCTCTTCTTCAGGCTGAACAGCTCCAGCTTCCTCAGCCTTTCTTCACAGGAGAGGTGCTCCAGCCCTCTGATCTTCAGGGTACTCCTGTGGACCTGCTCTAACAGATCCACATCCTTCTTGTGCTGGGGACCCCAGAGCTGGATGCAGTACTGCAGGTGGGGCCTCACAAGGACAGAACAGAGGGGGACAACACCTCCCTCAACCTGCTGGCCTCTCCTCTGTTGATGCAGCCCAGGACACAGTTGGCCTTCTGGGCTGCAAGTGCACACTGGCTCATGTCGAGCTTTTTGTCCACCAGAACACCAAAGTGCTTCTCTGCAGGGCTGCTCTCAATGAGTTCTTCCCCCAGTCTGTGCTCACGTCTGGGATTGCCCAGACCCAGGTGCAGCACCTTGCACTTGTTGAACCTCATTAGGTTCACATGGGCCCACTTCTCAAGCTTGTCCAGGCCCCTTTGGATGGCATCCCTTCCTCCTGTCGTACTGACTGTACCACTCAGCTTGGTGTCACCTGCAAAGTTGCTGAGGGTGCACTTGATCCCCCTGTCTCTGTCATTAATGTCTGTGTCAAAGCTGCAAGATCAACAGATTTCTGAAGTTAACCAGCACTTGAAGAAAGGGTAGTTGGTAAAGAAGACATAAAGAAAAACCACACACTCTCATGAATTAGAAGTATTAACTCTTTTATTCAGTTCTCTGTAAGACAGTGTTCATTATGACTGCTAAACCCATGTCTGGACATTTCCCCATTCCACTTTACTTTTGGTCTGTCCCTTCTTCCCTTTACTGTGAAGGGGGCATTACCAAGAGATAAGTGTCCTGATAAGAAGGAAAGCACGCATCCTGCTGATGCAGAAAAACCTAGAGAAAAAAATCATTCAAAGAGTTAGGCTTTTCCCAAGAAACTGTTCATCAAAAATTCAATCAGACATCATAAAAACGATTTCTCTAACTGGCCTCTATCTCATTTCCTTGATATCTGCATTACAGGTGCACCAAGGGTGGAGCCATGGGTTATCAAACTCCTCTTCTGACCTAGGAAAAGGCCCTTCCAGTTCAAGGAGTGAGGTACGGCGTTCTAAAGGTGAAATCTAGTTCCTGTTACCTTTCCTGCAGGTAGAGGAGTTCAGTCTCTGCAACTGCTGATCCATCAGCTTTTCACAAGCATTACATTCCTGTGGAAATATTTCATGTGGAGGAAAAATTGTATATTAAGTTCAGCAAAGTCAAACTGCAACTTATTTCTGCCTAGTATCTCATGAGATAAGACTTTCATATTTGCCATTTGGTAAACAAACATTTCCATTTAGGCATGCACATGAATTCCTACATCACAACACATTTGTGCTACTCCTCCCACACACTGCTGTAAGGATAGGTGGGGCAAGTAACTAATATTTCTGTTGTTTCTTTTGACCTCGTGCTTGTAAGATGGATGGGAAAATATAAACACCAGCTTCTAAAGTGTCCTGAAACTCATAAAATACTATACAATTTTTGTGCTTAATACACAATGCTGATAGACAGACAGAATCCAGGGAATAATATTAGCAGACAGTACTTTGCATAGTAGTAGTAGTGAGGAAGACAAACTATACACACCTCCTTGGGTAAACTACACTTCCTGTAAACACCAGAGATGAAATATTTGTGATATATTTACAGCTGTACCAACAGTCAATACAACATTCCCATTCCTCACCATTGTATAACTGAAGCAGTCATCTTGACTCCTGTCCTTCCACTACATTGATAAAACTGAATTGAATGAATACCTGTGTATACAGCTTCTGCTCAATCTTCTTTCTGTGCTTCAGGACACCTTCCTGGTTTGTCCATGTAATACTGTGTATTGTATTCACCTGTCCAGATCCTTCCTCCCTAAGATGTAAGTTCTTTATGACACTGATATACTAAGTATCAAGGAAGCTTAGTAGTGCCATTGCTTCTAGCATAAACAGGAAATATGCATAGCAAAAATGTGTGACAGGCCAAAGAGGTAGCAACAACTGGGTTACTGTTTTTTCCTCCCACTTTAACAAGTGCCATTTTGTACATGAGAGATCATCCCATAAAATTCTGGAAATAGCACATGTTCCCCCAAAAATATCAATGTAATAGTGTTTTCTGATTAAAATATTTTACTCCAAAAAATTCCAGTGACCTGTAATAAAACTTCATTCCTATTCCATTCCTATGTTGAAGTATATTTGAAATTATATTGCAATTTGTCTAAAACAAAAATTCACTCCTTATTTTGTGTATGTCTTAGGTTAAGCCACAAATTAATGTAATATAGTATGGTGGGAAAACACAACTACACCTTCTGGTACCAAATATTCAATATAAAGAATTTTGCTACTACTTTAACAATATGAAGACCTGCAAAATTAATGTTAGGCTCGAACTCTGTACTCACTTAGTCATGGTCCAGATTAGCACAGCTGACATTTCTCAGTTAGAGAGCTCTCCAAACCTATTTCCCCTGTTCAACTGACCTCAGCCTCAAGAACCAGAGACATTTTAGCAGCAAATACTCTTAAAATAAGGTACATACATGTACAGAAGTACATCAGAGAGTTCTGAATGCAACAAAAGATGTAATTCAATGTATGCAACACTTTCAAAGTCCTTTCTCACATGTTTCTTTACCTCCTCTTATTAATAGATACACCAAAAAGCCTTCTCCTTAGCAACATCGATGAGTGCCCAACTGAGACTGGGCTTTGGATATCACTATCTTGTAGGTAGGTATTTTGACTGCTTATCAATTCTGCTTCCTACAGGAATGAACAACCAAATTACATATATAACTCCTTAAACACATTTCCTTCCAAACCAAAACCAAAATCTGTTGCTGAGACAGTGTTATATGTAACTGCATCTACCAATTGCCTCCAAGTAAAAAAAGTAGACTTAGTAGAAACAGAAATTCACATAAATATTTTATGAGGCCTTTCTCACCCACAAACTAGGCAGAACTTAATATGCTGATCCACTACTATCCAGACTCTGTACATTGTATTAACACTTGCACTGTTTCTAAATGCAACAAAACATGAAAATGCAGAAACAACCTCAAAATGGTCTTCCTTAAATTCACTGTAAATGTCAACTTTTCTATCAGCCTAACTCATAACCTGCTTCTCCTCCTGAGTGAGGAACTTGTCCTTTCTTCCCTTCACATATATACCTACCCTTCCCAACCCACGGAAGTCTATGAATAAGAATGGAAAGTATTATTTTTCCATTCTTCATATCCATACCAGATCAGGGTTGCAGAGAACAGTATCGGTTGCTTTACTATGTCATATCTAGTCGAAAAAAAAAAAAACACTTTGTATCAACAGTCACATGTAAAAATGTGGAGGATCTACGAGAATACTCTAAATCCGTGCTTGTCTTACACCCAAAAAATCTTTCCTTAACAGCTGACTGAATCACCTAAAATGGTGGCTCCTGCTAAAAAGGCTTATATACATTTCTATGCCTCTAAGCTTTACCTAAAATGGCTTCCAAAAACTGCTGAGAAGAAAAAGCTCAGAGGTTTGGAGACAGATGACCAACTCTTCCTTCCAAAAATTACTGTCATCTAGTCTCAGCACAGTAGCATTTTTAATCCACATGACCATCCATTCTAGTAGGCAAGTACTACAGCTAGTTTCCATATCAACAGCTCTATAATCAGCATTCAGCTCTCTTCCTTGGTATCCAGTCCCCAAAGGCTAGCATGCCTATCGTATATTATGTACAGAAAGTCTGGTGACATTCCTCCCTACAACAAAAAGCTGGGAATGCTCAAGATCAGCAAAAGCTGTTTTACTGCCTTCTCTCCATCTCTGATGACAGACTGATATATGCTTAGACTCCTTTGCCTCTACTACCAGAAGATACTTTCTCCCTTTCACATCTCTGCTGTCTGACTGGATGTAAAAACTTTCTCTATGGGGCTTCATCAGCTGCATAGACTTTGCTCATTGTTATACTCAATAACTCTTTTCAAATCTCTGTCCAAAATATTTTTCATGTTGTGCATTTGATCTCCCTTTCACTCTGCAGTAACTCAGTTCTGGGATTTAAAGCCTGTGGTCCACATATTACCTCTATAAGCTCTATGAGAACCGAGAAGCTGCTAAGTAAAGCACATCAGTTGTCTGTAGTCCTAGGTGGTACCTGATATGCACTGGAAACTCTTTGGTAGCCTGAATATCAAAAACTCAGATCCAGCTTAGTTCCCATGTTTAAGTATTCTTTCCAATTTTAGCATGACCATCCCAGATAACTACAAGAAAGAGAATTTGTGATTTATCAACTAATGCTTGATAACTGTTCCACATTGAACTGATCCAGATTCAAACTTCCCCACGTGCTAGACTGTTCTTCAGTACCTCCATAACCTGTCTCTTCTCTCCCATTTTCTTTTCTTTTCTGAAACAGAAGTCATCTTTCTGGATGTCAGCATTTTAATCTCTGGTAGGAGATATAGTTAAAATGGAGGTCTTGTTGTGATGAAACATACTAATACTTGTGCATCAATAATTCTTTATGATGTCTAGATCAGTGGTCTCCAAAGTGGCGTGTGCAAAACAGTCCATTAGGGTGCAAAAAGAAACTATTTTTGGTACCATTAATAAATAAAATGAAATACTTTTTAGAATAGTATTTGTTTCATCTTTACCTCATCCTTTCTTTTATTTCTGTGTATGTGTAATAACGTACATAATAGTACAGTAGTACATGTGCATACTGTATAAATAAATTAATATACATATATTGGGGTGCATGATCAAAATGTTTTATGGGATACACACACACACAAAAAATATGGGATAGGGACATGCAATCAAAAACGTGTGAAGCACAGAAGTCAAGATAACTGAAGAGGTAGTTAAAACTACTCACTGTTAGTCATTACATCAGAAACACTAGATTTTACATTTCCCACTGTCTCCCACTTCCATACACAATTTAACATTTGGTCTTTTGAGTATTTTTTCTATCTTGAGATATATGAAATCTCGATAAAGCATACCGTCCTTTACTATCATGGTGTTTCTAAGGTATTTATCATTTACTCTAAGTGGTGCTCTATAAGTATTGTTACACAATAACTAATATTTATATGAGATTCACAGAAGAGGAAAATATATCTGCTTTTTAGCTTTTTCTGGTTTAGAGCTCTTAATATCTCCAAATTTCGAACTGACAACATTTGTGTGTCTGACGGCATTTTGCACTTTTATTTTTGTACCTGTAATCAACCTGTTACCTAACATTATATATAGATATTTTATTATTATGTAGAGACATTATTTCTTACATGTGAAATGTAAAGACATTTAAACATCTCAATTAATAAGATATTATTTATGTTGTGATGGGCTAATGACTGGTACACCCACCTGAAAAGCAATTTATCTTCTTTACTTACCAGTTTGGATTTACTAAAATCATTAAATTCAACAAAAAGAGGCCAGGATTCAGAAATGGAAGGGAAAGCCTCAAAGAGTCTTTTTGCACATAGGAAACCTTATACCAGAATTTTGAAAAAATACATCTAGTTCCATCTGAATAAATGTGCACCATTGTGCCCCTACTGATAAAAATTAGAATGGTTCAAGGATACAATTTAGACTTAGTGTCAAACCAATTTATTTGTTTAAGGTGGAGCCCTGCTGTTGTCCCTAAATCTCAAATGACCACTATGTACTACATAAGAATCCCAATTTCCTAAGGTGTCATTAGAACATGAAACTGGCTGCTTACTATGTGCAGCTATAAACTATGCCCCTTGGACAAAAACAATGAATGTGGGCAACAGTAAAAGATCTTCACGCTCAAAGGGGGGCCAGGCTTTAGATGCAGAGGAAAAAACATCTGATGAGAAATGTTAGATATATGTTTACACACATGCAATATCATTTACCACCAAGTACAATTGTGATGAACTAAAAAACATTTCAAGAAGAGATAGTACATAAAAGTACATAAAAGAAGTACATAAAAGAATCACCCAAAAGGTAGTGTCAGGTAGCAGATGGGCCAAAATGAAGTAGCAAAAATTAGACAAGTTTTTAGTCTGTAACACTGACCATTGTCTGGCAGTGGTCATTTCCTCCCTTCATAAAAATAAAAATCTGTAGATAAAAACTGCAGAATGTTCCTCATTTATTACTTTTTTTTTTTTTTAATATGTTAAAACTAACATGTCATCGACAGCATCACTTGGACTAGTCTTCTTGTGGGACAGATAGATGAATGGACTAGATTAATTCCTTCCAGCCCTAGTTTTCCATATTCTTAAGATGTGGCAATTTTAGCGAAGTTTAAATTTTTAGGGCATATACTGTACCTTACAGAAGCAGAGAGGAAAATGGAACGTTGACTGAAAGGCCAGAATTAGGACATCAGGTAACCAAACAGTAAATCAGATAGAACCATGTGTCTACTGCAATACAGCTAGTCTTGTGATGGTTAGAATTCTGTAAATTCAACTCACCATTCAAAAGGACAGTTCAGGGACTCTGCCTCTCTCTTCCGTCCCCATTACTCCAGTTAACATTTTGCAATCCATCTCTCCCAGTGCTGTAGGTTTCTCAGGTCACAGTCACATGAGTTTCTTCTGCTGCTGCTGCTGCCACCTACCAGTTTTAATATTCTGTTGCAGCAGAAGGGCATATAGAAGAAGTTCTTGTTCAGCACTTACATAATCACCATCCTTTGTCTAAGATGTCATGGTTTTATTCAAGTTCTACAATGTTTCCCTATACACCAGGCAAAGCACTGGGAGCAATCAACATGAACAAGGAACAACCAATAAGGCTTTGAAAGCTATTCCATAAGCAGGCAGGAGCATAATCTGTAAAAACATCTTTCAAGTAATATTAAAGATTAACTTCTGCAGAATGCAGTAAATTTTGATTAACTCTCCCCCCAAAAGATCATTTGCAGACACTACACAGAACTAGTACTGTCCTTCTTTCAAGAAAATCTTCAAGTATTACTTCAGAATTAAGATTGGAGATATTAAACCATGAGACAACGTGAATTTGTTCAACAAATTTGTGGAAAATAAACTCTTTTTTAGACATTACTATGAACCCACTGAGCTCTCCCCCAGAAAGACACCCAACCACATGCCTGAGAAGTGTTACACCCATGTTCTATAGCAGCTGATGTACAAAAATTTTACACAAATAAAGGAATAGGCCTGCCCAGTGCTGAGACGCAAGAAGCGGGTGTGTCTGAAAGGAAAAAGCATTAGAAACATAAGTATAACATGTCTGTAAAATTATCTTAAAAGTAAAATTAAAGAAACAAATTATACACTCAATTATACTAGTGGAATTGGATATCAGATAGAGACTCCAGGTTTATCTCAGCATAGCTGAGAGAAAAATTTGGCTCCAAAATGATTCCCTCCCACTGTAATCTGAAGCTGCAATTTATGGTAGCACTGACAAATTTGCTGTGTCCCAGGAAAACATAAACTGAGAAAAGTACAGTATTTAATGATAATACAGAGGAGTTATTTAAAGTGCACAGAAGAAAAGATTGAAACAAATGCTAATTCTTTACAGATGTCATGAGAAATAAAATATGGCATCAGGAAAACTTGGAAGCCCGTCTGAAGGTTAGCATTCTTCTACTTCAAATAGTATTCCGATTGTCTGATATTTACCACTGTATATAAAATACAGATTCTCCTCTTCGCACAAAATAAAACCTGAAGTTCTCATCAACTTTGAAGTGGTTTGAGACTGAAGGAGAGAGTTTACAGAGAAGGATAACATTTACAGGTATTTAGATCTATTAGTGAGGGCAACATAAACTGCATCCCCCATCCTTTGCTAACAAATAATCAGACCCACAACTTGTTGTTTTGTTTTTATTTTCCTCTGGAACACACATTCTCCCATCTGTCCTCTTCACAGGATCCAGCTCTACTGAATTTTAGTAAATTTAATTTAATTTCCTTAGTACTCGTTTTTATGTACCTCTCAGCTCCCAACTGATGCAGTTAAATGTTATGCTCACTTTGCAACTGGAAAGCATTATGTCTTTCAAGAACCTAAGCTAAAATACTACACTTAAAAGCAAACTACCTAAAAGCGATAACGAGGTAGAATTAATGTATTACAAAACTCTCTCATATATCTAACATGAGATGACTTTTAACCTGCCCTAATTTTTGTCTCATCTGAGTAAAGCAAAGGACAATAACAGATTTCTTAAAGGTCAGCATGTATAGAGGGGATATAAAGAAAAGTAGGATTTATCTAAATATCACTGATAAATAAATCATTCAGAAATTTTCACCAAAATGGACCAACTGGGAAACAGGAAGAAAGGAAGGCAAACAAGTTAGCAAATTTACGAAGGTTACATAAGAGCAGAAAAGAGTCAATTTACCTGACAACAGGTCGGTTTTAGATGTCACCAAACTGCTGCGTTTACCATTCTACCCGCTTGCATTACTGGGGGGAAAAGTTTAGGAAGAAACATTCTCAAGGACTTTTCATAAGTTCTCACTCTCGCCATCGGAAAGGGGAGAAGGGAAGGTTTTCTCTGGATTGTTTGACTTTTTTGGCTCCTGAAAAGTTTTGCAAAGAACAGTAAGAAAGTGCGAACTGTTAGAACACATTTCTGTTAAAAAAAAAAAAGGGGGGGGGGAGGGAATAAGTCAAATAAGTCATACAGAGTAGAGCAACAACAAAACCCACCCAAAATTCGTGCATCAAATTTCTGTCACCAGTTTAAACAAATAAACAAAACAAAAACTTTTCAACTCAAAGTGGAAACATGAGAGGCTTGGAGACTTCCAACAGCAAGATCCACCATCAGAATGCTCCGAAAGTCTCCCTCAAAGATTAAGACTTAAAGAAAAAAAAAAAAGGAAAAGCCAGCAAACACCTGGTTATAAATCCTGCAGTGTTCAGTTTAAAACAACTCCTAGAACAGTGAAAAAATTAAAAATTAAAAAAGACAGTAGCAACAGAGGTTACCTGTCCGAGCACCTACAATTCCATAGAGAGAACAGGAGTGGGTCGTATGTCTCACACCAGCCATAAAGCCCATAAACCTTCTCAAAAAGAGTGAGCCATGAGAAAGATACTGTACATGGGATTTGTTTCCACAAAGTCTCTCTAATCCTTTAGGGTCCCTTACACATTTAACTGACAAATTTCCACAACAAGGCGGAGAAAAGGTTTAGCAAATGTCACATGTGTTGGATTTTGAAGTCCAATGTAACATCTTAAGAAGTATCCTTTGCATTTGACAAACACCGATGTTCCACAGGTTATGTCCTGAGTAAGTATCACACATGGAAGATAGCCCACGAAGTGGAAGAAAATGCTCCAAGGGTGACCATTAGCAGAACAAAAAGGTCAACAGTCCACACAGGCATCAAGCATTAACCTTCTATTGCGTTATGGGTGACATGGTATAACATTCCATAAAAGGATTTTATAAAACACATTAAAGCATTAAATACAAAGCTTAACATACAATTCATATATTGACACAGCAAGACATCAATTATAAGCATATTAAATTTAACAGAAGAAAATCTGCACTGTTACAAAAAAAAAAGAAAAAAAAACTTATCAGGTGTAGTTTAAGAAACTTATTGTTGCATACGAGTTTCTAACTGGTTCTTTCAAACATTAAAAAATACAAAAATAATTGTATCACCATCTGATGTATTAATGCTATTATAATACAGCACTACATTGACCGCTTTTTCACCATAAGCTTCCAAACTCAAGTACAGAGGTAGTGTTAGTGCAACTGCATGAAAGTTTAGCATGTGTTTTTCAGTGTATGGAACTGAAGGAAATACAGCATATAAAGCTGATATCTGTAAAGTTCACCTTAAATGGGAAATACTGCCTTGTTACAACAGACTAGATTTGGGTGGTGGTGTGTTTTTTTTTGCTTTAAGTGAACACAAGAAACTCCCTCCACACCCCACCCATTCTATACATTTCACTATTTCAAAAGCAATGGATAAATACTGAGTAAATATATCAGACAAGTGTGCCTATTCATACCAATGAGTCTTCAAGCAAGGTTTCCATACGCAGTATCAACAAGTTACGTACAAACAAACGTACGTGATGTTTTAAATACTGTCTTCTTCCCTGACCACTATGCAAAGACTTAGCTCCAAACTTGCTGGGGAAGCACCTCATCACAAGGGAAACAAACTGTAAGTCTCTCAATCCACTGCTTGTCTTTCAAAAAATCTCGTGTTTACTTCACAAATGTTATTACTTTAAGGTGTTACCTGGACATTCTGAAAGGGTGGTAAGAAATGTAAAGTTCCTGTGCATCACAGCATTTCTACACAAAATAGAATGGAGCCTCAAAAAATATTCAGTTACCTGCTCTCTATTCTAAAAGGTATCTCCTGTGATAGAAATACAGAGGTCCTATTGTACCAACAAGCATTTGCTTACTCTCTGCTGTTATCCTACATGTGCTCAATGTGTGTGACAACTGAAAAGGGATGGGTTGACCCTATCAGCCTCTCAGGAAGTGCAGGGACCTACCACTGATAAGAAAAAGGAAAAGAAAAAAAGAAAAAAAAAGGGGGTGGGGGGGAACAGGAAGGGAGAAAAAAAAAAACAAAGAACTAACACCCAAATTCCCCTTAGATAAACACACCAGGGGATAAGAGCCTCTGAAGAGACTGCTTAATGACTAGAAAATTAGGTTTCTTTTGTGTTCTGTGTTTCTGCAACTCTTCACAGAAGTTGAAGACCTTTATATCCTTCAAGTATAACCTGTGCACTTGAAGGCTCAGAAGATCGGAAAATACCTTGACTGCTGAAGCTCCTTTTGTTGCTGGACCAGCTGGTCCACTTCTCTTGCTTAACACCAATAGTCAACCTTTCACTTGATTTTAATAATAATATTTAATTCTACAAAAAAAAAAGCCATTTTATTACATTCCTTTTAAAATAAAATAATAATAAAAAAAACAAACTGTACAAAGAAGCATGATCAAACTTCCATGAAAGCAGGTTAATACTGTTTATTGCCTCTTGAAGACTCTCTGCATAATGTCCGTGAGTTGTGTCTAAGGTCCAAAGTGAAGATAAAACAGCAGAGCAGCAGAGAGGTGAGGAGGGGCCACAGAGGTGGGCAGTGCAGAGCCTCAGAGGGTACATGGGACATGCTCCATTAAGTATCCAGAAAACAGCAGCATTGCACACACACAACCCCCCTCCAAACAAACCCTATTTTCACAAGATTGTTTTTCAGTTGTAAACATTTTACCTTTTGTTTTTAAAAAAGAGGCTTATGTTTTTATATATATATATATATATATTCCTATCTTATATATATATATATATATATATATACACACACACACATACACACATATATATAGTTCCAGGGCTTTATGAACCCAGAAGATGGGAAAGGAATGAGAACAGAGGGAGGAGGAGGAGAAAAGGAGGGGGAAGATAGGGACTGAAAAATGGACTCATTATATCTGTTTTGGTTATCTGTTTTCCAAAACAGCTCAAGGGTAATGAGAAAATGCACAGCCAGAAGGACTAAGAAAAATCAGGCAGCCTAGAAAAAGTATAGGATCTAAACAGCCAAAACCCAAAAGGAAATGAAGCAAAGCAAATGTGCATATACAAACACACAAGTGTGTGCACTCACACCACATACACATAAGGGTCCAGGATTAATTTGTTAATTGTATATGGACCTAGGTTATATATTTTTTTATTTTTTTTTTTTAAATTCTGGCTGAGCTCTCTTTTTTTTTTTTTTTTTTCCTTTTTTCTTTTTTTAAATTTAATTTGCTGCATGTTTCCCAAAACTAAGAATTTAGTATTTCTCCCCAGTTATGATCTTTGGATTTCTGACAACATCAGCTTTTAAGTATTTTCAATGGGGAAAAAGTAAACCTTGCAAGTATTGTATGAACTGCAGCTTTATTCTAAAGTACCTCTAGAATTCTAATCGCTTTTAACCAACTTTTCACTCCTCCACACTTACCACATTTCTCCCCCCAAAGAACAAAAAATATCACCCTCCCCCCCAAAAAAAACTGTACAGGCTTTAACTCAGTGTTTTCTTAGCAAATATTCTGCAGTGTTTTCACTTTGGCCACTGTTAAAGATGCAGGCATAGAGAAGGGAGTGTTGGACTAGCATGTATTAAAAAAAAAAAGAACATTAACATTGCAGATCTCTCTCAGAAAGACTAAAACACTAACAAATACAAGTCAATGCACGTTTGTTTTAAACTAGTGTAATTCTTTTTCACATTGGATTAAACATTATTTTTTATACCAAACATTACAGTGCTGTTTATCTCCTCCAATCATGCAAAAATAGTTAAAACGTGACACTTCTGCCACAAATATAATGAGAAATTCCCCTGCATACCTTCCAAAATCTGGAGTTGAAATGAGAAAAATGTGAGTTCTAGAAATTCTCCTTCAAAAGCTTTATAAAGAAATATGGACACAAAGCTGCCAATTAATACCAAGACGGCACACATTAGAGACTTGTACAGAAAGCTCACATTAAGTCAAACGACACTTCTCTCTGCCTCATCATTTGAAGGGCCATATCCTGCAAGGTCAGAAAGGGATGACTTTAAAAGTATGCTGAACCTACGGCTCCCACCAACAAGAGAGGGAACAGTAGGTGTCCAGGACCATTGAAATACCTGGCATTTAACACCTTCAACTCTCATTGAGACCTAAAGGCACTGAGCAATTTACAGGATCAAGCCTTACGGAGGTAGAAGAGACTTAACTGCTGCATTAATTCTCGGAAGTTTCTAGAGAGCTGCCAGAGCTTTCTGAAAATCTTCCTGTGAATCATGCTTCAATGCTTTCCTGTGAACACATGTGCACTGCAATATGTCTGGGGACCAAAGCAGCATCCAAATAAGACTCCCATTTAGGTTGTGAATTGAGCATCTTCATTAGAAAACTGATGCTGAAGAATGAACACAACATTATGTTCTGCAAAAACATAGGGGCAGCAGTCACAGAATGCGTGTCTTTTAATCCTGCTCTCTTGATTGACTCCCCTTTCCTCATTTCTCTGAGCTTCTCTGATAAACAGCATTGCAAGTTGGTTTAAAGGAAATTTTTACAAGAGAGAGTTCTGTTGGTCATCTATTTACACGTGGCATCACTCCACAAGAAGTTTGATCTCATTGGCTAATAGCTGGTTCATGTTGAATAGAGCCCCCGGGAGCTTGGTGAGCAACTCTCTCTCCGTGGTCTCAGGGTCGCTGTCGACAGAGCTGGAGCTAGCACTCATATTGTCGACAGCGGCACTAGCTGGAGGGCCCAGCTCTGGCTCGCTAGTCTCGCTTGCCGTGGACACCACAGAGAGCAAGGACATGCGCCGCGTCAAGCGACCGGGGGTTAAAAGAGAAGCGGCATAGTCCGCTATGATACCAGCTACATCTAGATTACAAGCCTTGTCAAAGGCAATGAAACCTACATTTGCATTGGCCTCGCAGACGTAGAATGAACCGTCGTCCTTCATCAGCAGGTCAATGCCACACACGTCCATCCCCAGGATGTTTGATACTTGGACTGCCAGTTGCTTGCCTTGTTCACTCAGTGAGCACATCATCCCTACACCACCTGCAAGAAGTGGGAAAAAAAAAACTTGCTGTCTCTGATCTATCTGGTCACAGGTGACCAACATGATTCTTGACTGGCTGGTGCACTTTGGTTGTGAAGCTCCAAAGCAATCCTGCAGGCATAGTGTTGATGATGATTCACAAAGTGACTTCCCTTCCACAGTGACTACAAATGAACTTGAAGTCACAGCAGGGTTTTGAAAGATTCTGTCCTGCCAAAGGCAGTTCAAGATTATGACTTGTTTAAAAAAAAGGTAACTACTGACTTTTTAGTCAACAAAGATAACATTTTTACAATCTTGGGATATTAAAAGGATGACAAAACACATCACCTTTGTTTCTTCTTCTAAGGCAGAGGCTTTCTATGCATGCCCTTGTTTCTTCCTTTACAGTAGAGGTTTGCTATACGTGTTTGTAAGTTATACGAAGAAATCTTCCAGCAAAATTAAAACAAATATTGCACAGGAGACTACAGGTCTGACAGACATAATCAAGGGAGAAGAGGTTTAAGATATTATTATTTACTTCTGTCCCTCTCAGCTTGCTTCATAGCTTACTGTCTCTAAAGAAAGAATTCTGGGAAATTTGTGTCTGCACCTCAGCTGGTCCAGTACACAGTCATAATCTAAGTATTAAATGAAACAGACTTCATCCTTAATTTACCATAACTCTTAAATTTAAAAATATAAAAGACAAATAAAAACATTTAGCAGAAAAATCTTCCAGGTTACATTTCCTAAGCATCAAGAAAGCAGTAACTAAAACTGTACTGTTACTAAACTGTTACTAAAACTGTACTGCACATGAACACATTTTATCCAATCCCTGGTCAGGTCAACTTCAGTTTCAGTAATTTCAGGTAAATAACCAGCCAGGCAGCCTCTATCCTACTTCCTTCTTCCACCCTAAGAATCCTCTCCTATCCTACACACAAAGTGAAGCAGGAACTCAGTTGTAAGGATACTAGCACTAAATTTCCTCTCCCTCACAGATGAAAAAACGTTGCATGGAGGAGACTGACACGTAAGGCAGCACAGCAGCTGCATATGTAATCCAACTGTTGATTGCCTTCAACAGTTTTCTCTCTTAACACTCTACCCTCTTGCCAACTGGATGTCTCCTCTACCACGCTCACTCTCTTTTTCTGTCTTCCTTCTTTTTCTGTTCCTTTTAAAAGGATGTACTGAATGATAATGTGGCATTAGCATGATGTTGCCACTATCACATCATTTGCTCTGTTTGTGTTCCTAGAACTTTCCACTCCCTTTCACCTGTCCTATCCACCTAAAACTTCAGGCAGAAATAGCCTCTGATTATGGGTTTGTGCAATGCACATCTCACTTACTCCTCACTCTCACGTTTTCTCTGTAAACATCCAACAGTGAACACAATTAATAGAAAATAAAACCCGCAGCTTATTTTCGTTGGGTATGCCATTTTTCCACTGGATTCAAGTATTTTGATCAAAACTATGAATAAAGCTTTTCCTACCAAGTGAGCAGTTACTCTGCATTCTCCCATCTGTTGAGCAACGGAGCATGGTGCCCACCACACGGCCTCCTACTACGATGACACGTACATCCTTGCCATGGGACTCTTTAACGTATTTTTGAAATAAGTAAGGGGCATCGTGACGGATCAAATGGCTCAGGTCTGCCAAATGGTGCTTGTCTCGTGCCAGGAACACAGCTTTGCCTGTGTGACGAAAAAGAACATTGTAGGATTAGAAGAAACTACCAATTTGAGCTGCATCAATGATTCAACATAGAAAAGTAAAACCTCTGACCAGTATGCTGGTCAGTCTCATGTGCCCCATCTGTAGTTTATATCCATTTACAAATTCTTCTGTGGACATCAGTGTTCCACTGCTTCAGTGCTTCTAAGTGTTCAAGTACTGAAAGAGCTGAGGAGCCATGAGAACAGTATTAAAATAAAATTATTAAAAAAAAAAAAAAAAACACCTTTGCTTTAGATAAAGGAGGCAGTTTTGTAATTTCAAATCGTTCTGGTACAAGTCCTAATGAGAGAAGAAAGAAAAAAAAAAAACACACAAGAAGAGCAGTAAATAACTAATAGCATGGAGCTATTCATCTAAAAAGACTAGATTCACAGACTGTAAGTTTGATGCACAGAAACTATTTGCATGAAACTCTTAAATAATAGGCTGTTAGGAACTATTACATCATTAGTACACCACTGCAAAGCTATTTAACTCTTGGGAAGTTGCTGACAGCTGCTCTTCCCAGTACTCCTAAGAACTCACAACTCCAGAATGAGGCTGTGCAGTACAGTAACTAAGTTCAGAACAAAACACTAGACTCCAAAGTATATGAAATCAATTTAGCAAAATATTCCATAAAACATAAAAGTGAATGGTATGTACTGCAGTTTTGAAGAAACTGTTTAGAATTTAAAATCACTGGCTTTTTTGCAAGTAAACATCCTAAGGATTTTTGTCATTTCATTCCCCTTCATTTCTAAAGCACACCAAAGACTTCTCTCTTCTCTTCCAATTTTACTAATACTAATGAAAAGCATTCCTGAAAGGTTCTACCATTTCCATCTCTTTTTAGTCTCACAAGAACGTATCTGTTTCCATCTTCAGCCACTTCTCTCAACTCCTCTCCCACTTTAAGACTCATTTGTGTTATATTAGATTTAAATTTTGCAATAAGGCTGCACTGATTTTTTGTGGCAGAATTGTCACTCATTTATGCTGCAGTGTTAACAATGCTGAAATGTTAACAGAATTCAAAAAACAATTGATGAACTGCCTATCTTAATTAAAGGAACAGAAATGCAGCAGAATAGGAGAGACAACGTGCTACGAATTCCATTCCAGCAAGTGCTCCAAAGACCACCTGGGACAGCCTCTGCTTCCTCAGGTTTTAAGGTTCTGTCTAACACAAAATATTGCTTGAGGAACATAGAATCTCTCATAACAAACAGCAGCAGAATGTGTACTTAAAATCATGACACAAAAAAAAACAAATTCCTCCATGTGATCTCTCCCATACCCACCTCTAAATCTCCTACAGGCACTTAATAATCCTACTGTACTCCTAAAACTGAACAGGAAGAATGACTCCTTGGAGGGGAACTACTTAATTCTTGGTAATTATGCTGCACCATGACATCTTGGCAAAAATAATATTGGCACATTTGCAGAAGCAGCATTAACTGTGCAGAAAACGGGCTTAGAAGAACATGACTTTTATTCATCAAGCAGCATCTATGACCATGTTTGCCTCATTTTCTAAATACCATTTACAAATGGCTGCTCTTTAATTAATTTGAAAAGGTTTCACCAACTCTCTTAATGTGAAAGGGCATGCACTGTGATAAATTTGCATTATAACTCATGGAATTTAAAGTGCTCTACAAAAAAACTTGTAAACAGAAGCACAGAATCAATGGATGTTTTAAGAACCTCTGGAGGTCATCCAGTCCAATCCCTTACTCAAGCAGGTGCACCTAGAGCAGGATGTGCAGCACAGCGCCCACACAACATTTGAGCATCTCCACAACCTCTCTGGGCAACCTGTGCCAGTGTTCTAAGTCACCCTCACAGTTAAGTGTTTTCTGATGTTTAGAGGGAACTTCTTGTGTTTCCATTTGTTCCCATGGCCTCTTGTCCTGGCACTGGGTTCCATTGAAAAGAGCTTGTCTCCATCCTCTTTGCACACTCCCTTCAGGTATTTAATCACATCAATATGATTCCCCTGAGCCTTTTCTCTAGGCTGAACAGTCCCAGCTCTCCCAGTGTTCCCTCATGGAAGAGATACTCCAGTCTCTTAATCATCTTTGTGGCCATTCACTGGACTCTTCAGTAGCTCCATGTTGCTCTTGAATTGGGTAGCCCAGCACTGGAACCATCACTCCAGGTGTGGCCTGACCAGGGCTGAGTAGAGGGGAAGAGACACCTCCCTCGACCTGCTGGCAATACTTTGCCTAATGCAGCCCAGGACATGAATTCTGGCTAAAAATGGAAAAGAAAGTCAATAGCTGCAAACTCTATAATTACTTCTAGATCTTAACAGGAGGTAAAATCAAGTCAAGTCCAGTGTCTCAGTAAATCCACGTTTGTCAAACTGAGATTACTACAAAGACAAGCCCCAACTTTGCTTCATAGCTCTGCAAGCACTTTAAGACCACATAAACAGGTATGACTGCCAAAATCTTCCTCTGCCCCAGCCTTTTGCTCTCACTCTTCCATTACATCAATACAGGAAATTGTGAAAGTAAATGATAATTCAAGCAAGGAATTCATCCAAGTAAACATAACCAGTCTAGATTTAGCTAAGATCTGTTCCTGAATCCTTCTACTATCCGGTTACAGAAACACTCATGTCAGCAGAAGAGATGCACCAGAGCAGTACAGTGTGGGAACAAAGACAGGGACAATGAGAAGGAAGAAGTGGCTTTTTCTGAATGTTTCAGTTTGTTTATGGTAACTCCTGGCTTATGTGGTGAAACATCCGTTTCAGACTCTTTTTACTGCTAGTATTTATTAAATTGGTTTTAAAAACAGTGACCTCCTGTGTAAATAATTTTGAACTTGGTTTCCTTTAGTAGATCACTATCTACCATTAAACTAAAGCAATATAGTTCAACACTTTTTATTTCAACACCTAAAAAAAAAAAAAAAAAAAAAAAAAAATGACAGAAAAATTTCATCTGAACCTTCTGCACTATCACTAGCAGTCAGAGTTTTTTGGGGGGAGGGGAGGAATCAATCCCATTTGGCAAACAGTATATGAGATTGTATTTAAACCAGAATCCTAATTACTGACAAACTCAATTAGAAAGAAAAGTCAAATTAAGATTCAATGAACTAACACTTTATTTCTCATGCCTATTTAGAACCATCCCTAAAATCCATGTAGGCTTCTCTCTGCATCCCTAAGGCCAGACCTTTCACTAATCCAGTTCAAAGCTTTCCTCACAAGTCACCAATGCACCATTCTTTTGAACCCCTAGCCGCCCTGCTATTCCAAGACCATGTTCTATTAAAACTGCTTTCCAGTGTGCAGCCCTCTCAATATTGAGAAGTTTGAGGGTACGAGAATTTAGAAATACTGCAAAAAAAGTTCAACACCTAACAGAAGACCTCCTTAACTATTACCCGTCAACAAGACAAAATCTTAAAGAGTGCTGCTAACAATATTCCTTGCCCTCACCTCTGACCTCACACCCACCTCGGTGACCCCGCGTGTTCTTCACCACCATAGGGAACTCCAGCACTTCCGCCTCATCAATCATTTTGGCAAAATTCTCATGACCACCTGGCAAAAGAAAACCAACAATATTATGTGCCACCAGCCTGATGTGGCCAAATTGGGGTTGTAATTGCCATGCATTCCTCCCACCCTTCCAACTTAGATAATGAGGAAAAAATTAACAATTAAGAAGAACTTGGTCATAGAGTACTGTCAGACTTTGTCACATTTGTAACTTGTGCAATACTTATTCCTATATCATTTGGAATGAAAGAAATAAATTGACAAAGGGCAATTGATCACAACCCCAAAAGGCTCAGCCCAGTGTTTGGAATCTGAATGCCCCAATTCTACCATCTTGTTCCAGTTTAGCCCTATTACCTTAAAAGCTCCTGCTTTTTCAAATGTCTTGCAGGAAAATACAATGGACATAACACCAGGAACAGTTCCATCCAAACTACTAACAAGGAAAACAGCATGGAATACAAAGACAAGGCATAATCCAGACAGCAGCAACAACCCATATCTTGGAACTCTACCTCCCCCTTTCCCAAGGCGTAAGTCTCCTTTATCTCATTCTCCCTATTTCTTGAAGTACTATTTAAACCTTTTTCTTTTATTGCATCTGTAAGAATAGTAGGGGGCAGCTTTTAATGACCATTGACAATGGTTGATGTTTTAATTTTATTTGTTTGATTCACAGAAGGCTGACCATAGTACAAGAAATACGATAAAAGTCAGCAGACAAAGGGATGAGACTCCTCTAAAGGCATGTGCAGTAAAATGCAGAAGTCAAGCCAAGACATTGGTCAGAAAGCCAGAAGTAACCATCACTATCCTAACACAGGTTTTAATACATGTCACGGAACAACATGCAGTTCAGCACATGCTGCTGGCAAAGCCAGACCTTACTAACAATTTGATACTTGTGTAAAAAAGGAAGGCTATGCTTCTGTCAAATTCTAGAGAGAGGCATTAAAAGAAATATCATGGAGTTACAAAGAAACAGAGATGTTCTCCAACTACCCCATAATTTGTGGTTTCCCTTTCCCAACAAAAATTAAAAATTCATTCCATTCTCAAAGATCTTGAGCAACAGCCTCTACAAAGAAAGGATGTTCTTCTCAAATGTATTTTCACACTAATTGATGAAAATATTTGACTGATGTTTTTGTCAAGTTCCCATTGCAGAAGTCTGTCAGTGTAACTGCACAAAGGAAAGGAAAGCACTGGTGTTTCCCAAGAAGGAAAATAAAGCTAAGAGGCATCTTCCATTCTTTAACATATTATAAGTAAAATCAGAAAAAGTATTGGGGTAGCTCAGTCAAATGGTTCTTCTAATTTAGCGCTCTGTCAGAAGCCATAGATTCCAGAGGCAGGAACAAGGAATATCAGTAATTAACTGATGGAGGGAATTCTGGAGGGAAAGCAAACACCAAAGAACTGTTAATAGTTGAACACAAGAGCCTGTGCTGTTTCTGTCCTTTTATAATAACTAATATATTTGCAGATATTTTTAGTTATATAGAATTTTTATCTATTTTCAGATGTTACTGAAGTGTAGATTCTGACAATATCTTGTGACATTTAGTTCCTTGAGTTCCTGTCTGTTGTTTTGGGCAATTGGAAAAGAGTTCAAAATGTTTTAGTAGTAACAACCAAAGTTAGATGCTTGGGAAGTTGAGGTATAATTAATATATTTTTCATAAAGCATCACAGGAAATCAATATAGCCAAAACCAGAAGCTTGAGTTTCACAACTTTTTTTCTTCTTCTGGTTACTGAACACTTATCTGTGGAACTAGCCTCACACTACTTGCACAGATTATTGTAGGCAGCTATGCTATCCTTTTGATCCCAAAGCCTTACCATATGAAAAGGTGTCTGGCAGGGGTACACCATGACCAGCAAGTTCTTGAAAGGTCCAGAACTTATTGACACAGTTGAGGATGGCTTGGGGACGATTCATCAATCGACAACCCATCTTCTCTAGGTGGCGAAGGACTGTGATATCACTGTCACTTTGGACCCAAGGTGTTGGTACACGCACAACCACCACCTGTGGGTAAGCAGTAATAAGCTCACCGTTCACCCGGAGACCTAAAGAAGGAAAATAAGAACATTCCAATCAACTACAAGGTTTTCAGGAAGATGTAAACACGCAAAGAAATACTGCCCTGTATCTAATTACATCAGATTTCAATGATGAGCATTAGAACAGCACAACTCTTCCTAAAACGCATCTTTTCAGTTGTGATGTTTCATATATATTACTTTTAGCCTACTTAAAACTACGACTAGGCAAAGAACGTTGTATGAGGGCACATAATCTTGGGCTTCTTCCCAAGATTAAAGACTTTCTAGGTTGACATGTCATCCTTTCTATGCGCGTTAGCTGCACACTACATTGACATGGGCAGTAACAATACCTCAGGAAGTCTCTGCCTCTCACAAACATTTATTGCCTACATGACACAGTTTATAACTTTCCCAGTCCCAGTTGTATCGATCCCTCTGATTTTGGCACCACGTTGCACAACAATTGCCAAAGTAACTGAGGCTAGATATGACCCTTAAAAAATAGCAGTATTTTTAACATGACCAATATCAACAATCTGATATATAATAATACTCAGAAATAATTTTATCAGCTAACAGGGCAGCACCCTGTGACATTAAGACAGGAATCAGAAGGAAAGCCAGCTTTGTCACCACAACCAACATATCCCTTAGTCATGATCTATAGTTTTACAGACAATGTCTCTGGAAAAGAAACATGGGAAGAAAAGTTGCAGGAATGGAAATATGATAGGATCGGTTGGGAAGGCATCAAGCTTGATGCAGACAGTCTGGCAGCTGAAAACGAGAACAGACAAGACGTATTCAATATTCACTTTATTTGCCTTATGTTCAAACTAAAACCATCCGACTACAATGTAAAATACACAGTTGACACTGCTGTCAGCACCTTAAGGGTTAAAAAGAAAAAGTGAACTGAGAAATCACAGTTCATCTGCATTTCTGTGCCTACGAAAGGCCTGCTCCTTCAGATCTAGCCCATATTAATTATCTGTTTAGTTCTATTCCAAAGATGTTACTTTACAAATACAAACTTGCATCTACTCAATCTGTAGACACACATATTGTCAGGCAATATATTTTCATTTAATTTTCATTTAAAGGTGCATTTGAATTAATGTGTGTGTTGGGGGTGAGAATTCCTCTCTGTACTTCCTATTTGGTTTTCTTCTCCCAGCCAGGCTGTATTTTAAAGCTTGCATTAAATATAATGAAGTAACCACCTAACTCCCCAAACAGAAGTAGAAATATGCTGTCCAGCCCTCAGGAGAGCATAGAACCATACTCTGGAAAGGCCAAAACAAAGCCATATCCAATACAAATCCTTTTTTTTCAGTACCCATTGCCATAATTGTACAGAGATGAGAGAACATAAGCAGACGGGTGCTCTGGCTGCTCACCTCATTAGCACCAAGCACTGCCGCATTGCAGCTGACATGACTTGCGTGTTTAAACAAGCAGGCTTCAGATGCACACACAACCATTTTATAGAAGCATCTCAAGCAAGAATAAAAACAAAAGACTGATAGAAGTCTGAGCAGAATGTGAACATCAGTAAATAGACTATGATCTCCTTTAGTCAGAAAAAGAGTACTGATTTGGCAAGCAGAAGATTTTAACTTGTCATTCAGATTCCATTTCGCACATGTAGCAAATACATTTAGGTTTACATCCAACTACACCCCCTTTTTGCCACTGCAATTGCATGCATGTCCTGATCCACGTGCAAGCTGTGCAACAACCCATTTTAGAAAGGACTATATTTTCTACAGACCTCAAAGATTGCCACTGTACATCTCTGCTGTGAGCCTAAACTACACAGTTTACTAATTCACATCATCTCAGAGTCTGTTTTGTTATTCTTCTTTACAGTCATACCACGTGCTGAAATTCTGCACAACTGAGTTTGAAAAAGCAAACAGAAGTGATGCATATGCCTGATAGGATATTCTCCTGAATACCTGGATTAAACTTGACTATCAGACTGGTTCAAATTCAGTCAGGTCACCACTCCCCCTGGAGTGACATTGGATGTACAATGATGTTATCAACAGAATAATCTGAGCTTTTGTTCCCAATTCAAACATTTTCTCTTTTCTCCAGAACACTTTTTTCTCTCCCTTAATAGAAGACAGTTTACAAACAAAGAGAAGAGCTACTCAATGAAATGTATAATTTGAGTCACCACTACTGACATGCGCCACAAAAATTAGCTGCAGTCTCCCAGCAACACAGTGCTGCAAACAGAAGCAGCTTTATTACAGTAAAAAGGAGCCAGATTCTGCCATTTTGAAAAACAAGCTTGTATTCAGCATTCCATCCGAGATCCAGCAGCTAATGGTCATTATTGCTGAGTGGCTGATAAAATAATATTTATTCACTATGATACACTGAAACTTGTAACACAGAAAATATCAGTGCATACAATTAATTTATTTTCCAAAGAACTAATTCTTGTACACAAAGATGGAGAAAGTTAGTGTTTGTTTGTTTTTTTGTTTTTTTTTTTTTTTAAAGATAGGCTACAGTGGGATTAATCTTTTCTTTTTTCTTTTTTCTTTTTTTTTTTTTTTAAATGGAGATGAGCTCTCTGTCCTTTGTAGTAATAGCACCATTCCAGTCCCAGCGGAGTAGTAGTGAGTTACATTCATAGTCACCTGCAGACAATGAACCAAATTCACAAACAAGCAGAAGGCAGATGTTCAGACCATGTGCAAGTACCTCAACAAATAACAGCTTGGTCCATTCATTGGCTTTCTCAATGGATGCCCATGACATTGCAGACATAGAAAACACAGACAGCTGTAGAGTCCTTTGAAGTACCAATAACAACAGCAAGGAAAGGGAGATTTCACTGACTCTCAGATATCACTAACTTTACCAACATCCATTTTACACTGCTTGGAAGACAATTTCTCAAGTTATCATAAAACATTTTGGGTATTCTTTGGCCCTGTGAGACAGAGGACTCCTGAGATGGAATATCATACTATAACAACAAATGTAAAATCTGTGCTTGAACAAGACCTTTTCTTCCACTCACTACCAGCTTTCCTTGGTCTTTCTCTGTGAGATGTTTCCAAAACTACATATGACAGACCCTTAACATTATACTGCAAATATCACTGTGTTCAGACCAAAGTGCAAAAGGAGTTCTTGCAGTAAGAATTGTAATCACCTGGGAATGAACTTAACCAGGTTACGCTATGTCCTTCAGATAAAGCCAGAAAGCCTCAAGTTTCTCTCAAATACAGCTCAAAGCAACTCATGATAACTGAGCAGGTAAGTACATGATTCCTCATCAGCTGGCCCAACTGGTCCTGCTGCTTGTCACTCTCAAAGAGTAACAGGTGAGCTTGAAGTATAAAGCACCTGGTCTCTACTGAAGAGTTTTACTGTGATCCAAACAGATTAGAAGCCATCACATGAATCTCTGAAGTCCACAGAAAACAGATGCAACATTAAACTCCAGCGAAGATGGAAGAAAGAGGCAGAAACTTCTGCTGCTGCTACCAGTGAAGTCAGGAGACATGTATCTATAGCCTAAGAAAGTCCTTGAGACAGTAACATCTAATACAGTGCAGCCTATTTGCACAGCACTTATATGGAGGACAACAGTTTCCTCTCTACAGGCTGATTTAGTAGAATTTTAGGGTGGATGCACGTACTTTAAAAAATAAAAATTAAAAATAACTCTGGAATTCCTCAGTCCTCATTCACACATGCAGACTTTTTTAGTAGCTTATGTCTTCCTGTCTATGACAACTGTGGTGGTTTTACTCGGGTGGGCAGCTGAGTTCCACCACGGCTGCTCTCTCACTGCCCCTCCTCAAAGGGAAAAGGGGAGAAAATATGACACAAAGGACTCGAGGGTTGAGATAAATACGGGGAGATAGCTTGACAATTATTGTGATTGGCAAAACAGACTCAGAGTAGGGAGATAGTAAGATTTATTGCCTATTACTAGCAAGCTAGAGAAGTGATAAACAGAGGAAACAAAACAAAAAAGCCTTCCCCCCATCCGCCCTCTTCCACTTCCTCCCCCCGAGGGGTGTGGGGGAACAGGGCAATGGGGTTTGTGGTCAGTCTATGGCACTTCGTCTCCGCCACTCCTTCACGGTGGCTCTCTGCCCCTGCTCCCCGTGGGGTCCCTCCCACAGGATGCCATCCTTCCCGAACTGAGCCTGCAGGGGCTGCCCACAGGCAGCAGCTCTTCAAGCACTGATCCCACATGGCTCCGTCCCACGGGGTCCATCCCCCAGGAGCAAACTGCTCCAGCACAGGTCCCCCACAGGCAACAGCTCCCCCCAGACCCCCTGCTCCTGCGTGGTCTCCTCTCCACAGGCTGCAGCTCCAGCCGGGAATCTGCTCCGGTGGGGGTCCTCCACAGGCCGCAGCCTCCTCCAGGCCACCTCCACCTGCTCCACCAGGGGCTCCTCCACGGGCTGCAGCGTGGAGATCTGCTCCATGTGGGACCCATGGGCTGCAGGGGGACAGCCTGCTCCACCAGGGGCCTCACCACAGGCCGCAGGGGACTTCTGCTCCAGTGCCTGGAGCACCCCTCTCCCTCTCCGTCACTGACCTTCGTGTCTGCAGGGCTGTTCCTCACTCCTCTCTCTCTCCCAGCTGCTGTTCCCAGCAGTTTTTTTTTCCCTTTCTTAAAAGTGCTCTCACAGAGGCGCAAACAGCATCACTTATTGGTTCGGCTCTGGCCAGCAGCAGGCCCCTTATCTAACATGGGGCAGCTTCTGTATTCTTCTCACAGAAGCCACCCCTATGACCCCTGCCACATAAACCCACTACACCAACTTCTTTCATGAAAATTCAATTCAGTTACATTTCTCAATTATAAAACCTCATTTTTAAGAGTTATCATTTAGGTGGCACACATTCCAAATGAAATGCCTCAAAATAGACATGCAAACAAAACTGAGTTACTGTGACTTAACAAGTTGCTGCTTGTCAACTAAGACTCCTAAGCTGTCTATGTGCTTGTTCCCACCCTACAGCAAAAACAGAAGGCCAAATGCTTGACCTTAAGCCTCAGTGAAGAGGTTTCACAATGAATCTCACTACGCAACTGGGACAAGCTAAGTGCATAAACACATTAATGATATCCTGTAAAGCTTGCAAGTCAAACACACTTCTGCAAGTCAATCACATCCACAGACAGAGTACATAAATTCCTGAACTGCAGCCTCATGCCTATTACAATCCATAAGCGTCAGTGTTCACCTATCCATTTAGGTTAACCTACTTTCTTCTTGTGCTTTAGAAACTCTAAGCAGCACTTTCACATTGATGAATGGCTATGAAGGATCAAGATTTCAAGTAACAGTGTGCAGCTTCTGAACATTTTAACTCGCACCCAAGCAGCATTTTAAATTACTAGTCATTTCTGAAACTCAATTTAGTTTTGCATGCTACACAAATCCCTTCCAAATTCTACAAGAATCAGTTCATCAACAGGTTAATAGCTAATGCAAAGCAACATCTCACGTTATCTCGTGTTATAAACAGCGGTATTTTAAGCTGAAACAATGCGTATGTTCACAGAAGGAATATGGTTAAGGGATAGGTCTGAAACCTCTAAGATTTGCTAAGGACATAAGAAATAATTAAAGGTTTTATGCCTCTCATTATGGCAAACATTCAGTATTTTATACAAAATATAAATCACAGTAATATCAAATAAGTTGGTTTTAAGTATTTTCATTCCAAATCATTGTTCTGGAAAACAGTCAAAAAAAAAAAAAAAAAAGCAAACTGACTCACCAAGACCATGAAGTACCCAGCATCCAAATTCAGGTCTTCAAGTACACCATGACTGTAGAGACCATAGCTTGGTTAAATTCTTTAAAAGCTAAGTGCATAAAGTATTCAATGCACAAGCACAAGGAGAACTGGATAGACTTCCAGTAAATCAACTTACTGGTATCAAGCTTCTATTTTTATGCAATTTAAATCATCAGTATTAACTGATATACTATCACAGATAAAAAGACTGAAGTAGCTGGAAATGTCAGAAGCTATGGCCTGAAGAAACCCAAAGGACAATGGCATAAGAGAAAAGAACTTTCTCAGCAAAAAAATACATTTACTTCTATGTATGTAAAAAAAAAAATACAGTAAAGAGGTTTCCATAATCAAAACCATAATTCAAAAAAGAAGCAGAAAAGAACTGTTTCAGTATTCAGATGGATCCAGTATGTAGAATACATTTTTAACTGCAGTAGCATACAACTGGAATAATACATGGTCATTGTGCATGCAACATTCCAAAAAAAAAAAAAAAAAAAGTTTGAATTACATTTTCAAAAAAATGAAACATACACCAGCTCCATCACATTCCCAACGGGAGCTAACATGGACTGAGAACTTCCCAAAAAATTACACTGAGGAAAAATCCTCAGAGATCTGTATGCTAACCTGAAAGTCTCCAGGCTCTCTCAACTTCACTATACCGGTTTATTCATCCAGACATCCACAGATTTGCTAATGTTTCCCAAATGAACAGACATTCAGCAAGCAGGCTATTATGATTTCAACTTACCCAGCTGGGAAAAACAGGCTAGCCTTCCAGCACACAAACTGTTCCTCAAAATATGAGGACATTGCTTTCTGCTACCTGTTTTTCCCAATTAATCGGTTGTTGTAACAAGAATCACTGAATTTTCCTACAAGCCTTGATTCACTCTTGTTCTCAAAACAGTGCATTGCTATTTCTGGTTCATTCATCCTCCCGATATCTGTCAGCCACAAGACACTGCATAATATTTGTGTTAAAATTCTGAAGTGTTTAATAATTACTTACAGTTTAGTTGAAGATAGTTAAATGTGTTTCATTGTAATTGCTATATAAAAATTCAAAAAGGAAGTACCCCAAACTTTATCTCTAAAAGTAGATTACTGGCAATAACAAAATACATATTTACTCACCAACCTCAAAAAAAAAAAACAACAAACACATAACTGTATCTCTAAAATTCATAAAACTCCGCATACTTTGAACACAAATTCTGCCAAGAGAGTGGTAGTATTTAGACATAATTAACAAGAGCATTAACAAAATGCCATTGTGTACATCAAAAGCTTGCTTTAATCTGTTGACTTAACCTTACATATCAATCTTATAAAATGACTACAAGCAGGATAGAAGTCCACAAAATGGGTAATGCTTAGTGAAGTATAGCACTTTAAATGCAATTTTATTTAAACTAGTCCTTAACCTGAAGATAGCAGCTAAGAGCACAACTATAGCTCCAAACAGAAATAAAGCAGGAACCTAAATTGAACCAGTTTTATTTCACGCCCCTTCCTTGACTCGGACTATCTCCTACCTTCCCAAGAAAGAACACAGAATCATTCTTAGAAATGCTTGTGCTGTTGAAAATGTTGAAAAACTTGGGAAGGAGAATGACACTCAAAGCGATTGTGGCCAGTCTGGATACAGCAATCTTTTCAATATGAGGGAGAAACAGGCCAGATGCCTGAATGTATACCTCATTAATACTAAGTAAACTGGTTATGGCTAGATCTGTATTTCTGAACTACATTTCTAGTAACAATACACTGCTTATAATCCCAAACCACAAGCACTTCTTTGGAGTCATGCATAAATATGAAGTGAATGGACCCAAATATAAAGATATATACTGTAAAAAGGTATATTATAAACATAAATTCATTCTAGACCACCATCTTGCTCTGAAAATGTATTGTATGGTAGGAATACAAACATGGAAACTATACTAAAATCATGTTAAAGCCTCAGCTATAACTATTATATTATGTAAACATTCACATATTTAAGAAAAACTTTCCATCAACAACAAAAAAGATACATTTCCAGAAAACACTCAAAAGGCATTTGAACAAGTAAAGATAGAAACACACATTTTAGCCAGATTCCCATATATGGATGCTTTAGTGATATAACTGTTAAGATGGATTTTTAAATAGAGTGTTGTAAAAAAAAAATATAAAAAACAAAAATGCAAAGAAGAATCAAAAGATTCAATCATTAAACAAACAACAGTATTATTTCAAATACCTTGAAAAGTTAAATTCTGTTTCTAATTTGTTCCTGAGCAAAGTTAGAAGAATTTAAGTATTTTCCATACCAAAACTCAAAAAATATATATTTATGATGAGATAATTTTGAATATATTGAAATTAAAAAATGAGTTTTGATCAAAGTTTTTAATTATTTTAATTACACTGGAGGCAAGTCTCTCACAGTTCAAGTTAATGACTCGGTGAGTGCATTTTAACTTGAATAGTGTAAAAAGCTTTCCCTATTCTTATACAAGTATATGAATGTGTGAACATACACACATGCAATATAGCCACTTCACAAACTATCATTAGATTGTCTTTGTCTATCAGATTTCCCTTCAAAGCTCATTATGAAGAAAGTGATTCTCCTTATTAAAAAGATCAGGCTCATAAACTGGATTTAGATATCCAGCCCTCACTCACTATATGCCCTTACAAATGCCTACCTAGCAACTGCACTGCAAATGCCTTTTTTTTTGTTGTTTTTGCATGTAAAAAAAAAAACACTTGGGTTTCATGATCTGACGTAAGCCAGCGCTGACATACATGGGGACAACGTTGCCTTTTACCACACTAACAGCAATGTGCTTCCATCATCTCTCTTTTGGCCTGGTGATGGTAATCAACAGGCAACTCATTTTATGGGAGGAAAAAAAAAAAACGTTTTCAGTTTACACAGCTTCATAGTTGCTGTTATCAACATAATTAACAAGGCATGGTGAGATGACAAGCAACACAACTACTTTGAGCAACTGGAAGTGTGAAATTTTAAATTTAGGGTGAGGTTGTACAAGACAGCTGAGACAACAGTCACTGAAACAAAAACAAGCAGTCTCACTACTCTCTATTCTGACCATACATTCCACTCTCCTTTGCTTGGTATTTCTGGTGCTCGTCTGATCCTGTCAGTGAGTTGAGTTGGCTTGCTAAATTTGCAGAGAACCGTTCATGACTTTTTGTGCTCAAACAGCTACCGAAAGAAAGCCCGGCTCTTTTGCTGTTGCAGCTGCTGGTTCCAAATCCACAAATGCTTCTGCACATCACCTGTGAAAGTATTTCCACATCTACCAATTGACCTGAACCCACAAAAAAAGAGGAGGCAGTGCATAGACAACAATAAGAATAGGGAAGGCTTTCCTCTACTTCTTCCATGGGCAGTGTCATCTTACAGTTTTCTGATGCTTAAAATATTTCAGATGACTTCTGAGGTAGACCAGGACTTTAGACACTATTATTTGGATTAATAACAAAAGCTTCATCAGTCGCTGCTACTGCCTAGCTTTCTGCAGCATGGTTAAAGTAACTTTAGCTTTCTTGAAGGAATCTCATTTAAAACAAGATAGTCTAAATTGTAAGGAAAAAAATCAAAAGCATTTAGTATATTTTAGTATATTTTAACTTTTAGTTCCATCTGTAAAAGGGAGGAAAACTACTTGACTAGTAGAGAAGTACAAATGCAAAATACAAAAAGGCAGCATGGGAAAAAGTGACATTTAAGAAACTGTATGAAAGGTAGTTAAAAGAAATTCTAACAGCAGTTTTCCATTTGCTTTATCAATTTCTTGGGTTTTTCTCCCCTACTCTGCTGGACTTCTGTAAGGCCTCTGATGTGGTTCCACATGACATCTTGATCTCCAAATTGTAGAGATACAGATTTGAAGGGTGGAGGAAAATGAGGGGGAAAAGAGGAAATAAAGATAGATTATTTTTGTATTTAAACATCTAGCTAACTTAATTCACTAAACTAGTCATGAAACGCTAAACTGCAAGGGAAGCAACAGGGACACAATGTGTACAGGAAAAACAGAACCATTCCTTTTGGTACTGGTCTGCATTTATGGTATGAAATACTTTCTTCTGTTTTCCACTCAACACTACAGTTGCAAAGTCGTAAGAGTTGTGTTTGCACTGTCATTTGTAAGAAGTGGTCCTAGGACTCACACTCACCCTCCTCACAGTGCCTCTTCTTTTGTGCTAGCAGCAATGCTCATGGGTATACAGTGAATCAGATGAGGCAATTATTCTGAATTAATAATCAAGCCAGCAATGACATTCATTTTTTACCCCAGAGGAATTCTTAAGTTTTGTTCATTATGTAGCCATAAAAAATAAAAAAAAAAAAAGTTTGATCTAAGTATAGAACCAGTGTGACAAACAAGCAGGCACCTCTCTATGTTTGCTGAGAATATGTATCATACAGAGCAGGATATGACCAAAAAAAAATAGTCAGAAATAATAACATAAAGCAGTGGGAATACTCAGGAATACAGCCCTAATGCTTATAGATTCTGTTTATTTATAGAGGACTCTGTATTATTTTCTTTGGATTAGCTTTTCTCTTTTGTACTAGGGTTCTTAGATAAGATAATTAGTTTAGAAAGATATTCAGATAACATCCACTGAATCTGAATGTCAAATTAATATAATGTTCTGACAGTTGAACATTGTGTGAATCAGAAATGTGTTGATACACCTCTCATGTCTTGTACTGATAATACACTTTCTAGAAAAAAAAATAAACATGAACTGAAAACCAAACTATTTCAAAATGTCACCAAAGCCAATTCAAAATGTCACCAGGGCCGTTCCAAGATGAGATGGATAAATAATTTGTACACAATTGTAATGATCTTAGAAAGTAAATGTTTTAACAAACTATGAGTACTCTGAAGACACAGATTGGCACTCCCAAATAAAGTACCATAATCATGTTAATATGTCAAAGCATGAGGCAAGTCTAAGAAAAAAGCAGTGGAGGGAAAGAAAGGGAAAGTAATCTACCTAGAAATCACAGATGCGACCATTGCTTTGTAGAGCTTAGGGATATGGTTTAGTGGAGGGCTGTTAGCGTTAGGTTGGAGGTTGGACTCGATGACCTTGAGGTCTCTTCCAACCTAGAAAATTCTGTGATTCTGTGATTCTGTGATCCAAAGATCAGTAACTGATGAAGAATTAAAACCTACATAATGATTACTTGAGATCTGAATTAAGAACCGTTCTCTCCCCCTATTTCTCTCTCCCCTTATGAACATGGGTATATGTGACTAGTGCTGAACCAACTTGCTTTAGATGACAAAAGCAGCAGGGACCTGACCCAAGCAAACACTAGTGAGTTACAGCTGCTCCGGAGTTACCAGAGCCACAGTGAGAGAAAAAGAAAACTCAAATGTAAGAAGAGGAGCATGCTCTTCCTCTTCTCATAGCAGCAGCTTAACAGTTCTGTGAACATCAGTTGCAATGCATGGTTTCTTGAAGAGGGTAGAAGTAACAGTTTCCTTGTCATAAAAAGAACTTCATCCTATACCCATCTCCGTCCTGCTTGCACTTCAAACTTTTTTGTACTTTTAAAAATATAAAGCATGACTCAACTGACAGAAAACCTCCTTATATCAGATCTCTGTCCTTTTATATCATCTTTCCAGAGCCCATCTACACTGAGAGCCTTACAAATACTGAGTGCTGGGCTCCCCCTCAACCCCAGATGCACAGTCATAAACATCAAATGTTTCAAACTTAAAATACAAAAAGCCTTCAATGTGATAGAACAAGACTAGAGACAAATACGTAACCAGCCTTACTGCAAACTCACTCCACTTTTAATGTTCAGTCTCTCCCATGTTTTGAACGTCCAACTTCCATTAATTTTAAATATCAGATGAAGAAATGAACTAAGAACCCACCCCCAGAAAATGGGGTCAGAAAGGTCCTTCCAAAAGCAGAAAGAAATCCAGAGGAAAGCAACTCAGAATGGCAGAGGCTTCACCTCCAACCCGAGATGAATCTAAAATTTTCCCTGCTATGCCAAAAATAAGGCACCCTTCTGAGAGAACTAGAGCTCTCCATCCCCCAGAAGAAGAAATCGAGCAGAGAAGGCAGGAGACTGGCATGGCTGAGCAAGGACCTGCAGCTTAAACCGAGGGAAAAGAGGGAAATGTACAGGAAGTGGAAGCAGGGTTGTGTAGCCTGGGCAGAATACAGGGGTGTCGTCCAGATGTGTAGAAATGGGATCAAGAAAGCCAAGGCACAGATGGAGCTGAACTTGGCAAGGGGTGTGAAGAATAACAAGAAGGGGTTCTACAGATACATAGGCAGGAGAAGACAGGCCAAGGAGAGTGTTCCCCCTCTGATAAATGAGACGGGAGAACTGGCTTTCTTAGACATGGAAAAAGCTGAGGTACTCAGTAAGCGCTTTGCCTCAATCTTCACTGGTGGTCAAGCTTCCTATGTCTGGCGGGACCCTGAACCTCGAGGAGATGGTGAGAGGAGCAGATTCCTTCTCACCGTGACAGTGGAACAAGTCTGGGACCACCTCAGGAAACTGGATGTGTGTAAGCCCATGGGGCCAGATGGTATGCATCCCAGGGTGCTGAGAGAAATGGCTGGTGTGGTTGCCGAGCTGCTCTCCATCTCCAAAAATCATGGCTGTTGGGTGAAGTCCCCGGACACTGGAAAAAGGGAACTATTACTCCCATTTTTAAGAAAGGGAGAAAGGAAGACCTGGGGAACTACAGGCCAGTGAGCCTCACCTCTGTGCCTGCGAAGATCATGGAGCAGATCCTCCTGGAAGACATGTTAAGGCATGCACGAGATAAAGAGGTGATCCAAGACAGCCAGCACTGCTTCCCCAAAGGCAGATCTTGCCTAACAAATCTGGTGGCCTTCTATGATGGAGTGACGGCATCGATGGACAAAGGAAGGGCAATGGGTATCACCTACCTGGACTTGAGCAAAGCATTTGATATGGTCCCTCACCACATTCTTCTCTCTAAATTGGAGAGGTATGGATGTGACAGATGGACTGTTAGGTGGATAAAGAATTGGTTGGCTGGTCACAGCCGAAGGGTTGTGGTTGACGGTTCTACATCTGGGTGGAGGCCAGTCACAAGTGGTGTCCCTCAGGGGTCGGTCTTGGGTCGGTGCTCTTCAACATCTTTATCAATGACACAGACAACGGAATCGAGTGCACCCTCAGCAAGTTTGCAGATGACACCAAGCTGAGCGGTGCAGTTGATACAAGAGGGAAGGGATGCCATCCAGAGGGACTGGGACAGGCTGGAGAAGAGGGCCCATGAAAACCTAATGATGTTCAACTCAGCCAAGTGCAAGGTGTTGTGCTTGGGCTGGGGCAATCCCAGGTATTTATATAGACTGGGAGAAGAACCTGAGAGCGAGCAGTCCTGTGGAGAATGACTTGGGGGTCCTGATGGACAAGAAGCTGGACATGATGGACATGATGGACAAGAAGCTGGACATGAGCCAGCGGTGCGCACTTGCAGCCCGGAAGGCCAACTATGTCCTGGACTGCATCAACAGAGGGGTGGCCAGCAGAGAGAGAGGTGGTTGTCCCCCTCTGCTCAGCTCTTGTAAGACCCCAGCATGCAGGCCTGGGGCCCCCAGCACAAGAAGGATGTGGAGCTCTTGGAACAGGTCCAGAGGAGGGCCACTAACACGATCAGAGGGCTGGAGCACCTCTCCTGTGAAGAAAGGTTGAGGGAACTGGGCTTGTTTTGCCTGAAGAAGAGAAGGCTCCAGGGAGAACCCACTGCAGCCTTCCAGTGCTTGAAGGGAGAGTATATACAGGAGGGGGAATGCCTGTTTCCACGTGCTGATGGTGATAAAACAAGGGGAGTACTTTTAAACTAAGACAGGGGAGATTTAGGTTAGATGTTAGGAGGAAGTTTTTCACTCAGAGGGTGGAGAGGCACTGGAACAGGTTGCCCAGAGAGGCTGTGGATGCCCCATCCCTGGAGGCTTTCAAGGGCAGGCTGGATGCGGATCTGGGCAGACTGCTCTAGGGGTTGGCAACCCTGCCCAGAGCAGGGGGGTTGAAACTAGATGACCTTTTAGGACCTTTTCTACCCAGGCCATTCTATGATTCTATGTATCTTTCATACCTGGATCCCATTTCAAAAAAAAATGACATCTGGAAGCACTTATACATTGTCAGGAACCTTTAAGAAATAATATTCAACTACCTGTCCTTTTCAAGTGTTCCTAGACACACTTCACTGAATTTTGGGGAATGGAAAGGTCCCCTCAGATAGGACCCTCAGATTACTGTTTTGACCTGTCATTCCAGTCTAAGGACTTCCTAAACAAAAGTGCATTAAATTTATGAATTGGAGGCATTCACTATGGAGACAAATTACTCTTGAACGGAGTTATTCAATAGTGATCTTTTAGGGAAAAAAGAAGTGTTAAAATTGACTCTAAAGCTTGCAGAGATAACATCAGGTCCTTTTTTCAAGGACAGTCTACATGTATATCTCACCTTTTTTGGTGGTGGTGGTGTGGCAGAGAAGTATTTAATGTACTCAGGTATATGACATACAAGTTTGGGGTCTCTTCATAAGTAAAACATTTTCCTACGCACACCAAAAAAAATGTTGTAGACCAAATATATAACCCAAAATTGCTTAGTTTTGACAGACACCAATATAAAAGTACACACAAAGCAAAGCTAGAGATGGAAGAATTCCATTTTTCCCCACACCTCTGTAAGCTCACTCAGCTTGTTCCCTCTTCCCAGCTTTACAGGGTTAAAACCACACTGCAGTAACTGCACTTGAGTTCCATGCCAGCACTGTAATGAAAGTACAAGTATAATGCCACAGTATTATTTCCTACCCGTTCTGGATGCAGAAGCTTCCACCTAGGACCAAAAAAGTGTTAATTAATTAGACATTATCTTATTATGTTCCTTAATTAAAATAATCCACATAGACTATAACCACCTTAAAAGAAAGCATTCTTCAGAAAGACACAAACATACAGTCCTTCCAACCAGATCAGTCAAACAAGTGAAATCAAGCAGTGGTAGTATTGAACTCAGAGGCAGCAGATTACAGCAAGCAGAAGGGACATCCCCCACTGCCAGCTTGTTTCAACCTTGAAGTCCACACAGTTAAGAGATCAGGCTATCTTAACACTAATCTTTGGACTGTAAATGTAGCCCTGAGTTTAGCAATCCCTACAAATTCAGGAATATCATTATCTACATTTTATCCGAACTACAAGTTCAAAAACTTTGTCTTATTTGGAAATAAGCATCTGCCTAACTTAAAGAAACATCAGTGAGGGGCTGCTGATCTCATCATGAACAAATTAGTGTCAGAAATGGGAAACTGAAGCTTTTTTTTTTTTTTCCAACAAGCAGCTGGTATTACAAGTCTCTGTTGCTCATTTATCTACACCTTGCATAGATTCCTCTAAGAATCTCCTTTAAGTATTTGCAGATTACATTTTTAAGTTCCTCCATTTTACAGCAACACAATGAGATAAA
This sequence comes from Aythya ferina, assembly GCF_964211825.1. Taxonomy (NCBI): domain Eukaryota; kingdom Metazoa; phylum Chordata; class Aves; order Anseriformes; family Anatidae; genus Aythya; species Aythya ferina. The sequence continues at coordinate 126,721,204 of NC_140296.1, read as the reverse complement.
TCTCATTTCCAAATGCCACCTTGGATCCATTCTCAGTAACAGAATCATAATTTACATTACTCCTAAACTACTAAAGTAGTTACTCCTAAACTCTGCCTCTAATAATTTGAAAAGATTAATAATTCGTAGAAGAAAATGGTTAATTTCACATTATGTACCTTGGACCCAAGCAAGAAAAGGGGAGAAATTAACATCTTTCTAGAAATTCCCGTGTGAAAAGGATGCTGGACAGAGCAGTTACATGATATCGTGGTTCTAAGACAATTTAAGTCACTCTAAACTGCTGCTGTAGCAGTTTTACTCTCCAGTCACATGCAATCCTGTTGGGGCATGTAGTACTAACCACTCCCTAGCACTCGCTGCACATGCTGGCAAGCAGAAAAGCTTCCTACACTAGCAAAAAAGCAATCCTGTTCTTTTGTTGAATCAGACTTCTGCAGGTTATGCCACTGCATAATGAACCAGCTTCACTACAGCATCTGATCAACCCAAAAGTCAGTGCAACAGACAAGGCTGGGTCACAGGAACAACAGCAGTCATCTGAACAGCTTAAATTGTTAAGATCCTGCCATTTATAGGCTGCAGAATTGTATGTAGTGAGGTTTTCTTCTTTGTGCTTTTCTTCATAGCTCTATGGTCACTATGCTAGGCCAGCTTCCAACTTCACAAAAACAAGTCTGTCAACCAGATTGCTTTCTCCAATTGTTCCCTTTGCTCTCCTGTCCTGAGCCAATAGTACATTCTCCAGTGGCTCCCACTGTGCCAGGTAAGAAACATTTGCAGAAAACTGTGACAAAAGCCCAGCTGCTGGACTCATTCTACCATAATGAACAAGTGCAAGCATTGAGGCATGCAGTTTAGACATACAGCGCCTTTATCATTTGAAGCCACAGACCTTAATTCACCTCACAGCATCCACAAAGGGCATGTGCTCTCAGAATCCTGCCTCACCCTTCATCCCAAGGGGGTAAGGAGGAACGCACACTGAACGAGTCTTAGGCCAGAATGATCCTGGGAAGACTGACAGAAAACGAAGAGGAAGCAAGATATGAATATCTCAAAAACCTCCAGTCATTAAGCAACTTCTCTCTACCTTTCTGCCTATCATGACTCCACCCAGTAACCTCTACTCATTGGCAGCTCTCTGGGGAAGCTTGTCTGAACCCTTCATGCAAATGGTAACTGGTTTGTGTGCCTGAAGAAGACTCCAACAGACTTGCAAGAGACTGCCAACAGATCTGAAGATCCCTCTGGTAACAGGTGAGGAGGAACAAGTTCCGCCAGGAATGGCAGCAAATACAGCTAAACCTGACTGACGTAGCACAACGCAGAGGCAACAACAGGTGACAAAGGGTACAGACTCCTTTCAGCAGACCAAACTCTGCAAAGGGCTTCCATCTGCAATGCTGTGAATAAATTCCTAAGATTAGTCCAGCCTTTGGGCTGCTGTACCTTTCTGCTCATTTACGTGTGCACTGGTGACACTACCAAAGGAAAACCAGAACGTATCAAAAGCTGCTCCAAGCTCAAGGGGCCAGAGTGAAGAAGAGTACAAGGACCAGGTACTGTACTCCTCCATCCGGTCCGTAAGAGGAAAGGCTTGGGCAGGAGAAAAAACCTATTCCCTATCAACATCTCATTTCACAGCTGTTGCCACAAGCAAGGCTTTGGCTTTTATCATCACAAGATACTTTCTGAAGAATGGGGACTGCTGAAGAGAGACAGAATCCCTCTGACTAAGTAGAGCTAGGGTTATCTTTTTCAACAGGTTTGTTGTGAATGAGGAGGGATATAAGTCACGGTCACTGGGGGACGGTGACCAGTCTGAAGAGAAGCAGAGATACAGGGCAGCAGAGGAATACCCCTGACAGCATGATTAGTGAGGCTCTCACTTTCCCTGTGAAAGCAGTGAGAGTGGAAGCCTACCTTAAGTATTTGTTCATGCAGTCATGCCGTGTGGAGGAACAAAAAGGAGGAACAGGAAGGCCACATGCAGTGGAAAAGGTATGATGAATAGAATCACAGAACCATAGAATGGTTTGGGTTGGAAGGGACCTTAAAGATCATCTAGTTTCAACTCCCCTGCCATAAGCAGGGACACCACCCATTAGATCAGGTTGTCCAGGACCTCATCCAACCTGGTCCTGAGCACCTCCAGGGATGGGGCATCCACAGCTTCTCTGGGCAACCTGTGCCTGTGCCTCACCACTCTGAGTGAAGTATTCCTAGTACCTACTCTCGATCTACTCCTTTTTAGTTTAAAATGGCTACACCTTGGTCTATCACTACACTTCCTGACAAGAATCCCTCTCCAGCTTCCTTGTAGGCCCCTTTAGGTACTGGAAGACTGCTATGTGGTGTCCATGGAGCCTTCTCTTCTCCAGGCTCCCAACTCCCTCAGCCTGCCTTCATAGGTGTTCCAGCCCTATGATCATTCTCACGGCCCTCCACTGGACCTGCTCTACAGGTTCTCCTTATATTGGAGGCCCCACAGCTGAACACAGTACTCCAGGTGAGCTCTCACAAGAACAAAGAAGAGGGGAGAACCACTTCCCTTGACCTGCTAGCTATGCTTGTTTTGATGCAGCCCAGGATATGGTTGGCTTTTTGGCCTGCAAGCAGATGTTGTGCTTCTTATCAACCAACACCCCTAGGTTCTTCTCATGGCTGCTCTCAGTCCGTTCTTCATTCACAAATACAGGCTGAGTGGAGAATGGATTGAATGGATTGAGATCAACTTGGGAGTGTTGGCTGATGAGAAGCTGAACACGATCTCACTAGTAAACACGGAAATATGGTTGAATAGTTTGCATGTCTGGAGTGCTGTGGTGAACTGATAAAGGCTCTTGCAGAAAGGCTGTGAAAGTGAGGAGGAGGGTTTCTACTCCACACAAAGGAGCAGATCACATACACACAGCTTTGCTCTGCAGCGAGCAATGAGCTAGTCAAAAATTAGTAATGCATACAACTTACACACACAATTTTGACTGTGTATTACTTTTTATTTTTTTCCTCTGTGAGGGCAGTCAAACATTGGAGCTGATTGCCCAGACTGGCTGTGGAGTCATTGTTCTTGGAGGTATTTAAAAGCTGTCTGGATATGGCCCAAGCAATCTAATCTAACTTCAAACCTGGATCTAGCTTTCAAATTGGCCCTGCTTTCAGCAGAAGGTTGGTCCAGATGATTTTCACAGGCTCCTTTCAATCTAAACTGTTCTATAGTTTAGCATTCTCCTATGGTATGCCTGGCTTCTTATGTGGCTGCAAGAGTAGGACATATAGTCCACAATGCACTCTTTCACAGCTCAGATGAGTTTTGTGGGTACAATGGGAAATGTCCTTTCTTTCAAGATCGTTAGACAAGTTAATACAGTCATTAAAAAAATAAGAGGAAAGTTCTCCAAGATGAAAGTGGAAAGTGCCTCCCTCCACAGGTTTGACAGTTGGGCAGGAAAGAAGAGGCACAAAGAAGAGGCACGGCCTGATTCCCTGATGACAGTGAAATCTGGAATGCTATTTAAGAAGAAATTCAGCACATGGGTACAGGCAAACCCTGTCTGAAAATCAAACAAAGGGAAAAAAAAAAAAAAAAAAAGAAATGTAAAATTTTCATTGTTAAGCTAATAAGGAAAAAAAAAAAAAAACATTTCTCACCAGTATTCCATCCTCCTAGTGCAAGTAGTCATCCAACAATAAACTCCTTTACATACAGGTGCAGATCACAGAATCACAGAATCACAGAATTTTCTAGGTTGGAAGAGACCTCAAGGTCATCGAGTCCAACCTCCAACCTAACGCTAACAGCCCTCCACTAAACCATATCCCTAAGCTCTACAAGATGCAAGAGGTTGTCAGTGGCACAAATGTTAGTCACCATTAGGTTCTGAGTTGAGCTCAAGCCTGGTTTTGTGGAACACGTAAGAGCTATTCCAACCCTTTCATGATTTTTTAAGGTGGTACCAAAAGTCTGTCTCACTAGGAATTAGCCAAGACGGCAATAGATGGATGGCAACCCAGGCAAAGGACAGTTAAAATTTTAATCCCAGTATACTTGACATTTATAAATAACACTTGAGTCAGGGAAACAGGGACACTCAGTATCGCTAGCAAGAGAACCTGATTTGGACTCTTTTGTTATTAATAAAGACCTTCTTCACTGAGGAGGAAAGGGCATGCTATAGGAATGAAAGCCAAAAAGCTAAAAAATGGCAGTTTTCTTTCAGCAATCCTTTCTGAGCTAAAAGATACGTGTGTTTCGTGCCGAAAATTCTGAACTCCTAAAAAATTTATTTCAAGACCATAACAACTGACTGACTCTGCCATGCCAGATTCACTCATATGTACTGGTGTTCTCTTGCTGCTGCATATTAAAATTTCTCCACTTACAGCACAGCATCCTGCCTGGCCACAGAACTAAGATTGCAGCTCATCTGTGGGTCTGTTATTCATTCAGGAACAGAAGGTCCAATACTTCAAGTTGATATGCAGAAGTAATGTGTACATATATATGTTTGTGTACACATATACGTATGATTATATATATAAACACACAGACATACAGATATATGTGCTTAACTGAAGATAGATGTTCTTTATCATGAAATAGGACCTCCATGGCACCTCGTAAAACATGAAACATTTGAGCGCGCTGAAAGACGTGCTGTCTAAAGGACTCAAACAAAAAGAACTCCAGTAACAGAACAAGCCATTTTCCAAAGCAGTTGAGAAGTACAGTAGCAATGGTGACTAACCAACTTACAAATTCATAAAATAAGTACGAGAGAGAACAAGGTACAAGCACAGCCTCTCCAGGTGAAAGAATTCCTCAGCCTCAATGACAGACACGTTTTTGAATATAAATAAATCTGTGGCCATTATTCAACGACAAGATATGGGATTACACAAATAAAAGGTTTTAACTACATCACTACTGTTTTGTTTTTTTTTACTCTATCTGCATTTTCCAAAGCCTTGCTGGTAAACAGCATTGATGCATCCAGCTGGTCTGTATGTATAGCACATGCATCAATTACAAAAAATGTATGCATACAATATTACACTAAAAAACTACGTTAAAAGAAAACTATTAAAGCTGCAAAGTCAAGCACATAAAGGTTAGAAAAAGCCATGCCAAAGGGTATGCCCGTAACATTGTTCTGCTGGCCTATTCACATAATCTTCAATTACATGAACAAATATTATTTTTTCCCCACAGCATTTATCTCATGCAGTACACAGGAGGTACAGCACTCACTTAACAAGCAACTACTCAGCACTGTATTTTCGTTTAGTTAGTCCATGGATTGATGTCTTAAAATACACAGTTATTAATTTTTTCATAAGTCTTCTCTATTCCGCTTATCACAGTAACATCTGAGTGCTTCACAATCTTAATTTATTTTGTTGGCACCACAGGAAACCAGTGAGTGTTCTACTGATTTCCTATAAAGGCATGAGAAACGCAGAGATAAGAGGTAAAGAAGTAATTTTGGATGCTACATTTGAGAGACCATGATTTCTCAGTTTCCAGTGCCGCTCTGATTTATTTTGTTTGTGTACGCAAGTATTCAGCACTTTTCACAAAGCTTATCTTAGTAATCAAAGTTTGGGAACTCAGAAAATGGAAAAACGTGCAATTACAGGCAGTGTATGAACAGTCCAATTTAAATCACCATACTTGTCTTCCAGCAATGTTCTACTTCAATTGTCACCAGTTCCTATAACAAAAAAAGAAAGCCTCCTACAAGCTGCCCTCTCCTTCGCTATGCCACAACTTATGTTCCCTGAGTAGAACCACCCTGTACACTTAAGAGGGTAATGAAAAAGTAGCATGTGATCAAATGATTTAAAATGTATCCAAAAACAAATATACAAGAAAGGACACAAAAATGCAAACTTGTTTTTGAAGCTCTAAATTGGGGGTCTTTCGTGTTGCCACTCTTATTAGTATTTTAATTTTACATTTGTAGAGGATCAAAAGCAAATTTAAACACTTAGCATCTAAATAACACGTGTATGATGCTGTGGTGGAATAGGGCACAAGGGTTACAACAGTTTCGTCTCCTATACAGATCTTTGACACGAGCTGACAGAACTAAGTGTCAGCAGCACGGGGTCAGGAGCCTCCATGAGGACCAGCACCTAAGCTGAATGGACTCTACTGTCAGCAAGTATCTGTGATAGCAGCTTGAAAAGGGATGTTTCTCTGCAGGAGAGAAAACTTCTGGAAGCTTTGATTCCATTCCAGGTTTTGGAAGTGAGCAACTACCGCATGCAGCTTATTCTGCCCCCAGTTTATCACTCTCCATTCTCCCTCTAGGATTCATCTCCCTGGACATAACCTCTGGGCTTCCATTCCCTTACTGTCCCACATTTACTATGTTTTCCTTATTTATCCAGCTCACTTCCAAATTTCAGTTTCTCCTACTGTCAAATAGCTTCTTTGCCTGCAACTTTGAATACCACCCTTGACACCCATTTTCCTGCCTTGCCTCCAACCTTTTTTCTCTCTGAGGCTCTTTGTTCAGTTTGCATCTCTTCGCAGAGAGGTCTCAACTCACAACCTATGCTCTCACCAGTTTGCAGCTCCAATTTCCTTCTTGAGGGAAATGATTTCTAATTTAGCAAGAGTTTCACTGTATCCCTTCCTGTTTCCTTGTTTCTTGTCTGAACGTTTTTGGAAAGTACACTGCCTCCTCAGCAGATTCTTCCCCACTGACACAGAAGTCCCCAGTCCCAGACCAATCTCACTCTTTTTGTCCCTGCTAGATATGAATGGTACAATTTACCCCACTGTCTTTGTATCCATGACAGGAGGTATAATTGGGCCCCTCGCTACAAGAAGGACATGGAGGTGCTTGAGGGGGTGCAGAGAAGGGCGATGAAGCTGGTGAGGGGCCTGGAGAACAAGTCCTACGAGGAGCGGCTGAGGGAGCTGGGGTTGTTCAGCCTGGAGAAGAGGAGGCTCAGGGGCGACCTTATTGCTCTCTACAGATACCTTAAAGGAGGCTGTGGAGAGGTGGGGGTTGGTCTGTTCTCCCACGTGCCTGGTGACAGGACGAGGGGGAATGAGCTTAAGTTGAGCCAGGGGAGTTTTAGGTTAGATGTTAGGAAGAACTTCTTTACTGAAAGGGTTGTGAGGCATTGGAACAGGCTGCCCAGGGAAGTGGTGGAGTCACCATCCCTGGAAGTCTTCAAAAGACGTTTAGATGTAGAGCTTAGGGAAATGGTTTAGTGGGGACTGTTAGCGTTAGGTCAGAGGTTGGACTCGATGATCTTGAGGTCTCTTCCAACCTAGTAATTCTGTGTGTGATTCTGTAATGAACATGAAAGAAAATCTCCATTTTAAATTGTAGCCCATCCTGTAGCAGACATGGCCACACCACCAGAAGTCCCTTCTTTGCCTAATACAGTGGTATGTTTCAGAATTTTTAGCTGTGAAGCTTAACGAGCCTCTTTAAGATGCTTAGCAGACTCTTTTTGAAAGAGTAATATTTAGGGACAAATTTACATCTACTTTCATACATATAACAATAGCCACTTTGGCCAAACTAAGTTTCTATTCCAAGCTAGTTCTTCCAAAAACATCATTACAAATTTAGAGAAAAAGATTTTTATTGTTGTTGTTGTCTGAAGTGCTCTCCATCAACTGAATTATTTTGCTAAAAATTTCCAAAACTGTCTTCAAAAAAATATTCCAAGGTGGAGGAGGGAAGGAGGGGGATGCGAGTAATAAACAATAAAAATCTATCTTACAAGGAAAGTTGGGCCACTTGTAATGTTAAGATAGGCAGAACCATCCACAATGTCAAAAGAACAACTTATACAATGTGTCATTGTTAGAGTATGTTGCTTACAAACAGAATCAGTAGTTAAATGCAAGATATCCTGGCCCAGACTAAGCAAAGTACCGGTTTTGTGTCAGTGTTACCTGCTTGGCCAATAGATGAAAACATTTTTGCTTTATTTCATGCATAAGAGATGAAGGAATGTGCTCTTCTTACTGGAAAGCAGGGAATAAGTTATTACATGTTAGGATATTTCATCCATTTACTATTTTGAGTGTCAGTCTGAAATTATATTTTTCAATAAATCCTCTGACTTTCAGAAGTAAGCATGTCACTAAACCAGCAATTGCAACAGTTAGGTGGTGACTCATTCAGACATGAAAACAAACAAAAAAAAAAACAGTAAATTAAGTTAGAAACAGTGGCCTTAGTATATAGAAGCAAGCAGCTAGTAACCTAGTCACAGGGGTAGATAAGTCTTCTACTTAACTGTAGTGACTTAGACAAGCCTTTTAACTGTCCCATATATTGTTTGTACATCGGTTAACATGGCAAACCATTGCACTCGTTCTATAAGAATATTACTGAGGATTTAGTCTGTGTTTTTAAAAAGCCCTGAGGTTTTCAGATAAAAATTACTCGGAGACTACTAAGTAAAACAATTACAGTGTTTCATAGCATTTAAACTGAAAAAAAAAAAAGTTATCTTAGTCTCCACAAATAAACTACTACTACTGTCAGACTTGTCTATACTGAAACAACATACACATTTTTGTTCCACCATCAAATATGGCATTTTCACTTTATAAAAATACTGTTTGAACAAATGTTCCCAATACAGCAAAAACAAACTAACAAAAACACTGAAGGCCATAATTCCCTTCAGTACCAAATCTAATTTGTTGTAATATACCCAAGTAAAGATTCCCTTCAAAAACTAAATTCTCAGATGATTCTCAATTGAGTATTCCAAGAAGCTTTGAAAGCTAAATGTAAAATTAAGTATTTTTTATTAGGTATAGGGGAAAGCAATAGGATTAATTCAAGACCTTCACAGTAGTATCTGAAACATAAAAAGAAATTCAGAAGCAGCTTGACTTTTCACACTGGGTTCACAAAGGTTGTGAACTGGGTTGGCACTTTTCACAATTTCCATTTGGTAGTGGTGGAGATACTGCAAGTACCTCTTTGTTCATGGACGGCTATTTGGATATTGAAGACTTTACCCAAATACTGACAGAGCCACTAGGCTACACGGTATTCTTAAGTTGGTCTCTCTCTGTTCGTGTCAATACGTTCTGTATTATATAATGCAAATGTCTACTAAATTCCTACTAAACCTTGGAGAAAACACACTGATATTCCATTGTTACCCTCATCTGAGGTAGAATCACAGAATGGTTGAGGCTGGAAGGGACCTCCAAAGCTCATCTAGTCTGATACCCCTGCTCAAGCAGGGTCACCTAGAGCACTTAACGAAAGTCTCTCACCTGCAGGCAAATGCCCCAGACTGCAAATTCTCTATGCTGCTAGCTCTTCCCTTCCCCATAATGGATCAATAATCTCCTCAGAAGGCTCAGAGGAGATGGGTAAGGGCAACAAAGGGCAACATGCCCATGAAGCTCTTTGAAGAATGTAGGGAGTGATTGCCCAGACCTGTTGTAAGGAAAGCTGACCTTATCTTACAATAAAGAAAGGGTTTAAGATGAAGAGTTGTAACAGTTACAGGGATCAGCTGACTCTCAGATGACTTGGTTGAGCAAACTTTTCACCAGGAGAGAGTCGAGTGTGAATGTCTAATTGAGTCAGCAGACCAGCACATGGTAGCATACAGAGAGCTCAGCCCAACCTACAGTGTAAAAACAGAACAACTAATTAAAAAGAAATTTGAAGAGAGCAACTGACTTGGGCTAGCTTAAACACATTTATCCCTTCCCAGTGACTGGGGCATGCAACATAGAATCACAGAACATTGTGATGGTGAGCTTATCATAGAGACATGAAACAAAAATCATGTCTGCATTTTGATTTAACAGCTGTCTTCTACATTTCTACCCCTAAACTAATTCTCAACCAATAAACAGTTTATAACCAGAACGAAATGGAACATTTACACAACTTGTAAAAACCATCTTCCTCTTCTGCAACAATATTGCAAATACATAAATTAAAAGGAAATCTCCCCGAGAAGTTCCACAGTACCACTGCAACAAAACAACAGTCAAATACCTTGAGGACACTTTCAAATCAAGTCCTCAGAATTCAGGAGAGATATTTTCTGATCTTCTGACCGCTACATATTCACCTACATATGTGCTACATGTAGATCTAATTCTTCTTTAGATAGAAACTGCCAAGAAACAGGGTTTGATAGCATGGATTTTGAGCTTATTATTTCAGTGACGTGGAGAACAAGTCCTACGAGGAGCGGCTGAGGGAGCTGGGCTTGTTCAGCCTGGAGAAAAGGAGGCTCAGGGGTGACCTTATCGCTCTCTACAGATACCTTAAAGGAGGCTGTAGCAAGGTGGGGGTTGGTCTGTTCTCCCACATGCCTGGTGACAGGACGAGGGGGAATGGGCTTAAGTTGCGCCAGGGGAGGTTTACATTGGATATTAGGAAGAACTTCTTACCGAAAGGGTTGTTAGGCATTGGAACAGGCTGCCCAGGGAAGTGGTGGAGTCACCATCCCTGGAAGTCTTCAAAAGACGTTTAGATGTAGAGCTTAGGGATATGGTTTAGTGGGGACTGTTAGCGTTAGGTCAGAGGTTGGACTCGATGATCTTGAGGTCTCTTCCAACCTAGAAATTCTGCGATTCTGTGATTCTGCATTATGCTATGACCATAAATAAAATAATCCACCTTATTTACTGTCTCAGTGCAACCCACCCACCTTCTCAGCTAAAAACACAGAAGAGGAAACAGGCCTGTTTAGTCTTTTTACCTCACCCTTGCCAAAACTACTAGTCTGCCTCATCTGATACTCCTTTTTCCACTATGCCAGTACTGGGTATATCTTGTTCTCCAATACTTCTGCCTCTACCATCCAACATCATGTATTTAGGTATGGGAAGAAACAGAGAAAGAAGAAACTTCCTTCACGTTAAGCCTTCAAGTATTCCATTGGATTACCTTTTACTTGATCTTAGAAGAAGCAAAATTCTCTCCCCCTCTTTTCATTCAAATGTATTCCTACCATTTGGAAGCCAAATTAGTCACTAGTAAAACTTAATTGAAAGAAGGAAAAAAAAATCCACATTTTATTCATAGATGCATCTGGATTAATTCCCACTAGAACAGGAACAGTTGGAAAAATGGGAGGGAAACCCCCAGCCATACTCTTGATAAAGACTGTGTTATGACACATGAGGCTAATTTTCATCCCTTGGCTATGATGTATGGAAAAACCTCCTTCTTCTTTCTTTCATCTTTTTGACATTATTTTCCCCCAGATGGCCATTCCTGAGAATTCTTACAACAATCCAGAATCTGGCAATGTTTCTGACATTTTCAGATATGACGACATGCATGTATGTTCAAAATGATGTGCCCTAAAAGTCTGATTTTCCTGACTGACCATTCTGGAACACGTACAAACAAAAAGTCCTTAAAACTGCCTGCTGAAATGGCCATAGTAATACCTTTCTGTGCAGAAATGTTCCTACCTCTCTACCTTGCAAAGGTAATTTTGGGCTGAGACCTGATCCACCACAGATGACCTACTGACATTAAGTGAAAAAAACTGAACAATTCTAAAAAGATCAAATTCATTTTTAGCCTTTGTTCTTTAGTATCAGCTTGATATAACAAGAGATCATTCTTTTATGTACAGAAATCCCTGAAAGTAAAGAAGAAAACTGCAAGGATATCTAGGCTCACAGACCATAAATCCTGTCTTTGCAAATGCACCATTAGAAAGTTGTGTTTGGAGTGACAGTTTTGAAAGAAAGCAACAATTCTTCCCAAAACACACTGCAGCTGAAATGCACTGTTGCTAAACTATGTTTCTAAGACAATAAAGCAGATGTTTGATTTGCTGTTTCTTCTATCAGGGATGTGTCTGGCTGTGACCATCCCAATATTAAATAATGTAACATATTCGTCTGCCTCTAAACAGGGCCACCATTCCAGAATACCTTCTACACAGTCCATGGTTGTCTGCTAGCAGTGCTTGTTATAATGTTTAACATCAATTAGAATGGCAAGGCACACATTTCTGCAGTGAAAGTCTCAAGTGGTTCTGAGAGACGGTCTCAAGTGGTTCTGAGCACAACACTTCCACCAACACAAAATTCACATAATTTCTAACCCCTTTCCAGTCCTTTGCACACAATGCAGTTTGCTCTCCACCTCTCACTATTGAGTTACAAACCAATTTTTCAAGACTGCAGTGGAAGAAATGGCTGCTCTGGCTGTTGTTAGTAGCAGGAAACGGGCCAACTCTGCAGTGTTCAACAAGGCACCTTGCCAAGGCCACTTGCCTCTGCTCTGTCACTCCCAGAGCCATTTGCTACACACTGCAGGAAAAGCTCTTAGAGTAAGGTGCACTGCTGGACAGACAAGTGCCAGGGGACTGCTGAAACAATCAGCAGGAAGAAGAGGTGACTGTATGTCAGAAAATAGTCTTCAAGGTGACTTAAAGATGATGTGTAAATATTAAGAATCTTGACTTTGATGTAAATACCATTCTGTAGATGTAAAAGCTCTCTTTTAACACGGATATAGCTGAATGCTTTTCTAACCATTACACTGAAAACAGTTACTTAATAGCCTTACCCTTTTTCCTTCAGCCTTCTATACTTTATACTTAAGTATTTCTTTACTTTATACTTCAAATATACTTATAATACTTCTCCATGTTTATTTTCAATGCTATCTAATCCAGTGTGAGAAAAAAAAGAAAAAGACCAGAACTGTTCATTACTTGTTTAGACCAAATTAGAAATGAAGGACAGATCATATGCAAAAATAGATTTTGCGAGATTAAAGACTTAAACTACATAGTTGACTAGCACTGCAGATTTCAGGCCCACACAGGAAACCCAAACCATCACACCAGCAATCTTTACCAAGTTAGAGGAATGAATCTTCTAGATATTTCCTCTGAAAAAAAAAGAATGACAATGAAATCAGTTCCCTGATGTCATACACCTGACTACAGAAAAGACGTGATCACGCACAAAGCATTATTGCCTAAGCACAGATGACTATTACATCTTGATCACTTGCTTTTACGTCCCCAAAGAAATGTCAAGAAGCTCTTAAGAAAGGTTCACACTTTGTTTGATGCTATAGGACTCTCCAATTCAACTCAGCCCAGCACCTTTAATATTTAGAAGTTCACAAAAGCAACTTTCCTCAAAACTAATTTCCTTCACAGGAGAGTATCAGAAAAAAACAGAGATTCCAAATACCTACAATAAAGGAATTGATATGTTATTGGTTCAGTGATCTCAAAATTCTGCTAGTTCTGCTATTCTGCTAGCAGAGTATTTCGGTGAAGACACTGTTGTATAGATTTTAATGAATGATAGATCCAAAGTTACGTAGGCAGTCCTTCATCAACCAACAGCTCTTAAATTCCATATCTCTACAGTTAAGGTGTGTAATCTGTGGGGAAGATTTCTGCTAAGCCCTACAGACAGGTCAGAAAGAGTGCTCTATTCAGAAAAAGGAGACAATCGATCAATTACATTTCGTCTCCTGCTGACTAACTCTCAAAATTCTGACTTCCTTTAGGCTTTGTGCACCTGTTCACAAGCTTTAATTTGTCTAGTTTCAAATTCTCCAAGCCGGTCATATCATTAGGCTAGCAAACAGACACATACTTAAAAATTAGACATTTTAACAGCACTCACTGTTAAGACTTCAGATGCATGTCTGAAAACGTCATGCTAAATTTGCTAAATTATCTGCTATTTGTTTCAAATGAATATAGAAATTGCCAGACTAAACTATCAGCCATTTAATTTAGGAATCCAGTGCTTTCCTTATAGCAGCAAACAGCATACGCTTCACAGGAACACACCAAGCAAGCAAACAAAAGAAACCTGTTGCTGATACTATTGAACTTCCTGTCCAAAAGAAAATTCCAGTTTTAAATTATGCTTTGAATCTATAACTATATCCACCTCGATACAAGCCATTGCCCAAAAGAGCAGCCACCTTCTCCCCTGCTCTCTTCTACTAGAGGTTGCAATTGCGTAACCACAAAACGATTTGATGCACCAAGCTATCCCAACAGAAAATTGTTAAAGATTTGGACAAAGTTAGTGTTCCATTAAATTAGCCCACTTGGATCATACAATTGCCAGATCCTGCAAAAGAACAGAGAATTTGATCAATCTTTTTTGGGTTAGATTAGCTTAGCTACAGCATGAAAGCAAACCCAAAGATAAATAAAGCCCTTATAACACAGCAAGCAGCACCAACAAGGCTGGAACAGCAGAAGAGGAGCAGGGCTGCTCCATTCAGTAGCAAATTATTATTAGACTGGTTTAGCTTCTAGAATTTCTCTCTTAAGAATCTCAGGCTATGGCTGCACCATAGTCTGAGCCACCTGAAATCAAAACAGTTGCAACATTACCCTACATTTCCGCCCAAACATGTATCTCTGTCCTTTCCCATGTGCCCATATTGTACATTTCTGATTCAGTAACCACCTCAGCAGGTTCAGCACACTGAAGAACCATTGTTTTATGCATCTGGAATTTTCCATTTATTTATTCTGCACTTACTAAGATGGGGAATAAGCCATAGTCACTTTCAAAAACTATTTGTTGAACTCATGTCTATGCACACTTAACCTGTTTTGGTAATAGTTAAGCGTTCCCTTCTAAACCTAAAGGAAAAATTAAGTCTACATTTCTTAATTTGCATTTCCAATCACTTTTGGACTCATGCTGCATTCAGGCACCTATCATACAGATATTGAGCTGCACACAATTCTCCAGCAGACTCAGAGAAACCCTGATACAGGTTCATCACGTAGCCAGTAATGCTGGGGCAGGAAGATGCTAGGGATGCTGGGTCATCCCCGGTTTTGGCTGTAGAAGAAAAGGCACCAGCAGGGCCTACTGGACCCACGCTGGCTGTTGGCTTACCTGCAGATCCAGCCACACTTCCCATCCAACCCTGCAATACAGAAGAGTTGTGACCCAGTTGCTACTGCTGTGACCACTTACTGAAATAACCCTAGCTCGCTCTCTCCCTTTGGCATGGTACATGGTAACTCTTACCATTCTCTGACATACAGATTTTGAAAGAGTCATAGTTTTGCTCAAATTTTAAGATCTGTCTTTGGCTCTGGGCTTCAGTGATATTTATATCAGCATGCTCTACCATCAAAGCATACAACATAATTAATAAAAGGGCCAGTTTTCAGCCTCAGTACGTGTTGTCCTGCTGTGCTGCTAACTCCTCCTAAGTTAAGTGTCTTTTCCACTTTCCCTCTGTAAGGCAAACGACATCAAGCTTCTTCATGTACTATGCTGAATTTTTGGTCTCTGAGCTCTTCATCCATGTTTCTGACAGCCATCAAGACCACACAGAAGTATCACTGATTATATCATGTACAAGAATGCCACATTCCAAAGTTTTAAATAGCTTCCTTCAATTGTTAACTTTACAAAGTCAAGTTGACTTTCTCTTAACAATTAAGAAATTACCTAGATCTTAAAGAATTAAAAAAAAAAGACCAAATCACAAGTTTGAGTATGTGAAAGCCTACTACTTCCTCCATATGATGTATTAACCTCAGAGTTTGAGACGTGTATTGCGAAGCTTTCAACAAAAACAATAAATGTGGAGGCGAAAACAGGTATTGTCCACTGAATATTCAGACTCTTGATGAAGCCCTCTATGTTGTACAAAATTTTACTCAGTCTGGACCCCTCACACAACAGCAGGTTACAGAAAGGGTACAGAATGCATTAACTACTGAATTTTGTTCCAGGACACCTTTTTTCCTAGGCCAACTGAGCACTTTAATGAAGAATATGCAGCACATAACTTTTATATGTACCCTCAACCAGAAATCTCTCCCAATACATGTGGACAAGCACTGGGAAAAAGAAAAATGAAAAACTAAGGGGCACAATTTTTCATCTCTTTCCAGAAGAAAGAACTGTCTGATATAAAAAACAAGAGCGTTTAAACTTGCTCTTTTGCAAAGGTTAGTTACTTAACACAGTTTTAAATGAACTCATATGAAAACAAATTTCCTTTTTCTGCTTTTTCTTTCAAGTTATTTCCTTATTTTTTCTCATTCTTATACTATACATTTCTTGGTATTAGTTCTCCAGTTTGCATACTTTATATCTTTTCTTCTTTCAGCATTAAATGGAAGAGAACAGAAAGGACCACAGTTCATGCTTACCATAACTAATACTCCAAATACAGGCAGAAGACAGGAAAGAAAACATCACCATGAAATAAAAACAGTACTGAAAACCTAAAGGGAAAATTATGAATCTCAGAGACTGCAGCCACAGTTCTGGTTGGCTGCCTTAGCAGAACATACTGTCCAGATTACTGCATACTCAAGGCAAAAAGATGTTCAGATTTTCTGACAAGAAGTTTCTCTACTTGAAGACATCCTGCAGAATTTCAAGTCTCTGATTAAAAAATCTCTGACGTCTCAGAATAAAAAAATAAATAAAAACTAACAATACAAATTAACAAAAAAAATAACAAAATGAAAATTTAGCAGTAGAAATGTTTAGTAGTAGAAGAATGGTGGCTAGTAGTAGACACTCATTTTCTAGTAGTAAACACTCATTTTCCCACTCATTTCCATTTTATCCTTGATTGATTCATGTTATAATATGGTAAACAAACACTGACCAAAGCTTATCCCCAGAGACAGTTTTAAGCTTTCCCTCCTATATAGATTCCTCAATAAGAAACACAGCATTAGCTAACATGGCAGCCTCTTCTTCAGGCTGTGGGTACCTGTGTATCTTCTTCCTACACAGAAATTATTCAAACACAACTCGCAGGAATGTAATTCCTTCCTGGATCTCCAATGATATTTTTTTGAGTGATACATTGGGAAGAGGAATGGAAGAGGTACACATGCAAAACAATTGCAGTCTCTTTCCTTTAGGAAATCCAAACTAAAAAACTTCTAAAAATCATTATAAAAGCATTATAATAGTGTTAAAAAGATTGACTGGTGGTATTCTTCCTGTACATAAACTTACTATGTGCAGCATTGTTTTACTTAACACTTCTAACTCACCTTAATGTCTTTTCATTTTTAATCACCACCAAAAAAAAAGCTAATCAGGAAACAGAACAGAAATGTTACAATTTAGTTTAAAACACCTTAAGTTGTAGTCATTGTTCAAATTATTCTGATGTGCATACTTTATATGTCAGTCCCTTTCTTTTCTTTATAAATACCCACCTGTACAGCAGCATGCTTTACTGATGTCACATTATTACCTCTACCTCCCTAATAGCTTGTACTGTTCACTGAAAATTCCTTTTATTTCAGTTCAAATGTGTTTGATATCTTGGAGCCATCACATAAAAAGAAGAAAAAAGTCCCCTAAAACTTTTAAAATATGATATATGAACTTGAAGGATCTGTGTAACGCTGAAACTCAGTAATTTTGACTTAATTCAGAGGTCCTATAGTCCTTATCCTGGAATCAACAAACTAAAGCAACCCTACTGTCTGTACTACAAAGGAAAGACAAAAGCATTTCTAACAGAAATTGACAAAGTTAATAATTAGATTTGATTATCATAATAAATGCTAAAGCATATGGTATCATGTACATGTACATGATTTAGATGATATATCTAAACATATCAGTCTGGCACACATGGAATTCATTATCAAAAAGTATACACGCTTCATTTTATAATCTTTTTACACGGACCCTTTCAGCACTTTCCCAGCATTATCTCATCCTCACCAAGATTTCCATCCTCAATGGTCAGGACCACTTCATCCATCAGCAAGGCCCGAAAATCTAGCTCCTCTTCACAGCACTTGGCCTTCAAGGCTCTCAAGATCTCCTGCTGAGGGTAGTCTTCTCTGATGCGACGGTCTGTTAAGAACCACAGCCTGGGAGCAACTGAACTGCACATCTTGGACTTGTCTTGCAACCTTCAAGGTTTCTTTCCAATGGAAATTCTCTAGCTGGTGGAGAAGATGAGACTCTGTTAGAGTACAAAGGCTTTTATCTTCATGTTCCCCACTGTCCCGAGTCCCACTCCCTCTGTCAGTCCTTTTCAATGGAGTGTAACTTGCAACCTCCAAGTGGGGAAGCAATGTCTATGCCTAATCTGTAACAGAAGTAGCAAAAGAAATAAATCCATTTACATTCAATGGCTATCTACCAAATGCTAAATTCAGGTCTTGGCTCTTATCCTAGTTTCATCCACAGGAAGTATACATTTGACCTAACTACTGGTAGCAGTAATACCATCCCCCTTTCCTGACAGTACCAACAGGCATACCAAAGACTGAAAACGTCTTGAATGGCCATCTCTGAAGGACAGAAATTCAGCTTAACATTTGGGATAATTCCTTACAGTTGTAAATAATTCCGCTGCTGTCCTAGGTACTGCTAAAACACCTGTGATAGACCTTATACCCTATAAACAGGTGGATTCCCTTTCCACCATATAGACAAAAGGTGACAACCAGATTCTTTCTGTTAGAAAGCCCAGACAAAAAAGGATGAAATGCATTAAAACAGAATTTTCTATAGTAGTATTTCAAGACTGAGTCACTCTTACACATATTTCACAAGTACTGTGAAATAAATCTAGTATTATGAATAACAACGCTGGAAAGCTGATGGAACAAGGAGCATCAACATAATGTTATTACTAAACATCAATACATGTAACCTAAAGCAAAATCAAGGCTTAAATCTGAGTGTTAGCCCTCTTCCTTGCTCCAAAAAGAAAAATAACCTTTATATTATATAAACAACATTAATGAATTCAACACCAAAGACATAAAGAACACTTCACATTAGAGAATTTCAATGATATTAGAAGTGATAAAAGCAAGGTAGTGTTCCTCTTGATTTGAACACAGAGGACTTCGACTGTCTTTGACTATACACTAAAATATTTCAAAAGCTGCAAAACAATCACAGATACGTTAATGGACTAGAAAAATACACTTGTTTGCATATTTTTTCAACAAAAGCAGGAAGCAGCATGGTGTAAGGAAAAAGAATTCTGTAGAAAACCATGGCTGTTTTCTGTCACATATTTTAAATCTTCCTATTAAAACAAAGAGGTAAAAATCATTGTTTTCACATGTTCACATATACTTACGTGATTTTTAAACAGAGGTGAACTCTCAGATAGGCACAGTCATTTTGCCTGATAGTCTTAAAGACAGGACACGGTATCAGAAGATACAAGCACGGACAAGACTGCAGGTATACAACTGCCTTCATTTGATATTCCAAAGAATTTTCACTTTTGTGTGTGTGTGTGTGTGTGTGTGTGTTTGCTGTTCTGGGCTCAAGTTTCTGCAGTAGGTATTAAGGCAGAAGGACTGTGTTGAAGCAACCCTTATAACAAGCTGGTTTTTTTTTATTTTTTTTTAATTGAGAAGCATGTTTTTGCGACTAGTAAAGCTATTTCTTAAACAACAGAAAGATAACATTTTAGGTGGCCACTTTTATTCCTGGTACTAAGAACCATAGTGGCAACAAGCAAACCCTAAAGACTCCGTGACTACTTTTCCATTCCTTTGGTAAATTAGAAGAAACAATAAAGCCGAGGACTAAAGTTTTTTCACAGTAACAGACTGAAAGTAGAAGCTAGGGAAAGGCAATCACAGATGCAGACCAGCCCCTGACAGCAGGCAAGATGCTGGATCAAGAACAACGGGATAATGAGCGTTTGCTCCTTGCAGGAAAACGGGTATGAAAAGGGGTAGACTGTAAAAATATCATTTGCATCAACAGTCCCCTTCTCCTTCAAAGCAGCTGAAAGTGAAAAGGGCAAGATGAGACCTGGGCATGCAAGTGCTGACAACTGTCAGATCCTGCCCCACTTTTGGTTTTCTCAACAATGGATTTCTCAGTGCAGTAGTGTACAGAAAACTTTCTGGGGCAACACCCTCAGGTAAGAATTGGGACAAGCTATATGTTTCAGAAATGGCACTGTTACAGCACAGTTCAGAAGGCTTCTTGTCAATTTATCTTTATTTCTGCTATTTGCATGCATCACTGGGGAGACCAAACAGCCCCACCTACCGTTTCTCTTTTGAAAAGCAGCTTTATCAAGCAGGATAGCATAGCTAATTTAAAAAAAAAAAAATATATATATATATATAGAACATACAGAACATAAAAATATACTAGACAGACTTTGTCATGATTTAAAAAAAAAAATCAGAAGCCATTATAAATCTTCAGGCTGTTTTTTGTTTGTTTTGTTGTGAGCTTTTTTGTTTGTTCATTATTTTTTTCTTGGTACTGGTTCTAACACTGGTACAAAGGAGCGTGCATGTTCCGTACTGCAACCTTCCGCCCATTTTTGCTTGCTACTAACGTGATTTCTTTGCCAACAGAGATCTGCTCCCATTTTTCTTACATCTCTTTTCTACATGGCCCCACTTCTAACCCTTTAAATCGGTAAAAATTATGGCATCACCTCCTCTGATTGCCATTTCAGCACTTCCTTGCTTAAAAATCGGCAAAGAGTTGAAGAAAAAAGAAAAGAAGTATATATATGTTTTCTTTTTACATATAAAGGATATATATATATATATATATATATATATATATATATAATTCTCTTCTATTTTGTAAGGAGCTAGAGCACTCCAACTCAACTACCATATTAAACCACCAACCATATCAAAAACACCTTGTACAGGTATTCATCTGCCTCATAATAGCTTGTCCATTTTGGAGAAAACTTGAAAGATTTATACATGTATATACTAAGGCTCACATCTCACCATAACATAGGCAGGTTGCAACCTTAGGTCTGGAGATTAAGGAACTCACTTTAGATCAAGCTTTAAATCGGTGGCAGGGGCATAAATGAGTAATCCATACTATAGGGTCCTTGACCTCCTAAGCAATACCAATTTTCTTCAACCAAAAGAAATATTCCCATCAACCTAATATTATGTTCCTAAAAACAGAATCGACTTACCAAATTCAGCCTCTCCTTATAATCTCTATTTTGATCATGTAAGAAGTCTCACGGAACACAAAACCTGCAATTTACCCTATTAACCCAAACATCTTAACAATCCCTCCCACATTCTCAAGAAAATGGTCTGTAGGAGGAAAGCTTGCCTTGCAATCAGATGCACAAGAATATCAAGCTCTCAAGTTAGATTTCCAGAATTTTTCCCTGAAAACCAACTCCACCCATTTCAATTTAAAAGATATAGCCTGAGACAATGCTGGGTGTGCATTAAATATTTCCTAATCCATGTGAACATGTATTACAACATATATATATGGGGAAGAACAGATGTTTAGAAGCCTTCAAGACAAACAGTTCAAATGCAGTTCTTCCTCAAGGTTACTACAGTCAATTTAAGTAGAGTCTTTCGATAACTAATGGATTTACAAAACAAAAAGCAACAAGGAAAAAAATATATAGACTTAGCTGCATAAAATAGAATGGGGGAGGTAAAAGGGTGGCATCAAAGTTTCGTAACAGAAATCAAACTGTGTACCAGACTAGCCAAGAAATCACTGCTGCATCTACTTCAGAGAGATGCCGTGTGGAACTTCTCAATTTATGAAGAAAGTTGATGGAACCTGAACTTTCAGCTGTGGCATCCCTGTATTGCTTAACCTAGGTTCGTTTTGGCATTTACATAGCAGATTCCTCCCTTCCCCATCACATGCAAATCTATTTCTTCCTGCATTCCTTCTGTAATACACCTTTAGCAGCTGTTGTAACAAAAGCAGTCACTGTGCTACTTTTCTACTTTGCATCATACAAGAATATGTTTTACTGGCATAAGATGGGATTTAGCCAATCACATCAGCTGTCCAGAGAGATCTGGAAATCTGCAGACCATCCTTTTTCCCTTGAAGGGGAATTTTGAAGCTCTCTTCACATAGAAGAGCTTTAAGGACATTCTTCCACAAAAGAAAGATTGGCCTCCCTAGTCCATTTACTCCGTGTCCTGTCTTCAACACCAAACACCAGGAGAAAAAACGGACTAGCTACTTCTTTTTGATCGTAAGGCATTTTCCCCTAAGCTGAAAGAAGGAACTGATTATTAGGATATAATAATTCATTTATGCATTATTGATAAATGAGTGACACTAAAGGTATCTAGTACACGAAAAGATTGTTCCATATCCCTTCCATTCAAAATGCAACTACTCAGTGCATTTTGTACATTAAAACAAGACTAGGTTGTTTCTCCCCAATGGGAATTTCAAATGGGACTCTAGATGTTTTGCAGCATTAGGAATCAATGTGATCTAGCTATCTCAACTGCCTAACTTGTGATCCCCTGCACTGTAGGCAATGGGAGTCTGCTGCAATCTGGGAAACAAGTTATTGGAACAATTACTATCAGCAGCCCCTCCCAGAACCACCTCTTTTTAGTCCTTAGCTCAGACTTTTGGCTTCAGTTACAACACTGTACTGCTAACATAGCTACATGGATTTTAGCAGTTAATAGAGAGGTACAACATAATCTTAGTTTTAGCATACCTCTAGGCATGCTTAATCCCTACAGCTCAGATCATGATAATAAAAATCTCAGGGAAGTGAGAAGGAAAGAGCAAAGAGACTGACAGCCACGATTGCCATGGGAAATGGAGAACTAGGAAAAATTTAACTCCGAGCAGTCATCTCACTATGAATAACACTGCACTTCTACATTTATCATTAATGCATGTCCCTTAATACTTTTTTTTTCCCCAGAACAATGTTATTCAATATGGAAAACGGTATTTTGCTCTCATTTTTATCTTAAATTAGCTAAGGCTTGAAACTGCATATGTACTTCCAGAGAACACTTTCTCTACCATTACAGCAGCTTCTAGAATGCTGGTTTGGAGGCCACACCTCAAGATACTGAAGACCTAAAAGCCATTTGTCAGATACTCATGAGTTATAACAAGGGAGATACCTCAAGGCAGAATCATAATGGCAATGTTAGGTATCAGAGTGGTTAAGCAGTTAGCTGAGGTTTGTGCAGCATATGACCCAGCATATGATCCATCATATCCTTGCCGTGGAAGTCTCTGTGTCACCCTAGCGAGAACAGGGCAGTATCTGAAACACCCCAGAAATATGACTTTCCTATGCCGTAAGAAGAGCAGGTCTGGAAACAGCTCTTTCAAGCATAAAGAACAATTAATTCTGTTCCCCATGAGATTCCAGAATGATGATTATCTAAAGAAAACCTTAAGATTTATGGATGAATTCATTCATGGATGAATATAACCCAAGGTGAAATATACTGACATTTCAAAAAAAAAAAAAAAATGACATCTTAAACCACTTCTAAAATTGCTTGAGAAAAATAAGCCCAACATAAATCAACTCATTCCTGACACTGCTGCTCTATGGTGATGCGTAAGGACAACCTGAAGAAAAATTCCTCTCTTGTCTACCAGAGACTTGTTTTCATCAAGCTGTCACATAACTGCTTGAGAATCTTTGGAAAGAACAAATTTAAAAAAAACGAAAAATCTTAAAATTAAAATATGTGTTTAAATGCATTTTATATAATATGTTGAGCAGCTGCAGTGCAATCTGTCCAGTGCTGCTGCATTATCATCCGCCCTCTACACATGCAGCACAGAATTTAAAGTCACTGCAAGCAGGTAAACCCCAAGCACACCTCTGAAAGCACAGCTTGCTTTTCACGTCCTTCTCCATGTGAGATCTGTAGACTGCAAGAGTCAGAGGATATAGAAAGATACTAATCTTTCCCATTCATTCCCAGTACAACCCCCACCCCTGCAACTGCACTCCCTGCGATGGCTTTTATCTGCTCTTCCCCACCTTTGCATGGAGTGATGTTAAAGATGCTAGCAGCAATCCTTCCAGGCACAATTGCCTGTAAAACGCTGGCATCCACACCCCCAGCCTTCCCTCATGTATGTTCATGCTTGCAAGTAGGTGATAACATTCCTCATTCACACACCCCAGCTCCTGATCCCCAGGGAATAATCCACCCCCTTCCCCCTCAGACACACAAGGCAACATCAGCTGGTCAACACCAGCCAACATCAGCTATCCGACTTCCGTCTGGGTATTTTTTGTCTACAACTGGCTCGCAGCTTTTGCATCCCCCTCCACTCTGCATGGCGCGTACGTGTGTGCACGGCCGTGCCAATAAAGCGCACGTTTCCTCCAACATCAGCTGCTTTCCTTCAGAGGGGGTCTTCCGCCTCTGTGCGGGTTCCCCCGCAGCGTGGCACAAAACACCCCTCTCCTTCCCGATCCGATCCGATCCGTGCCTGCAGCCCGTTTTCCCTCCTCCCTGCCCCCACCCTACGCTGGGTCTCTGTGCACGCTTCTCCCAGCGCCTGGAGTGGGGGAAGGGACACATGCACTGTATGAATGAATGGGCCGAAGAGGCTTACCAGAAATTTGGGGTCGGAGGAGCGGAAGATGATGAAGGTGCCCAAGAGGTGCTTCCTTCAGCGTGCCAAGCGCTGCTTGGGTCCTGGCTGGGTGCGGGCGTCACGTGTGGCAGCAGGTACCCCTTCTCCAGGATCCCTACTACTGCTTGGGGAGGGAGGGCGAGCAGGTCCTCTGGATGCCTCCTCTGCACCGCACTCAGGCGGAGGGAAGGGTGCTACTGAAGCTCCCAGAGCATGCACGGAACAGGGATGGGAACGCTCCCCTGTACCTGGGACTGGCAGTGTCTACCTGATGCCTCAAGGACCAGGGCAGATTTCTGAAGGGGGAGAGGGGAGTGAACGACCATTAAGGTAATTACCAAACTAAAGTTCCCTGTGGGAGAGGAGGGATGGGATGAAGGGAAGAGAACACTGGCGTGGAGCTGTAGTTTTGTACGAGAAATAAATTCAATCCCTGCGCCTCTACTTCCTCAGAACTAAACCCCTAAAGGAGCCTGAAGACACCGACACCTAGGGAGGAAAAAGAAACACCCCTATCAGGCACAGGCACACATACAAAGGTACCGAATGGAATAAACTGAACTGGAAGAAAAGGCACTACACAAGGCAGCAAGCAGAACCAAAAAGGGATCCGATGAGCCAATCAGGTGAAACGTGCAACTTCAGATATTTTCCAGAAATACACTACCACAGAAACACATTTTAGGGGGGGGGGGGGGGGGAAAGAGGGAAACACACCACCACCAAGAGAAGCTCCAGCAGTTTGCTCATTCACTGAGGAGCGCGTGCTTAGAGGAAAGGTGAATCCGTGCCTAGGGGCGAACGCACGGCGAGCCCCCGCTGCAACCCCAAACACTCGCACTGCCCCGTGCCTCCCCCGAGCAGCACTCCGCATCCCCATCCGCCGCAGAGCGCGCTGCAGCTCGGCACCCCCGGGGCGCTCCCCAGGCGCTGCCCCACACCCCCACACCCCCACACCCCTCCACCCCATACACCGCACGCTCGGGGGGTGCCCCCCCAGCCGCCGCTCCCACCCGCAGACAACAAAAGCGGCGCGGGGACCCCGCTCCGGGCGCACCCCGGCCCCGACCCGCGCCTGGCAGCCGGGGGGCGCGCAGCGGAGCCCCCCCACACCCCCCCCCCGGTGCTGCGGGGGGCGGCCTCGCCGCGGACCCACCTGGGCGGCCCGGCGCGGCGCGGCCCGGCGGCGGCAGGTCGGAGCGCTGCCCCGGCTCCGCGCCGCGATGCACAATCACCATGGGCGCAGCGCGGCGGCGGCGGCGGGGCGGGACGGCCGAGGGGACGGTCCCAACACCCCCCCCACACACCCACACCCACACCCACAGCCCCGGGCTCGCGGCCGCTCAGCCCGACATCGCGCCCGGCCGCCCGCCCGCCGCCGAGCCCCAGAGGAGCGCCGCCGAGCCGTGCGCGCCCCCGCTCCGGCACCGCCCGGGCCCAGGCGGAGGCTGAGGGCGAAGCGGGATGCGGGGAGACGCGCCCCGCGCTCCCCCTCCCTCCCTCCTCTCCTTCCTCCTCCTCCTCCTCCCGCTGCAGCCACGGAGCGGCCCCGCCGCGCTCGCTCCCGCCGCCCGACTGAGGCGCTGGCGGCGGCGGCGCCCAACGGCCGCGCGCGGGGGGAGGGGGCGCGAGGCGGGGCGCGGAGCTCGCGGAGGGGGCGGGCGCGGCAAGACCAGGCGCGCTCCCGACCGGCGGGGCGCCGGGAGCGCGCAGCCCGGAGCCGCAACGGCTGCGTCCCCCCCACACACCTCCACAGCGCCCCCCTCAGGCAGGGGCAGGAGGGGCCGCTCACACCGGGCCCGCGGGACAAAAGGGGCCTCAGGCGGCCCCATGAGGCGTTTCCGGCCTCATGAGGTGTTTGCGGCCCCATGAGGTGTTTCCAGCCCTGCTGTGCCCCGTGCCACCGCCACTGGCACGCCGAGGCAGCGTGGCGCAGCGTATGATGCCCGTCACGCCTCCCTCCGCTGCTGCTGGCACGTGGCACGCGGAGCCAGGACCTTTGTCCTTCGTGTGGCGGGGAAACGCGTGGCGTATCCCACACACCACCTGGCATGTAGCATCACGTGTCTGCCATACCCGGTGTGCAGCCTGGGCTGCATCATCCCGCGCTGCTATCGCTCCTCTAAAATAATAACCGTTGTCAACAAACGAGTGTGACACATTCGATGTATTAACCAACACCTTGTTTATCAGTTTCTGTGGCACACCTACTCAGTTTCCTCCACACCACACCACAACACACGCTATAGCTTATTAGCTGTGTATTTCATGTTGACAGCACACGGCCCCCAAAATACATGCCGAGCACACTTTGACACAACACACCTGATGATCCTTTCACTTCCACATCTCCTATACTTTCATATATGGCTGAATTTAGGCTTTCAGTGTAAGATTGCTTACTAAGCAGCCCACACTGACGATCCCCTAACTTCTACATTACACCTGTCAATTGCCTTCTTTCCTTCTCATGAGTGGTACGACCAAAACGCTCCCTGGATGACACTCACATATCTAACAACCCTAGTACAGCCAACTGCCTAGTCACCACGACTGTTAGCAGGATATTTCCAAGAACTTCTCAACCACGCAGTGGTGTTATTTATTTTGACATGTGCCATGTGTATAGCAAACCCACACCACTGCCCCACAGGCACTGAGGGGCACATACATGAATTTCACGTATATAAACTGTCTTTCGTACATGTGATGCAGAGTTGCATTCCACCCATCACCACAGGATCAGAGAATTGGTGAAACTCGAAGGCATCTTTGGAGAGTGTCTAGACCAGCCACCCTACCCAAAGCTGGTTCATCCAGAGCAGGTTGCCCAGGCTCATGCCCAGTTGGGTTTTGAGCACCTCCAAGAACGGAGGCTCCACGATCTCTCTGGGCAAGCCGTGCTAGTGTTTAACCACCGTCACAATAAAATAAATAAATAAACAATCATGTTTAAATGGAGTATTTTTGTACTTCAGTTTGTGCCTACTGAATAGACTGTTCACCAGGTACCACTGACCAAAATCTGCCTCCACCTTCTTTACTCCTTTCAGTCAGGTACTTATACACATCAGTAAGACCCCCCTGAGGATTCTCTTCTCCAGGCTGAACAGCTCCAGGTCTCATAGCCTCTGCTTGAAAGAGAGATTCTCCAAGTCCTTAATCATCTTCATGGCCCGTTGCTGGACTTGTTGAATATGTCCATGTCTTTCTCATATTGAGGAGCTCAGGAGCGGACAAATTGCTCCACACACAGTCTCACCATACACACCACACATATTCAACTTAGTGCCCTGATTCTGCCCTGTATGAAATTCTCATTCATCTGCTTTCACAACATCTAGATACAGCACACATAGTCTGTGCTCCAGGGAAGCAGCATACATATTGTTCAACCATGTGTTACACTCAACTTCTCAAATACAGGACATTCTCACCATTCTCACCATTCTCTTATGTGTGATACTCCCAAACATTCATCCTGTTAGGAATGTACCAAATTCAACCTGCTCTCCTCTGCCTTTTAAGCGCATGGCAGTTCCATGCTAACCATCTTAATTCTCCCACCTGACTGGCAGATGCTTACACACTCCATGCCTCCCCAGTGTAGTTTATCTACACTTGACACATCCGAAACCAATCCAGACAAGCAGTGAAACCTGCAGTTGCAGGGTAAAGATGTGGCATTGCATTCTTTTATGCAGTACCCCCCTGTATTTAACTGACACGGTGGGACCGATTTCCATAATAGTAATGTATATGCTCTACGACAGAATATCCGAAAGTCTGCTGCAATGTTTATTCATTCATACTGCAGAATGATGTACCATGTATCATATATTCCTGCTTTGCTATTCCTTCTGCAAAATTACAGCTGGAGGTTAAAGTACGCATGCAAACATCACTGAGCATTTCCAAGTCTGACCTTACCAAAGGCCATGTTTGTTTCTTTGGTTCTGCAAACGTCTGGGTTCTTCTACTCGCTAAACTTCAAAGTAATTCAGGCAGCTCTTCTGAAAACATTTTCCCTAATGAGTTTGCATGGAAAGGGCTACCTCACAGACGATGACAGTGGCCAAAATTCCCATTTACTCAGACATCATCTGAAGCACTGCCTGCCTGTCTGCTTAGGTCGTTTGCCAATACTTCTGGCTCTTTATTAGTCCATGGCTGCAAGCCAGATACCACTTCTGGATTCCAGGTTCCCATCTGCCTGACTCTGTACAACAGCATAGAGAAAAACACACTAGCACTTGTTTAAATGCCAATGAAAAGTAAAACTTGAGAGCAGGAGGTAATTGCATGCAACTCCCAGTGGGGTAAATAAATGCATACAGAAATAGACACCAAAATACTGGACGGTATTTTTGTCAGTTTGACATTGACAAAATAATATGCTCTTTGGCAGAATTACTATACTCTAAGCCTTCTGGAATAGAGTTCACACATGCATCGAGTTCACACTTCCAAAAGCTCCGATTTCATGTTGTGAGGTGCACGGGTTTGTTTACATAGGGAATTTACTCACAGAAAACTACTGTGGTATCACTACACTACTGCAGGTATGTGCAACCACAACACATCATCTAGCAGATACATTTATTTCAGAGTAATTCCTCTGCATTAATGTATGCTGCTTTAAAGACAGTATAAAGCAAAGAGGAAAGAGAATTTAGGATGTACATGGCTATAACTACAGTGATATGTTATCAAATGTATAGCACATAGTTTTCTTTTATATTTCCATAACTAGACAAGTTTTAAGGCAGGTGCCTCTGCGTCCCAAACATGGCTAACAGTTTTTGGAAAGAAGAGAACTGCACAGCTGGGAAATTCTGTAATGTAGATTTTGGGACATGTGTATGTGTTTGGTTATAAGACATCTGAGTGAAAGTCATTCCACAACAACAGGAAAGACACGCAGCTTGGTGATAGTAACACATATGATCTACATCTCAAACTGAGATATTTCAACTGGGTCTTATGATTATTAGTAACAATTTATTCCATCAGCTACTATTTGCCTTCTCAGCTCTCTTGCATGCAAAATGTAGCCTTGGATCACTTTTATTACTTTTTCTTGAGCTGACGGAGTTTAGTACATTAAACTCAGGGACAAACAGATTTTGAGTTTCATGGCATCAGTTAAAAGAGCAGGTTGGATAGCACCTCTCTAGAATAATTTCCCATCATCCAGCAACTTAAGTAATTTTGGAGGGAGTCCTGAAATTCTTTCGCTATTTCTTAAAAGGGTGGAGCAGAAGAAAGCACCAACACACTGCTCAGGATGTGCCCACAGCAGAAGAATTTTATAAATGTTGTTACTGCAGCTGAGTTAGATGTAGATATTATATTCCCCTGCAACAATACAAGACCTTTTTTTGTCAGTGAAGGTGAGGTCTCTCCTGTCACATATTAATCTATCCTTATGACAAAATTCTCGCTATTTGACAGTGGAAGAACATTTGCTTGTGCCCTCTGTGTCAGAGGAACAGAAGACTACTACCTAGTTTCACCCTTCAGGAAAGAAATATAATTGTAGTATCAGTGATGAATGGGTGCCTCTGAACACCAAGCATTCCTGGGACTCTTTTGCAATGTTTCCCATGCACTCTGAAATGGATAACGTAAGGACTAGTCCAAGGCTTTAATGTATGCTAAATCTGATTTCACGGTTGATTCCATGAAACATCTTTTGTCACTGAGATCACTAAAAATGCAAGCCAGCCGTTTAGTTCTGAAGCACAAGTCTGAAGGTCATTAATCCACTACTGACACCAGAAAGTTCTGTATACTGCCTCTGTTTGGGTATATGAGGTTCCGATAAGGAAAATGGTGGAACGTCCAGTCTGCAAATATTGCTATGCCTAACATTCATACGAATTTTCTTCAGCCTGTGTGATGTATCTGCAATAGCTATGGATTTGCTCAACTAAGTCTCATGGTGATGTTTCTGCTTCCCACTTGGATGCCTGAATAATAAAAATATATGGCAAGGTAAATAAATGCCTTTGTTCACACATGAATGCTTGGCTTCACACATGAACACAGATGTTCCCATGGAGGGAAAAAAATCTGGATTATGCCTCAGTGAGAAAATGGCCATATTGTGCTTGTTTCACACTATGTTAAATGAGGACTACATAAACTTGTGCAAAATTACCTTGAATTTTGCGCGACCTTGGTTTCTCTTTGGTTCTGTTACACTGTTTTTTGTTCTTAACTACTGTAAGATGGCAGAAAAGTGAGGTATTACTGCTAAGAGAAAGGGGTTAACCCAGCTAACGTGGCTTGCAGCAGGCTCCGTGTTTCACCTACTTCACCCCAAAACCATTCCAACCCCGCACCACACGTGTCCCCAGTCTCAGCCAGCAGCACCAGGCTCCCCTCTGAGAGCTGTAACCATTAGGTTAGCACAGTCGGGTTAAGCACAGTACACCCAACTTTTACGCCCTGCCAGACGTACCCCACCCCGCACGAAGTGCCCCCCCCCCCACCCCTCAGCCCTGCCCCACGCCCGGCGTGGCACCACAAAATGGCGGCGGCCACCCGCATCCCGGCGGCCTCGAGCCCGCACGTGCAGCGCCCGCCGCAGCCCGCCGGGCGGGAGGGGGAGGCGCATGCGCAGAGGCGCGGGCGGCGCGGCCGCCCTGCCCGCCGCAGCCGGCTGGAACCGGCGGCGGTGCCCGACCGCCCCCCGCCCCTCCCAGGCCCCGCCGCCATCTCGCGGGGCAGGGCGCGGGGGGCGCTGAGGCGGCGGCGCCCGTCAGGGCTGGGGTCGGGAAGGGAGGGCACAAAGAAGCTCGGGCAGGCAGAGTGTGGAGCAGAGACAAAGGGGGAGGTGAACGGCAGCTGCTGGGCTTCAAGCCCTGGTGCTTAAGCAGCGGAGAGGAGCTGCGCTGAGGAGCTGGACAAAGGGGGAAGGCTGGCCTCAGAGGGAAAGGGTGGTTTGGAAGCAAAACGCTTCCTCCTCCCTGCGCCTCCCCTCTGCCTCCTCTCCCTCTGCCAGCTCCTTGTCCCCGGCTGTTTCTCAGTTTTTCCTTCACCAGCCTGGAAAAGTTGCTCTCCTTTTTCTGCCTCCTTTTGTTTGTTGCCAGTCCCTTTCCCTCTGTTTCGCTGCTGCTCTGCCCTTTTCTGTCTCTTTCCCCATTGTCTTTTGATGAATGCTGTTGCAGCGATGACTTAGGATTTCAGTGCCTGTTGGGAAGGATGTGATGCAACCACGGGGTGGCTGTACCTTGCAGGCACTTTGCTGCATTAAGATTGATAAACATCTGCCCTGCGAGCTAAAGACCTTGCAGTTTCTCCCAGCCTTTTTTTTTTCTTGTGTGTGTGTGTGTGTGGTTTCTTTCTGTGCCCAGCAATTCCGCATCCACAACTGACGAGACATGGCTCTAGGGAGCCTGTTTTTCAGACATCCCCCTCTCACGCAGACCACTTTCTCCATCCATCCCGGAGCCCCTTCCCCTCGGCTCCTGCAGCCGGCCCAGGTGCTGAGCAGAGGGCAGGGCAGCCAGGGCCCTGCGGGGAGGCCAGAAGTAGGTCAGCGGCGCTGGGAGCTGCAGCTGGTGCAGCGCCATGCCGGGGGGAGAGGGGTGGGGGGACAGCATGAGCAGGAGAGGGTTGGTGTCGAGGAGGGGGTCTCCCCAAAAAGTTACCCTCTGCTGGCTTCCCAGGCTGCCCTGACACGGAACCAGGGGGTCTGCAAAAGGAGGGAGGGGATCGAGGGAAAGAAACCGAGAGGAGAAGGAAGGCTGGGGGGAGCAGAGAGAAGGAGGAAAATCTGGCCAATGAGTAAGGAACAGATGGAGAAGCGCAGAGGAAAAAATGAAGGAGAAAGAGGAGAAGCACGAGAGGCAACAGCAGCTGATGTTTCAGTGCCTGTGGCTGGTGCTGTGGGGAGGAGGTCGGCTGCTCCTCGCAGTGCCCCAGAAGAAGGGCACACCCTCCTTGCCAAAATCCACACGGCAGCAGGGCTTTCTGCAGCCAGGGGCTGCCAACACGCATACCATCACCAGCAGCTTCAGAGGCGCTGATGTGCCTCGCTGCTGCCCAAAGGTCACCCTTGTTATCGCCCTTCGGAGCACAATGAAAATGGGTTTCAGTAAGCTTCGCCATACTCCTTGCCTGACCTTTTAAACGTTTCTACGTCTCCAACGCTGACTCCCCTGCTACAGCTCCACAGATTTGTCAGAGTTGTGCTCTTTCCTCCTCGCTGTACGACCAACGCCTCGCTTTCTCTCCGACTTTCTCCCCCTCCTCCCTTTTCCCACGGCTTTCCCGTTTTCTGCCCGTCTCCCCCGGTGCCCTGCCACAGCCTTGCCATCTTTGGCGAAAGCTTTGGGGGCTGCTCAGCGCGGTGCAGCGCGGTGCAGCCTGCAGCAGCACACGCCCTCCCAGGCGGGCCCCCCTCTCCCCAGCCTCGACTCCCCCTCCCCTCCTTCGAGCGGTCCCCAACTACATCCTTCCTGTCCTGACGCTGGCAGCGTGTCTCCTCCCTTCCCCATCCCTCCCCCTGCTCTCCCCTGCAGTGCTCCCAGCCCTCACTGCAGTGCAATCCATCACTCCCAGCCCAGGGCTCCGTGCGGGGCTGGGGGTGGGCAGGGGGAGCAGCCCTCTGCTTTGCTGAGTAAGAGAAGCCCTCGGAATGCACGCAGACTCTTCTGGAACCGAAGCCTCCTGTCTGCTTCTAGCTATTTTATTTGTTCATTTAGCCTCTTTGTTTTCAGAGAAAGAAAAAAAAAATTTAAAAAAAAAAAAAAAAAAAAAGCGTTTCTGCCAACATTCCAGTGAAGGTGACTGAAAGGAAACCAGGGAGACAGAGAGAAAGCCAGAGTCAAGACAGCTTATCCAGAAAGAGAAGCTGGGAGAAAAGGAGCACGGGGGAAAGAACAGAAAGAGGAGGGGAAAAAGGACAGAGACAGAAGAGAAGAGAAATTTGAGAGAATTTGAGTGAAATTTGAGAGAATGCCCAAGATGGCAGGCAAGGAAACAGAACAGAAGGGCACAATAAATAGCCAACGGCTTGTTAAACAGGGTAGGCTGATACGAAGAAATAGCATTTAGATACTTCAACGAGCAAACCCAGCATGTTTTGATTTGAATGCAAATATTCTCTACAGCTGCATGCAAATGAAATTCCAGTGCACTTTTATTCTAAGAACAATTACAAATGAGGAAATAATGAGTTGAATGATTTTTCATAAAATGATACATATCAGGGCACCTGCATCAATGAATAAAATCAATAAGTGATTAGAGTAATATCAAAGCAGTGGTGTTTTTTTTAGCCACCAGTGTTGCTCCCCTTTTAACAGGCATTTTGCAAAGGTGTTGTTTACGTTGGTACAGAATGGTTTGCTTTTGGTGCTGTTTTCATCTCTGTAAAACCGAGATTAGCTAAATCAGTGCAGGTCCTTTAAATGCATACATATCACATTAGGACAGATTTTCATTAACACCATTTGCCTTGGTTTCAGTCTGCTATCAAATCAGAATAGTGACTACACATGGAGGACAGAAAAAAAATGAAGTAATCTGGTCAAAGCCAGATGTACGTACAGGAGAGACAGCGATTTATGTTAGTGTAGTTGCAGTAATGCCTAAAATCTTTGTTTGTTCAAATTCCTCTGATGTCAATTGCAGAGTAAAACATAACTGAGGATTTAAAAGATAAGTCAGCCTTTACGGTCCCTGTGGAAGGATAGAAAATAGAGGGATAAAAACCTGAAAGGTGGCACTTCCTAATTTTTCACACAATTTAAATTCAATATAAAATCAATTCCTCTGCTGACATATAGCTTCATTTGCATTTCTTCCACTTGGTACAATTGCTCTTCTCCTTTCTAACATCCTTCCAGAAACAGGGTAAGTGCTGTCATTGCTGACACTGAGGGCTTCAACAGTTTGCATATGTTACAGAATTTTAAGCAAATTGCCATTTTGCCTCCTTCCCTGATGATGTTTAAAAGCTTATAGTGATATCATATATATATACATATATATATATATATATAATTTTAAACTGAAGGGGTGTGTCTGATTTGGGCATTGCCAGCTGTCCTGATTTCATCCCATCACATAGTAGCCAGTGCTTCCCTGAACCCTCACTACTGGAACACAAGGCTGTGTGAGGCTCCCAGAACAGGGCACTCCTCAGCAAACGACAGATTGGCTTGTTGAGACTGTAATTTCTGAAGCTGATTTGGCTGGGGAGAGGGCTGGAAAGGGGGCACACCTCCCTTTTTTTTTTTTTTTTTTTTTTTTTTGGACTGCTGGGGGAAGTAAAACTGCCTAAATCTGTTCTGTCTTAGGGGACAACAATAGGACAATATAATAACACAAAAGTCTGAGCCTCAACTGAGACCTGAAGTAGTGATGGGAAAGCTCAGAAGTGACTCAGAAGTGACTAGTGAACTTCCCAGGTATGTTTAAGACATTTCTACCTCCTCATGCCTTCCTCACTCACAGCCAGAAGCCACATTTTTGCAACAGCAGTATTCGGACCCGCTGAGCAGAATTGTAATGACTCCACTTACAGCCTGAAGTCCTGAATGGACATCCGTGTCAGTTTGCAGGAACAGTTTAGGAGACAAACTGCATTTCAAGAGAAGGTCCTTTCCTCATAAAGCTTCAGAAGCAGCTGGTTGTGGGCAAGGCATGAGCAGGCACCCTGGAGCAGTGACTTCTTTAGCCAGTTCTGATTACTGCTCGTTGATGGAGGATTAATCCTGCTAACTTTACTCCAGGGCCTGTGAAGTCCAGAAGAGATGGAAGAAATGGTGGAGGTATCAGTCATGTCTTAAACTGCTAGAGATGGCATTTTCATTTGGTCCAAAGTCTAAATGGACACACATAACTAGTCTTACAAGAGAGATTTATATATTTGATAAGCTTAAAGTGTTATCTGTCTCCCTGGGAGAAAAGTCTTGGAGAAAGGGCACTGAGGGAAGCCTCATTTGTGCTCAGCTGCTTGTAGAAAGAGGAGTGTCCAAGGGACATGTGAAGTAGCCAGGAAAAATTGTCCCTGGGACAGTATAAGAGACCAGAAAGGAAGGGTGTTTCTGGTAGCATAAACTACAGAAAGAGCAGAGAAGCTCTTCCCTTCCTGAAGCACAGCAAGGGAAGAAGGAAGATCCTGATAACTCACTGCAGGTTTCTTGGCTAGGAGAATCCCGGATCCCATAGCCAAATCACCAACTAAACATAAAAGATTTCACTAATTGCCTGTTCTCGTGCTCAATTCTTCACGAGTGTTGAACTGATTTGAAGGAGCTGAGTATATATTAATTCATTTCATGGTCTCCCTTAGGGTTTTCTGTGATCGCGAGACACTGCGAGGCAAGCCTGCTGACTTGGAAGTAAATGGGTGAAGAATTCCTTATTCTTGTAGACGAACAGCAAAAACATGACCATTAGTCAGCAAGATGTGGATTGTACCCAGGCTCCTGTACTTTACAGGGTTCCCACTTCTACAGTGAACTGTATACAAAGTCAGACCTGAATCCCTCGAATCTGGGGACAGATGGGTCAGGCTTTGAGCTCATGCCCCTTCCCACTGATGACCTTGGCTACAACAGCGAAACAACCGCAGGGTAGTGTCAAACCTCAGGTACGGAGCCCATCAGCAATGAGAAGTCATCAGTGTGCATCCCAGGAAAACTCATTTCACCAGCCCCAATTCAAATGACCACCCAGAACTACATTATTGAAGTGGTGCATTCAAACATCTTACAGCAGTTTATTAATTGCTTATCACTCAAATGTAACTTAACACCCAGTTACTGTGGGGATATGAGAAGTCCAGGGAGACAGTAAGAGAGACAGAAAATAGCTGGCATTTAAATGGCTCTCCAGGACCTTTGCAAATGACAAACACCTGTCTGCTGAGATGCAGTAATCTCTGGGGTGAAATACACCAGGAAATTTTAATTTCTGAAAATGCTGATTTTGTGTCTCATCCAAAATGCCATGCTACTATTGCTATAGCATCCCTGGTAACATAAGGAGATCAGTACCAAGTACTTGGAAGGAAGAGAACTTCTTGCTGAATCACTGCCGCTGCATTTCGTCTTAGGTAAACACCTACAGGCACTGGGGTCAGTGCAGCTTAGGGAATATCTGCATGAAGGTGGACGCGTTTCCTTCATGAGTCACCCGCGCTAGTCACTGCGGCACAGTTCTCCTTCACACCGTACCGTGGCACTGGTACCTGACTTTTCAGAGGGAAGAGTGCTTTACTTTGAGTCATCTGCTGGATCACTGCAGATGTCCCCGAAGTACCCTCTGCTGGAGAAGGACAACTACGTGCGAAGCAGAAGGTAGTAAAATGGACGAGAAGGGAAAAATAATGTTAATTATTCATATCTACCGGCAGTGAGGACTGTCCAGCCATCTTTGTGAATGTTGTGAGACAAGGATGGGGGGAAAATAACTAGATTATTTCCCTTCCCCCAAATCAAAGCATTGAAGAGTTGTGGATCCAATACACTGATAAACAGGTCAGCGAAAAGGAGAGCCTTCATACCAGATCAGGCCTGCAGGCAGGGAGCCGCTTCTCTTCAGCAATGTGCTCGGGCTGCGAGAGAAAAGAAACGGAGCTTCCACTGCTGCGAGCTGCAGCTCCCTCCGGTGTCCGCAGAGAGCAGGAGCAGCAGAGCATCTCCAGTTACTTCTCTGCGGTTTGCCTGGTGTGTAAAACACTGAACTGCTTCCAGCCTGCATCCGCCCGTCTGCACCAAGCTCCCCAAACGGAGGGGGGCTGCTGGCGTAAATCGTCTGATCCGCACTGAGCAGCCTGGGAGGGACACCGTCTCCCAGTCTGAAAATAAAGGATTTAAAGATCAAAAGTAATCTGAAGAAACCTTGTTTAGGATCAGAGTTGAATCCTACTGTCTGTGGTAGATAGTGATACATCAGTAACATTGCTAGACCATGACATACAGCATCAATGGAAGGTTTCAGATAAATGTTCAGATCTCACGAGGTCTTAATCTGCATAGATATCTTAGTTATCCATGGCTTGAGTTGCAGCACAGAGGCACAAAGAAAAGAAAAGGAAAAAAAAATAAAAACAAACAAAAAAAGTGTGTGGAAAGATGTAGTCTAAACAAGCTACTATCTGGTCATGCCAAAAAAGCCAAGGATGTGAGAGGATTCCTCAAACCAAGGAGTATTTATAGCTTCTGTCACTTTCTTTGGGTTGTTTAATCACCTTTTGAGCATCTCCAGTGGACTGAGTTTTGGCCAGACCTTGAAGGTAGGACTGGTGGTATCTGGCTCCACAGAAACAGTGATGGTGCTTCAGTCCAAAACGCCGCCCTGGTGAACATGGAAATGCCCAGCTTTCCCCATTGCCTCTGTCGATCTCCTGCTACTGCCCACCTCCGGTGCTTTACCTCTGAGTCTTGGGGGGACCAGAAATAATAGCAGGTAGCCCTTCTGTCTGTCCTCATCAGCTCTGCCTCGAGCACTGCTCAGCTGCTGTGGGTGTTAGGTATAAGTGCTGGCTGCAGGTCTGCTGCGTGCAGATATCACTGCTTGGGTCCTTCACGGCAGATGAAGGATTAGTGAGGATTTCCTTAATAACCTCACACAAGGTATTATTGGACTTTACTCATAGTTTGCCATTTGCTGAGAACAAGAGAGGGTTACCTAGCTACCAGGGTAAGCCTCACGGGACACAGTTTTGCCCTACAAGGTTTCTGTCTTGCATTGCTGTAGAGGGGGGGAGCCTCGGCCATCTCCTTGCTTGAGAAGGCAACAGGAGGCAGGATTTCCCCATCCCCACCCCCATATCCCCATATCCTCATCCCCATATCCCCATCCCCATATCCCCATCCCCATCCCCATCCCATATCCCCATATCCCCATCCCATATCCCCATATCCCCATATCCCCATCCCCATCCCCATATCCCCATCCCCATATCCCCATCCCCATCCCCATATCCTCATCCCCACCCCCATATCCCCATATCCCCATCCCATATCCCCATATCCCCATATCCCCATCCCATATCCCCATATCCCCATCCCATATCCCCATATCCCCATCTCATATCCCCATCCCCATCCCCATATCCCCATCCCCATCCCATATCCCCATATCCCCATCCCCATATCCCCATCCCCATCCCCATATCCTCATCCCCATCCCATATCCCCATATCCCCATCCCCATCCCATATCCCCATATCCCCATCCCCATATCCCCATCCCCATCCCACCCCCGGGGATGGGGGGGTCACTCCCCTTCTCCCCCCTCCCCGGCGACGAGTGACGTCACCACCCTTTCTGTCTGCTGATTGGCTGCCGGCCAGCCCTATTTTCGCGCGCCGGGGGCTGGTGGCGCCGGCGGGAACCCCCCCGCTCCCCGATCCCGGTCCGGGACCGCCCGGGGCGTGCGCTCGCCCCCTGGCCCCGGGTGGTTTCAGATTCCTCCTGCACAGCATCACTGGCAGCGCAGGCTGGATGGGGCTGCCTGCTGGGAATGCTGTAATCCCGGGGAGCGGGGGGAGGCTACAGTCCGTCCTGTCACCATGGCGAGACGGGCGTGCTGTTTAGGGAAAACACGGATGGGGATGGGGATGGGGGGATCTGCAGCTTGTCAGCCCGCGGGAGAGGGGCAGGGGAGCGGTGAGAATAGAGGACTGCGGGGATGGGGTAGAAACGGGCAGTAAACGGGAAAACAGGGCTCGATGCAGTGGAGAGCAGGGGCAGTGTGTAGGAGGGCAAAGCCAAATGTGTAATGTCGACACAAGAATCCGATCCTGATGCTGGGCCATCCTGGGGGAATGGGAGGAGCAGTCTCCCTTTGGAGTACAATAAACTCTGGAATGAGGGTGTGGGCTGCTGCTCTTTGCTCCCCCCCCCCCACCTCATTCCAGCAGCATGATGACACCACGTCCCAACGTCCCCCTGGCTTCTTTTTCTTTCTTTTCTTCTTTTTTTTTTTTTTTTTTTTCCACTTCTTCCCAAAATTGTATTTTGAAGACAACCCAAAGTAGAGCATGTTCTGGGTGTGGCTGCGTGTGATTTACCCAGTAGCCAAAGTGGGGGGAACCGCTGAAGGGGAAAGGCAGAGCGTCTGCTGCTGAAACAAGTGGAGACCGAGGGCAGCAGTAAGTGATGGGAATCTTATCTGTTCTCTCCGTACCCTTTAAAACAATGTGACAGTAGCAAAGAGTAGAGGGAGATAACAAGATAACTCTTCTTTGCATGCTGGCCTTGTGTGTGGAGGGGGGCTTAGCCACCTGGATGAAAAAAGGGACAGAGACTGAAAGGAGGTGGAAGGAGAAAGAAGGCAGATGGAATTACACGTTTAGCCCAAAATGTTTCAGAAACATCTGGAAAACAGGCAGATTAGGAGGGAGACAGGTGGGAGGAAAGCTGGGAAGAACAAATGGGAGGCAAATGGACAAGGAGATGGAGGCTGCAGGCAGTTTCTGGGCTACAGGGGAGAGTATCCCCACTCCTAACTGATCTTTCCTTTCCTCCTGTCCACAGGGATGAAGACCTCTGGAGCCTGTACACTGTTGTGTCTCTTAGCTTTCTTCTTGTCCCCAGCCGGTGAGTCCATACTCCAAGGGGAGGATTTCTTTTCTACCTTGGCCCCGTGGAGTATCCTACAAAGGTTTATGTGCCAATGATCTCAGGATAAAGACAGAGACATGTAGATGGATGGTGAAGGGGAAAGGACTGAACAGGAAAGGCAAGGTAGATAGAGGGTTGTAAGGAAAAATTTGGCAACTTGGGACTGGTTCCTGTTATGTGTCAACCATTCAGCAAATAGCTGGAGTCACAAGTCAGCTTGCACTATGGGGATGTTTGCATAAACAGAACAGTCAGGTTCAGAGTTTAGAAAGAGGGTTAGGTAGGGTTTCTGCTTGCTATAGATTATGCTGTACTTCATGCTCCACAAAATGTTGTGAAACAGTTGCTGTCCCTAGCGGTTCCTGCTGGAGGCCCCCCCCCCCCCACCAGGCTCTGTGGTTTTCAGAAAGTTTTGTCCTTCTTAGTGTTGTTGTTTCAACAAGCCTAACCTCCAAAGTTTAAAGCTTTTGTTGTTATTCTGTTTTGGTGCTTCGTGTCTTTGCTTGGAGTTTCTTTGGCAAAAATCCTGGCAGGATCAGCTTCGTGAGGGGAGAGGAAGGGGGTCAGCATCAGCCATTAGAGTCAGAAGACACAGGACAGACAGCAAATGAAGTTTAATTCCAGTGAGTGGAGAGAGTTTCATCACAGAAAGACTGTATGACAGAAAGGTGACTGCACCTATTACATTCAAACCAAGTTATCCCAATTTTCTCTACTCAGTCCTCCCCTCATGCCGAAATAGGTAGCTTGAGATGCACCTCCCTTGTTGCTTGGTCACTGCTTGGATCTGGGATTTAACTGAAGCCTGGTTTTGTTCCCGATAACACTTTTTTTTTTTCCTGTAAGCATGCACAGTATTTGTCACAAAAAGGATGTCATGTTTGTTACTATGAAGCAGGGAGGAAAGGCATCCAAGAGCTGAACTTGTAGGTGGCTTACAAAGTTAAAGGTAGAAAAAAAAATGTTGTTTTTTTTTACAATACATGAAATGAGGCCTCAAAGGAAGATTTCTTGCTTCTGTGTATCTTGTTTTAGAATTTCTGTTAAATTCTTGTAAATATTGTATTTAACTTGGAAATTAGCAGGAATCACCACCTGATGTCTCATCATTTTTGTTTTTGGGTCAGCTACAGATTTGGTGTGTTAGGGTTGCAGTTTTCTGAGACTTCAAGGGTGAAGTTACTGCAACTTGGATAACAAAATCCAACCATTTATAAAGCATATGAATTGGCACCTGAACAAATATAAATTGAAGTAATTGAAAATCTGAAGAAAAAAAAAAAAAAGATGTAGTAGTAAAAGCTGACTTTTCAGTGTTAAAATGGTTGGGCTTATGTCAGAATTTGAATTCTTCCTTTTGTATTAGGAACAATTTAGAAAGTAAAGATTTTTTTTTATTTTTTTTTTTTCCCTCTGCTTATAACCATTACGAAACTAGCCAGAACAGGAAAAGTTTTGGGCTCCACTACAGTGTGTATGTAAGTTATTATACATGTCTGACTCTCCCTGGGTCAACAGCCAGCAGCTGAGCCCTTGCTGGCAGCTGGCTGTGGAAAGGAATAGCAGGGTCCCGTAATGCCACAGAGCAGGATTAAATAGAGGCCCCAAGAGTCCTTTTGCAACCTGCAAGTAACAGCTCTTGGAATGAGTAAGAACTAAGACTAAAGCTCCAGACCAGATAGTCTTTTTACACGTGCAGTGCTCCCATTAAGCTAAAGGCTGAGTTAATAAAATATAGCAGGGTATACTGTGCTTGGCTGGTCCTGCACACATCCCTGCAGTGCCTCAGATCACTGTTGTTTTTTTCCCTGCCAACTCTTTCCTTCAATCCACCCCCAATTATGCAGACATTTCCCTCCTCCGTGGCTAGCAGGAAATATTTTCCTATTCCTGGCTACTGGAGGAAGCAGCTCTCTCACCGTTTATGTTTGGACAAATGAACAGTCTACTTCAGTTTCAATCTCTCCTCTGCCATACAGCATGCACAGTCAAGCCTTCATTCTTCCTCTCAAATTCTTGCAGGGGCTGAGAGGGAAAACATCTTCCACTCTGTGCTCCATACCCAGGGGGAATGATGGACCACATAATTATTTGCTTAAGGAGCTGCAAGACCTGCAATCTGTTGCTTACTGTGCCAACAACTCACTCTTGTGACTCCAAGCAAATAATTTCCATGATTCAATTTCCTCTTTCTTCTCTAAAATGCAGACAGGGATTTTGACCAACCTCCAGAGTGGGAAGGCAAGGTGCAATTTGTTTTCAAAGTGCATCAAAGGGTGATGCAGGAGTGCAAAGTCTGGTGGATCTGGAGGTTCCTGTGCTCAACCTTCAGCCCCGATGGAAGCAGCAGTGACAGAATCAGGACTCACTGTATCCAGAAGTTTTTGTAGAGGAAACCCAGCCAGCAGTGGAGGCTGAGGCAGAGAGGAGAGCGTTTCTCCCTTCAGCAGAGGGCAGTGTTGTCTCCTGGACAAACAAGAATCTCAACAAATTTCACAAGGCCTTCAGCCTATAGAAATCACTCTGTGTCCTTTCCTCACTCTCCTGTCTTCTCTCCTTGCAGAGTGGTTTCCATTGGCCGTCAATGGGCAAGAACCGGATAGTGTAACCGGTGAGTATCACAGGCATGTGGTGTGCTAGGAGCTCATGTCGCCTAGTTGACCTACATAGTTACAGCCTACTTAATTGCAAACACTATTCTTTGTTTCCTTGCTTTTGATGCTGTAACCTTGCCTTTCAGTGAAGATTAAACAAGGCTTCTAAGACAATCTGCTAAGTGTTGCGTGTTCTTTACAAATAATTCAGTAGTGTTGGGGTGCTAAACACTTTACATGAAGTTATGTTTGCAGTCAGGGGCTGTGGGAGATCCATGAGAAGTCACATTTCTTTAGCACTGAGAAGCTAGGGGACCTCTACAACTGCTCAAGAAAATTCTGAGCATACAGGTGCACAAGTGGTGCAGTGCTTTAGCAGTGAGGGCCACTGAGAAAGGATATTGACTGATCTTCATAATGAATGTGTTTTAGCATGTAAATAGCTTTATCCCTCTAGCTCTTACTTCTTCCATTTCTGTGACATGATAAGGTAGAATAAATACATGTTTGCATTGTACTTCAGCAATCAGAGGAACCACAAGAGCCAGCCTTTTCTTCAAACTGAAGTCACTGGCTTAGACTTCAGACGTCTCCCAGATATAATCCTGTCATGTGCAATATCCAGGGCTTTCCAGAAAGCTATTCAGAAGCCAGACCAGAATATGTTCACCAAGTTCCCCTTTGCTTCACACTTTATCTCTCCATCACACCTACCTTAGCTTTGCCATCAGTTGCCTTTGAAAGAAACATATCTGCTGATGAAGTTTTGCAGCCAAGCCTAGCTTCTGGAGCTGCATCCCTCCTTCTGTGCAGCAGGTATTCCAGCTGCCTGTCCTGCTGCTGCAGGAACCGCCAGAGCTTTGGTTTTATGAGTTTTTCCTTCCAGTCAAGATGCCTACCCGTGGCCATATGTGAGCCAGAGTTCAGTAAGGGTTAGTATAACCTGTGCACTAAGAAATCTAGTTCCAGCTTAGCCACTGGGGAGAGCAATGGATAAGGGTGAGATGGGTTTACCATGTTTATGTACATACTGGATTGAACCCCTCTATTTCCCGAGCATATTATGGCAGCCAAGAAAATTCAAGCTAGCTATGGCTTACTGTGTAAGGAACCACAAAAGTAACGACAGTCTCTCTCAGGACATTCTCTCTTTTCCAGGTGAAGTTCACACCGA
This sequence comes from Aythya ferina, assembly GCF_964211825.1. NCBI lineage: Eukaryota > Metazoa > Chordata > Aves > Anseriformes > Anatidae > Aythya > Aythya ferina. The sequence continues at coordinate 126,677,470 of NC_140296.1, read as the reverse complement.
CTCTTTCATCAGCACACCTGGTAAGTTCTTACCTCGCAGCAACTTCAGGCCTCTTTTCCCCTTGTTCACCTTTAATGCCACTTATATAGCCCCAGAAATTACCCATTATGTTCGGGAACCCCTCCTCCCCATCTTTGACACCTAGACATGCTCTTCCAGCATTTACAGCTCTTGGGGAGCCCTTCCTGTGCTCCATGCAGGGAGGTGAATTAGGGTGGCTAATGACCTGTTCTCCAAGGAAATGCCAGTCTCACCTTGTGTACGCAGGGCTGTCTGAAGTTGTTCGCACTGCAAGAAATCATGACAACTGAAGCTCACACACCCTGAGCTTTCAGAGAAAGCTGCAGGGAGGAAGACATTAAGTGACAAGGGGGAGAAATTGGTCAGGTTCACCAGTTAATGTGACAGCATTGCAACAAAAGAAAGATTACGTGCATGTCTGCTACCAGCCAGCAGCCATGCTTGAGAGCAGCTCCGTGGTATCTCCTCCGCTCTGTGACTATGCCCATCAGCTGGCGAGAGTATTGTGGGTCAATCTGAGCAGCTGTCATGGAGGAGCAAAGTGGAAGCACAGTGTCATGTACATATGGTGCATGATCTTCCTGGTGGGTGGTGGTAGGTGAAGGCAACCGACGAGTCTCATGTTTGGTCTGTGAGACTTGACAGTCTGTAGGAGGATAAATAAAGACATTCTGTGTCCATATGAAAGTGGCTGTGGCTAACCTACATCTAAACCTGAAAAAGATAAACATGAAGCCTTGACAGCAGACTTTAGTTTCAAAACACTTATTGTGGAGGGATCAAGAAGAAACTCTTAATAGAAGGTGTACCATGGGGCCCATCTCTGCTGTACAGCATCCCATCAGCCGTAGGGAACCCAGCATATTCACAGGAGAAGCCTGCTGTTACCCTGACAGGTTGGATTGTGGTGATACTATGAACAGCATGTGGGATGGCTACACATCGATAATGATGAGCCATTGGCAGAACTGTGGGAGGGAGGAAGAGACTGAAAGCTCAAATTAAGATCTCTCAGAACATCTTCTCTTTTTCCAGCTGCAGCTGTAACACCACCTGTTCTTCTTAGTCCTGGTGAGTTTATTCTCACTTCACAGTTGAATGTTTCCACCTTCCCTCTCCTCCTCCTGTTCCTTGCACACCCAGAATTCCTCCTTCCCTGAATGCCCCTAACTGGGCTCTGTTGTCCAGAAGACTCCTCTCTACATCCATGTGTTTTGTCTGTGCTTCTGGATGGTGTTACTGCACGTGAAGTAGGTAGGAAAAGGAGAAGTCCTCCATTACCACTGATGAAAGCTTGCACCTATCAAGTCCTCTGAGTTCCCTTCCAGGTTGTCACTGGGTAAACAATAAAATTCACTGTGTTTTACTGTGATAGAGCTGGATTGGTTTATAAGAGGGAATAATAAAACCAACCATCTTTTGCTGCCTTGTCACAGACATTAAAGAACCATCTGGTAAGAAGAGTCAGTCACAGGCTCCTTCGCCTGTCTAGATAGATGGCAATTACAGTGACATATACTCAGCCTTTTGAATTATAAATTGGGATGTCTTTACAGTGTAATTTTGAACAGAAGTGGTAATGCTTCATGGTAAAGCTCGAATGGATTTTTACCATTGTTGGCTAGATAGCTGGCACTAGATTCATACTGGTTTTGTACCTTCTTTTGTTTCATGTTAGTAACAATAAAAGGTTTTTCCACATCAGAAGTTACAATGGAGGGCTTTTGAAAGAACTTTCCAGGTATTTGTTTTGAATAATCTGACGTCTAGGAAGGAATCATGGTAAACCACACTAACTTTGTCTTCCAGTTCAGTCTGACAGTGAAACCACAACAGCTTCATCAGGTATGTTTAAGTTCGCTGCCTGCACCTTCTCCCTGGCCCCCTTTCACCCTCCCTGTTACCTCTCCCAGCACGTGCTGTCTGAGCACTGAGCTTCATCTCCCGAGGCCTGCTGAAGAGTTCACTTCATTCTATTCCTTGCGTTAGGAGTACTGGAGAAAGGCAGTAGTGGAAGCTGAAGTCTTTCACTTAGTGGCATGTTCAGGATGGGAGGAATTAGCAGACAACTAGACCAGACCTGCTGAGTGGCCAAGGGCTGGTGTTTCAGAAGGAAATGCAGGGGGGAAAAAAAAATCATAGTTTGCTATGAGGTTGATTGTCCAGAAGAAAGAAATAGAATTTGTGACCCAAAGTGTGAGGTTGTAGATCTATTAGAAACACGCATGTGAAACATACAACTACAATTCACATTTTGTTTGTGTCTGTCCCACTTAAAATGTGTGCTTTCAGTGTTGAGAATTCCCAGTGGGCTTGTTTTACACTTCACTTTACTCTTCCTTGCTTTTGTCTTATGAGGCAAGGGGATAAGAAATATTTGCCTTATTTTCTTCTTCTCTAAACCATCCCCATCTCTGACATGAGGATGGAAAGTGGAGCCTAGAGGCCTTCACTAGAAGTTTGGAGGACAGTACCTAGTGAAACTATATGCATGCCAGAATGCATGTAGCTGCCATGATGCTGGATTGCACCTCTGTGTGTGTGTTCTCAGATTGTCGTGAAGAGCAGTTCCCTTGTACACGCCTGTACTCTGTTCACAAGCCTGTGAAGCAGTGTATCAGCTACCTCTGTGTTACAAGGTAAGAAAACAGTAGTCCCCAACAAAAACCCTAAAAGCTCTCCAGAAATGGCATGTCCAGTTCAACAGTTGTTTCCTTTTGAAACTAGAGCTTCCTTTGGGAAACTAGTTGGTGAGATTAATCCTATCCTCAGAGCTGCCTTTTAAGGTGATTAATTAAAACAGCATAATAACTAGTATCTGTGCAGCGCTAAAAAGCTATTTTGTGTCCAATTTTGTAATCCTTATGTAAGCTATTTGGCCAGATCATGAAGTCTTAATTAAGGCTACCTTTCTATTGACAACAGCCTTGTTTTAGATTAACTAATCCTAAAGATTTAGTGTTTGACTCCTCATCATGAGTATAAACATGAAATAATGTTTATTACCTATATCCCTTTTTTGTCTCTTTTTGTCCCTGTGCCTTTCTCCACTGTCCTCGGTGTGCTCCTGGTGATCCCTCAGCGTGCGGCGCATGTACATAATAAACAAGGAGGTGTGCTCCCGTATTGTCTGCAAAGAGAACGAGGTCATGCAAGGTGAGTGACAGCACAAGCTGACCTAGAAGAGGAAATCCAAGCATAGCTGTAGCCATCTGACACTGTCTCCAAGCTTCAAGCTCACATATTTCCCAGACCCAATCAATATGTAGTAGTTTCCCTGGGCTTATTTTGGGGGAGCTCTAATGCAATGCAGGATCCAGTATGCATGCCATGAAAAATGCTAGGAAGTAGATATTGTACTACCAAAAAGTTATAGAGCTCTTGATTCTGGCTTGAATCTAGTCAGCCTTCATCATGCTGCACTAACTCCAGGCAAGCCTTTATTCAAAGTTACATTCCTTTGAGGTCAAAGAGTAACTGTCAGTATTTCTATTCACAAATTAAAACTGGATCCAGTCAAGATTTCTCATGTAGTCTTTGTTGCAGCAAAATTTGAATGATTTTAATATGCATTGTACATGAATAAAGCCACAAGAGAATTAACAAAGGCCTAAGGGTTTAGTCGCTTGCCTCATGTATATGAGCATTCAGCAGTTCCAAAAGTTTCTGCAGGCACAGAGAAGGATGTACTTCTAACTATACTGACAGTGAAGAATTTGAAGGAAACTTTGATTATCCCTCAACATGTATTTGCTCTGTCTTCAGATGAGATCTGTCGCCAGCTGGCTGGCCTTCCTTCTCGACGTCTCCGCCGATCGGGGCAATTCGCGCATCTCCCCTGCAGACAGCTCCTGGAGCAGCAGCAGAGAAGCCCTGGTGCTCTGTAAGCTACCAGCAGTAGAAGAGAAAAAGGAAGGGAGAGAAGAGAAATCATCACCTACAACCCAAGAGAAGTCCTTCTTGCTTGTTGTGATTCCCCCACCATTTCCTTACTTCTCTGCATTCTCCCACATCCTCTTCTTCAGGTGCTGCAGCACACAGAGTCCCTGTCTGCTACCCTGTCGTCGTGGCTGCTCTTGTCCTCTATCTGTTGCTGAGGATGTGGGATGCTCCCCTTCTCTTTCAGATTCTGTTCAGCAGGCCATGATCTGCTCATTTCCCAGAGGTCCTTATAACTGTGCTGCATCTTCTCTTCTTTGCCGCTGCAGAGAAACCTGAATGAGACAGGATGTAATCCTCTCCTATGGCAGAGATGCCCTAGGCTGTCTCATGTGAAGGAGTGCAAACCCTGATGCCCTAGACTTTATGCCTTTGCCTAGGTTTCTTGCATGGCATCAGTGTGAGTTCTGATACACTTGCTCAGCCTGTGCTTCTCCAGTCCTGCTCAGCCACTGAGTTTGCTCTGTGATAGCACAGACTCCCTCTGTCTGCTGGACTCAGAGAAGTGACAGGACAGGGAGATGAGCTGTCCTCAACCCAAGACAAACCTCATTGTCCCTGTATGGCAGCAGATCATTTATAACTACCTCTGGGAATTTCTTTCAAGCCCATTGCCTCCCTCATACACAAATGCTACCAAAAGGAAGAACTCTGGATTTAGTACGGCATGATATTTTTCTCAAGAAGATTATGTTGGATCAGAGGAGATCTCTCCTCTCCTCTCCTCTCCTCTCCTCTCCTCTCCTCTCCTCTCCTCTCCTCTCCTCTCCTCTCCTCTCCTCTCCTCTCCTCTCCTCTCCTCTCCTCTCCTCTCCTCTCCTCTCCTCTCCTCTCCTCTCCTCTCCTCTCCTCTCCTCTCCTCTCCTCTCCTCTCCTCTCCTCTCCTCTCCTCTCCTCTCCTCTCCTCTCCTCTCCTCTCCTCTCCTCTCCTCTCCTCTCCTCTCCTCTCCTCTCCTCTCTTGATGCCCATTCCAGGCAAGTTCCAAGGAGCAGAAATATGGCTGCATCTGCTCCTAAGCTCCAAGAGAGCCCAGAGAACGTGCATGTCCTTGGAGAACTGGGAACTTGCTTCCTCTGGGCTGAAGGACAAGGCAGAAGGCAATGAATTAGCTTGTTCTGATGCCTTGTCATGGTCTGGATACCTCTACACTCTCCAGCTGCTGAGCCTGCTTTCAGTATCTCCACCTCGGTTCCTACCTCCTGACCAGGGAGCTTCTGCACAAAGCAGAAAGGAGTCACAAATTGGAATGAGATGTGGGAGAGGAATCCTTATCTGCAGGTTCACTTTGTATGCAGTCCTGCACGGAGCCAGTTACTTGTGAGGTGGTGGACATACATGTATCTACAGGCTTGAACACAGAGACAGACCAACCTTGGGAAAATATTCACTCTGGTAGCACTGAATGTCTGTTGGCTGCTAGAGAACCTTGTTTTCCGGATACATAGCAAACACTTCCAGGTATATAGCCAGTTTTCACTGAAAGAATGAAAGGGAAGGAGCTGTCTGAAGTGTCTTAACCACTCTTCATGACTTCTGGTGGCATGATCAGCCATTCTGTGGGGCACCTGAGCTCAGCAGCTTAGCTCATTGCAGCAGAAGACCAGAGAGACCCTGTGCCTAGGATCTCTAAGTATTGTTCCTGACTGCAACAGACAGGCACTTTGCTAGAGCAGGCATTGACACCCATTGCATAATATGCTCTGCTGCTGAACCGAGTACCATTCAGCCTGGCAGGAGCACTGGTCTGCTGAACAGCTGGAGTAACATAATAGAGGGGACAGGATGCTGTGCAGAGGCAGAATTCTCAGAAAATTGAGAAGAAAAACAGATAATGTAATAGCCTCTCCACATGACTTAGGTTTCTGCTGTATGCAGCAAGAAACTGCATTATGTCTTCTGTGTTGGGGAAAATACCCTTATGCAGAGGCATATGTGTTCTACATAAGGTCAGAATTGGCCATAGATGGGATAAATCTCTCTCTGTTACTTCATTATGCAGGAGAAAGAATTCCAGGTTACGCAGTGACTGGAATTTCATCTTATACACAGGAGCATAGCACTCCTACACAGACAACGATGATCTTGAGTACTCAAGGCTCACTAGATTAGGGATGGAGTAGGATATTCTCTATACTGAGAGTATGTGTGTTTCTGTAGAGGAGGGCACCAAGAGCTTGATCTCAAAGCCATTCAAGTCATGTGCAGCCATTGACTTCTGTGGTAAGATACCCGTAAAATTTGCCTGTGAGGAGGAAGGTAAGCCGGAGATGTCAGATAGAGCTCTTGGAAATTGCTCTAGGGCAAGTCTCCACCCTGTATTTAGAGTTGAATGTAAGCTGATATATAAATATATAACTGTATAACATAGCTACTGTACAGTACATAGAAATTTAACATTCATAAATTTGGGGAATGGTTTGAAACCTTTCTGTTGCTTGCTTTTAGCAGGGGCAGGAAGAGGTGCTCCTCCCCAGGAGAACATTGTTTTAATGCTAGAGTCCATATAATACACACAAACTATTAAAAGAAAATTTATTTCCTGTTGTTCTTGGCAACTTTCATGTGTTTGGGTTTATTTGTCTCTGGCTGTATTTCCTACTGATTTATGGTTAGATTTGACTCCAGCTCGAATCCGTCATTTGGAGCTCTTTACTGCCTGCTAGCTCAGTCCTGGGCTGCCACCCACCCTTCACTCATGAATCACAGGTCTTTCTAGGAGGTGTTTTTTTTTGTTTGTTTGTTTGTTTTTCCTACAGATACAGAAATTTACACTCAGCAATTTATTTATTTATTTATTTATTTATTTATTTATTTTATTCTTAAATGGATGGTTGTGCTAGATTTTCCTGACAATTGGTAGCTGCTGAGCACAGGGATAACTTCTCCCAGCCCATGAGATGCATGCTGAAAACACATCTTCTCACTGAGCATGTGCCATGACTTAATGACAGAGAATTACTGTCTCTAAGTAAAATGGTAAGGTGGTGGATGCAAGAGAAGAGCTGTGATGCATCATCTTATAAGCAAATAATTTGTCCGGTAGAGACATTTAGCTCAGAAATGAGGATAACTGAAAGATCTACTACATTAAATGTTACACATCTAGGTCAGGAGGATTAGAATAAAAGGATCTTTCACTGAACTTCTGACTTTCACGTGGATTCATCAGGCACTAACTGTGCATCGCATTTCATTTACAAAGATGGAGCACCCAAAGCATACATGTAGAGGACTCTAGGCAGTGTCTGTACCTGTGCAAGCAGTCAAGGGGACTGCATTTAGATGCTATTTCTAGAACAAAAGTGTCTGTGGGCCATATTAACCATTGAACTGCCTCTAATAATGTCCCAACATTCTTCAGGACTGAAGAGCATGCTATTGCAACACCTGTTATTGCAAAACACTGTCCCCTAGGATCAATGTTTCTTGCTGGCTAACATTGGTGAGTCCCTGTTTTAGATGATTGCAATGAAAATAGCCCCAGCCCAAGTGACTGTAAATGCTGCTCCCACCTACACAGGCCTGATCCTGCTTGCACTCATCTCTTTTGTCTCTGCAGTGTCCTATCAGCATGTTCCACAGGCTATGTGAGCTGGGCACATATGCCATTGTCTTTTTATGATTCGGTTTATTCTTCCCTTGCCCTTCAGTACTGGAGCCCACAGACAGGTTTCTCAATCTCTGTTAGTATTTATCTCCCCTGCCATTCCTACCTGGGTTGCCATAGCTCTGAGTTGCAGGTCTCTGGACACTGCTTGTTCTCAGCACCTTGCTTTTCTCTTGTAAACTGCACAAGTGGTTTTAAACACAGCTCCAGTAAAGTCTGTGAGGCTGAACAAGCCAGAAAGGTGCCAGAGTTCCACTTGAGAAGCACGGCATAGAGTTTGTGGCTGATTTTCATAAACTCTTCTGACCTGGAAGGGGAGTAACACGGCCTGCCGTCGCTTCCCACGCAATGGCTGTTTTTGCTCATCTTGCTGTCACAGCTCCTTATTACTGATCAGCGGTGCCAGTTTCAAGGCTGCAGTGCCCAGCATTCTGGTGCCTGGTTGCCAGTTTGAAGTGGTGCCTCGCATTGCTGAGGACAGGGAGCTGGCCTTCCCCTGCCATCCTGGCTGCACAGACAACAGCTTTCCACGGCATTCAGAATGTGAAGGTCAATCGGTCTTCCCATTGAAGAATTTCCCATATTTCTTGGGAAAGAAAAGGAGTACTTCAGACCAATATGTTACACCCTCTGCAATGCTGTTGCTCAGCTTTTGCTGTGGGGAATCATGGGGAGGCTGTTGGAAGCGGCTGCCATAGAATAAGGAAGCTCTGTGTTGTCTGGATCTTGCCTACGAGCAGGTGAAGCACGAACAAAATGTGGTGTCATCCGGTGACTCAGCTTGGAGGGATCCCTAAAGGGCATACTGCTGACTGCAATGCGGGCTTGTCCTTCACAGGGGGGAGCTGTGCTTGCAATCCATGCAGAAGGAACACCACTGTTACATAAAGAGTAGCTGGACTGAAACCAAAAATAACTTACATTAAAAAAAAAAAAAATTACAAAATATTTTAAAGATACATGATCCGATCCCATTTACTCCTGTCTCCATGTAGTCTGACATTGTTGGATGGTGTACATGTCTCTGCATGGGTCCAGCTGTGAACTGTCCCTTGACTGGGGCACAGGAGGTCTGAGGGTCTGAGTTCTGTTTCTGCATCTCCACTTTCTGCTCTGTGATCTTCAGTATCTTGCTTCATTTCTCTCTGTTCCTTTTACATCCTTAGCCCTTTTAATGCAGCAAGGTGGAATAAACTCCAACAAAATAGAGTTGAATTTTAGTCCATAATAAATAAATAAGTAAATCCCAAAATGTGGAACATCGTGAACCAATTTAATTGTCTACTTTTGCCACTAAAATAATGTGTGTGCTTTTTTTTTTAATTATTTTTATTTTTTTTAGTAAGTGTTTCCAATAATATAAATTGTATCAGAACTTAGTTCTGCTAAGTTTTGAAAAAGTTGGCAAGGATGGAGAATCCACAGCCTCTCTTGTCACCTGTTCCAGTGCTGCATTGTACTTAAGATGGAAAATATTTTACTGATGTTAAATCAGAAATTCCTTTATTGCAGCTTTAACCTGTTGCCTCTGCTCCTTTTGCTGTGCACCTCTGAGGAAAGTCTGTCTCCCTCTTCTCTACAATTCTGCTGCAGAGAATTGAAGAAAATAGCAAAAAGAAATATTATAAATCATACAAAGCCCAAGCTTTCTTTCAAATCAAAGTATTTTAATAATTACAATTACTTATCTTCTTTTTGGGAAACTACATTGAAAATGCAGAACAATATTAAAATCAATTTTTCAACTAAAGGATTTATATTCTGTGTCCCTGAAGTTTGTCTCTTTGCTTGTGCTCATATAGCATCTGCTTCTTCTTGTGTACTGCCTGCCACTGAGCCACTTTTGATTTCTCTGCCTGGGGTTTGTCAGCCTCGGGTTTCACTGCTCTGCCCTTAGGTGGGATCTTTGCCTTTTTTGGTTTGTCAGCTTTCACATTCTCTAGTCTCTTGATTGCTTTCTTGGCCACTGTGGTTGCCGGTTTCTTGGCTTTGCTCGGTATTTTGTTCAGAGCCAGAGCTATTCTGTGCTTTTTTTGCAGTGCCTGCTAAGAGTCAGGTGCTTCTTGGTCTTTGCTGCTTTCCTGACTTCTCCTTGACTTTTTGCTGAGCTTTAGGGAGTGAGAAGCACCAAGTTCTCTTGTGCTGTCCTTGTCCAACCTCCTGAGCTCCAGCCTGGTGCAGCTGTTTTTCTGATTTTCTTCTGTACTACTTCAACCAGTTCCCTTTCGGAGTGGTGAGATAAAGCTAATTTGTGCTTCTTGGAGACAGGCATAACCTTCATAATCATCCACCACCACCCCCGGAGACTGTAGGTTTGCAGGATTTGGATCCTACTGCCACTTCATCTGGCTTATTTACAGATGCCTTACAGGCTGGAGCACACACGCAGCAGCAGCAATTGTTTCAGACATGAAAACCAACTCACACAATGTCTTGACCAAGGTCTTGGTTTCACGTTGATGCACATGTCAGCATGCTGTCTCTTGTAATGGGTGCCTTGTACCTACAAAATGTTTCCATGTTCAAAGCAGTCCTGTGGGACTTATTGCTCTGACTGTTCCCCTGTAGCACTGAAGTCAGACTATCAAAAAACACACCCACTAGAAAATGCTTTACAGCTCACTATGCCTCTTGTCTGGTACCCAAATGGCACAGAGCAGCTGCAGCAAGCAGTGTTTGCTATTATTATGGATTAACTCAATTACAAATTAATTGTGCTTTCTTCCACAGCCTAGTGCTAGCCTTGGGTTTTATCCTTGCTTTGGAAGAAGGGTTCAAAAGAGTTTCTTTTCATTGCATAACACATCTGAAAAAAAAGAAAAAGAAAAAAAAAAAAAGAAAAAAAAAGACGAGTAGTGAGTGTAGTGATCACAGAGGATGTATTAATACATTTTTGACACAACAGAATGCTAAAGACCATTTGGGGCTTATGTGATGCAATTGAGAAGTTTGGGCTTCAAATTAACAATGGAGTTATTAGCTCTGTTTATGCCAATTTCACCACTGGAACTTAGCCCAAGAACTTCATGAAGGATGTACTGAGACTGAGGAAAAAGTAAAAATTCCTGTTTTTACTGGATCAGTCTTGGTCTAATGTTTAAAATAATCAGAAAACAGCTAAAAGTGTAGATTTTTACCTAATACTGAGAATCTCATTAGTGAAAATGAATAGTGTGTTTATACTGGGGGATTGGAGTAGATGACCTTTCCAGGTCCCTTCCAGCCCCTAACATTCTGTGATTCTGTGATTTGCTGCCTGGTGCAGGGTGAATTTAGCTGTTCCTGAGGCTCTCTAGACCATGGTCACAAGTACTTTTCCCATCAGCTCTCCTCAAGCCCAGCACAATCATTACACCGTTCCTCTTAGCCCCAGAGTCCATCAGCTGGTATCATTGTACCTTCCTTTTGGCTTAGTTTAGGAAAGACGTCTGCACTCTTCACAGTCTCTCATTTGCCATTTCTGTTCTCTGAGGGTTCCTAGCAGCGCTGCTTCAGGGCAGGTTTTTATCTCTCCAGTCTTTGAGCTTCATTTAGTCTTGTCAACTGTTTCCCTGTACCAAGCTAGCCCCTTTAAAGTAAATGTGCCTGTGCCCTACCCCTACCTGTATCCATACAGAAAAGATAGAAGAGGTGAGTGAACACAGTGGCCCATTCCTGACCACAGACTGGACAAATGGAAATTAACTGGTCATGTATGTGAATGCAAGGGCTCTGTGTTTCAGTGAGACAGAGTTGCTTCGAGGCCATGCCTGAGTAGGCAGCGGAAGCAGTGCTACAAACCAGTGTGTGTAAATCCATTGGGCACCAGTGAATTGAACTTTCTGATCATAATAATTCATAATCATTAATTTCCCAGGGTCTTTGCTTTCCCTTCAGATTCTTCCTCTTCTTTCTCTCCTCTGCTTTCTAGGAGCTTCTTCCAGCCTTTTTATTCGATCAGAATCCACGATTTTGGCTGGAACCAGAAACGGTATTTTTATGCTCTATGAAATTAGCTGTGAAGTTCTCACACTCTTGGATACCTTCCCCTACCTTGGCAGATAGCTCAAATGTTTCATAACTCTGACCTCACTGCTTTACAGCAGAAACTTGGGAGCCTCCCATGTAGTCATGGCTGAAGAAATACTGATAATAGCAGTCTCTCATTCCCATCCCGTGGCTCAGAGCACTGGGCCCCCTGGAAGAGGACCAAGGTGTCAGGGGCAGACCCTAACTCTACTGTCTGACATTCCACACTGGCATTAAGGAGTAGAGTTTAGTGGTGACACCCCACAAACTTTCTGGATGTGTCCAATGATAAGAACATACAAGCAGATCTGAGCTGTAGGGGGAGTAAGAAAAGAACTAGCAAGGCTATCTTGAATCTTCTGAGAATACTCACTTTGTTCTTAAGCAAACGTTGTAAGATGCAAGAACACAGTTCGTGAGGACCTCCAGCCAAGGAAAGTTTATAAAACTCCAGGGAAATCTCAACATATGGCTGCAAGCCAAGGAACATGCAACATACTGCACTTTAGTGAGCTCACAGGCACTTCTACCACAGCCTCTCCCAGCAAAAGACTTCCTCAAAGAGAAAAGGGAAATTATTATCAGGATCACCCAGGTCCCAGGTGCAAGCTCTTTTTGCAGTGAGTAGCATGAACTGCAAAAACTGTACAAACAGGAGCTAATAAGAGATAACTTTGGTCTGCGAAACCATAACCACAGCGAGGAGGCGACTCTCATTGTGAAAAACTGCGGTGCAAAACAGAGTTTCTCCCCGTGACTAGCAGATGATTGCAGAGATACAGAGCCAGTAACTTCCACTAATGAAGGGGAAGATGTGGTTGGGAGCAGGGTCTGGGTGCCCAGGCCAGGGGACTGAGCTGTAGAAGGATGGAATAACATTGGAATGCCGCACGCAGCACCCTATGCAAAAAGAAAATGCTTTCCAGGTCTGTGCAGCACAAAGCCAAAAGACAAGTCAGATAGACAGGGCATGCCAGAGGCTGGAGCTGCATGCACTGCCGTGGGAAGCAGCAATGTGCAAGTAGCTCTGGTGGTACCTCCCCACCCAAAGCTCTCAGCATGGGGAAGGTGCATTCTGCTTTGATTGCAGACTCTGTGTTTTTCTTACTGTAAATGAGATAAGGTGCCAACCTTGTCACAGTCTTGAGCTAGTGAAGTCACATGAGGACATTTAGTGCGTGTGCTTGGACTCTAATCATATTTGTTACCTACATTTATGGTGGGGAAGCCATTCACTAGCTTCCAAACTCCTTAAACCAACCCAGACCCTTTCCTCCTTCAAGTGGTGGTCCCAGCAGGTGTCAGGCACTGGTTGCAACAGATGGAGCTGTTGCTGCCTAGTGATGTGGTGTGGGAATTAACACTGGTCAGAAAAAATATGTGGGATCACAAAAGTAGGATTAGGGTTCATTAGGTCCTACAAGGAACCCAGGCTGGGCTAGTAGAGAGCTACAGGCAGGAATGAGAAGCACATGCAGGACTGCGGTTGAAAGATGTGTACTCAATTCAATAGTTTCACCCTAATTTGCCTCATCCCCCAACACAAAAACAAACTTGACAGGGGAACAAAAATAAACTGTGAGTCAAGCCTCCAGGTAAAGGTTTTGCAGCATGAGCCTGGAAAGCCAAATTACTAGTAAAATGCATAATAAAGTATGATCTTAGTGCGCGCACACAACAACCTCAGTTCTGCATCAGTGGCATCATCTAGAATCCTGCAGCATGCAGTAGTGCACAAGGTGGGGACCAAGGTTTCATAAAACCACCCTCCCAGTGGTACTCCCACACACCCTTCCCTCTTGCCTTCTCTCCCACCCATTTCCTTCACATCACCTTGGATCCCTGCTCCTGTCTAACATAGCTGTCCCCTCAGAGACAGTAACCCACAGCAGTTTAGGTTTGCATTTGCAGCTTCCCAGCACACACGTACAGACACACATCCCTCCTGGCCATGTCCACCCCAAGTGGACTTGGACACACATCCTCAGAGCTTTCGTATATCTCTGTGGTGCTGTATATTCCACACCACAAAAGGCAATGCTTTGCATCACCACTGTTGAAACCTTCTGAGGCACAGCATCAGATGCATCTCAAGAAGAGTTGGCAGGTCTAGGAACAAGGACATTTGCCCCATGGAGCAAGCTGCCTCCTCATCTAGTGCTGTTGTTTTTTTGTCACCTAAGATGGGAGCAATGGGAGTTGTTTGCCTGGCAGAACTGCCTGATCAAGCGGACTACCTCCGAACTGGGTCTGTCTTTCAAAACCAGGTGATGAATCTGTGGAACAAACACAGAATGCAATGTAATGCACTTACAGGATCAATGTCTTTATTTGCCTGGGTCTAACTACAAAGAACTATGCTCTTGCCCTGCTCGAGGTGTCTGTGCAAGTTTGTGTCCACAGTGCACCAGCACTTGTTGAGCAGAGAAAGTTTTTCTGGTTGAGGTTTTCGCTTGAGGCGAGGGGAAGCAGGTGGCTGCATTTTTTGTGCTCGGTGTAAGAACTAACCAACTGGTGATGTTGGCGGTCGTTTCAAAATGTGATTTCTGAGCAAGGGGTGAATGGAAAAAATAAATATGTATTTATATCGATACACAACAGCACACAACTTCCTGTTGACTAAACAAGCAACTTCTCTTCTGCTTTGGGGCTAGGTAATAACTTTTAATTATTCACCACATTTTTGCTCTCTGATTTCTTAGCTCTTTGCTTTCTGATTTCTTAGCTTTTTGCTTTCTGAAACTTTAGTAATAGTGATGGTGATATTCCTCCTCTGCACCTACAGTGCTCTTCAGTCTGCTAATCATTTCTACGTTGTTCTCATTTTAAGACAAGGAATAAACTCCTGAGTACAAGAAGCTTAAAAGGATGCTGGGACATCCTTCTGGAATCCTGATGAGCTGGAGCAGTGTCTTTTTCTAAATAATACTTCAAACACACCAATACAGAAACCTTTCCTAGCCTTCCCCAATGGCCTTATTTAACTGACCTGAGCTTTAATCAGAAACACAGATGAAGTCATAATCTGCAAACTGTTTCTCTGTCCCAAACCAAGTTCCTTCTCCAAATAACTTTGCTTTGAACAGCAAGGAAGGAAATTCAGAGTGGTCAGAAGTGGCCAGAATCTCTTTTCATGTGTATAAGCTCCCATTCCAAATAGTCCCACTGTATGTTAGATTTGTCAATTTACAGCCAGTAACTAGCAGCTAGATCAGGGATCAAAAATGTTTTGCTAAATTTTTTCTTTTTTTTTTTTTTTTCTTTCTCTCTCTCTCTCTCTCTCTTTTTTTTTTTTTTTTTTTTTTAACCAGATCTGAAGATCAGAGGTGACCTCTGCTACTGAGAAAGAAAAGCTGCAGCTCCTGCCACTCCATAGGTGCTGAGGGTCCCTCTCAAGATGTCACCCTAGACTTGCTACAAGACCCTGAAAGTACATCTACCTGCTGGCTTTGACACCAAGATGTTTCTGCTCTGGCAATTAGAGGTAGAAGCAGAGAATTGCTACTACTGCCTTTGGACATTTATACTACCAGTGAGAGGGAAGCTGCTGCTCAAAACAAAGGGTGTTAGAAAGCCTGCATCATTGCTTTGACTTGCTGACCCTTGCCAAAGAGTGACGTAAAAATAACTCATCTATTCATTCATACATTTTTTCTTTCTTATCTCTGGGCAGAGCATCAATATTTAAGGAAGAGTGCTGATGTTTTAAACCTTGAAGAATTAATTCCACTTACAGACAGAACCTGAGAAAGGATCTACTTAAACATTTCATGACAATTGGCATGTTAAACCTTTGAGAAAATCATTACCCACAGATAGGTTTATGGGGACAAGCACGCTGGGCATGAAGACATTTTTCAGCTCCTTTAAATGAAGAAAAAAAAAAAAGAAAAAAAAAAAGGTAAAGTTTTCTATAAATGTTTTGTTGTGAAAATTAGGAACTAGAACAACAATAAAGCTGAAGCTACCTTAACTTATCTGATGAAACATAAACAGTTGTGATCTTAAGAAGCACATTTCATGGGGTGTGTTGCTTTCTTTCCTTCTTCTTCCTTTTTTTTTTTTTTTTTTTTTTTTTTAATGTCCTGTGTAACAAACATCCTCTTTGCATTATTGAAAGGAAAAAAATAATATGAAAACGTGACAAAATGACTCTGAGACTGACCTGGGAGATTTTTCACAAGGCACTGCTAGGGTAAAGGCTGAAAGTGGGCAACTGTTTTATTAGCTGGAGTGTCCCCTTTGAGTCTGTTATGTAGGATGGGGATTTGCAAGAGATGCAGGCTGTTCTGGCTTTGGAAAAACCCTAGGAGCCAGATCCTTGAAGAGGATAATTGCTATTACTCTTGAGACCAAAGCAGCTGCCAAAATGTGTCTGTTGAGCATGTGCTCTACTCCTGTGGAGTCAGGAAGACACCTCCTCAAGGAGTAGGACAGTCCAGCCCTGTACCTCCCAAGAGTTTTCTTTTTCCTGAAGCAAGCATTGCTGGCCACACTGAAAGACAGAGTACTCTCAAAGTGCTGGGACATAGAGTAGTCTGCTCTGGTCTGGCAACTCGTCTCTCCTTTTCACATTTTTGCATATACTGGTTTCACACAGTCCTAGCGTGCTGAAAGCCAGTAAAATTAATAAGTAAATCAAGCAAAGAAAAAAACGAAGAACTACCCTAGCATGAGGTAAACAAAAGGGCTGTAGCACTCTCAGTCATGCCCTACCTGGGGAAGACATTGAGTGGAATAGCCCCACCACCACCACCACCTCCTCAGCGACCTTCCCTGGCTGAAGTTGTTCCCTGGCTGTCCTTCAGCCCTGCAGAAGGGATGAGCACCCTGGAAGCTGCTAGGGGGTGGTGGTGGAGCAGAACGTAGGAGGCAGAGAGCTCTGCTGGTAGAGCAAAGAGGGTATATGTCCTGAGCAAGAGCCCGGGCTTGGCTGTACCTAGCGCTGAGCCTGCTGAGTGCAGGCACTCCTGCCACAAGATACCCAGGGCAGGGTTCTGGCATCTCACCCCACGGCCTGCTGCTTGCAGCAGCAGTTCCAGATGTGAACAGCAGGATCGGGGCCTGAGTCATGCTCCACAGGTCTTTTGCATACAGCTTTGTGATTTGGGGGTTATGCCTGCTCCTTTCGTGCTGACACAGCCCAGCACCTGTGGCATTCAAGCATTACACGGGGACCACAAGCTCCATTTCTGCTCACTACACCCATGCCTGTCCCACGAGCTAGGTCCTCCTCACCCTCATCTCCAGCTCTGGTGCTGCCTCATGCTGCCAAGCAGCTACTAGGACTTGCCAGAGGAAATGGAAGAGACGGGGAGTGTGCCAACAGTTTCATATTCCCTGAGCTCCTTCCCCCTGGATGCCCGGCAGGCAGCACGCAGGGTGGCCGTGACCATGGGGTAGAGCAGTGTCATCATCTTCACGGCACAGCTGCATGAGCAAAGGCCCAGAGGGATAGTGTGGTTTTTGCCCACATTCACGTTAGTGGTACACAGCTCCCAGGCCCCCCTCTAACCACTAGACAATGCTTCCTGCCTTGTTATGTTATTGATATTAATTCAGCATAATTTTGCAGGCTGGGAGGACCCAATGGCAAGTGCAATGAGGGGAGGTGGCCAATGAGTGCAGAGCATCTTTCAGAACTGGTGCCCCTTTCACGCTTTAACCCTTTGCTCTTTGGCTCCTGCAGTTCCAGAGACCTTTCTAACTCCTCCCCTCACCACACCCCACAGAAATCTGGCAGGGGGTAGATAGTGGTGAATGGGGAGGGATCATACAGGGCAGTCCATATTTCTGTGTACCAAGTCAGAGGACTGTGCAGACAGAGCCTGAGAGACAACCCCATCACCTGAGAGAGAACCTGACAGTCATGGACAGGTAAAATGAGTGTCTCCAGTTTCTTGCTAATAGAAGAAATCAGGGTCTTCCTCTTAGAATTAACCTGCTGTCCATTTGGTGCTTACTGTCCCTTTCCCTTTCTCCGTCTGACTCAGCGATCTAACTTCCCATCCTGTCATCACATGTCTCTGTCCCCACCACTCTTTCTCTCTATGACTGTCTACCACCCTGTATTCTTCTCCCTTTCTGTCATTTCTCGTGACTATTCTCTTTTCCTTTTCATTCTCTCTCTTTTCTAGAAACAAAAAAAAAAAAAAAAAAAGAAAGGTGAACATTCAGATGCTATCTGCATAAGCATCTCGATCTCTGCCTACTCTTCTCTCTCTACACCTGTTCTTTATCTTACATCAGATTTCTGCCTTATTATGTTTCTGCTGCTATCACCCTTGTGCTCCTAGGCACAGACTGTTCCAGCATTGGATTCCTCTACTTGCACTTCAATTATGCTGCAAGCTAATTACCACTAAAATCACTCTCCACTGTTGCATATCATTCACGCTCTCAGGGGCCTTCACTCTGATTTCAGGACTGGATTCATGAGTCTTTATTTGAAAGGAAGATCTCTGCTCAGTCAAATTCTTCAGTGCCTGAGTATAATCACAGCTCCTGTGTCTTTGCTGCTTTCTTTTGAGCTATGCAACAGCTATACAAATTTCACATGTAAACAGTTCTTTGTGCCTAGCTGCAGATCTGCTCAGTAGCTCCCTGTAACACTTGTTCATTTGTACTTGTCCTACCAGTCATGTTCTGAAATCCTTATTGGTGAAAATCCCTGGGGATGGTCAATTCCAGAGAGAAGGGAAAACAGAAATTGATGTTAATGAACATTTCTAATTGCACATATGGCTTCTGTGACTCAGAATTTTCTTGCACTGTCTTTACTTTGTCCTGACACTGAAAAATAACCCAAATGATCATTACTATATTTCCCTTTTGTTGGTGGTCATTTCTCATTCTTCATTGTTCTTTGCAACTACATTCAAAACCATTGAATTGAAAAAAATGGGAAGGTGTGAGGAAAAGGACAATTGGAAGGAAAATCAGAAATATTTTGAAAGCAAATATTTTTTGTGCAAAATTTAAGAAATAAAATAATAATAATTAAAAACAAAACAAACAAACAAAAAAAAAGATAAAAGGGAAAGCCTGTTTTCCCTAAACTTACGGTTGTGTTGAAAAACATTTTTCCATGTGGATTTTGATGAAACATCACTATAATTTCAATAGTTTTTCACCTGGATTGTGTGGTTCTTCTACAAGTGATTGTATTTTTCACCATTCCTCTGCTCTATTTTCTGCTGTTGTGCCATACATACCCCCAGCTAAGAGCTTTGCAACCCTCTGGCCTATCACACACATGTGGTTGTCTGGGCTATCCTATCTGAATCACCTGACGATCTGTCTCAAAAGAAGGGATGTCTGCTCTCCAACACTTCTACAAGGAAGAAGATTCTTCCCCACATCTGTCTGATAACACCCATTTAAAAGGGAGAAGCCTGAGACAAATCACTGAGCAACAGTTTTGTGAGTGGATGAATGGGATGCGTGGTGGTGGGTGTGCCTGTGTCAGAAAACATAAACATATGTTCATAAGTGCTCACAGATAGGGAAGCAAGATGAATATGAGGTGGTAGGAAGTGAGGCTGCACTAAGTGTGAGAAATACCAGTGTGAAACAAGTAAAAAAAGTATGATGGAGAACATACAGTGCAAGAGAGAAAAATGGTCAGGGGAAACACACACACAGTGTGAACTGTCAGAGAAAGGGGTGATGAAGTTCAGCAGGATCAGTGTGTACTCTACTCCTGACAACTTGCAAGCCCAGCAGAGCAGGCCTGGGGCAGTGCTTACAGGACAGATCTCCAAGAATTGCCTGGGGCTATTGATTTGCTGAATAACCTGCTCAGTAGGGATGCTTTGCACTTTGAGTGTGCGCAGGACTCTGCAGGGCCTTGTATTCTGTATGGACTTTCTCCTAGCAGGGGACATGCTACAGCTCACAAATGATCTACTCCTCTAGCAACCTGTGTGTATAAAGGATGGCATAAATAAGTATGTGTGTGTTTGCTTTATGTGAGCAAGACAGGTAACTTTGCACTGCAAACTGAGGGCCACATGGCAGGAAAGAGGATGTGTGCAAGTGAGCGGCTTGCCTATCTGCAGGACAATCAGGCAGCAAGAATGCTTTGAGGGAAGAAAGTGACTCTGGCAATGCAGTGTCTCAGCTGGGAGTGCTAGAGGTGCACTGGAGAGGGCTAAATGACAGCAAACATTCACAAGGTTACAAAAGGTAAAAGGGTGGCTGTGACTGTGAACTATCACCTATGGTGCAATGACCATGTGTGAGCATGCACAGTGGAGACAAACCTCTGGAGGAGCAGAGAGGATGCCACCTTTATCTGGAAGTTAACCACTCTGTTGTGCTCAGGTTTTGTGGTGACAACTGGGAATAGATGGAGGATGTTTGCATAAGGATTTTGCCTTGCTTATACTCTCAGATATAAACCAGGAAATTCCTAGCAAACCTAAATTCCCCTTTTCCACACCTCACTGGAGACCTCCAGAAAACTCAGCTCTGTATCACTTACACTGACCCTACCTCCCTGCTCAACACCAGCCTACCAGAGGGAAAAGGTGACAAAGGATGTGATTATTTTTAACCCATTCACTTCTGTTTTACGTTGTTGCGGGGGAGGTGAATATCTTACCTCAGTGAACACAGCTGTTCTCAGCTGCCTATGTACCTCCAGTTGGCAGTAAGGCTTTTTGATAAGGTTCATGACTATTTTACCCTCCCCATGCTCCTATTACCTCTCCCCAGCAGGATCTCTAGCATGGGAACCATCCTTTGCCAATCTCTGTGCTTGCCTCACATGGGAATGGTACTTGCCTCTGGAGATGTGTCAGCAACCCTACCCTACCTTTTATTTCTGTCAGCTAGGACATGTTACCCTATCCTAGCTTCTAATCTCTAGCCCTGTACACTTTCAGACATGTTCCTCCTTTGGGCAATGCTGGGAAGAAACTCTGTCCAGTTTTCTCTGAAGAGGCTCCAATTTGATCCCTCCTTTCACCCAACGGTTTTCAGGGTTTCAACAGCGAAAGAATATATCTGGATGACTGAACTCCAGACCCTCCCAGCTTCCAAGATCAACTCTTCTCAGACACTTTCATCCTTTGCTCTCACTGGTGTCCATCTTTTGGATATTTGCAGATACTTTCACACTACACTTAGCCATGGTTGCTGTTTGACTAAGCATTACTAATTCACTTACTGTTTCCACTTGCTAGGTCACCTGCTTCATCCCCACAGTCACGTCTACACCCTTTCCCTAACATATTGCATGCAAATTACTGATGTTTTTCTCTCACTGAGGGGCCTGGACTCGGTGGGGATATTTTTGTTGCTGAGCGCCTGACATAGACACGGCCAATAGCTGGCTCCAGCGTAGGGCTAATGTAAAATGTCTCTTGCCTTCTCCTACAGTCTCCTGATGAAGAGGAAGCTTTTCCTCTACAACTTCAAGAACCTGCGCTGGGCCAAGGGCCGTCGTGAAACCTACCTCTGCTATGTTGTGAAGCGCCGTGACAGTGCCACGTCATGCTCCCTGGACTTTGGGTACCTGCGTAACAAGGTACAGGGAACACCTTGGCATCCTACTCTTATATCCATGCTGAGGTACATGCAGCTCATTTGCCTGGGGTAACAGGGAAATAAGGGCTGCAAGAGGCAGCACCTGATCTGACACATGTCCACAGGAATAGGCACTGCACCGGTACATAACATTTGGGGGATGCAGCCTCCAGATAAATCTGTAACTCGTGCTAGCTCAGACTGTATTGCTAGCAAGATATTTACAGTCCTTGCTGCTTTATCAGTACCTCAGTTTTCCTTCCTAGCTCCCACAGGAGCCTCTTGTAGAGTGTCCCTGCATTTTTCTAGCCAGCCTTTCACTCTGTTACCACTGTGCCCTCTTCCTCTGTGCACTGATCATAAGACCTGTCCCCCACCTTGTCCATCCTACCCCCACATCTCACTCAGCTCACGCCTTCTTCCTTGCCCCTCTTGCAGCTTCCTTCACCCCTGCCTCACGCTTTGCCCCTCTCCCTCTTTCCCTAAGATGGGCTGCCACGTGGAGGTTCTCTTCCTACGCTACATCTCAGCTTGGGACCTGGACCCAGGCCGCTGCTACCGCATCACCTGGTTCACCTCCTGGAGCCCCTGTTACGACTGCGCCCGACACGTGGCTGACTTCCTGCGTGCCTACCCCAACCTGACCCTGCGCATCTTCACCGCCCGCCTCTACTTCTGTGAAGACCGCAAGGCAGAGCCCGAGGGGCTACGGCGCCTGCATCGGGCTGGGGCCCAAATCGCCATCATGACCTTCAAAGGTAAGGTGGGCAGGGTGAAAGAAGATGACTGAAAGCTATGGAGAAGGGAAGGTGATGGCACGATATGATGATGTACCGAACCTAGGAAAGGTCAGTGTCTTCTCTGGGGCAGTCCTGAGCACTCTTTAACTCCCCTGTGCCTTGTGCAGATTACTTCTACTGCTGGAACACATTTGTGGAGAATAGGGAAAAGACGTTCAAAGCCTGGGAAGGACTGCATGAAAACTCTGTCCATCTGTCCAGGAAACTCCGACGGATTCTCCTGGTGAGGACCAATTCTTCTCCTTACAGTACCTCTTCCCCTCAGCTTCTTCCTCTCTTCCTTGCTGTAGTTCTGCTCTGCTCTTGAAGTCCAGCTGTGCCATTTGTCATTTCACTCCTCCCTGTGTCTTCACTCTTCACATCCCTCATACCTCTTTCTCCCACCTTCCTTCGTATCCCCTCTCATCATTCTCTTCCCTTCTTCCACCTCTCACCCCATCTCATGCCATTCTTTTCTCCTTCCTCATTTTTATGGGCTTTTGCTCACTTGATAACTGATCTACCACTTATATTTTGTTCTACAGCCATTGTATGAAGTAGATGATTTACGAGATGCCTTTAAAACTCTGGGACTTTGAAGCAAAAGTCATCAGCAATCAGAAGACTTCAACACTCGTTCTTTGATTTTCAACTCTTCCTTCACATGTCTTTCTCTTCTTCCCTCTTTCCATCTCTCTTCCTTCCAACCCTGTGTCCAGAGATAAGACTATCTTTACTTTTTCATTTCGAAGGAAAATTAGGCTGATCTTCTGAAGACACATTCCCTGAGATTCACACCATCCATTGCTAGCTGGGAATAGCTGGGACTGCAGTGACATTGCCAGGGAGTTATTTGCCTTTCCTCGGTCCCTTTAGAGCTAATTCAGGTGGTCCAATATATTGAGTTTTGGGTTTGGCTGCAGTGCTTTTTGTGTGGCTGTGTTCACTGACATCACACTGATGTGCAAAAGTCACCAGGGCTTTGGAGAGCAAGTCTTTTGCTCCTTAGAGGTGCACTACACTGAGCTACTCTGTATGTCCTCCCTTGTGAAGTAGTTTATTTATCCTTCTGGATGTGGATAGGAATGTGAAAACCATCAGCATTTAAGTGGTAAAGCCTACACCCAAACAGCCAAATTGGCCAGTTATTGGAAAGCCCCACTGAGGGTATTGAACCAAGTCCTGGACAGCTCAGGCAGCTCAGCTTGAAAACCTTGGTTGAAGCCAGCTGATCTTGTAAATAGACTGTGTGCAGGCCTGGGCCCTGTAATGCCTCCTGCCCAGAAAACACGGAACTTCAGTAGCTGTGGATTCAGGTTTTGTGTCCTATGACATGTTGAAACTAGACAATAAAAACTTAAAATGAAAGCAAAAGATTTGCTAGTCAAAATTTTCAAGTGTGAGCTACAATTCTAGATGGCCAGTGAGACATATCCCATGCAGAAATCGTAAGTCCGTCCACTCAATGCCTATTGACTACATTGAGAACCATGACAGCTCTGTGTCAGGACTGGTCAGTGTGTGAAACTCTCATGCAGCCAGGAAAGAAGCCTCCAAGGCACTTCACCATAGAGATGTTTTTACATCATATATCTACCAGAAAGCAAACCATTTCCACATTGTATAGTCCCTCAAAACTTAATTTCTCATTCTTGCTAGACCATAGCATTTTGGATGGTGTGTTGGTGTCTACATCAGGCACTATCTGTTTCTTGACATACTGCAGGGAGGAGCACCACAGGTCTCACTACTGGAATTTTTTCCATCCACTGAGCAACTCTTCCTAGATCAGACCTGCACTGTGCTCCCTCCCCAGCCAGCTGTCCTCCGCTGGAGGCACCTTAACACTCCTACAGTCCTCTGTCTTTACAGGCTTTTTATTGCCCATAATACAGCTATATATGGCTAGTCAGTGACAGGACAGAGAGCTGACCAGAAAAAAAAAAAAAAAAAGAAAAAGAAAAAAAAAGTTATGAGCAAAGCTGTACAGCCTGTAGAAACCTTTAGTAGGGGGCAAAATCAATCCATTCTCCTGTCTGACAATCACTGTGTTTCCGTAATGGGACCCCATTAGCACCTGGTGCTGGAGACATAATCCTTACTAAGCTGAAGATGTTGGTTCATAGTAAACAGCAACTCATCTCCAACCTTCCCACTACCTAACTTTCAGATGGATCACCCTCTGCAGTCCAACCTCTTCAAGCTTTATTAGGGCTAACAGTGTGGTCCCATGCTCTGGAGGTGCTCTGCCATTTCCTTCATTATGGCTGTGAGTTCTCTGTTCTACCCTGTTCCTCTTTCTCTGTATGGCTTCAGGTTCCCCTGTCACTCTTCCCAGTGCCTCCTCTGGTGATGGGCCAGCAGGAGGGCAGTGCACAGCTCTTCACCCACAGTGCCTCTTGCTCTGAGAGGTCAGAGCTCAGTGCAGCACAAACTTCGTAAAACTTCAGGCTCCTGAGGCACTCTCATCTTGAGGAATTTGGACCAGGAATAGCAGTGAGAGCTCTTTGCAAAGCATTAATTTGCAAACATCGTGTTGTATATTTGTCTGATATGGTGCATATTATTTATATAAGTAAAGGTTTTACAAAAGAGCATTTGTTTTTGTCATCATTTTGGTACCACATGGGTGTGGAAAGTAGAAATTGACACAAAGAATTCACAAGTAATTTATCCCTCATGATTTCTGCAGAGAGAAACTGGCACTATCATATTAGACTGTTTATCCTTTTCACTTGTAATTTTGAAACTCTTGACAGTGTCAACCAGCAACCAAGGTCACAAAGAGTTCAGGCAATAGGTACTTTGGAAATACTACCAAAAATCAGTGATGTAAATGCTAAGGTTATTAAAGATACTTCATCCATTGATCCTCCGCATTCTTGACTCATGATTGACCAAACTGGACACAGAAGTACTGAATCAACATACATTACAAACCAAGAGGAGAAGCAGAAGTGTGAAAAGGATTTCTGTCTTCCAGTTTCTGTTGTTGGCTCATACAATACCTTTGTCCTTCTGAATGAAATTGTTGCAGAGGTACTAGGAAAAGTAGCATTTTCTAAAGGAGCAGTTGAGACACTCTTTTTGTTTAAATTCTGTCAAAAAACTTTGGCAGAAAATACATTCCATAAATTTTAATGTTGAAGTAAGGATATTAGTGACATTACACAACAAGAGGATAAACGCAATGAGTAAATGCAAAGAAACATGTACTGCATCCCAAACTGATTCTTCTGAACTTAAGGCAGATTAAATAAGGAGTAGACTGTTTAGCTAATCCATGTAGTTTATTTATAAGAATTTAGCTCTCCTGCAATACATATATATATATTGAACTGCATTTTTTCTGTTTTTATATACTAATTCATATTACATGCTAAAAAAAATATTCCTTGAACTAGCATTATAAATTAATTCAACCTCAAATGAATTAGGTGTGTCTGCCAAGAATGACTCCCTGGAGGATGACGTTAATGTAACATTACTTTTTTCAGCCAAAGAAGTTTTTACTTGCTCTTTTGACTGTGTATATAGGGAACATTTCACTACTGCTTATACACTGTCGGGTATCACTTGTGTTTATAGCATATCCCTTATGGAGATAGTCGCTATGCTATTCTAGGTCTCTTCCTCATTGGTATTCACCCAGGAAAAAGCTATACCCTCAGGGGGATTGTGGGGATTATACCTCAGACACCATTGCCTGAGTTGTGGGAAACAGGACACATGTTTGTGATTTCTGGGAGGAGTTTTCTTTAGGAGACTGGACACCATGTAGAGCAAGGGTCTGTGTTCTTGGTTGGTCCAGCATCTCATAGTTTGCAATGAGGA
The DNA here is from genome assembly GCF_964211825.1 of Aythya ferina. Taxonomy (NCBI): domain Eukaryota; kingdom Metazoa; phylum Chordata; class Aves; order Anseriformes; family Anatidae; genus Aythya; species Aythya ferina. The sequence continues at coordinate 126,651,750 of NC_140296.1, read as the reverse complement.
GTAAGTCACAGGCTGCATCTGAGTAACTGTATGCTGCTGCCCCAAACCATGCTTTCATGAGTGTGTCCATCTCTTGTTACTCTCATCATAATAACTAAAGATAAAATTAATGCCAGAATCCTAAAGATTTCACAGCAAATCTGGCAGATTCGTGAGCTCTCACCAGGGCTGCCCTTCAGAAAACTCTCCATGACTGGATTTACAAAGTTTTGGGTGCTTTTTCCATTCCTCACAAGGCCCAGGGTGCTGCCCACATGCTGGGGACAGCTCCCTCGTCACTGAATGTTGAGCTTGTGTTTCCGTTCACACAGATACCTGAGGGACCTTTTGGCAATCAGACACTTGGGATGCATATAGACTTACAACAACTGACATTTGCTTTATCACCCAAGCAGCTGTGATGCAGAGACCACCCACTCTGTGAAAGCTCCCGCTCTGCAGAGAGATACCGGCTTGGTCTTTGATAATGTAGGAAAGAGGACAAATCGGGGATGGGATGGTTATTTGTGCAGTGCGTAAGTATGGGCATGGCTGCCATCTCCTGGTGCACGGGAGTATGTGGCACACTGTAGAAGGGTGTTGGCTCGAGGGATATTGTTTCTCTCTGCAAATGGCTGCTGTACTCAGGCTCTTAAAAAAATAAAAAAAATAAAACGTCCATTTATAAGCAGGACATTTACATCATACCCACAGCTGCACACAGCATTACTCTGGGTCAGCACACAGAGTCCTTGGACATCACTTTGCAATAATAAGAAACAGATTTCCATTAAACAATACAAAGACATGCTTCAGGCCCTTATAAATGCAAGAGGGGGTTCCAAAGCATGTCTCCCTGCTGCTTGCTCTCTGTGTCTCCTGCATGCTAGTACATGAAAACCAGGACAGAAAGGGGCTTCAGGGAGTTCAGTCCCCTGATACTTGTCCTGTCAAGGGTTTTTAGCCTAGATGTATTCATGTCCATCATTGTTCCTGAGGTCAAGTAATTTTTTCTTCCCTCCCTGGTGCTGGCCCTGCAGTATTTCTGTGGGCAAAGATGTTGTTATTTAATCACGTATGTAATAAATACTCATGGTGATAGAAATCAGATTTGGTTCACAGAATAAATGCTGAGGGGCTTGGCATGGAAGATATAATTTGTCTTGACAACTCTGGTAGGGATAAGCAAGCTTCTGAAGGGGAAGGAGAAAGTAGGTTGCTGCAAGAGCCAGAGTAGATGGGGAGAAGCCAAAGTATGGCAAGTATTTTGAAGGCTGCATTTGACTTTGAAATCTGTCATGCACTTCTGTGACTGACAAGTTTTCCTTCAGGCTTCAGGTATAGCTAAAACACCAGTGTTGTTGCTCTTATTGTCACTAATGTGGCTTTTGAAGGTCTGGAGTTAATAGTACCTGGGGAGAGGTAATCTTCCTAACAGGGGCCTGTCTCCTCACACTGGTTAAGGCAGGTGGCACCAAAGTTCCAGGGCAGGGAGGATGCTGATGTCTCCATGCTGTAACCTTGTCATTAATCACAGTTTGGAATCAGCCTACTCTATAAGCTGGAACACTGTTTTTATTAGTCCAAAGTGACAGAAGATGAGATTAGATCAGATGTCATTTGTGTTTATATCTATCAGTGTGGTAGACCCAGCCCTAGGCCCTAACATGACAATAAGAGCAGAGCAGTGATACAGTGGGTAACTCCAATAGTTGTTTCTAATTGGACCAGAGAAAGTTTGTCCTCCTGCCTTTAGTGGGAAAGGCAGCACATTTTATAAAGAACTATGCACTCTGGCTAATTAATTTAATATATATATACTTTAAAAAAAAAATTAAAAAGGCTATTCACTGCTGTTAGTCCAGGCACTTCTGTGCATCTGAATGACATGGTAATACCCAGAGGTGACACCAGCAGTGGCAGAACTGTGACAACAGCTGACACTAACAGTGTCAGAACATCCATCACATGGATGGGAAAGTCAGAGAACTCTGCCTCGTTGCACCCTGGTGCTGAGCTGTAGCAAGAGACAACCCCCAGCCAACTGTGTTTCAGGGAGGCTGAGGTGCCAGCCCATGACAATATTTATTTTGAAGTCCAGGTTCCACTTGCAGCATGTCACCATCTCTCACACTATCCTGTTCATCATTTCTGCTTCCATCATGTCTTGCTCCCTTAGCAATAGTCCTACTTATTATGGGACCATCACCACTGAGAAGTTCTTGCCTAATGAACTAGGTCATGTCTCTGGCCCACCCCTCTGACTACTTGTAGTGGTGCAGGGCTGCAGGGCCCTGTAACATTCCAGCTGGATTTGTTACAGCCTCCATAAAGTGCTGTCTCTGCTCCAAGATCTCTCTTGGCTCCAAGATCCCTCTTCATTTCTTCTCTGAGCTCAGCAGTGTAGCCGCTTACACTTCAGAATGGGCTATTGAATAGTCAGAAACCACATTTGGCCTAGGAGGATTTGAAAAGAGCTGAAGCCTGGGACTGCGTCGGGCTAGAAGTATTTCATCTTCTTACTTTGTTCTTCCCTAGGATTTCACTTTCAGGAACCTTTGTTGCTGGACTTCTCTTTTGGGACTTCTCCTAGCAAGACTAGATTAGACTCTGTGAGAAGGAGGGACAAATAAGCAGTTGGGCAGAAAAACAGATAATTAGAGGGGACAACAGATGAAAGCATATTTTTAAGGGAGTGATAGTCAGAGAGGCAAAAATTCCTCTATAGAGAGCTGGAAAGGGACATTAAGTAGGATATCCCTAAACAGGCACACACTGCTCCCTAAAAACGTCCAAGTTTTTACTAATGGACAAAAACTAATGGACACTAGCTAGTATTGCTCTGAGGCATCATGGTGGAATAAGAGAGGGCCCTCTCTTATTATTATATTATTATAAGAGAATATTATTATATTATATTATTATATAATATAATTATATTATATTATTATAAGAGAGGAATAAGACAGCTTCCAGGGTGTGTGTCCAGAACTCATCATGTTGCATAGCCATCTCATATTCTTGCTAGTGCTGACCTACTATTATTAACACCCAAGACATTCTTCACTGTCCTGGTTAGAGTTAATTCACTGGCTGGGATAGAGTTAATTCTCTTCACTTTTAGTTTGTTATTTTTGTTTCTCACTTCGCTAGCTCGTTAGCAATAGGTAATAAATTTATCTAATCTTCTTACTCTGAGTTTGTTTTGCCCATCATGATAGTAGTTAAGTGATCTCTCCATCCTTATCTCAACCCTTGAGCTCTTTTCATCCTATTTTTCTCCCCCTTTCACTTTGAGGAGGGGGAGCGAGAGAGCAGCTGTGGTGGAGCTCGGCTACCAAGCTGAGTAAAACCACACCCTGTTGCTGTTACAGGATTAAGATCAACTTTGGGCTGATATATGCCTTACTGGACTACAGGGTATGCAGAATGATGTGATTGAAGGGAAAACACAGCAACATAAGCAGTCCAGGAGGTTACTAGAATGCATCGATGATACCTTTCTCATCCAAGTAATAGAGAAGCCAACAAAGAGAGGCGTTCTGCTGGGCCTCATATTCACCAGGAATTAAGACCTTGTTGGTAATATGAAGGTCAAAGGCAGCCTTGGCTGCAGTAACCATGAGATGCTGAAATTCAGGATCCTGAGGCCAGAGAAGAGGGTAAAAAGCAAGCTCATAACCCTGGTCTTCAGGAGAGCAGATGTCAGCCTCTTCAAATATCTGCTTGGAAAAGTCCCATGTGATAAGATTCTGGAAGGAAGAGGAGCCCAAGAAAGCTGGTTAATTATTCAAGGATCACCTCCTTCCAGATCAAGAACAGTGCATCACAGCAAATGGGAAGTCAGGCAAAAATGCCAGGAGGCCTGCACGGATGAACAAGTTGTTCCTGGCCAAACTCAAACACAAAAAGGAAGCATGCAGAGGTTGGAAGCAAGGACAGGCAACCCGGGAGGAATAGAGAAACATTATCTAGTCATCCAAGGAAGGATTTTGAAAACTAGAGCCCAAATGGATCTTATTAATGTATATAAATACCTGAAGGGAAAGTGCAAAGAAGATGGATCCTGGCTTTATTCAATGCTGGTCAGCGACAGGACAAGAAGCAATAGGCACAAACTTATACAAAGAAAGTTCCCTCCGAACATTAAGAAAAACTTTTTTTTTTTTTTTTACTAGGAGTGTGACGGAGCACAGATGCAGGTTGCCCATAAAGGCTGTGGAGTCTCCCTGGAGACATTCAAAAGCCACCTGGATGTGGCCCTGGGAGGCTGGCTGTTGGTGCACCTGCTTGAACAAAGGGTTGGACCAGATGACCTCCAGAGATCCCATCTGAATTCAGCCTTCCTGTGATACCATGATTCAGTGACATAGCCCTTGCTTCTGGACCATCTAATCCCCTTCACTTAGAGCTGCTTACAAAAGACCCCTGGTCTCTTTCTTGGGTCTTTGCAAACTAATTCTCTACCATCAACCTGTCTTCTCATCTTAATTCAAATTCAGGTCTCATTTAATCTCCAGGCAACATCATCATCCTTCTCCAAGGATTTAGGGCATTCAGTCTGCCTTCTTTCTCCAGAGAACTGGGGTTATAAGTACACTGATCTCCAACCTTTTCTACGTCAAAGTCTGACTGCATATTTATTCTGAGGTACCAAAAAATAATGACACCTGCCAGCATTTTTAGATTGTCACGTGAACAGGCAATGTGTATGGAATTTCTATACTGCTGTGGGTAAAGCCCTCTCTGTTCAAAAGCCCTCCCTAAGCTGTGAGCAGGACTTTCATGATGTTTCGGTAATTATGGCAAGAGATATGGATGAGTCTTCATTTAGGTGCTGCAGATTTTCTTAAAACTTGTTAATGAAGGGGTTCCATTTTGTGCTGGCCATGCATGCTATATGTTGTGTAGTTTTATGCCATCGAACCTTCTAGATTCTTGGATGGGGCTCAGCTAACATCTGTAGCATAATGAAGGTATATATGATGATGAGTCTCAAAGTTAGTTGCCATATGCCGCAACAGCTCAGTAAATTACAAGTTTTGTTGATGAGTTGTTATGGACTTCAGTATACTCAAATACATAATGATTAACTGATCTGATTTCTCCCAAAGGAAATGGCTAACACCAGAATGGCCAGAAGGCGTATGATATCCCCCCTGAGGACCCGGACGGGGGGAAGAAAACTTCAGCTCCGCTGTGCATCACTTGGAGTAACTTTATTTTGTTAGTGTACGAGATACTCATCAGCCAGCTGTGCTCAATTTCAGATTTGCCCTCAGATAATAGAGTCTGGAAATCCCCCTTCAGCCTGTAATTTTTCTGGTTCTCTTAACTGTCTGCTAGATATCTAGAGACCTTGGCAGGGATAAAAGACGTCATTAATCAAGTAGAGGAAAGAGGCATGGCTCCCCACAGCCCTTGCCTTATGCTTCAGATAATCATTTGTGCCTGTCAGCTTGCAGGCCCAAGTGGTAGCACATTCCCTAGTAGCCTAGTGGGACAACACGAATCAATTGCTTGAAGGCACTGGAACTGGGTCTCCCAGCATGGACTGGGAGACTGGAAAGACTCAGATGTCTTTCATTATTTCCAGTGCAAACTGCAAACTACAAACTACAGAAATGCCTAACACGCCTGCATCTTCTTTTTGTCTCCTGCCCTTAGAGATAGCTTAGATCTTTCTATATCTCCTACCTCACCATTCCACTCCGTGCTTTCTTTTGGAAAGTCAGAGACTTTTTACATGTTCTCCCAGTTTGCAATGAACACTTAGGACTCCAGAATGTGAAAGAATGTGTGAACAGGAGCTGAATGAGAAAGACAAAATTTCTTGAGTTGACATTTTCCATTTATTCTGTTGTTTCTACATAGGGAGAATAAATACATAAATAAATATATATATATATATATATAATCCTTTGTAATATAATTGTATTATATTGTAATAAAAGCAGTAATATAATCATAATATAAGAAAAATTGTAATGTTATATCATGAGGTATTTTCTGAAATTTACACACACAGTCATGGAAGTGACCTTCATAAGAAATTCTCAAAAACAATGCTCTGCTCTGATTAAATCTACAGAACAAATGATCATGAAAAAAACATTATTTGCTGGCCTCTCAAGATAGTATTCATAGAATCTGACTGCAGAATCAGCAGACCTGAAAGACTTCATCCTGGGGTATGATTCCCATCCACACTGGACTCTAAAGATGCAGAGCACTGTAACCTTGTTGCCTGGCCGCATCATCTGAACTTCCCAATAATTTCTCATCCACAGGAAACGCTCCTTCTGCTGTGTCCAATATTTAGCAATATTTAGCAATGCCCAGCCTTCTGGGTGTAAAGGCCTTTTATAGTGACAGTATGAAACTTCATCATTCAAAACTGTAGTAAGACTGCCAAGAATCGGTTTTTCCAGTGTTGTAGGTAGTGCTGTGGTGCACAAAGTGAACTTGTAAGCATGCTGCTGGTGTTAGTATTCAAGGTTTAACACTGGAGGAAGCCCCTAAAAGAGGACAGAAATGTGAATATTAACAGCTAGATGCCAAAAGCTTTAGTCTCTTCAACATGATATGGAGTTTGAAAATACAGCATCAGTTCCAAGAGTTCACTCTGATCCACCATCACAATGTCAGAGAATCTACCTTGGGACACAGCTTTCCATACAACAGGATAACACCCCAGAATTTATGTGCAGTATAAACCCCTCCTAAAAAGGCCTCCTACTCAGAAAAAGAAGCATTTAGAAGGTAACAGATTGCTTAGCTGAAACCAAGGGAAGTGGGGGCAGATCCAGTAGAAAAACAGAATTATTTGGCTTAGAAAGGTCCCCTAGAGGTCCCCTAACTCCAAGTCAGGCAGCTGAGAACCTTTCCCAGGAAAGTTGTCAGTGTCTCGGTGGATGAATATCTGACATCCTCTCTCGGCACCTGTTACCAGTACAGTACCACTGTCACCAGGAGGCTTTTTCCTTCTGTCTGGTTGGAATTTCCCTTGCTGAAGCTCACACCTGTTGCCTCATTTTCCATCTGTGAAGATTTAAGGAGAGTCTGACTCTGTCGTTTTTGCCTTTATATAGTGGAAAACTGCAATAAGATCCCATTTAACCTTCTTGAGGTGGAACAAAAACATTTCCTTGTAGATATATTCTAGGAAATAAATATTGTATATTTATAAATACATATATATAAATGCACTCTCCTTGTAGGGCGAGTGCTTCAGTCCCCTGGCTTTTACAGTGATGATACTCCTCTGAACCCTCTCTGGTTTCTAAGTGCTCTTGTTAGGAAGCCCAGAACTTGACACAAGAGAGCATGTCAGGAGCATGTCTGGAACTCACTCTCCTCATTACACCTCTGTGCTCAGGTAGTTTTTCTCTGCCCCAAGGATAGCGTGAGCTGGCAATGGTCAATGAGACATACCTGAACTGTCAGCACAGTTAGTATAATGTGGCTTGGCGTTCACAAGCACTGACCATATACAACTTCCTGTTCTTTCTGTAGGGAGTTGCTGGTTAGTCAGAGTTACTGGTAATGGATCCCATTCACCTTGATTTCATGGCTAGCTTGAGTTTGTCTGAATGAGCAAAGCAGCTGAGCAAGTGCTTTACTTTTAGCTTAAGTATCCTAGTGCAAGCTTCCCAGCCAGCAGGGCTCCTCAGTAACAAGCATGGTAGCCAGGGGCGCAGGGAGAGCCAGGTCATTCATTAGCTGGTTCTTTGAAACTAAGACCTGAGACCTGAAGGCCATATTCAGCTTGTACAGCTGCCTAGAGAACTGCTGAATCTGCTGTTTTTTCCAGTTACTCACAGGGATGTAGCAGACAGCTCTGTTCATATCTCTGGTAAGCAACATACTATGCGTTTAACTGTGTATGATCTGCTAAACTATTTAATCTCAGGCATTAGGAGACTGAGGAAAGCTCAAAGCCAAAGGAAAGTATCTCCTAAACAGTTACATTGCATTAACTACTTTGTTAGGTTAGCTGACTGACTGGACAATGCCATTGACAGCATCCCCTGTTACCTGAACTTCTTAGTCATACAGTTAGAATTGAGAAGGATGGATCCTGAGATATTCAGTGACCCATGTAAATTTTGGGGTGGATGAAACTGAAATGGAGTCCAATGTTTAACTTTTTCTTGTTCAGAAATAAAAAATACATTTATAGCAACTTATAAACAGGTTAATTTTCCTCCTCCTACACTTCAAGTCCCTGTCTGTATTATGCAGTTCTGTGCATCTCTTCCTCTGTCTTTTGCTGTCCATTCAGTTACCCCCATTTTACATACAGGGAACAGTTCATACAAGAACTAGCTTGTCCCATAAAGGATGACTGGATATCTCCAGTCCTGCTCTTCTCTCCTGTTCAGTTGACCAGTTACTCTTTCTTGTGCAGTGGGATATCAGACTGTGCAAACAACTTCTGTAGTTATGAAACAGCTAGTAGGGAATGCAGATTGCAGTCATATGATAATCTTATATGTAAGCTCTGAACGTGAATCCACATAGCTGGGCTTTTGAACACACTCACAACTTCATTGAAATCAGTAGACTTATCCTGAGGGACTAGAAGAGTGTACTTGAATCATGTTTACACAGATGAATGAGCTTTTAGTATCAAGTAGATCCAGTAAGCTGCAAGAGAACATATTCTAATTGATCCATGTAAAAAGTTGAAATAATTTACCCTTTCCTTAGTATCAAACTGTGAGTGTTTCTAACTCCCTTCTCTATTCCTGGCCATAAACAAAGGCACAATGTATCAGCAAAGTCCTTGGCAATCTCTTGCCACTTGGCCTTTTTTTACGCAGCAGCAAATCCATGCCAATTTTTCCTACTATAGTTTCTGCTAACACCATTGCCAGGGTTCTGCAAAGTTCATTTGTCTAGGACTTTGCATTATTTTAGCTCTCAGCCTTTTCTTTAAAGTGGCTACTAACCAAAATGATACGGTGTAGCTCTATGCAGTTCAGAAGGATGTGCAGAATGAAATTCCAGGGCCAATAATCTTCTTCTCCATGTTGGTATGCAACAAATCTTTTCCAGCTGGAACTGTAATCTGAGAAAAGAAATATACAGTCACTCCTGTTGAAAGACATGCTGTCCTGGTTTTGGCTAGGATAGAGTTAATTTTCCTCCTAGTAGCTGGTAGGGTGCTCTGTTTTGGATTAGGATGAGAAGAGTGCAGATAACACACTAATGTTTTAATTGTTGCAGAGCAGTGCTTACACCAAGCCAAGGACATTTCAGCTTCTCTCTCTGTCCTGACAGTGGGCAGGCTGGGGGTGCAGCAGGAGCTGGGAGGGGACAGACCCAGGACCACTGACCCAAACTGGCCAAAGGGGTATTCCGTACCATATGGGGTCATGCTAAACAATATATAGGGGTGGCTAGCCGGGGTGGGGGGGCCGGCTGCTTGGGGTTAGGTTGGGCATCGGTCAGTGGGTGATGAGCAACTGCATCGTGCATCACTTGTTTCATACACATTATTAATAGTAGTACTATTATTATTATCATTATTATTATTATTTTCCTTTCCTTTCTTCTCCGTCCTGATAAACTGTTTTTATATCAACCCACAGGCTTTCATTTCTTTCTGGCTCTCTCCCCCATCCCAGAGAGGGAGGGGGGAAGGGTGAGCGAACAGCTGTGTGGTGTTTAGCTGCCAGCCAGTCTTTCCAGCCTAGTTCTTTCTTCAGAAATATCAGTGAGTCAATCTTTTCTCAGTAAGACAACGGTAAAGGACAAGGGAAAGATATTTATCTGAAGGTATTCATGCAAGGGCCCAACAATGACCTGCAACTACACAAATAAGTTAGTGGAAAGGGGAACCAAAACTATACAAATAGCAACATGTCCAAAAAGGGGAATTACCAGACAGAAATCACTAAAGTGGCTTAGGCAACCCATACCACAGATACCACATGAGGGCATAAGGCCAGAGAACCTCGGCCAGGAGAGAAAGAATCTGTGAAAGACAGGCTGCAGGGAACAACTGCAAAGGAAAGTGGCATGTGCAATCTGGATTTTTCAGGCACACCTTTTGGCAACCTGGATCTTGATCACAGAAGATTCAGATAATAAACTTATTGCTTCATTCATGAGTCTGTCTGACTTATCTTTATGGTCAGGGAAAACCTGATGTGAACGCCCTAACATTTATCAAGATTAACGGTTTCCTATTTATCTTAGTGTTGACAGGATAGCCAGAGCTTCTTTCAGTGCTCTGGTGGCATAATCCCAGGGACAGGTTCCCAAAGATAAACAACGTCCTTAAAGTTTATGTTTGACTTGGTAGGTTTTGTAGCTGCACACTACAGTAATAACTATCCAGACATGTATGTGGAATTCATCTTTTCAAATGTACTTTCCTTTCTGTGAGCTACTTGTCTAGACATTTTTTTTTTATCAAACATCAAGAGTCAAGCAAGATATACAAAAAACACAGGTGCAAAAGACACATTTGTAGTATGTGATGCATAATCTGAGTCTCCTTTAGATGGGTCTCCTTCTCTTCTCCAGCTATCAAGAGAATCTCTTTACTAGGTGCAGTTAGTAAACTGGTGTGCATATATATGCTAAGACAGACAGGAAAGATATTCCTGCAAGGGTTTCACACTGTATATAATGAAGATATGGATGGCTAGAGAATGACATAACTTTCCAGTTCATGTTTGGCAAGAGGAAATGACCATGCTGGTCCTACAGCTGTTTGGGATTGGGAAAGAAATAAGGCAGAAGAAAGCAGTATATGGGCACTCACCAGTCGTTCCCAATACCAGTCATCCACACTACTACAAAGTACAACTGCTGGTAGTGGATATAATCCCATAGGTTTTGGTCTACACCCAGACAAAGATGAAGAGTAGTTGGGTTACCTGCAGGACTCATAATACGTATGATGACTCCTTTCTCTGTCAGGTTCCTGAGACCTTGCCGGTTACGAATATCCAGATGTTTGAAAATCTTGGCTGCGAATATTTTCAGGGTTACATTGGGGTGTATCCTCAGGAACTCCAGAATTCTTTTGGAGCACTTCCCACAGGGGGTAGTAGATAAGACCCAGGTGATAGAGCAGGAAGCTGATGACAAGGGCTTGAAGCAATTTTCCAAGAAGTTGACTTCAGCGTGTTGGGTAGGATTGTTTGAGCACCAACCCCTCCAGACAGTACCTCTGCGCCATTTGATCGCATACATCAAGTACACGACCTTTGGGTGTTGGGAAGGCAAATAGTTTGATTTGAAGTCATCTGGCTGCATCTTCCACCTGAAATAAAAGTATCAGCAGTGCCTCTATGACCCCAATATTTCAGTGATGTTTGGTCACACTGTGCACTGCCCACTCTGTGTAGCATCAGCCAATGCTTATTCCCATTCTCAGCCTTTTCTATCACAAAGGAGTAGCTTGAAAAATGCTACAATCTAGTGATCTAAATCTGGAATGAGATGAAGACCCCAGAATGATTCCCCTAGAGTGATTCTGGTGAAAAACCCACAGCACTGAGAAAGGTGAAACACCTCCTTTAGAGATGTTGGCAGGGTGAGCCATGACTGGCCAACATCATGCTGAGATCAACACTGTTCAAAGCAGTGAGACAACTGAAAACGAAGATGAGGGAAAGGAACAATGAGAAGAAAACAAGTTGCAAGGCTTCTTAGTCTTGTCTGTCTCTGGAAAATTCCATGAGCCCAGGCAGCCTGATAAGATAGAACAATATGTCTTACCTTTGGTTGTTCTGTCTGAGTGCACGACCTATGCAGAAAAGATTTGTAAATCATCTTTTGACAGCAGTTCAGAAAATGAAATCTCCTCTACACCTCCTGTCTCTTTTATATAAAAGGGCTTAATAAGTAATACCTGTACACCCATTCTGGGATCCAGGAGTGGTGGATTTCTTCTTGGGAGCTAACCTTGGTCATTTAAACTATTCTGTATGTGAAACTTTGCACGCTTTAACACATGATTGTATACTGTGATATCAACCATTTTTAACTTCAGTGATATCATCAGTATTGCATATGCTTTTGTCTGACAAATCAAAGAGTAGAATCAGATCTCTTCTCACTTTCTATTTTCCAAATCAGTTCTGCTAGGTAAAACATGAACTAGTTTCCCATTGGTACTCATGACAATCTCTTTTCTTAGTATGAGACTTTTTCAAAAGCTGGAAAATACCAGTGCCAAGAAAAAAACTGCAGAAAGGCAGGTGATTTCCAATACCTATGGGGTAGTACCACCAACCTATCTGTTCATATATACATTTTGACTTTCATGGCAGCAAAGAAGTTTGACCCCATGAATCACTCAGCCCTTCCCAGATTAGGGTTTCTTCTGCAAAAGCCCATCCATGCCAAACTTAAGAATTTCAGAACCTTCATTTTACTGGAGGAAAGAGAGTTCATTTACTTTCAAATAAGATATGAAAGGCACTTTTCCATATACCTTAGCTCTTTGAGATGGGGAATTATGAAACACATGCATTCAAATTACATTTCAGCATGAATCTGATAGTGTTCTTCATTAACAGAGACCTGGTCAGCTCCTTACACAGCCTAGTGGCACCAATTCTTTAAAAGGCATTTTCTAGGTGGTTCTTGCGTTGGAAACAAGACAGGTGAAAAAAATAATAAAATAAAATAAAATAAAATAAAATAAAATAAAATAAAATAAAATAAAATAAAATAAAATAAAATAAAATAAAATAAAATAAAATAAAATAAAATAAAATAAAATAAAATAAAATAAATAATTTGTTCCATTAATAATTGCCTTTGGGATGTCTTTGCACACTGAGAGGTCTTTGGGGATTCAAATTCTTCTTGTCTAACACAGATCAGGGTTAACACAATGAGACGTTGGTATTTTGAAGCTCAACCTAAGACTCAAGACAGAGTAACACATTGAAAAAGGTCGCACAAGAAGATCCACAAGTGTCTCCTTTGCCAACACACACAGTTTTCTGTACTCACCAGTACCTTAGATACAACTAAAGTAAGCATCTACACTGAATATGTAGAAATAGGCCCACTTTACACATAGGTGTACTTACCTCTATCGCTAACAGCTGCCATTGATATTTCTGTATCTGTCTATAGTCTCTTGGGCGACGGATATCCTTTTATTAGTCTCGTGTTTATTTCAGTTTCTATTCTTGCAGATTGGACTTTGGATGTCTGCAACGTCACTTAGCTGAATGTTTCCTCATAGTGACTTGCTCTGACGTGAGTAAACTTCTTCACTGGGTGAAAGAAGTTTCACCCTGCAAAGGAGGGTGCGCCCCATTCATAAGTGAATTTGGGTATGTAGATAAGGTCACCTGCCAGAAGCTGAAACCATCAGGTGAGCTATTTTTACTGTGCAAGACTGAAATTTCTCTCCTTATTACCACTAGTCCCAGGTAAGAAAAACAGCTTTTCTGGGTTCATTTTCTCTGTGTTTCCTGTGGCACTGTTACTAAGCGCTGCTACTAATCAAGACACGTTTTTGCAAGTCAAACAAGGCATCTCAATTTACAAGTGCATATTTGTAAATATCTACCACAGAGAAGGAAATTAAAAGAATATTGTGTCACCTCATCTCTTTTTCATGAGGGTTTATTAGCATATATAACATTGGAACAACAAATACATTGTTTGAGGTGTTTCTCTCTATTGCAGTTGTTTGTCCTTTTTGCTGTGTCAAGAAATTATTTTATTGTATTTGCTGAGATAAAACACAAACAGTAGCTATTTTTACATATATGGCCCATCAGATCTTCTGAACAAACGGTACCAGGTATATAACAGCAATGAAAAATGATGGTTGCAGTTACAGTGAACAGTGCAGGGGGGACCACAGTGTTCTGTCATCTGAGGCCTCCCAAGTGGAAGTGCCAGCTATGGTCATGCCATGTTTTACCATCAATACTGCTCTTCAACATTTTTGTGGTACATGCTGACTAAACCTCATATTTACTTAAATATAACCAAAATATTTTTTCCAATTTCTCATACTTTCAATTATTTCACCTTATAGAAGTTGCTTAAGATAATGTTAGAGGTAAATGTGAAGATGATTTGTAAAATGCTGAGCTATGGAAAGCATCTGAATATATCTCACCCACTCCAGTAAATGGGGTTTTGAAAAAATAACCATTGACCCCCTACACATACCTCCTGAACATAAAAATGCATTTTGGAGGAAGATAGAATCATAGAATCATAGAACATCCTGAGTTGGAAGGGACCCTTAAGGATCATCAAGTCCAACTCTTGACACCGCACAGGTCTACCCAAAAGTTCAGACCATGTGCCTAAGTGCACAGTCCAATCTCTTCTTAAATTCAGACAGGCTCGGTGCAGTGACCACTTCCCTGGGGAGCCTGTTCCAGTGTGCAACCACCCTCTCTGTGAAGAACCCCCTCCTGACGTCCAGCCTAAATTTCCCCTGCCTCAGCTTAACCCCGTTCCCTCGGGTCCTGTCACTAGTGTTAATGGAGAAAAGGTCTCCTGCCTCTCGACACCCCCTTACGAGGAAGTTGTAGACTGTGATGAGGTCTCCCCTCAGCCTCCTCTTCTCCAGGCTGAACAGGCCCAGTGACCTCAGCCGTTCCTCGTACGTCTTCCCCTCAAGGCCTTTCACCATCTTCGTAGCCCTCCTCTGGACACTTTCCAACAGTTTCATGTCCTTTTTATACTGTGGTGCCCAGAACTGCACACAGTACTCGAGGTGAGGCCGCACCAGCGCAGAGTAGAGCGGGACAATCACCTCCCTTGACCTACTAGCGATGCTGTGCTTGATGCACCCCAGGACACGATTGGCCCTCCTGGCTGCCAGGGCACACTGCTGGCTCATATTCAACTTGCTGTCTACCACGACCCCCAGATCCCTCTCTTCTAGGCTGCTCTCCAGCGTCTCATCACCCAGTCTGTACGTGCAGCCAGGGTTTCCCCGTCCCAGGTGCAGGACCCGGCACTTGCTCTTATTGAACTTCATGCGGTTGGTGATCGCCCAGCTCTCCAACCTGTCCAGATCCCTCTGTAAGGCCTTTACACCCTCATTCGAGTCCACAACTCCTCCAAGTTTGGTGTCATCAGCAAACTTGCTCAAAATACCCTCTATTCCTACATCCAGATCATTTATAAAAATATTGAAAAGTACCGGCCCTAAAATGGAGCCTTGAGGGACCCCACTGGTGACCGCCCGCCAGCCTGACGCAGCCCCATTTACCATAACCCTTTGGGCCCTGCCCGTTAGCCAATTGCTCACCCATCGTATGATGTTTTTATTTAGCTGTATGGTGGACATTTTGTCCAGTAGGATCCTATGGGAAACCGTGTCAAAAGCCTTGCTGAAGTCCAAAAAAATCACATCAGCTGGTTTCCCTTGGTCCACCATACGGGTGATCTTATCATAAAAGGAAATCAGGTTAGTTAGGCAGGACCTACCCTTCACAAACCCATGCTGGCTGGGACCAATGACTGCTTTGTCCCCCAGGTGCGCCTCAATAAGTCCGAGAACCAACTTCTCCATGATTTTACCAGGCACTGACGTGAGACTGACAAGATAGTGCGAAGGGCACACAGTGGTGGGCATACATTCATTAACGACTTTTTTACCCACCAGGTTCCTTACATCTTCATAGTAATATTAATATAAGAGTGACAGGGAACTAACTCCCTGAGGATGTCTCCCAGGAAACAGATATCAGCATGACAATCCTACAACATGATCATATTGCAGAAATGGTGTCCACTGGATGTACTATTCCCCTAATTTATTTTACTAAGCAGGTGTGTTTTGAGAGTACAGGCACATGGCATGTATTTTTTCTCAGAAGTCTCTTGGCTTATTTGACAGTTGAAACCCAAGGTGTATATTTGATAACACTGACTCCAGCATCACACTGAACAATTTAAATCAGAAAAAAAAAAAAAAAAAAAAAAAAAGACATAAATAGAAGTCATAGAAAAGGGAAAGATATGGAAGAAATTAAGAAAGACAGGTTAGGGAGAAGAAATAAGAACACATAAGAAGGAAAATTAGATCAGATACCACAGACAACAAAAAGATATGGGGTTTGAATCATCCAAGTTCGTACTTTGTAAATCTCTAGGGATTTTACAAGGTCCTGAGCTTTGATTCTTACCTTTGCATGACATTTTTGAATGAATGATTTACTGGAAAGAGATGAGAATCAGCAGGTGGAAGCCTGGAAGCAAGGAGGAATTCAAAACTTAAATGTGACTGGAAGTTCAGATCTTGTGCCACAGAGGCTTAGGTCTCAATCCCCATTTACAAGCTGCCTCCTGGAATCAATTTGCAATGGCAAATTTTGTGTTAGTTTAAGTGCAGATTCTGTTGCTGGAGCATTTGACCGTAAAATGAACATCCACTATATGTTTGTGTTTAATGGAGTTTTCTCAGAAGATATCTACATTTCTATGGAAAGAAAAAAACAGTTGGTTTTGCTTTTGTTTGTTTGTTAGATTTATACTGTGAACTTCACATTTAAAAAGGGCTAAAACATGACTCTGTGTATGAATATATATGCACGAGTACACACAGCTATTTACATACATATGTATGAATAATAACACAATAATGCAAATAAAAACACACAAATATACATCCTTAGAAGCATATGAGCATAATAATGAAAAAAATGCAAATAAAAACAATCTTAGAAGCATTTGAGTTTAACAGTCAGACCTTCAAGGACATCCACCCGGAGGTGGATAAGGACATCCACCCGGAGGTCTTTTTACCTCTCCAGCACCTTTGCTTTCATTTTCTCTAACTGCAGGTTACTCCCATTCAGTTTCTGTACGTGGCAATCAAAACATACGAGATTAAGATAACTGTTAACACCCTGTTACTACTCAGTGAGCTTTATGAATCTAATTCTGAATAACAAAGTGAAATGACAACCAGCCATGAGGGTGTGTGGGCAGAGCCTTGACCAAGACAAGGCTGAGGGCAGATGGTTAGTGGGAAGGACTTACCTGTGTGCTTACTTCAGTAATACTTTTTGTTACCTTGACGAAACATAAATAAATTAATTAATTAAAAAAAAAAAGCCATAAGTGAAAGTATCTGTACTTTGGACTATGGTTTTCTGCTCTGAGCAGTCTTGCCATCATTGTACACTACTTTGCACCACAGAAGGACTATATTTTTTTCTTCCTGATTTTGCCTACTGCCTGCCTCTTCATTTCAATGCATGTGCTGTGTAAAAGTACTGGCAGAACAATAAGCTCTACAGACCAGAAGAAAACCTGGTGGACATCAGAGTATCCACCCTCCCTTTGAGAGGCTGAGTCTGGCATACAGTCATCACAAAACTGGCAGGGTTCTAAATAGCAGAAGGGTGACAAAACCAGGTGGACTTGAGAGAAAGCAATGATTCTTCTGTTCTTTTCCTATCTGTCATATCAGAGACAGCGTTCAGAGTAGCTCTGTGAGCTTTCAGTGTGGATCATGTCTTTTCCAAGTGCTCGGGAACTGCTCAATGGCATAGGTATTGTTAAGCTCTTACCAAAAATCACCTGTAAATTCTAGCTCCCATGGGAGGTAAAACCTCCATCAGAACCAGACATCAGAACCATTGGAAGGACACTGTCAGTATTGGTTTGGCTGAGATGGAGCTGATATTCATCAAAGCAGCCCATATGGCACTGAGGTATAGACAGGTGATAAAAACAGCATTGTTAATACATCTTTGTTTTAGCTATTTTTAAACTCTGCTTCCACAACATAAAAGCCTTCTCATTCTGCCCCCCAGTAAGTAGGGTGGGGGTGGACAAAAGGCTTGGAGGGGACACAGCCAGGACAGTTGGCCTTAACTGGCCACAGGGATCTTCCGAGTCATATAACAGTATACTCAGCAAAAAAAACAGGAAGAATTTTTCCAAAGTTGCTGTTGCTCAGAGATTAGCTGGGCATCAGTATACTGGTGGGGAGTGATTGCCTTTGTGTCTTTTGGGGGTTTTGTTGTTGTTTTGTCTTGTTTTGCTTTCCTTCACTTATTAAACTGCATATCAACCCATGAGTTCTCTTGCTTTTGCCCTTCTAATTCTCTCCCTAAAATGTGCATTGGGACAGGGAGAGGGAAGCAAGCAGCTGCTTAGTGATTAGCTGCCTCCTGAAATTAACCCACCACAAAATCTGTTGTTTACAGTTAAACTAGAAATCCACCCAACCTGAGTATCCACAGATAAACCATTAAAGAGATCTTCAGAAGGTACAGGAGATATGGGGTTGCTCTGCCAGGATTTTCATGTTTCAGGCCCTATGCTGCTCTGTAAACAGTCTCTTTTCCTGTCACTGGCATGGAGTGTGACTGTGAGATAGCAACCTGTTTGTTTAAGCAGCAGTATGTGCTTTGTCATATTCCTCATAGAAGAGGCAAGACAATCTTCAGGGGGCCATCTATCAATAGTCTTGGTAGCTTTGGATTTGAACATTTGTGGTGTGTGGTGCAAGAGCAGGGGACACCTGGTGCTGCTGTGAGATAACACATCCAGGAAAGAGATTTAGAGAATGTACCTGAAGTGATGGGTCCCAGGAACCTTTTCCCGGGTTGAAACTGTTTTGCTCATGCCAGTCAGTGGAACAAGGAGGAACACCAACTGTGCAGTGTTTGTTTTGGACTGTATTCATCTCATCTGAGAAGATATTAAGGGAAGTGAGGGATTAAAAAGTGGATATGGGGCTAAGTAGCGTTTGTGAGCAGTAGATGGCAGAAGTGGAATACAAATGAGGCGGAAATTAAGGTGGAGAGGCAGACCCTATATCCAAAAATCCAGCTGAATTGTCACAGTTCAAACATATATATGAGCATACCCAGTGGGGTCAACTGCAAATGCTCATCCAAGTATGAAAGTGAACTGAAAATCATCCCCAACTATGCAAATAGTCTTGGCCTTGGCTATGGATTAGATCTTCCCCAGGCAGGATGCTGCTATGGAAAGACCTCGCAACTGGGAGTACAAATAATCCAGGTAACACTAGAAAACCAAGGGAATTATAGTACAATGGTTCAGCTCTTTTCCTGTCATAGTTTACGGTCTCATCTTAGTCAAGTCACGCAGGATGCTGCTATGGAAAGACCTCGCAAGTGGGAGTACAAATAATCCAGGTAACACTAGAAAACCAAGGGAATTATAGTACAATGGTTCAGCTCTTTTCCTGTCATAGTTTACGGTCTCATCTTAGTCAAGTCACGCATGATGCTGGCAGGGAAGCCCCTCCAGATCTCACTACCACAGTTAACACATTGTAGATTTTGAAGTTAATAAAGTTGCTGCTCTTCTTGCAGACAGGCAGGGCTGCAGGATGGGTAACATATCTATCTGCACCTCCTTTGCCTTAGCAAATCTCCACTCCACAATCCACCTTCAGCAGAGGCTTAATCTGAGACATCCAACCTCCAGTCACCATGGCTGAGGTTCAAGGATTCATACATGAAAATAGTCATTAGCTGGTAAGAAAACTTTTCTTGGATTAACCAGACCCACGGTAGCAATGTATGCAGTGCAAAAAATGTGATGCCAGTGCAAAGCACTGTAGATCTGCATAACATTTCTGGGGCTGCAGATGAGGAAACAGAGGTGAGATGGGCTCCCAAAGCCAATCTGTGAGACAAACCTTCAGCTGCTCCCTGTTCAGAGCTCTGGGATGCCACCAAGCGACCACCCAGATGCATGGGTGGGGTGACTCATGCAGAGCATGCTGGCATTTCTGCTGAAGTTAATGCTGAAACATTAATGATGATGGCAGAGAGCAAGGTCTCCAACCTCTTCAGCAACTGGCAGATTTGAGTCTCCCCAGGAATGATGTAAGAAGAAAGACAACTGCTATTGGCACTTTTGTCCAGTTAGAAAGCAGACCATGGCAAAAACAGCAATCATGTTGTATGGCAGGACCCAGGGTTAGGCTGGAGGTGGAGAAGATTTGAACAGACCATAGTAGCCAGGTATTCAGAATGAGGTGAAGGAGAGTTGCTGAGGTGCTGGATGGTGTCAAGATGAGGTGTGTTGTCTACAGTAGGCCAGCTTAAGTTATATTTAGTTTGCTTTCCTTTCTGTAATCACCACACTGTCCATGCATATATCCATGTATTACAGACTCCAAATCTGCAAATACTGCAAGAATGCTGTACCCACAGTTCTCTCTCAAGAAAAAATAAAAATTAAAAATTAAAAACAAAAACAAAAACAAAAACAATAACCAAAAAAAAAACAGAAGCACAGACAGCAAAGGCTGGGGCTCTTTCTTGGCAAGACTGGATGCTTTCTTCTCTCAGAGGATCCAGCAAAAACAACATCAAAAAAAAGGCTTTGCTCTACAGAAGTTTATTTAAAGACAAATTCCAAATTTAGATTTTGTTTTGGTTCCAGTAAGCTGTCTAGTCTTACTGCTTGCATATGCCTACACGTGTATCTCAAATATAGTCACATATAACCCTATACTTATCATCCACAGCCTGTAAGTGACTGAGCTTGAGTGCAAATTTCAATCCATAGGAGATTAGGAAGTTCCATGCCCCAAGCCGGGAACAGAAAGGCCACAGTGAATAAAGGAATAGCAGTGACAATAAATGTGTCATACGTACAGGATTCAGGCCCTTCTGTTTCTCTTCACATAAGAACAAGACATCTCAGTACAGAACACCACCCAGCAGTTTCCAGATCTTTTCCCTAGTCTCATACCTCTGTGTTGCACGGTCAAATGTTGATGTTTCAGTCAACTATGGCAGCAACAAGAGTATTCGTGTGTTTCATGGCTTGGCTTTTGCCTCTACCAGTTCAAGAGAGACTAATTCTGATTTCTAAGTTACTCTTGAGAAATATTGCTCAGCTGCATCATTGATATTTGGTCTGTCAAGTCCCATTTATTATGTTTATTTTTGCTGTTACATTATATGTAGTCTAATATTCTGTATTTCATTTCCTTTCTCTCCCCACACACCCCAAAGAGAGAGTAGTCTGCTAAGAACTGACCTGAACGTGATGTCACTTCTGGCTTACCTTTTGACCTCAGTTTGCTTTGCAAGGCAAATATGGTTTGAAAGAATGGCCTGGAATAGAAACTTCATCACAGTGTTATAGGTAATCAGAACCTGAACAACTAACCAGGAGTCCAGAGCTGCTGTTTTCCCTGACCAGGTCACAGCAGGTTTTGCCAGACACTACCAGGTCGCAGCAAGGGTCAGCTACCCCTAAAGAATGAAAAGCCACGTCAAGAGAGGTAAAGCAACCAGCAGAGCAGGAGCCTCACTAGCAAGGTCCTGTCCCACTGTACCCCAAAAAAATTGATCAGAGCAGGCCTAGCTCCAGCAGCCATGATCAGCTAACAGTTCAGATTTTCAGGCAAGTTCCTGCTGGCCAGTCAGGTCCTAGGTCAAGTAGGGAAGTTAACTCTTAGGTCAGGATGATCCCTGTGATAAGGTCACACACAGACCAGCAATTACCAGGATGGTCTACAGTGATAAGACAGGTCTGATGTCAACCCAGAAAGTCAGATCAACAGTGTCCAAGGCTAAGCATGGACATGGGCCTGGGCATCAGTGTCACAGAGCTGGAGGCAAGCACAATTGTACCATAGCTCAGGCAGGGTCTAATAACCCAGACCTGAGATCAAATGGAAATCCTGGGTAATCCACAGACAGAGTGTCAGTGGGAGCCCCAGGTGAGGCAGGTCAGGGCAGCTGAGGCTTTTTAATGTCCTCAGGTCCCTGAGTTCACAGATCATATAATTGCCTTCAAGTTTTATTATAAAAGTAAGTTAGGGCTTTTTCTTGGTTGTGACAGTCTTGCTTCAGCTAAAAGCAAAGGTTACAATGCAAACAAGGGCTGAGTGTGGTAAGCCACAGCCAACAGGGCAATGTAAACAAGAAATGCATGCAATGAGTCTTGCACAGACCATTAATCAACCCGCAACAGGAGAACCATTGCTGAAACTGCTGGATAAGTGTACTGTGATATCATTTGACTGGCAGCTAGTGCCAACAGCTATCTTCCAACAACCTTCCAACCAGAAACTGAGGGAGGGAATTGTTGTGTGTACAGCTGCCAACATTTGGAAGCAAAGTGCCCAAAGTAGAACAGCTGCATGTTGAAGCCAAATTGCCACCTAAGTGCCTGGCACTGAGACTGGTGGGAAGGAGTGCCGTGTCTGCTCCCAGCCTCAGCTTTGCTGACTCACTTGAGTGGTGTTTTGAGGTGGTCTGCATGTATGTGTGCATGTGTGTGTGCAAAGCTTTTCCTGACATAGCCTATCCCTCACTTGATCTGCTTCATAAATTGCGCTTAGAGAAGTCACATTTCTGCTGTTCCTCTTCCAGAACAACTTGTGTGATCAATTTTCTTTGCTTCTTTAAGACCATCTTGAAAGCATCAGCTCCTGATCTTGTAAGATAGAAAGATCTGTATCTAACCAGGGGGATGCATCTACCAAAGTAGACTTAACTGAGGAATGCTGCCATTCTGTGAGTTGCAGGTAGCCGTCTCTTAGTTTCTGTAAGTCAGATCGTCTTTAGGCTAGACCTATCCAAAACTTTGACTAATTCTATTGACTATGTTAAAAATTTAATCAAGTGAATGAGAGCCAATCATAGCTTCAGTGTTTAATGACTGAAATGGGTATAAACCAGTGAGTATTTATTCTAGTCTTGCAAAAATAACCTAGTGTCAGGAACAGGGAGTGGAGAAAGGTTCTATTCCCAAGCACACAGTACTGATAGCAGAGCTGTACCTTTGCACAGTACAGAGGCCACCTCACAGGAACAATGTTAGGAGTAGTGGGCCTGAAACACTTCCCTGTTCTGCTTGGTACCTGCCTCCATTTCCACATCCAGAGGCTTCTCATCAGGGATATTTAGTATGGTCCAGTGTATTCAAGCATCCCTTTGACAAGCTGTCTGTGCAGGATATTGGTGGCTTCTAGAAACTGGGGTAAGTTAGCAACATTTTATGATTGCTATCTTATACATACAAACGGTAATTTTCTACATACAAGCAGTATCAGGTCATCTTCTATGATTGTAATCCCTTAGTGGAATACAGATTCATGAAATGAAAATAAAAATAGAATATTTAGATCCTTTAACAGTTACACTTTGGACTTGCTGCAATTTTAAATGGACATAACACAAGCTCTTGTGTTACAGATTTCCCAGACGTTCAATGACATGTTTAATTATAGATTTCTTTCATTCCATTTCACTAAAAGTAACATCAGAAAACTTCAATACATTGAAATCATTGTGTTGAAGAACTTATATTAGCTTTGCTATATTTATTATTTGTTTATTTATTTCTTTGTACAAAGAATCTCTGATCTCCAGGGGCACAACCTTTCAGTATCAACATAATTGGTGAACACAATCTCTCATTCTCTTTTTCCTTCTAGGAGACCTGACAACAATCAAAGGTTGGAACTTCCCAGGGGACTGAAATTCCCGTTCGAACAGCTATGCTCATCTTTGCAAAAAAAGCTTCTCCCTTCTGACCAGTAAGGGAATTTGACATGTAGAATCTGGCAGGAAATTTAAAGAGGTGTGTAGGGGCCCAGTGACTAGGAGGGGATCTCAGAACACAGCAGATATTGACAGTGGCGAGCAGTGTCAGTGGTAAGTAGAATTATTTGGTGAACAGAAACGTGCTTGGAGACAGATTAGAAAGGAATCTGGGGGAGGCTTTCTATGATGAGACCAGTTTCAGTTGAAAATCAAGGGATTTCCCACTCCGGAACCTGAAGGAGAAAAGATACACTCTTAGCCTTTGCTCTCTACTATGATGAACAAAAATCCACAGTGCTTCTCTCTCAGTGGCATGGGGTAGTTCCTATGATTAGGATAGTTCCTTTTCCAAAAGCATGCTGCAGCACTCTTTAAACTCCTACTAGATGTGAACAGCTTCTTTCCTGCTCAGTGGCCCCAGACTGCAAATTGCTTTGTGTGGTTTCCCCTGTCCCTCAGAGTCTACTAGCCTCAAAGACATTCCTGAGCCTCATCCAATACATAGTTATCTGTGACTCAAAGCCCACAGACCAGGAATCAGCAGCAGCATTTCCTCTGACAAACGTTTTCCAACAGTAGGTGTAGCCTGGAGAAATGGAAGCAAGCTGACTGACCTGCTGACTGACAAGCTCAGGAAACAAGAGTTTTTAACCCCTGATGTGTGCCCATGCCACTGGGACAGCTGGGCCATGGACAGGCCAGCTGATGGATGCTCTCCACATTACATTTGGAAATACCATTCTCTTTATTATTTTTCCCCTCTCCTTCCAGCAGAGGACTCCTTCAGCCAGCCTTTTCCCAGCAGCTGCCTTTAATTCCAAAGGACGAGGGAGAAGCACCTTATCTCCCATTCTATGAGGACTGACAGGAAGATGGTGTCTGTAAACAAGAAGGGTTTTCATACAGATTGGATTGCTAAGACTCCTGTCCCCTTTCTCTTGTAATATCTGAATATCATTTTTTGTATGTGGTAATTTGTTGCTGAGCAGTGATACATGTGCCCCCAAAGGAGCTGGACAGGAGGGCACTGAGCACAAGAAGTAAGCCGTAAGCCTATACCAGATTTACCCATGCCCTAAGTTCACCAGTTTATCCTTTTCCAGCTCCAGAAAGCACAGGAAAGCCCTGCCTTTGTTCTTCATGACAGCAGTGGTGACATTAGCTTAAGGTCCATCAGACTTCTGTAGATCTCTTCATTTTCTATGCAATAAAGTCATGCTTCATGAGTGTTTATGTTCACATAGGACTGTTTTTTGTTTGTTTTGTTGTTGTTGTTGTTGTTTTGTTTTTGTTTTTGTTTTGTTTGTTTGTTTTTAATTTCTGTATTTCATGACAGCAGCATGTACAGGGGCTCCAGGACAAGTAGCAGGTGATGGAACAATCAATATAATTACTCTATCTTTTACTCTTACAGACGTTGTTCAGGAAGTAGCTTTCAGCATGGGAAAAACATTTTTGACCCACCAAGGCCTGCTAGTCTCACCCCACTGCAGTTCACAGAGTAGGTATGTCTCCTGTGGATTCTCACAGGAGGCAAAATGACACTTTCATGCCTTTTTAGAAATGTACATGCTGAAATAGAAGAGAAATTACAAGGAACCAGAGGTTACAATTTTGTTTTCAGTAGTATTCCAGTATGCAAAAAAAGGGAGAGGGTAGAGGAACCAATAGGGGGAAGGGAAGGGAAGGGAAGGGAAGGGAAGGGAAGGGAAGGGAAGGGAAGGGAAGGGAAGGGAAGGGAAGGGAAGGGAAGGGAAGGGAAGGGAAGGGAAGGGAAGGGAAGGGAAGGGAAGGGAAGGGAAGGGAAGGGAAGGGAAGGGAAGGGAAGGGAAGGGAAGGGAAGGGAAGGGAAGGGAAGGGAAGGGAAGGGAAGGGAAGGGAAGGGAAGGGAAGGGAAGGGAAGGGAAGGAGAACTTCTTGTATTTTCATAAAGATTAGCATGGTCAGCACAATTCTACTTGAGGGAGAGAAAAATAAGTGCTAAGAAAAAGATGCGACTCTCAAGAATGACATTTTCTGATAGATAAAATGAGATCTATTCAGTTCAGAACAGACCTCTAAAAGTAATAAGTTAAGTAACTGTACAAATACTGGAAATGTTAGTAGTAAATATATCCTTCATATTAGCAATTATCCATGATAGATACATAAATAACAAAATATATTTTCCATGAGCACTTTGTAGCATTTTTACAATTGTGCTATATAGAGATCTGCATTAGAATGCACTTCATATATGTATTTTTTCACATTAGAGTAATTCAGAATATGTGTAGTAGACAATTGGACAGACCCTTAACAGAAAAGCAAGAAACCCATAGATTGTTTTACAGATTAGCACCCACCAGTAACTAAAAACCTGAACCAAGGACAAATGAAATCTTGCAGATCAACTGTCACATACTCTCTAACCGCAGGAATCATTGACTAAGTAAAAACGCATCTCATTTATCTAAGTCAGTCAGAAGGCTTTGTATTCTTACCCTCTCTCCTTATCCCAGCCTCCCACACATTAGCATGTTTGTGTACATAAACCAGTCTTTAAACCGCAGAGTATGTCTGTTTATTTTCTCAGTGTAAACTCTGTGTATATAAAACCACAGAAACTATGTATGCTGGTTGCTTTATGAGATTTTCTATTGAATTTATATAAAAGTAGCATTTAGCTTTGTTTGTTTAATTATGGTAAAGGAATAATATTTTTATTATATGTAATTCCTTTGTTATGTTATTAAATAAACAATGGAGAGAGATAAAAGGGAATCACAGGCTTGAATTTTACTTTTTCACATTTGAGGTGCTCAAAGAGATGTATTTTTTCTGTTTCTGTTATGTTATTTGGAAGTTAGTGCTTATTAGCTTATTTTAAGCTTGTTGATCATTAAGAAACACAAGCACACATATTATATGTAACATAATATAACACACACATATATGTATGTGTATATATATATATACAGGGAACATAGTGACAGTGTCTGAAGTTCTGAAGAAAATACATTAAACTCAATATACAAGCCAAATCCTTTCATCTATTTCTTGCAGAAAGTCTATGTATCATTTTGGAAAACATCATTACAACATATTGTAGAGATCTGATAGATTCAAAAGTATTTCTAGTCGTTGTCATCTGATTATAACATATAGACAAGGAAAATTTTTCAAGTCTTACTTAAACTCTTGGCTGTGTCTTTACTATAAAATATTGCACTTTGGCTAAGCTATTGCAATGGGTGTCGCATGCGTATTTGCAATGACATAAACACATTTCTTTAGAACAATCTTGCATTACAGTAATCTTCAAGCTATAAACACCTTAAAGATATGCCTAGAAAAATGAAATTTGTTGTGTGACTAACTTAATACAATATTAACAAAGGTCTGCATTGTTATAAATGTTTGCTACAGATGTAATTTACTATTTTTTGAAACGTATATTAAAGTAAAGTTAAACAGGTCTAACAGAAGGACAGACAAGAAATTTATAATACATCATAAAATATTTTGACACTATAGGAATACACAGAATCCCAGCAACTATTCATCCACTTTTCTCCTCAAACCATGTAAGAAAATGCTTAAAATGAATTGTGTGTTTACAGATAAATTGATAATTTGCCCAAAGTCATGCAATCACTTCCATTTTTTATTTTTATAGCTATTACAAACAGTTCTAGCTGTTCAGCATTGTTACATATAACACATATAAACTCATAGAACCTAACTAAAAAAATAACAATTAAAAAAAATATATATATCTTTTTTATATTTTTACCATTGCCCCATCATTGATAACTTGAAAAAGAATGTAATGAATTTATTTTATAATGTTCTGATTTTGTGAAAACAGCTTCTAAATTAAGTAGAATAAACTGCACTTTTACAGGTATTTAATAATTTTCCTTCCTTTCCCTAGCACTTTTTACTAGACAACATTTAAAGTTCTACTCCTTGTAAGATGATAGTAGCAATTATGATAATATCTAAAATGTATGGCTACAAATGTGTCAAAACTTCTTTAATCTATATTTTTCCTCCGCTACTAATGCTTTGCAAAGCTGATGTATTAGAACTTTTTTTCTGTATTGGACAGAAAATATCTGATCTGACATTTACTGTTAATTCTGTGGCACAGCAGCCTTTTCAAGAGCCACAACCAGTTCAGCAGGGAAAGGGCACTTTCAGGTTCTCTTGTTCCCCAGCACTGGGGTGAGCCATCTCCTGCCTGCGCTGCCTTTACCCGTTTTCACATCCCTTCCCTGCACTGCCTTTACCCCTTTTCACGGGTGTCATTTGCTCCTTCCCTTGTGATGCCTCCCGTGCCAGCTGTAAGCCTTGCCCAGTGACGAGGCAGGGCAGCAGTTTCCCCAGCACATCCAGACCTTAGTGCAGCCCCTTGCGGGCACGGGCAGTGCCCAGCACAGTTACTTTTGGAAGCAGGGCTCCTCTGCAGTTGGGCTGGCACAAGCAGCGTGCTCACCCTTCCAGAAGCAAGCCAGACACTTTGCACAGATATAAAGCACACCTGTGGAGCAGCAAAGCAAGGGATCCCCTTCATGTGGAGCAATGACAGCACAGAGCTGAAGCTGAGATTTTCTGCCAGTAATCTTTTTACCCTCTCAGCTTTTTCTTGTAGATGTCTTCTTTCCTCATGAGCCCTCTGGCACTGCTCTTTTCTTCTGGTGCTCTCCTTTCTGTTTCTGTTTTGCAGAGTGAAGCTCCACACTCAACCAGTGACAGAAAACACCTGCCGGTTCAGCTCAGGATGATGTAAGAGGAAAGGCAAAAAACACTTTGACCTCAGTTGCTCCCAAGTAGCAACAAGCCTTTACACACCTGCTCTTACCAGCACTTCTTCCTCTCCCTGTACATGGTGAGTGAGAGCTGATAAGTGTTTCTGGTTAAAAACATAATAACTGGATTGTCTCTTTGCAGCCCACTTGTAAGTTTGAAAGGGATGGTAACACTTAATTATCAGGAAATGTGATTTATTTTTCTGTTCAGAAGAACCCTTCAAGTGGTGCAGCTGTTCCGTAAGGCACACCCAACTTTCCTCTGAAGCACCTGAAGCTGTGGGAACAAAGTGGAAACCTCTCACACAGCAGGATCTCTCGATGCTCTCTCAAGCTTTGCCAAGGTTAAAGTGCTCAGAAATACCCCTGATGAGTGAATAAACTCATAAGTTACCAGCAAAGCTTAAACACCTTTCTGCTAAATCTGGAAAGATAAGAGTTCCTCCTCTGGAGGAAGAAAGATGACCATGTGTTGGGTGCCTTGCAGAAGACATAATATCCAAGGATTCGACCTCTAACAGGCCATGTCTGCTCTACTGGGCCTCATGCTTAAGGACTGAGAAGCTCTGATAAAACCTGAAACTTATGATATCTTTGGGAAAGGTAAACTGCACGCGGACCAGAGGATGGAAGGTTGAGATCCTGACCAGAGACCACTGTACATCGAGACAATGACACACAAAACAGTCAGCTTGGTCTAGGTGAAGGTCTGTTCTGCACTGCACAAATCCTGTAGCTGCAGGACAGCCTCAGGCAGCCCATGGTAACAGATCCCACCTGGTACTGGCCTTGCCCTTATCTAAGGTGTTCTCATGTGCACTTCCTTTAGGAACAGAGGTGTTTTGCTTTGGTTTTGTGCTACACACTTAGGATCTGTGCTACACAAACACAGGGTGCCCAGCATCTGAAGATTTACTCACTGCTTATATGCTTCTTTTTCTGTGTTAAACAGCAGTTTTATTAAGCTATTTGTTGTCAGGCCTTTGTTACTTAGCTCCAGAAAGCTATGCCACAGTCTGTGTTGGCAGCACTCCATGGTCCAGGAGGATAGGTCGCCTCAGGCTCAACCATGCTTGGACCCACAGAGCCAGCTTTGGCCTATTACAGTGGCAGAGCTCCAGGTCCCTGCATGAACAGGTCTTGTTGTTTAGTTTATTGGTTGTTGTGGTTTTTGTTTGGTTGTTTTGTTTTTCCATTACCCGGGCTATTGCAAAACTACATGAGTTTGCAGGATGAGGATTTTGGTCTCCATTTCTCATTTTATGAAGTATCTGAAGAAAATTGCTGAGCCCTGTCTCTTCTGAAGGATAAGTGCTTTCAGTGCTTTCCGAGTAGAAAAGAACTTCATCCCTTAGCTCTGGATGTCATCTGGAGGAGACTTAGCAAGAAGGCTAAAGATGATGGTGGTTATTCTGGTGCTGGGGATATGCTCTGACCATTCTAGGTGGACCCTAACTAAGACCAAGTGGGTCTGTGGGAAGAGTTTTAGAGTGGAATGAAAATTTTGTGGCATGGTGTCTGAAGTTCCCATTTGGTTTAAGGCTACTTTGTGATCAGTCTGAGGCCATAAGAGAGAGGAAACTTCCAGGAGCAATGACATTCTCACCATAGGGAGGGTACCTTGTGAAGAGAAGAGGTAGGCTACTGTGACTTTTTTTTTTCTTCAGTATTCCTGTGAGAAACCAAACAGCCAGCAATCAGCAATCAATCTCCTGTTTTAGTTTGCTTTTATTATTATTTAGTTGTTTCCATATGGGTGTGATCATCTTTAAGGGAAAGATAACCCCAGGAGAATGTCACTAACATGGATGTATGATGTTGTTCAGTGTGTGCTCTGTCACTCACTGAAATCACTCGCAGGCCAGTCTCACTTTTGAGAATTTGTTTGGGTCTTCCCACCTCCAAGCCCCAGTTCTGGTGCCTGTCATCTGAGCCCACCCTGCCTTGGGACTTTGCCTTTGGCACCATTATATGAGATATACAAAATCCATCCCAACAAGTCTGTACCTATATCTGTCCCCACAGCACCTCAGTCCTCTCAGAGCAGCAGCAGTTTCAGAAATCCCTTAGTGAGCACCCACAAACATTGTAACAGCAATAATTTCCTGGGATTAGTCAATTTACCTCTTCATCTCACTCACATTCTCTACATCACGCAATTAACATTAGTAAATGTGATAAAGGTATAGAAGTGTAACACAGATTGAAATACATGAATTTTATAGTTCTAAGGTCAGGCTCTCTTACAGTCTTCCAAAGATTGCTTTTCTTTCTCCAGGTTTCACAATCTCCTGTGTACTGTAACAGCAACATGGTGATCTGGATGAGAAAAGAGATGCTTTTGCTGTGTTGTGACAGGTTCACATCATGTTGCTAAGCCACACGTTAACCTTTGCTGAGCGAGCTGCCAACAACTGACCAGATGTTGAGAGCTTCTAGTTTCCAAACACCCAGAGCTTGAACTACCTCATCCTGCCACTGCAGTGTCCTAAGACTAGATGAAAATGACTTGCTGAACTTCTGGAACAGTATTATCCCTCCCCACACACAGCTGGATGGATTTATTTAAAGCCATATCCTGGGATGGTGGTTGCCTTCAAAAACAGCCAGACCCTTCCTGGGAAGCAGCCCAAACATATGCTCTGTGCATCCTTGTAATGCACAGCATGAGCCATGCTCAGTACCACCTGGAACACCAGTTTCCTGCATTCAGGGCATATTGCTGATGTGGCTGTGGGCCCAGACCTGAGCTAGAACACATCTGTGGCAGCGAATGATGACCAACAGAATTTCCTTTGTCTGGCACTAATGTTGTAGCCTCACAGGAGTCTGATGAGGTTATAGAGGAAGCAGGTTAAGTAATTATAGTTTTAGACACTAGGACAGAAGAAAACTGATGATATGATTGGTTTGATTGATATGCTCACAGTCAATTTGCCTTTTGAGCACTCTGTCCATATTTGTTATGTGGTTTAGAAAGACTGGATACCAAAATGAAAAACATTATGTGAGATCATTAGCAGGTAGGTAAATTAAACGGTAATACAAAACATCTTGTTCTGACTGCTTAGTCATAGAACATATGAGTCAGAGTGTTTAATGATTTAATTTAATTTATCTCTTTAAGTATCATGCTCTTTATATTTATTGTTATTACTCAATGAAATGGAAACCATAACATAACTGCATTTCTGTGCCTGATTTACATTTTTGAAGATCTGGAAGGGTATGAGGGAACATTTCCTATGCAC
The DNA here is from genome assembly GCF_964211825.1 of Aythya ferina. Lineage (NCBI taxonomy): Eukaryota > Metazoa > Chordata > Aves > Anseriformes > Anatidae > Aythya > Aythya ferina. The sequence continues at coordinate 126,620,211 of NC_140296.1, read as the reverse complement.
ATATTGGATGTTGGTCTCCCAGTAGCTGTGGCTTTCTGTCCCCATCTTCTGCTTGTGACTTTGTAAAGGAGCCTTTATCAAATCCCAGAGCTGAATAGGACAGGAGAAGGTGTACAAGAAAAGAAAAGTCATGAAAATCAGAATATCACAAAACTACAGCATTCCTTAGCACATCTCTCTGTAGCACCTTAGGTGTTGTTTGCCTTTGCTGCCAGGTTGTTGACCTTCCTTACAACCCAGCTCCTCTAACTTCAGACTTCTGTCACAGTCACTGATCCAATGTTATATATACATCCAGGCTCCTGGGACAAAGAACTGGAGGGACAGTTCAGAGCTTGAAAAGCAGAAGGCAAATAAGTACCCCAGGAAAATTGCTGTTTCCCTTTTATCAAGCTTATTTCCTTTTTTTTAGGGCAAATGCTGCCCTGGTGATTTTCAGACAAATGAATACTGGGGACAGACAGTTTAGATTTTGAAAGGTAGTGTTTGAGGGAAGAAAAGGGGAATGGGGAAGGTAATTTCTTCACTTTAAGCCTAACCATTGCAATAGGATAAAAGATTTCCCTTTCACCTCAAAAGAGATCTCTATTTCCTGCGTCATCCACATGCCATTCAGATATTTCTCAGTGGTAGCTGTCTCTGATCTTTGTCCCCAGGTCAGTCTTGGATCTCTATGTCACCAGAAGGAAAATTCAGGCTGCAGCAGTAAATATCAGGTGAGTGAAAGGAGATAGGAGGATAGAGATGTTCTCTAGTGCACGGTGGCTGTGCAAGGTGTGGTAGGGCCAAGGGCTTTGACACAAGACCATGGTGAGGGAAAGAATCTCAATTCATGTGAAATGTCCTGAGCGACAGAGAATAAAGAAACATCCTTTCTTTCCTCTTACCATAGTTTGTCCTGGGTCTTTAGCCATAGGAAGATACAACACGAGCCAGCTTTTTCTTGACTTCAAGAGACAACCTGTGTCTATACTGAGATTTTGTACTGATGGCCAAATGAGAAGGAGCAGGGTGAGCTGTGAAAAGCCCAAATACCAAACCAACAACCTAAGTTGCTTTTTGGGGAAATTGCATCATGTCTTTGTAAGTAGTTTGAAGCAGGATAGCTCCACTTACTAAAGCACAAATTGTTCATAGGGCTGCAACAGGACTGTTATTATCCCTGGCTGTTTGTTATTGCTCTTCCACCCTGCCAGTTACCACCCTTGCACTGGTCTTCCTAGGAAGGACAGGACAAATGATCACTTCTGTAGATTTTTTTAATGTTTAAATCTAACCCATACAGTTCTGTAAGTGCTTAGACAGCAACTCTGCAAAGGAACAGATGGATATTGGCCATAAATAACCAGGCTCACAAGCAAACCAAAAAGGAAAGTGGCAATATGATACAAAAGAAAACATAACAATCCTCATTTTTCCAGAAGTTTCATTTTTCCAGAAATACCTTTCCTGACATGAATTCAACTAAGCTTAAAGACGGCTAGCCAGAAATTAGTACTTCTGTTTCCTGAAAAGCATCACCATGATGACTTGGGTTTAGTTTCACTCACAACTGAAACAGGGTCCCTCCTTCCCTTCCCTCTCAAAATTTCAGTGGTTTCTCACCTGCATACTGTGCTATCCTCTAAGAGAGCTCATAGTTTGTGGCATTCAGCTGAGATGTCATAGGATTGATTACCCAATTAATCTCCTCCTTTTCAGCCTGGAGATGTTTTCCCAAGGGGAGGGACATGGGGAGTGAAAAACAAAACTTTCTGCAGAAACCTCTTGCAGCCTTTCCCCATGTAAAGCCAAATGATGATAACTCTCATTCCTTCATGCACTTCTGTGTCTCCAAGCTAGAAAAACAAGTACCACAGAAAATGATGAAGGAATCATATAATGAAGGAAGTGAAAGAGTCATGATGGAAAAAAAAAAAATAAGAAGCCAGCCTGGAGAGCAGAATGAACAGGAAAATGTATGAGAGAAGTAAATGAGATGACAAGAATAAACAGCAAAATCTGACGGGATATCAGAAATAGGCCAAGCACAGAAAGGTACTTCTGGAATTTCACAGTTGACCCTGTCTGTGTGAGGGGAAGAAGATGCTCGTTATGCCAATGTATGAGACTCGCTTATTTTATGTGCAGAGAAGAAGGAGCACAGGAGCATGATATGTGGTGGAGGGAAAGGAAATCTTTCTCCCAGCTTAGCTGAGGGCTTTAGTCTTGTTCAAGTTCACAATAGTCTCTGAATGCCCTGTGAAGATATCTGAAAATGTCGTCTCAGGACTAGCTTTCAGCAGCCAATCCTGTTGTGAATGAATAGGCAAAATTAGAGAAGAGCAAAGGAAGTAAGCTCATGGCTCTGAATTCCTCAAGATTTTATTCATGTGAGAACACTCAAGAATTCTATGAGAGAAATACTCAGTGTTCCTTCTACCTAGAGGAGATGGAGTTCATCATTTGGATGATGTTTCATTTGTCCTGTTCCTGAGCTGCAGCTCAACTCTTGTTTAGAGGCCTTGGAAAGAGTCATTTGTGTGTTGGAAGGGAGGCCCAAGTTTGCCAAAGACCTTTCCAGTTCAGGCCTCACTCTATCAGTACGGAGCAGCCATTATGGAGATCTGTGTCCTTGGTGCCTTGCTGTGGTGTTCATAGCAAACCAGTGACCAAGAGGAATTTCTCTGTCCCTGGGGCAGGGAGCAAGTACGGAGAACATCCTTAGAAGAAAGGTGAAATGGTGAGGCCTCCGGCACCTCTGCTACTGTGATTGTTTAGTAAACATAGCTCTCTTCTGTGAAGTCACCTTGAGATCTCCTGGAGACTGCCATTCAGAAATGGGAGAAAGGAGACAGATGGAGCAACATCCCTCCACCTTCCAGTGTTTCTCAGCCCCTTGTCTCATGGGATGTTGGGATGTCGAGGCATTAAAAGTGAGTCCCTCAGCCCCTGGGCTTTTTGTGAAGGAAGTGACAGGCATGTTTTTTCAATGCATGCCAAACAGGTGGGTCATCCACCTCCCCAGACTTGAGCACAGCTCCGAGTGACTCCACAGTTATAATAAGATTTCTGCACCCATGCTCACACTGTGCCACTTTGCACTGCTCATGAGGCACAAAGAAGAGGATACGCTACCTCCATTTCATCTGGCTGCTTCTGCTTTTTCCAGTCCCTCGACTTTTCTCTCCCTGTGCCATCATTTCTCTCTCCCATGTCCACAGACAAGCAGAGCAGAAGCCTCCTCCCGCTCCTCCAGTAGAGGCAGCGGGACGGGAATGAGGAGGTGAAGCAGCATGCTGGAATGTGAGATGTGTGATGAGATTTCAGCAAGCTACACTGTTCTGTGGAGAACAGGCAATTACCCCAGTCCAACTTGTTTCTTCACTGGTTCCATTCCCAAAGCCCTGTGCCTCGGTTTCCTGACAAGTGAAACCATTAGCTGTTACCACCCCCATGTGCTCTGCTGAGAGTGGGGCAGGGAGGTGGACCTGTTTGTGGGAGGTGATTGATTACTAATGTTTTATTGTTGTTGTTGTCATATATACTGAGCAGATGTGTTATTTTCAATCTTTCCACTAAGCTGATAATTTAGGTCACACCAAGTTAGACCACGGCTAGATCATTTTGCCACAGAACTACCCAATGTAAGCAGATTGCCTTGCAATTTGCTTGCAGTTGGAACTCCACTCACTCAGGTTACTGCCAGAGTATCTAACCAGAATCTCAGATGGATTTTGCAGCTTCTTAGCTTCACATTGCCTAAACTCTGTCATTATAAGTAACCAAGCCACAAAGTTAAGTGCTGGCTTGCTGATGTAAAACTAGGATTGCTGTGATAAGGTAAGTTCTGCTGAGAATGAACGCTGCCCAGAGCTGAGTCTGCTGACTGTGGTGGTTTTACTCAAGTGGACAATCGAGCTCCACCACAGCTGCTCTCTCACTGCCCTTCCTCAAAGGGGAAGGGGAAGAATACGATGCAAAAGGCTCAAGGGTTGAGATAAGGATGGGGAGATCACTCAAAAATTATCATGATAGGCAAAACAGACTCAAAGTAGGGAGATTAGTAAAATTTATTGCCTATTACTAACAAGCTAGAGAAGTGAGAAACAGAGGAAACAAAAAAAAATCACCTTTCCCCCATCCACCCTCTTCCACCTCCTCCCCCGGAGCAGCACAGGGGAACAGGGAATGGGGGCTGCAGTCAGTCCCTAACACCTCGTCTCCGCTGCTCCTTCACAGTCACTCCCTGCCCCTGCTCCCCATGGGGTCCCTCCCACAGGATGCCATCCTTCCCGAACTGAGTTTGTGGGGGCTGCCCACAGGCAGCAGCTCTTCAAGAACTGCTCCCACGAGGCTCTGTACCACGGGGTCCATCCCCAGGAGCAAACTGCTCCAGCACGGGTCCCCCATGGGTGGCAGCTCCCCCCAGACCCCTGCTCTTGTGTGGGCTCCTCTCCACGGGCTGCAGCTCCAGCCTGGGGCCTGCTCCACCGGGGGCTCTTCCACGGGCTGCAGCGTGGAGATCTGCTCCATGTGGGACCCATGGGTGCAGGGGGACAGCCTGCTCCACCAGGGGCCTCTCTCTCCACAGGCTGCAGGAGAACTTTTTGTTTTGTTTTGGTTTTGTTTGTTTGTTTGTTTTCCCATTTCTTAAATCTGCTCTCACAGAGGCACAAAAACATTGCTTATTGTCTCAGTTCTGAGAAGCGGCAGGTCCCTTTGGAGCTGGCTGAAGCTGTCCCTTATCTAACAGGGGTCAGATTCTGGATTCTTCTCACAGAAGCCACCCCTGCAGCCCCCTGCTACCAAAACCTTACCAATACACTGATGAACATGGTTTTGTGCTAGATGTAGCACAATGGGATGGTGGAGGCCCCTCAGTTATCCTGGACACTTACTTTATTCTAAGCACACCACTTCCTGTAATACTGGATCAGACCATCTGACAACCTGACCAGTCATCCTTCTGACAACTCATAGAAACTCTTCTCCCCTCCCAACATCAGTTAGTGAGCAATATTTTCAGCCTCCAAGGTCACAGAATCAGATAATGGTTTGGGCTGGAAGCTATCTTAAAGATCATCCAATTCCAACCCCTCTGCCGTGGGCCCCATCCAGCCTGGCCTTGAACACCTCCAGGGATGGAGCATCCACAGCTTCTCTGGGCAACCTGTTTCTGTGCCTCACCACCCTCATAGTGCATGATTTATTCCTTATATCTAATCTCAACCTACCCTACTCCTTGTCCAGCCCCTTGATCATATTAATGGCTCTCCTCTGGACTCATTCTATTACTTCCATGTCCTTCTTATGCTGGGAGCCCCAGAGCTGAACACAGTACTGCAGGTGGGGCCTCACAAGAGCAGAGTAGAGGGGAAGAATCAACTCCCTCGACCTGCTGACCTCTCCTCTGTTGATGCAGCCCAGGATACAGTTGGCTTTCTGGGCTGCAAGCACACATTGCTGACTCATGTTGAGCTTCTCATCAGCCAACACCCCAGGTCCTTCTCATCAGGGCTGCTTTCAATTCATTCTTTGCCCAGCCTGTATTTGTTCTGTGGATTGCCCCAGCCCAGATGTACAACCCTGTTGGTCTTGTTGAACCTCATGAGGTTTGCACAGGCCCACCTCTCAAGTCTGTCCAGGTCCTTCTGGATGCCATTTCTTCCCTCCAGCGTGTTAACTGCATTATGCAGCTTGGTGTCATTGGCAAACTTGTTGAGGGTGCACTCAATCCCACTGCCCATGACACCAACGAAGATGTTAAACAGTTCTGGTCCCATCAATGACCACTGAGGAACACCACTCGGTACTGCAGACATTGAGCTGTTGACCGCAACTCTTTGAGTGTGACCGTCCAGCCAATCCTTACCAACTGAGTGGTCCATCCATCAAATCCATCTCTCCAATTTAGAGACAAGGATATCATGGGAGCCAGTTTCAAATGCTTTGCACAAGTCCAGGTAGATGATGTCAGTTGCTCTTCCCCTATCCCCCAGTGCTGTAACCCCATTATAGAAGGCCTCCACATTTGTCTGGCACAATCTGCCCTTAATGAAGCCATGTTGGATGTCACCAATCAAATCCGTATTTTCCATGTGCTTTAGCATAGTTTGAAGGAGAAACTGATCCATGATCTTGCCAGGAACAGAGGCAGCCTGACTGGCCTGTAGTTTCTGAGTCTTCCTTTTTCCCCTTTTTGAAAATGAGGATTATATTTCCCCTCTTTCAGTCAGCGGGAACTTCACTGGACTGCCACGACTTTTCAAATATGATGGATAGTGGCTTAGCAACTACATCCGCCAGCTCCCTCAGGACCTGTGGATGTATCTCATCAGGTCCCATGGACTTGTACACTTTCAGGTTCCTTAGATAGTCTCGAACATGATCTTCTCCTACTGTGGGCCGTTCATCATTCTTCCAGTCCCTGCCTTTGACTTCTGGGGCCCAGGCCAAATCAATCATCTACAGCACAGAGACAGGGCTGGGGAGTGTTTCTCCACCCCCTGTTGACCTGCTTTTCCTTGTATCTTGCCCACATTTTGTGAGCTGCCCCCTGCTTACCAAACTTACTGTCCAGTTCATGGTCTCTCCAATGCAAACAGCAGCCTCGGATCAGCACAAAGAGATTCCTCAAAGCTCTAGTGTCAACAGTTGTCATCAGCTGGCATCAGCAGATCCACTTCACTGATACACAGGAGTCCCTCTAAGTCTGTAAAGATCTACCAGAACAGGAGGCAGAATTGTCTCAGGCATCAGAGTAAGGCAACACACAGCTCAAATACAAACAGCTGTGAACACATTATGAACAAGCCCCCAGACCAATCCAACTAACCCAAAGTGAAACCCCAATAACATATGCAATTCTTTCCCTGCAGAGAGGATAAGAAAGAGACAAAGAACCACATGTGGCAGATCTGAGTCAGGGCACCGGAAAATGCTCAGACACCATAACGATTAAGGCAATCTAGGAACCTAGACAAAATAGACTGGTTTTCTGTTCTCTTTCTCTTTTTTCCTCTCCTCTACTTAATGTGGTCCACCTCTTTCTCATTGTGACTGACTTTATTTATTTGTCCAGGAATTCATGTTTCCATTGCATTTAAATAAGGGGTCAGATTATGCACTTACAAGAAAAATGTCAAACCTCTAAAAGCCACTGAAGTTGATATAAAACTGCTTTTGACTATCATAGGACCAAAATCCTTCCTTGCTGAGGAACTATCCCAGTTACAGAGGGAGCAGGGAGCAGCACCTGGTTAACTGGGCTATTTAATCCCCTCTTTTGGTTTTAACTTCAGCAGGTTGAAACAAGATGATCACGTTTTCTCCACGTAAGAGAATTTAAAGCAAAGAGAAAGTTATATAGAACAGCCTGATTCTGAGCATTTTCATTTCCTCCTGTTTCTTGATACTAGGAGACTGCTGTTCAGTAGGCTGCCAGAGGGGCCTGGAGAACAAGTCCTACGAGGAGCGGCTGAGGGAGCTGGGCTTGTTCAGCCTGGAGAAGAGGAGGCTCAGGGGTGACCTTATTGCTCTTTACAGATACCTTAAAGGAGGCTGTAGCGAGGTGGGGGTTGGCCTGTTCTCCCACGTGCCTGGTGACAGGACGAGGGGGAATGGGCTTAAGTTGAGCCAGGGGAGTTTTAGGTTAGATGTTAGGAAGAACTTCTTTACAGAAAGGGTTGTGAGGCATTGGAACAGGCTGCCCAGGGAAGTGGTGGAGTCACCATCCCTGGAAGTCTTCAAAAGACGCTTAGATGTAGAGCTTAGGGATATGGTTTAGTGGAGGGCTGTTAGCGTTAGGTTGGAGGTTGGACTCGATGACCTTGAGGTCTCTTCCAACCTAGAAAATTCTGTGATTCTGTGATTTCCATGACTGCGTCATTCAGCACTGTGAGGGTCATTTTTAGGTGCTCCAAGTGGCTGTTTCAAGTCATTGGGGTGTCAATACCTGAAAGACACATTCAGAGGACAGGTGTTGAATCCTGTGGTTGGTGTACACCTATTCTCTGGGGATCAAATCACAGAGAAGGAGTGCTCCAGTTCCTCATACAACAGGAGCAGACCTTAATCACCAGGCTTTGCTAGGAACATGCTAGCGAATAAGCTGCTCTGGCTGCAGGGCACCACTACTGCCTTGTCCTCGTAGTAGGTGCAGCTGGTGGACAGATGAGAGATCAAACCTCCAGATGGGGCCAGCACATGGGTTTGCAGAGCATGTGGGTACTGATAGAAACTGAAATCTTCAGTGGTTTGTGTTAACATGCTGTCTGTGAACTGTGGTGACTGAGGAAAGATGAACTACATCCTGCTCGACCATTTTTGCCACAGAAGTGGGGATTACTGGCAGCTGCAGTAAGTGAAGACAGACAGCTGAGGTGTTAACCATGTCAGAGGGCCCTGCTGGATCCCAAATCAACACCTGTATGTTTGCACCAAAAACATGCAACACTCTGCAAGGTTATTTTGCATCTGCAGGCGCTTTAACACTATTAATAGATTGTTTTCAACTATAGTGAATCAATTCAGTCGTGAGTGGGGTTAAGAGAAGGTGTTCCCAGGCCTGTCTTAGCCCCTGTTTGCATGCAGTACACAGCTGAGGTTAGAACTGGAATTTTTTGCAAAATGATTTTCCCAACAGTCACAGCAGCTCCTCCTCCTCCTTCATGGCTAAATTGTGCCAGGGAAGCATTACTATATTGTCACAGCTCAGTCTGAGTGTCTGCAGTTCTTTTGCCATGATTCTGTGGCTTTTCCTGATCTTATAGACAGGGAAGACACCCAGTCAGTAATTCAGTCTCTTTGCTGCCCACAAAGATGTGCTTCACTGCCTGGTGTGAGCTAGCTCTCCCTAGACAGTCTGAAAGAAATGAACAAATATTTTTTACCTTTATACCACCACTAGCTGGTGTCAATGCTATGCCCCGCTCCTCAGCCTCCAACCTCCACTGGATTCAATTCCTAGACAAATGACATCCAGCCGGAAAAAAAAAAAAAAAAAAAAAAAAAAAAAAAAAAAAAAAAAAGCTACTGCCTCTTACTGTTCTTCTCTTTGTCTCTTTTTCTTTCCATCTCAGTCACGTCGGCCACCTAAATATTGTTAAACAAAAGCAGATAAATCTCTTTCTTCCGTCAGTCCCAGACAAAATCCACTTGCAGATCCCGTTCCACAGCACTGGGTTTCACGGGTTACCATTCAAATGTAGAGTGGGTGCCAGCCAGGGAGCCTCAGGCTCTAACACTTGCTAATCACTCATGAATGCATGTGCAACAGCCAGTCTTAGAGGAAAGCAGAGGGTGGACCGATGGGGGTAATGGTCAGGCAACGGGGGAGTCCCTGTCGCAACCTGTGACAGGTTTGAAAGAGCAGCACCCTTTTCAGTCATCCCAACATTTCTTGTAATCAGACACTTGTCTCATAGGTGATCTGCTCTTACGGGGACTTTCTGGAGCTTAAAAAATCTAGATGCCACAGAATTGGCACAGTGACACACTTGAGAAGTATGTGCTAACTAGAAGAGTGTGGTTCATGAGATGTATTAGGAACACAAAATTACTCACAGGCTGTGTGCCCATTTATGGCCTGCATGTATAATTACAGTCATCCACTTGGCACATGATCCTCATTAGTTCTGTTCTGATATGCATTAACAATTGTGAAAAACATGGGATCAGCCTCCAGTAAAAGATGTGGAAGAAAACAGGTGCCACAATACTCAGTGAACTCAAGAGAGCCTTCAACACATGTGACCTATCTACCAGTTCAGTGCCCTGCTGACTGCAGATTCCCACTAGCTATGGATTTGTGGAGACTTCCCACTGAGTGGGTTGTTCGAAATTGTTCCTATCAGAAAGGGGAAGAAGAGTAAAGAAACCTCAGGAAGAAAAGCTTCTGTTTCATTTCAAAGTGGAGTGTGTTTGGGAAAGAAAAGGCAAACTGCCTGATATAGAGCATCCTCTGGGAGGAGAGCATGGGAGGTGACTCATTTTGAAATTACGTAGGGCCTTTGTACAATGAAAAACACAGGACTTGGTATTCCCCTCTAGTGGTGGAAACGCCAGAAACTCAAAGAAAGTATCTGAAGACAGTGATCTCTATCCCATTTGTTTTTAATAAGAGGACATCTAAGTGAGCCTGTAAGAACAACCGCACTATCACTAAAAGGAAGAGGTGTGAATTTGATCAGAGAATTTGATTTCTGTCTCCATGGGGGAGACAGAAATTCTATATTCCAGTTTATAGGTGCTGATAGGGAATGCTTCCTCATACAAGTACTTACAACATAACTTCAACATTGTGTGCAGGCATGGGCACAAGAAAGGGCCGATAAAGAAGGAACAGGCCCATCATACCTTAAGAAATCTGGGTTGGCACACTAGCCTTCTTCCCACCTGATTCTGAAACTCAGGTTTTCCTGCCCGTGCAGGGAGTCAGTTGGTTTTATGCCATGGCTCCTCTGTCCCAGTCTGCCTCTCCACAGCTAACAAAGGGCCGCATCACCCAGTAATTCTCAGGTGATTGAGAGACTGGGTTGCCACTGCAAAGGAGAAGCTTTGTCCTTTTCTTGACCTGCTCCCCCAAAAAGCCAAGAGAAAGGAAAACCATATTGTAATATGAATGAGGGTCTAATTTTTGTTATTCTTTCTTGGCTGCCTTCCCTTCCACAAACACGGCATCCTGAGACCAGACTGTGAGCTGTGACCAAGCCACGGGGGGGCAGGCTGTCTGGAGCCAAGAGCTCGGTGAGTACAGAGGGCTGCAGGGCAGGATTATTTTTCCAAAATTTAACTTGAGAATTCAATGTAAAAAAAATACCATAGGTGCCTGCTCGCAAGAAATGCCAGGCGAGCTCAGCAGAATGCAAGGGAGGGATTTCTACCTGCCTTCCCCTACCATGCACATGCCTGACTGTGGGTGATGGCACCAAAAGAAACCTCTGAGGAGCAACAGGGCCCAGGCTGTGGCCCCCTGTTAACCACTGCCAGCTTGCTGAACACCATGAATGTGAGCAGAACAATACAGGAACTCTCATGACACTTCACAGTATTCACCAAAACACAAATACCCCATGTTTAAGTTAGCAACAGGAAGACAGAAGAGTACCTATCCTATATAAAATTTGAAACTACCTATACTAGTATAACATTAACCTGCTGGTGAAAATGAGTTTAGCAGTGCTCTGAGGTAGGAACCCATGGCATTTCTGATCCAGTGGTATAAGATCCAGAGCTGGATATACACTACCAGCCATCTGCTTCTTCCCCAACTCCAATATAAGTTTGTATCACTTCAGTGCCAATATATGTTTGTATCACTTCAGTGCCAGTTTGAGCTCCAGCCCTCTGAAGGCAGAGATTGCACTGACACTAACAGGGGCTCCTTCACAGAAGGAACTTGCAGGATGAAAACATCTTTCAGCCATGGTCCTGTCTCATGTGTACTTAGGCCAAGAGGCCAAGACTGCTTTTAGACCTGAGCTTCTATCTCTACTCTGGAAGGATTATGGAAAAGGTTCATTAGGACATGCTTCAGCCCAGTGACTGGTTACATTCACTGCCATATGCATAATAAAGCAACTTATGCTCACTTGACAAAAGCTCCAAAATATTTGGCACATCATAAACTGAGAACTACCAAACTGGAGAGCGGCCACAGGATGAAGAGGGAGGGGGTCACAACTTTTAGCTTAAAAACAAATCGCTGCTGCTACTTCACCCTGTGGGGAAAAATATGACTAAATCAGATCTGTATCATGTTGCTGTTCCTGCTGAAAACAGCAACAAAAAGAAACATGAGTGGAAACATGCTTCTGTTTTAGGAGTCATTCTCAGAAGGTATTTTCTAAATACATGTCAGCTCTACATATTCATGGGTAGTATATCCACTTTGCAGGCTGATGTTGTCACATGGCAAATGTCCCTGACCCAGTACCTTGGGGAGCTACTCAAACATATACATCTTTCTTCCTATAGCATCCTATGTGCCTGTGAGACTTATGGATTTACCTTCCCAAGGCATTTTGATGTCTACAATTTATTTTGGGGAAAACAACTGGATTTCTTTACATTAAAAAAAAAAAAATCCGTCTTTAGATGGTATGATTTTATACACTCACACAAGCTTCATTTCTCCCACAGAGACATTTCAAAAGATATGTTTCATAATCTGATAAGAGGTATGGTTGGGGAGAAGGAGAAAATTGATGTCACTAGAGCGGGATATATGGAACAGAAAATAGATCGGGTAGTTCAAGCATAAAAAACAAAGGAAATGGAAGACAAAGGAGATGAGAAAATCAAAAGATGAACAAAGACAAATGGAAAAGGATGGGTAAATGAAATCAGTTCTATGCAGGCTACAAAGCAGGTCTGTCTCTTGGAGAAAAACAGCTCAACGCCGAAAAATTGCAAACCGTGAGCAGTTCAGCTGCATTTTGCAACACACACACACACCAAGGGAAGATGGGATCTGACAGTGGAGGTAGTGTTACTCCATCTGTAAAAGTGTTAGTCTTGCTGTAGTTGTTCCTAGACAAGCTGTGTCACCTCTCTTGACTCAGTCTGCAGCCTGTGAGATGGCCAAGAGTGCTTCCTGCAACCTCTCACTAGTGGGCACCATCGTCTCCAGACAGGAGTCCTTGTCAATAAATACCAGAATAGTGTTTATTATTTCACTTGATGTGCACTGTAGAGGCAAACATGGAGCTCCTCAAACTGTCATTGCCAAGAAACAATCAAACAAATGATTTGGCTTGCAAATACAGCTCCCTTGACCACAGAATCCTGTTTTTCTCTGCCTTTGCAATGGACTGTGGCAATGAAGTCAAACACTACCTTGCAGGTAGCATGCATATCTCCAGGGAAGCCCTATCAGCACAGGGACCATGCAGATCAGTGGCTATCACTTCTACAACATACTATTGTGTGACCATTCTGCATGTCTAACAGAGAAACCCTTCCTGTGCATGCATGGGCTGATTACTGCCCATGGCAATGAGCAAGCAACCTGCATGAAATATAGAGCTGCAAGAACAGGGCAAGAGCCCAAGAGCAGCAAAGAGCCCAGAGCTTGCACTGCTTGCTTCAGGGTAAGAATCTGACTCTGTATTTTATTCCTCTTACTCAATTATAGTCACTTTTCCCTGCATTCCCAATTATCTCTCTGCCTGATTCTTGTCCATTAAATCACAATTAATTAGGAATTTATCAAAAAATGGGCCCACCAAGGCCTTCTCCAGGTAAACAGCTCTGCAAAGGCACCCCAGTGTGACCTCCTCAAAGTAAGCTCATCAGTCCCAGCAATTCCCAGCAGCTGACCAGTGGCACAAGAGAAAGTGGGCTTAGGATAACACCTGGGGCTCATTTCTCATGATGACTCAACTGGGGTGGAGGAGATATATGGAAGGAAAGGAGATCTGTTTCTATCATCTCTAGAAGATTATTAACAGTGCAGTAATCTAGCAACCATTCCCCCTTCCTTTGGGTACAGGTAGGTGCCTGTGTCCTGTTTCTTTCACTGGGTGAGATAGGGAATTTTATGTGTCATGTGCCTTCACGTTTACCTTTCCATAGAGTTTTTCCAGGTTTTATAATTCCTGGGCAATGAGATCATCCCAATAAGCTTTTAATTTCCCTAAGGGAAGTGGTAATAGTTTATTTATGGGGTGGTGGTTGTTGTTGTTGGGGTAGGAAGGAGGAAGTAGCTTAGCTTCTCTGAGCAGACTGTAGGCCTTGGCTTTAAGTGCTTAAGACCTATAAGGCTCTTTTATAGGTGTACGGCCCTCAGCTCCATAATTCCCGTGTTTTCCTGGTGTGTAGTAAAACCAAACTTTTTTATAAGCTCTGACTTCTTTAAGAAGCTAGGAAAAGAAGTGGCAAATGGTTGAGGAAAGAAGCTTGAGAAATACATCTGTATCCCTGCAAGACAGGCCGGCCTGCCCCAGCCTCGGGTTAGCAGCTGGAAGAGCTGGGGAGCAGCTTATCTTTCCTGGAGCCCCCTTCCCCGCAGCACAGGGTGGGCGCTCAGGGGAGTCGCCCCCTCCCCTGCCCCCAGTCCGCATTGACCGGCGGGGCGGCGGAGCGCTTATCTGCCGGCCGCGATCTGCAATGCAGACACCGACAGCCCCCGCATGCCCCGGGGGGAGGCTCCTGCCTCGCCTCCATTCTTCCCCCTTGGGTGGGGGGCGTAGGTGGGGAGAAGGAGTGTGAAACGTGGGGGCGGGGGTGCCTGCCCTGCCCGCCCGGGCCCCGAGGTGGGAGCAGGGTCCCCGCAGGGAGGGCTGAGCGCCCCCCGGAGCCACTCCCCCCCCAATCAACCGGCTTTTAACATGACAATGGCCGTGACCGTCCCTTCCAGCCGAGGCCGGCCTGGGGAGGACATAAAGCACCCCCCGGCTCCGCCTAATGGGGTATCGGCATGCGGCAGGCGCCCGGGGCTGGGGGTGCGGGCCCGGCCATGAGCGCCCACCTGGCCATGCCGCCCTACACGCCCCTCGCCGGCGCCCTCAGGTACGGCCACTACTGCTGGCCCTCCGCCGGCACCATGGACGGCGCGGCCGCCGAGGAGGCCCCGGTAGACCTGCTGGCCCTGCCCGCCGAGCAGAGGACGCCCAGTCACCCAGGTACGGCCGGGGGGCGACCGCTTCGGGCAGGGGCCGGGCGAGGCCACCGCGTCCCGGCAGGGCACCCCTGGCTCCCGGCATCCGTGAGCCACTCGGGGAGCTGGGCGTCGACTTTGAGGTGTGAGCGCTCGCCGCTGCTTCCCTCCCCAGATGCCTCTCCAGCTTCCTCCAGCTCGGGGACGCTCGTCCAGTACACGCCGGACTCGGCCACCAGCCCCACCGCGGAGCGCCCGTCTCCACATCCCAGTTTCCAGGTCAAGGAGAAAGATGAGGGCGCAGCAAAGAAGGGCAAGAGCCGCACAGCCTTCTCCCAGGAGCAGCTGCAAACCCTGCACCAGCGGTTCCAGGTCCAGAAGTACCTCAGCCCCCATCAGATCCGGGAGCTGGCAGCGTCCCTGGGGCTCACCTACAAGCAGGTGAACGTCTTGCTCTGAGCAAAGTTGCACCCCTGTTGTGGAGTGATCTTGCTACCACAACCAATTGTTGTTTTGTTGTTTACTTTTTTTTTTTTTTTCTTAGGTCCCCAGAGGAGTGTCTTTTAATTATCTGATTGCATGTATGAGAGAGTAGAGGGTGTGCAAACTTATGACTCAGTCTTCCTCTTACTTCCCGCACTATCCTCCCACTGTGTGCAGATGTTCGGAAATAAAGGGCAGTGCCACTTAGTCAGGTTACTGCTCTGTATCAACATATTTTGTCTCTGATAAAATACAAAAAGACAGATATTTGGCACTACTTTTCTTATACGTAGTGGCACCCTCAGTCTTTCCTTAAAGAGGTGGTCTTTGCCTCGCCAGCTACTCGTGTGTGACTGAGGCCACGAGTCACTATTGAATCGGCACTGATCTCATCACAGCAGTGAGGTGCTGCTGTACAAGCAATGTTTCAGCAGTTGTCTTGTCTGGCCTGTCTTTCAGGAAGGGTTTTTGATATGTTGAGCATGAAAGATCCCGTGGTGACCTGAGCAGTAAGTGTGCTAGGCTCAGTTTTGGTTCTTCTGATGCCTAACGTTAGCTGCTGAAACTATGCACTGTATTAGGACCCATGCAGAAACTATTATAGAAACTAATACATTTTTAGGATATGTACTGAGATTCAAATAAGAATGAATTTCTAATATTCTATGTCCTCTTCACTTCCAGGTGAAAACATGGTTTCAGAACCAACGTATGAAGTTTAAACGTTGCCAGAAAGAGAGTCAGTGGGTGGAAAAAGGGATGTATCTATCACAGGTGAGAGAATTGCCCCTTTTGCTTGCTATATATATTTCCACTAGTCAGGGATCCTCTGTTCTGTGCTGAAAGGTGCATCATGTCTAAGACAGCTGTATTTCTCACGTGTACAGAACAGGTTTACAGGTTTTACAGCAGCATCTATTTTAAACCTGCACTGGCAACTGAAATAATGTTATCCACTTATTTCCAGGTTAAGAATTGGCCAGAGAGGGCCACCAAGGCCTACTCATGCTGGCTTTCTAAACAGCATGGTGGTTTGGGGATTTCTAACTTTAGATCTTATGATCTCTGTTATTATAAATCTATAGCGGGGATGATGTGGACTGAAAATAACTGATTTTGGAAAGGAGGACATATCCAAATCAATGGACACAGCTTGTGTGCCTATTCTTAATTACTGAACAGCTATCTCTGTCTCCCCTAGAACGGGTTTCATCAAGCTTCATACCTGGATATGACCCCCACGTTTCACCAAGGATTCCCTGCTGGTGCTAACAGAAACCTTCAGGCTGTGACCAACATGCACCAAGCTTACAGCAGTGGCCAGACTTATGGGAATGGGCAGTGCCTGTACCCATTCATGGCTGTGGAGGACGAGGGGTTCTTCGGAAAAGGTGGGACAAGCTGCAACACCCAGCAAGCCGTGGGTTTATTAACTCAGCAAATGAACTTCTATCATGGCTACCCTACTAATGTGGATTATGATGGCCTGCAGTCAGAAGACACCTACAGCTTCCAGAGCACCTCTGATGGTATCATGCAGTTCTCAAGCTCTCCTGTACGGCATCAGTACCAGGCCCCTTGGCATACGCTGGAGACCCAGAGCGGTTATGAGTCTTAGACCAAAGTGTTTTTCTCCCTCTTCCTGTCTTCTGTCATGGGGTTTCTAGGATCTTGACTCAGAGATCCAATTTTTTATTCCTTTCTTTTGCCCCCCTCCCCCCCCCCCAGTTCTGGCTTTTTACTCTTGGTGGGTCTTGGTACCCTGCTGTGTTTGGCTTCTCTTCTGTTTAAAAGAATTTGTGCATAGCTAACCCTTGGCCAAGGGTGTTTTGTGCGTAGATAATCCAAAACTGCATTCATGGAGGGGAATGTGCAATGCCACAGCCAGGAGCAGCAGAGATGGTGAAGGCTGATGTTTACTGTCCAAGACCTACTCTGCTGCCTCTTTAGCATGTGATTCTCTGATCCTTGCCCTGTGTTTTGCATCAGGATTTTGCTGGAGAAGACTTTTCTTGCACTTCTGCAACAAATACCAGCTGTAACCCAGAATCTATCTTTCTGTCTTGCCTTTTGCTAATACCTCAGACAGCTGATAAGTTCATCTGGGTCCTCCCATTCTTCACTGAAAAGCTAAAAGATCATCTGATCTCAGATGGCTTTGATCCAAAGTTGCTCTTCTTCTCCTCCTCCTGGAGAGGTCAACATCTGCCTATTCCTTGCCTGGTACCTTCCTGTGTACATCAGGGGGATTGAGAGGAGGAGCAGAAGAAAGAAAAGTGGAGAAGAGTATTTCTGATAGTTGAAATGGAAACTTTCTCCATAGTTTCCAGAGCTGCTAACTTCTTTGTGCCTGTCAAATCATTCACAGTGGATCTCAGGAACTGTTCCTTTGCAGTTCAGATCTTGCCTTCCTTAATCTTTCTGCTGAGATACTGTTGGCTTGTCCCAATCTGAATATTGCAGCAGAGGGTATCCCAAAGTGCCATTTCTGTGTGAGGTGGTGAGAACAGTTTTACTTATCTGTATGTCATGGTTCACTAGCACTTCATGAACACAGTGACAATACCATGGCAGTCTTCTCAGGGGTAGAGATGGCCAGCTACTTAAAAGGATGCTAGGTGGTAGAATTGTAGAAGCCTGTCTGCCACTGCTCAAGAACACAAAATGAGCTGGCAAGAGTAAATTGTAGAAGCATAAATAATTTTTGGTATTGTTGTCACTAGTGCACATTTTTTTTTACTGCAATCCAGTATTTTAATGTATGCATGAGGATTGTATGTCATAGTTAAACTCACTGCAAGGGAGATGAGTATTTGTTGTGTTCCAGTTTCATTTTTCTAAGTGTATTTTCTTGCAGTGATCTTGAGCATGTTCTTATGGTTACGCGCATGTTGTCTTTTATTATTTTGCATCTGTTTAATGTTTTTATGAACTTGTTTGAGTTGAAAATAAATGACTTTATTTTAATGCCTAAACAGTGTTGCCAGCTTGCATCTTTCACCAGAACAGCGTTCTAAGGGAATGGTGGTTCTGTTCCTCTGGAAGTACTGGGGAAAGGAGGGAAAAATCCCATTGTGTTTGTCCCAGAAGTAGGAACCAGCAGCTGCTTAAAGGGAGTAAGTCACAGGAGTCATCAGCCTTGACTTCCATAAGCAGGTGTGTTGCCTAGTGCAAGGGGGACTCCAGGAGTAGGCAACTGGGTTGCTAGCAATGATTAAGAGTAACTTTAGGTATGAGGGATACTCAGTTCAGTTGGGAGTGAGAAAATGCATTTTGAGATTTTTATATCTGCCTGCTTCTGCTGCTCCAGGTATGGTCTAGAAGTACTGCCTTATTCAGGCTACAGCCCTCTGGGGATTCCTGTCCTAACCTTATGTATACCAAACTTGTAGATTATTATTTTTTTAATAGAAGTAACTGAATCCTGCCTTCAGCACTGAAACAGAACTTGATTCCTTCCCCTCTTTGCCTTGAGACTATTTCTTGCTGCTTAGCAACTGGGAGCTGGTACATGTGGGGCTCTTGCACTAGAGCAGCGTCAGCAACCAGCAGTTTAGAGGCTCACTGACCCTCTTCCTGCTCAGTGAGTTTCAGCTGGCTGTTGAGCATTACCTTTCCTACATGCTTATTAGCTCAAATGTGCAAAACCATCTGTGGCTGAGGTATGCAAGCCTTCATGGGTAGTAGTGCTAAGGGGGGAAAAAAAAAGCACTTGTTTGTCTTCAAACCCTTAGGTTACTGCTGTATTAGTACAGGCAAGCTCCTGTTAATGGCCATAGTTTAAACTAGCAAAAGCGATCTGTTTGGGTTCAATTCCAGGCTCCTTAACTTACAATATACCACAGATGCTTCTCATCTGCCTGAAGGGTAGTTCAGTATGTATTCCCACTGAGCACAGGAGGGTAAAATGGCAGCTGACTGCTCAGATTGCCACAGGTCCTTCGCTGCATAGAACCTGCTTGCTTGTATAGATGCCAAAGCATGTGTAATTTCCTTTTGCAATGCTGTAAGACTCTGCTTCCAGGGCATAAAGTAGGATATGTGCAGGAAGGTGAGGGATTGGGCACTTGAGGCTGTAGGGGAAGAAAGGCTGACTTGTATGCGTATGAGCTGCTGACCTTCAACAGCAGAAAAAGGCAAGTCTGGCCAGCAAGGAGAAATGGCAGGCTTATACTGCTCCCTGTACATGTGTTACAAAACGGATCCTTACAAGTCTGACTTGTGTCTTGTATTCTAACATGTTTAGATGAACTCTGGATGCTGCTCTAGCAGCAGTGCTAACTTCAATGACAGCATTGCTTGAAAGAACAGAAAACCATGCATCTGTAAAAGTCCTAGCTACCAAACCAGTTGCATTTCACCTTTATTTTTTTAATTATTACTTTTTAAGATACAAACCCGAGGTCTAAGAAATATACAAGATACATAAGTCTTTGTAGAAAGATAGCAGAGGATGCTTGCTACAAATTACCTGTGTTGTTTTAGTATGTTTTTTCTTCCATGTTTCTGCCCCAAGGGTAAGGAGGTGAGGGTGCTAGTAGGCAAATAATTGCTGGTAGATGTCCTGCAGAAATAGGTAAGATTGTTCTCAACACACCTATTGCTTAAATAGCTTTGGGGCTGTTTGCTCTGCATGCTGTGGTTTAGTTACTGCGTTTACCTTGGAATTGTTCTGCAGAAATGGAGTGTTCCTGCATGGGTACATTATTCCCTTGGTTGCTCAGCCCCCAGGCCGCGTGCAGGTTTGGCAAGTGCACGTAGTTGCAGAGCTAGAGGGAAGATGCAAAGTGGCTGTTGGAATTCTGGAATGTGGGCTGGGAAAGACCCAGGATCAGGTAGCTGTGGAATGACACTGGACTTGGTCTTTTCATGCTGCTGGAGGTCTGTTACCTTGACATGCTTGAGTTACCCCAACTTGTGAAACAGCTGCACAGGTAATTGCAGCACTACTACCAAAAGTAGTGGAGATATAACTAATCCCTTGAGACTGGTATTTCCTAGCAGGTTAATAGTAGCTCTTCAAAGGAAGTAAGTGCATATCAAAAAAAAAAAAAAAAAAAAAAAAAAAGCCTTATCTTTGTGGGATGCATTACATCTTTGCTAGCACTGCTGCATCTTCTTGTGGCTGTGCTGTGAAAACGTGATTTCTCCAAACATGATTTGCTTGCTAGCAAATCTTACTAGGATCCAGCTGTAAGCTCACATGGAGTATTGAGAACAATCTCACCTGTTTCTGCAGGACACCTACCAACAAATATCTGGCTGCTGGCATCCTCACTTCCATGTCAAGCTTGATACGTATTACAGCACGTGGGGTAAGCTGCACTTTCAGAATCTCTGCAGGGTCAATGCTCTAGTTTGTTGAATCCCATCCAAACTGAACAAATTAAATCTAGTGCAAGCTATGTAGGCTAGGTTTTATCTCCTAATTTACTGGGTCCCAGCCTTAGCTGTCCTATAGGCAAAATAACAAGTAGGTAGTGTGGTGCAAGCAACCTCATTCCTTGCTCTCTCTGTCAATGTGGCCTGCAGCTATGTTTTACAAGCTACATATTTCTTCTGAGTGGCCCATGAGCAAGGGCTCACAGCCCTAGTTATCTCTGCAGTGCAGATAAAAGGTGTGACCTTTAATAGGTTCTTCCCTGCAGGCATTAGTAAGTGTTATATTTAGTCATCCAACTACCCTGCATGACTCAAACACTGAGCTACCATAACTTTGGAAATTTTCAGTAAAGAATTGGCACACATCTCTTGCTTGGCCTATCATAAGTAGCCAAAAGCATCTTAACCAATACCAAGCAGGTTAAGAGGTACAAAGGACCCAAAATCATGGCACTGAGCTTAAAAGCTTTTCCTTTCTTGTAAGAGCCATGTTACCTTCATGCCTCCAAAGTTTTGAAGAGCACCCTCGTGTCATACCTGTGAATTTCTTTCATAAGAACAAGACTAGAATTAATTTATCATGTTTAATGGAAGTTCTGCTGCTTGTGCATAGGGTATGTCTCTAGCTGCTGGGCTGTATCTGAATCACTAAATCTTTTAAATATCACAACACTGGTACTGCTGCCTGGGGCGAGCACTGAGATGCAGGCAAGTGAACCATTGCCAGATAATGAGGACTCAACTTTTTCACCTACAACTGTGTTTATTAGGATGACATGGAAAGGTTCCAGATAATATTCAGGGTAACTGTAAAGGAGCTGATAACTGATGTTATTGTACCGTGCCTTGAGATGTTAACCAGCATCTTAATGTTGGCTTTCAGTTAAGCAGACCCAATTGATCCCCACCCTTCTGATGGTGTAGTGGTTGAAAGAACAAGTCTTTCTTGAGCAAAAGCACTTGGTGGGAGCAGGACAGATGTGGGGTGTGGGACTGTGCTTCGAAATGAAATGGTCTGAGTCAAAATCGATCTTCCAGAAGGCCCTATTTTTCCAATCCATCCAGTTTACAGTACACAGACCTATAAAAAGTGTAGCCCTGCATACAGTGTAGCTGTACAACTCAAAGGGTCAGAGAGTGGCTACATGATGGAATGGAGGTAGGAACAAACAACTGTGAGGCATAGAAAAGCAAAACAGCAGATGGCCACACATATTATTCCAGTCTCAGACAACAAGTACTTTCATTTTATACTCATTTTCTTAACCATGACAGCTATTTCACATTAAGATAAAGTCATTTTTATCAGTCTGAGAGAAAACCTTTGACTCAGGGAAGTGGGACCCTGCTATTAAATATACTTTGATACACACATCTGTTTTTAGGTACTTAGATATCCATGCAGTATTAAAGTTAGAAATGATAGTACCACTGTGTCTTAGTCTTATTATGAAATATTGCTGGGTAGGAGAGATTTTTAAAGTAGGTGGGAGTTACCTTTCTGGCCCTCTGATTCTAGATATCTGGTCTTGCCAAGAACCATGAAGCTGATCCACTGATAAAAAAGGAAAAATATCTGTTTATAGTTTCAGATTCAAATCAGTAATAACAACAGAATATGGTTGCTATGGCTATTTATTCTCCATCTGGGTTTCATTGCCTGGTTATAAAGAGAAAAAAATGCAGAAAAACACATAATCCACCTGAAAAAAGTATTTTATTTTCCAAATTAAATGCACTTTTATTTTTTCTCAAGAGGAAACAAGGAAAGATAGAAGAATGAGCTTATTTATCATTTTGATGCTTATAAGATCATCTCAATACCCTCTCTGTAAGCAGCTTGTCAAATCTCCCTTCATTATACATTTCTTCACTCCTATGACTTGTGGCTAACCTACAGAACTGGTGGTCTAACCATCAGATGGATGCCCATTGTGTAACAACAGCTTATCCACTGTCACTGAAAAGTATGCGACTAGCACCTCTACAGACAGCCCACATCTTTGTGTGCTCTGTACAGTGATGTGTGTACATGAGGTCCTCAAAGAAATCTTTGCCTACTCTGAGATTAGGTTCTGAGGTCCATAATTTGGAAGACCTAGGAGACAGTCTAGTCAGCCAGACCTTGGGCATATGAGGTAAGGGAATTTGGCTATATTTGCCAATAAAGAACTGTGTGTGCGTGTGCATGTGTATGTGTAAAGGCATATGAATGAAGGGCTATATGTATGCTTATGTGCTAGCACCTGTGTGTCTGGGCATGCCTGCAGGCAAACGTTTGGATGCCAAAATTGGTTCTAGTTACATGATGCCCCTGAGTTGGAAATTACATGAATAATGAAGGAAGAGATGAGAATAAGATTTGCTTGCAAGGTGCCCAAGTTCCCCACCCACACAATGCTTAGGAATGATAGAGATGGTAGCCAGCAGTGGTTGGGAATGATGCCCCCATGGACGCTGCGTGGTGAAAGTTACAGCCATCACCTGTCTTTGTGCCCGGATATTCCACACTGCCAGGACAGCTGTGATAAAAGTCTACTTTGTGCTGGGCAATGAAGCCCACCGTCTGCTGGACGCTGCAGGTGCTCCCACCTTTGCCAAAGACTCCTCCATCCTCGCTGGTCACAATCGCGTAAGCGTTCTGCCCTGCTCCGTAGTGCTGGCGGGGAGAAGACACTGTTTGGATGTTGCTGGCTGCATTGATCGGGTAGCCCTGGTGGAATTTGGGGTGCACATCCAGGTAAGTACTTGGTTGGAAGCTGTTCTGAAAAGGAAAGACAGTGAATCAAAACACAACATCTTGCACTGGTGTCCACAGACATGACACAGAATCACAGAATCATAGAATGGTTTGGAAGGAATCTTAAAAATCATCTAGTTCCAACACCCTTACCATGGGCACGGACACCTTCCACTAGAGGGACTTCTGTCCCTTCACATTTCACATTGTTTCTTGATCAGCAGCAGTGGGATGGCAGGGCAAGAAGATTCATATCCATCTCCATAGCTCTGGTATGTATATGCAGTCAAATGCAATATTTAATATGCAATATTTAAGGAATACAATCATTCTCCAGAAGCATTTAAGTAGCACAGTCAGCCCATTGCCAGGCTACCAACTGGACATTGGAGAGCCGTGCCAAGTCTGTGCCTCTGTGCAAACCAGAAGGCATGGTGTGTTGTACCTGTACCTATACAGTTACATTGCCCATGTGTTCTTACTTGCGTGAGGCACTGAGCCCGAGCAGTCCACAGGATATGCTTCTGGCACCTTTTCAGCTTCATCCTCCTGTTCTGGAACCAAGTCTTCACCTAGATGGGAAAGGAAGACCAGAGAAAATATCAGCAAAGAAGAGGGAGTAGTGACTGTTATCAGATTTACAAGCAGCAAAGAATCAGGGGAGAGTGGTCAGATGGCATAGATATATGGGGAGCAGCAGACAAAGCCCTTTAAGTGTTCCCTGGGGTTATTGCCAAGGGAGATGTCTGTCTAGCAGCCTCAGCAGGTGGCTAGTGCATCTGCATGTGGGCAGGGGGTGGAGGGGGCGGCATTATAGCCCTGTGTCAGTCACAGTTGTGACATACAAACTCATTGCAGTCATGGACAGCAATGACTGCTGCAAATTAAACCCACCCCCGTCTCCATAAGCCCCCTGCACTACAGGAAAATTTCTGAAACACTGTTTCTGCAGGAAACCAGTGGATACATGTGAGCAAAGTGAAACACTTGCTTCTTGTATCCCGTAGTTTCTGAATTCAAAGCTCCTAGCAAGGGTGAATTCCAGACCATTTTCCCCCAGGGCTGTGTCTGGGCTCTGAGAGCAGCCTTTGCAAGGATGTTGATTGAAGGAAATAGCAGACTGTCCCGCCAGCCCTGTTCCTGACAGAACCAGTTCAGTATGTGGGTGCCTGCATGTGCATATACAATGCATATATGAATATTTTAGTCCCAGGGCATCCAGGGACATCCAGGCCATCGTGCCTAGTTCTGATATCCAAATGCCAGGCAGAGTTTGGAGTTGTAACTTCATGTAATTATATGGTTATTTTTCCTTTGTACCAAACAGCATATTGATAAATGCATTTGTAATTCTACTGCAAGTGTTGGCAGCTGTCCGCCTTAAGTGACCCCTCACTGGGGAGGCCCAGGTCAGGTGCCACTGACTCTCCTGTCCCCCAGAAGTGCTTTAGATATCTGGGGACAAATAGGCAGGGCAATGACTGATACGTAGCACCTTTGCCTCTGCCCTCTGCTGGCGACTTGCTTTTCCATCCTGCCACTGCTTTATGTGACTATTCAGCCACTGTGTAACAGATATACCATGGGTCAAAGCCTCCACGTTCACCTGCTGGTAGGTGAGCCCCAGGGCCACTGCCAGCTCCCGGATCTGATGGGGGCTGAGATACTTCTGGGCCTGGAACCGCTGGTGCAGGGTTTGCAGCTGCTCCTCGGAGAAGGCTGTGCGGCTCTTGCCCTTCTTGACTGTCCCCATGACATCTTCTCTGCCTTTCTGAGGCTTAGCAGTAGGTTGTGGGGATGAGGATGCTGAATGTGGACTGGTGGCTGAGTCTGGCATGAACTGGCTGAAATTCCCAGAACTGGAGGAAGCCGGGGAAATTTCTAGAAATAAAAAGAGAGTGGCAGAAGGTATATAAGACATAATGTACAGCTGAATGGATATGAGCGCACTCCCTATGTGTTATGTCATGACATCAGTACTCCTTGTCTACCTGGAAGAAGCCTGCTTCAGGCAAAGGTCTGTGTCACACTTCTACCTTCATGGATCTGTGAGAACAGAGACGCCTACTGACAGTGAGCAGTTTTCCAGCTCAGACTTCCAGGATGTCCACAGTTCCCTTTCATCAGGTGAAAAAGTCAGGGCACAGAAGAGAGAATGCTGCACATTGGCTCACAGTGTAATTATTCTCCTTCAAAAGGCCCCAGTAATTTTTCAGGTTCAGGTGGTTTAAAGAAGTCTAGTCATGAGATTTGGGTTGGTAACTGGCCTCCCCAAAACTGTCTGCCCAGGAATCTCAAGGCACTTGATAGGCAAAGAAATCTCCATTCCCAAGGTGTATGTTGGGGCAGAACAGTCAATGCTTACAGTGAGGGGGGGTTTACAGGTGGAGAGTATCAGAGCCAGACCTTGGATATTATATCACTCCAGTGGCTCCCACTGACAGGCTGTCTCAGTGCTGGAAACAAATGTGCAGATGAAGATATTTGGGAAGCCCTATGTCAAGAACAAAGGAGAGAGATTTGACACAGAGATGGGGTAGGAGAAAGGAAAAGTGGGCGTGTGAGACAGGGGAGAAGACTCAGAAACCCTGTACTGGAGACACTGGGGACAAAATTCAGAAGTGCGGAGGAAGCTGTCTCAGCCCCTTCTCATTTGTCCTGTTAAAAGTCCTAAGGGGGTCTCTGCTGAAGGACAAAGCTAAGATAAAGATCTAAAGGAAAAACTTCCTAAACAAGCTGGGCCACTTTTCTAGACAAAAGCTTCCAAGATGCAAAGTCATTCAGGCTGCCTGAATAGGAAAATGTTAACAAGAGAGATTACCCCCAGAATCTTTCTGTCAGGTGCCTGGTTGCTGAGGCCTGTGACAGGCTGAGATCTTCTCAAGACAATCCTGACTGTCTGTGAGGCCAGTCTTCCTCCTTCCCATACCTGCAAGGATAAATCTGTCCTTTTCTCCTTCCTCCAGCAACTCCTCTACAAACCCTTCTGCATACCCCATGCCCTCTCTTCCTACTGACATTTCTGGAGAGAGGAGCTGCAGTGAATGTGCAGTGCAATTTTCAGTACACAGCCTCTCTCCAGTAGCTCCCAATCTCCTTCCTAGCCATCTTGAGAGCTGTAACTTTGAATCCCATTGAGACATCCTCCTCATCCTCCTGAACACACA
This sequence comes from Aythya ferina, assembly GCF_964211825.1. NCBI lineage: Eukaryota > Metazoa > Chordata > Aves > Anseriformes > Anatidae > Aythya > Aythya ferina. Next base: position 126,593,858 of record NC_140296.1, on the reverse strand, counting down.
TCTCAACCCAATCACTGATACCTTCCCGAGGAATGGGCTCCTTGGCCTAAGCTGAGGTGTTACTAAGCAACACTAAAAATTTTCTGGGCTTCAGAAGGGAGGGCCATGTCTGTGGTATCTTTTTCCTTGTTGCTCTCTTGGCAGAGACACAAGCTGTCCTCCCAGGGCCCGCCATTCCACAAACAGGCATGGAACAGATACAAACACAAAAACTTAAGACAGGCACAACTTCCACAAGCCCTTGACTTTTATGTAGGCCTTCGCTCCCCAAGCTGGCCTCTCTCTGAAGAAAGAAAGAACACTCACTGAAGGAGAGTGTTTGAACCCAAGTAGCCACTAGCACCTCTGCCCAAGGCTGTAGCTCTCCATGGCATCTGACAGCTCGAAACAAGCACTCTGAAAACTCACTCTTCTCTCTTCTCTCTCACCCCTTGCAAGAGTGTTCCCCTGCTGACCACACAGTGAGGTTGGGTGAAGATCTGATTTTATCAGACTTTTATCAGCCATTCTGTTGCCACTCACCAGGGTGGGGAAGGAATAGAAAGCATAGAAAATGTCACTGAGGTGGAGCAAGGCTGGAACTTTTTTCAGAGAGGGAGAGGCAAAGAGACAAGAGCACAGAAAGGTGAGGGGAATAGAGAGAGGAAAATGACAAACTGGAAGAAATGTAAAGGAACAACATTTGGTGTGAAGGGAGCAGATTTCCTGGCACAGTGATTCAGATCATGACTTGCCAAAGAACAAGCTTTGAGCACATGAAGGGCACAAGGAGTTTGTAAGAGGCCAGGGGACTCCCTGAGCACAGCTACTTTTGGGATGTGTTGCTCCAAAGCACATGACAGCATTTGTCTAAAAAGAGGCCCAGATATTCCTTTCCTGGTAGCCACAAATTTCATGAAAACATGCCTTTGCACCATCTTAGCCCAAAGCACAGAACTGCCTGTACCTGAAGTCCCTGGTGAGGTTTAGGAAACCAGTTCACAGGCACCACTGAAACGCACTGTGTAGAGGTGAAGTGACAGCTAAAGGCCATCCTTCTCACCTGCCACATGGATTTTTGCCCAGCTCACGTATAAGAAATCCAAGGCAAGGAGAAAGAAAGAAAAAAAAAAAAGATCTGCTCAAAGTGGTTACGCAAGTGGCTGAAGTGTGGCCACAGGTACCCCAGGTACCCTGACAGAAGCATCTTACCTGTTGTCTGCCTGAGCTGTCCTGCCTCTGGAGATGGACTGGCACTGGCTGCTGCTGCTGGCCCGGCCGAAACGGGAACATGTCCTGTGTCTCCTGCTGAGCTCCAGCAGAACTCCAGGTACCCCATGCCGGACCCGCCGGGGTAAGCCTGGTAGGGGGGCAGAGCCAGCTGAGAACACATGGGGGGGCAGGTGGAGGGGTGGTTCCCCTGCCTCCCAAGAGATGCCACCTCCGCTTAGGGGGCAGGTGTCACCGGCAAGCTGCGGTAGCCCCAAAGTATAGACAGGCAGATGCCTTTATAGCTCACTGTCCCCTGCCTGGGACTGCAATATCTATCATCGTCGGCTTCTCGAGGCTCTTTGTCATGCTAAAGAGGGCTGATTGGTGGGGTGGGGACAGAACAAGGCAGAGGGAGGGGGAGGAGGGGGCACACATAGTATCAGGGCTAAAATATGTCCCCTATGAATTCTTCCCATTCTGCAGGTCCCTCAGTCACACCTGAGCAGGTCTGTGATCCAGAGCCCCAGAAAACCCCGTCCTGTTTGGTTCTTTGGGCTCAGCTTAAACCGTCCCATCACAAAATAATGCCATGAGGGCAGATGTCCTGTGGAAGAGAGCTGCTCACTACACTGGAAGAACAAACTCATCTCCACTGCAAGGAAGTGGATGAAAGGTGGATCTGGTGCTGGTCTGCAGTGCAAACCCAAGCCCAGGTTACAGTTTATGTGGGGGGGGTCTGAGACCTTTGCTTTGGGGCTCGTGCCACACTGGCATCCCCACAAGACACCCACACCCACACTGCCTCCTGACCTAGCAGCACTTCCCAGACTCTCAGTGTAGGAGGCTCAGGGTACAATCAGAAGATATTTTTTCACGATTATATGTAGGTAAGGAAAGGTTTAATACAAGTGAGGTCCACGGCTAACAGATTTGCTCCTCCATGGCCCTTCAAAGGCACATCCTTTTGGTTGCATAGTATTGTCTGTGGCCTTTGTCAGGCTGCCCCAGACTGGTTGGAGTAAAGATGAAGTGGGTTCTCTAAGGCAGTGTTAGCGGTTTGCTGACACATGGCTGATCCAAGGAAGACAGACACCTGCAAAGCTGTTCATTAAATAACTAGAGGTAATTGAGTGAGCCACAGAACACAGCAATGGGATAGTGGGCTGCTCTGCTCTATGGGCTTGCTCCAGTCCTTCACCCTCCATACGTTTTGGTCTACCTAAGCTTAGGAAGATTTGACTAGTTTCATCTCAAGCTACACTGGAATTCTTTAGCTAATGTCTGTATTTCTCAATGCACAGACAGAAATTCTGGAGTTAATTCAAATATTTCTTGCTGGAATCAGCCCTGCCTTGGCATAGGGACATGTGCATGCCTGGCTTCAGCTCAGAGCTGAGGGTGCAGTTCCACAGCAGTGTAAAATGATTTAAACCTGGAAAACCCCTATTTGCCCTAACACTTTGTTGCTCCACAGATGTTTTTTGCTGCCTTCTTCCCGAGCCTGTGCTAGCAACCAGTACCTGCCCAACAGGCCGGAGAGGGGAACCTGCTTGCTGTGACAGTGTTCAAGTATTAGCAGGGAGAAGAGACAGACAAACAGGGATGAGCAAAACATAAGTAAATGCAAGTTAGATTAGTTTAAAGGAATATAAAGCATCACTTCTACCAGCATTTCTGCCACTGCTCTATGTCTCTTGACAGATTACTATCCCAGTTCCCGTGTCTGTACAGCAGGGGTAAATAAAGAGCATTCTTCCCAGAATGGGAAGCTAAAAATTTCTACAGTTCTGGCCTATGAGTGAGCTTAAAAATCAAAGCAGCTGCTTGTGAAACATCACAGACAGATCATTCAACACACTTGCCACATCACGATATTTCTGCTGCCTTGAGACCATCTCTTTTCCCATGAAGTGCAGACTGGAGGGAACTGAGTAGAGGCCTGACTAGGTTCTCTTTCCTGTTGACATTCAGGATTGTATTTTCTGTTTTTCTGTGCTTACAAACCACAGGATCTAACTTCCCGCCACACAAGAAATGCAGTTACAGTATGAAATATGTTTGGAAAAAATGAAGTCCAAAAGGACTTTTGAACACTTCTGCCCCTACAAAATCCCAAGAACATACTGAATATGTCAGTTACACTGCAGCAGCCTCTACATCATGGTTTTGGTTCATGCCTCACATCTGAATCACTCCATGTTTCAGAGCAGCAGTGCCGTAAGATCTCAAGTCACCACGCCTCATATCTAGCTACCTAAGCAAAGGGAGGGTCACCGATGAGCTTGGGACCCCACTGGGCAGCTCCAGTGCCAGACCCTCAAGGAGAATGAAGCACTCCTATTCATGTCTGGCCTATTGCAGTATCTTGGTGTTCAAGTTTGGTGCAGCTAGAAAATGAAAACAAGTTAGCAAACCTGGAGGATATCAACATATCTACTAAGATTTAATTTGACATTTTGACAGAAAATTTGGCAAATAACTGTGGCTTCACAGTATCTGTTGGCTGAGTACTTCTCACTTGCTCTTGATTTCAGCTACTTTTCAAGATGTCTAGGATCCTTCTTGCAAAGTGCCCAGAGGCCATAATAAATTATCACAGTCAGCTGCACTACAAAGTCCCGCTGCATAGAAGCCATGGGAGGAAGACACACTGCTCCTAGGAGCAGAGACACCCACAAGACTGGACCAGTGAGTGCAGCACACAGTGAGTCACTTCCCTGGGGACTGGGAGTGGGACTGGGACTGAGACACAGAGGAGATGAACAAACCTCCAGGCTTCATTCCCATGGTTTCAGCACAGCACCACCATTCACAGAGCAGCTTATCTCCTCCATGCAGCACGTGGATCAGCTCACTGAAACCAACAGAGAGTGCAGCTAACAAGGCGGATGTGGTCTGGCCTCAAACTGAGCCAGGCTCTGGTCTGTTTGGTGCTATTCCAGACTAGCCCAGCTACTTACTAATTTCCCATAATGACCTCCATGAGGTCTGCCCTTCCCAGGCTTGTGCTTTTGGCTCAGAGGACTTTCTAGTATCCAAAAAATAAAAATAAAAACTTTTCCTGTTTTTCTGTTCCATGAAACTGAAAGCACACTCCTATAAGAAGAAACTAAATTCTTCACAATTGTGTTAGTAACATGATTTTTCATCAACAGCTAACTTATTTGCTTTCTCTGAGATGGAATTCAAGTCTGCAACAGTCATAGCAAATGGAACAGGAGCCTGTAAATCACAAGCTTTCCTTAATATAGACAGTGAGGAAGAAAGACTAGTAGTTAGACTGGGAGGAAAGAGAAAAAGAGAAGTCCTTACTCTCTGCCCCCATGCTCTCCAAGGTCTGGCTGTAGCTCACACTGGCCCTAGACAGCCACAAACTAGTGAATGCATGTGCTACTGACAGTGTAACTCCAGTGACATGGAAGGCAGGACAGGCTGCAAAAACCACCTTGAACACTGGGCTGGGATGCTGATCATAATTCAGGACATGCACAAGTAGAGCAGAAGATGGAGAGCATGCTCATGGAAATGTTTTCTTTAACTGGCACTGAGCACGTGTGTGGAACCTGGAAGTTAACACTGACAGCAACCTGACCAGACTCAGGTGTTCAGTAGCAGCTTGAGTCCTCATGCCTCACCTCTCGGCGCAGCTCTGCACAACAGCCCCTTCAGTGAAGAAACAGCTGGTGGCACCAAGTCGGCTTTGAAAAAGTATGCTTTTCAATCTTGGAACACATTAAATGTGGTTTTGGTTAAGTATTCAAAGAAAGATAGCACTGTTGCTTTAAGAAAAGGCTTTGACCGTCTTGTTTTATAGTATTTTTTGTTTCTTTGATGCTTTAAACAAATGCCCTTCTTTGTTTTAAGATTTGCAGGGATTTTGTGATTAATGTTGATGCTAATGGCTTAATCTAAATAAAATTTTTGAAAGCAAAAAGTTGAAACACTAATACAGTTTGAATGATCAAAAGCAAAGAAGTGAAAACATTCCCACATCACAGCATTCCCATCCTGTCCCCTTGCTAACCACTTAGTTCAGCATGTTAGTTACTTAATTGTAACTTCCTCTTGAATTTACTTCTCTTAAATCACCATATATTTTTTAATTGACTTTTCATTTTTGGTGATTGAATGTTTCCTAACTTTTAATTTGCTTTGTATGTGACTGTGCTGGAATATAGTCATACTCATTTTTAGGCAGTTTTCACAAGGGCCTTGTCCTCCTTTAAAATTCTATTAATGAGCCTACATCAGAAGATGAGTGTTTCTTTCCCCCTACCACATAGTGTTTTACTGTATTAAGGATAAGCAGTGGGAAGAAAAATTGATTAAAAAAAAAAAAAAAAAAAAAAAAAAAGTAAATCATAAGCACATACTCAGAATCATTTATGTTAGAAAAGACCTTCAAGATCATCAAGTCCAACATGCTGCTGTTTTTGTTTGCTTGTTTGCATGTCATGCTGGGGCAAGAAATTCTGAAAGAGCTAAATATATTCCCAGAGAGGGTATGTGGTGAAGTTTCAATTAGGTAATCAAAAAGGACAAGAAGCCTTTCCCTCTTCTCTAGGTTATTCTGAACCTAGAGCTAAACTGGGTCAGAGCTGGCACCTCATTTTACATAGAAGCCATCCAGAGCCACAGAAAAGTAAGTTAAAAACTCTCAGTACTGAGAGATCTAAAGGGACCTCTTGTACCACCAACCTATCAAAGACTGGGTGAGCAGCTAGGACATCAGTACATTTTAAATTACATTCTTTACATTTCCTGTCTGCTTTCTATCTGTCCTCTTGTAAATGTAATTTAAAAACCAACTTCCCATGTTCAGTGTGTTTTGCTCATGAAGAAAGAAAACACTTCGTAGAGGTCCTACCTCTTAAATTATAACAAATGTATCTGTTATGTATAATATATATACTATAAAGAAAAATAAAATAAAATAAAATAAAATAAAATAAAATAAAATAAAATAAAATAAAATAAAATAAAAACTTATTTTGCTGAACAAAGTTTTTCAGTAAAATTGGTGAAAGTTAAAAGTTAAAACCATACCAAAAAGCGTGCTGCACAAATACATCCTTCTTTTTAAATCCACTTCCCCCAAAACCACTCCCCTGCTTTTCCCTCTTTTTTAATCTACCCAGTTAACTAAAATTAAGGTACACAAAATGAATGGGCTTAGTTTCCAAGAAAGTCATTTAGGGTAAGCTGTTGGTCATCATAATGTTATGGATTTTTCTGATCCATATATCTTCCCTGAAATCCTTCACACAGTGAGGCCCTCCAACCAAAGCAAAATCTGACTCTGAAGCCAAGAAAAAAGTGAAATTGTAAGAAAAGAACTCTGCAAATGTTGCCAGCACTCCCACAGCTTCCTGGATCTCACCTTTAGGCTTTTACTTCTTTGAACTGCTAAAAAAAATGTGATGAAAGTAGGCTGAAGAGAAGGCCCTGGATAGTGTCATCATGTCTGCTAGTTATCCTCATTCCAACATCTCTTGAAAAGTAGGGGGTGATTTCCCTGCTCTCACTCATACCTAACAAGGCTTTTTCTGTCCACATTCTGTGGACATCAGACATGATGTTTAAAACACATCCATGGCTACTGGCCAAAGAAATTTTTCTGACTATATGGCTATGAGCTTATGGGCAGTGTGAGGTAACAGCAAATTCTCAGCCAGCCTAATGCTGCTCTGTGTTTTCTAGTTCCAAGAGTTTTCTGGTTCATACCATATATCCTCTAGCAGCAGAAAGTGGTGCAAGTGCCCAGCATCAGAAATGAAAGGTGCACTTTCCTTCTTTGTTGCTCTTCCTCTCCCAGTTCAGAGTGTGTTTAGATTTTCAAGTTTGCACATCAAGTAAAAACAAGTTTATGTCCTAGGTCCACCATGACTAAATCCCCTAGAAAAAAAATGAATCTTGACTATCATTAATGCTATCTCTCATATATTTTCTTCCTAAAAATTAAGAATTAAGGGAATGAGGAATTGTCAAAATTTTTTTTCCTCAGTACTTTAGCTGTTTTCCCTTCTCTTTATCAAATGTTATGAAGATTTTTAATGGTGATTATTGCCATGGCACCAAGCTGCCTGAGATCTTGAAATCTCAAATCATTCTTAGCTGTTTAATGTAGTAAAAAATGCACACATTACAAAACCCTCTCCTACCATTGGAATTCGCACTTGGTCCTAGGCAGATGTGGGCTCTGTGTGATTACACCCCTACACCTGTTCCTAGGCAATTCAGCCAAAGAACTCCCACCTAAGCCCAGTTTGCAAGACTGTGCGTCTACACAGACATTCTTCCAGCTCAGATGCAAACGCCTTGGAACCCCTCCCATTCATCCAATAATCTGATTGATGTTAGGCTTTTAATTTAGGCTGTATCCTAGGCTTTAGACCTAGACTAGGCTATGTTAGGCTAGTTTCATGCTAGGCTTTCAGTGCTCTTTTCATGGTAGTCATCCATCATGCTTCGTGATTAGTGGATCAGCGAGTACTCATAAATTCCTAAATATCTTGTGAGCAAAAAGTATGCAAGTAGTGATGAGTCAATAGGGGACTCTGTGCACAGAACAAGGCAGGAGGAAGAGGAAACTATGTTGGGACAGCTCTGCAAGGGATTAAATTACAGGGGAGAGCAGGTGATGGATTGTGGCAGGTGGAAGAAAGTTAGAGCTTTCTCAATTACATTAAATGCAGATGAAGACTCTCTTAAGGTACAAATAAGCGCTGGAACATCTAACCTCACAGACTCTTCTGACATATCTAGGAGTGGGAGAAGAATGCAGCCTGCTCCTTTTCCAGTTACCAGCTCTGGTATCTGGGATTCAACCAGCCCAAATGTGCCAGGAATTAACTCTCCCCAGACAAACAGAGATAACATAGCAAAGCTCTGATCAAGGGACTGATATCAAAGAAACAAATCACTCAGCCCCAGGGTTGAATCATCAAGGCAGTTTATTCCAACCTTTTCTTCTCCTTTCAAGCATCAGGTTCAATTACAGCAACAACAGCACAAAAGGCTGCGTCATTCTAGGTACTGCAGAGACAGGGAAAACACAACCAGGAGGAATGGAATTCACAGGTGATACAAGGCTGGGAGGGTGTCGCAAATACCACAGAGAACAAAGAAATAATGTAAAAGCAACCTATCTTGCTTGAGCAGGGAGGAAGAAGCAAAAAATGAGAGCTAGTCATGCACCTGGGGAGAAAGAATCCCAAAGGTAAGTAAATATCAAAGGGAGATATGTAGGAAGCACAGCATGAAAGAAAAAAAAAAAAAAAAAAAAAGAGAGAGAGAGAGAGAAGCAGAAGAGATGCATGTTTACTAGCTGAGGTATACCCAATTCAAGCAACAGCTTGACTTTTGCAGGCATGCAAGCACTTGACAAAGATCCATATCATCTCATTTTCATGGATGGGGAAACTGAGGCAACATACAGGCTCAGTAAAGGGCCTGTTGTTGTGCAGCACTGGCCACACCTTGGCTAGGCAGAAACATCATGTTGTCAATGCAGAAAACTTTAGTTTTAGAACTAAAGGATGGTGTTATACACTGTTACGGTGAGATCATGCAAAGAAGGCTACATTCTGTTTTGTGTGTGCCCTGCAAAAACGAGAGGGAGGGAGAGGTCCCAGGGAAGAGCAGCAGGCACAAGAGTGTTAAAAAAAGACAAACAGCTTTTCTCTGCCAAACATACTTGCTTGGCAAATTCAGAATAGAACTGCAGCACCTCATCCTCTCTGCCTCTCAGCAATCTGTGTATCTAATCTCTGTTTACACTTAGGGAGAGATTATTTTTTCCTGAAGGCGTTCCCACTGCCAGCTCCACTCAGGTTGCCTTTCCCATAAAAAAGGTGCGGACAGGTGGCTGAACTGGCAGACAGAGACGGGGCAGTGATGAAAGTAAATAAGATTGCATGTCACTTTAGTTGTCAGTTCTTCACAATCTCACTTATGTACCCTCCCAGTCTGGAACAGAGATGGGCCAGGGCTGGCCTTCTCTCTCATCACCATTACCAACAGTTACGTTGGATGATCCTCCAACAAGCTCTACCAGTCACATCATTGCTGGATCTTAATAGGCAGTGTTATTAATTGGTCCAATTCCTTCCTGCGAGCTGTGTTAGTTCTGCTGGGCAAACAGGAGCAGACCTGATAGACTCTGTAGAAAAATCCACCGATCTCTGAAGCCTGTAGTTGTGGCTCAGGCGTATATTGGGGTGGGTTGGGGGGTGGCACAGAAGTGCTGCTGAGCAGTGTTATGTTTTGGGTTGTGAATTAGAGTGTTTTGTTGTTGCTGTTTTGTTTTGTCTTTGTTGTTTTGTTTTGTTTTGTTTTGAGGGCTGCAGGGCACTGTGTGTATGCATTGACTGTTTTGAGGGAGGTTGGCTTGGGGTTCATATTTCAGAGCAGCCCTGTGCTTTGGCGTGGGCAGTCAAGATTTGTTTCTTTGAGCCCTCAGGTGGTCTAAGAAAACGTTCCTGATAATTGCAGTGCAGATTAGTCTAAACTTTGCAATGAAAATTTGTGGGTGAGTGGTTGACAGCCATCTATACGGAATAGTCGCTGCTGGCGAGACACCCAGGAGACATACATGCTCCTAGTGTGTTGCCAAAAAAAAAAAAAAAAATCAGGCATGTTTCCATGCTACAGAGAGGGTAGCACAGTCAGCACCCCCCACTGAGGGCACATGGTATCTGGTGTTTCCACATGGCTGCTGCACTCTAGCAAGAATGAGACACCTTGGGAGGAAGAAAGTAATTTGTGGCCCAAAGGCAACCATTTCTGGGGGAGGTAATGTTAACTTGCAGGGAAGACAACAGAGTGGCAGGCAGGCAGCCAGTGGAAATATCAGCATGAAAAAGGCAGGAGAGCTTTTTCAAAAGCTGCATTGCTCATGCTGGGACATGCGTGAAGGAATATCTTTTGCTCACAGCAGCAAAGGCACGATGTAAAAATCTTCTGGGATCACCAGGGAAAGGAAAGCTCTTGGGTGTCTCCACTCCCCAGAGAGGCTGTGGCCTGCTGGCCTCCCCGCACCGCCACATCCTCACCCAGCGGTGCTCGAGGGGTGGCCTGGTGCTCCAGGAGTACTTGGGGTGCACAGGGGAGGCACTGGGATCACCCTCATGTCGTGGTCATCATGTAATTTTTATTGATCTAATATCCCCATAGAGAAGTGGGGTAGAGCAGGGGGAATGGGCTGAAATATCAGGGAAAATATGGAGATGTTCCTAGAGGTATAAGGGATTGTAATACTGGGTCACCCTCAGTTCTGCTGGTATACAGGAGGATCCAACAACATGACAGAGACAGAAGGAGCTACAGGGGAAATGGGGGCATCAGAAAATGCCACGTGATAGAGGGTCTACCACGTCACAAGGTCTTGTGACCTTGGCCATGTGAAGGTCAAGGTCACAAGAAAGTCCTTGAGTTACAAGAGAGAGCCCAGAGGCAGCTAGGTAATGCAAGCCAACCTCCACAAGGAAGCTTGCCATACCTTCATCTGTACTTTCAGTTCATCCATACCTGTCCTTCCTAAAGTTGGAAGATGTCAGCCAGGTGAAAGTGGACAGTAATTCCCAAAGGAATAAGTTGAGAGATGGATATGTGAGGACCCTGCGAACAGCAAGAAAAGCCACCACATATTGGGAGGAGGAGAGGAGGCTAGCAAAATTTGTGACCCCTTTGCCATGCAGATCCCCACAGGGTGTGGTGTGGGAGGTAAGTCATCAGTGAAGCTGGTGAAAATTTTGTTTCTCTCTACTGCGTGGCCAGGCACAGGTACAAGGCTGTGCAGTGATTCAGCTTTTGCCCTACTTTTTCATGAAGGTCTGCATTTTGCGATCAATAATGCTGATCTCAGAAGACCTCCCTAGGCCGCATCATGAGAGCTGTCTGGCTGTACGGACATTTTGCACCTTGTCACTACACTGCTGGAGAGAATCAAGCACACAGTATCTATGCAACCAAATTATTCACACCCACAAACCACACATCAGATATGTGGTCCTCATGGCCATGCTCCAAAACCCTCTAGGGTGCAGACAGTTCTAGGAACCTGGGAGCAGGGCACATGGCACCTTTGGCTCCCAGAGCTTCTCAGTCAACACACACCTCCTGCAACCCCTTGCACTGGCACCAGGAACAGTATAAACCACTTCCCTTGGTGCCTCTGTTCCACCAACTTACCCTTTCACAGCAGACAGTAGAAGGGGATGATGATGAAAAAGCTGTGCAGTGCTTCCACAGACTCCTTTGTGTCAGGACACTGCACAAGCACATACACCTGATGCCTGCATATCTGCTGCCAATGAGAGTTTCTTTGGGTGTGCCCATTCCAGGATCACTTTTTGGCTTCAGTCTAGGAAGGACACCCTAGGGACTGTGGTCTTTCCCCTACAGTGAGTGATTTTGCTGTCCTGCCTGCTCCCCTGTTTTGGATTGCAGTGGCTATGAGCTATGTATGATGAGCATGAATATTATTCCTGTATCAGAATGAGAAAAAGGTCAAAGAGTAAAGGTGCTCTTGATATTGCTCACTCTGAAAAGCTTTTGACCAGGGCATGAAATAAGGAAGCTGAAAAACATTTCTTTCAACACTTCTGCAGTAACAGTGTTTTGGAGATGGATGAGCCCTTGCAAATTTCAAAGTAATCATGTTTTCTGTCAGGACTGGGCTTTGCTGGCATATGTCTGGGACAGTTCTCTTTCTCAGGACCTTGTCTTGTGTTACCTGATGGTTGAGTGTAGAGCTTTACTTTGTGTGTATGGAAAGGCAGTCTGACAGACTACTCAGATAAGCTTTATTCTAGCTGAGCCAGCTGCATTTTATATGTCCACCTGTTCTTCCTGGCTGTGGCAATCAATAGGCCTGCATTTATCAGTTTTCCCTGAGCTCTTTCTGCAAGTAGCTTACAATAAATCCCAGCTGTTCATGTTCTGTGAAAATTGTGTGGTTTAGTCATGTTTCTTTTTGGCTTCCTGTGAAAGCCCACTCTGCAGAAAAATGGGCATCCTAATTTCTACTCTACAGGATGTGAATAACTTTTTGCAGAGGCTGTTTTCTCACATCCTGTGGGGCACTTGCAATCAAGCCTCCTAGCTGGTTAGGCACAACCTTAAAGATATTGTATTCCTGCCTTCAAGAAAGCACAGCTATTGTGTTCCTATTGGAAATTGTCAAAGGCTGCCCACCTTCTCTCACCACACCCACCTGTCTTATCAGTGGTGACTGTTAAAACGTGATGATTTGTCAAAGCAAGTACAATTTCTGTGGGAACACAATACAACAATATGGCTGATGAAGTCCACAGTAATACAGCTGGAAATGGGATCAGGACAGGTCTATGAGGGAGTCCCATGGTAAAAAGAACTGAAGTGAATAAATGTCATGCCTTTTTGCAGAAACTCGGTGAGAACGACAGTCTCATAGAAAGGTACGGGCAATATTTGTCCATCCTCTCCTTTCAGCAGTAACTGCCAACCTGAGGGTAGCTCTGTACCCTTTATTTGACGATGTCAAGGTTTAATTTAGATGGGCGTGAGCTCTCGTCACTGCCTTCCCTGGGACTGTCTTGTTCATGAAAATATCGAGGTGCAAGGAGGGGAAGTGGTTTGCTCACGATCAGCAACAGAACCAGCTAGTTTCTGGTGCTCCAGGCTGTGACCAGGAGATGGCACTGTCAGCTTGTCCTGCTGGAAGCTGGCGAGGTTTTCGCACAACCAGAGAGCACGGCGAGGGGGTTCAGTTCGACTCCAGCATGCAGAGCACCACCTCGTAGTCAGACCTGGGTGACCTACCATACCCATAACTACCTCGTTATGTTTTCCTGAACTGCCACTCTGTTTATTCCTTCTTCCAGTGGGGTCCCTCACTGGAGGGTAAAAGCCCAGATGAGAAAACACACACGATTGCAGCATTTTGTTGCACCCCAAATACCACATATCACCCCTCTCCATTTAGCCTCTCAGTTGAATACCAACTGCTCTCAGAATTCAAGCTCTGCTGTACCCACAGATGCCCCTGTCCTGTATCTGACCGAGGGAAGAAGATTATCCTTCAGTATACACATCACTCCAAAGCTGCCTGTAGTTTTTTGTTTTTCCCACCATCCTGGTATTCTTGGCAGACATCTTTTTGTAACCACAGAGTGCTCTTGGATGGGCATGAAAGGACCAGTCTGGAGGGAGCATGGTGACAGAGACTGCTGGGACACAGCATGTACTGAGCTACAGGTTGTTGTAGGAGATAGAATAGAGTTTATTTCCTCTGCCTCACAACTATCTGCTCCCAATCCACCCTTACAGTCATGATCCAATGAGGGAAACCCCAGGAGTGGGGTTTTGTATTAAGCCAACAGCTAGCTAACACTAACTACCAACCACTCTGGCTTGCTTTCTTAAGATCTCTTCAGCCATGCTGCTTTCAAGGATTCTCCCATATGAGGCCTTTTTGATCATTTTTGCCTTCATGGTCCTGACTGTTCAAGGGCAAACTTTACCACCTTTTGAAATAAAAAGGTGGTAAAAATATACGCTGACATGAGGTACTCTGTAGATATTGTCTCCCAGATCATACTTCTGTGGAAGGTGGCAGCAAACCACTACTCTGCATACTGTGAAATGGGAAGATGTAAATTATCCCCGTAAGGGAGAATGGGATAATTATTATACAGTGTATTATACAACAGCCCACGCTGGTGTCCTGGCACAGTGACATTCTACAAAGAGCACCCTGGGTAATCCATCACACTCTTCAGCACTCTGAGACATGGTAGGATAAATAAGAAAGGTTAAACATAACACCTATACTAGTTGATTGTGCATTAAAATGTGCTGTAGCAAAGGAGTTTCGGCTGGAGGCAGAGAAGAAACTAGACAGGTTATAGAAAGCCATAACCAACTGGCCAAATATTGGCAGATTTCCTTCAACCACTGTGAACATCTGGAAATGGAAGTGGCATACCAACCTACTTGTTTTGCCACCATGTATTTCTGATGTTCTGCAGATGTATATCCATTGAATAATGTTTTTCTAATTCATAGGGATGCATTTGTCCATGAAATACTTGAAAGTTGCATGAGACCAGAGGATGCGCCCCCAGTGGAGAATTCATAACCTGGTAGATAAAGTGAGGAAGAAAGGTTGCAAACTAGCTTCAGCTCATGCAGAATGGTCACAGGCTTCCTTAAGAAACATCCAACAAGGTTCTGGCTTGTGCAGTGATGGGCATGGAGGGTCAGCCAACATGAAGCTTCAGTGTAGAAGGCAGGAGCTAAGATAGAAGGCCATAAAGGTTACCTAAGCATTTTTCCATGTACTGTGGCACAGAACAGGATAGAACAACACTAGAGAGGTGGATCAGTCTTTGAGAGGTAAAAGAGCAAACTGCAGTATGTCAATGTCTGCAGGTTAGTATGGATCTGGACTAGCTGGAGGTGGTTCCCCAAAGCAGCTATTGGACCATTTCCTGACCCCTGAGAAAGAACAAGTCACTTCAAAGAGTAAGTCACCATTGATTCCTCATAGCAAAGAAGCCCAATGCTTTGGTTTCCATCCCAATCTACTGAGAATGAGGAGCTGGCGTTAAAGGTATATACAGGAAATATGGAGAGGAGGGTGTTTATGGCTCCCATTTCTAGTGTGATAAAGGTAATGGGGAACTTCAGGTAGCAGGACAATTTTGAAGGAATTTTTTGAGGAATGATTTGAGAAGGCAAATAGGGAGAAGGAGACAGAGTGGGGTTATAAGTCCTTTTTGGTGTTGAGATTCACTTATATAAATCTAACAATTCACTTATATAAATCTACAACCTGTCCTCAAGTTCTCCACCCAGAAACACATTTTATTCCTCATAATCACCGCAGACCCAGCTGCTAAAAACTCTCTTCCAGTCCCTCCTCATTCCCTGAGTCACTCTTCCCTCTTTGTGAGACTGCTGGTCATATTAAATCCACCTGCAGCACTGACCCCTAAGGGCAGAGTGTTTACACTGAGAATGGTAGCAATGGCTATGATGTCTTGTCTACTTTCTCCAGCAACTAATCAGCACCTCAGTCTCCAGGGTTTTGTAAGAAAAGAGAAAAACAAACCAACAAACAACAACAACAAAACTCTGAGTATTTCATTCTTGTTTTTGCAAGACCACATCTGGTTTTCACTGTCACATCTGTTTATGCCTGAGTTCTCTAAAACCTTTCTCAGGTCTCTGATGGAAGTGTTCTTTGATCCTAGATACAAGATTAAAACAGTGGCTGTGCAGCTATATACTGCTACAGTTTCTGCCTGCTCCCAAATTTGACAGTGGCATAAGGAAGAACACATCTCCTCACTGGGTAATCATATCCTTTTAGAGAACATTTATTCTTGAGACTTCTTAGGGCTGAAGAGTTGTAATATCCTGAAGCATAAAGAAGCAAAAGGTGTGTGCTGTAGGGGACCACTGCCTTCAGCAGTGATACGGTGATTCAGAGAGAGGGAAAGGTAGGTTTAAACAGAGATACTTCTATGTCTAGCTTGTACTTTTAACTCCCCACTCTGAACAAGAACATACTGTTTGTGTGCAACTGAATTGTTCACAACCACAAACCATATATCAGATACTTTTTTCTTTTTGGCTGTGGCAATTAAGCACCTTGCTTCAGACACCCTCCTTCAAGAAAGCAGAGACCAAACTTTGTAGAACCAGAGTTTATTTCCCACTGCTACGAATTCTGTTGCTCTAACGTTGTTTGTTTCACCTGCAAAGTTTCCCATGAGCATTCACTGCAGAGAGGACACCTGTATTTCCCTTTAAGCTCAAGAATTGATTAACTTGTGCCTATGAGTCACAAGCTACAGTACATGGACAGTCAGTACACGATCTGCAGTGGTCCCGTACTAGATGCCACAGTGACTGGTGCACCAGTGTGACTGCCACACACAGATTCATGTGACCATTTGCTAAACAAGAAATGGTTGTGCAATGCAAGCAGAAAACAGACTTAACAGGTCAGTCATATGTCTATCAGACATGCTGAGGCTGTGTCTCTTGGAGAAGCAGAAGACAATTCATGTAAGCTGTGTATTTTATTGGCATACAGTGTAGAATCAAGGTCTAACACAGCAAATAAATTCTTTTGGAAGTTACACAGCCTGCCTACACTCAATGTTGCACACTTTTAAGTAGCACCAAATAAATTGTGTTGTCAAGATATATTTTAAGAAACAAAACCATTTTCTTCCCTTGTCTAAGCAAACCTAATGTCCCTGAATTACACTATGAAGACAATTGTCTTGTCTGGTGACCTGCATTGTAATGACAGGGCCAGGTTAAACACTGTTAAACAATAAGCATAACAGACAAGAGCCATTCACATCTGGTTTTCCAGTAAGCACCTCAAGTATCACCAAAGGGAGATCTAGTCACTCTCAAAATGAAGAAAACTTTGGAAAAAACGAACAACAACAAACAAACAAACAAACAAAAAAATGGGGGGAAAAAGGAAAAAAAAATCAGAGAGATGTGCATTTTCTGTGCAGCTCAATGTTTGATATACCTGTTGTCAGGACCTTCTTGATTACGTGTACAGCTGGAAAGAACATTGTAGAGTGGTACCTTCTCTTGGTCCTCCATCATGGCCTCACAACAGTGGCATCAGCACCCAGTCCACACAATGCACAACACCCTCCTTCCTCTCAAATGAAACTGATGATGTAGCAGTCCCCTCAACAAAGTTACAAATATTGCTTCTTTTGGTAGTTCTGATGATCCTATCCACTGTAGAAAGCAAAGCTTAGCAGCTTTGCTTGGAGGTAAGACTGCAGCACTGCTTGGGCTCTCACCCTGGAACCTTCCCAAAGGAGAAAGAGCATCCCCACGGTCTCCCTAGCTAATAAGGTGTCTGGAACATAAAAAAAAAAAAAAAAAAAAAGAACAAAATTAAATGCAAAGATATGTACACAGGGCAGACCCCTGTGAAATTTAGCTCCAATAAATTGTGTTTTCACGTTTCTTCTCATGAAAACTAACTGGTTTTCTTGTCTCGTATACAAATGAGTTCATCAGAAATCACACACAAAAAGTGACAAACGTTTGCAGTGATGCCATGACATGCCTCATCTTGCTCCAGCTTGTAAAACAGCACAGAAACCTTTGGTGCGGTTGATAAAAGTGCAGCTTCACTTGTGACCCTTAGGGATCTTCTCTCGTCCACTCAGCAATGGTTTCTCTCTGAGACGGGTTCTCCAGCAATCTAGATGTTCATATGCATCCTATTGCCTTCTGTCCTCAAGGACCTGTCATGACTTTCCATGCCACTGGGGATTTTTCTGGTGGTAACACCTCTGCCAACTGCTGCTCAGATGGAGAACACATGGGAACAGAGAGAGAACCAAAAGTAGTCCTGGCCTGGTGTTATCTCCATCTCTGCCAATACTGAAAACATGCTGAGAAACTCACAGGTTTTGTGATATAAGCTGTTGGGGAAAAAAAAAAAAAAAAAAAAAGGCAGCAAGGGGAGGGAGTTTCCTCCAGGACTAATTTCTCATTGAAGTTTCACTTCTTTCATTATCTCACTATTCCTTCATATTTCCTTCCTTTGCTCCATTTCAGGTTCAGTTATGTTGGGGGATGCAAATATTTAGAGTACCATGCTTCCCACCAGAGCTGATACTTCACCAGCTCAGAGTACCCCCAAGAAATAGCATGGGGATAGTATCACAAGAGCATCCACTTCAGCTAAACCTTAATCACACACACCGCTCCAGGGACCAACAATTTTCAGAGGCCTGCACTATGCTTCGAAGGTCTCTGGAGCATCACCTGCACCTAGCAAGCCAGAACAAAATTTGAGTGCCGTCTCAAAGACTTACCTGTTCAAGTGACCTCTGACACCTGTCACCCCTCTCAGAGCTGAAGTGTGTTGTTGTGACAGCCATGAGACCTGCCTGCACACTGGTTTAATGTGATGAACACTTCAGCTAAGAGCCCACCTTCCAGCATTCAAACCACTTGATGTGCACGCTTTGTGTAGCCTGTCTGATGACAAGGGTCAGAAGACAGGTTGAACTGGTCCACTTCTAGCTCTACCATATCGTGTTGTCTTCCTTTTTCTTTTTTCTCATTTTCCTCCATTCTCTTCATCTGAAGGATTTTATCTCCATGTATTTTGATGATCTGTTCGTAGTTTATAGTTCTGTGGAACAGATACAGACCCCTGAGGCTGTGTGGTGGAGAAAGACTTGCACTACAACCAGAACTTGTTGCCTCATGGGAATAGGTGGGGTGCTCAGTACTCCACATGCAAGAGCTGTGGAGATCAGCTCAGACTTGCCACTGTCAAGAATGCCACAGACCCTGAGCTAAGGGAGCAGTTTCTGACAAGTGGCATCTCCCCAGGCAGTAAGGTTTATTCTTTGCCACCCTCTGCTCCTTCCACGTACCCACTGCAGAACAGTATTTAAGAACAGTATTTAAAACAGTGTTTACACATGTAAAACCTGAGTGGGGCATAGAGGTCCCTTGCCAGGAAGGAGGCATTTCTAACCTCCAAGCACTCTCCTCTCCACATGTTATTGAGAAAAACTGGCAAAGTATCACTGAAGGCCCTGCTTAGGGGATTTGAGCTAACAAGAATCAGAGCAACACATTCTTAACTAAGAAAAAGGAATATGGGAATTCATTAAGGTACTAAGCATGAAGCAGCCATCACCACTAGAAGAAAACAGCAAATCCAGGATGCTGGGCTAGCCAGAGACTGCCAAGCAGAAGCTTAGAACATTACAGGATGCAGCCTAGGATAAAGTAGTAGGAAATAGAACTAAAGGGTACAGATAAAACCCAGAACCAGTGTTAAGGTTGTAACTTTTATTTTAAAAACATTAAACAGTCACAATAAGCTTATAAAAACCATCCAAAATATCCACAACGCCATTACAGAACAAAGAGATACCATGTGAGGAAGACCTACACATTTTGGTCCAAGCCAACACATCTCTAATGCAAAGTGGGGAATGCTCTTATGCACAGCTGTAGGGGGAGTTTCCTAAAACACAGATGTCCATATGGAAATATCTCTGCAAGTGCTGGAGGCCTAAAGGAAGGGCACAATCTGTATAACTGAGCCAAAATATGAAAGTTGGAATTGAGGGTAGTCATATAATACCTCTGGGAATAAATACCTGACAGAGAAGGCTGATGGAAAGCAAG
Organism: Aythya ferina; assembly: GCF_964211825.1. NCBI lineage: Eukaryota > Metazoa > Chordata > Aves > Anseriformes > Anatidae > Aythya > Aythya ferina. The sequence continues at coordinate 126,574,475 of NC_140296.1, read as the reverse complement.
GGAAAATCAGATGTAACAGAATAACATTGTGCAAAGATGGGAGTATTTTAAGTAACATCACAGGAAGTATTTCACAGCAGCAAGTTTTACTGATCTCTGCAACTGTTTCTCATTAGGGAAGGTGAAAAAATCTCATCACTAGTTACAGAAAACACCATAGGCACTCCCAGAATATACTTTGATTGGAACTTTAACCTGCTCCAAAACAATGTTGTCAATGTTTGGTTTATACATGCTACCACAATTTTGCGGTCACTTCTGCCTTTTGGAGCCTTTTTAAATTCCTCTTACTCATCTTGAAATCTGGGGGTTTGCTTCTTTTATAGGATGTTCAGTGATGAACTCTGAGTTTGCAGGTAAATTTCAATTTGATTGTGACCATGAAAAAGGCAGGTCTAAGAACAGGAGCTTGAAATTGTAGCTATCCCTTTGCTGGTTTTAGATAGCACTTGTGCGGGCCCAGACTCAGAACACTGCAGTCAGAGAAGTAACAGTCCCAACCCTTGATAACAGAAGATACTGCATGCGTTACTTTTTGCCTTCCTAAAATGAGCTGTGATAGCTTGCAACTAGAGCTTGAGAACTGTGTACATACACTTGATTGCCTAGCAATGAGACAAAGGGAAGACCATTACTTACAATGTACCGTTTTTGTCTGCCATATCCCATCTAACAGGCAATATTACACAGTTGCACACGTCTACACAACACACTGGACAACAGTGGGCATTGCAACATCATGCAGATCTTCCAGAGGACACAAGGGGCAAAAACATTTGACCTACAACCAATCAGTAGACTGAGTACTATAGATCTTTCAGACTAAGCTAACATATTCCAGTAGCTCTGCTCTCTACTCCTGCATCTTTATGATGCAGAACCTTACACATGCTGTAACTGACTGGTTGTTCTACAAGAGTTACATTATGCACCTTCAGTATTTATAATTGTCACATAAGTTGTATGAGGTTAAAAACTATATTCCAAAGATGTTTCACAATCTGCAATTTTCAGACTTTCTGGCCTACTGGAATATAGCAGAGAAGTCAAAAAGGCAAGAAAAGACAAAAGAAAAACCTCACCTTCTGGTTTGCAGTTACCACCCTCAGTCATCCCTAATGCTTAACTGATGTATAAACTAACAACAGCCCCTTGCTGCAATACCACACTTTCCAAGTAGCACTCCAAAAAAAATTTATATCACCACTCAAAACATCCCAAATGACATAGGGATTTTGGTTGATAAACAAGTTTGCCTCTTCTCACCAGTACTGATCAATTTGAATCTTTCCAGAGGGCAGAAATAACTTTGAAAGGTGATGTGCAAAATTGGCTCTGATCTACCATCCAACACACCTGCCTTACTGTTTGGTACTGTATTTCTCCTTTACAATTTTATTGCACCTCAAGTCTACAGCATCTTCCATTAGAATAGCTATTTGTCTTAAACATCTTCAATTTCATTCTGTACATTTTTGTACACCATTAAAAAAATAAATATTTACAAAGTGACATACAAATAAATAAACTTAAGTAAAAGTATGTTCCCAGTCTATACAAAAAATAAAAGAACAGGAAAAAATATGCATGTAACTTGGTCCCCTTTTTCCTGAGGCTGAAAAAGTGCACACTGGATAGGAAAAAGCTAGGAAATGGCTTTTTGGTAGGCTTCTTAAATTCCAGTGCACACTGCACACACATACAGAGTAGACTCCAAGGGCAGGGGACTTGTTTAGCATGTAACTTTAACTCCCTACAAAAATAGTATTTAAGTTACATTATGGTCACTGCGTGCACAAGTACGTTAATCCCAAATAGCAGTTACAGGTGAGAAAAGCAAAAATACTGCCAGCTGTTGTCCATTCACCTGATGTTTGTGGCAGATAAGATGAGATTTTTGCTAGAGTGCCAGGCACCTTCTGGTATTTTTAGAATGAGATTTCATATCAGATTTGCTTAACGCTGGTAAGCCTGGCAGAATAGTGCAGGGGGCGGGGGGGGGGAGGAAATACGTGGGTGCAAAGACAATAGCAGCAGTTGGGGGAAAAAAATTGTCCCAGTTCTCACTGTTTCTTTGCTCATTCCTTTAATGACTCTTCGAGGATCCAAGAGTCAAAGAAGGGGTGCATCATGAATCTTAGGCATCTTCTTTGTCAGGTTCAATGCTGTTCATCTCCACCATGGGGTTTTTCTCCACAGGTGGTGAGGTTGTGGGGCTGGTTCCTGCTTGTCCTTCAAAGCCCCTGGAGATGTCTTCAAATGTCCTGCCCCTGGTCTCTGGCACTTTGAAGTATGTGAAGATGAAAAAGATGACCAGGAAAACAAGGAAGATAAGGAATACATAGGGGCCACATAGTTTCTGCAATGAGAACAAAAGCAGGTTTTAAATTTGCAAAAAATCATAAGCCTAAATGCAAAGTCATTTTCTGTTAACATATCAGAACTCCAACACCCTTTATTGAATTGTCCTCAAACAAGATTTTTTTTTTTAAAGATCAGGTTGATGTAGGCTTCTGAGATGCTTTAAGCACTCTTGAAGTGACCAAAATTAAAGCTTTTAAAAGGAAAGCTTTTAAATTAAGATGGCTCTAGGCTACAAGCAGTAGCCAAGCAGGACATATGATCAGCCACACTCTAAATCAACCAGAACACCATAAAAGATTGTCCCAGTCCTCTGGTCAAAGCAGAGCCAACTTCAAAGAGATCGGGATGCTAAGGGTTGAGATTCCACAACCATTCTTAACACCTATTCCAATGCAGCAGCACTCCTGCAGTTCTTTGCAATCCAGGTCCTTACCTCTGCATAGGGGAAGAGCATTCCCACCAGGAAATTAGAGGTCCAGTTTGAACAACCAGCCACTGCCATGGCTGCAGGACGTGGGCCCTGACTGAAGAGTTCTGCCACAATAAACCAAGGGATAGGACCAGGGCCAACCTCAAAAAGGGCTACAAAGCCGAAAGTAGCAACAATGCTGATGTATCTGATCCATTTCACAGCATCCTGCAAGGGAACAAAACTATCAAATTCAATTTGAGAAGCAAACATGGCACAGCATAATGCAATGTCCATTAACATGGTCTACTTTCATAGTTATATTATGAACACTGTAGCACAGTTCTTCCTGCAAGAATGCTGTACCCCACCACGTGCTCCACCCTAACCCCAGCTGTACCTGCCTTGCCCTGCAATTCTGCCCTCTACTCAGCTACAGACCTAAAGATCCCCCACTGCAGGGAGTCTGGACAAAAACACCGATTACTCACCTTCAGAGCTAAAGCAATAGTCATGACAGCAGCACACACAGCCATGCCACCCAAACCAACTAAATGGAGTGTCCTGCGTCCTGCACGCTCCACCAGGAACAGCTGGAAATGTAGCAGAAAGAAAAATCAGTGACTGTCAGCAAGAACAGAAGAGGCTCCCTCCAGTGTGAACTGCACTGCTTTAATCTATCCATAAAGTCCTCAGTGTCAGCAGTGATCTCAGTGCAGTTTATCAGGCTGCTCTCTTCAATACATTTATCCAGTTCTTGCTACTGCCTTTTTCATCATCATTCTCCCTCTTCCCCTCAAGCACTCCTCACCCTTCACTACCTCTCATAAAACAGATCTTTTTCTCCTTCCCCCTCCCATTTGATGGGCTCTTTGCTTTTATATGCCAATAATTAGCCCACTGCTTTGCCACAGCATAGCTAGTTATCTTTAATCACATCCCCCCCAAAGATCCCATGCGGACAAGTTATTTCTCTCAGAAGGACCTGTTCTACTTACCGATACAACAGTGAAGACTGTGTTTACCACACCAGCTCCAATGGTAGCATACACAGGCTCTGTGATACCAGCTCGTTCAAAAATCCCTGTAGAATAATAGAATACCTACAAAGAGAAGCAGAAGCCAAAGTCAGATGCCATAACAATTCTAGCGCTTATGAGTGTGTTCCTCATTCTCTGAATAATGAGAGGGTCTCAACAGGCACTCAGCAGTATAAAAGCACTCAACAGCACGAAACAGCATGCTTCCAGTCAAGTTTCATTCACTTGATGCATGGCTGCAATGCCTTGCCATGGTGCCTGGGAAAAGTGGAAGCCACTATAATCTGTTTAATTTTGGCAATTTCTTGCAGTATCACAAAAAGTAGTATTGTGATTCTGTGATTTTCCAGTCAAAACTGAAAAGAGGTCTTTGCAAGCCTAGTTCTGTCACAATGAGTTGTGCACAACTATTCTGAACCACAAGGATAGCCAGAGGCCCAAAAATGAGAGAAAGATAACTCACAGCATTGATGCCTGAGAGCTGCTGGGAGAGCTGTAGAATGATGGCAATGATAATGGCTTGACGATAGTTTGGAGAACGAAAGAGCTCTAGCACAGTTGCTTTCTTCTCCTGAGACATTTTAGCACTCTCTTCTTTCATCTCCAGGATGTCTTGAGACACATCTTGTGTGCCACGGAGCTTCTGGAGAACTGTAGGGACAAATCCAGAAGTGCAAGGTAGAATAATCCCACAGACAGGAGATTCCCCCAACCCCTACACTGCTGTTTCAGGGAGGGCACGCTTGGAAGACAGAATCACCAAACAAGTCAGTGTTTGGTCCTCCTTTGTGGGAAAGAGCCTCTACATGTAGCTGTTGCTCATCTTTTTAAACCAGAATTCAGGGTGCTGCAATCACCATGGAAACCAAACCCAGGCACTGTTCATGTAATTTGTGCTCCTAACTTGCATTTGATTCCTAATTCTGTTCATACACTTTCCAGAGCTGGTTTCATCCCTCTGTGGTAGGAGAAGGAAACCCTCCAAGCTCATTGTTAAACATCAGTTTATTTCCTGCCACTCAGGAGGAGCCAACAGAGCTGCATCAGCAGGTCCTGCTTCATCCCATCAGGCCAGTTGCCACTCCCAATTTCTTAATCCTATCAAGGAGTCTGTTGGGATGCCAGGTTTCTCAAAATTCCTGGCATCAGTGCAATCTAAAGGATGGGAAGGCAGGTCTGGTGCCCTCTGGGAATCACACCCTTGTCTACCACAGGCTCTAAAGGTAATCCCAGCCTCCCACTCAAGCCCAGGGCAGGCTAGGAGCCACAACACAGCCCTGCCCCTTCAGAAATGAGTTCTTACCTGCTTGTGCTTTCTCTTCCTCCATCTTGTTGATCAACAGGAAGCGGGGGCTCTCAGGGCAGAACAGAAGAGCCACACACTGTAGGACTGCTGGGATGACAGTGAACCCCAAAAGCAGTGGCCAAAGTGCTTCAGTCCCCATGATCCCCTTCAGGCCAAAGATCTACCCATGAAATGGAGAGAAAAGATGATTTAAGTCTGCTAATTCCTTACCTCTATGCCACAAAGTATAACAGGACAAAATATTGTACTCGATGGCAAATGGCACTTCACAAGCTCTCAGTCCCTCACCTGACCTTTCCCCTAAGTACAAGATCAAGTTTGTCAAGCCTACCTGGGCCACCAGGATGCCTACAACAATGCCCAGCTGGTTGAGGGTTCCAAAGGCTCCACGGAGGCTGGTGGGTGAGACCTCACTGATATACATGGGTACAAAGCCAGTGCAGAGACCACAGAAGAGGCCAATAATGAAGCGCCCAATGATCAGCATCTCCACGGACTTTGCAGTCTTGGCTAAGGCCATGAGAGCACCACCAGCAAAAGCCAAGACGTTCACCAGCAGCATGGAGTTCCTCCTGCCAGGGTAAAGGTAACAAGATTGAGCTTTAACTAGAAATAGTGTGAGAAAGCCATGGGGAAGAGCATAAAGCTACCCATAACCCTCATCTTGGGAGCAGGAAAAGAACAGCAATTCCCATTCAGCTCCTGCCTTGACCTGCAACCACTTCTTTCTTTTCACAGCCCATGCATTCTTCCTCCCCCTTTCTCCCCAGAACTCCAGTGCTAAATGGGAAGTCACTAATTGCTTGGATTCCTCCTCTCAACTTACCTGCCAAATCGATTGACGAAAAGGCTGACTGAGAAGGAGCCGATCATACCTCCCACTGAGAAGATAGCCACAGAAAGGGACCATAATGAAGTAAGAAGCTCTGGAGAGGCAGGCTCTCCACTCCGTTGGTACAAAGTTCTGTTGTAGAAGGCCTGGATGATCTGCAAGAAAAGCCAGGTGGGTAAAGTGGGTTACAATCCTGTGAGAGGCATTTTGTACTGGGTGGGGGGAGAATATTTCTGTAGTCTTCTGTTTTCATGGAGTCAAGCAGCAAGAACAGGACAAAAGATTAAAAGGATGCAGCAAGTCAAGAAGGCACACAAAGCAAAGATCAAGACAGAAAAATCAGAAATTAAAAATTCAAGAAGTTCAGAGACCAGAAGCAGAATGATGCAGGAGGGATTGTTTCACTGACTGGAAAGCATTGATGATGTTTCTAGATGTGAGTCACTGCTGATGTTTAAGGTTGAGATGAGAGCAAGAGGGAAAAACACAACCAGAGAATGGAGGGGAACATTTATGGTAACAGCAAAAACCCAGCAGCAGTGCCATTTCCAATTTGAGGCATGTTCTTTGATAATAAGAGGAAGGAGATGCAGCCTCAGAACACCTGCTCCCAGCAGAGGGCAGCAGGACATTAGCTAGGGAGGGGCATCCACCCCCCCCCCACCAGCATGTGATGTTACATCTATTCCTGGAGATGGGGTGGATGTGGTATTAGTGACTCAGTTCCTGAGGAACCATCTTAGTGCAAGAAAACCACGTTTCTCATTTACTTCATCTTTTCTTCTTTTTTATGGTGCAAACATATTATTTTGTCAAAAATACCCCAGTCACAACTCTTTTATAAGCACTAAATCTGCATTTCAACTGAGGAAGTCTGAGAGATGGCCCCTGAGAGAAACCAGAGCAACTGTAACCTCTACCAACCTTCTCAGCTCATTTCTGTACACTGCTCACTACTTGCCTTCTGCCCCAGCTGGTTCATTCTGACTCAGAACATCCTGCCTCATCCCCTGACCCGTACAACAGTCTAGAGAGTTAATCAATTTGTGACAGATTGGAGAGCAGGGTAGCACATGGCAGCATTTAAAACAGAAGAATCAAATTATGTTTCTTCTCCTCTCATGCCCTAAAAGGGAAGGAGGTGGGTTAAAACTGCTAGCCCTGAAGTGGCTGATGTTCCAGAAAATGGCAGATGGACCCTTCTTTATCTAGACATTCTGCACTCCTAATTAAATTCTCTGCTTTCTCCTTTCTAGTAACTTCTTTGTCCTCTGAATCTCTTCCTTCACTTCAAAAACCAGAACCAAACTATTAGCTGCTTGATAGACAGCTCCCCCCCTTTTCTATGCCTTTTTTCTTCATCAGCCTCATATCCGTATTTTTCCCCATTTCACCCATCCTCCTTACCTTCTCAGGAGCATTGATGACACCAGTGTTGTACCCAAATTGGAGAGATCCAATAGCAGCAATAGTAACAGCATAGATAAGGGGTGCAGTAATTTTCTGAAAGAAAAGACAATTGCTTGGTTAATTTGTTTATTCATGCTTTCTACACAACTTGAGCACAAACAGAAGATGCAGCTGTACCTGGAGCTATGGAACATGGTTCTATCTAGCGAGGGTATGTACCAGTAACAGAGACCCTGGAAACAGAGGTGCAACTGGACAGCAAAGAGTTTGGTGACTGTGAGAAGGACCTGACCAATGTTTATAAATCCTGACATTCAACTATTCTCAGCTCATTAATAATGAAAACACTGGCTCCATTAGTGGCTGTTATTTTGGGCTGATTTGCTTTATAGAAAAGATTTTGCTGATCATGAAACAAGGGCCAGACTCCTCCTCATGCCAACCGAGAAAGCCACTGCCCCCTTCTCCCCACCCCCCCCCCATACATTCTTAGATCTGCACCAGGTCTACACTGGCAGTCACTCAACACTTGCCCTCTTCAGCAGCAGGTCTGCTTTTCCCAGGCTAGGACTTCCCAGCCCTGCCCCAAGGCACATGAGCACAGGAGCCTAGGGTGCCAACCTTCTCCCTTTATTTGTCTTGACACTGAGTCAATACTTGATTTTTTTAATAAAGCACAGTCCCTGGAATTTGAGGGTATGTAAATTTTATTTATTAAAATTAAAAAACTGCTGAGCCTTACAGCCATCAAGGAAACAGCTCCAACCTGCACAAGTCCCAAAGACTGAGAAATTAAACTGTCAGTAAAAAGCATCTGACACTTTTTTTTTTTTAAATCCAACATTTAAGCCAGCTCTGTTAGGGAGACAGGGGGGAACAGGTGACTCAGGAATTGGAACTTACACTGCCAGTGCCTAATTTGGCACTATTTGAAAGCACATGCTTGTCTCAAGAGGGACTGTAAGCTTTTCTAGAAGTTTTAACAGTCCCCTTCCCTTTCCAAATCTTTCCAGTTATTCTCCTAAGGCTGGCAGGGCAGATGCAAAGCCATGGGGCCTACTGTCACAGTTTCTCCAATTTCTCATTTTCCAGCTCGCTCCAGAAGTGGCAGTTCCCAAGGCTGCCAGGGCTCACACCACCCCCTGCCAATCTTTTAAGCCATGCATGTAGGTGCTTCTGGCCTGCACACTCCTGCAAAGCTACCAGCTAGGCCTCAGTAAGCAGAAATTGAGGAAACTGTTCTCATGCATGGCTTCCCCTGCCTGTATCATTTAAGTATCTCAGTTTGAGGTCACTTCCTACTAAGGTTAATGCTGCAGGCAGAGGACACAAGACCCCATGTTCTTGCATGGGGCAGATGATTCCCATGGTACAATTGACACATGAACATACTCCAGAGGATCCAAGCCTTTTCTCTGCCACCCTGTGACTGTTCCCCTCATTTTAGAGGACAAGTTGTGGCGCAAAGCCACAAGGACACAGCTTTTCCAAAGCACATGGGTGCCACTAAAAGGCCATTAAGACATCTAAGCACTTTTGGGACTCCAGGCTAGGCGCCCCATAGCTGATATACCAAAGGGGATGACAAAGCCCAGCTGTGCACTACTTCCAGCACAGTGACTCAACAGAAGGGAATCTTTCCCCTCAAGGCTCTGCTTTGTCATAGCTAGCAGTGGTTACAGTCGACTTTTTTCTTCTGGGGGCAGCAGGGTCTACAGGGTACCTGCTCTGGAGGCATATCTTGCCCTCATGGCACATACATAAGGCAGTGGTGAGGTTGGTTCTACTACCACCTTTCGTAATGCGTTTTCCGGAACATCGCCGCTTATTCATCTCCATCTCCTGCCCGGCATCACACCACCCAAGACATCACATGGCCAGACCCAGCCCCCCCAGCCAGCCAGCCAGCCCACGAGCTAATGTATGGACCATTTGTTACTGCTCGCGGTGCCTCACTTCCCAAAACGCAAACAGAGCTCAGAAACAACGCAGCTACATCCACCCCAACCAAGGCGGAGGTCTGGGCACCAGCAGAGCACTCACCCACCACCCTTCCCCTCGCGCCACATGGGAGGTACCTCCCATGCCCTTCACCGCATCCTGGAGCGGCGCAACTTGTTGAACCCCCCCGGGATGTCCTGACGAGACCCGGGCGACCTTGCGGTGCTGCTGCCTCCTTCCCCTCCTCACCCCCACGCCGCTCTCGCCAACATGGCGCTGGGGACGGCGTCTCCGTGACGGGAGCACCCCCACACACCCCCCCGGGCACGGGCACCGACCCCCGGCCCCCGGGCACGGCGCCCACCCGCTGCAGGGCTCCGGAGGGGCAGGGGGGGCCGGCCCGATCTCCAGAGCCGAGTAACGGTTTTAACGCCGGCCGCGGCGCCGCCTCATCCCATCCCCATCCCCATCCCATCCCTATCCCCATCCCCTCCCCTCCATCCGGGCTGCAGCCGCGCACACGTGAATTGGACCGATACCAAGTAACCGCGCACACGTTAATCGGATCGATAGCAATTAACCGCGGGGACACGCGAATCAATCCTCACTCCCCTTCCAAATAGTAAAAAAAAAAAAAAAAAAGAAAGAAATAAAAATAAATTAAAAATAAAAATAAAAATCAACCGGCTTTCACAAACACGCTACCCCCCAAATAATAATAATATTAAAAACCCATCCTTCCCCAACAAACACAGAAATAACCCCAGCCTTTAACATAACCCTTAATAACATTATTACAACAACCTTTCCCCGTCAGACGGGGCTGCTTCCCCCCTCACGGCACCCACCTTCTTGTCGGCCATCTCGGCCGCCCAACGGCTCCCCGCGCCTAACGGACCCCGCTCCGCTCCTCGCGCACCCGCTGCCGGCCCTGCCCACTGCGGCGCCTGCGTGCGCGCCCGGCCAGCGGGGCCGCATTTATGGGCGTGCGCGGGGCGGGGCGGGGCCGGGCGGCACCTCAGGGGGGTGTCGCACCACAGGGGGGGGGCCCAAACGTGACTTTCTGCTTATTTTGCTTACACATACGCATGGGACAAGTAAATGTGTACAAGTAAATATGTATATACACATATATTTACATCACACCTATAAGCCATGGGGGCAAAGCTGGGGGTGTGGCCGCCTTTGGTCTCAAAACCCGTGTTTTTCTGAGCCAAATCGGCGTCCTCAAGCAGCACGAGGACTCTGCCGAACTCGGATTCCTCCAAAATTTTGGAAACGGTTGGGGCAGGAGGGAAGCCAGCTGGCTCGTGCTGTTTTTTCAGCACGAGGTTTGCTGCCACCGCCCCCGCCGCCACCCACTTCTGAGGAACTCCAGCGTCAACGTTTTGATTCCGTTTCTGCTGTTTCTTGCTGACCACAGGCAGGCTAACAGGAATTTACAGCCCAGATAAGGCTCATGAGTACACAACACCTATTAAAAGCATTTTTAATATTTAAGAGGTGCGACACAAGCATACACACACACACATATATATATGTACACAGTTCAGGTGAGGTGGCAGTGTCCCCTCACGGGTCTTTCTGTGCTGCTGCAGCAGCAGGGCTGCTGTGTAAAGGGACAAGGAGAAAAATGCGCATTCCTCTCTCTGGGGCTACGTGATAAAAGCTCGTCCTCACACCCCCCGAGGAGACAATGGCGGTGGGAGAGGGGGTGACACACAATAGCCCCTGCCCCAGCTGCTCGCAGGGCCATCACGGCAGCCATCAGCCCATCGAAGGGCTCACGGCAGGGGGGGAGGCAGATTAAGGCCTGGGAGGATGTGACACTGCGGCTCCCTGCCCCCGAGGGCCATCAGCCCCATTGTCCAGGTGTGGAGCCAGCGGGGGGAGAGGTGACAGAGCGGGGCAGGGCGGTGCTGCCGTGCACGGGGGCACGCAGGAGGCAGGGGAAGTGCTTGGGGTTTGCACGGGACTCGTGATGAGAAGTTTAGGAAGTAATCAAAGGTGGGGAAATGGAAGAATCCGGGTCACTTGGGGAGGAAGGAGTGTGGGAAAATGGAGGGATAAGGAGAAGAAAGTTTCTGTCCCATGTAGAAGCACTGGCTGGCCAGCCAGTACGTGCCTCATCAGGACGCTCAGTCCTTACATGCCAGTGACTCCAACTACTGACTCCTTTCCTGGGTGAGGAACTCTCCACTTTGGGTGTGTACATGTCTGTAGGATGTTTATAAAGGAGCACTTGCTTTTTGGAGCGACCAGGGGAATCCCAGAGAGCTCCCAGAGAGGCCTTGGTGCTAGCAACTGGGGAGACTGGGATCGAGAGTGAGCTCGAATGCTAGATGGAGCTACCTGGTACACACACACACTTATATGTATTTATATGCATTATCACAGAATCACAGAATTGTAGGGGTTGGAAAGGACCTCATTATATATATATGTATATATATATATATTTCCCACTAGACTTCCATGCTGCTCAGTCGGGGAGGAGAACAGAATGAGGTGCTGTTTGTGTTCATGTAACTGCTCTGTGTTTGTGTGGATCTGTGTAGCAGGCGTGTTATCTAAGTATATATACTTAGATATGTATATATGTACGTATACGTATATATGTGCGTATATGTATACATATATACATGTATGGTGTATATACGTGTTTTCATGCATGTGACTACTGAGAATACAGGCTCAGCCTTGTTTGCGGCTGCACCTGGGAGCAAGGAGCCGTGGCAGCCTTGCTTTTACCAGGCTGCCAGATCTGGTCCTAATTCCTTAACACTCTTTGTCTCACTGATCTTGGCTCACGTATATTTTTCTTTTTTCCTAGCTTGTTTTCCACTTATTTGCAAGCATAACAAACTCCACCTCGAATCTGATCACTCAGATGTCTCAAACCCTGGCATTAGCTCTGAGTGTATTCAATTACTGGTTAACGTGGAAAGTTGCCATATTTGGAGAGGCTCAGATCATCTCAAAATTTCAGAGGCAATCTCTGAGCAGAAGAAAAGAAAAGGGGGGGGGGAGAAAAAAAAAAACAAAACAAACACATTCTTCTGAAATTGTATCACTCCTACGTTCTTCTTGACTCATATGACTCAACTGCAAGTGCTGGGAAATCCAGACTTGAAGATTAAGTTAATCTAATCTTGAAATTTGATTAAATTATATTAATCTAAACACATGTTTAACTGGCAGCTCAATTTAGAAGCAATACAACTTTGGCTGAAATTTGCTTCTCTGACACAAATGCAGGACACGGTTGGTGACATTTCATTATCTTTACGGAACTGTTGGAGTAAAAAGGAGTAAAAAAGAGACACAAGATCAAAATCCATCACTGAAAGCCAAATTTCCCTAAGAAATGTGGGGAAAACACCCCACCCTCCCATTTCAGCTGATTTTCCTCCAGTCTGAATTCATCTGCTGGCACTGAAATATTTAGATTTGAAGCTTGCATCACAGTCTGTTCCTCCTAAATATCAGCTTTGTTTCTGTCCTAGGACACACACGCACCTCCCACATCCCAGATCATTCCTATGAAGATCATCTGTTGAGTAGCTATGGGGGAAGCACCTTAATGCCTCCGTAGCAGAGTTATCTGATAGTGCACCAGCTTAAACTACACACTTAATCTGTTTTTGTGAATATAATAGTTATGCATATTATGCAATGTGCACAAGGATAGAGGCCCACTGCAGGTTACCAGTAGCCAGCCAGCCATATTTTCAAGTGAAGGACCAGGCAGAACTTCATGCTGGTTGCCCCACACTAGGATACACCAGTATTGTTACCAGCTATGTGAACGGGGACTCACTGAACACTTGAGAAGCTTCATTCATTTTAGCTTTGACAACTCGTATATTTCTAAAATAGGGCATGGCAAGTAATGTTTCTTTTCCAGAAAACCTACATTTTCCATGAAAAACTACTTTTATCAGAGAATTCAGAATTAAGAGAGTCCTAACAACTAGCAAGCCCGTTCTTATCTTAATTTATCTTAGAGGTTGGACCTGGAAAGTGATCCCACAGAAGCCAGCTTGCTGTGGCTTTTTGAGAACATCAGTGGAGCTCCAACAGGTACGGTTCTTTGGCACATTTTGTATACACAAAGCCTTGGCTCAAGGGACAAATGGGAGAAGACACAGAAAACTGTGCAAATACAATAAAATAAAATAAAATAAAATAAAATAAAATAAAATAAAATAAAATAAAATAAAATAAAATAAAATAAAATAAAATAAAATAAAATAAAATAAAATAAAATAAAATAAAATAAAATTACTAGGAACAGGGTATGATCATCTTGAAATGATCAAGCACAGCATCATCACTCTGCTGTCCAAGACATTTGACCTTACAGTAACTGCTTTTTCACATCTGCCCAGTTTTCAGCTCAGTGGAGCTGCCCCATGAGATGAAGCTCTTTCTAGTCTCTTTTTCCCCTGAAGTTCCTCACCATTCCTTAGTTCTGCATAAAATTTTCAAATAATTTTAGTGAATCCTTTCTCATGTTTCTATTTTGCATGGTGAACAAAATCTTCAGAGATAAGAGGAGAACAGACAAGGAGAAATATTATGCAGTGTTTGCCTTGAAAGATGATTTTGTGCTTTTCTGTTGTTGTGTTTATAACAAAAGAGTATTCAGAACAAAGGAGAGAGAACAAGAGCCAACAAGGGCCAGATGCTTCCCCTACAAACAGTGAGTAACTTCATTGTTGAGAGGAGCTGAGAAAGAGTGGGAGAAAAAAGGAAAGATAAAAGAGAGAAACAAGATGATAGGTGGGGAATAGGTTGGCCCATAGACAGGAGGAGCTTAAGAGTGGAAAGAGAGAGAGGGAAGGGAGAGACAGAAGGCCCAAAACAAAACAAAACCCAAAACAAAGGAATAATGAGGTGAAGAAAGAAAGAATTAAAACAGATAAGAGGAGCAAAGTGGAGGGAAAAAAAAGAGGGAGAGAGAGAAAAGAAAGGAAAAGGCAGGCACAATGTGAGAAAAGGGATAACATGAATTGGGAGAAAAGATAAACACAGGCGGATAGAAGTGCGGGAGGAAATTGCAGAATTGCTCAATGAGAAGAGCACATCACTAGAGTTCACGTCACTAATACAAAGTCATCTTTAACCCCTTCCCTTTTCCATGGTGAAACATAGGTAGGAGCTGATGCCTCTGAAAATTTTCCTAATTAACCTAATTGATCAATCAAATCACTAAAGTCAAAAGCTTCTAATACTGCAACAATCAATTGCAAAGAGGAAGTAGTTTTCATAATTAAAAAAAAAAAAGCAGAAACCAACATGCTAAGAGTAAAAGAGTAAACCGCAAACTGTAGCATCACACCAAATGCTGTTTCCTGAGCTCAGCTCTGTGCTACGAGAGAGACGTGACAAGCCCAGACAGTCATCTATGTTCTCTTAGTCTTCATGCCTGTAACACTTTAGGCCCCATCTTTTTTTTTTTTTTTTTTTTTTTTTTTTTTTCTGATCGATAAAAGACTCCGGCCCAGCATTGAGGACACAAGCCAACTTTTTTTCTGATTGATGTTGCCAGGGCAACCAGGCTTTCTAGCAAAGACAGAAGCCATATAACTGCGTATTTATCTTTTTCCTGTGCCACCAGTTTTTATTCTAACATTAGTCCATATCTAAGGATAGCAATAATGAAGTGTGTGCAGGTGACTCATGCAGAATTCTGTAAAAATGTTGCTTTCATAAGCAACAGCCCTTCTTATTGATCCATCTTAGTTTCTGCCTCCTTTCCTCTGGTGTCTCCAGGAAACAGATGAGCTGAAACTCATCTGTTTTTGAGCACCTGAAACTGCTCAAATGCCCTCAGGACTGCGGTGCTAAAGGGGCTGTGAAGGTGGGTGGCATTGGCAGAGTAGTCCTTGGAGCTCAGGGCTGAGCTACCAGGAGTCTGCAGGGCAGGAGAGAGGGGCTTTGGCCAAAATATATCTGGTGAGGGTTTTCTATGTTTGTTTGTTTTGGTTTGTTTGTTTTATGTATATCAGCCACTGGATCTTACTGTGGTTTTCTCTACCCTGAGCAAGAAACCGAATCTGTGGGGCAATGGAAGAAAACAGCTCTCTGCTCAAGTCCAGTTTTAGAACATCAGTTCAGTTTTAAACTGAACATCAGGTTCAGTTTTAAAACATGTAGAGAATTTTTTTTTTTTAAAAAAGTACCAATCAAAAAAATTAAAAAGATAATTTCCTATTAAAGTCCTGAAAAGCAGCACAGCAGTATGAAAATATACCTTTTTCAGGGGAGAGATTGGGTGAAGGGTGGGTTCCAGAAGGAGCCAGGAGAGGAGCAGAAAGTGTTGGATACCGGGAATTAGAGCTGCAGTTCGGTTGAGTCATTGCCTGACCCTTCCCTCCTTCTCTTGAGGGCTGAATGGAGTGTGTTTTTTTGGCGAGCATTCCCAAATTATTCTTTACTTCATATTTCTCAGGAAAACATTATATGCAGGAGGAAAAATTCTATTTGTTAAGGGGAAACAATTTTTCTGTGGAAGTCACAAAAATAAACCCTCTCACGTACGTACAGGGCACTGAGCCAGCTGAGCAAAAGGATGATGGGAAGTCTGAGGAAGTGTGAGGACACGCTTTTGTCTGGCTGCTTAACCAGAATTTGTCTGGCTGCTTAACCGGATGCAGCCTCGCAGTCACACAGCGACTGATCAGAAAGCGCTTGGTTCCTCGCGCTGTTTTATGCCTCGCCTGGTCAGCCTAGCAGCAGTGCGAGAGGTGCACAGGAGGTGTGCAACAGGGGCATGCTGCCTGTTGGCACGGGGAGCCAGCCGGGGCCTGCACGCTGTGGCATAGGGTGGAGGCATTTCAGCAGTGTCAGCTGCCTTATCTCATGGCCCCATTTAGGCATACTTCTCACACCCCGACATTAGTAACAGAGAGCTACGCACACATCCAGTGCATATACATGGAGTGTGCAGAGCCAAACCCACCCGCTGTACATACACACTCCCTAGCAAACACACAGGTTGGACATACTGACACATACTGACACACAAAAACACTGGTGCGCAACTGAGCACAAACAGAGCTGCACACTTCAAAATACCACAGCTGAAGGAATTTTTCCTCTGGTCATCTGCTCCCAGGTATCCAGCCTGAGTCACACTACACTTCCCAGCAATTGCAGGAAGGGTTGTAGTGCAGGGGGGGGGGGGGGGAAGCGGGGAGCAGGGACTGTGAAAACTGGCTCAGTAAGACTGCATGTAGTTACATCAGAAAGATTCACAAATAAACAAAGGAAAGAAAGTATCTGGCTGACCACTCTCTGTTTGAACTAGAAGATCTTAGGTCTTCTTAGATCTTAGGTCTTTTCCGGCCTGACCGATGTGATGATTATGTGTTCTGCAGCCCTGGTCCCCTCGCTACAGTAGTTTAAAATTATCTTCTGTTGAGCTGGCAACAATCAGAGATGGCCAGATTTGAATTTCCCCCTCTCCCTTTAGCAGGTTTGTTTCTCCCAGTGGGATACAAGCGGCTAAGCCAGATAGTGCATAAGGTTTAGCATTCCTCTCCCAGCAGGAGATGCTTTGCTCTGCCCTGCCCTGTGGCAGTGTAGAGCCACCTCCTAGCACCTTGCATCTGCTGTTCAGTAGCAATGAGCAGGAGCAGCAAACGCATTGTTACAAGCAGAACAAGAAAGGAGGTTATATGAAGAGTGCTCTGAAGTGCAGCACGCTGCTCCTGTCCAGGAAGGACAAGGTTAAACCACCTCTAGGGTGACCCAGGCTAGATAGCCAGTCCATCTCTGCATCTCAGTCATGAGAGATGGGCCAGAAAGCATCCTGGAATACAGCCCCATCTTCACAGCCTGGCAATTCTTCCCTCTCCTCCTTCAGAAATGGCATCAGCAGCCTTGGATGGGCATCTCCCCTATACTGACAGTTCAAGCCACAGCAGCTTCTTGCAAAACTCAGGCCGCTGACACAGCTGCTGGCCTCACCCCAGCCCTGCCCTTTCGGAGGAAAACCTCCCTCCAGAGACAGCTCATTCTCCAAGGGTTTGTCTTGCTGGTCTTGGAAGATGGCCTGCGCCCTTCCCTGGCAGATGCATGACCCTCCCAGTCGGAGCACAGCTGCACCACGCTGCAGCAAGTGGGACAGTGGCAGGCTGCACGCCCAAGCCTGCTCCCCAGCACGCTCACAGGGCTGTCTGGGGTGGCTCAGGACAGACAGGATGTGGTCCCTGCGGGAGGGCTGTGTGGGGACCCAGTGGAGCACAGAGCTTCCCCCCCCCCCCCCCCCCCTCAGGTCATGCTGCTTTTTGTTTTGCCCTGTTCATGCAAACACATTTGGCTCTTACACCTTACGCTTCCCTCCTCCCCCAGGATCATTCACGCACCCTGCCACGGCTCACTTCCACTCCTACACACACGTGCATCTGCTTGCCCCTGGTCCTCCTCATCTCTTTGTAAACTAGTGTGGTTACCTTCAGCCAGCCTGTCTGCGCCAGGCTGCCGTGCACACAACTGCTCATGCATGTTTCTGTGGGTAGGTGGAGGATTTGCAGGGGCCTGCATTACACTCGCTTTCCTTTTATGAAATACCCGGTCTGTGTAACTTTACATTCTCGTACAGATACGGGCTGTGTGCTACTGCAGGCCTGTGCAAATACCAGTGCCTGAGATTACCGGTGCATGAATTCATAATACTGAAATGTGTACATGTGTTTTCCAATATGCCCATGTATATATGCACACAAGTTTATATCTGGGCATACATTAAAACATGTAAACATATTTATATACATGCTCCTTTACCTACTTCATACACAGAAAGGTATGTACACATGCATACATAGCTGTATTTTTATATCTGTGCTTGTTTGCATTTGTGTAGATACACTCTTTGTTCATGACTATGTATACCCTTGTACCTACATTCACCTGTTTCCTTATGTGAAATCTTACATTTCTGATGTTTATTCTTCAGTGGCACCTGTCAATATTTGTACTCCTGTGGCTATATACATGCAATTTTCAGACTTGGGGCATTTTATTTCCGATGCAGTTTGTCCAAAACTAAACATTAACATTCATATTCACAATGACAAAAATTACAGCACAACAAAATCCTGCATGGAAACTTCTGTAGGTAATGCAAGTGTTTTGTTTTGTTTTGTTTTGTTTTTATTTCCCCATAGCATTGTGTCATGCTTCTCTCTTTGCAGTGATAAGATCACAAAATGCAGAAAAGGAGAAAGCTTGAACAGCAGGAACACGAGTTTTGTTGAAAGCACTGAGAAACTCAACACTTCTGACCCAATCCTCAAAAAACAGAATCAAATCAAATCAAATCTGTACTCTCCCAGTCAATGTGAAGTACAACACTTCCAATTTTGTACAACAACATTTGCAATAAGGTAGGCTGCAGCTGTTGTTCTGCACTGCTGTCCTTTGCTTTAGCCTCTGCCCTTAAGAGACCATGCCCTGTACGCTAGTATCTTTTTTAAGCTTAGCCCGGAGCAGGATATGATTTGTCCCTGCACAATTCTGCATGTTTGCCTGAAAAACAAGGTGTTTGGAATGACTGGGTACGTGGTCATCCCTCTTATCTCTGAAGAGAGGTTGCCACAAAGGGTGCAGCGGGAATGCTGACCTAGTGTTCCAGTCTCTTTCCTCATACACCTCCTTCCAAACCCATGAGCTGCAGGAGATGGTGTACAAGTTTTCGCTGTGTGAAAGGAGGTTTTCACTTGCTTTCTACTACTGTCTCTATTTTTTCCCATAGAAATTCAGGAAACAGAGCGAGCTAACAGCTGGTTTGCTTGCCCTTCAGTCCTGGTATCTCTCCAAAAGAAATAATTGAGATTAGTACAGGTACACTAAGTGTAAGGAGATGTCCTTGGTGTTCCATGGGAGCATCTTGCAGCAGAGCCTTACTGTGGGAACTGCACAGGAGTCGTGGCTGTTCTGGCCCAGGCCTCTCCCAGAGAAAGCTTTGTAAAGTGGAAATGTCACAGTCTTGGCTGCACAGCTCCTTCCTTCCAATCCACACTACTCCATCAAGAGTCCTCCCCTAGAATATTTTGTTTGCTCTCAGCTCTTTCTTAGCAAGGAAAAGGTCAGCTGCTGTGAGGTCAGGGACTCTTTCAGGATATGGCTTATAGGTAGAGATGGTTTAAATATCTTCAGTATTGAGAAGCTTCAGATCTGATAGAGATCACATACTATGGGACAAGATGGAGGAAACAGGCTCAGCCCTGCTCTGTGTCTTTTCATCTGTGATAGCGACAGTTTCATAAGGTATCTATGCCACTTTTTCCAACAGGGGCTTCGCTCTTGGAGACATTCCTTCAAGGAAGATCATACAGGAGCGTGTCACACAGATCAAAACACCATCACAATTGGCTCCAACCCTCCTGTGCCTGAGCAGACAGCCAGTGAGCACTGGGGACTAGCTGCCCATCCCGCAGCTCCAGGTAGGGCTGAAGTGGTTCACAGGGAAAGCCACCACACATGCTTTCGGGAGGGAAAGTGCTTGGCCTCAGGTCAGTGGTTCTGGACGGATTTGTTCCGGTTTAATTGACCAGGTGGGAACAGGGTGCACTTTGTTTGAAAGAGATTATGCTCCTGAATTAGCTCTCCTGCCAAGTCTCTTATCGTTCTGCAAACAATGGGAGTATGGGGAAACGGACCTGGGAAAACACAGGCTGGATGCATAAGGAAGAGCGTAGATTCCTCTGCTGATGACACTGATAAGTAGAACTGGCCATTTCCCAGCACAGAAATTAAACTAAAATGTGATGGCAGGCCTGGAATAGCAAGGAGACACAGCGGAGGGACCGTGTGCTGGCTGAGCTGTTAACCCCAACTGCTAACAGAGCCACAGGAGCACCAACAAGGGAAAAGAGAGAAACCAGCCACAGGAAAAGGCAGAGGCACCCATCTAGTCTCTAAACATGTTCTCTGCAGCCAAGGGTTTTCTTCCAACAGTCACATTTTTAGGCATCAGTCGCTCCCTGCCCTGGCAGGGCCAGGTGCCATGCGTACAGCCCCCAGCTATGCTGCTCGGTTTTACCATGTCACGCCACCCTCCTCTAACCAGGCTTCTCCTGCCTTTCGCCTTCTCCCTGCTGGCCGACTTTTTCGCCTTTTTCTACTTCTTCCTCCAAGCCTCCTTCCCTCCATCTGTGGCTTCTGTGCTCGCCCTTTCCTCCCTGCTCACCCCCCGGCCTCTGCAGCTGCGCTCCCCGGCTCCCCTGGGGCAGGAAAGCGGCGGTCAGCGGCGGGTTAAAGAGCAGCGGGGGCGGGCAGGCGCCCTCCTCCTCCGTCCTTGATCGCTGCCATCAGCCCCCGGGAGCCCTCGGGAGGCCGGAGCCGGGCGCGCCCCGTGCGGGCTCGCACGTCCTCGGCAGCCTGCGCGCAGCTGGGACCCGCGGCCGGGCACGGGGTGGGGGGGGTGGGCAGGAGAAGCTGGCTGTCGGGCAGACAGAGCTGGGGGCACACCCGGGGGCCTCCCAGGCGTGAGGATGGCAGGGGATGGATGTGGTGCAGAGGAGGTTTTACAAAGCCGAAGCACGTTGAGCATCGTCGCCGCCGGGCTCAGCCACGCTGCACCGGTCCTGCGCGCTGCGTGGGTGCCTGTTTTTGCTTTCATCCCACAGCACATCGCTGAGTCCCGCTTGGTACCCCTTCCTTCTGCCCCCCCCTACACGTGCATCTCAGCCCTGCAATCCCCAAGCAGTGAAATTTCTAAAGAACCGAGCACTGCGCAAGCCTGCTGGATTTCCTTCCTCCCTCGGAAACTGCTTCTCTTTGGCAACACAGAGAGCAAAAATACAAACACAGAGACTGAGATTAGACAATTCTGTGATTCTGTGATTTCTCAGAGGTAAGAACAAGAAAAGACATCTCTCGTGGAGGCATCCCTGACCCTCTGCTCAGATGCAGTGGTACAATTCAGTGGGTGGAAAATAAATAAGTACCAAAATCACAGAGTACCTTGCCAAGTGAGACTAAGCATGGGAATTTGGGTGTGATGTCAGGAGCTGTGCCTCCGAGCCAAATGTCCCCAGCTGAAGGATTGCTGGGTTATTCCTGCTTCTGGTCCATCCAGCTGGAACAAGGCACAGAATAGAGTGGTATCTTGCCAGATCCTCAAGCTTTAAGGGATCACAGAACAATATGTGAAGTGTTCCAAAATGTGCCACCAATTTCACACACTCCATCCACGAGGCATGTGTGCAAACATCCCACTTCTGTAGCTCTGTAGGACCTGGACACCTCACAGCCTTGATTCTTCACAGCACCCCACTGGAAAGAAGATCCTTTTCCAGATGCAGAACTGAGGCAAAGGCAAACTAAGAGTAGATCCCAAACTAAGATGCCATAAGGCTGAGCACTTCAGCACAAACACTTTCTCAGCCCTTCAGATGGAAACCAAGAGAATAGAAGGAGAGATGACTATTTTTTTGCTACTATGGACCCCCAAAACCAACAGTCAGAGGAACTGTAATGCAAATTAGCCTAGAGGAAATTGGTGAAGCCCAGCACTCTCCAGGCTATGTTGCTTTACCCAGCATCATTGGGAGCTGTCTCCCTCCAGAGGAGACCTGTAACCTGTGTCTTTCTGAAGCCACACTCATCCTTCTTTAAAAACAAAGGGGAAAAAACAAAAAAAATACAAACCCAGCAACAGTAAATCAGCTGCTAGAGAATCTGTTCTTTCTCCCCATTGACTGGGTGACTCTATGATTACTTCAATACCCCAGAACATGAGACCCATACACCAGCTTCTCCATTAAGGAACCTTTATTCTACCTTCCTCTCCATGGTCTTTATGGATCCAAAAGCTGCTGATGAAGAACAAACCCACTCACTGTGATGCTATGAATGCTTTTTTTTAGGTCTCATAACTCCCTATAGTAGTCCTTAAAATATACATCTTCTCTGCCTACCATAATAAGTTTAACCATGCACATGGTCAAAAATGGAGCAAAGACGCCCATAGCAGAAGCCAAGGCCACCTACCTGCTCTCTGTAATTCTGCCAGGTAAGGTAGGGATCATGCTGCCTAATGGCTGATTTATGGGCCAATGCATCTTTAACTCTTCGCATGGGGACGTATCTTTCAGCCCAACCCAGAACTTGTAATCATTAACTGATTGGGGCTTCCACCAGTCCAGTTGCCTCCAGTGGTGAGAAGGCTTTCATAAGGAGGCTCTCTAAGATAAAACGTGTTGCATTGCATGTGGCGTCTGATCTAGCAGGCATGCAAACAGTATTTTAAGAAAAATAAAAAAATAATAAATAAATAAATAAATAAATAAATAAATAAATAAATAAGGCAATGACAGAAATTTGCCTCCAGTATACAACAGCCACCAAGTATGTTTTTTTCAGGAACAAGTTTTTTAGGTGTAGTTGCCTAAACACTGACTGTCACCCTTCAGATTCATAAATTCCTGTATTGAAATCTGTCTTAGTAGTGATCACTGCACTACCTGTTATACTAGAACAAGTAGCTGAACAAAGGATCTGTAAACTGCGACACCAATGTGGGGCTGGAAACTTCTCTCTCAAGGGAGGAAGGTGTGTGAACAGGTGATGCCAGTGTAGAGCCATCGAGGCCTATTTTTTAACTCCACCCAGTGTTGTGGCACTACAGCCACCACATCACTCCTTTTCCCCAACTTCAATACACATCTGTCTTTTTAGATCTTCTTTTGGTATCATGGACAATGACTGAGAAAGAGAAATGGAAACAAGGATGAAGAAGAGCTGAAGCAAAAAAATAAGGAGAAAAAAATACCTGTCTTACAGAAAATGAGGGAAGGACAGGAAAAGAAGAGCAACAGAAAAACAAAATGCAGGTTAAGATTATACATGAAAGGAATAGCAATGTGAGAAATATATTTGTGAAAGACAAGAATAACAAAAAATGAAGAAAAGAAGAAAGAAACAAATACATCTGATATAGAAACATTTCTCTTTACTGCAGCTATATTCTTCTGACTTGCAGAAAGCAATTGGGTAAAAGTTGTGGGACAGCATAAGGGAAGGATGTTCTTGCAGTGGTTTTGTGCTAAGTGAAGTAATTGGTGCAGCAATGAGTCAGGGGGGCAGGACACATGCAGGACTCCTTCACTATCCACAGAAGGGATTTCTTTTAAGCTGTTAAATCATTACTTCAGTTACTCACTAGCTTGGAGGTCTTCAAAGTTTCTCTTGGTCAAAAAATATCTCCTGAATTATACCTAGTGTTAGGTACAGGCTCTCTCTGCAGCTCTTTGTGCCATAAAGGAGCTTGGCACCACAACCATTCAGCCTAACCTATGCCAAGAGTTCAGGTTTCCCTGGGAATTTGGGACCCTGAGGCAAACCACCTTTACCAGGTCTAAAGACTTATCAGATAACACATTCTTCAGCCTTTCAGATGAATCACTGGATCAGAGACAGAGAGGACAATGTGCTAGTCACATGAGACCCTAAATCCTGAACTGACCTAAAAGTGCAGTGAAGCTCAGAACTCCATAAATGACCGATTTATATGCAACTGATCCCTAACCAAGTGTTAATGCAAGATTTCTGGGAACACCTTAAACGGTGGGGTGAAATGTAGCAGTTAAATACATGTGTCACCACTATTGCTGGGTCCATACAGCAGACCCAAGCCTTCCCCAGATCCCCATTTTGTGCAAGGCTCAGGGTAAGACCTGGAATTGCTTCCCCATGGCAGCCAGTCCCCTGTTTGTTCCAGAGTTTACCCCATAGAACTCAGAATATTTCAGAAACTAAAAATAAAAAATAAATAGAAAAAAAAATAAATTAAAAACAAACAAACAAACAAACAAACAAAAACAAACAACTGCTGACATGGCTTTCAGAGTCTGCAGCCAGCTAGGCATGGATTATAATAGGAATAATTAGTGCTCCTAAAGGGTCCAGCTCAAATCACAGTGACACTGTAGAAAGGACTGTATATAAACAGTAAGCGTTAGCTATGTCTTGAAGATCTATCTCAAGACCAACACAGATAAGGAAAAAGAATTAATATTAACTCTGTTTTGCTGATATGGGAACCAGGCATGGAGTGATTACATGGTTTAGCCCAAGAGAAAATCTGCAGTGATGTTGTAAACAAAACCCCAGCATGCTGAGACCCAGACTGGTGCTGTACCAGCTAGGCAATCCGTGATCTCCCTCTGGACCAGGAGCAGACACCATGACACAGATGGCTGTTATGTCTAGAAAACAGGGCTGCTACAAATGCTGCATTTTTAATGCAGTTCATCTTTACCCTAGATTCTATGCTCCTTTACTTACTTGAAGCCTCTGGCACCAAAGAATAATCTGTGGGGAAGTGAGGAAGTATAGACATGGATCATAAACCTTTGCTTGCCTGCTGGGAATGTCCACAGCTGATACTATCAGTAGGATAGATGTCAGATTCTGCCATCTAGCCCAGACCAGAAGCAAGAAAATCACCTTTAGAGTTGCACTCCACATTTTTCTGCCTAGCTGACTGGTTCTAGTAGGACACTCAAAAAGTACAACACTCTTCCTAACCCAGGATGAAAATCAAAGATACTTGCTGTTCGGCTTTATGCACCAAAAGAAGTTGGGGCACAGCCCTTCAGATACTGCAGCGCAACATCAAAGTGTTGTTGTGACTGCCTATGTGAGCACAAGCATATTCTTGCTTTTTACTGAGAGGAATAAGTACTGTTCAGGACTGTGACATTGCTCCTAAATTGCAGCTGGAAGTTGACAGCCTGTCAAAGAGAGGAACCAAGCATCACTGAAGAATATGTGTCAAAAATGCAACCTACTCTTGCAGCCCTATGTCCTGTTCTCCCACAGACACCTTAAAAGGGCTACATCAAACCTTAGTGGTTTGTAGTGCAGTAAAAGATCTGCCTAGACCCAAGTAAAAGAGAAGGGACGTGACATGCTCAAACACAGAACGCCTTTTTCTGTTTCTAATTTTGACTCCCTCGTGGCCTAATTACTGGGTCTGGAGTAACCTGTTAATACTGAAGCAGGTCGACATGGGTTCAGCATGCTCTGTGGAGAACAGCTGTCTCCTCCTTCCAGAGTAGACTGTGTGGCAGCAGGTGTGGAAGTTGAACCTGTCCATCCCCTAGCAGTGGGAGGAGAACATATGGAGTAAATGTGGATTTTATCTACAGGGGAGGCTCTCGCAGTTGCCATGACTCCACACTGGCTCCTCCCCAGCTGTAAAGATGATGCAGCATCTGACAGCAATCAATGGCATTCATGTACTGTGTTCCCTTCACTGTGTTGCTTCTGTCCCCACCTTGCCTGCGGCTTTGGAGCCCCACCAGAACTGCCCCACTTTTTGACCCCCACTGGGTGTGTGTTCATCTTCACCAGTGTGAAATTCAGATGGACAGACAGCAATTCACCTTACAAAACCTCCTCCCTTGGTGTCCCCCTTGCCTGCAGCACTCCCCTCTGTTACACACCCAGGCAATTCTCCTGGAGGAGCTCTGCTATCATGGAAACCTTTGTGCTCACCGCACATGCTCTAGCTTTCTCTTCAGCTGCTTTTCTAACTCCCAGGACATGCAGTCCCCCTTCACCTTCAAAGTACTTTCCCAAGGGCAATGGTCCTGCCACAGAAGCTAATATTGGTTTCCTCTTTGTCTTCCAGCTTCAGCTGACCTGGCTGAACCTCGAGCACCCAACCAGCATACACATTTCGCCTGCCTTCACTGAGTAATTCAGGAAGGTGGAAGGCAGCATGGCAAAAGGAAGAGCTACGGCTGGGTCACCATGTTAGCAGAGCATGTTGCAGAGCAGGCTGCTTTCCCTGATGCCTCTTGACTTGCCACAAGGCTCTGTGAAACCCCTCACCAGCTCACATGTTTCTAGGAAGCCCTAGAAGCACTGCAGGCCACTTCCTCTCTTTTAAAGCTTGCCAGTTGTCTTCCACTCACAGCTGAATTAATCAGATGTCCTCACTTACCCCACTAGGGATGAGAACTGTGCTCCTCAGTATGCAAAAATTGTGACCCTGTCAGAGTGAACTCTGGCTCATGAATTTTGCCAATCACAGCCCAAACAAGCACAGACAATATTAGTGATTCTTCTGCTGGGCACTGTATCATTTTTGGCTTTTAAACTCCTTTTACTAGAGTGTAGTTCAGAAATAGGCAGCATTTGAGAGATGCAAACAAATTTCCCTTGCAGTTTTTCCCTCCAGTCATCTCGTCACAGATTTGTTATGAAAAACTAACAACCTGCTTCACAATGAATGGTTATTTTGATAGTTATAAGATCTGTTTCTGATGTGTGATGGTGTTTCAAAGTCCCATGCTTGTTTTCCAGACTAAAATGGCTTTGGAAGGCAGGGTACTTATAACTGATTAAGGTCATTTTTATTTTCTATGAAAAATGGATGTAGGAACAGCCACAGAGAAGAGTAATTATCTCACTGAGATGAACCCCAGTTTACTTTCCCTCATAAATAAGTATGTCTAGATTCAACAACAACACAAGCAATTGTAGTCAGCAAGGCCTGAGAACAAGGGAACCTTCTTGGGCATATTAATATCTCTCTAGACAAAGTCAGCCTTGATTTGTCATTGTTAAGTATTGCACTCAGAACATCACATTAAGGACTACACAGAGAAGTTACCACAAAAGCAGCAACTAATATTCCCAAGAGTTTACAAAGGTCATAATTATTTAATGCCCTTGCCAAATGACAATGATCAGTCATGCCAGACCTGGAAATGGATTTCAGGCTTTCTATTTCTGTGATCCCACTATCCAGTTTCCCACCTGCACAGTAACTGAAATTCCTGCCCTTCTTCTGTCCTCCTCTAGTTTAGCATCTCTGCAGCCAAAGCTCCAAGACAAGTAACATCATGGAAATGTGCAATTGAATCCATCAGCCTCCCCTTCTCCCCTCATGCCCATGCACCTTCCCTGTGCCCACTTTCCTGTAACAGGTCCCCTCTCATCTTTAAGCACCTGCCCTGTGGTCTGTGCACAGCATTACCCAGCCCCTGCATTCATTCCCTCATGCATTGCATGCTTCCCTTCTGTGTGCTGCCATTTCCTTCTGCATCATCTTTTCGCCATCATCTTTCTCCTCTTCAGCCTCCTTTTTTTTCAACACCTCCCTCATGGCTTAATCTAGACTGAAGTCAACATGTGATGTTAGCCACCCAGAATAACCCAACTATTTTGCCCAGAGAAGCTGTGGATGCCCCATCCCTGGAAGGTTTCAAGGCCAGGCTGGATGGGGCTTTGAGCAACCTGGTCTGGTGGGAGGTGTCCCTGCCCATGGCCTGGGGGTTGGAACTGGGTGATCTTTAAGGTCCCTTCCAACAGAAGCCATCCTATGAGTCTCGTTTTTACCAGTCTAATGTAGACACAGCAGACTGTTTTTAAGAAATGTTAAGTGGATCGTTAGAATCTAAAAGGTACACTTTAATTCCTAATCTAGGCAAGAAAGTTTCTTTGCAGCTCTCCCAGTTTCTATCAGTTTCTGACTCATTGTTTCCAAAGGTCTCTCCTCAGTTTTGTTCTGGTCTTTGTCATTTGGAACCCATCTCTTTTTCCTTCCTTTCTGCCCTAAGGAGGCTCTTTTGTACAATTTCTCCATCACCCCAAACAGCACACAACTCTTTGTTTTTCCCCTTCAGACTCTGCTACCCACAACACATTTTTAGCCATTCTCAGAAAAATCACATGGCCTTTCTCATTTTTTTACTTCCTCTTCTTACGTGTTCATGTTAACATTTGCTTGTTTCTCATTGGGAGTTCATCACTCCTTCCTCAAAGAGGAGAGAGAAAGAAAGAGAAACAAATGACTTGTTTTGCGCCTTAGATACGGATTAGGTGAGCTCAGGATCTGGGAGGACTTTTGCTAACAATAAAGGGAGGCTGAAAGGGAACAAAAAGAGACTTTCAGCTGGGGGGGGGGGGGGGGGGAGCCAGAAGGACACAGATGTATTAGAACAAGCCCAGAGGACAGCCAAGATGAACAGGTTGCCCAGAGAAGCTGTGGATGCACATCCTTGGAAGTGTTCAAGGCCAGGCTGGATGGGGCTTTGAGCAACCTGGTCTGGTGGAAGGTGTCCCTGCCCATGGCAGGGGGGTGGGAACTGGGTGGTCTTTAGGGTCCCTTCCAACCCACACCGTCCTGTGACTATGACTAGAAAATAAGTTGGAGTTAAAACATAAAAGCAAAAGGTTGCAGGTCGGGCTGAGTAACAGCTAACATCAGGAACAACAAAGAGGCCTGATCCCACCTTCCAGTGCTGCCTTTGGTATTCAGGAGAGGGCAGGTGGCAGCAAAATCCGGATTGCAGGAGGGGCACCGAGCACTCCAACACTCCCCTCTGCTGGCCACTGACCAGGGGGCACCGGCAGGGAGCCGCGGGGTGCTGCGGCACGGTGCGGGACTGCGGGGCCCCGGGGGCCCCAAAAATGTCGCTCTCAGCTGAGCCACAGAGTTCTCCTTTAAGGCTGAGAGTGGCTGAACTACTGGCAGAATTCATAGCTAAGTTTTAGGTATTTGTGTTACTAGTTATACGTGGTATCAACACACCAAACCTCTTAAATTCGCTACGTCTTTAAATGCATATCAATGTATCAGTTATATCAATATGAATTTAAAGATGTAAAATTATATATTAATAATATCATGCATTAACATAGTGTATTAACGTATTAATATATTATAATATATCACATGGTATATTAATATATATAGTATTTATACACTATATTAATACTGTATATTAATATATCAATATATTAATATACCACAGCATTCTCATCTCCTTATGGCACTTAACAGCTTCCTTTGGTGGTCTGGGTTTTCTTTCCTTACTGCTGTTAAAAGGGGGCAGAAGCTACAATGAAATGATGAGCAGAAGCTCTGAAAGGCTACATCATTTACAAAACAATGTGGAGGAGTGCATTCATAGCATGTTAAATAGCATGTAAAAAAAATATGTTTTGCTGCATCCTTTTGTGCTTAAAAAATACCGATGCATGATCTTGGTTTAACACACATGAAGAACTTCTTGGCATACTCCCAAGAATTGCATGGCTCTGTAAAAATTTCCTACAGCTTTTCTGTTGACAGTGCAATATGGAATGCACTATTATTTGGCTACAGCAGAGCCCGTTTTCCTTTTTTTTTTTTTTTTTTCCCCAGCAGATCTACAATATGCGTCATGTGTCTGCTGCATGTGTGTCAGAGGGAGTTTCTGGATTTCCTTCCTACGTACCAGTAACTAGTAGGACAGTGGGCTCACAGCCAAGTCCCATTTCTCCTTAGGTTCTGATCTCTAGTTTTTTGTTGTTGTTGTTATTGTTTGTTTGTTTGTTTTTTAACTGAACATTTCCTTTGCCCTGCTCTTAGCGACGTGCTCTAGACTGGTTTTCAGGCCTGCTTTAATCTCGGCAGGCATTTCAGCACGATCCCGCTCCCCTCACGGCTCCCCTGCAGCCCTGGGGGGTCTGCTCCCCGCTCCACACCCCCTTCTCTCCCTTCTCCTCTGCCTCCTTCCTTTCCCCCTCCTCTCCCTACACGCCTGCAGGACCACTGGGCAGCGATGCCCTCCCTCCATCCCTCTTCTGCAAACTCACCATGGCCAGTCCTGGGCAACACAGGTCCATTTTTAAGACTTCAGTTCCCAGAGGTCATCCAGCTGCCTGCAGCCCTCTGCCTGGAATGGGGCAGATTGTGAGGCAGGGGATTGTGATGCGCCTCTTGCCCCTGGGGACCTGCGGGCTGCCCTCCTCGGGCTGCTAAACAGGGCTTTTCTGCCTGGGGACAGGGCTAAAAACCTGGCAGCACTTCTGCTGGGAAGGACCTGTTGCAAGATAGGGGGAGTTCTTTTTTTTTTTTCTTGACACAGACAGTAAGTGAACGGTACGGCAGGAAGAGCAAGCAGTTCCCATGGCAACAGAGCTCAAGCCAGCTGAGGTCAAAATATGACGGAGGCTGCCAGAAAAAATGAATTTTGCTGAGAGGATAAAACCCACGGCGCTGGGCTCCCAATCAGCTCTGCAAACGCCCCCCAGCCAGCCTGCATCACTCCCAGCTACAGCACTGCCCAGGGGCTCTCCCGGAGCCTGACCATCTACTTCAGCGCCTGTCCTGAATCCACCCGTAGCTATTTTTGTTTCTGGGTCACCCAGAATACATCCGCACAGCCAGCAGAGGCGGCTGGTAGCAGCGTGGGCTGGCGTGCGCAGTGCCAGGAGCAAGGGCAGCCCCACACAGGCTGCACCAGCTCACCACAGCTTCCCAGGGAAAATTCAGCGTGCCAGACACCCCTCCTTCACCGTCCTCAGCTGCCCAGGCCGACTCAGTAAAAAGCCAGCGTAGGCATGCCTAGAGACGATAAAACCACTTTGGCTTTTTCGTGTAGGCTTTTTCCTTTCTCTCTCTGCCTCTCTCTCTGTTTGGTGGCAGGGCAGGCTTTGCAGTCCCGTAAATCTTCCAGACAGGAAAGCAGCTGGAATTTGGCGAGACTCCCCACAGAATACTGGCGTGTAAAAAATAGATTTCTGTTGCCATCTGGTGGATACCTGCCGAGTGCTTGGAAATAAATAAATAAATAGATAGATAAATAAATAAATAAATAGATAGATAAATAGATAAATACCAAGATCCACCCCCACCCCGCCCCTGCTATTCTTTGAGGGGTGCTTATTCCTCTCTGTTTACCCCACAGGCCCTTATTCTTGCCACATCAAAAATTTTTCATGTTAGTTTGTTGTTGGATTATTTCTTTATCTATTATTAAATCTCACGTTGTTAGATTTCTAGTTATACCTGCCATTTCAAGTCTTCTCCATAGTTCTCAATTCAACACTGGCAAATTTTCTTGACTACTCCACGTGCTGCAGTCAGGAGTCCCTCCTAACTTGTGAAGCTTGTGGTTTAGCTGGCCCTAAATTAGAAAGATTCGCTTCATCCCTGAGAGCTGCTGTCACCCACATGAGTCACCCACAGTGGGCCAGTTAATGAATGTGAAATTACCAACCCCATCTGCCTGCTGCAGAAATCACCAGAATTTATAGGACTGTGCCCCTGCTTACCAAGGAACTCAAAACCCACCAGCCACCCTCAGTCTATTTGTCTGGCTCAGGGCTCCATCTCTGGCTTAGTGGCAGATGTCTCACAGAGTGCAGGAATCTCACGTCAGATGGTTTGCTCACGTGTGCTCCTTTCGTGGGTGCTGTTGTGCTTTCTGGTTGAGCCTGGCTTAAATTGCAGAATAAA
This sequence comes from Aythya ferina, assembly GCF_964211825.1. Lineage (NCBI taxonomy): Eukaryota > Metazoa > Chordata > Aves > Anseriformes > Anatidae > Aythya > Aythya ferina. The sequence goes on along the minus strand of NC_140296.1, from coordinate 126,542,918 downwards.
AGAGACAGAAAAAAAAATAAAAAATCACCCTCTTCTCATCTCCTTATGTTTTGGTATAGAGTAATTCCCTTCCCATTTAAGGATGGGACCAGATCCCAGAACCGTGCAGACAATTCAGAGGGAGGGCAGCCTGATGGCATTTGACAGTAGCTCTCCGTCAGTGTTTGCTCCCAGCTATGCTTAACCCCTTGCTCAAGCCCTGCCTTCGTGCCTCCCTTCCATGCCAGCCTTGCTCCTGCCTGTTCCTTGCGCCAGCTCAGCCACTTCTGCCTGTGTGAACGCCCAGCCTTGTGACCGTCTTGCCCGAACTCTAACAAGCTGGTTGACCACTCAGGCACAGAGTACCTGACGAATTTCCCATTCCAGTGTTCCCAAAGGCAGGGGTGACTCATGACATTTAGTTGCTCCCAGTGACCCAGCCCATGAAATCTGAGGAGCAGCCAGCCACTCTCCAGCTCTGCATGGATGCTGGTGCTCCAGCAGCGCTGGTTTCTGCCCCACGTGAGATTGACCACAGAAGTGCAGTGATCACTGGCCCCAGCTCACAGTTTATGTAGACCCCAGAGGAGTTCGGTCAGCAGAAGCTGCACTCTCAGCAATAAAGCAACAGCAGTGGGACTGTATGGGGATATCTGGCCATGCATACTGTGACCCTCAGCATGGCCTCTGGTAGGAGCCCTGCAGTGCATCATTCCCATCTCCAGCAGGGATCAATTGGAAAAGTCCTGGTGTGGTTGAAAACATCCTTCACTTTAGGTAATTTATTTTTTACTCTCTATAACAGTACTGGCCTCCACTGGGAGGACAGAAGGCTGAGAGTTTGAGGGACTCATAACTAGCAGGGATTTTCTCATCCAGCTCTCTAGCACTACATCTTTCAGCTTCACAATCAGCCCAGTGCATGCACAATTGACCAAAGATCAGAGAGGGGCACTCAGCTTGAAGGACTCATTAGCTATCCTGAGCTAAATCCCTGATTCCACGGGCATCACCAACCTAGGCAGCCCAAGAGAAACCTGGCTGACCTACCAACCTACTGCTTTGCTCCGAAACAAAGCAACCTCATCCCACCACAGGGTGACAGCAGTGGGTCATACGAGTTTGAGAGACAGAGGAGTCCTTAGAAACTTCATAGACAAAGGATTTTTCCAATAGTATTGGTGATTTTGTACTACTTAGGCTGGGGTGGATATTCATTCACTCCAAGCTGTCTTGTGACAGAGGTTATTTGGGTAGATATCCACACTGGTAAAAGAAATGGTGACTGGGAGTGTTCCCCAGCAGTGAAATTGGAATTTATTTATTTATTTATTTATTTATTTATTTATTTATTTATTTATTTATGGCAGCCGACTAGCAATCTTCCAAACAGTTCTGGTCACAGTTTAGGAGTCAGCACACAGCAAGGACCATTCCCAGAGGGAAGTCTGCACACAGCCAGACTGGTAAAAGAAATGGTGACTGGGAGTGTTCCCCAGCAGTGAAATTGGAATTTATTTATTTATTTATTTATTTATTTATTTATTTATTTATTTATGGCAGCCGACTAGCAATCTTCCAAACAGTTCTGGTCACAGTTTAGGAGTCAGCACACAGCAAGGACCATTCCCAGAGGGAAGTCTGCACACAGCCAGACTGTCACGGAAGGTAAGAGTGTAACAGGACGGCCACTTCTGGCCATACTGTTGGCCTCAGAACCAGAGAACAGTCTTGTTTAATTTACTACCACAGACACAGCCTTTCTCTCTGAGTGGGAACTGAGCCAATTCATAAACACTTTGATCACTTTTCATTCCTTCCAATTACTGCAGCATCTATGCATGGTACCAAAATCAAATGGGGCAGGGGACTAATGCAGTTTAGGTCCAAATTCTTCTTTCACTTGCAAGTCTCTACGTGTAATGCTTGATTGCAATGCATTATGATGACTTAACCAAGTTTATTCACTTTTCTTTTTTTGGCTGCATTGCTTTTAGAAAATCAGAACTTCATAGTTTTCAGGATTCAGGTTACTGGCAACATTGTTTTATAGGTCAAGTGCATTGCTGTGGAGTGCATTACCATGGAGAACATGGATATGGGGTGACATGGACATGGACTCCTTAAGAAGAGAGAAATATCTTCTGGATATTAGCTATTCAAAAATCCTTTGAAATCCTTATATAGGCATTAGTAAATATCCTTTATTATTATTATTATTATTATTAATTTTATTCATCCTGTTTCTTCTCAAATGTTAGAGGCAAAAGTCTTCTGATTATGTAGAAGAAAGAAAGAACATGGTTACCCATTTATCCCAGTTGCTGTTTTTTTAGACACATGGGCATCTTATACTGACTATTTCTGTAAACTGCCAATTGCACAACATAAATAGCACCCTTGTCCAAAAACAAACAAACAAACAAACAAACAAAACACCTGGCAATTAGGAACACTATGATTAGGACAATGTCTAACAAATGGTAACCCCACATGAAGGAATATGTTGTGCTCTCAAGTGTGGACTGATAAGAAAATAGCTCAGAGAATAAGCTGAACTGAGTTCAAGTTAAATGGTTATTTTCATTTCCTGTTTCCACTCTACCACCTTAGGCTGAGTGGAAGAGTAGGGCAGCAGGTGCCAGTCCATGAAATGAAATATTAGTCAGCCCTTTCTCAACCACTGTGTCTTCACTTCAGATTCAGTCGTGTTTCAGTGTGACTCACACACCTTTGGGACATCATTCACTACAGTCTCTCCTGGGCATCAGTCACGTACCAGATAGCTCAGCATCCTCAGCCAGGATGTTCCATGTCACAACCTCTCAACAGTTCATGTGGACAGAACTGTATCAAATACCCCTTTCCTAAATGTATTTTCATTTCCTCAAGATACTCATGAGAGCTACACGTTCAGTTCTTTCTGGAAGCTACTTGGCTCAACCACTTCCTTCAGCAACGAATTCATCAGTGTAATTTCATGACGTGGAAAAGCATTACTGCATTTTCACTCCTCAGTTTCATTGAATGGTCACTTTGTTCTCATACTGTGATACAGGAAGAACAGAAGCTCTCAAGTTTACTTTTCCTGCTCTAGTAATTACTCTCCTTTACAAAAATCTCTCCTTTACAAAACAGCAACCTCAGTTTTTCTAACCTCTCTCAGAGAGTTTTTACATGCCTTAATTATTCAGGTCACCATTTCCCAAAACCTCACATTTAAGGTCAGACATGCATCCTCCACAGAGCATTCAGACAACATTGTCCACACCGGTGCTGAAATCTCATGGCGATGATTATACAGTTAATTTTAAACCTTGAAGGGGTAACATCATTCTAAACATTCCCCTTACCATTGCACTGTTGACGCTGAATTTCATTTTCTGCTGTGCTGTCTGATCATCTTCCTTGTTTTAGGTCTGACTCAAGTCTTCCAGAATCCGCTCTCATGCCACTGTTCTGAATTATTTTGTCTTCTGCAGAGGTTGTTGCTTCACTGTTCACTTTTCCCTTCTCCTTCCACATGATTAATAGATGCACAAGAACACAGGGTGGATCCTTAAAACATTTTTCTCTTAACCTTTTACCACGACAATGAATTGTCTAATTGTCCCTTGCTTGCTGCCTGTAGGACAGTCCTTGTTCAAAGACAATTCTCATCTTGCCCTGCAGCGCTTAAAATTTTTTAGGCTTTTTGCTCCCACAATCTAAGGAAGGCCATTTTGGAAAGTCCCTTCTCAGTGTTGGATTTGTCTTTCTACAGTTCAACTTTGGCCATGCTATACCTATTTGTTCATAATCAGCAGTATCCTTCCCCTTGAAAGCTCTTTTTCCTACCTGTTGCTTACTGTCATATGTGTTTTTAGCCAGCCATCAGAATATTTCCAAGGCTTTGTTTTACTAGGCAAGATTTTTAAGCTCTACTAGCAGGATCATCTTCCCCAGGAAATCCTAGAAGCTGTTCTTCCTCCTGCTTCTGTTTGAAATAATTTTTGTTGAGAATGACTAATCAGAATTATTCACAATATTACGTATGAGATTTCATCTGTGATGGTGCAATATTACTTTTTCTTTTCCTCTTATAGAAAATTCTCTTGATTCTCTCCGATTTATTTTTTAGAAATTCATCTTATGTGACCCTGAATGCTCAAAAGTTCCTCTTCTCCTCCTGCCCCATTTCCAATGGGTGAGTTCCCATGGGGGGGAAAAAAAAAAAAAAAAAAAAAAAAAAAGCAATTCTTGGCACTAAATTTTACATATGTGACTCTTATGCGAGATCTCATTTCATCCAAATTTCAGAGGTCTTTCAGTATGCTTTTGTAAAACCCTGATCATTCTGTCCTTGTGCTATCAGCAAATTTCATCCAAATGTTCTTTTTATTTATGCCAAGTCCACGAAATCAAATATGAAACAAAAACTGACCTGTGTTAGTAATCCCTTTTCTCTATCAAGATGAACAGGATGGTGTAGCTTTGCAAGACAATAATATAAAAAGTCTCCTACACCCTCAGAATTGGAGTTGGATATGAAAAAGCAAAGTTTTTCTTAATTGTTCTCTGTAACCTCCCCTGATCCAACACATCCACTAATTCTTTCACAGACTTCCTGATTCTCACACACTGAAAGACTCTCATTTATACTTTTCATTCACTTCATTGTTTGCACTTCAACTCCCTATTCCAGCTTCCATCCTAATTATTACGTGCTGCAAATTCAAGCTTCTGTCTACTGTAAATTTTGAAGACTCTCTTGCGTGACTCCAGGTTTCTCAGAAATTGTAACTTAAGTCACACAGGTATCCTGCTTTTCTTTTGATCCACAGAGATGCTTGTCATCCAAGACTATTATTATGCCTGATATTATATGTATGTGCAGCACTTCTAAGGATTTTAATCTTTTACTATTAACTCTGATGCCTAGTTCTCAGTCAGGATGCAACAGCACGAACTGCTCATTAGTGTGAGCTATTGCGATCAAACTTTGTATCCTGTCTGCATTTTCACACCGCCTGCTTTTGAAGTGGCAGACAGTTAGTCAGCCTCCCTGCGCTTCAGTGTTTGTGAAATGTAGGGGCTCTGTGAAAAGCGACTTGAGGTGGTCCCACATTCACTGCTTCACAGCAACCTCTGTCCACACATACAGGCAGACTGAACTTTTCTAGCTGCCAATCCTGGGATGTGAGACCACAGCTTTTCTTCCTTGGCACCACTGCCGAATATGAAGACCAAAAGTATCATACACAAAACGGGTTCCTTTAAGGACAGCTACTAACTGATCTTTTGGTTTGTTCATTCTAACTAACTTAAACTTATAATGCAATTCTGTTGTTTCAATACAGGCAGGAGCAGTATCCAGCATCCTCTCTCAGAGCTATTTTAATTCTGCAGGGCTAACAAGCAAGAAAAACAGTAAAAATTATTTCAGTCACTCAGGTCAGAAGATTAGTCAGAACACACCTAAGCAACTTAACTGCTGAGTAAGAAGGTACCTTTTTACGTACAGCTTTTCAGAGGAAAATCACTTTGTCACTTTCCTATATATTCATTGAGTCCATAGTAACATAACATCTGTAACCATAGATCAGCGGGCTTTTGGGCCCAAGAATCTGCTATTCATTATCAGTTTGCGTAACTACTGAAATGTCTCATTTGCGAGTACTTTGTAAGTCTTAACTAAGTAGTGTCACTTAGTAAACCTTGTGATTCAGTAAAGTGCAATTATCATGGAGATATTTTCTCATGGAAATCTTGTTGGATGTTTCACACTGAAAGAAAAGCTGTATGAAATGAAAATGAATGTTGAATACATTCAGTCCATTCACTGGCATGCCTGCAACTTCTCTCTTCCTGAGAACGCTCCTCCAGCCCCAACCCAGCTGCTCTCTGGCCTTACGAGCACCCACGTTGCACGGGAGTCTGCATTTAAGCATCACTCACTTGTCATGCTGACTCTATCTGATCTGACTTCACCCTCCAAGCTTTTCAGCTGGAGTTGAAGCTCCAGAACAAGATTCCCATTTGGACCACTTCTAAACCACAGGGAACCCATAGCAAAGGGTGCCCTTCAAATAGGGCGTTTGACCTCAGGCAGACAAGAGTCTCCTGATGATGACCCTTGGGAATGAGCCCTGCCCTGGTACCCACCTACAGCCACTACACCTGTCTGAAGGATGGGGGGAAAAGCTGGTTGCCCAGCTTTAAACCTTTGCTATAAAGAACAAGAGGCCACTTGCAGAGACCTAAAAGGTGGAGAGTTCCTACAGAAAACAGGAGACCAAATCACACAGAATCACAGAATTTTCTAGGTTGGAAGAGACCTCAAGGTCATCGAGTCCAACCTCCAACCTAACGCTAACAGCCCTCCACTAAACCATATCCCTAAGCTCTACATCTAAACGTCTTTTGAAGACTTCCAAGGATGGTGACTCCACCACTTCCCTGGGCAGCCTGTTCCAGTGCCTCACAACCCTTTCAGTGAAGAAGTTCTTCCTAACATCTAGCCTAAAACTCCCCTGGCTCAACTTAAACCCATTCCCCCTCGTCCTGTCACCAGGCACGTGGGAGAACAGGCCAACCCCCACCTCGCTACAGCCTCCCTTGAGGTACCCATAGAGAGCGATAAGGTCGCCCCTGAGCCTCCTCTTCTCCAGGCTGAACAAGCCCAGCTCCCTCAGCCGCTCCTCATAGGACTTGTTCTCCAGGCCCCTCACCAGCTTCGTCGCCCTTCTCTGCACCCGCTCAAGCACCTCGATGTCCTTCTTGTAGCGAGGGGCCCAAAACTGAACACAGTACTCGAGGTGCGGCCTCACCAGAGCCGAGTACAGGGGGACGATCACCTCCCTAGCCCTGCTGGTCACACTGTTCCTGATACAAGCCAGGATGCCGTTGGCCTTCTTGGCCACCTGAGCACACTGCTGGCTCATATTCAGCCGACTGTCCACCATCACTCCCAGGTCCTTCTCTGCCTGGCAGCTTTCCAACCATTCCGCAGAAGGAAAGAACAAACCACCCGCGGGTGAGCAACCCAGGCTGGGATTCTCCTGCTTTTGGAAGGGGGTTTCTGTGTTAAAAGCACGCCGCTGCGCTGGGGCTCCTGAGGGCTTCGGGAAGGGTTTGTGTGGTGCAGCTCCTGCGCGAAGGCAAGGAGAGACCCACGGCACGATAACTCGTGTGTGAACTGTGCTTTTGTGTGGCCCGAGGTGTGCCTGCCCATCCTCATGGGCTGCATTTACTCCTTTATTTAGTGTTTGGTGTTACAACAAGACACAGCACGCGGCTGCGAGCCTCTGTGGCGACTGACAGCCTCCCCCCCCCCGCCCTGACAGGGCAGCGCCTTCGCGCCCCGGCCCGGCCACCGTCCCGCCGTGACGTACGCGGGGGGGGGGCAACCACCCTACGGCGCATGCGCGCGCCGCCTCCCGCAGGCCGGCCCCAAGTGCGAGGGCTGGACCGGAAGCCGCAGCCCGCGGACAGGAAGTGACCCCTCCGCCGCCCGCCCCTCTCTTGCGGGCGTCCGCGCGGCCCTTTGTGAGTCACCTGACTGGCAGCGCCAGCCGGCCAATAGCAGCTCCCGGAGGGGGGAACGAGCCAATCAGGGCCGAGCTGCGGGCCGGCCTGGCCCCGCCTACCATGGAGGGGGGGGGCCGCGCTGAGGAGCGAAGGCGCCGGCGGGCGGGCGGGCGCGCGAGGGGGGCGGGGCCGGGCACGCGCCGCGCGCGCGCCCCCGAGGCTCCCCGCAGCCCCTGGGGCGGCCGGGCCGGGCCCGGGGCCGCATCCGCAGCGCGCGGCCACGGGCGGGGCGGGGAGGGGAGGGGAGGGGCGGGGCCGCGCGCTCTTAAGGTGGCGCCGCCGCTGAGGGGCGGGGGGAAGGAGCCTCGCCTCGCCGCTGGGCACGCGGTTGAAGCGCTTCGTTGTGTTGGGTGTCGTTACGCGGCGGTGCTCAGGAAGGGCTGAGAAAGTCCTCAGAGATGTAATAAATATACATCGAGACAGCTCTGCGTTGTGCTGGGTTCCTGAGGCGGGTGCTGGTTACCCGCGGAAGGAATGAACCCTCCATCGTGTGCGAAGCCCGTGGCATCTTGAAAAGCCAAAATATATCGGATATGATGTAAAAATAAGTAAAATAAACTGCGTGAGGACTAGTTGAGTCGTTTTTCGTGTCCCCATCTGCTGTCCCTGCTCTTGTACTTGGCTTGCAGAGGCCTTGGGATGGGTCTTTCCGCTCTCAGAGTACCAGACGTGGCGATGGGGTCACGATCCGTTATCCTCCACGTTCCTGCAGCACGTAGCTGCCTCTGGAAGCCCCTTTTAGTATTTAATAGCATTCTCATATTTATCTCCTTTCAAGTAGCAGAGTAAGTCAATCACATCAGATCGTTTCTGCCTATAAAAAACAATGTTTCAGACATTAACTTGTGGGAGAAGACAGCAGACACAAAGAGTAAAAATAACTGGGGAATACACGTGGGGTACCTGGAACGTGTTGAGTCCAGCTGCAGTTTTCCAATGCTCCTGCAGCTGGCTGCAGGTCAAGCAACGCGCAGAGCCCACGCTCTGGTTCCCCCCAGCATGGTGATGCTCCTGTCGTGCCTCTCAGCAGGGTGATGAGCCCGTGCACCACGTGGACACAAACCCTGGCAAGAAGGGGACTGGAGGACTTGTGGGAATAGCAGGGAGGAACAAAGACCACCTGCCCCAAAGAGAAATCCTAAGGGGAGGTAAAAAGCCATGGGAGTAGGAGCTGAGGTGCTTACCCAGAACTGGAGCAAGATGGGGGAACAATGAGAACAGGACAGGGCTCTGCCACGGCCTGCAGAGGTGAGGGCGAAGACGTGGATGTTGGCCCTTGGTAATGAGAGGGAACACTGTAATGGGATCTGTAATGAGAGAATAATATGGGTAAAGGGACAGGGAATCGTCCCGGACAGAGAGGAGTAGATAATAACAAAGGGTGAAGAGCTCCTGCCAGAGCTGCTGGCAAAACAAAGGTTTGGTTTGGGAGAAGAGGGCACAAACTTCCTGACAGAGTGGACATCAAGTGTTAGTTCCTGGTATGTCCTGAAATGAAGGCATGGGAGTTTGGCACAGATTTTGACACATTGAAGGAATGCAAAGAGTGTCTGGTAGATACAAGAAAAAACGAAGCCCTGCTAAAGTAGCAAGTCTTACAGGAGCTGCTGAGCCATCAGAACGGTTTTCACATTACAGTTTATAGAAGAAAAAATAAGAAAATTTGCTCAGAAAATAAATGTATTTCCCTCCCAGTGTATTCCATGTCCTGAGCTCCACGTTTCGTAGCAGTGTTACTGCTTGGAGGGGTGCAAATACAAAGCTAGCCATGGAAAGAAGAGATTGATTCAGAGATGGGGAGTCTTCCAGATGAGTGTCGGGGTGTTACAGGTTTGCGCATTTCAGGTTTCCACGTGTCAGCGGCCGGCCTGCAGCACTGGCCTTAGATTCAGGGGGATCTCATGCAGCGTCTCTTCCTTCTCCCATGCAGGTTTTGGCGTATTGCATCTTATTACCCCAGCCACCTCACCGGGCAGCCTGCTGTGATGTTCTGACGTTACGGGCAGCCCGTGTGCCCAGCGCCAGCCTCGCAGTGTGCCCACGCGAGGCTCATCATTTGCAGCCAAGGGGGTGGAAGTGCGACAACACGGCAGGCAATTGAGGGGGGATTTGTGTAGTGCTTTGGCTGGTTATAACGTGTTACGGGACTGCGGGGGAAACACCCCGAGCTTTGGGGACGCTCCTGTGGAAGGTTATGGAAGAACACACGAAGGCAGATGAGCGGGGACAGGGCTCAGAACCGGGCTGGGAGGGCTGAGGGGAGCGGGGCAGCGCCCGGCACGGCGCCCACACCCCGGGTAGGGCCGCGCTGAGGCGGCGGCCGCCATTTGGGAGCGGGGCCGGGCGGCGGCGCCTCCTTAACCCGCGTGAGGCGGGGGCGGCCGCGGCCGGGGGGAGCCGGAGGAGGCGGAGCGGGGCCGGGGAGGAGCCGGGGCCTGCAGCGGAGCCGCCGCCAGCAGCAGCAGCCGCGGGAGCGGCGGGGCCTGGAGGGACTCAGCGCCGCCCGCCCGGGCGCCCCCTCCCCGTCCCCCATCCCCCGTCCCCCCCCCTGCTCCGGCACCAGGGCCCGGGGAGCCCCCGGGGGCGCAGCCGAGGCCCGGCGGACGGCGGCGGAGGCGGGCGCTGAGCCCCGAGGGCCGCCGCGGCCTCCCGCGGTAGCCGGGGCCGGGGCCTGGGGGGAAGCCGGGGCCGGAGCTCAGGGCGCTGGGCTGGGCTGGGCCGGGCAGGGCTGGGCCGGGCCGGGCCGGGCCGGGCTGGGGGGGACCCCCGCGGCCTGCCGGGGGTGGCGGGGATAGCCCCGAGCGGCCCCGCGCCCCCCCGGTGCCCGTCTGGGCGGTGAGGAGATTCCCCCCCCAAGGCACGGGAGGAGCCGGCCCGCAGGAGGCACCCCGGGCGCCCCAGGGAGGCAGCGGGCAAGGCAGAAATAAGCAGGAGCCCCGGCTGCGTGTGCAGTGGTTTTGGTTATTTATCCCTGCTCGGGAGGGAGAGCACGGGTAAATTTAGGTGCCTCCTCTTCCCTTTTCCAGCTGCTGCTGGCCGCTGGAGGTAAAGGTGATTTGCAGTACTGAGCTACCCGATCCCCCGCCGTCCCAAGGGAGATCCCGCCTTCCCTAACCCCAAGGGGGTTTTCTCCAAGTGTTCGCTGACCTCCCGATTACAGGGAGGGGAAAAGGCAGAGATCCCCGATAATACCCACAGCGTTGGCAAGAGTTATTTCACAGAAAGTGGTCCCGCCACCCCCAAGGACAAGGTGCACCTACAGGAAAAAGAAGAGGGACTTCCAGGTAGGGAGGCCATTGGAGATCAATTTCCCCAATCTGACAGGCGGCAAGGAGAAGAAAAGGCAGTCTCCCGGGGGAACACCCCTTTGGTGTTCAGCTGCCAAAAGGGAGAGCGGATCTCCATCCAGGGATAAAACCAGCAGTTTTAGGGAGGTGACAGTCCCAGGCAGATTGTTATAATACTCAAGATTCTGATTTAATCTGCAACCCCCACGCCCTCGAAATATTTCTTGAAGAAGCTCTTGGAATAACTGACAGCAACATTCTGAGGATGGGTCTCAGAGAAGTGTGAAGAGCAGCACCCCAGAAACCAGCACTGAAGATAATCCACCTCCCTCCAGAAGAATCTTCCAGTCAGAGTGAGTGACCGCATTATATCACCTTCCTATTCCTATCTGTCCTTCTCTTTTGCTTTTTATCTTTATTTTCCATGTCTCTTCTCTCACCATATCTTCTTTCCTTTTAATCTTTTTTTTTTTTTTTCCTCTCCTGTTGTTTCTGAACCTTTTCCAAACCTTCCTATGGCTGTTTTTCTCCATCTCTTGTCATTTTGTGATCTTGTACCCTATGTGTAATTGATCTGATGCCTTTCCTTGCTATTTAGTTTATTGGAGACCTTAACCTTAATTAATTGTAAGAAACCTTGCTGTCCTCTCCCTTCTATTTTATTGCACTGGTGCATTAATCCTAGGCTCAGCCTTCGTCATCTCTGGTGTGGAGTGAATTTCTTCCATTCAGGGGTCATTGAGAAGGATAATACTGCCCAAAAAGTATCGAGGAGATACAGACGGTGATTTGCAGTGCTAGTGCCCAAGGATGCCTCCATGGGGCTGGAGTGGCAGTTGTTCTCCTTGCATGCCTTCCTGTGCAAATAACGGTGGTGATAAAATCACCATGGGATGCAGACCTTCCTGTGCTTGGGATCTGAACGTGCAGGTCCCGCGTGTCCTGCTGTACCTCGGGGCTGTGGGGTGGACGCTGGTGTGAGTGCCCTTGGGAGTGGGATCTGTTGTGCTCGGGGGCCTAGGAATGAAAAATCACGGTAGTGCTAGTGGGACCTGCTCTGAAAGTCAGAAGAAGCCATTCTGCTGCTGCCAGTCTTGGTGTGTGTTGTACGCTGTCCTCACGTGAAGGGTAACCCTGGTGCCGTCGCGAGCCAAGCCGGCTGCTTTCTGTAGACAAGACAGTTAATTTCCAGCCCCAGATGACTATTCTGACAGCAACGTGATTTCCTGAGAAATCGAGTCCAAGGGAGGCTTCGTTTCAAATGAAGTCAAAGCAGATCCCTGTAGCAGAAGAACCAAACCCACGGGTACCTCACCTGAGGTACTTCTATTTGTGTTCTCCACTGAGACAGCAGTGAGGAAATCCAAGATCAAAGGGCCCTTGACCAGGACAGGAAGCCTTGCAGTATGCATTTCACAGAACAGTGAGCAGGGAAACCCTGAAGAAAAAACGTGGCCAGTGAGATCAGACAGGGGATGATGCCTCCAGGTTCCTCCAAAACAATTCCCCATTTCTGCAGGGAATTTTGACAGTTATCCATAGCTTGAGAAGGTGCTCCTTGCGAAGGGGAGACTGAACCCAGAGGTGATGTATATTCAGAGTACTGTTAGATGCCCTCCTACCTGTTGCCCTACAGTTATGCAATCAGCCTGTTTTGAGTACAGTGTTATCTAGCGCAAGAGAAGAGATAACTGAGGCATTTTGTCCTTTGTACATTCAGGGGGGTAACTGACTTCTCATGCTCTAGAGGTTAAATTCAAGGGGGTAGCTAACTTTTCATTCTCCAGAGGCCAATTTACCTTGCTCTGTCCCCATCCTCACAGTAATGACTTGACATTTTTCAAGTGCTTTTGGCTCTGATGGATGCCAGGGCGCTTTACAGAATATATGTGCCAGCCTTACAGAATTCTGCTTTCCTGCAATGATTATTTTTGTGTGTGTATATATATATTTGTATATGTTTCCCTTGGTTATTATGATTTTTTTAGTTTGTATCAGAGCCTTTTTTTTTCACAACAGACATCCAGGGCAGAAACTCATATGCTGTAGTGTAATTGTTGGCTATTTATTTGGTAATTGCTGACAGTGCATTCGGTGCTGACTCAGACACACAAAATTAAGACAATCTCTGCTCTGAAGATCTTGTAGTCTGAAATACAACTATACAAAAGCCAGGACAGACTGATAAAATCGAGGGAGGGGGTAATCTTTTGGGAGCATAGGTTTTCCGTGGTGATGTTGGTATTTTCATCAAACGTTTATCACAGACTGAAATGCAGCTTCCTCTGAGGTGGAATACTGCAGCTGTTTTGCATCATTTATTTTATTCAGAAGTATCCATGAAAGAAAAATGGAGAATATTGCCTTCATAAAAAGTGCAAGGTACTGTATAGACGCATTTGAATGGAAGCACTATGTCTTTAAGCGTTTACATTAAGAATATTAAACATGAACACCTAAAATTAGACTTCTGAAACCACATTTAGGTACCTAAGTAAATAGCCTAATTTTCCTAAGTGCCCAGGAATGTAGAGTTGACTTAACAGAGGCAATGAAGTCTTCACTGTACAGAGACACTTAAACGCATGTGTATGGATTTGTAAGTTTAAATTTGGTCATTCATCATTCCCAAAGTTGACTGTTAAAGTTGAAGCAGCGTGATTCTGCCCCGCGTGTGCTCCACTCTCATCTCAGAACTTCATGTCAAGCCCTAAGGTAAAATGCAATGAGAAGGTCTGGACAGTTATGTCAAAAGGATTAAATTACTGAAAGGTTAGGAGGTTATATTAATGTTTCAGTATGTGTTCTGTAAGTTTCTTGGATTTTTATCTTGAAATCTGGTTCTGTAGGCAAGCGTCTAGGGTAGAATAAAGAGTCAGACAGTTTCAAATGAAACAGAATAAATGATTTTTAAGGAGTTCAGATATCATTTCCCAGTCCAAGATGTGGTTGTGACTATACTAGTACTTATTTTTTCAATAAAAATGCAGCTGAATGCTTATGTCTCTCAAGAAGGTCTTTTCTCATCCCAGAGGTACTGGTATCTTCACTTACTACGTCCTGCTGTAAATTTCAGCTGACCTTTGTAGTGGGAGATTCGGTCTGCATCACAGTCTGGATCTTTGGCCCTTCAAGTGTCAGAAAAGAAGTATGGTTAATGGCAACTGTGATATGGACAGCTGTCTCTCAAGAGCAGGGCTGAGATGATTATCTCATTTTACACAGCTGTCAGACAGGAATTACATCTCTGTCATTAGCAATCAGAAGATGAGATGCTTTTGGACTCGCTTTTCCATTTGCTTTCCCCAATTTTGGGATTGTAACCAGTGACTTGAGAACAGAACCCTCTGTGCGCTGTGGCACTTCGTTTGCAGAAACTGTTGCCTTGTGATGCTTTAATTAAATAATAATAATAATAATAAAATGTTTCTAGCACTTCCAGAAGACAACTTGGAAAGTGAGGGTAGTGCCCAGATTGACAGCCCAAAATTGTTACTTCCAAAATGTGTGAATTTTCCAGTTGTGTCAATACTGAAGCCTAAAGAAAAGTATCTGAACCCCTGTTTTGCTGGCTGCTGTACTCATTATTTTATCAAGAATATCCCGCTTGTGTTCAACTACAAAATGCTTATCATTTTTATAGGATTTAACATTGATACTTGCTACCTACTGTGCTGTTGGTGTGTCCTCCTTCTGAGGTATATGTGATGAACATAAAAATCCATGGCATACGTCTACTCTGCCCTTAGTTTTTCCATGTTTTAAGGCATCCTCTGAGTGTATGTTACTGAGAGAGGGCAAGCATGCTGCAGTACTTTTTCACAATGAATGAGCTGCAAAATTTTCATTTTACCTTTGAAAAGGAACATGCAGAATACTGGGAACATTTCAGAATGCAGAGAACAGAGCGTAGGACCCGTTACAGGTGTGAGCTGTGGTGCCTTGCCAATATTTGGACCAGCCAGCTGTTTTATCCTCCTGTCTTTGACTGCTCCATCCTCTACCCCGTCCTAATATGACCCTTTGAGTCGATGCCTTAAAGGCAGAAGACACAGATGCTGCGAGCTGCGGACCTCGTGAGCAGTTTCCTGAATCCCATCCCTGGCTTCCCATCGTTGTGTCATAGTCAGGCTCCTCTCCTGCACCTTTAAGGCCCAGCGTGTTTCCACCCCATCTACTTTACTTTCACTTCCTCCTACACCCCAGTACTCCTCCCAGTTCTCTCTGTACTGCTCTTTGCATCTTATTTTCCTTACTGTCCGTTTGTCATTCTCTCTTGTGGCCCTAGAAGCCTGAAACATTTCTTGTCTCTTCAAAGAGAAGCATTCCCTATGTCCTTTAAAGTTTCTTTACTATCAGGAGTCCTTTCTTAACCCGTTTCACAGATCTCATTATTTCTGCACCTGTATTTCACCATGTATTTCACCATTATTGCACCTGTATTTCAGTCTTTTTGGCTTTTGTTAGATTATATGCTTGTGGATAAACTTTTCCTTTTTTTTTTTTTTTTTTTTTTGGCCAGAGTTTATGTCAAGAAGCACATTTTATACAAATATAAAATAAATGAAACTCTGTTCATCTGAAAATGTCTAGGTCAACAAAGCTGGGGAATGGTACTTTGTCTCCCATGTTCCTTTCCTTCCCCTTCCTTTCTTCATGTTTTTTTTCTTCAAGGTTTTATTTGGTTGGAATGAAAGCCCCTTGCACTGCAATCTCTGGTTGCTCCCAGCACCTCAGGAGCTTGGTTTTGAGTTGGTGTGAACAATTTGTGCAAGGCCCAGTGCCTCATTTCTGATCCGATCTCTCTAAGCTGGTCGGTTTACTTGACATGAAGTCAACAAATAAAGGCATGTGTGTTTTTGTTTGGCCTTTCTAATGTATGACAGAGACTGAGTAATGAGCGAGAGATGAGTGAGAGCTTTTATACCTGGAGGAAGAAGTATTTGCTTTTTATTCTTTACATTAGCAATTCAAATTTTGTTTATGCTCTTTGCTGTGTAAAGGCTGTGGCTGATGGTGAGAAACATATACATACTGCTAAAAGTTCAAATCTGAATAACTGGGAAGGAATCTGGACTGCTTGTTGTCATCAGTTAAAGGAGCAAAGTTTGTGAATTCTCAGTTTCCCTCCAAAAAATTAAGGAAAAAAATATTTTAAAAATCTCCCTCTCCATCAGTAACTTGCAGACAAGAATGGGCAAACTATTAATTCCCTTTGAAATTCCCTTTCTCTCCACCTGAGCAAAGCAGACAGGGTTTCAAGGTTGAAAGCTGGCGTGGGCGTGCTGTGTGCTCCGCGTGGCTCTGCTGCTGCTCTGCTGGCTGACCTGGCGCCGCGTGCTCCTCTTTGCACAGCTTCCTATTGACGCTGGAAGAGGGAATCGGGAATCGTCCCTTCCAAGGGTTCCAGAGTGTGAGGAGGAGAAACCCTTCATGAAGGCTGGGTGTTGTTATTGGTGTTCTTCTTCCTGTCGATTACCTTAATTGCGGTGTGAAATTGAACTCGACGCCTCTGCGTGCTGCTTTGCTTGGCGCTGAGGAGCAGTGGCAGCACGATGCCCCTGGTCGTTCGTGTTTCGTGGCAGGACCCACAAAGCCAGAACTGAAGGGTGACAGATCCTGTGCCGTGTCAGTAGCCTGGGATTGTTTTTAAAGTTGACTTGAGTATAGATACTCTGACTCCCTTGAAGAGTCTCCTTCTAAGATCTCTAGTGACCTTTTCTTGGCCAGGTCTCAGGGTCTGTATTCCATCTTCATCCTTCTTGGCTTCCCTGCTGTTTTTGACACTTGATCATGCCCAGTCTTGAAATCTTGTCCTCCTTTGACTTTTGTGTCTGTATTTTCCTGGTTTCCCTCCTGCTGTTCTAGTTACTTATTCAGTTACTTCTGTACTAGGCCATTTACCTTCCTCCATTTATTTTTTCATAAGTTAGACACACAGACCCACTTCTGGCATGCTCTCCTGGCTTTTTTTCACTTTCTTCATGCCAGCGATATTACATTATGCATTTCAGCATACCACCTTAATGTCTCATTTTTTTTTTTTTTTTAATGATTTGCTGATAGTTCAAAATTGCTGAGACCAGGATGAAACCCCAGAAATCTCCCGTGAGATTTCCCTTTGTTTCCTGCTTTCCTCTGTTGCAACCTCCCACAGTTGGACCCTAGTTGGACGTGGGTTTTCTCCGAATCACACTGTTATTTTTACACTTACGATACAAGACCTCGTCCTCCAGTTTCATGCCCTTAATCTGCTGCTTCTTTCTTAGTTACCTGTTTGGGTAACCCCTATGCTTTCTGTTTTGCTTGCCATCTCAGCTACTGCTCTCTCTTCTTCCTGGCCTCTGACAATTCTTACTTTCCCCGAGTCTTGTCAAAAAGACAGTTGCTGAAGCAAAACCTCCTGGCATTTTTAGTCAAAGCATTGCCACCTCTCCTCCCCCTCAGTTCTGCCCGTTGGCCATCGTGCACCACGTAAGGTCACAGTTTCTCGCCCCTCCTCTGAGGGGCCTTCCACATTTATGCCTCTCCCCTATCTCTTTCTGCCTTTTATTGTGTTGTCCTTTGCTCTCCAGCAACACAGGCATGACGCTGTGCCTTTCCATTTCTTGCGTGATCATCCCTTCGCATTCCTCCTCAGCTGACTCATACCTTGATACATATAGGAGAATTGCCAGCCAATAGAGGCGAGACAAACTGGAGGTTACTTATTTACATATTTGAAAATTATTCCGAAGGCCTTGCCGATACTCAGATGTAGCTGGGTTATTGTTGCATGTGTCCTCCTCTCCCAGGCTGCTCCTGCGAACGGGACCGATTACAAAAGTAAATACAGATAGTCATAAGCGAAGGCACATCTCGGAGACTGGGAAGGTCAGAGCTGGAGCAGAAAACATTTATTCAGAACAGCAAGGTGGCAGCTGTGGTAAGCGTGCGTGTGGAAGAACGTGGCTTCTTTATGAGTCTGTAACAGCCCGAACAGGAGGCTTGGTCTGAGGATGACACACAGAAAGTAGCACTTCGTAGGTAGGATACAGAGTGCCAAGTAGCAGTAATAGCATTTTAAGCTAGAAGAAGGAACTAATGGGTGTACATCCCTTCTCCTGTGGTACGTGGAATCCTTTTGATGTTCACACTTGCTGAAAATCCTTAAAAGTTGTGCACCTGGCTGGAGGCTGTCAGATGTCTCCTGGAAGACTGTTCAATCACATTAGTTCAAATGAACAGCTAACAAAGAAGTGAAAAAGGATTGTGTTTAAAGTTGTGCTTGAGACATAATTTGTGAACTTTACACAGGGCTACGTGATTCATCTGATCAATCTACAACTTAAATTTCATCTGTACTTTGCTTCCAAGCTCTTCTTTAACAACTTTTTCTGCAGGGCTTTGGTAATCTCAACTCTGGGAGCATTTCCTGTGCTAGGTGGTACTCCACTGATCTGTACTTGATACCAGTTTCCTTGTTCTCTGTGAATTCAATGCAAAGTTGGTGCTTGATACTCATTTTCTCACAAGGTCAGTGTGGGTTGTGGCTTGTTTCAGCAGCTATTGCAGAATTCGTATGGACTAATGTCTTTTTCAGTGGTTCAGCTTTTGGTGAACAGGCCACTTGCAGTCAGATTTTCATTTTTTACTGACAGATCCATTTTTTAATGTGAATAAGAACACATTTTTTTTTATTTACAAGTGCATGTTGCATTTTTTTAACCCGGGCTTTTCTAGCTGTCTTTGCAGTGATGTGAAGATCTTCTGAACAAGATACTTTGCATGCTGATCTACTTCTGATTGTCTCTAATTTCAGAGACAATCTGTGTGTCATATCAGTGTTTGCATATCCTGTACTGAAGCTTTACTACGGGATATGATTCTGATAGGCAGCTAAAATCGAAATCCTTCTTTTCAAGCTAGGTGCTTCCATGAAGCTGGGGGAAAATACCTTCTCTTAAATATGGTTTGTCTACCTCCGACTTCTGGGTTTCCAAGGGAAACCTTCGTTCCAGATATGTGCTCATGAATTTGAACTATTTCCAAAAACAATACCCAATACCTTTTCCAGTGTAGGACTAATTGTTCTGTTAATATTCGTGCCAAAAGATTTCTCCTACCTTCCTGGCATGTGCTTAGAATCGTGCTCCTGTTTCCAATGGTAAGATGTTGCGTAGTGGTTCTGAAGGTGGAGGGATGCTGTAGAGATCCTTCTGCTGGGGTGATCTATTTTCATTGTGCTGCTTCAAATTTACTTGGTTTGCTTTTACTTTTTTTTTTTTTTTTTTTTTTTAACATAATAATGGGACATGGGGCTTATTATTAGAATAAATCTTTTATGATGGTCTTACTACAACTAAAGTAACTTTTAGCTCAGAAGTATTTTAAGCATGCCACTATTCTCAATATCATTTGCTGTTTCTTTTAACAGGTGTTACATATTCCCCACTCTCACTTGCACAGCACCATAAATAAGCACACTAATCTTAACTTTGAACACATCTTCAGACTGTCTGAGGGGTTTCTGCAATGTTTGCTGAGCGTTTCTCTACATTTCTGCAGCATGTTCATGTAGCAAATGACAAAAGTCTTTTGAGTAGTTGGTCTTACTACTAAAATTTAGATCAAACTGTTTGATTCTACCCTTTTATGCCTGTAAAGACACTGTTTCCCTTGACGTGATGTTTTGGATGTTGGCTGTAATGCTATCTATTGATAAGTTTAAATATGCAGGTCAAGTTTTGTAAACTGTATCTTCCTGCCAGTTTTCTACAAAAATTAATACATAATAACTTTTCATAGTTCATATCCATATAGCTGTGTGCTTTTAGATGACAGTAACTTCCTTTGATTGAAGCCTTTTTTTTTCCTTTGTAGCTCATGACTAGTGTGAGCTGTGTACACTCTATTACCACACCTCCAGTCCAATAATTTATTGGCAATAAATTATTAGCTTATTAGTTTAATTATTGTATTAGTTTATTTTTTGTGCTTGTTATACTGCTCCCAACGAAGAGAAGGGTGGTTCTAGGGTATGATGGTTTCTGCTACCTCTTTGCGACAGGGACTGCTTTTCCTCCTTTTATAGGTACTGCAAACAGAAGTGTGCTTTCTAACTGCAATGCTTTCATTTTTGCCTGCTAATATAATAACACAACCCCTGCCAGTTCTTCCAGGTTAAGTTTCATTTATGAACAATCATAGAATGATTTGGGTTGGAAAAGACCCTAAAGATCATCCAGTTTCACCCCCACTGCCATGGGCAGGGACAGCTCCCACCAGACCAGGTTGCCCAAAGCCCCATCCAGCCTGGCCTTGAGCACCTCCAGGGATGGGGCATCCACAGCTTCTCTGGGCAACCTGTGCCAGGGCCTCACTGCCCTCTGAGTGAAGAACTTCTTCCTTATATCTAATCTAAATCTCTCCTCTTTTAGTTTAAAGCCATTCCCCCTTGTCCTGTCCCTACACCCCCTGACACAGAGTCCCTCCTCAGTTCTCCTGCAGGCCCCCTTTAGGCACTGGCAGGCTGCTGTAAGGTCTCCCCAGAGCCTTCTCTTCTCCAGGCTGAACAACCCCAGCTCCCTCAGCCTGTCTTCATAGGAGAGGCACTCCAGCCCCTTGATAATCTCCAGCTCCTTAGTAACATTGATAAAGTACATTTTTTATTTTTTTTTGTCAAAGTAAAACCTGTTTTCTCATGCATTCTCATGTGTTACTTTCTTCCTTAGTTTCTAAGGCAGTTTAGTCTAATTGGCATCCTGCTCACCTTTCTGTTTCAGTGGTCAAGTTCTTTTTTTTTTTTTTTTCTTTTCCTCATGATGATGTTTATTTGTTTGCCCCATAATAAAAAATTACCCCAAAATTACCCCAAATACCCCAGAAGTGAGGTTTATGTCAGATTATATTAGATGCATACTGTCAGCATTGGATCTGTGCTTCAGGCACCTCAGTAGAAGTGATCTTATTTTTACAGGTGTTCTGCAGCAATGTGTCTCACTACTTGGTAGTCTGTTTTGTGTATCTTCCTTCTCAAAGTTTATGTTGAGAAAATTAGATTGAGTCTCCTTTGAGTGTTTCACCAGCAGTGTTTCATTGGATTAGAATAGCAGGAGGAAGAAAAATAAAGCAACAGTGAAAAGTAAATTTAGAAAGTAAATCCACAGATCTGTTGTAGAATATGCATTATCTATAGGCTGTGTATGGTGTAGTTTCATTCATTGCTTCACCCTCTACTGAATGGACAGCCTTTGGGACCTGCCTTAGAGAATATTTCAGGTTATAAATGTTAAGTGATTGCACACAGTGTTGCCCCTCAGAGTGTTGTTCCTCACTGTTCAGATCTTTCTTCCGTTCCTGATACGTAAGTAGTAGTGGCACAAGGTAAGGGCTGACTAAGAACAAGCTTTTGCAAAACAGCAGGGTAGGCACAGTACACATTTCTGCAGTCCAGCAGCAGGTATGGTACAATCTGACAGACAGAAAGCTGGCTTACGTTTTCAACCTGAGGTTCAGTTTGTGAGCTGCAGATACTCACAGTAAGGCAGTAGCTTTCCTGGAGCGCTGCAGTGAAGTGTTACTAGTCCTGAGGGAATTAATGGTTTTTAACAGGTATTCCATGCTAGGATTTTCTTTAATAGGTCTTCCTTATGAATCAGACAGGTTCTTGTGTATTTAGCTGCAGATCTGAGTTGGTGCTTGGCTGTCGTTTCTGTATCTCTGATCTGTCTTGACTTGGTCTTGTGCTGGAACTAGTTAGTACTTGAGGAGTGCAGACTGTGCAGTCAGTTTCCAGCTGCTGATGGTGGTTATGACTGGCTACCTTACAGCTGATTTTTAAAGTCAACCAAATATATAAACCGATAACATTTACTTCTGTACATGCAAAATGGGAGATGATGAATTCTGGTCCTTAACTGTCTTTTTATTTATTTGGAGTTAAATCTGTCTTGCTAATATGGTAGGATTTTTTTTTTTAAACACCCTTGTTTGGTTCAGTATGTTTGTTAGTCACTAGTTGTTGGTTTTTTTTTTTTTTTTTTTTCTCTCTTTGAGTGGGATTATAAAAAAGGAATTTGAAAGAAGAATTGTCAGGCAATGAACTGGGAAGGGGAAGATGAAAGAACCATCAGCTGCTGACGTTTGGCTGTAGCGGTGTTGTGCTGTACCATTAAGTAGTGTCAAGCTGGTGTACGGCTCGGATCAGATGAATGAAAATACACAGCACAAATTATAGCAAGTACTACTGTTATAGTAATTTAGTAACAAATTATACCAAATTATTTTTGTGTCAACATTGTTCTGGAATTGCCACTGTACCTGAGGGTTTGACTGTGCACGAATGCTACAGATCCTTTACTGCCAGGATACAGATTTATAATTCCGGCAATATGATAAAGTTTAAGCTTGGAAAAACAGTCTTATTCCACTGCCTTGAAATATCACAGGTGATTGCTTTCACATCTAAAAGTCTTTCTGTCCAGAATTACTGTCTGGCGTATGTATTCTTAAAGAGCTGCTGGATTTTACTGAGAAGTAGTTGTTTCAATATGGGTTGGTTAGTGCATATGCATACATATATTAACATACATATATATTTAATTATATATATAGTTAAAGTTTAAGGATTTTGTTTTCTTGTTAAAATGTTTTATAAACCAGAGAATGGGAAAAAAAACAAAACAGATTCTTAGTGTGAAAGTGATGGGACCCAATTCTAACCTTGCTTGTCTCCCTGACAGATATTTTACACAAATACAGTAGTGCTTGTACGTTTGAGAGTTGGTGTGTTGGTATCAACTTTGCATTTTACTTTATAGCCAGTGAAGTAGAGCTAAATGCTCTACTGATACTAGCTGGGCAAATCTGAATCTTTAAGAAAACTGCAGTGTTTTGTGTTGTTCCATATTTTTTTTTTCTTTCATTTCGGTATCTCAATCTGTTATAGGTTTTAGTAGCTTAATTTTCTTGATATGTGTTTAAGAAAGGAGGTGTTAGCTGTAACTTGTAACTATTTTGATTTGTATTGTTAGCACAACTGATATTTCTGGATTAATGCATATGATAAGATCATGTGTTCTCCGATTGCATTGTGAAAAATTGAAATCTTTATGAGGCACACTTAGAAAATTCAACATTCATCTGACATCAGTTCATGTTTGTTTCCTCCCAGGTTGATCAAACTAATACTTGTTAGTGAGGGCTGTCCAAGTGAAGTTACCGTGCAGGTCTCGCTGTGTTTCCGTTCGATGTCAGCAGTCCCAGCAGCCTTTGTCCGTGTGCCCAAAGCTGTGTAAAAATGTATTGTTGCTTTACCCTTGGGTGATTTGGAAAGGAATAATGCTGCTTTCTGTTTTTTAAAAATGCCTGAGATTGGCCCCTCTTGGTTGAACTA
Organism: Aythya ferina; assembly: GCF_964211825.1. Lineage (NCBI taxonomy): Eukaryota > Metazoa > Chordata > Aves > Anseriformes > Anatidae > Aythya > Aythya ferina. Next base: position 126,519,707 of record NC_140296.1, on the reverse strand, counting down.
TCTACGTTCAATAAGCAGTAACTTCAGCAGGCTGCATGGTGTGAAGCCTTCTGCAGCTCTGATCACTCAGCTGCAGAGCAAGCAGTCATCGCTGTCATCTGTGGCAGATGAGCAGATAGATAAGTTGGTAGCAGTTGGGCTTTTCCTTTCCTCCACAGGCAGAGAAATGTTTCCACCCACTACAGATACTGCAGTGGTGCAATTTTACTTTTCAATCCATGCAGGCGCCGGGGCGTGAGTGGTGACGCTGGGAGGTGTTTCCTCAGCCCCGCGTGCTGGCGCAGCTGCTTGCGGGTTTTGTTGGTGTGCTGTGTAGGTGGCCCGGGCCTGAAAGGTGTCATGTACGCATGAAATTGTGCACGAAAACGAAAGGTTTGGTGTGTAGGATCGTGTCGGGGTGTAGGCTTTGTGCATTCCTCTGTACTGTGAGGGCACATCAGTGCAGAAGTGTGAGGTGGGTCAACAACTGGCCGAATGGCTGGGCCTTGAAGGTAGTGGTCAGTGGTGCAAAGTCTGGTTGGAGACCAGCAGCTGCCAATGAAGCCCAGAGGGCAATACTGGGTGCAGTCCTGCTTCACATTTTAATTAATGATCTGGGTGAGGTGGTGATGACACAGAACTGGGGGGAGTGGTTGACTCACCAGAGGGCTGCACAGCCGTGCAGGGGGATCTTGACAGGTTGGAGAGGTGGGCTGACAAGAACCTCATGAAGTTCAACATGTTCAAAAGTGCAAAGGCCTCCATCTGGGGAGGAACAACCCCAGGCACCAGTACGTACTGGGGACGCTCAGATGGGAAGCACCTCTGCTGAAAAGGACCGAGGAATCCCGGTAGACACCAAGTTGAACATGAGTCAACCATATGTCATTGCTGCTACGACAGCTAATTGGCTGCATTAAGCAAAATACCACCAGCAGGTCAAGAGAGGTGATCCCTCCCCTCTGCTCAGCACTGGTGAGGCCACACCTGGAGCACTGTGTCCAGTTCTGGGCTTCCCAAAACAAGAGAAATGTTTGAATACAGAAAGAGCCCCACAGAGGGCTACCAGGATGATCAAGGGACTGAGCACCCCTCCTATGGGGAGAGGCCAAGAGACCTGTGACTGTTCAGCCTGGAGAAGAGGAGGCTCAGGGGGATCTTAGCAATGCCTACAGATACCTGATGGAAGGGTGCAAAGAAGGTGGAGCCAGGCTCTTCTCAGTGGTGCCCAGTGCCAGGATATGAGGCAGAGAGCACAAACTGGAACACAGGAAGCTCCCTCTAAGCATCAGGAAACGCTTTGCCACTGTGCAGGTGACGGAGCACTGGCACAGGTTGCCCAGACGGGTGGTGGTCTCCCTCCTTGGAGATCTTCCAAGGCCACCTGGATGTGATCCTGGGCAGCGTGCTCTGGGTGTCCCTGCTTGAGCAGGGGGCTTGGACCAGATGGCCTCCAGAGGCCCCTTCCAGCCCTAACCACTCTGTGGTTCTGTGTAACACACGTGGTTGTGGGGCAGAGTGGGGAGCTTCTGTGTCAAAATGCTGGGTGCATCCACTGCGTTATTGTAAAATGCCTATTTTTAGAATGAGTGTCTGTAATGCTCCACCAGAGTATTGTATCATACTCTGCATGAGTACTCAGATACTCTAATGAATGAATATCTATTTGTGCGTCTCCCTTTCTCATCTGATCTGCTCAGATGAGTGATGGACTTGTGTGGGGGGTGTTGACTGGTGAATCTTTCCGAAGCAGTGCATGTTCACACTAGTCTGTGCTCTCTGACATGTAGGCATGTAGTTAATTTGTTACGTGAGCATGTACAAAAGAGCATGCATGTCTTTAGGCATTTAACTTTTGTATGTACTAGCGAGATACGGGGTGGTATCATCGAATTCTCCACAGAGATTAATTTCCAAAATGAAAGATGCAGAACTTGCAGCCCTTCAAAATTTTATTTTTATTTTTGTTCAATGCTTAAGTGCAGAGCAGTGCAGGTTGTGACCATGGAAACTACCTCAGTCCAAACGAATGATGCTTCTAATTGCAAGTAAGAATAATGATCTTTCTGATGCCCTGACTACTTCAAAAGGCGGCATATAAGCTTTTTGTACTGTGTACAAGTTCATCCGTGTTTATGCTATTGAATATTTTATTCCTATAAAATATTTAAGTAGGAAACCCTGGCTACAAGTGCTAGTCATGTTGGACAGGTGTGTTTTAATTTTTTTTGGGGGGGTTGGGGGGGAATATGTAATATTTATGAAAAGAAAGATCCCGAGTCTGTTTCTGCCCTGTGGCAAATTTGTAGTGTGAGCTTGGATAAGTCAGTTTTTCTCATGTCTCAGATTTGGGCAAAATATTTGCTTGTTATTTCGTGAATTCAGCAAGATTTAATACAATCAAAATTGTATGTATGTTTAGGAAAAATGGGTTATGGTAGGCAAAGCTTTAACTATTACAAGCTTTATATAGTCTGTTCCACCTCGACATGGTAGATGTAATTATCTATATATAGTATTATGCATGATCTTGGTGTTTTAAAATGAGATATGTAATCCTAGCCCCAAGGAATAGGATTAATTATAATGTCACCTGATGCAAAAAGACAGAGTGGGCCTTAGAGAGAAATTAATTTCTCCCCAAATTAAGATAGTCACAGTCCTGACTTTTCCAGATGATCTTAATTAGATCATCAGATCCATTGTGGTTTGGATATGGTGTGAATGAGTGGGTATTCCCTTTTAGCCACGATCTTCCTCTTACATGACACGACAAACCTACTGTATTACAGCTAATCTTGGTGAAGGCCTCAAGGTTATATTAGGTAGTAAAGGAATGAATGTGATGCAGCTGCTGAAGAGGGTCCCTGTCCTTTGAATAGATCTTGGCTCTTTACCTGAGAACAGTTGGGATGCTCTGGATAAGGCTGTCCTAGCAAAATTATCATCAGTGCTGTCCTAGCAAGAATGGTCTTCCTGGAGACGTAGTGGTAGGCCTTTTTGGATGATTATATCTGTCTGAATAATGTATGCAAAGCAGGATGATCTTCACTCCGGTATTTTGTGATAGGGGAAGAAGTAGAGAAGGGGAATGCAAACGGATATTTCTGTTGTTATGGTTTACCTTGTTTGTATATGAGGAGTTCTCATTGTGCTTTTTGTTCTTCTCACAGATACACCTGCTTCCAGCACCATGGCCTCTGACCTGGAAAGCAGCCTCACCTCCATTGACTGGCTCCCACAGCTTACTTTAAGAGCTACTATTGAAAAACTGGGGGGTTCCTCACAAGCAGGGCCTCCAGGGGCTGCCCGAAAGTGTCCTCCAGGCTCACCAACTGATCCCAATGCTACTCTGAGTAAGGATGAGGCTGCAGTGCATCAAGATGGGAAGCCACGTTACAGCTATGCCACTCTGATCACGTATGCAATCAACTCGTCGCCTGCCAAGAAGATGACACTCAGTGAGATCTATCGTTGGATCTGTGACAATTTTCCCTACTACAAAAATGCTGGTATTGGTTGGAAGGTAAGGACTTCCATAGCTAAAGTGCCCTTTCCGTCTAATAAATGGATGTTATTTTCTTAGTTCTGTGCCAAATGTGCTCACTGAGCAAAATGAAGAGAAACAGATGTGAAATTAAGTTGACCATTTGGAAGAAATGAAGAGAGACAGAGGTCCCATTTTTTTCTCAGATTTTTGTTGCGTGTACGTGGTGGCCCTTACAAAGAATCCTGGGGAAAAGAGGGAAGAAAATCACCACAAAAAAAAAACCAACACCAACAAAAAGAACCCACAAAACCCACGTTACTGCCAGTCTCTGCATCACGCTGATACTATTTTCACTGTACCTTTTGTATTTGTATAGGTGGTTCAGCCCCAGTTACTCAGCCTATTCTATTCCTCTCCTTTCCTAAGCTTCTGTTCTGCTGCATGGTGGGTATATGTAGTGAGGTTTGGCTTTTGAGTATACGCTTCCCTTCCGTTTTCTCTACCCACACCTGAGCATACACAGAAGGCTATATGTTTTTGTTGTAGCACTTACCTGTACCTCTCAATTTCTCTTCAGAACTCGATTCGTCATAACCTCTCTCTGAATAAGTGTTTTCGAAAAGTGCCTCGACCGAGGGATGATCCTGGGAAGGTAAGAAATCTGCACGCTCCTGGGCAAGACATTTTAAACTGCAAGGAATAAGCAGGGGTTGCTCTTTCTAACTCATGACTGGAATTTGAAACCTAAAGTGCAGGCAGAAATGGAAGCAGTAGTAAGATTTACTGCTGCACTTGGCTACAGAAGCATTTGCTTAAAGGGAACCTGTAAAAGGGCCTAAATGGTTTTAGCACTTTTTTCTTATCTGTGATCTTCTGTTAACTTTAAAGATAATGGAAAAGGAATAGTGTTAAGTGTACTTTTTCAGTTTTGTTTCTTATTTTTCTTCATCTATATTTGTTAAGTGTGGGTCTGGTCCAACCTGTTCTGTTACGAAAGATTTTAGTGGCTGGTGGTGCATGGCAGGATTATGACATGACATCATGGTTCATGGAGGCAAGATCCAGGGAAGTGAGAGCAGAACTACTTATGTGGACTGCAGACAATTTGGCATTGGGGGAAAAAAATGTCATGATCAGGTAGTTCAGATCTGTAGAAACCAGTTACAAGTAGCAGTCACGAATTTATTAATTTGTTGTGTTAGTAAAGGCTGATAAAGTCTTATTAGTACGTAACAACTGTAAAGGAGAGTTGCTGGCAAAACCAAGACATGGCAAGCAGATATTGTTACTTTTACAAAGCAAACAAGCAGAAGAAGATGGTGCGGATGAGAAACTATGCATTTAGACAGAAAGCTTTTATTTTATTGATTTATTTTAACTTTCTTCCATCCCTCAGCATCCTAAAGTTGCCAGGCCTTTGTGCAGGCCTTTTCAGGTTATATTTGAAGGACTAGGTGATGCTCAGTTGGCATCTAAAAATTGAAGTAAGGTCTCTGGAGACCACTGCTCAAAATGCTATTGATTATATGGCTTATTCCAGGGAACCCATCCTGACTTCAGAGTACGTGTTTGAAGGTGCTCATTGACATTTTGGGCTGGGTTTGTAATGATAACCCATTCTCTGCTTGTCACTGATTATTCAGGTTCAACTGGAGGTCAAAATAAGTTAAATCACACCCTAGAGTTCTGTGTATGCTGCTTCAGAAAACAAAAAACTGACATAATTATAGTCTATTTCAGGTTGAAAGGGACCACAGGAGGTCAAACACCACTCTTCCCCCGCCTCCCAGCTTATCAGACAGGACACGATTGGGTTGTTCAGGCCTTTGATGGGCACTTGTTTAAGCAATGCACCACCATCATTTATATCTGATTGGAATTCCTCTTGATATAACTCGTGTTTGTTGCATCTTATTCTATGCATATCTGAGAAGAGTTTGGGTTTTGTCATCTTAAAATTTCATCACATAGTTTAAGACAGTGGTTGGATTTCCTTAGCCTTCTCTTCTCCAGCCTAAACAGATCTGTCTGTGTGAACTGCTTGTATGTGGTGTATTTTAGTCCCCTAGCCAACATGGTGCTCCTCCATTGGATGTATTCCTGTATGTCAGTGTCTGTCTTGCCTGGGAGGCCCCCAAGAGGGCACAGTACTTAAAGTGAAATCTCACAAGCATGGTAAAAGGGATCCTTCTCGTTCTTTCTGCCCAGTCTGAACACTGAGCTGGTCCTCATTAGTCAATTAAAAATAACATGCTGTGAGGAAGGTACTGACGGGGGGTGTACAGGCCCAAAAGAGTTGGTCTGTCTCAGGTCTAAAACATCTTTTGCTCTTCTTGTTGTCATGTCTCAAAGTGATGGAAACGTAAAGCATCCTGCCTTCCACCTGTAGCACCATACCTCATTGTTCAGTACAACACGATGCAAGAGAGCAACCTCTGTTTCCAGCACCCAGGCCTTAGTTGTCTGATACTCAGGGTGGTCCAGGTGGTCCTAATGTTTAGTAAATGCGGCATTTTTTGAGGCAGTAAATCCCTGCTGCAGGAAGCACCCGGATTTAATACTGCAATAATTCACCACTGGGTCTTCTTTCCAGGGCTCATATTGGACAATAGATACGTGTCCAGATATATCTCGCAAGAGGCGGCATCCTCCCGATGATGACGTGAGTGTTACTCTTTCCTGACAGCATGGAGCAGGAGGGGGAATCCCCCTTCTTGTTCCAAGGAGTCCTTCCAGCACTAGATGATGCTGTCATTTTGGGGGTAAAGTGTGCACACTGGGGAAACAAAGGCTAGAACTGAATGAATTAACGTGTATCTTGCTGAGTGGCTGTTGCTGCTGTTCGGTAGCTAAGTTAATAATGCTTAAAGTCCTTTATCCTGTCTTTTTGGTGATTAAGGCCTAGTCCTCCTGTTTTCTAAGCCATGAACAACAGTGGGGGGAGCTGGCTTCCCATCTGCAGTTTCACTTCTCCATCTGTTTTTGATTTGGGCTTCTTTTCTCCTTCTTCCCCCTCCACAGATACCACAAGACTCCCCAGAGCAAGAGGCAAGCAAGAGCCCCCGAGGTTCTGTTCCAGTCAGCACAGAAGCCTCTTTGCCATCTGAGGCCACCCCTCAACTGTCACTCCAGAGCACTGCCCCCATTGCCAACTACAGTCAGGTGAGCAGTGGAGAAGAGGACAGAAGCCTTAAGAAGTGTGTGTGTGGGGAGGGAAAAATAAAAGGAAGGGAAGAAGTTAATCAGACAGAAAATAAGGAGGAAGTGTCATTTAAGAACGGGTTGGATGTTGGAGCCAGTGTGCTATGGGGGGTGGCTGGTTAACTTCTGTCAAGGAAAATGGCATTTGGGATGGTCTGCTGGGAGAGAGCTAAGTGATAGGAGATAGCAGCGCGTGTTCTACCTGTAGGTAGTGTTTGGATCCCTGTCAGAAGTTACAAAACCTAGTACAAAGCCAAGGCCTTATTTCTGTTGCGTGTGGTCCTTTTAGCAGGCTGCAGGACCTGTGGATGTTGCCTCTACTGTAGCGGGGGGGCAGGGCCGTGAAGGGGCCGACGTGCCACCCCCGCTGTACAGTGCCAACCATGACTTCAAGTTCTCCTACTCTGAGATCAATTTCCAGGATCTTAGCTGGTCCTTCCGAAACCTCTACAAATCCATGCTGGAGAAATCATCTTCCTCTCAGCACGGTGAGTAACAATATGTGACACATGGGGTGGGCAGGTACCTGCCTACACAGTCCTTGTTCGCTGATATATCCTTACGCTTTCAGGTCTTTCTTCTTTTAGAAGCCTGTGCAAACAGACTTTCCTTCTTTGGCAATTAGTTCTTGGTTTGTAATTAGCTCTGCCAGGAGCAGATAAGAAATCTGCCTGCCCCTTCTCTATTGCTCCCCACTCATTCACTCAGAATAAAAAGGATTATGATTTAAAAATACTTTGTGTTGATAGAAAAGCAAATGCTAAAATGGTAGAAGCGTAGAGAAATGAAGTCCTGAAGAAAAGTGTGTCTGAGAAGTATTCACAATCTGACAAGCTAGAAACTGTAAGAGGGAGGGGGTTGTTGCATTTAGGCAGTGGAATTTCCCCCAAAAGAGAATGGAAGGTCGTCACTGTGAAGATCTTTTAAAAGCAGAATTTGTACGAGACCTTGGAGAATTGAGCTTTGTGGGAAAGAAAGAGCCTGTAACTCCATTCATAGCTCACATTTCTGTGACTGAGGAACCAGCCAGCAGAGGGCAGAATCGCTGTAGGGATGAGATGAGACCTGTGTTTCTGCAGAAAACACTTCAGGAAAGTCTCCACTTGCTGTCCCTATCCTTAAACATTCTTCTGGATACTAGCAGGAAGGAATATTCAATTAGATGAGCATTTCACTTATGCTGTCAGCCGTTATACAGCACAGGCAGAGTTTGCTACTCTGCTACTTTCAGGAGGAGCCTCTTGAAACTTGTAGCTTCAGTAAAATAACAAGCTATTACATTTATTACTTTCATCATGCTGGCACTTGAGATTACTGGTAGTACTCTGTTGTATAAGATGTTGTACAATGAGAAAGATAGAAAAATGCAGAGAAGAACCTTGACTCACTTGTGTGCCTTTGTGAAAGTTAGCAGTGGTCTGTTTCTCAGTTCTTCAGCTGTAAGATAGTCTAGGAAAAGTTGCAGTTTTTGAGGAAATTGTGCTGGCAATTTTAGAGTTAAGATGTTAATATTGACCCTTTTGTTCCATTACAATTAGTAGGGTGGTCTAAGGGTTGATTCTGGGTCTAGTGAAAAACTGAGGCTTGCTTGCAGATGGTCAAGTAAGGAATGGATAGCTCAGGTTAGTGGCCTTTCACTGTGACTGTTCTCAGAAGTCCAAGATGTAAGGGGACAATGAACTGGGGAAGCAGACATAAGAGGCAGCAGGAGCTCCTGATGTGGGGAAGAATGGAGAACACCTGATGCTTTTGAACGTAGATTATGTCTGAAATGGAAGAGGATAGAAGCGACACACACAATGAATTGGGAGGAATTAAAGTAATAAAATCAATTTTATAGAATCCATAATAAAGGAGCCCTGACACGTGCTCTGTGTATAAAAGCAGTAGGATGTGTGACTTTTAATGATCCGTGTGAGGAAAAACTGTGAAGGTTCCAGACCATGCTGCTTGTAGGATAGGAGCTGAAGGGAGCGTTTCGAACCAGCAAATCAGATTTATCAACCTCTTTATTTTATAAATGTTTTGTTGTTTAAGTTTGCTTGTGGTCATTTCTAGGAAAACAACATGGGCATGAAATTTCCAGAAAGCCCACGTTACTTGGTATATATGGGAAAAATCCAAGAAGGCATTTAAGTGCCTAACACTGTACTAAAAGGTTAACTTCTGCTGGGGCTTTCTTGTAGAGCCTTTTGTTCTGAACAGGACCTGGAGCACAGTGAGAACATAACTATAAAGGTGCTAATTGTTGGCAGCCTCCAGAGGGCATTCCAAAAGCTTCATAAATAGCAGGATGAGCAGTGTGAAATTAGAGATGGATAATTTAATCAGAGGTCTGATTCAGACAGCTCTTAAAGCTCCCTCCTCTTTCACCGCACAGGTTTCTCTTCTCTCCTTGGTGACATGCAACCCTCCAACCACAACTACTACATGTACCAGCAGCAGCAGCAGCAGCAGGGTCCCTCAGCAGTGGGTGCTGCTCCCCCACTCCACACTCCAACCCCAGACGGTTGCCCGTCCCAAGGGGGAAAGCAGCAGGGTGGTGAAAGTTATGTCCCTCCACCAGTGATGTCCATGCACCCTCCTCCAATGCAGCATGGAGGCTACCACCAGCATCAACAACACCACCCACACTCCCACCCACAGCAGCAGCCACATCAGCACCAGCAGCAGCAGCAGTCACAGGCTTCAATCAACAATGCTGGCTTTGGTAAGTCAGGGCTGATGGAAAGAACAGCTGGGGAAACTGGAGCAATGGGGTGCCCTCAGACAGAAATCCCACAAGTGAGCTTTCCCTGAGTGGTACCTGCAGAGTGAGAAGAAAAAGGGTGAAAACAGTTATGATTGAAATCTGAAACGGAAATTGCCTTCTTACTGAAGGAAAGAGGGATGCCATCACGCTGGGCTTGGGATTCTGTTTAGGGATGAGGTATAAAGTCGGGCTAAATGAAAAAGGAAGTACCACATCTGGTCTTCCAAGAGAAAAATGTTTTCTAGCTACTATAGCATTAAGATCCTTGGTGAAGAGTGAACAGTCATTTTTTATCAAGGGATAGAGGGGAAGGGTATTCTGCACTGGAATAATTTCTTACCCATTTCATTCCAGCATTTCCTGATTGGTGCTCCAACATTGATTCCCTGAAGGAAAGCTTCAAGATGGTAAACCGGCTGAACTGGTCTAGCATTGAGCACTCCCAATTCTCAGGTCAGTGTTGGCCTAGTGACACAGTCTAGTCACGTAGTGACTAGGGACTGTAATCTATAAAATTTAGGAGTGCTGTGCACAGATTGGTGTTTTTTTTTTTTTTTTTTTTAACCCAGTTTACATTTGTCAAGTTTGTTGGTTTCTCAGTGACTCAACTCTTCCATTTGTAAAATGAGGTGTCCTATTTCATGGGTTCTATTAAGACCCTAAAGCACTTGAATGCCATAGAAATTTTGGGCAGGAGGTATGAATTTATAGATGTCAGAAACCTAACCAAGATTTTTTCCCTTCTGCTCCTCCCTCCCTCCCTTACCTGAGTCAGTGAGACAACACCTTTAAAAGGGAGCTCTCTAAGTGTCCAGTTACCGATTAAAAGTGATGAAGTTGGGTCTGTAGGGGGAAGGTGAGATTTAGAGCTGGAAAACAAAAACTCTTTACAGGGAAGACTGCAGTGTTAGTGCTGTCTTTGATGCCGTTCTTGTACTCTGCAGAGCTGATGGAGAGTCTGCGCCAGGCTGAGCGGAAGAACTGGACGCTGGATCAACACCATATTGCCAACCTCTGCGACTCCCTTAATCACTTCCTTACCCAGACTGGTCAGCTCCCTCATCTGGTCGGCCCGCAGCAGCCCCCTCGAATCTCTGATTCTTGTGCCCTGAACAGTGGCAAACAGGAGCAATCCATGAACCAAGGTAACTGGGAGGGAAACTGAAATGCCATGTTAATGAAGGTGCAGTTCTCTGAATATCCTAAATTACTTGCCACCTTGCTAGTCAGTGTAGCACCAAGCAGTTCAGTGCTGGGCTGTCAGGGGCTGTCCACACCATCTCAGTCTCCTCTGACTTTAAAGAATTAGGATGTCCAATGTTTATGGCCTAGACACACCATTATTATGTGATGCATACTGCTGACAGGCTACCTGTCCAGACAGAAATACATTTAGAAGGTTAACCTGGAAAAAGAGAAGGAGAGGTTTTTGTTTGTTTTATTTGTTTTGGTTTGGTAATGGTAAGATTGAGAGTTTTTTGTTCTGGATGGCAGGAGCTGTAAAACAGAAAGCTTTTGCTCCCACTTTGGAGAAGGAATGACCTGACAAAAAGTAAGAGGATGCTCTCTGGGCTGAGTGCAGAGGGTAACATGGTCTTGGTACAATTGTGATGGTGTATGTTGCCTAGTACTGAATTAAATGAGTTCAAAAAAAAAATAAAAATTGAGCCATCTTCTGACATTTTTTGATGGGGAAAAAAAACCTTTACTAATAAGATAAACTCCTGCAGGTGCCAAGAAACGAGATCCTTGGCCAAGCTATAGCTTGTGGTTAGGACCCAGCAACCGAACAACTTCTCAGTATCCCATAGGTTTGAATAGGTTGCTTTATGGCTGAGCTGCAACCCCGTCAGGACCAAGACAGCTGACCAGAACATTAATAGTTCGCTTTACTTCATTCCACAGTGAACTCCTATGGTCAGCCCCAGCCTCCCCATCTCTTCTCCGGGCCATCTCCTATGTACCAGATTTCCACCCAGGACTCTCCAGGATATAATCGACCAGGTAAGAGGCAATGTTAAGGCATATTTATACATGGAAAAACCAGAGAAATCACAGAACAGCTTGGGTTGGAAAGGACCTTAAAGAACATTCAGTTCCAACCTCCCTTACATGGGCAGGGATGCCACCCGCTAGATCAGGTTGCCCAGGGCCTCATCCAGCCTGGCCTTGAACACCTCCAGGGATGGGGCATCCACAGCTTCTCTGGGCAACCTGCTCCAGTGCCTCACCACCCTCTGAGTGAAGAATTTCCTGTTAATCTCTAATGTAAATCTCCCCTATTTTAGTTTAAAATCATTCCCCCTTGTCCTGTCATTATCTGATTGAGCACGGAGTCGCTCTCCATCTTTTTTATGAAAGATGGAGTCACCCCAGAACCTTCTCTTCTCCAGGCAGAACACCCCCAGCTCTCTCAGCCTTTCTTCATAGGAGAGGTACTCCAGCTCCTTGATCATCTTTGTAGCCCTCCTCTGGACCTGCTCTAACAGACCAACATCTTTCTTGTGCTGGGGGCCCCAGACCAGGACACAGCACTCCAGGTGGGGCCTCACAATGGCAGAGCAGAGGGGGACAATCACCTCCCTCAACCTGCTGGTCACTCCTCTGTTGATGCAGCCCAGGGTGCAGTTGGCCTTCTGGGCTACAAGTGTGCACTGCTGGCTCATGTCAAGCTTTTCAACCACTAGCACCCCCAAGGCCTTCTCTGCAGGGCTGCTCTCAATGAGTTCTTCTTCCAGACTGTGCTCATATCTGGGATTGTGCTGACCCAGGTGCAGCACCTTGCACTTGGACTTGTTGAACCTCATTAGGTTCACATGATCCCACTTCTCAAGTTTGTCCAGGTCCCTTTGGATGGCATCCCTTCCTTCTGTTGTACTGACTGCACCACTCAGCTTGGTGTCTTCTGTGAACTTGCCGAGGGTGCACTCGATCCCACTGTCTATGATGTTGATAAAGATATTAAATAGTACCAGTCCCAGGACAGACCCCTGAGGTACACCACTTGTCACCGGCCTCCGCTTGGACATGGAGCCATTGACCACCACTCTGGAGTGCAGCCTTCAAGCCAGCTCCTTATCCACTAAATGGTCTGCCCATCAAATCCAAACCTCTCCAATTTGGTGATCAGGATGTCATGCAACACCACATCAAAGGCCATGCAGAAATCCAGGTAGATGACATTTGTCAGTCTTCCTTTGTCAACAGATGCAGTAACTCCATCATAAAAGGCCACTGAATTGGACAGATACAATTTACCCTTGGTGAAGCCATGTGGGCTGTCTTGGACCACCTCTTTGTTTCGCATATGCCTTGACATTGCTTCCAGGAGGAGGTTTTCTATGATCTTGCCAGGCACAGAGGTGAGGCTCACTGGTCTGTAGTTCCCTGAGTCTTCCTTTTTTTACCCTTTTTCAAAATGGGAGTGATGTTTCCCTTTTTCCATTTAACAGGGACCTCACCCGACTGCCAGGACTTTTCAGATATGATGGAGGGAGGCTTGGCAACTACATCAGCCAGTTCCCTCAGGACCCTGGGATGCATGACATCAGGCCCCATAGACTTGTACTTGTTTAGTTTCATCAGGTGGTCTCGAACCTGCTCTTCACTTACAGTGGGTGGGACTTTGCTCCACCAGCTTCCATCTATGGGTTCAGGGAAACAAAAGTACTCTTCCCAGGCCACATGTCCCTGCCTCATGGCACTGCCTGTGCGTTTCTTCCTTGAACCTGCTAACCAGCAGGTCCTTATGCAACCATCCTGGTTTTCTGCCCTCCCTGCTCACTTTCTTAGACAGAGGGATGGAAAGTTCCTGTGCTCTTAAGAAAAACATCCTTAGAAAATTATAAATTCTCTTCAGCTCCTTTGTCCCTAAGGATGGCATTCCAGGGATCTCATCCACTAGGTCTAAATAGATGGAAGTTTGCTCTTCGCAAGTTCAGGGTCCTGACTTTGCTCTTTGCCAGGCCCATGTTCCCTGAGATCACAAACTCCTGGAAAAATGGAAGCTGGCAAATGTTGTGCCGATTTTCAAGAAGGGTCAGAAAGAAGACCCTAGCAATTACAGGCCTGTCAGTCTCACGTCAGTGCCTGGTAAAATCATGGAGAAGTTGGTTCTCGGACTTATTGAGGTGCACCTGGGGGACAAAGCAGTCATTGGTCCCAGCCAGCATGGGTTTGTGAAGGGTAGGTCCTGCCTAACTAACCTGATTTCCTTTTATGATAAGATCACCCGTATGGTGGACCAAGGGAAACCAGCTGATGTGATTTTTTTGGACTTCAGCAAGGCTTTTGACACGGTTTCCCATAGGATCCTACTGGACAAAATGTCCACCATACAGCTAAATAAAAACATCATACGATGGGTGAGCAATTGGCTAACGGGCAGGGCCCAAAGGGTTATGGTAAATGGAGCTGAGTCAGGCTGGCGGGCGGTCACCAGTGGGGTCCCTCAAGGCTCCATTTTAGGGCCGGTACTTTTCAATATTTTTATAAACGATCTGGATGTAGGAATAGAGGGTATTTTGAGCAAGTTTGCTGATGACACCAAACTTGGAGGAGTTGTGGACTCAAATGAGGGCGTAAAGGCCTTACAGAGGGATCTGGACAGGTTGGAGAGCTGGGCGATCACCAACCGCATGAAGTTCAATAAGAGCAAGTGCCGGGTCCTGCACCTGGGACGGGGAAACCCTGGCTGCACGTACAGACTGGGCGATGAGACGCTGGAGAGCAGCCTAGAAGAGAGGGATCTGGGGGTCGTGGTAGACAGCAAGTTGAATATGAGCCAGCAGTGTGCCCTGGCAGCCAGGAGGGCCAACCGTGTCCTGGGGTGCATCAAGCACGGCATCGCTAGTAGGTCAAGGGAGGTGATTGTCCCGCTCTACTCTGCGCTGGTGCGGCCTCACCTTGAGTACTGTGTGCAGTTCTGGGCACCACAGTATAAAAAGGACATGAAACTGTTGGAAAGTGTCCAGAGGAGGGCTACGAAGATGGTGAAAGGCCTTGAGGGGAAGACGTACGAGGAACGGCTGAGGTCACTGGGCCTGTTCAGCCTGGAGAAGAGGAGGCTGAGGGGAGACCTCATCACAGTCTACAACTTCCTCGTAAGGGGGTGTCGAGAGGCAGGAGACCTTTTCTCCATTAACACCAGTGACAGGACCCGCGGGAACGGGGTTAAGCTGAGGCAGGGGAAATTTAGGCTGGACGTCAGGAGGGGGTTCTTCACAGAGAGGGTGGTTGCACACTGGAACAGGCTCCCCAGGGAAGTGGTCACTGCACCGAGCCTGTCTGAATTTAAGAAGAGATTGGACTGTGCACTTAGTCACATGGTCTGAACTTTTAGGTAGACCTGTGCGGTGTCAAGAGTTGGACTTGATGATCCTTAAGGGTCCCTTCCAACTCAGGATATTCTATGATTCTATGATTCTATGAACTCAACCAAGGTGTGGTCACTGCAGCCCAGACCGCCCCCAGTCTTAATTTCTTTAATGAATTATTCTGCACTGGTAAGCATCAAGTCCAGTAACTCTTCTTCTCTGGTTGGTTTGTCTAATACCTGGACCAGGAAGTTGTCCTCAATGCATTCTAGGAGTCTCCTGGACTGCTTACAGCCTGCTGTGTAGCTTTTCCAGCAGACATCTGTGTGGTTGAAGTCCCCCACCAGGATGAGAGTGTGCAAGCACGATGCTTCTTGTAGCTGAAGCAAGAAGTCCTCAGCAGCAGGCTTCCCGTGATCAGGCGGCATGTAGTAGGTCCCAACACAAGGTTCTGGTCCTTAACTCTCTCCCACAAGCTCTCAACCTGTCCATGGCTGTTCCTCAGAGGTATCTCTTCACAATCAATCCATTCCCTAACATAGAGGGCAACACACCTGCCCTTCCTTCCCTGCCTGTCTCTTCTGAAAAGCTCGTATCCCTCTATTCCAGCGTTCCAATTATGTGATTTGTCCCACCATGATTCCATGATAGAAATCAGGTCATATTTTTCTAATTGCACCATTGTTTCCAGCTCCTTCTTGTTTCCCATGCTGTGTGCATTGATGTAGAAGCACTTCAGCTGGGCTACTGGTCTCATTGCATTTTCAGAGGAACCCTTCCTATCTGCTTGGGGGCAGTTCTCCAGTATTTCCCTGTTGTTTCCTACAGAGACAGTGTTCCCACATTCACTTCCATCACTCAGAAGTATTTCCCTTTCCCCCACCACATCTAGTTTAAAGCCCTGCTAAGAAGGCCAGCCAGCTTGCTGCCCAGAACACTGTTGTTGCCCCACCTGGCCAGGTGTGCCTCATGCAGTGTCAGTGTGCCCAGTCTCTCAAAAGTACCTCTGAGCTTGTAGGACCTTGAGCTTGGCACCAGCCTCGCAGCCAATTGTTCACTTGGTCCATTCATCTCCTCCTTCTTGGGTCCCAGCCTCCAACTGGGCAGATAGAGGAGAATGCTACTTGCACTTCTGATCACTTCAACGTCTTTCTGAGGGACGTAAAGTCCCTTTTTATATTTCAGAGTCTCTTTGTTGCAGTCTCATTTGATCCTACATGAAAATATTTCAGAGTCTCTTCGCTGCAGTCTCATTTGATCCTACGTGAAAGAGTTAGGAATGGGTGGTAGTCTTCAGGCCCCACCAAGCTTGGTAACCTCTTCATAATATCACAAATGCAAGAACCGTTTCCCCAGCCCTCTGTGGATTTCTCCCAAAATAAAGTGCTTCTCTGGTGAAGCACTGAGGGTAGAGAGAGATTGGACTGCAAGAGACCCTCCGTTAGTGCTCTGTCAGGGTTTAGAATTTCAAGGAAAAAAAAATCAATATTTCACCTCACATAAATCATCTTACAGTCCAGTCTCACCTTCAGTTAGTTGCTCAAAGGAAAATTACATGAGAAGTTTTTGTTGCCAAAGTCCTTTGTATTCTATCAGCAATCAGCTGTGAGGACAGTTAAGGAAGCTGAAACTGAACCTCTATAGAAGCTGCTGTGGAGAATGTCACAGCACACCACCTACAGACATGAGTAGGTACTGTCTGACGGTCAGAAGTTCATGCCAGTAGTGTTCTTGCTTGTTAAAACTGTTGGAAGGAAGTCCACAATGCTTCTATGAAAGTAAAACATTTTTTATTCTAACTGTTCTTTCCCTTTCTCTCTCTCTCTCTTTTTTTTGTCTCAGCTCACCATCTGGTCCCTCGGCCTCCAGGGCCTCCTCCAGGTGCCAATGAGGAAATCCCCGATGATTTCGACTGGGACTTGATCACTTAGCGAGTTACAGACTGAAGAGCCCGTCCTTTGTGAAGGACGCGGGAGGCGAGGGGGACACGGGGTGAATGGTGCTGCACCACCTTCCCCAGCCTCCCCACCTTGCCTGTATATAGATATATATTCTCTATCTCCGCCAGAGAAGCCACCGCAAGATGCTGCCGAAGATAATCCTTCCTTGCGTCCTGTTTTATCTTCTTTTTCTTCTTTTGTTTATTATTATTATTATTATTATTGTTATTATCAATAATTGAGCACAGCCCTTCCCCTCCTCTGGTGGCCTCGGACGCATCAGATTGACTCTTTCATGTTGCGTGGTGCCCTGTGGAGGGCAGAAAGATGGTTCCTTGGTGCCACGAAAAGACCTCGCAAGGTTGAATCCTCGAGTGCATCTTTCTCTGCCTCCATCATTTTGCGTTTAACAATCCCTCTTTCCCTTCAAGGTGGCCAGTGAATCTGTCGTATTGGCTACCGGAGTGAGAGAGTCTAGTGGACCCTGGGAGCCTGTAGTTCTGTTGTTTCTTAAATGTTGTAAAGGTCGGGGGCTAAAGGGACACTGGAGGGGTGATCTTAGCTCTGTGAACTTTCTCGCACCCGCAGAAAAAGCAAGAGAAGCAGGAGATAGCCCAAGTACAAAGAGAGGGTGACCTCTGAAGTAGGGAGAACAGAGCTGAGCTGCGAGGGAAGACCTGAGTTTGGAGAAATGAGGATGTAGCAGATGTAGGTTTCAGAATGCAGTGCCATCTGTGAGGACCAAGAGCGATTTTGGGGGAATCCTGACCTGTTTTCTACACTGCCTTTTGCAGCCTCCAGGGAGGTGAAGTCTGCATACCCATCAGGTAAAAGGAGCAGTCGGGGGCGTCGCGATGCAGCAAAGTCTGTTCCCCAAAGCTTTTAATTTCACCCCCCACAACCACCCCTTCAAGCCTTTCTTCCAAGTATGCGGTGAGACTCTCACTTGCATATACAAATCCAAAAATTTTCTCGCTATCAGTATTTTTTTCAGTTTGTTCGGTTGTTATTTGGCCCTCTCCCCCTTGCACTTTTTTGGAGACTGTCCTTGCCTGTGGCTTGAAAATGATAATGACGGGTGTCTTGCTGCATAGGTGTAATTCTTAGTCAGTGGTTCCACTTTGTGAACGGGCGAATGGTGGGAAGAGGAAGCTGCTGCTCGGAACAGAGGTGAATTAGGCGACTTCTGGTCAAGGGGCTTGAACCCTCTGGTCAAGTAAGTGGGAGGCCCTTACAAGTGATTTTTGTAAGAGATGCATTAGAAGAGAGGACGAAGTGGGGCAGATTTTTAAACTGAACAGCCAGAGTATAGTATAGTGTAAAATGAGGAGGGTGGGTCAGACCCTTGCAGTTCAGCTGGGGAGATAGATGGCGGAATAGAGCACAAATCCCAATTGATGGGCTCTGTTGGCACTAGCAAATCAGGAAGGCAGAAAAGGTGCAGGAGCAGGAGTGAGTGTTGAGATGTCTCCTCTCCTAAACTGTGTCCTTTGTTCCCCTTTTTTTCTGGTATGGCTCTGTTCTGTCAAACCTTTTGTTTCCTTTACATGTTTTATAAAGCCTCCCCCCAGGCTTTATTCCCTGTTTACCAATGAAGGGAACAAGACACACAAAATATCATGGCGGCTTGACGTACCTGGGGCAGAGGAGGTCATAACCTCTACTCTGACTGAAGGAAGGTGGGGAACTGACATTGCTTTTTAAATTTGCTGTAGGGATGAACCAATTGGATCTTTGTCAGGGAAGTGGACAGAGTCTCGTTGTATTGGGGAGGGGGGGATGGGACTTTTTTTCTTTTCTTTTTTTTTTTTTTTCTTTTTTTAAGTGTGTGTGTGGGGGGAGTTCATCATTGAGTGTTTCCAAGAGAAATGAGGAATTCCAGAACCAACTTCAGCATGGAGTCAGCTGTTATCTCTGCTGCCTCGGGATGGGAATGACACGACTTGGAAGCATGTGTGATTGGTTTTCTGTGGAACATGGCACCAGAGACAGCCCCTTGTTGGTGCCAGTTAGTGCTTTGCAGAGGATGTTACTGAGAGCCGGCCCTGTGGATACCTGAAACCACCAGAAGAAAAAAAAAACAAAAAGAAAAACAAGAAAGATGGCTCCTTCTGCATATCCAAGTGCTCCTCATTTGCATATTTGCCTCATTTGCATATTCAATCGCTCTTCATTTGCATATGTAAATATGTGCCGGTCAGTGTGCAAATTAGCCTCATTCCTCTGTCCCTGAAATAAATGTGCGTTGTTGGAGTGTGGGAAGGCATCGGGTCGGCTACATGCGGCTCGGCGCTGCAGGCTGGCCCACGGTGGTTTTGCTCGATGGTCAGGGAGAGAGGGGTGTGGTCTCACAAGTTTATTTTTGTGCATGCTTTCTTAATAAAAAGAAAAAGTGAATGTTTATGGTTTAACTGTTTTGGTGCCGGTATTGAGTTTCTTGTGGCGGTGCCTGACAGGTGGGCTTGGAAAATTACCAGTTACCTTGGAAATAGCCATGTCTACACCCAAATTCTAAGTTAACAGCTTGCACCTGCATGTACATTGACAACCTAAGAAGCTTAGGTTGCAAGAGAAAGACTCAGAAGTCCCTGTAGCTGTCTGTCTTACCAAAACTGAGATCACTGAGTCTTTCAAATCACACCTTTTCCAGAAAGGCAGTGAAAACTGTACCATGGCTTAGTTGTTTGTCATGGCACTTGTTGACCTTACTCCTTAAGCCAAAGCTTAATAAGGAACAGGGAACATTCAAGCCTGGGGAACACCCCTAAAAAGTCTGGAAGCAATTTTTATCCTCCTGTACAATAAAGACACAAGCACATCTCTCTGCTAGAGAGCAGGACATGGCCGAGCTGAAAGAGGCTAGTTCTCCACCTTCCTGGGAGTCAGACTAGAGGTTATCACCTCCCAATTACAAAGTTTTCCCAACTGCGTGATCGTCCAGCAGCCATCCAATCTGGTTCATCAGTGAAGGCAGCTGCTCAAATTCTGCTTGTGCTATCCTAAAATGCAGTGTGGACATTTGGGTTGTTTCTGGCCACCTCCATAAAGGAAAGCTGGGGGCTGTCGGTGGAGTGAATGCTGGGGAGACAGCGAGTGAGTGCATGCTAATGAACATAGTTATACGTTGTGAACTGGGCCAGTTACTACTGTACAGTGATGTATTTGTTGGGATAAAGAGATATCTTGGTCACCTACCAGGGCATGGAAGTCTGTTAAAAGAAAATGTAGTGCTTCCCTCTAGGTTTATCTTCAGAAAAAAGCCTCTCAGGCCCCAGTGTAGTCAAATGAGAGGAAAGGTGGGATGGTGGATTCCAAGGAAAGACACCAGCGTTGATTTCATCTGCATTTTATCAGAGACAGGAGATGCACAACATCTATAATAGACACATGCAAATAACTGATGAGTTCCGTATCTAGCAATTCAGAAGTTAAACTACATGATCCCACCACAAATCGTTCACCAAGTCTGCTTTCAACTTTAAAATACTCTGGGTCTCCTGTTTCACCAGTCATCTGTCAGAGATTATTACTCTTCGTATTTCCAGCTTCCGATCTCTTTATAGCAGGACATAAAGGGCATTTGCTGATGTGATCTGAACCATCTCAGTGCCCTGTGTGCAGATATGCTGATTGATCAGATGTGTTGGAGCAAAAAAAAAAGCAGAGAATTGATGTACAGAGCTCTTTCTTTCTGCATTGGTGAAGTCCTGTGTTAGACCGTACTGCTAACATCCTTGTCTGCTGAAGTCTTGCTTTTGGCAAAGGAGACAGGGGTTGAATGTGTCGGTTCATCAGTAAAGGCTCCTTCCAGCACTCCTTGCACTGTTTGCCGTGCCTTTGCCCTGAAGTCCCGACCCACAAAAACATAGAGCAGAGGGTTTATGCAGCTGTTGGCATATGCAAGTGCTGTAGAGATGTGATCCCAGAGGATCAGTAAACTTAGTCCTGTTTCAGGAGTAACTACAAGGAACAGAATCCCAACTACGTGGTACGGAACCCAGCAGATGAAGAATGCTGCTACCGCAAGCGTGATGGTTCGCAGCATCTTGCCGTGTGGCTTATGAAACTGTCTCGCATACATCCTGAAAGCAATAAGGGCGTAGCAAACTGTCATCACGACAAAGGGGAGCACGAAGCCGAAGATAGCCCTAGTTACTATCATTAAGGCAAAGGGTACAGGATAATCACCCGCATCAAAATTCCCCAGTGAGTCATTACCGCTGTAGTCACTGTCAAAATCAAGCAAAACATCAGGATAGTCAAGTAGATTCAAATGGGGGTCAGCATCGGGTGGTACAGACAAGTTAGTATGAGGTAGATCACTACCAGATCCCAATAGCCTGATGTCAGGATAGGCAGTGGAAGTTAATAGGGAGTGCACACCTACAGGGGCATAAAAAAGGTGAGCTGCCGTGGTTGCGTCTTTGTTGGTGGTTATAGTCTTTGCCTGGAAACCTGGATAATTGTCAGCACGCTGATGAGCGAAGATGGTGCTAGCATACATGACAGTCGGTACTAAAGGTGAGTTTTCTTCCAATAACTTAGTTATAAGATCACTGTCATACATATAATCTAGCATTTCATTGTCTCCAAAATTGTACCCACACTCAATTTTGCCATCTTTGTTGACGATCTCGCGGTAGTGAAAGACAGGGCAGCAGAAAATGAGGGCCAGGATCCATATGCCACTGCATGCTAGTGATACAAATTTCACTGTTCGATGATTTTGACACCAGACAGGTTTCATCACAAGGAGGCACCGGTCAATGCTGATTGCCATGAGTAGAAAAACACTAGCAAACATGGTGAAGATTATGATCGATGGAATGATTTTGCAGAGGAACCAACCGTATGGCCAGTGTTCATGGAGGAATAAGTGAACAATGTAGAATGGCAAAGATAAGCAGCACACAAAGTCAGCCACAGCAAGGTTTAGGAACCAGACAATGTTCACAGACCTTTTCATTTTCAGACCAGCTACCCAGATAACCAACCCATTGCCTGGGATACCTATGATGAAAACGAGGATGAAGACAGCAAGGGAGCCAATGGTTTCTGGTGCATAATGTACAGCAGCCTGTTCATGTGAACTGCTATTAATCAGGAGTGGAGGCATTCTGTAGTTATAAAACAGAAAGCAAATTAGTAGGCAATTCATACTCCCCATTTTTTTTTTTTTAATCTGTACTGAAGTATCCCTGAGGAAACAGTACCAATCTGGCTGGATACAAAGGCATCAGCCTGTACTAGTTTGTGCTAAAGACTTTCTTCTACTAATCTGACCATTCTACAGCTTCATCATTCTCATGGTAGCTAAGCTATGTAGGTCGCACTATTCAAACAGGGATTTTGTATATGTACTTATGTTCTACTTCTGTCACCCTTTTTGATTTCAGTCCGCTTCTTTTTACTCTCCATTCTAAAATGGAGCTCTCACTTTACTTACATGCTCACACAATCACCAGGTGTCTTTCCTGACTGACTTCCAGCTTTGCACAGTTTTCTTCTTCAGAAAGTCATTTAAGTTCCTTTTTAAGTTCCAGAAAGCACTTTAGTTCCTTTTCTTTTTAAAATGAACAGTTTCTTTTCCTGGAATAACCAGTGAAATATGTTTAGGTTGAGAAAGCAATGTTTGTTTTAATGAAAGACCCCTGTTCTACTTTCCTGACATCGTAAATAGAACAGACAGGACAGCAACAATGCTTGCTAAAGGATATTTTTTAGGGAAGTCTCAGTAAAGCACTTCCTTCTTGCTTTTCTAGTCTATGTATCTGTGTTCTGAGCTCTCGGCCAGATCCTTGCAAAGGTAGTCTTGATGAGCAGAAAGACAAGAAATTAATGGTTTGAGAATGACAGTAATGTTCTTAAGCCCATTAGGCATAAGAAAAACTGTCTTATTGCATGACAACGAAACTGAGCCACAATACAATTCAGTGTGTTTTTAAAACTATGAAAAGTGGCATGGAAATATTAAATATTCAATCATTCTTGGACTTAGATGCTAGTAAATTAAGAAGGAAAAGTGAAGAAATATAGAAAACACAAGATAGGTCTGAGAGAGAAAGCCTGATACTTATCCTGTAGGCATTAACAGAACTGGTTATAAAATCCTTGTTAACTAAACCCTTGCCAAATCAATGAAGACAGTGTTGTTACTGTATGGTCCCTAAAAGCATTATGAGAAGGCAAGGAAACTGCAGAGGCACAAGCTGAATACAGTCTGTGGAAGCAACACGGGAGACATGAATACGACAGCTAAGACCAGTTCTATTTAAACCTCCACGCCAGTACTTAGATGCCAGTCAGGGATTGTTGTGTGCAGGACTAAATCTACAATACTATTAAAAGATCTGAATAATCAAATTCTTTCTTGCATAACATGTAGTCTAAATGTGGAGTGATGCACGAGTGTTCAAACTTTCACCACAAAGAAAATGAGATTTGCAACAGACGTTGTAATTTATCTTTTTTTTTTTTTTAACAATTGCTCACAGGCTTAGGTCAGGGTGACCCATGAAGAAAGCTATGAAATAAGTTGCTGGAAGGCAACGAGGGTATTAACTTAAAATTCTAACAAGTTTGTTCAGTTTCCTGTGATGTTCTTGTTACATGCAGAAGTAACTTTACCAGGAACAAGTGGAGAAAAGTGCTGCAAGAGATGAATCTGGCTGCCCCCCGTATAGATACAGAAGATGGTGTGAAGAGGGTAGGGAATCAAGGAATGCTGCAGGCAGTAATGCTGTCCACGGTATGTTTTCAGGAGTGTTAAGAGGGCTACTATGCGGTTATGAAGATGGAAACAGGGATTGGAGGGAGAACAGAGGCTTTTAGAAGTGAACAGTAAAAAACTGCAAGCTGAAGAGGAAAGCGGAATTCTGTACCTACCCCAGTGAAACAGCTATTTTGGTGTGTCAGGGAGAGAGAACCACCAGTCCTGTCTCTAAAGTGACTGAAAAGAAAAGAAATGCTCAAAAGATTTTAGGAACTGCTTTTTTCCTCTGTGTACGTGTATATGCAAACTACACTTTCCACCCTGAAGGAAATGCTTATGACTCATGTTTGAAGTTTTAGAAGGCAATTGGCTGGTAAAATAGCAAAATAAAACAAACCAACCAACTAACCAACCAAACCAACAAAACCTTTCAGCACTGTCAAAATAAAATATTGTCTCAAGTCAAAGAATAACAGGAAGCTAGGGAGTGATAAGCACAGACACATTCTCTATTATATAGCTTCCATAAGACAACACAAGATCACAATAGCAAAACACGTCTTGCCTATTGCCATAACACTGACTTTTTCTTCATGTAAATCATAAATAACAAAAAACACCTCCATGATATCATTAGGTGTCTTGAGCTATGGTTTTTATAGCCATTTCATCTTTTGTCAGATCAGCACATTCATCTAGCTAATCCCATTTCTTATCATTCTGGATTCTTATCAATCCAGGTAAGCTTCTGTCCCAGCTTGAGACAGTTTAATTCACCAAACACAGAACATTGTACTCAAAAAAGCGTAATTATTATTATTATTATTATTTTGCATCTGTGTGTGTGTGTTAAAGAAGGAACTTGACTGATGAAAAGCTGGAAGTGGTTAGCTGAAATGCTGATACCACAAAATGTATCCACCCTATAAGATAAGGTAAGGCATTTCAAATGTGTAACAATAGGGTTCCTTTCCAACACACCTGATATGGGAAATCAAGAGACTGTTAGCAGAAATGGCAAAGCCCAGACATAAAAGATCAGACATAAAAGATTTGGTCTCAGTATTTTGGTTTTGAACTGGAAAGTGAACGAGGATTGTGGAGAGTTCTGCTCCTGCTACAGAACATCTGTTCCGTGAAACACAAAAATACTGACTCAAACTCAAAAAAAAAAAAAAAAAAAAAAAAAAGTGACCAGATGACCATAAACAGGAAGGCAGGCCAGAAATGGGCTGTTCCCCCAAAGATGGGTGAGCTGTCAGCAGCCCACAAAGACAAATCCTCTCTAGCTGTTTCTATTCTCAGCTGCCATCTTTCCTGAGAGACTCCTGAGAGCCTGAGAAAGTGATTTGAGAGTTGAATGAATTGACCTGTTGAAAGGAGTGTATTCCTATTGGCTTCTATTGGTCAGGGGATGCAATGCCTTTTCACCAGCACATGACTTGCTAGCTCCAGTTAAAATCTCTCTTGCAAGAAGGTCCTTTGCTACTAGTTGTTTCAGCTCTGATTCCTCCAGCTACAACCTCTCCCTTGCAGCCAACCTTATCACAGCAGGCACTGTATCTTTTGTCCCAACCAGCTCATTCTGGAGAGTGAAGTTGATGAGGTTTCTCTACATGTTTCCAAGCCAAAGAAACTTTCAAGCAGTTTGACTTTGAACAGTTTTACACCTCCGAATGAAGGAGTTAATGATGTGGCCACTTAACGGACATGGTGCAAGGAGGAAGGAAGACGTTTTGTCACTTTCAGAAAATGATAACTCAGGTCAAACCAGACCTTCGACTTGCAGCTGTAATATTAATCCCAAATCACAACACTATGATGATGATGATCATTTTTTCATCTCTTCCGGATCCCTCCTGCCCCTAGTTGGGAAACAGAGTTATCTTAGGAAGGCTGTATTTCACAGAATCATAGAATAGTTGAAGTTGGAGAGAACCTTTGGAGGCTGTCTAGTACATCCCACTGCTCAAAGCAGGATCAGCTAGAGCAAATTACCCAGGACTCTGTTGTTTTGATATCTCCACAAAAGGAGACTCCCCAGCCTCTCTGGACAATCTGTTCCAGTTGTCAACCACCCTCACAATTAAAAAAAAAATAAAAAAAAATTTGTTCAGACAATTTCCTGTTTCAGTTTGTGTCCACTGTCCCTTTTCCTGTCACCAGATACCATTGAGTCTGGCTCCATCTCCTTTACACACTCCGATCAGATAGCTACACACATTTATAAGATCCCCCTGAGTCTTCTCTTCCCCATGCTGGACAGATTCCGCTGTCACAGTCCTTACTGGCATGAAGGATGTTCTAGTCCTTTAATCATCTTACTGGCCCTTCACAAGTCTCACCCTGCTATGTCCATGTCTCTGCTGTACTGGGGAGCCCAGAACAGCACCTAGCACTCTAGATGTGGCCTCGCCAATGCTGAGTAGAGGAGGAGGATCACTTCCCTCTGCTGACACTTGTCCTAACATAGCCATGGATGTTGTTGGCCTTAATTGCCATTGGGGCATTAGGGTGCATTGTTAGCTT
Source organism: Aythya ferina (assembly GCF_964211825.1). NCBI lineage: Eukaryota > Metazoa > Chordata > Aves > Anseriformes > Anatidae > Aythya > Aythya ferina. The sequence goes on along the minus strand of NC_140296.1, from coordinate 126,493,789 downwards.
ATGCTCAGCTTTTTGTCCACCAGGATCACAAGGTCACCAGTCCCTGCAGCGCTGCTTTCCAGACAGTCCTAAGAATGTACTGGTGCATGGGGTTTGTTCTTTGTCAGGATAAGGCCTTTGTAGGTCCCTCTGCTGAACTTCATGATGTTTTTGGCTGCTCAGTTCTTCAGCCTGTCCAGGTACCTCTGAATGCCGGCAATGATGTCTTATGTTAGCCATATTTGTACCATCTGCAGACTTGTAGAGAGCCTGCTTCATCTTCCTAGTGTTAACTGAGTTAAACAATACCAGATATTAAACAAGATAGGCCCCAGTACTGACCCCTGGGGGACACCACTTGTAAGGGGATGCCAAATGGACTTCATTAATCACTACCCGCTGGGCATGGCCCTCCAGACAGTTTTTTACCCAGAGAAGAGTATACCTGTCTAGGCCACGGGCAGCCAGTTTCCCCAGGCTGCTGTGGGAGACCATGTCAAAGGCTTTGCTGAAGTCTAGGTAGACTGCATCAACAGCCTTTCCCTCATCCACCAGTCTGGTCACATGGTCATAGAAGGAGATAAGGTTGGACAAGCATGGCTTGCCTTTCATGAACCCGTGCTGGCTGGGCCTGATTCCCTGGATGCCACAGATGTGCCATGTGATCTCACTTGAGATGATTTTCTCCATAGCTTTCTCTGGAAATGAGGTCAGGCTGACAGCCCTGTAGTTCCCCAAATCCTCCTTATGGCTCTTCTTGTAGATAGGAGTCACATCGGCAAGCCTCCAGTCCCCTGGGACCTCTCCAGATAATAAGGAATGCTCATAGATGGTGGAAAGTGGCTTGGCAACTACCTCTGCCAGCTCCCTCAGCACCCTGGGGTGGAGTCCATCTGGTCTCATGGTCTGGTCCCATGGACTCGTGATGTTCCAGATGGAGGAGCAGCTCTCTAACTGTCTCTGCCTGAATGACAGGGGGTGATTCTTTACCTGAATCACAAGGGACTTCCAGGTCAGTGCATGAAGTACCCTGAGGATAACTGATCCAACTATTAAAGACAGACGTAAGAAGGCGTTGAGAACCTCAGCCTTTTCCTTATCCTCAGTGATCACATTCCCTGCTGCACTAAGGAAAGGATGGAAATTCTCCTTGGTTCTTCTCTTACTGTTAATATATTTGTAAAAGGATTTCTTGTTCTCTTTTACTGCAGTGGCCACTCTGAGTTCAAGCTGGGCTTTCTGCTTTCTAACTTCCTCCCTGCATATCTTAGCAACTTATTTGTACTGTCCCAAAGTAGCCCATCCCTTCTTTCAGAGGAAATAGACTCTCTTTTTCCCTCAGAGTCTCAACAAAAGTTCCCAGTTGATCCACACTAGTCTTTTTCCCCTCCAGCTCGCCTTACGGGACTCAGGAACAGCCTGCTCCTGGGTCTTTAAGATTTCTGCCTTGAGGAGCATCCAGGCTTCCTGGACCCTTTTGCTCTTAAGGAGTGAATCCCAAGGGACCCCTGCAACAAGTGTCCTGAACAGGTCTAAGTCCACCCTCCAAAAGTTCAAGATAGCAGTTTTGTTAGTTACACTTCTGACATCACCAAGAATAAAAAACTCTACAATTTCATGGTTGCTCTGACAAATACAGTCCCCAACCTTCACATCTCCCACCAGTCCTTCTCTGTTAGTGAAGAGCAGGTCTAGTGGGGCACTTCGCTTGGTAGGCTCTTGTACCAGCTGTGTCAGGAAGCTGTCTTCCACACACTCTAGAAACCTCCTGGACTGCTTCCCCTGCGCAGTATTATACTTCCAGCATATGTCAGAGAAGTTGAAGTCTCCCATGAGGATGAGTGCTGGCGATCATGCAACTTCTGTGAGCTGCTCATAGAATGCCTCATCCATCTCTTCATCCTGCTTAGGCAGTCTATAACAGACCCCCAACAAGATGTCACCCCTAGAGGCCTTCCCCCAATCCTTATCCATAGACACTCAACTTTATAATTCCCAACCCCAAGTTCTTCAATATCAAAACACTCTTTAAAGAGCCACACCACCACCCTTCCTTCCTTGTCCATCCCTTCTGAAGAGCTTGTAGCTGTCCATCACAGTACTCCAATCATGGGACTCATCCCACCACGTTTCAGTTATGACAGCTAGGTCAGTTAGCCTGCCTCACAGTTGCTTCCAGCACCTCCTGTTTGTTGCCCATGCTGTGTGCACTGGTGCAGATGCACTTCAGATGAGACATCTGCCTCACCCCCAGCTTCAGCATCATTCTCCTAGGCTCTTCTCTGGTGAGTCCTGTTTTATCCCTTCCCCCCATCACAGCTAGCTTAAAGCTCTCTTGACAAGTCCTGCTAGCTCCTGCGCTAGGAACCGTTTCCCCCTTTGAGACATGTGAGTTCCATCCATCAACAACAGGCCAGGGGTTGAGTGAACTGCCCCATGGTCAAAGAACCCAAAGTTCCTGTCTCAACACCAGCCTCTCAGCCAACTATTCATTATCTGTGTTTTCCTAGCCCGCTGTGTCTTTCACCTCTCCAGAAGGAATAGAACAAAACACCACTCACGCTCGTGCTCCTTGAACTATTCGCCCTAAACCTGTCCCCCCTGAGGCTTTTTTAAGGCTGAGGGCGATGTTATTCCATGAATAGTTGGTGAAGAACCCCGCGCCCTGCTGCATCAACAGCACACACGCTGCTCAGTGGGCACCTGCGGCCACCACAGGTCATTGAAAGTGTATGACCGGGCACCCTGTCACAGGAGGCTACCAAATTCCCCTGGCATGATTTGCCCTAAGAGAAGCCGTGTTGTCTGTCACCAGTTATCTCTCTGCACTTCTAAAAATGTGGTATTTCCTAGTGTTTCCTTCATGCAAGGTTGTTTCCAAAACATTTTAGCAAGAACTAAGAATTCCGCTTTTATTTATTATTTTTTACTACTTCTTGTGCAGTTCACCAAAGCTTTGCAACCTCTCTTGATACCCCAGTTGTTTCTGCGCAGGTGGAGTCACTAGGGAACTATCATCTTTCAGACTCTGAATGCTCCTTGTATGTGGCAAACTCTTCTTCCTAAACAAACAAAAACTGTTCAAAAATTTCCCTATAAAGCTTATCTATAACTAGTGCAACTATTTCTCTAGAAAGCGCATGGCAGTGCTTTGGTGGGCAGTCTTTGCACTGCGCTTGTTTTCATTGTCACAAGTGCATGGTTAGTTTCATAGGGTCTCCCAGTGATACCACATATCTGCAAGGTTGCCCTGCTGTAGTATTTCTGAGATTTGCCTCTTCAGAAAATCCCATGTATGGTCCCAACATATCTTGTACATTTCTAAGTTTAGGTAAGCACAAAAAGTTTGGACATCAAGCAGGGAACAAAGGATGGCAAAACTGGTACGAACATAACTGGATCACACGTAACTAAAAAGTAGCTCTTCGCAATAATGTGTTCTCAGGACTGGGTGAGTGTTCAGGTCAAATATTTTGCCAGGGCATTTTCAGTGAAGGAAGTACCATTTGAAATAGTATTTGGAATGTTATGTAAAAATGCTTGTCTCAGCATCAACCTTTAAACAGTCCAGTGAGTCATTTTGTGAGACTGGCTTGCCTTCTATGCACAGGAGGAGAATTCCAAATGTTGTGTCCATCCATAGAGACAGGCTTCATGGGCATTCATAGACAATGCCATATGTATATGTATTTTTCTTAAATAAGCAAAGGAAAACAAAACAAAACAACAACAAAAACAACACAAAAGCACAAATGATTCTTTATGTTTTATTATCAGGCTACTCATACAATGCACTAGATATATATATATCTATCTATATATATATAGATATATCTATCTATCTGTTATAAATGGCTCAGGATTCAAATTAGGATTAAATAAAAAAATAGGATTTATTGAAAGAATATAAAGGAATAGAGGTAAGCAAACAGCGCTGGGTGCACCGGGAGTCTCCGCTCCACCAGGACGCACACCAGTTACATCAAGCAGCTGATTTTTATGCTCCTAGACTAATACATATTCATTACTACTTCTAAAAAAAATAGATTATTAAAATTAGCTTCCGGGGTGCAGTCCCTCCTACTGGAGCATGCACAGTCTCCTCTGGGGTCTCTTCTGGGGGTCTCTAGGGGTCTTTCATGCTGAAGGCTCGTAGTCTTCCTCTCCACCTTTGTACTTACTGGGCACCATACCAAGTTTACGGAACATCTTCTTCAAGTCTTGTCTCCCAGCCGCCCTTCAGCTTCTTTCTCCTTCCTCTTTATCTCTCGGCCCCCCCTAACCAGATACCAAAGATCCACATAGTATCCCATAACAGTCACTAGTTGTTATCAGTTGTTCTGAAACTCCCAGACACACGAGTAATTAAAACATTCTTCCCCAGCCATTCACAGACACATCTATAGCAGTGTTAGAAATAGAAGTCCGGAATAACAAAAGCAAACAGGTTCATAAATTTAAGAAGTGATAAATTGACTAGAATGAGGGGGAGACTGGGACACACTGCATCTGTGGTTCAAGAATTAAATTGCCAGTGCAGGGCCCAGAGGCAGACAGGATTCAAACAGAATTGTTCTTTATGGACACGAATTGTTAAAACATTCCTCACAATCCCTTATCTTCTTTTTAATATCAACAATTCGTGTCACTTCTGTTGTTAATAACTGGATTTCATCAGTCCGTTCTTGGAGGGTCCAATTCTTAAACATCATAATTGACATATCCCCTTCCTTTTTTAATGAAGTTATTACAAATGTACTATTTATCACCCAGTGTATTAATAACGTAAGGCAAGGTATCATACAAGGTATATACAATAACATAATTACACCATATGACAATAAAAATAACACTCTTTTAACCCATGGTCCACCAGGCAGTCATGAAAATAAATCCCATTCCATATCCTTCCAGGTTTGTGTTTGCTCGCTCACCTCCCCCCTCCTTCTCTGGGATGGGAGAGAGAAATGGGAAAGTGAAGCCTGTGAGTTGAGATAAAAACAAGAAAATAATAACAATAATAATAACAATAATGATGATAATAGTACTACTAGTAATAATGTGTACGAAACAAGTGATGCATAATGCAATTGCTCACCACCTGCTGTCCGATACCCAACCTAACCCCAAGCAGTCCGGCCCTCCTCCCAGCCTGCCTGCTGACAGGACAGTGAGAAGCTGAATTTGGCTTGGTCCTTGGCTTGGTGTAAGCACTGCTCTGTAACAATTAAAAACAATTAAAACATCATCATATTATTAACATTCTTCTCATCCTAAACCAGAACATAACATTCTATCAGCTACTAGGAAGAAACACCCTTTTTATCAATCTTTAAACAGCAATTACTAAAGCTAAATTTTCCACAGACTTCTCCTTCTTGTGCTAGTAAATAATCCAAAGCTAGGCAATTTTGATACAAAGCAGTTCTCATCTTTATAACTCATTTAGATCAGTTCTCATCATTTATAACTATTTCTATTACAGCTAATAACCTAATTATTCTATTAAGTATATATACTGGGGTCCTATAGTCCCAGGATCTGTCTGTCAGATACGTGTCCCACGTATCTGGATCATATTAGGCAAACGCCTTCAGTCAAGGAGTTAGGCCCGCTTTCAGGGTCACTTCAGGCTTGTGTTACCATTCGGCCTGTCAGGGTGATCCAGCTCCTGGAAAACGAATCACAATTTTATATAGGTTTAAAAAGGATCTTATGTTATTTTCTCAGGACAACCTGGACAACCTGATCTTAGTGGGAGAAGTCCGGTCGAGGCCCTCTCACTCGGCAGTCCATACCCATAGGGGTTGCCTCCCTCGGTAGACCATACACACCGCAGTGGAGGGTCCTGCCCCGGTCTTGCCTTCTCCCTTTCCTCCCTTCAGGCTTGTCCCCTTTACTTGGCATCCTTAATTCATGCAGAGCCTCGTTGCCAGGATATTAGTTCTTCTTTAGCTTTAATTTCAGTTCCCCAGGAGCGGACTCAACCTTCCAAGTTTCAGTAGTTACTGGTCCTTTTATTCTGGATGCGTGGGTCCGTGGGTCCCTTTCTGCAGTTCTCACAGCTGTTTCAGTAGTCAGTAAAACAAGGTACAGTCCCTCACATCGGGGGTTCAATGATTCTTCCCTCCCATGGCTGCTTGTTGAAACACTTTCTTTTTTATCTTCTGACAAGTTAAATAACAGTTATCTAATTTGCTTTGCCGTATGGCCCTTTCCAGGTTCCTGTAGCACGATTCATCTGATAGCCTTTCAGGTTGTTACAGATTTGACTACAGATACCAGGGTTTTGGCATTCATCACTATCTCCACAGTTTCCCAGCTGGACAGTCACATTCATTTATGTTGCATTCCTTCAGGGGCTCATTACCCCAGTCCTTGCAGTCTCTCTGCTGGTTACACACTTTACTGATATCTATGCATTCTCCACTTCTGCACTTGAATTTGCCAGGTCCCAGGCACTGAATAACATTGTTACAGTTTGCTTCATCAGTGCCATCAAGACAGTCTCTCACACCACTGCACTGCCTACTCCCATGGACACAGTTCCCATCTTCACATCTGAACTGGTCCAGGAAGGGCAGTTAATTTCATCACTTCCATCCTTGCAATCAGGATCTCTGTCACATCGCCACAATTCTCTTCATCTTCTCCACTGTCACAGTCTTTTTTCACCATCACATTTCCATGACACTGTTCTCATATGACACAGCTCAGCACTTTTGTCAGACCCATCTTCACAATCCGGGTCCCCATCACACTGCCATCTGTTTGGCACACACTGACCACTGTTGCACACAAAGTCAGATTCAGCACACATCTTCTTCACACAAGCACTCTCATCACTGCCATCTGAGCAGTCTTCACATTTTACTCTAGCACCATCGGCAGCAGTGCACAGTCAGGTGAAGGCGAGCAGCAGGCAGAGCGCCCCGCACTGTCACCTGTGTCACTTATACTACTCCTATTACCCATGCTGTTAGTGTCAGTGGCATCCTCCTTTTCTTTTTGCCACTGACCATTCACCACAACTGGATGAGACACATGATTACTAGTTAGGAAAGAGAGTGTAACGTCTGCTATACGGCTGCAGGCAGTGCCAGCTGCAACCTTAGGTTTGTGAAAGAGCCTGCCGGTGGTCATTTGGCAGTGTAATCTGCGTCTCTGCACTCCTGCCCTGCAATAGAGCTAAGTCGTCATTAGTAATAGTTATAACACCGATCTGGGGACTAATAGTCTTTTTTGCATTGCAAGATAAACCTTTTATAAAAAGAATGCTAGAGTGAAGCAGCACAGCCGCTGCTGCCGCTGCCTCCATGGTTCCGTCAGACAGGCTGCAGGGTCCTGATGTCCGCCCCTCTGCTCTGCGCCGACTCGCCTCACGGTGAGAGTCGACTGCCGGTGTCCACTGACGCCTCTGATCTCCCGTAGCAACTCGATCTCGGATGTTCCGCAATTACTTCAATTTCCCCGCGTTTTGCAGCTTCTGTCAGGTCTATTCTTTTTCTCTCAGAGCCGTCCGTGGCTCTGCAGCGTCCCAGGGCTCTCTCCGTCCAGCGGTAGTCCCTCCGTAGTTTCTCTGGTCTCCCAGCGCCGCTCCAGTCTCTCGGCGCCGCTCCGGTCTCTCGGCCTGTTCAGGTCTCAGCGAGTCCAGGTCTCGGCCTGTGCGGGCCTCATATGTTGCAGGAAGCATGTCATATCATGCTCCTGCCTTTTTCTTGTCACAGTCAAAACATTTAAGAGCAAAAAATAGGATACACAAGATACACAAGATACACCGGGCCCATATATTAGGCACCACCATTCAAACTTGGATAAAACAGCACTTCTTTTCAGTCTGTCAAGCACTTCGTTCGTCTCTGCCCACTCCCCTTGCAGAGAGTACGGAACAACGGATCGGAACTCTGCACTCGCTTTGCAGCAACGCTGCGTCTCACGCACACGGAGGCCTCCAGCACATCTCATTCATACCACAGGAATATAACTTAGAATGATAACCAACCAAATAAGTATTGTCTCTGACTGTGTTCTTCGTGAAGTGACTTGTAACACTTTGTTTCAAACCCTTACACTTACACAAATACTTTCAACACAAAATACGTACAATATGCAAATATTACAATATACAAAATTTCAACACAAAATACAACACAAAATACATACATAAAAACACATACAATTATTAACGCTCCAGTTAGTATCCCTCCAGCAGCCGAAAACATACCGTTTGTCTGCAGTTTCAGGAGATCTTTGCTCCTGCGGTGAGCAGCTGAGAGTGGAGTCCCCTCCGAGCAAAACGCTCAGGGTGCACCTAGGGGCGTCCACACTGCAGCCGATCCCGCAGCCGAGCAGAGTGTCTCCTGCCTGGCTCACCAAGATGACTCACAGAAAGCTGACTCCACAATCAGTAAGATTGTAAAGTAGGTATGTTTACTCAGTTCCATGCAGCACGGGGCGGGTAGTCCCACCAGAGTCGTGCACGCCTAACGTGGCAAATTGCTCTAGTAAAGAGTTACATATACATGAACATTCCTATACATACACATATTCCTAACCTGTCCCTTTGTGAACAGTCGTCCTTATCTCAGACCCCTTGATTAAAGTCCGAACTGTGAGGTTGTTTTTGATCTGGTTCTCGGGGTCCGAGAGGCTCCTGTTATCTGGTGGTATAAGTGCAGCACAGGC